>NW_027140551.1:0-2400000 GCF_036365525.1 Heterodontus francisci | reverse complement strand
AACAGTGAAAACCCCCAGGCACATCTGGAATGCTCCTGATGCACTGTGAAAACCCCATACACGTCTGGCAGGATACTGATACACTGTGAAACCCCCATACACACCTGGCAGCATCCTGATAAACTGTGAAATCCACATACACATCTAGTAGGAACCTGATGCACTGTGAAAACCCCATTCACATCTGGCAGGATCCTGATGCACAGTGAAAACCCCAAACGCACCTGGCAGGATCCTGAACCACTGTGTAAACCCATACACTTGTGGCAGGATCCTGTTAAACTGTGAAACCCCCATACACACCTTTCAGGATCCTGATAAACTGTGAAACCCACATACACAACTGGCAGGATCCTGATCCACTGTGAAACCCCATACACACCGGGCAGGATCCTGATCAACTGTGAAACCCACATACACACCTGGCAGGATCCTGAAGCACTGTGAAAACCCCATACACACCAGGCAGTATTCTGATAAACTGTGAAACCCACATACACACCTGGCAGGATCCTGATAAACTGTGAAAACCCCATACACCACTGGCAGGATCCTGATACACTGTTAAAACCCCATACACACCTGGCAGGATCCTGATAAACTGTGAAACCCCATCCACACGATGCAGGATCCTGATACACTGCGAAACCCCCATACACATCTGGAAGGATCCTGATGCACTGCGAAAACACCATACACAGCTGGCAGGATCCTGAATCACTGTGAAAACAACATTCACATCTGGCAGATTCCTGATAAACTGTGAAACCCACAGACACACCTGGCAGGATCCTGATGAACTGTGAAACCCCCAGACACACCAGGCAGGATCCTGATAAACTGTGAAACCACCATACACACCTGGCAGGATCCTGATGAACTGTGAAACCCCCAATCACACCTGGCAGGATCCTGATAAACTGTGAAACCCACATACACAGCTGGCAGGATCCTGATAAACTGTGAAACCCCCATACACACCTGGCACGATCCTGATACACTGTGAAAACCCCATACACACGTGGCAGGATCCTGATCCACTGTGAAACCCCATACACACCAGGCAGGATCCTGATACACTGTGAAACCCACATACACACCTGGCAGGAGTCTGATACACTGTGAAACCCACAAACACACCTGGCAGGATCCTGATACACTGTGAAAACCCCAGACACACCAAGCAGGATCGTGATAAACAGTGAAACCCACATACACACCTGGCAGGATCCTGATAAACTGTGAAATCCCATACACACGTGGCAGGATCCTGATACACTGTGAAACCCCCAGACACATCTGGAAGGATCCTGATGCACTGTGAAAACCCCATACACATCTGGCAGGATCCTGATGCACAGCGAAAACCCCATTCACATCTGGCAGGATCCTGATGCACAGTGAAAACTCCATTCACATCTGGCAGGATCCTGATCCACTGTTAAAACTCCATACACACCTGACAGGACCTTGATAAACTGTGAACACAGCATACACACCTGGCAGGATCCTGATACACTGTGAAATCACTGACACACCTGGCAGGATCCTGATCCACTGTGAAAACCCCATACACAACTGGCAGGATCCTGATCCACTGTGAAAACTCCATGCACATCTGGCAGGATCCCGATACACTGTGAAAACCCCGTACACACCTGGCAGGATCCTGATCCACTGTGAAAACCCATTCACATCTGGCAGGATACTGATAAACTGTGAAACCCACATGCACACCTGGCAGGATCCTGATCCACTGTGAAACCCCACACACACCAGGCAGGATCCTGATAAACTGTGAAACCCACATACATACCTGGCAGGATCCTGATACACTGTGAAAACCCCATACAAAGAACAAAGAACAAAGATAATTACAGCACAGGAACAGGCCCTTCGGCCTCCAAGCCTGCGCCGATCCAGATCCTCTCTCTAAATATGTCGCCTATTTTCTAAGGTTCTGTATTTCTTTTCTTCCTGCCCATTCATGTATCTGTCTAGATACATCTTAAAAGACGCCATCGTGCCCGCATCTACCACCTCCGCTGGCAACGCGTTACAGGCACCCACCACCCTCTGCGTAAAGAACTTTCCACGCATATCCCCCTTAAACATTTCCCCTTTCAATTTGAACTCGTGTCCTCTAGTAATTGAATCCCCCACTCTGGGAAAAAGCCTCTAGCTATCCACCCTGTCTATACCTCTCATGATTTTGTACACCTCAATCAGGTCCCCTCTCAATCTCCATCTTTCTAATGAAAATAATCCTAATCTACTCAACCTCTCTTCATAGCTAGCGCCCTCCATACCAGGCAACATCCTGGTGAACCTCCTCTGCACCCTCTCCAAAGCATCCACATCCTTTTGGTAATGTGGCGACCAGAACTGCACGCAGTATTCCAAATGTGGCCGAACCAAAGTCCTATACAACTGTAACATGACCTGCCAACTCTTGTACTCAATACACCGTCCGATGAAGGAAAGCATGCCGTATGCCTTCTTGACCACTCTATTTACCTGCGTTGCCACCTTCAGGGAACAGTGGACCTGAACACCCAAATCTCTCTGTGCATCAATTTTCCCCAGGACTTTTCCATTTACTGTATAGTTCACTCTTGAATTGGATCTTCCAAAATGCAACACCTCGCATTTGCCCTGATTGAACTCCATCTGCCATTTCTCTGCCCAACTCTCCAATCTATCTATATTCTGCTGTATTCTCTGACAGTCCCCTTCACTATCTGCTACTCCACCAATCAGAGTGTCGTCTGCAAACTTGCTAATCAGTCCAGCTATACTTTCCTCCAAATCATTAATGTATATCACAAACAACAGTGGTCCCAGCACGGATCCCTGTGGAACACCACTGGTCACACGTCTCCATTTTGAGACACTCCCTTCTACTGCTACTCTCTGTCTCCTGCTGCCCAGCCAGTTCTTTATCCATCCAGCTAGTACACCTTGGACCCCATGCGCCTTCACTTTCTCCATCAGCCTGCCATGGGGAACCTTATCAAACGCCTTACTAAAGTCCATGTATATGACATCGACAGCCCTTCCCTCATCAATCAACTTTGTCACTTCCTCAAATAATTCTATTAAGTTGGTAAGACATGACCTTCCCTGCACAAAAGCAAGTTGCCTATCACTGATAAGCCCATTTTCTTCCAAATGGGAATAGATCCTACCCCTCAGTACCTTCTCCCGCAGCTTCCCTACTACTGACGTCAGGCTCACCGGTCTATGATTACCTGGATTATCCCTGCTACCCTTCTTAAACAAGGGGACAACATTAGCAATTCTCCAGTCCTCCGGGACCTCACCCGTGTTTAAGGATGCTGCAAAGATATCTGTTAAGGCCCCAGCTATTTCCTCTCTCGCTTCCCTCAGTAACCTGGGATAGATCCCATCCGGACCTGGGGACTTGTCCACCTTAATGCCCTTTAGAATACCCAACACTTCCTCCCTCCTTATGCCGACTTGACCTAGTGTAATCAAACATCTGTTCCTAACCTCAACATCCGTCATGTCCCTCTCCTCGATGAATACCGATGCAAAGTACTCATTTAGAATCTCACCCATTTTCTCTGAGTCCAAGCATAACATTCCTCCTTTGTCCTTTAGTGGGCCAATCCTATCTCTAGTTACCCTCTTTCTCCTTATATATGAATAAAAGGCTTAGGGGTTTTCTTTAACCCTGTTTGCTAAAGATATTTCATGACCCCTTTTAGCCCTCTTAATTCCTCGTTTCAGATTGGTCCTACATTCCCGATATTCTTTCAAAGCTTCGTCTTTCATCAGCCGCCTAGACCGTATGTATGCTTCCTTTTTCCTCTTAGCGAGTCTCACAATTTCACCTGTCATCCATGGTTCCCTAATCTTGCCATTTCTTTCCTTCATTTTCACAGGAACATGTCTCTCCTGCACGCTAATCAACCTCTCTTTAAAAGCCTCCCACATATCACATGTGGATTTACCTTCAAACAGCTGCTCTCAATCTACATTCCCCAGCTCCTGCCGAATTTTGGTCTAGTTGGCCTTCCCCCAATTTCGCACTCTTCCCAGAGGACCACTCTCGTCTTTGTCCATTGAGGGGCTGCATTAGTTTGAGCGGCTGTCTTAGTTTGAGAGGCTGCCTGAGTTTGAGGGGCTGCCTGAGTTTGAGGGGCTGCCTTGGACTGAGGGGTTTGCATTAGTTTGAGCGGCTGTCTCAGTTTGAGGGGCTGCCTTAGTTTGAGCGGCTGCCTTAGTTTGAGGGGCTGCCTCAGTTTGAGCGGATGCCTTAGTTTGAGCGGCTCGCATAGTTTAAGGGACTGCCTTAGTTTGAGCGGCTGCCTTGGTTTGAGGGGCAGCATTAGTTTGAGGGGCTGCCTTAGTTTAAGGGGCTGCCTTAGATTGAGGGGCTGCATTTGTTTGAGGGGCTGTTTTACTTTGAGAGGCTGCATTAGTTTGAGCGGTTGGCTTAGTTTGAGGGGCTGCCTTTGATTGAGTGGCTGCATTAGTTTGAGGGGCTGGCTTAGTTTAAGGGGCTGCCTTAGTTTGAGGGGATGCAATCGTTTGAGGGGCTGACTTAGAATGAGGGTCTGCATTAGTTTGAGGAGCTGCATTAGTTTGAGGGGCTGCATTACTTTGAGGAGCTGCCTTAGTTTGAGGGGCTGCCTTAGATAGAGTTCTGCATTAGTTTGAAGGGCTGCATTAGTTTGAGGGGCTGCCTTAGTTTGAGAGTCTGCCAAAGTTTGAGTGGCTGCCTTAATTTGAGCGGCTGCCTCAGTTTGAGGGGCTGAACAAAGAACAAAGAACAAAGATAATTACAGCACAGGAACAGGCCCTTCGGCCCTCCAAGCCTGCGCCGAACCAGATCCTCTCTCTAAACATGTCGCCTATTTTCTGAGGTTCTGTATCTCTTTTCTTCCTGCCCATTCATGTATCTGTCTAGATACATCTTAAAAGACGCCATCGTGCCCGCATCTACCACCTCCGCTGGCAACGCATTCCAGTCACCCACCACCCTCTGCGTGAAGAACATTCCACGCATATCCCCCCTAAACTTTTCCCCTTTCAATTTGAACTCGTGTCCTCTAGTAATTGAATCCCCCACTCTGGGAGAAAGCCTCTAGCTATCCACCCTGTCTATACCTCTCATGATTTTGTACACCTCAATCAGGTCCCCTCTCAATCTCCATCTTTCTAATGAAAATAATCCTAATCTACTCAACCTCTCTTCATAGCTAGCGCCCTCCATACCAGGCAACATCCTGGTGAACCTCCTCTGCACCCTCTCCAAAGCATCCACATCCTTTTGGTAATGTGGCGACCAGAACTGCACGCAGTATTCCAAATGTGGCCGAACCAAAGTCCTATACAACTGTAACATGACCTGCCAACTCTTGTACTCAATACACCGTCCGATGAAGGAAAGCATGCCGTATGCCTTCTTGACCTCTCTATTTACCTGCGTTGCCACCTTCAGGGAACAGTGGACCTGAACACCCAAATCTCTCTGTGCATCAATTTTCCCCAGGACTTTTCCATTTACTGTATAGTTCACTCTTGAATTGGATCTTCCAAAATGCAACACCTCGCATTTGCCCTGATTGAACTCCATCTGCCATTTCTCTGCCCAACTCTCCAATCTATCTATATTCTGCTGTATTCTCTGACAGTCCCCTTCACTATCTGCTACTCCACCAATCAGAGTGTCGTCTGCAAACTTGCTAATCAGTCCAGCTATACTTTCCTCCAAATCATTAATGTATATCACAAACAACAGTGGTCCCAGCACGGATCCCTGTGGAACACCACTGGTCACACGTCTCCATTTTGAGACACTCCCTTCTACTGCTACTCTCTGTCTCCTGCTGCCCAGCCAGTTCTTTATCCATCCAGCTAGTACACCTTGGACCCCATGCGCCTTCACTTTCTCCATCAGCCTGCCATGGGGAACCTTATCAAACGCCTTACTAAAGTCCATGTATATGACATCGACAGCCCTTCCCTCATCAATCAACTTTGTCACTTCCTCAAATAATTCTATTAAGTTGGTAAGACATGACCTTCCCTGCACAAAAGCAAGTTGCCTATCACTGATAAGCCCATTTTCTTCCAAATGGGAATAGATCCTACCCCTCAGTACCTTCTCCCGCAGCTTCCCTACTACTGACGTCAGGCTCACCGGTCTATGATTACCTGGATTATCCCTGCTACCCTTCTTAAACAAGGGGACAACATTAGCAATTCTCCAGTCCTCCGGGACCTCACCCGTGTTTAAGGATGCTGCAAAGATATCTGTTAAGGCCCCAGCTATTTCCTCTCTCGCTTCCCTCAGTAACCTGGGATAGATCCCATCCGGACCTGGGGACTTGTCCACCTTAATGCCCTTTAGAATACCCAACACTTCCTCCCTCCTTATGCCGACTTGACCTAGTGTAATCAAACATCTGTTCCTAACCTCAACATCCGTCATGTCCCTCTCCTCGATGAATACCGATGCAAAGTACTCATTTAGAATCTCACCCATTTTCTCTGAGTCCAAGCATAACATTCCTCCTTTGTCCTTTAGTGGGCCAATCCTATCTCTAGTTACCCTCTTTCTCCTTATATATGAATAAAAGGCTTAGGGGTTTTCTTTAACCCTGTTTGCTAAAGATATTTCATGACCCCTTTTAGCCCTCTTAATTCCTCGTTTCAGATTGGTCCTACATTCCCGATATTCTTTCAAAGCTTCGTCTTTCATCAGCCGCCTAGACCGTATGTATGCTTCCTTTTTCCTCTTAGCGAGTCTCACAATTTCACCTGTCATCCATGGTTCCCTAATCTTGCCATTTCTTTCCTTCATTTTCACAGGAACATGTCTCTCCTGCACGCTAATCAACCTCTCTTTAAAAGCCTCCCACATATCACATGTGGATTTACCTTCAAACAGCTGCTCTCAATCTACATTCCCCAGCTCCTGCCGAATTTTGGTCTAGTTGGCCTTCCCCCAATTTCGCACTCTTCCCAGAGGACCACTCTCGTCTTTGTCCATTGAGGGGCTGCATTAGTTTGAGCGGCTGTCTTAGTTTGAGAGGCTGCCTGAGTTTGAGGGGCTGCCTGAGTTTGAGGGGCTGCCTTGGACTGAGGGGTTTGCATTAGTTTGAGCGGCTGTCTCAGTTTGAGGGGCTGCCTTAGTTTGAGCGGCTGCCTTAGTTTGAGGGGCTGCCTCAGTTTGAGCGGATGCCTTAGTTTGAGCGGCTCGCATAGTTTAAGGGACTGCCTTAGTTTGAGCGGCTGCCTTGGTTTGAGGGGCAGCATTAGTTTGAGGGGCTGCCTTAGTTTAAGGGGCTGCCTTAGATTGAGGGGCTGCATTTGTTTGAGGGGCTGTTTTACTTTGAGAGGCTGCATTAGTTTGAGCGGTTGGCTTAGTTTGAGGGGCTGCCTTTGATTGAGTGGCTGCATTAGTTTGAGGGGCTGGCTTAGTTTAAGGGGCTGCCTTAGTTTGAGGGGATGCAATCGTTTGAGGGGCTGACTTAGAATGAGGGTCTGCATTAGTTTGAGGAGCTGCATTAGTTTGAGGGGCTGCATTACTTTGAGGAGCTGCCTTAGTTTGAGGGGCTGCCTTAGATAGAGTTCTGCATTAGTTTGAAGGGCTGCATTAGTTTGAGGGGCTGCCTTAGTTTGAGAGTCTGCCAAAGTTTGAGTGGCTGCCTTAATTTGAGCGGCTGCCTCAGTTTGAGGGGCTGAACAAAGAACAAAGAACAAAGAATAAAGATAATTACAGCACAGGAACAGGCCCTTCGGCCCTCCAAGCCTGCGCCGAACCAGATCCTCTCTCTAAACATGTCGCCTATTTTCTGAGGTTCTGTATCTCTTTTCTTCCTGCCCATTCATGTATCTGTCTAGATACATCTTAAAAGACGCCATCGTGCCCGCATCTACCACCTCCGCTGGCAACGCATTCCAGTCACCCACCACCCACTGCGTGAAGAACATTCCACGCATATCCCCCCTAAACTTTTCTCCTTTCACTTTGAACTCGTGTCCTCTAGTAACTGAATCCCCCACTCTGGGAAAAAGCCTCTTGCTATCCACCCTGTCTATACCTCTCATGATTTTGTACACCTCAGTCAGGTCCCCTCTCAACCTCCGTCTTTCTAATGAAAATAATCCTAATCTACTCAACCTCTCTTCATAGCTAGCGCCCTCCATAGCAGGCAACATCCTGGTGAACCTCCTCTGCACCCTCTCCAAAGCATCCACATCCTTTTGGTAATGTGGCGACCAGAACTGCACGCAGTATTCCAAATGTGGCTGAACCAAAGTCCTATACAACTGTAACATGACCTGCCAACTCTTGTACTCAAGAACCCGTCCGATGAAGGAAAGCATGCCGTATGCCTTCTTGACCACTCTATTTACCTGCGTTGCCACCTTCAGGGAACAGTGGACCTGCACACCCAAATCTCTCTGCACATCAATTATCCCCAGGACTTTTCCATTTACTGTATAGTTCACTCTTGAATTGGATCTTCCAAAATGCATCTCCTCGCATTTGCCCTGATTGAACTCCATCTGCCATTTCTCTGCCCAACTGTCCAATCTATCCATATTCTGCTGTATTCTCTGACAGTCCCCTTCACTATCTGCTACTCCACCAATCTTAGTGTCGTCTGCAAACTTGCTAATCAGTCCACTATACCTTCCTCCAAATCATTAATGTATATCACAAACAACAGTGGTCCCAGCACGGATCCCTGTGGAACACCACTGGTCACACGTCTCCATTTTGAGAAACTCCCTTCTACTGCTACTCTCTGTCTTCTGTGGCATCGCCAGTTCTTTATCCATCCAGCTAGTACACCTTGGACCCCATGCACCTTCACTTTCTCCATCAGCCTGCCATGGGGAACCTTATCAAACGCCTTACTGAAGTCCATGTATATGACATCGACAGCCCTTCCCTCATCAATCAACTTTGTCACTTCCTCAAAGAATTCTATTAAGTTGGTAAGACATGACCTTCCCTGCACAAAACCATCTTGCCTATCACTGATAAGCCCATTTTCTTCCAAATGGGAATAGATCCTATCCCTCAGTATCTTCTCCAGCAGCTTCCCTACCACTGACGTCAGGTTCACCAGTCTATAATTACCTGGATTATCCCTGCTACCCTTCTTAAACAAGGGGACAACATTAGCAATTCTCCAGTCCTCCGGGACCTCACCCGTGTTTAAGGATGCTGCAAAGATATCTGTTAAGGCCCCAGCTATTTCCTCTCTCGCTTCCCTCAGTAACCTGGGATAGATCCAATCCGGACCTGGGGACTTGACCACCTTAATGCCCTTTAGAATACCCAACACTTCCTCCCTCCTTATGCCGACATGACCTAGTGTAATCAAACATCTGTTCCGAACCTCAACATCCGTCATGTCCCTCTCCTCGGTGAATACCGATGCAAAGTACTCGTTTAGAATCTCACCCATTTTCTCTGAGTCCAAGCATAACATTCCTCCTTTGTCCTTTAGTGGGCCAATCCTTTCTCAAGTTACCCTCTTTCTCCTTATATATGAATAAAAGGCTTTGGGATTTTCTTTAACCCTGTTTGCTAAAGATATTTCATGACCCCTTTTAGCCCTTTTAATTCCTCGTTTCAGATTGGTCCTACATTCCCGATATTCTTTCAAAGCTTCGTCTTTCATCAGCCGCCTAGACCTTATGTATGCTTCCTTTTTCCTCTTAGCTTGTCTCACAATTTCACCTGTCATCCATGGTTCCCTAATCTTGCCATTTCTATCCTTCATTTTCACAGGAACATGTCTCTCCTGCACGCTAATCAACCTCTCTTTAAAAGCCTCCCACATATCACATGTGGATTTACCTTCAAACAGCTGCTCCCAATCAACATTCCCCATCTCCTGCCGAATTTTGGTATAGTTGGCCTTCCCCCAATTTCGCACTCTTCCTAGAGGACCACTCTCGTCTTTGTCCATTGAGGGGCTGCATTAGTTTGAGCGGCTGTCTCAGTTTGAGAGGCTGCCTGAGATTGAGGGGCTGCCTTGGACTGAGGGGCTGCATTAGTTTGAGCGGCTGTCTTAGTTTGAGGGGCTGCCTTAGTTTGAGCGGCTGCCTTAGTTTGAGAGGCTGCCTGACTTTGAGGGGCTGCCTTGGACTGAGGGCCTGCATTAGTTTGAGCGGCTGTCTCAGTTTGAGGGGCTGCCTTAGTTTGACCAGCTGCCTTAGTTTGAGGGGCTGCCTTAGTTTGAGCGGCTGCCTTAGTTTGAGGGGCTGCCTTAGTTTGAGCGGATGACTTATTTTGTGCGGCTCGCATAGTTTGAGGGGCTGCCTTAGTTTGAGCGGCTGCCTTGGTTTGAGGGGCTGCATTAGTTTGAGGGGCAGCCTTAGATAAATGGGCTGCCTTAGATTGAGGGGCTGCATTTGTTTGAGGGCCTGCTTCACTTTGAGAGGCTGCCTTAGTTTGAGCAGTTGGCTTAGTTTGAGGGTCTGCCTTTGATTGAGTGGCTGCATTAGTTTGCGAGTCTGGCTTAGTTTGAGGGGATGCCTTAGTTTGAGGTGTTGGCTTAGTTAGAGGGGCTGCCTTTGATTCAGTAGCTACATTAGTTTGAGGGGCTGGCTTAGTTTAAGCAGCTGCCTTAGTTTGAGGGGCTGCATTAGTTTGAGGGGGTGCCTTTGGTTGAGAGGCTCCCTTAGTTTGAGGGTCTGCCTTACTTTAAGGGGCAGCATTAGTTTGAGAGGCTGCCTTAGTTTGAGGGGCTGCCTTAGTTTGAGGGGTTGGCTTAGTTTGAGGGGCTGCCTTTGATTGAGTGGCTGCATTAGTTTGGGAGACTGCCTTTGATTGAGTGGCTGCATTAGTTAGAGGGGCTGACTTAGTTTGAGGGGCTGACTTAGTTTGAGGGGCTGACTTAGAATGAGGGGGTGCCTTTGACTGAGGGGCTGCATTAGTTTGAGGGGGTGCCTTAGTTTGAGAGGCTGCCTTAGTTTGAGGTGATGCCTTAGTTTGAGGGGTTGTCTTAGTTTGAGGGGCTGCCTTTGATTGAGTGGCTGCATTAGTTTGAGAGACTGCCTTTGATTGAGTGGTTGCATTAGTTTGAAGGGCTGACTTAGTTTGAGGGGCTGACTTACTTGGAGGTGCTGCATTTGCTTGAGCGGCTGCCTTAGATTGAGGGGCTGCATTAGTTTGAGGGGATGCCTTTGTTTGAGGGGCTGCCTGAGATTGAGGTGCTGCATTAGTTTGTTGGGCTGCTTTAGTTTGAGCGGCTGCCTTAGTTGAGGGGCTGCCTTAGATTGAGGGGCTGCATTAGTTTGAGCGGCTGCCTTAGTTTGAGGGGCTCCCTTAGTTTGACGGGCTGCCTTAGATTGAGCGGCTGACTTAGTTTGAGAGGTTGCCTTAGTTTGAGGGGCTGCCTTAGTTTGAGCGGTTGGCTTAGTTTGAGGGGCAGCCTTTGATTGAGTGGCTGCATTAGTTTGGGAGACTGCCTTTGATTGAGTGGCTGCATTAGTTTGAGGGGCTGACTTAGTTTGAGGGGCTGACTTAGTTTGAGGGGCTGACTCAGAATGAGGGATGCCTTAGACTGAGGGGCTGCATTAGTTTGAGGGGGTGCCTTCGTTTGAGAGGCTGCCTTAGTTTGAGGGGCTGCCTCAGTTTGAGGGGTTGGCTTAGTTTGAGGGGCTGCCTTTGATTGAGTGGCTGCATTAGTTTGAGAGACTGCCTTTGATTGAGTGGCTGCATTAGTTTGAAGGGCTGACTTAGTTTGAGTGGCTGTCTTAGTTTGAGTGGCTGCCTTTGTTTGAGGGGCTGCCTTAGATTGAGGTGCTGCATTAGTTTGATGGGCTGCTTTAGTTTGAGCGGCTGCCTTAGTTGAGGGGCTGCCTTAGAGTGAGGGGCTGCATTAGTTTGAGCGGCTGCCTTAGTTTGAGGGGCTGACTTAGTTTGAGCGGCTGACTTCGTTTGAGAGGTTGCCTTAGTTTGAGAGACTGCCTTAGTTTGAGCGGCTGCCTTAGTTTGAGGGTCTGCCTTACTTTGAGAGGCTGCCTAGTTTGACAGGCTGCCTTAGTTTGAGCGGCTGCCTTAGATTGTGAGGCTGCCTGAGTTTGAGGGGCTTCCTTAGTTTGAGCGGCTGCATGAGTTTGAGGGGCTGCCTTTGGTTGAGGCGCTCCCTTAGTTTGTGGGGCTGCCTTACTTTAAGGGGCTGCATTAGTTTGAGAGTCTGTCTTAGTTTGAGGGGCTGCCTTAGTTTGAGGGGATGGCTTAGTTTGAGGGGCTGCCTTTGATTGAGTGGCTGCATTAGTTTGAGTGTCTGCCTCTGAATGAGTGGCTGCATTATTTTGAGGGGCTGCCTTAGATTGAGTGGCTGCATTAGTTTGAGGGGCTGGCTTAGTTTGAGGGGCTGCCTTAGCTTGAGGGGCTGCATTTGTTTGAGGGGCTGCCTTAGAGTGAGGGGCTGCATTAGTTTGAGCGGCTGCCTTAGTTTGAGGGGCTGACTTAGTTTGAGCGGCTGACTTCGTTTGAGAGGTTGCCTTAGTTTGAGAGTCTGCCTTAGTTTGAGCGGCTGCCTTAGTTTGAGGGTCTGCCTTACTTTGAGAGGCTGCCTAGTTTGACAGGCTGCCTTAGTTTGAGCGGCTGCCTTAGATTGTGAGGCTGCCTGTGTTTGAGGGGCTTCCTTAGTTTGAGCGGCTGCATGAGTTTGAGGGGCTGCCTTTGGTTGAGGCGCTCCCTTAGTTTGTGGGGCTGCCTTACTTTAAGGGGCTGCATTAGTTTGAGAGTCTGTCTTAGTTTGAGGGGCTGCCTTAGTTTGAGGGGATGGCTTAGTTTGAGGGGCTGCCTTTGATTGAGTGGCTGCATTTGTTTGAGTGTCTGCCTCTGAATGAGTGGCTGCATTATTTTGAGGGGCTGCCTTAGATTGAGTGGCTGCATTAGTTTGAGGGGCTGGCTTAGTTTGAGGGGCTGCCTTAGCTTGAGGGGCTGCATTAGTTTGAGGGGCTGACTTAGAATGAGGGGGTGCCTTAGATTGAGGGGCTGCATTAGTTTGAGGGGGTGCCTTAGTTTGAGAGGCTGCCTTAGTTTGAGGGGCTGCCTTAGTTTGAGCGGCTGCCTTAGTTTGAGGGGCTGCATTAGTTTGAGCGGCTGCCTTAGTTTGAGGTGCTGCCTTAGACTGAGGGGCTGCATTAGTTTGAGCGGCTGCCTTGGTTTGAGCGGCTGCATTAGTTTGAGGGGCTTCCTTAGTTTGAGCGGCTGCCTTAGTTTGAGGGGCTGCCTTAGTTTGAGAGGCTGCCTTCGTTTGAGATGCTTCCTTAGTTTGAGAGGCTGCCTTAGATTGAGGTGCTGCCTTTGTTTGAGGGGCTGCCTTACTTTGAGGGGCTGCCTTAGTTTGAGAGGCTGCCTTAGTTTGAGCGGCTGATATAGTTTGAGAGGCTGCCTTAGTTTGAGAGTCTGCCTTATTTTGAGGGGCAGCCTTAGTTTGAGGGGTCGGCTTAGTTTGAGGGGCTGCCTTTGATTGAGAGGCTGCATTAGTTTGAGAGTCTGTCTTTGATTGAGTGGCTGAATTAGTTTGAGTGGCTGACTTAGTTTGAGGGGCTGCCTGAGATTGAGGGGCTGCCTGAGATTGAGGGGCTGCCTTAGTTTGACGGGCTGCCTTAGTTTGACGGGCTGCCTTAGTTTGAGGGGCTGCCTTAGATTGAGTGGCTGCATTAGTTTGAGGGGCTGGCTTAGTTTGAGGGGCTGCCTTAGCTTTAGGGGCTGCATTAGTTTGAGGGGCTGACTTAGAATGAGGGGGTGCCTTAGATTGAGGGGCTGCATTAGTTTGAGGGGGTGCCTTAGTTTGAGAGGCTGCCTTAGTTTGAGGGGCTGCCTTAGTTTGAGCGGCTGCCTTAGTTTGAGGGGCTGCATTAGTTTGAGCGGCTGCCTTAGTTTGAGGTGCTGCCTTAGACTGAGGGGCTGCATTAGTTTGAGCGGCTGCCTTAGTTTGAGCGGCTGCATTAGTTTGAGGGGCTTCCTTAGTTTGAGCGGCTGCCTTAGTTTGAGGGGCTGCCTTAGTTTGAGAGGCTGCCTTCGTTTGAGATGCTTCCTTAGTTTGAGAGGCTGCCTTAGATTGAGGTGCTGCCTTAGTTTGAGGGGCTGCCTTACTTTGAGGGGCTGCCTTAGTTTGAGAGGCTGCCTTAGTTTGAGCGGCTGATATAGTTTGAGAGGCTGCCTTAGTTTGAGAGTCTGCCTTATTTTGAGGGGCAGCCTTAGTTTGAGGGGTCGGCTTAGTTTGAGGGGCTGCCTTTGATTGAGAGGCTGCATTAGTTTGAGAGTCTGTCTTTGATTGAGTGGCTGAATTAGTTTGAGTGGCTGACTTAGTTTGAGGGGCTGCCTGAGATTGAGGGGCTGCCTGAGATTGAGGGGCTGCCTTAGTTTGACGGGCTGCCTTAGTTTGACGGGCTGCCTTAGTTTGAGGGGCTGCCTCAGATTGAGGGGCTGCATTAATTTGATGGGCTGCTTTAGATTGAGGGGCTGCCTTAGTTTGAGTGGCTGCATTTGTTTGAGGGGCTGCCTTTGGTTGAGGGGCTCCCTTAGTTTGAGGGGCTGCCTTACTTTAAGGGGCAGCATTAGTTTGAGAGTCTGCCTTAGTTTGAGGGGCTGCCTTCGTTTGAGGGGTTGGCTTAGTTTGAGGGGCTGCTTTTGATTGAGTGGCTGCATTAGTTTGAGAGACTGCCTTTGATTGAGTGGCTGCATTAGTTTGAGGCCCTGACTTAGTTTGAGGGGCTCACTTAGTTTGAGGGGCTGCCTTAGATTGAGGTGCTGCATTAGTTTGATGGGCTGCTTTAGTTTGAGCGGCTGCCTTAGATGAGGGGCTGCCTTAGATTGAGGGGCTGCATTAGTTTGAGCGGCTGCCTTTATTTGAGGGGCTGCCTTAGTTTTAGGGTCTGCCTTAGTTTGAGGGGCTGCCATAGTTTGAGGGGATGGCTTAGTTTGAGGGGGTGCCTTTGATTGAGTGGCTGCATTAGTTTGAGAGTCTGCCTCTGATTGAGTGGCTGCATTATTTTGAGTGGCTGCCTTAGATTGAGGGGCTGCATTAGTTTGAGGGTCTGCCTTATTTTGAGAGGCTGCCTTAGTTTGAGAGTCTGCCTTAGTTTGAGCGGCTTCCTTAGTTTGAGGGGCTGCCTTAGTTTGAAAGTCTGCCTTAGTTTCAGCGGCTGCCTTACTTTGAGGATCTGCCTTACTTTGAGAGGCTGCCTTAGTTTGACAGGCTGCCTCAGTTGGAGCGGCTGCCTTAGTTTGAGAGGCTGACTGAGTTTGAGGGGCTGCTTTAGTTTGAGTGGCTGCATTTGTTTGAGGGGCTGCCTTTGGTTGAGGGGCTGCCTTACTTTGAGGGGCAGCATTAGTTTAAGAGTCTGCCTTAGTTGGAGGGGCTGCCTTAGTTTGAGTGGTTGGCTTAGTTTGAGGGGCTGCCTTTGATTGAGTGGCTGCATTAGTTTGAGAGACTGCCTTTGATTGAGTGGCTGCATTAGTTTGAGGGGCTGCCTTATTTTGAGAGGCTGCATTAGTTTGACAGGCTGCCTTAGTTTGAGCGGCTGCCTTAGATTGAGAGGCTGCCTGAGTTTGAGGGGCTGCCTTAGTTTGAGCGGCTGCATTAGTTTGAGGGGCTGACTTTGGTTGAGGGGCTGCCATAGTTTGAGGGGATGGCTTAGTTTGAGGAGCTGCCTTTGATTGAGTGGCTGCATTAGTTTGAGAGTCTGCCTCTGATTGAGTGGCTGCATTATTTTGAGTGGCTGACTTAGATTGAGGGGCTGCATTAATTTGATGGGCTGCTTTAGTTTGAGCGGCTGACTGAGTTTGAGAGGCTGCCTTAGTTTGAGAGTCTGCCTTAGTTTGAGTGGCTTCCTTAGTTTGAGGAGCTGCCTGAGTTTGAGAGTCTGCCTTAGTTTGAGCGGCTGCCTTAGTTTGAGGGTCTGCCTTACTTTGAGAGGCTGCCTTAGTTTGACAGGCTGCCTTAGTTTGAGCGGCTGCCTTAGTTTGAGAGGCTGACTGAGTTTGAGGGGCTGCCTTAGTTTGAGTGGCTGCATTTGTTTGAGGGGCTGCCTTTGGTTGAGGGGCTGCCTTTGGTTGAGGGGCTGCCTTTGGTTGAGGGGCTCCCTTAGTTTGAGGGGCTGCCTTACTTTGAGGGGCAGCATTAGTTTAAGAGTCTGCCTTAGTTGGAGGGGCTGCCTTAGTTTGAGTGGTTGGCTTAGTTTGAGGGGCTGCCTTTGATTGAGTGGCTGCATTAGTTTGAGAGACTGCCTTTGATTGAGTGGCTGCATTAGTTTGAGGGGCTGACTTAGTTTGAGGGGCTGACTTCGTTTGAGGGGCTGCATTTGCATGAGGGGCTGCCTCAGATTGAGGGTCTGCATTAGTTTGAGGGGCTGCCTTAGTTTGAGGGGCTTCCTTAGATTTAGGTTCTGCATTAGTTTGATCGGCTGCTTTAGTTTGAGCGGCTGCCTAAGATTGAGGGGCTGCATTCGTTTGAGCGGCTGCCTCAGTTTGAGGGGCTGCCTTAGTTTGAGGGGCTGCCTGAGATTGAGCAGCTGACTTAGTTTGAGAGGTTGCCTTAGTCTGAGAGTCTGCCTTAGTTTGAGCGGCTGCCTTAGTTTGAGGTTCTGCCTTACTTTGAGAGGCTTCCTTAGTTTGAAAGGCTGCCTTAGTTTGACAGGCTGCCTTAGTTTGAGCGGCTGCCTTAGATTGAGAGGCTGCCTGAGTTTGAGGGGCTGCCTTAGTTTGAGGGGCTGCCTTAGTTTGAGGGGCTGCCTTAGTTTGAGAGGCTGCCTTAGTTTGAGCGGCTGATATAGTTTGAGAGGCTGCCTTAGTTTGAGAGTCTGCCTTAGTTTGAGGGGCTGCCTTAGATTGAGGGGTAGGCTTAGTTTGAGGGGCTGCCTTTGATTGAGAGGCTGCATTCGTTTGAGAGTCTGCCTTTGATTGAGTGGCTGAATTATTTTGAGTGGCTGACTTAGTTTGAGGGGCTGCCTGGGATTGAGGGGCTGCCTGAGATTGAGGGGCTGCCTTAGTTTGACGGGCTGCCTTAGTTTGAGGGGCTGCCTTAGATTGAGGGGCTGCATTAATTTGATGGGCTGCTTTAGATTGAGGGGCTGCCTTAGTTTGAGAGGCTGCATTTGTTTGAGGGGCTGCCTTTGGTTGAGGGGCTCCCTTAGTTTGAGGGGCTGCCTTACTTTAAGGGGCAGCATTAGTTTGAGAGTCTGCCTTAGTTTGAGGGGCTGCCTTCGTTTGAGGGGTTGGCTTAGTTTGAGGGGCTGCCTTTGATTGAGAAGCTGCATTAGTTTGAGAGACTGTCTTTGATTGAGGGGCTGCCTTAGATTGAGGGGCTGCATTAGTTTGAGGGGCTGCCTTAGTTTGAGGGGCTGCCTTAGATTGAGGTGCTGCATTAGTTTGATGGGCTGCTTTAGTTTGAGCGGCTGCCTTAGTTGAGGGGCTGCCTTAGATTGAGGGGCTGCATTAGTTTGAGCGGCTGCCTTAGTTTGATGGGCTGCCTTAGTTTGAGGGGCTGCCTTAGATTGAGCGGCTGACTTAGTTTGAGAGGTTGGCTTAGTTTGACAGTCTGCCTTAGTTTGAGCGGCTGCCTTAGTTTGAGGGTCTGCCTTACTTTGAGAGGCTGCCTTAGTTTGACAGGCTGCCTTAGTTTGAGCGGCTGCCTTAGATTGTGAGGCTGCCTGAGTTTGAGGGGCTTCCTTAGTTTGAGCGGCTGCATGAGTTTGAGGGGCTGCCTTTGGTTGAGGCGCTCCCTTAGTTTGTGGGGCTGCCTTACTTTAAGGGGCTGTATTAGTTTGAGAGTCTGTCTTAGTTTGAGGGGCTGCCTTAGTTTGAGGGGATGGCTTAGTTTGAGGGGCTGCCTTTGATTGAGTGGCTGCATTAGTTTGAGAGTCTGCCTCTGATTGAGTGGCTGCATTATTTTGAGGGGCTGCCTTAGATTGAGGGGCTGCATTAGTTTGAGGGGCTGGCCTAGTTTAAGGGGCTGCCTTAGTTTGAGGGGCTGCATTAGTTTGAGGGGCTGAATTAGAATGAGGGGTGCCTTAGATTGAGGGGCTGCATTATTTTGAGGGGCTGCCTTAGATTGAGGGGCTGCATTAGTTTGAGGGGCTGGCTTAGTTTAAGGGGCTGCCTTAGTTTGAGGGGCTGCATTATTTTGAGGGGCTGACTTAGAATGAGGGGGTGCCTTAGATTGAGGGGCTGCATTAGTTTGAGGGGGTGCCTCAGTTTGAGCGGCTTCCTTAGTTTGAGGGGCTGCATTAGTTTGAGCGGCTGCCTTAGTTTGAGGGGCTGCCTTAGATTGAGGTGCTGCATTAGTTTGAGCGGCTGCCTTAGTTTGAGCGGCTGCCTTAGTTTGAGGGGCTTCCTTAGTTTGAGCGGCTGCCTCAGTTTGAGGGGCTGCCTTAGTTTGAGGGGCTACATTAGTCTGAGCGGCTGCCTTAGTTTGAGGTTCTGCCTTACTTTGAGAGGCTGCCTTAGTTTGACAGGCTGCCTTAGTTTGAGCGGCTGCCTTAGATTGAGAGGCTGCCTGAGTTTGAGGGGCTGCCTTAGTTTGAGCGGCTGCATTAGTTTGAGGGGCTGCCTTTGGTTGAGGCGCTCCCTTAGTTTGTGGGGCTGCCTTACTTTAAGGGGCTGCATTAGTTTGAGAGTCTGTCTTAGTTTGAGGGGCTGCCTTAGTTTGAGGGGATGGCTTAGTTTGAGGGGCTGCCTTTGATTGAGTGGCTGCATTAGTTTGAGAGTCTGCCTCTGATTGAGTGGCTGCATTATTTTGAGGGGCTGCCTTAGATTGAGGGGCTGCATTAGTTTGAGCGGCTGCATTAGTTTGAGGGGGTGCATTAGTTTGAGGGGCAGCCTTAGATTGAGGGGCTGCATTAGTTTGAGGGGCTGCATTAGTTTGAGGGGCTGCATTACTTTGAGGAGCTGCCTTAGTTTGAGGGGCTGCCTTAGATAGAGTTCTGCATTAGTTTGAGGGGCTGCATTAGTTTGAGAGGCTGCCGAAGTTTGAGGGGCTGCCTTAGTTTGAGAGTCTGCCATAGTTTGAGGGGCTGCCTTAATTTGAGCGGCTGCCTCAGTTTGAGCGTTTGAACAAAGAGCAAAGAACAAAGATAATTACAGCAGAGGAACAGGCCCTTCGGCCCTCCAAGCCTGCGTCGTTCCAGATCCTCTCTCTAAACATGTCGCCTATTTTCTAAGGTTCTGTATCTCTTTTCTTCCTGCCCATTCATGTATCTGTCTAGATACATCTTAAAAGACGCCATCGTGCCCGCATCTACCACCTCCGCTGGCAACGCGTTCCAGGCACCCACCACCATCTGCGTAAAGAACTTTCCACGCATATCCCCCCTAAACTTTTCTCCTTTCACTTTGAACTCGTGTCCTCTAGTAATTGAATCCCCCACTCTGGGAAAAAGCCTCTTGCTATCCACCCTGTCTATACCTCTCATGATTTTGTACACCTCAGTCAGGTCCCCCCTCAACCTCCGTCTTTCTAATGAAACTAATCCGAATCTACTCAACCTCTCTTCATAGCTAGCGCCCTCCATAGCAGGCAACATCCTGGTGAACCTCCTCTGCACCCTCTCCAAAGCATCCACATCCTTTTGGTAATGTGGAGACCAGAACTGCACGCAGTATTCCAAATGTGGCCGAACCAAAGTCCTATACAACTGTAACATGACCTGCCAAGTCTTGTACTCCATACCCCGTCCGATGAAGGAAAGCATGCCGTATGCCTTCTTGACCACTCTATTTACCTGCGTTGCCACCTTCAGGGAACAGTGGACCTGCACACCCAAATCTCTCTGTGCATCAATTTTCCCCAGGACTTTTCCATTTACTGTATAGTTCACTCTTGAATTGGATCTTCCAAAATGCATCACCTCGCATTTGCCCTGATTGAACTCCATCTGCCATTTCTCTGCCCAACTGTCCAATCTATCTGTATTCTGCTGTATTCTCTGACAGTCCCCTTCACTATCTGCTACTCCACCAATCTTAGTGTCGTCTTGCTAATCAGTCCACCTATACTTTCCTCCAAATCATTAATGTATATCACAAACAACAGTGGTCCCAGCACGGATCCCTGTGGAACACCACTGGTCACACGTCTCCATTTTGAGAAACTCCCTTCTACTGCAACTCTCTGTCTCCTGTTGCCCAGCCAGTTCTTTATCCATCTAGCTAGTACCCCTTGGACCCCATGCGCCTTCACTTTCTCCATCAGCCTGCCATGGGGATCGTTATCAAACGCCTTACTGAAGTCCATGTATGTGACATTGACAGCCCTTCCCTCATCAATCAACTTTGTCACTTCCTCAAATAATTCTATTAAGTTGGTAAGACATGACCTTCCCTGCACAAAACCATCTTGCCTATCACTGATAAGCCCATTTTCTTCCAAATGGGAATAGATCCTATCCCTCAGTATCTTCTCCAGCTGCTTCCCTACCACTGACGTCAGGCTCACCGGTCTATAATTACCTGGATTATCCCTGCTACCCTTCTTAAACAAGGGGACAACATTATCAATTCTCCTGTCCTCCGGGACCTCACCCGTGTTTAAGGATGCTGCAAAGATATCTGTTGAGGCCCCAGCTATTTCCTCTCTCGCTTCCCTCAGTAACCTGGGATAGATCCAATCCGGACCTGGGGACTTGTCCACCTTAATGCCCTTTAGAATACCCAACACTTCCTCCCTCCTTATGCCGACTTGACCTAGTGTAATCAAACATCTGTTCCTAACCTCAACATCCGTCATGTCCCTCTCCTCGGTGAATACCGATGCAAAGTACTCGTTTCGAATCTCACCCATTTTCTCTGAGTCCAAGCATAACATTCCGCCTTTGTACTTTAGTGGGCCAATCCTTTCTCTAGTTACCCTCTTTCTCCTTCCATATGAATAAAACGCTTTGGGATTTTCTTTCACCCTGTTTGCCAAAGATATGTCATGACCCCTTTTAGCCCTTTTAATTCCTCGTTTCAGATTGGTCCTGCATTCCCGATATTCTTTCAAAGCTTCGTCTTTCTTCAGCCGCCTAGACCTTATGTGTGCTTCCTTTTTCCTCTTAGCTAGTCTCACAATTTCACCTGTCATCCATGGTTCCCTAATCTTGCCATTTCTATCCCTCATTTTCACAGGAACATGTCTCTCCTGCACGCTAATCAACCTCTCTTTAAAAGCCTCCCACATATCACATGTGGATTTACCTTCAAACAGCTGCTCCCAATCTACATTCCCCAGCTCCTGCCGAATTTTGGTATAGTTGGCCTTCCCCCAATTTAGCACTCTTCATTTAGGACCACTCTCGTCTTTGTCCATTGAGGGGCTGCATTAGTTTTAGCGGCTGTCTTAGTTTGAGCGGCTGCCTTAGTTTGAGTGGCTGCCTTAGTTTGAGGGGCTGCCTTGGACTGAGGGGCTGCATTAGTTTGAGCGGCTGTCTCAGTTTGAGGGGCTGCCTTAGTTTGAGCGGCTGCCTTAGTTTGAGGGGCTGCCTGAGTTTGAGCGGCTGCCTTAGTTTGAGGGGCTGCCTTAGTTTGAGCAGATGACTTAGTTTGAGCGGCTCGCATAGTTTGAGGGGCTGACTTTGTTTGAGCGGCTGCCTTGGTTTGAGGGGCTGCATTAGTTTGAGGGGCTGCCTTATTTTAAGGGGCTGCCTTAGATTGAGGGACTGCATTTGTTTGAGGGGCTGCTATACTTTGAGAGGCTGCCTTAGTTTGAGCGTTTGGCTTAGTTTGAGGGGCTGCCTTTGGTTGAGAGGCTCCCTTAGTTTGAGGGTCTGCCTTACTTTAAGGGGCAGCATTAGTTTGAGAGTCTGCATTAGTTTGAGGGGCTGCCTTAGTTTGAGGGGTTGGCTTAGTTTGAGGGGCTGCCTTTGATTGAGTGGCTGCATTAGTTTGAGAGACTGCCTTTGATTGAGTGGCTGCATTAGTTTGAGGGGCTGACTTAGTTTGAGGGGCTGACTTAGTTTGAGGGGCTGCATTTGTTTGAGGGGCTGCCTTAGATTGAGTGGCTGCATTATTTTGAGGGGCTGCCTTAGATTGAGGTGCTGCATTAGTTTGATGGGCTGCTTTAGTTTGAGCGGCTGCCTTAGTTGAGGGGCTGCCTTAGATTGAGGGGCTGCATTAGTTTGAGAGGTTGCCTTAGTATGAGAGGTTGCCTTAGTTTGACAGGCTGCCTTAGTTTGAGCGGCTGCCTTAGATTGAGAGGCTGCCTGAGTTTGAGGGGCTGCCTTAGTTTGAGCGGCTGCATTAGTTTGAGGGTGCCTTTGGTTGAGGCGCTCCCTTAGTTTGTGGGGCTGCCTAACTTTAAGGGGCTGCATTAGTTTGAGAGTCTGCCTTAGTTTGAGGGGCTGCCTTAGTTTGAGGGGATGGCTTAGTTTGAGGGGCTGCCTTTGATTGAGTGGCTGCATTAGTTTGAGAGTCTGCCTCTGATTGAGTGGCTGCATTATTTTGAGGGGCTGCCTTAGATTGAGGGGCTGCATTAGTTTGAGGGGCTGCCTTTGATTGAGTGGCTGCATTAGTTTGAGGGGCTGACTTAGTTTGAGGGGCTGACTTAGTTTGAGGGGCTGACTTAGAATGAGGGGGTGCCTTAGACTGAGGGGCTGCATTAGTTTGAGGGGGTGCCAAGGTTTGAGAGGCTGCCTTAGTTTGAGGGGCTGCCTCAGTTTGAGCGGTTGGCTTAGTTTGAGGGGCTGCCTTTGATTTAGTGGCTGCATTAGTTTGGGAGACTGCCTTTGATTGAGTGGCTGCATTAGTTAGAGGGGCTGACTTAGTTTGAGGGGCTGACTTAGTTTGAGGGGCTGACTCAGTTTGAGGGGCTGCATTTGTTTGAGGGGCTGCCTTAGATTGAGGGGCTGCATTAGTTTGAGGGGCTGCCTTAGTTTGAGGGGCTGCCTTAGATTGAGGTGCTGCATTAGTTTGATGGGCTGCTTTAGTTTGAGCGGCTGCCCCAGTTGAGGGGCTGCCTTAGATTGAGGGGCTGCATTAGTTTGAGCGGCTGCCTTAGTTTGAGGGGCTGCCTTAGTTTGAGGGGCTGCCTTAGATTGAGCGGCTGACATAATTTGAGAGGTTGCCTTAGTTTGAGAGTCTGCCTTAGTTTGAGCGGCTGCCTTAGTTTGAGGGTCTGCCTTACTTTGAGAGGCTGCCTTAGTTTGACAGGCTGCCTTAGTTTGAGCGGCTGCCTTAGATTGTGAGGCTGCCTGAGTTTGAGGGGCTTCCTTAGTTTGAGCGGCTGCATGAGTTTGAGGAGCTGCCTTTGGTTGAGGCGCTCCCTTAGTTTGTGGGGCTGCCTTACATTAAGGGGCTGCATTAGTTTGAGAGTCTGTCTAAGTTTGAGGGGCTGCCTTAGTTTGAGGGGATGGCTTAGTTTGAGGGGCTGCCTTTGATTGAGTGGCTGCATTAGTTTGAGAGTCTGCCTTTGATTGAGTGGCTGCATTAGTTAGAGGGGCTGACTTAGTTTGAGGGGGTGACTTAGTTTGAGGGGCTGACTTAGAATGAGGGCGTGCCTTAGACTGAGGGGCTGCATTAGTATGAGGGGGTGCCTTAATTTGAGAGGCTGCCTTAGTTTGAGGGGCTGCCTTAGTTTGAGGGGCTGGCTTAGTTTGAGGGGCTGCCTTTGATTGAGTGGCTGCATTAGTTTGAGAGACTGCCTTTGATTGAGTGGCTGCATTAGTTTGAAGGGCTGACATGGTTTGAGGGGCTGACTTAGTTTGAGGGGCTGCATTTGTTTGAGGGTCTGCCTTAGATTGAGGGGCTGCATTAGTTTGAGGGGCTGCCTTCGTTTGAGGGGCTGCCTTAGATTGAGGTGCTGCATTAGATTGATGGGCTGCTTTAGTTTGAGCGACTGCCTTAGTTGAGGGGCTGCCTTAGATTGAGGGGCTGCATTAGTTTGAGCGGCTGCCTTAGTTTGAGGGGCTGCCTTAGTTTGAGGGGCTGCCTTAGATTGAGCGGCTGACTTAGTTTGAGAGGTTGCCTTGGTTTGAGAGTCTGCCTTAGTTTGAGCGGCTGCCTTAGTTTGAGGGTCTGCCTTACTTTGAGAGGCTGCCTTAGTTTGACAGGCTGCCTTAGTTTGAGCGGCTGCCTTAGATTGTGAGGCTGCCTGAGTTTGAGGGGCATCCTTAGTTTGAGCGGCTGCATGAGTTTGAGGGGCTGCCTTTGGTTGAGGCGCTCCCTTAGTTTGTGGGGCTGCCTTACTTTAAGGGGCTGCATTAGTTTGAGAGTCTGTCTTAGTTTGAGGGGCTGCCTTAGTTTGAGGGGATGGCTTAGTTTGAGGGGCTGCCTTTGATTGAGTGGCTGCATTAGTTTGAGAGTCTGCCTCTGATTGAGTGGCTGTATTATTTTGAGGGTCTGCCTTAGATTGAGGGGCTGCATTATTTTGAGGGGCTGGCTTAGTTTAAGGTGCTGCCTTAGTTTGAGGGGCTGCATTAGTTTGAGGGGCTGACTGAGAACGAGGGGGTGCCTTAGTTTGAGAGGCTGCCTTAGTTTGAGGGGCTGCCTTAGTTTGAGCGGCTGCCTTAGTTTGAGGGGCTCATTAGTCTGAGCGGCTGCCTTAGTTTGAGTGGCTGCCTTAGATTGAGGGGCTGCATTAGTTTGAGTGGCTGCCTTAGTTTGAGCGGCTGCCTTAGTTTGAGGGGCTGCCTTAGTTTGACAGGCTGCCTTCGTTTGAGATGCTGCCTTAGCTTGAGAGGCTGCCTTAGATTGAGGTTCTGCCTTAGTTTGAGGGGCTGCCTTTATTTGAGGGGCTGCCTCAGTTTGAGAGGCTGCCTTAGTTTGAGCGGCTGACTTAGTTTGAGAGGCTGCCTTAGTTTGAGAGTCTGCCTTAGTTTGAGGGGCAGCCTTAGTTTGAGGGGAAGGCTTAGTTTGAGGGGCTGCCTTTGATTGAGAGGCTGCATTAGTTTGAGAGTCTGCCTTTGATTGAGTGGCTAAATTAGTTTGAGGGGCTGACTTAGTTAGAGGGGCTGCATTGGTTTGAGGGGCTGCCTGAGATTGAGGGGCTGCCTTATTTTGAGGGGCTGCCTTAATTTGAGGGGCTGCCTTAGATTGAGGGGCTGCATTAATTTGATGGGCTGCTTTAGTTTGAGCGGCTGCCTTAGTTGAGGGGCTGCCTTAGATTGAGGGGCTGCATTAGTTTGAGCGGCTGCCTTAGTTTGATGGGCTGCCTTAGTTTGAGGGGCTGCCTCAGATTGAGCGGCTGACTGAGTTTGAGAGGCTGCCTTAGTTTGAGAGTCTGCCTTAGTTTGAGCGGCTTCCTTAGTTTGAGGGGCTGCCTGAGTTTGAGAGTCTGCCTTAGTTTGAGCGGCTGCCTTAGTTTGAGGTTCTGCCTTACTTTTAGAGGCGGCCTTAGTTTGACAGGCTGCCTTAATTTGAGCGGCTGCCTTAGTTTTAGAGGCTGCCTGAGTTTGAGGGGCTGCCTTAGTTTGAGTGGCTGCATTTGTTTGAGGGGCTGCCTTTGGTTGAGGGGCTCCCTGAGTTTGAGGGGCTGCCTTACTTTAAGGGGCAGCATTAGTTTGAGAGTCTGCCTTAGTTTGAGGGGCTGCTTTAGTTTGAGGGGTTGGCTTACTTTGAGGGGCTGCCTTTGATTGAGTGGCTGCATTAGTTTGAGAGACTGCCTTTGATTGAGTGGCTGCATTAGTTTGAGGGGCTGACTTAGTTTGAGGGGCCGCATTTGTTTGAGGGGCTGCCTTAGATTGAGTGTCTGCATTAGTTTGAGGGGCTGCCTTAGTTTGAGGGGCTGCCTTAGATTGAGGTGCTGCATTAGTTTGATGGGCTGCTTTAGTTTGAGCGGCTGCCTGAGTTGAGGGGCTGCCTTAGATTGAGGGGCTGCATTAGTTTGAGCGGCTGCCTTTATTTGAGGGGCTGCCTTAGATTGAGGGGCTGCCTTCGATTGAGCGGCTGACTTAGTTTGAGAGGTTGCCTTAGTCTGAGAGTCTGCCTTAGTTTGAGCGGCTGCATTAGTTTGAGGGTCTGCCTTATTTTGAGAGGCTGCCTTAGTTTGAGCGGCTGCATTAGTTTGAGGGTCTGCCTTATTTTGAGAGGCTGCCTTAGTTTGACAGGCTGCCTTAGTTTGAGCGGCTGCCTTAGATTGAGAGGTTGCCTGAGTTTGAGGGGCTGCCTTAGTTTGAGCGGCTGCATTAGTTTGAGGGGCTGACTTTGGTTGAGGAAATCCCTTTGTTTGTGGGGCTGCCTTACTTGAAGGGGCTGCATTAGTTTTAGAGTCTGCCTTAGTTTGAGGGGCTGCATTAATTTGATGGGCTGCTTTAGTTTGAGCGGCTGCCTTAGTTGAGGGGCTGCCTTAGATTGAGGGGCTGCATTAGTTTGAGCGGCTTCCTTAGTTTGAGGGGCTGCCTTAGTTTGAGGGGCTGCCTTAGATTGAGCGGCTGACTGATTTTGAGAGGCTGCCTTAGTTTGAGAGTCTGCCTTAGTTTGAGCGGCTTCCTTAGTTTGAGGGGCTGCCTTAGTTTGAGAGTCTGCCTTACTTTGAGCGGCTGCCTTAGTTTGAGGGTCTGCCTTACTTTGAGAGGCTGCCTTCGTTTGACAGGCTGCCTTAGTTTGAGCGGCTGCCTTAGTTTGTGAGGCTGCTTGAGTTTGAGGGGCTGCCTTAGTTTGAGTGGCTGCATTTGTTTGAGGGGCTGCCTTTGGTTGAGGGGCTCCCTTAGTTTGAGGGGCTGCCTTACTTTGAGGGGCAGCATTAGTTTAAGAGTCTGCCTTAGTTGGAGGGGCTGCCTTAGTTTGAGGGGTTGGCTTAGTTTGAGGGGCTGCCTTTGATTGAATTGCTGCATTAGTTTGAGAGACTGCCTTTGATTGAGTGGCGGCATTAGTTTGAGGGGCTGACTTAGTTTGAGGGTCTGACTTCGTTTGAGGGGCTGCATTTGTTTGAGGGGCTGCCTTAGATTGTGGGTCTGCATTAGTTTGAGGGGCTGCCTTAGATTGAGGGGCTTCCTTAGATTTAGGTTCTGCATCAGTTTGATGGGCTGCTTTAGTTTGAGGGGCTGACTTCGTTTGAGGGGCAGCATTTGTTTGAGGGTCTGCCTTAGATTGAGGGTCTGCATTAGTTTGAGGGGCTGCCTTAGATTGAGGGGCTTCCTTAGATTAAGGTTCTGCATCAGTTTGATGGGCTGCTTTAGTTTGAGCGACTGCCTCAGATTGAGGGGCTGCATTAGTTTGAACAGCTGCCTCAGTTTGAGGGGCTTCCTTAGTTTGAGGGGCTGCCTGAGATTGAGCAGCTGACTTAGTTTGAGAGGTTGCCTTCGTCTGAGAGTCTGCCTCAGTTTGAGCGGCTGCCTTAGATTGAGAGGCTGCCTGAGTTTGAGGGGCTGCCTTAGTTTGAGCGGCTGCATTAGTTTGAGGGGCTGCCTTTGGTTGAGGCGCTCCCTTAGTTTTTGGGGCAGCCTTACTTGAAGGGGCTGCATTAGTTTTAGAGTCTGCATTAGTTTGAGGGGCTGCCTTAGTTTGAGGGGATGGCTTAGTATGAGGGGTTGCCTTTGATTGAGTGGCTGCATTATTTTGAGTGGCTGCCTTAGATTGAGGGGCTGCATTAGTTTGAGGGGCTGCATTAGTTTGAGGGGGTGCATTAGATTGAGGGGCAGCCTTAGATTGAGGGGCTGCATTAGTTTGAGGGGCTGCATTAGTTTGAGGGGCTGCATTACTTTGCGGAGCTGCCTTAGTTTGAGGGGCTGCCTTAGATAGAGTTCTGCATTAGTTTGAGGGGCTGCATTAGTTTGAGGGGCTGCCTTAGTTTGAGAGGCTGCCTAAGTTTGAGGGGCTGCCTTAGTTTGAGAGTCTGCCATAGTTTGAGGGGCTGCCTTAATTTGAGCGGCTGCCTCAGTTTGAGGGGCTGAACAAAGAACAAAGAACAAAGATAATTACAGCACAGGAACAGGCCCTTCGGCCCTCCAAGCCTGCGTCGATCCAGATCCTCTCTCTAAACATGTCGCTTATTTTCTAAAGTTCTGTATCTCTTTTCTTCCTGCCCATTCATGTATCTGTCTAGATACATCTTAAAAGACGCCATCGTGCCCGCATCTACCACCTCCGCTGGCAACGCGTTCCAGGCACCCACCACCATCTGCGTAAAGAACTTTCCACGCATATCCCCCCTAAACTTTTCTCCTTTCACTTTGAACTCGTGTCCTCTAGTAATTGAATCCCCCACTCTGGAAAAAAGCCTCTTGCTATCCACCCTGTCTATACCTCTCATGATTTTGTACACCTCAGTCAGGTCCCCCCTCAACCTCCGTCTTTCTAATGAAAATAATCCGAATCTACTCAACCTCTCTTCATAGCTAGCGCCCTCCATAGCAGGCAACATCCTGGTGAACCTCCTCTGCACCCTCTCCAAAGCATCCACATCCTTTTGGTAATGTGGCGACCAGAACTGCACGCAGTATTCCAAATGTGGCCGAACCAAAGTCCTATACAACTGTAACATGACCTGCCAACTCTTGTCCTCAATACCCCGTCCGATGAAGGAAAGCATGCCGTATGCCTTCTTGACCACTCTATTTACCTGCGTTGCCACCTTCAGGGAACAGTGGACCTGCACACCCAAATCTCTCTGTACATCAATTTTCCCCAGGACTTTTCCATTTACTGTATAGTTCACTCTTGAATTGGATCTTCCAAAATGCATCACCTCGCATTTGCCCTGATTGAACTCCATCTGCCATTTCTCTGCCCAACTCTCCAATCTATCTATATTCTGCTGTATTCTCTGACAGTCCCCTTCACTATCTGCTACTCCACCAATCTTTGTGTCGTCTGCAAACTTCCTAATCAGTCCACCTATACTTTCCTCCAAATCATTAATGTATATCACAAACAACAGTGGTACCACCACGGATCCCTGTGGAACACCACTGGTCACACGTCTCCATTTTGAGAAACTCCCTTCTACTGCTACTCACTGTCTCCTGTTGCCCAGCCAGTTCTTTATCCATCTAGCTAGTACACCTTGGACCCCATGGGCCTTCGCTTTCTCCATCAGTCTGCCATGGGGAACATTATCAAACGCCTTACTGAAGTCCATGTATATGACATCGACAGCCCTTCCCTCATCAATCAACGTTGTCACTTCCTCAAAGAATTCTATTAAGTTGGTAAGACATGACCTTCCCTGCACAAAACCATGTTGCCTATCACTGATGAGCCCATTTTCTTCCAAATGGGAATAGATCCTATCCCTCAGTATCTTCTCCAGCAGCTTCCCTACCACTGACGTCAGGCTCACCGGTCTATAATTACCTGGATTATCCCTGCTACCCTTCTTAAACAAGGGGACAACATTAGCAATTCTCCAGTCCTCCGGGACCTCACCCGTGTTTAAGGATGCTGCAAAGATATCTGTTAAGGCCCCAGCTATTTCCTCTCTCGCTTTCCTCAGCAACCTGGGATAGATCCCATCCGGACCTGGGGACTTGTCCACCTTAATGCCCTTTAGAATACCCAACACTTCCTCCCTCCTTATGCCGACTTGACCGAGTGTAATCAAACATCTGTTCCTAACCTCAACATCCGTCATGTCCCTCTCCTCGGTGAATACCGATGCAAAGTACTCGTTTAGAATCTCACCCATTTTCTCTGAGTCCAAGCATAACATTCCTCCTTTGTCCTTTAGTGGGCCAATCCTTTCTCTAGTTACCCTCTTTCTCCTTATATATGAATAAAAGGCTTTGGGATTTTCTTTAACCCTGTTTGCTAAAGATATTTCATGACCCCTTTTAGCCCTCTTGATTTGTCGTTTCAGATTGGTCCTACATTCCCGATATTCTTTCAAAGCTTCGTCTTTCATCAGCCGCCTAGACCTTATGTATGCTTCCTTTTATTCTTAGCTTGTCTCACAATTTCACCTGTCATCCATGGTTCCCTAATCTTGCCATTTCTCTCCTTCATTTTCACAGGAACATGTCTCTCCTGCACGCTAATCAACCTCTCTTTAAAAGCCTCCCACATATCACATGTGGATTTACCTTCAAACAGCTGCTCTCAATCTACATTCCCCAGCTCCTGCCGAATTTTGGTATAGTTGGCCTTCCCCCAATTTAGCACTCTTCCTTTAGGACCACTCCCGTCTTTGTCCATTGAGGGGCTGCATTAGTTTGAGCGGCTGTCTTAGTTTGAGGGGCTGCCTCAGTTTGAGTGGCTGCCTTAGTTTGAGAGGCTGCCTGAGTTTGAGGGGCCGCCTTGGACTGAGGGGCTGCATTAGATTGAGCGGCTGTCTCAGTTTGAAGGGCTGCCTTAGTTTGAGCGGCTGCCTTAGTTTGAGGGGCTGCCTTAGTTTGAGCGGATGACTTAGTTTGAGCGGCACGCATAGTTTGATGGGCTGCCTTAGTTTGAGCGGCTGCCTTGGTTTGAGGGGCTGCATTAGTTTGAGGGGCTGCCTTAGTTAAAGGGGCTGCCTTAGATTGAGGGGCTGCATTTGTTTGAGGGGCTGCTTTACTTTGAGAGGCTGCCTTAGTTTGAGCGGTTGGCTTACTTTTAGGGGCTGTCTTTGATTGAGTGGCTGCATTAGTTTGAGAGTCTGCCTTAGTTTGAGGGGATGCCTTAGTTTGAGGTGTTGGCCTAGTTAGAGGGGCTGCCTTTGATTGAGTGGGTGCATTAGTTTGAGCGGCTGGCTTAGTTTAATGGGCTGCCTTAGTTTGTGGGGCTGCATTAGTTTGAGGGGCTGACTTAGAATGAGGGGGTGCATTTGTTTGAGGGGCTGCCTTAGATTGAGAGTCTGCCTTAGTTTGAGCGGCTGCCTTCGTTTGAGGGTCTGCCTTAGGTTGAGCGGCTGCCTTAGTTTGAGAGGCTGCCTGTGTTTGAGGGGCTGACTTAGTTTGAGCGGCTGCATTAGTTTGAGGGGCTGCCTTTGGTTGAGGGGCTCCGTTAGTTTGAGGGTCTGCCTTACTTTGAGAGGCTGCCTTAGTTTGACAGGCTCCCTTAGTTTGAGGGGCTGCCTTAGTTTGAGAGGCTGCCTGAGTTTGAGGGGCTGCCTTAGTTTGAGCGGCTGCATTAGTTTGAGGGGTAGCCTTAGTTTGAGGGGCTGCCTTTGATTGAGTGGCTGCATTAGTTTGAGAGTCTGCCTTTGATTGAGTGGCTGCATTAGTTTGAGGGGCAGACTTAGTTTGAGGGGCTGACTTAGTTTGAGGGGCTGCATTTGTTTGAGGGGCAGCCTTAGATTGACCGGCTGCATTAGTTTGAAGGGCTGCCTTAATTTGAGGGGCTGCCTTAGATTGAGTGGCTGCATTAGTTTGAGGGGCAGACTCAGTTTGAGGGGCTGCCTTAGATTGAGGGGCTGCATTAGTTTGAGGGGCAGACTTAGTTTGAGGGGCTGACTTAGTTTGAGGGGCTGCATTTGTTTGAGGGGCAGCCTTAGATTGAGGGGCTGCATTAGTTTGAAGGGCTGCCTTAGTTTGAGAGGCTGCCTAAGTTTGAGGGGCTGCCTTAGATTGAGGGATTGCATTAGTTTGAGCGGCTGCCTTAGTTTGAGGGGCTGCCTTAGTTTGAGGGGCTGCCTTAGATTGAGCCGCTGACTTAGTTTGAGAGGTTGGCTTAGTTTGAGAGTCCGCCTTAGTTTGAGCGGCTGCCTTAGTTTGAGGGCCTGCCTTAATTTGAGAGTCTGCCTTAGTTTGAGCGGCTGCCTTAGCTTGAGGGCCTGCCTTACTTTGAGAGGCTGCCTGAGTTTGAGGGGCTGCCTTAGTGTGAGCGGCTGCATTAGTTTGATGGGCTGCCTTTGGTTGAGGCGCTCCCTTAGTTTGTGGGGCTGCTTTACTTTAAGGGGCTGCAATAGTTTGAGAGTCTGCCTTAGTTTGAGGGGCTGCCTTAGTTTGAGGGGTTGGCTTAGTTTGAGGGGCTGCCTTTGATTGAGTGGCTGCATTAGTTTGGGAGTCTGCCTTTGATTGAGCGGCTGCATTATTTTGAGGGGCTGCCTTAGATTGAGGGGCTGCATTAGTTTGAGGGGCTGCATTAGTTTGAGGGGGTGCATTAGATTGAGGGGCTACCTTAGATTGAGGGGCTGCCTTAGTTTGTGGGGCTGCATTAGTTTGAGGGGCTGACTTAGAATGAGGGGGTGCATTTGTTTGAGGGGCTGCCTTAGATTGAGGGGCTGCATTAGTTTGAGGGGCTGCCTTAGTTTGTGGGGCTGCCTTAGATTGAGGGGCTGCATTAGTTTGAGAGGCTGCCTTAGTTTGAGAGTCTTCCTTAGTTTGAGCGGCTGCCTTAGTTTGAGGGGCTGCCTTAGTTTGAGAGTCTGCCTTAGTTTGAGCGGCTGCCTTCGTTTGAGGGTCTGCCTTAGGTTGAGCGGCTGCCTTAGTTTGAGAGGCTGCCTGAGTTTGAGGGGCTGACTTAGTTTGAGCGGTTGCATTAGTTTGAGGGGCTGTCTTTGGTTGAGGGGCTCCGTTAGTTTGAGGGTCTGCCTTACTTTGAGAGGCTGCCTTAGTTTGACAGGCTCCCTTAGTTTGAGGGGCTGCCTTAGTTTGAGAGGCTGCCTGAGTTTGAGGGGCTGCCTTAGTTTGAGCGGCTGCATTTGTTTGAGGGGTAGGCTTAGTTTGAGGGGCTGCCTTTGATTGAGTGGCTGCATTAGTTTGAGAGTCTGCCTTTGATTGAGTGGCTGCATTAGTTTGAGGGGCAGACTTAGTTTGAGGGGCTGACTTAGTTTGAGGGGCTGCATTTGTTTGAGAGGCAGCCTTAGATTGACCGGCTGCATTAGTTTGAAGGGCTGCCTTAGTTTGAGGGGCTGCCTTAGATTGAGTGGCTGCATTAGTTTGAGGGGCAGACTTAGTTTGAGGGGCTGCCTTAGATTGAGGGGCTGCATTAGTTTGAGGGGCAGACTTAGTTTGAGGGGCTGACTTAGTTTGAGGGGCTGCATTAGTTTGAGGGGCTGCCTTAGATTGAGGGGCTGCATTAGTTTGAGGGGCAGCATTCGTTTGAGGGGCTGCATTCGTTTGAGGGGCTGCATTAGTTTGAGGGGCTGCATTACATTGAGGGGATTCATTAGTTTGAGGGGCTGCCTTAGATAGAGTTCAGCATTAGTTTGAGGGGCTGCATTAGTTTGAGGGGCTGCCATAGTTTGAGAGGCTGCCTAAGTTTTAGGGGCTGCTTTAGTTTGAGAGTCTGCCATAGTTTGAGAGGCTGCCTTATTTTGAGGTGCTGCCTGAGATTGAGGCGCTGCCTTAGTTTGAGGGGCTGCCTTAGTTTGAGGGGCAGGCTTAGTTTGAGGGGCTGCCTTTGATTGAGTGGCTGCATTAGTTTGAGAGTCTGCCTTTGATTGAGTGGCTGCATTATTTTGAGGGGCTGACTTAGTTTGAGAGGCTGACTTAGTTTGAGGGGCTGCATTTGTTTGTGGGGCTGCCTTAGATAGAGGGGCTGCATTAGTTTGAGGGGCTGCCTTAGTTTGAGGGGCTGCCTTAAATTGAGGGGCTGCATTAGTTTGAGGGGCTGCATTAGTTTGAGGGGCTGCCTTAGTTTGAGGGGCTGCCTTAGTTTGAGGGGTTGGCTTAGTTTGAGGGGCTGCCTTTGATTGAGTGGCTGCATTAGTTTGAGAGACTGCCTTTGATTGAGTGGCTGCATTAGTTTGAGGGGCTGCATTAGATTGAGGGTCTGCATTAGTTGATGGGCTGCATTATTTTGAGGGGCTGCCTTAGTTTGAGTGGCTGCTTTTGTTTGAGGGGTTGGCTTAATTGAGGGGCTGCCTTAGATTGAGGGGCTGCATTAGTTTGAGGGGCTGCCATAGTTTGAGGGGCTGCCATAGTTTGAGTGGCTGCCTAAGTTTGAGGGGCTGCCTTAATTTGAGGTGCTGCCTGAGATTGAGGCGCTGCCTTAGTTTGAGGGGCTGCCTTAGTTTGAGGGGCTGCCTTAGATTGAGGGGCTGCATTAGTTTGATGGGCTGCTTTAGTTTGAGCGGCTGCCTTAGTTGAGGGGCTGCCTTAGATTGAGGGGCTGCATTAGTTTGAGCGGCTGCCTTCGTTTGAGGGACTGGCTTAGTTTGAGGGGCTGACTTAGATTGAGCGGCTGACTGAGTTTGAGAGGCTGCCTTAGTTTGAGGGGCTGCCTTAGTTTGAGAGTCTGCCTTAGTTTGAGCGGCTGCCTTAGTTTGAGCGTCTGCCGTAATTTGAGAGGCTGCCTTAGTTTGACAGGCTGCCTTAGTTTGAGCGGCTGCCTTAGCTTGAAGGGCAGCCTTAGTTTGAGGCGTTGGCTTAGTTTGAGGGGCTGCCTTTGATTGAGTGGCTGCATTAGTTTGAGAGTCTGCCTTTGATTGAGTGGCTGCATTAGTTTGAGGGGCTGACTTAGTTTGAGCGGCTGACTTAGTTTGAGGGGCTGCATTTGTTTGAGGGGCTGCCTTAGATTGAGGGGCTGCCTTAGTTTGAGGGGCTGCCTTCATTTGAGGGGCTGCCTTAGATTGAGGGGCTGCATTAGTTTGAGAGGCTGCCTTAGTTTGAGGGGCTGCCTTAGTTTGAGGGGTTGGCGTAGTTTGAGGGGCTGCCTTTGATTGAGTGGCTGCATTAGTTTGAGAGACTGCCTTTGATTGAGTGGCTGCATTAGTTTGAGGGGCTGCATTAGATTGAGGGTCTGCATTAGTTGATGGGCTGCATTATTTTGAGGGGCTGCCTTAGTTTGAGGGGCTGCCTTTGTTTGAAGGGTTGGCTTAGTTTGAGGGGCTGCCTTAGATTGAGGGGCTGCCTTAGTTTGAGGGGCTGCCTTAGATAGAGTTCTGCATTAGTTTGAGGGGCTGCATTACTTTGAGGGGCTGCCATAGTTTGAGAGGCTGCCTAAGTTTGAGGGGCTGCTTTAGTTTGAGAGTCTGCCATAGTTTGAGGGGCTGCCTCAATCTGAGGTGCTGCCTGAGATTGAGGGGCTGCATTAGTTTAATGGGCTGCCTTAGTTTGAGGGGCTGCTTAGTTTGAGGGGCTGCCTTAGATTGAGGTGCTGCATTAATTTGATGGGCTGCTTTAGTTTGAGCGGCTGCCTTAGTTGAGGGGCTGCCTTAGATTGAGGGGCTGCATTAGTTTGAGCGGCTGCCTTAGTTTGAGGGGCTGCCTTAGTTAGAGGGGCTGACTTCGATTGAGCGGCTGACTGAGTTTGAGAGGCTGCCTTAGTTTGAGGGGCTGCCTTAGTTTGAGAGTCTGCCTTAGTTTGAGCGGCTGCCTTAGTTTGAGAGTCAGCCTTACTTTGAGAGGCTGCCTTAGTTTGACAGGCTGCCTTAGTTTGAGCGGCTGCCTTAGTTTGAGAGGCTGCCTGTGTTTGAAGGGCTGCCTTAGTTTGAGTGACTGCATTAGTTTGAACGGCTGCCTTTGGTTGAGGGGCTCCCTTTGTTTGAGGGGCTGCCTTACTTTAAGGGGCTGCATTAGTTTGAGAGTCTGCCTTAGTTTGAAGGGCAGCCTTAGTTTGAGGGGTTGGCGTAGTTTGAGGGGCTGCCTTTGATCGAGTGGCTGAATTAGTTTGAGAGTCTGCCTTTGATTGCGTGGCTGCATTAGTTTGAGGGGCTGACTTAGTTTGCGGGGCTGACTTAGTTTGAGGGGCTGCATTTGTTTGAGGGGCTGCCTTAGATTGAGGGGCTGCATTAGTTTGAGGGGCTGCATTAGTTTGAGGGGCTGCCTTAGATTGAGCGGCTGCATTAGTGTGAGAGGCTGCCTTAGTTTGAGGGGCTTCCTTAGTTTGAGGGGTTGGCTTAGTTTGAGGGGCTGCCTTTGTTTGAGGAGTTGGTTTAGTTTGAGGGGCTGCCTTAGATTGAGGGGCTGCATTATTTTGAGGAGGTGCCTTAGTTTGAGAGGCTACCTTAGTTTGAGGGGCTGCCTTAGTTTGAGCGGCTGCCTTAATTTGAGAGGCTGCCTTAGTTTGAGCGGCTGCCTTAGTTTGAGCGGGTGCCTTAGTTTGAGAGTCTGCCTTAGTTTGAGCGGCTGCCTTACTTTGAGGGGCTGCCTTAGTTTGAGAGTCTGCCTTAGTTTGAGGGGTTGGCTTAGTTTGAGGGGCTGCCTATGATTGAGTGGCTGCATTAGTTTGAGAGTCTGCCTTTGATTGAGTGGCTGCATTATTTTGAGGGGCTGCATTATTTTGAGGGGCTGCCTTAGATTGAGGGGCTGCATTAGTTTGAGGGGCTGCATTAGTTTGAGGGGGTGCATAAGTTTAAGGGGCAGCCTTAGATTGAGGGGCTGCATTAGTTTGAGGGGCTGCATTAGTTTGAGGGGCTGCATTACTTTGTGGGGATGCCTTAGTTTGAGGGGCTGCCTTCGATAGAGTTCTGCATTAGTTTGAGGGGCTGCATTAGTTTGAGGGGCTGCCATAGTTTGAGAGGCTGCCTAAGTTTGAGGGGCTGCTCTAGTTTGAGAGTCTGCCATAGTTTGAGGGGCTGCCTTAATTTGAGGTGCTGCCTGAGTTTGAGGCGCTGCCTTAGTTGGAGGGGTTGGCTTAGTTTGAGGGGGTGCATTAGATTGAGGGGCTGCATTAGTTTGATGGGCTGCTTTAGTTTGAGCGGCTGCCTGAGTTGAGGGGCTGCGTTAGATTGAGGGGATGCATCAGTTTGAGATGCTGCCTTAGTTTGAGGGGCTGCCTTAGTTTGAGGGGCTGCCTTAGATTGAGCGGCTGCCTTAGTTTGAGAGTCTGCCTCAGTTTGAGCGGCTGCCTTAGTTTGAGCGTCTGCCTTACTTTCAGAGGCTGCCTTAGTTTGACAGGCTGCCTTAGTTTGAGCGGCTGCCTTAGTTTGAGAGGCTGCCTGTGTTTGAAGGGCTGCCTTAGTTTGAGTGGCTGCATTAGTTTGAACGTACTGCCTTTGGTTGAGGGTCTCCCTTAGTTTGAGGGGCTGCCTTACTTTAAGGGGCTGCATTAGTTTGAGAGTCTGCCTCAGTTTGAAGGGCAGCCTTAGTTTGAGGGGTTGGCTTAGTTTGAGGGGCTGCCTTTGATTGAGTGGCTGCATTAGTTTGAGAGTCTGCCTTTGATTGAGTACTGCATTAGTTTGAGGGGCTGACTTAGTTTGAGGGGCTGACTTAGTTTGAGGGGCTGCATTTGTTTGAGGGGCAGCCTTAGATTGAGGGGCTGCATTAGTTTGAGGGGCTGCCTTAGTTTGAGGGGCTGCCTAATATTGAGGGGCTGCATTAGTTTGAGAGGCTGCCTTAGTTTGAGGGGCTGCCTTAGTTTGAGGAGTTGGCTTAGTTTGAGGGTCTGCCTTTGATTGAGTGGCTGCATTAGTTTGAGAGACTGCCTTTGATTGAGTGGCTGCAATAGTTCGAGGGGCTGCATTAGATTGAGGGTCTGCATTAATTGATGGGCTGCATTATTTTGAGGGGCTGCCTTAGTTTGAGGGGCTGCCTTTGTTTGAGGGGTTGGCTTAGTTTGAGGGGCTGCCTTAGATTGAGGGGCTGCCTTAGTTTGAGAGTCTGCCTTAGTTTGAGGGGTTGGCTTAGTTTGAGGGGCTGCCTTTGATTGAGTGGCTGCATTAGTTTGAGAGTCTGCCTTTGATTGAGTGGCTGCATTATTTTGAGGGGCTGCATTATTTTGAGGGGCTGCCTTAGATTGAGGGGCTACATTAGTTTGAGGGGCTGCATTAGTTTGAGGGGGTGCATTACTTTGAGGGGCTGCCTTAGATTGAGGGGCTGCATTAGTTTGAGGGGCTGCATTAGTTTGAGGGGCTGCATTACTTTGAGGGGATGCCTTAGTTTGAGGGGCTGCCTTAGATAGAGTTCTGCATTATTTTGAGGGGCTGCATTAGTTTGAGGGGCTGCCATAGTTTGAGAGGCTGCCTAAGTTTGAGGGGCTGCCTGAGATTGAGGCGCTGCCTTAGTTTGAGGGGCTGCCTTAGTTTGAGGGGCTGCCTGAGATTGATGGGCTGCATTAGTTTGATGGGCTGCTTTAGTTTGAGCGGCTGCCTTAGTTGAGTGGCTGCCTTAGTTTGAGGGGCTGCCTTAGTTTGAGGTGCTGCCTTAGATTGAGCGGCTGACTGAGTTTGAGAGGCTGCCTTAGTTTGAGGGGCTGCCTTAGTTTGAGAGTCTGCCTTAGTTTGAGCGGCTGCCTTAGTATGAGCGTCTGCCTTACTTTGAGAGGCTGCCTTAGTTTGAGGGGCTGCCTTAGATTGAGGGGCTGCATTAGTTTGAGAGGCTGCCTTAGTTTGAGGGGCTGCCTTAGTTTGAGGAGTTGGCTTAGTTTGAGGGGCTGCCTTAGATTGAGGGGCTTCATTAGTTTGAGAGACCGCCTTTGATTGAGTGGCTGCATTAGTTTGAGAGTCTGCCTTTGATTGAGTACTGCATTAGTTTGAGGGGCTGACTTAGTTTGAGGGGCTGACTTAGTTTGAGGGGCTGCATTTGTTTGAGGGGCTGCCTTAGATTGAGGGGCTGCATTAGTTTGAGGGGCTGCCTTAGTTTGAGGGGCTGCCTAATATTGAGGGGCTGCATTAGTTTGAGAGGCTGCCTTAGTTTGAGGGGCTGCCTTAGTTTGAGGAGTTGGCTTAGTTTGAGGGTCTGCCTTTGATTGAGTGGCTGCATTAGTTTGAGAGACTGCCTTTGATTGAGTGGCTGCAATAGTTCGAGGGGCTGCATTAGATTGAGGGTCTGCATTAATTGATGGGCTGCATTATTTTGAGGGGCTGCCTTAGTTTGAGGGGCTGCCTTTGTTTGAGGGGTTGGCTTAGTTTGAGGGGCTGCCTTAGATTGAGGGGCTGCCTTAGTTTGAGAGTCTGCCTTAGTTTGAGGGGTTGGCTTAGTTTGAGGGGCTGCCTTTGATTGAGTGGCTGCATTAGTTTGAGAGTCTGCCTTTGATTGAGTGGCTGCATTATTTTGAGGGGCTGCATTATTTTGAGGGGCTGCCTTAGATTGAGGGGCTACATTAGTTTGAGGGGCTGCATTAGTTTGAGGGGGTGCATTACTTTGAGGGGCTGCCTTAGATTGAGGGGCTGCATTAGTTTGAGGGGCTGCATTAGTTTGAGGGGCTGCATTACTTTGAGGGGATGCCTTAGTTTGAGGGGCTGCCTTAGATAGAGTTCTGCATTATTTTGAGGGGCTGCATTAGTTTGAGGGGCTGCCATAGTTTGAGAGGCTGCCTAAGTTTGAGGGGCTGCCTGAGATTGAGGCGCTGCCTTAGTTTGAGGGGCTGCCTTAGTTTGAGGGGCTGCCTGAGTTTGAGGGGCTGCCTGAGATTGATGGGCTGCATTAGTTTGATGGGCTGCTTTAGTTTGAGCGGCTGCCTTAGTTGAGTGGCTGCCTTAGTTTGAGGGGCTGCCTTAGTTTGAGGTGCTGCCTTAGATTGAGCGGCTGACTGAGTTTGAGAGGCTGCCTCAGTTTGAGGGGCTGCCTTAGTTTGAGAGTCTGCCTTAGTTTGAGCGGCTGCCTTAGTATGAGCGTCTGCCTTACTTTGAGAGGCTGCCTTAGTTTGAGGGGCTGCCTTAGATTGAGGGGCTGCATTAGTTTGAGAGGCTGCCTTAGTTTGAGGGGCTGCCTTAGTTTGAGGAGTTGGCTTAGTTTGAGGGGCTGCCTTAGATTGAGGGGCTGCATTAGTTTGAGAGACCGCCTTTGATTGAGTGGCTGCAATAGTTTGAGGGGCTGCATTAGATTGAGGGGCTTCCTTAGTTTGAGGGGCTGCCTTTGTTTGAGGGGTTGGCTTAGTTTGAGGGGCTGCCTTAGATTGAGGGGCTGCATTAGTTTGAGGGGGTGCCTTAGTTTGAGAGGCTGCCTTAGTTTGAGGGGCTGCCTTAGTTTGAGCGGCTGCCTTAATTTGAGAGGCTGCCTTAGTTTGAGCGGCTGCCTTAGTTTGTGCGGCTGCCTTAGTTTGAGAGTCTGCCTTAGTTTGAGCGGCTGCCTTACTTTGAGGGGCTGCCTTAGTTTGAGAGTCTGCCTTAGTTTGAGAGTCTGCCTTAGTTTGAGCGGCTGCCTTAGTTTGAGCGGGTGCCTTAGTTTGAGAGTCTGCCTTAGTTAGAGCGGCTGCCTTACTTTGAGGGGCTGCCTTAGTTTGAGAGTCTGCCTTAGTTTGAGGGGTTGGCTTAGTTTGAGGGGCTGTCGATGATTGAGTGGCTGCATTAGTTTGAGAGTCTGCCTTTGATTGAGTGGCTGCATTATTTTGAGGGACTGCATTATTTTGAGGGGCTGCCTTAGATTGAGGGGCTGCATTAGTTTGAGGGGCTGCATTAGTTTGAGGGGCTGCCATAGTTTGAGAGGCTGCCTAAGTTTGAGGGGCTGCTCTAGTTTGAGAGTCTGCCATAGTTTGAGGGGCTGCCTTAATTTGAGGTGCTGCCTGAGGTTGAGGCGCTGCCTTAGTTGGAGGGGTTGGCTTAGTTTGAGGGGGTGCATTAGATTGAGGGGCTGCATTAGTTTGATGGGCTGCTTTAGTTTGAGCGGCTGCCTGAGTTGAGGGGCTGCGTTAGATTGAGGGGATGCATCAGTTTGAGATGCTGCCTTAGTTTGAGGGGCTGCCTTAGTTTGAGGGGCTGCCTTAGATTGAGCGGCTGACTGAGTTTGAGAGGCTGCCTTAGTTTGAGGGGCTGCCTTAGTTTGAGAGTCTGCCTCAGTTTGAGCGGCTGCCTTAGTTTGAGCGTCTGCCTTACTTTGAGAGGCTGCCTTAGTTTGACAGGCTGCCTTAGTTTGAGCGGCTGCCTTAGTTTGAGAGGCTGCCTGTGTTTGAAGGGCTGCCTTAGTTTGAGTGGCTGCATTAGCTTGAAGGGCAGCCTTAGTTTGAGGGGTGGGCTTAGTTTGAGGGGCTGCCTTTGATTGAGTGGCTGCATTAGTTTGAGAGTCTGCCTTTGATTGAGTACTGCATTAGTTTGAGGGGCTGACTTAGTTTGAGGGGCTGACTTAGTTTGAGGGGCTGCATTTGTTTGAGGGGCTGCCTTAGATTGAGGGGGTGCATTAGTTTGAGGGGCTGCCTAAGATTGATGGGCTGCATTAGTTTGAGAGGCTGCCTTAGTTTGAGGGGCTGCCTTAGTTTGAGGAGTTGGCTTAGTTTGAGGGGCTGCCTTTGATTGAGTGGCTGCATTAGTTTGAGAGGCTGCCTTAGTTTGAGGGGCTGCCTTAGTTTGAGAGTCTGACTTAGTTTGAGCGGCTCCTTAGTTTGAGCGTCTGCCTTACTTTGAGAGGCTGCCTTAGTTTGAGGGGCTGCCTTAGATTGAGGGGCTGCATTAGTTTGAGGGGCTGCCTTAGTTTGAGGGTCTGCCTTTGTTTGAGGAGTTGGCTTAGTTTGAGGGGCTGCCTTTGATTGAGTGGCTGCATTAGTTTGAGAGAATGCCTTTGATTGAGTGGCTGCAATAGTTTGAGGGGCTGCATTAGATTGAGGGTCTGCATTAGTTGATGGGCTGCATTATTTTGAGGGGCTGCCTTAGTTTGAGGGGCTGCCTTTGTTTGAGGGGTTGGCTTAGTTTGAGGGGCTGCCTTAGATTGAGGGGCTGCATTAGTTTGAGGGGCTGCATTAGTTTGAGGGGCTGCATTACTTTGTGGGGATGCCTTAACAAAGAACTAGAACAAAGATAATTACAGCACAGGAACAGGCCCTTCGGCCCTCCAAGCCTGCGCCGATCCAGATCCTCTCTCTAAACATGTCGCCTATTTTCTAAGCTTCTGTATCTCTTTTCTTACTGCCCATTCATGTATCTGTCTAGATACATCTTAAAAGACTCCATCGTGCCCGCATCTACCACCTCCGCTGGCAATGCGTTCCAGGTGCCCACCACCCTCTGCGTAAAGAACTTTCCACGCATATCCCCCCTAAACTTTTCCCCTTTCACTTTGAACTCGTGTCCTCTAGTAATTGAAACCCCCACTCTGGGAAAAAGCTTCTTGCTATCCACCCTGTCTATACCTCTCATGATTTTGTACACCTCAATCAGGTCCCCCCTCAACCTCCGTCTTTCTAATGATAATAATCCTAATCTACTCAACCTCTCTTCATAGCTAGCGCCCTCCATACCAGGCAACATCCTGGTGAACCTCCTCTGCACCCTTTCCAAAGCATCCACATCCTTTTGATAATGTGGCGACCAGAACTGTACGCAGTATTCCAAATGTGGCCGAACCAAAGTCCTATACAACTGTAACATGACCTGCCAACTCTTGTACTCAATGCCCCGACCGATGAAGGAAAGCATGCCGTATGCCTTCTTGACCACTCTATTTACCTGCGTTGCCACCTTCAGGGAACAGTGGACCTGAACACCCAAATCTCTCTGGACATCAATTTTCCCCAGGACTTTTCCATTTACTGTATAGTTCACTCTTGAATTGGATCTTCCAAAATGCATCACCTCGCATTTGCCCTGATTGAACTCCATCTGCCATTTCTCTGCCCAACTCTCCAATCTATCTATATTCTGCTGTATTCTCTGACAGTCCCCTTCACTATCTGCTACTCCACCAATCTTAGTGTCGTCTGCAAACTTGCTAATCAGTCCACCTATACTTTCCTCCAAATCATTAATGTATATCACAAACAACAGTGGTCCCAGCACGGATCCCTGTGGAACACCACTGGTCACACGTCTCCATTTTGAGAAACTCCATTCTACTGCTACTCTCTGTCTCCTGTTGCCCAGCCAGTTCTTTATCCATCTAGCTAGTACACCTTGGACCCCAAGCGCCTTCACTTTCTCCATCAGTCTGCCATGGGGAACCTTATCAAACGCCTTACTGAAGTCCATGTATATGACATCGACAGCCCTTCCGTCATCAATCAACTTTGTCACTTCCTCAAAGAATTCTAATAAGTTGGTAAGACATGAGTTTGAGGGGCTGCCTTCGATAGAGTTCTGCATTAGTTTGAGGGGCTGCCTTAGTTTGAGGGGCTGCCATAGTTTGAGAGGCTGCCTAAGTTTGAGGGGCTGCTCTAGTTTAAGAGTCTTCCATAGTTTGAGGGGCTGCCTTAATTTGAGGTGCTGCCTGAGATTGAGGCGCTGCCTTAGTTTGAGGGGCTGCTTTAGTTTGAGGTGCTGCCTTAGATTGAGGGGCTGCATTAGTTTGATGGGCTGCTTTAGATTGAGCGTCTGCCTGAGTTGAGGGGCTGCCTTAGATTGAGGGGCTGCATCAGTTTGAGCGGCTGCCTTAGTTTGAGGGGCTGACTTAGTTTGAGGGGCTGCCTTAGATTGAGCGGCTGACTGAGTTTGAGAGGCTGCCTTAGTTTGAGGGGCTGCCTTAGTTTGAGAGTCTGCCTCAGTTTGAGCGGCTGCCTTAGTTTGAGCATCTGCCTTACTTTGAGAGGCTGCCTTAGTTTGACAGGCTGCCTTAGTTTGAGGGGCTGCCTTAGTTTGAGAGGCTGCCTGTGTTTGAAGGGCTGCCTTAGTTTGAGTGGCTGCATTAGTTTGAACGGCTGCCTTTGGTTGAGGGGCTCCCTTAGTTTGAGGGGCTGCCTTACTTTAAGGAGCTGCATTAGTTTGAGAGTCTGCCTTAGTTTGAAGGGCAGCCTTAGTTTGAGGGGTTGGCTTAGTTTGAGGGGCTGCCTTTGATTGAGTGGCTGCATTAGTTTGAGAGTCTGCCTTTGATTGAGAGGCTGCATTATTTTGAGGGACTGCCTTAGATTGAGGGGCTGCATTAGTTTGAGGGGCTGCATTAGTTTGAGGGGGTGCATTAGTTTGAGGGGCTGCCTTAGATTGAGGGGCTGCATTAGTTTGAGGGGCTGCATTAGTTTGAGGGGCTGCATTACTTTGAGGGGATGCCTTAGTTTGAGGGGCTGCCTTAGATAGAGTTCTGCATTAGTTTGAGGGGCTGCATTAGTTTGAGGGGCTGCCATAGTTTGAGAGGCTGCCTAAGTTTGAGGGGCTGCTTTAGTTTGAGGGGCTGCCATAGTTTGAGAGGCTGCCTAAGTTTGAGGGGCTGCTTTAGTTTGAGAGTCTGCCATAGTTTGAGGGGCTGCCTTAATTTGAGGTGCTGCCTGAGATTGAGGCGCTGCCTTAGTTTGAGGGGCTGCCTTAGTTTGAGGGGCTGCCTTAGATTGAGGGGCTGCATTAGTTTGATGGGCTGCTTTAGTTTGAGCGGCTGCCTTAGTTGAGTGGCTGCCTTAGATTGAGGGGCTGCATCAGTTTGGCGGCTGCTTTAGTTTGAGGGGCTGCCTTAGTTTGAGGGGCTGCCTTAGATTGAGCGGCTGACTGAGTTTGAGAGGCTGCCTTAGTTTGAGGGGCTGCCTTAGTTTGAGAGTCTGCCTTAGTTTGAGCGGCTGCCTTAGTTTGAGCGTCTGCCTTACTTTGAGAGGCTGCCTTAGTTTGAGGGGCTGCCTTAGTTTGAGAGGCTGCCTAAGATTGAGGGGCTGCCTTAGTTTGAGGAGTTGGCTTAGTTTGAGGGGCTGCCTTTGAATGAGTGGCTGCATTAGTTTGAGGGGCTGCATTAGATTGAGAGTCTGCATTAGTTGATGGGCTGCATTATTTTGAGGGGCTGCCTTAGTTTGAGGGGCTGCCTTTGTTTGAGGGGTTGGCTTAGTTTGAGGGGCTGCCTTAGATTGAGGGGCTGCATTAGTTTGAGGGGGTTCCTTAGTTTGAGAGGCTGCCTTAGTTTGAGGGGCTGCCTTAGTTTGAGCGGCTGCCTTAATTTGAGAGGCTGCCTTAGTTTGAGCGGCTGACTTAGTTTGTGCGGCTGCCTTACTTTGAGAGTCTGCCTTGGTTTGAGCGGCTGCCTTACTTTGAGGGGCTGCCTTAGTTTGAGAGTCTGCCTCAGTTAGAGCGGCTGCCTTAGTTTGAGGTTCTGCCTTACTTTTGGAGGCTGCCTTAGTTTGACAGGAAGCCTTATTTTGAGAGGCTGTATTAGTTTGAGGGGCCGCCTTAATTTGAGCGGCTGCATTAGTTTGAGGGGCTGCCTTTGGTTGAGGCGCTCCACTAGTTTGAGTGTCTGCCTTACTTTGAGAAGCTGCCTTAGTTTGACAGGCTTACTTAGTTTGATCGGCTGCCTTAGTTTGAGAGGCTGCCTGAGTTTGAGGGGCTGCATTAGTTTGTGCGGCTGCATTAGTTTGAGGGGTAGGCTTCGTTTGAGGGGCTGCATTAGTTTGATGGGCTGCTTTAGTTTGAGCGGCTGCCTTAGTTTGAAGGGCAGCCTTAGTTTGAGGGGTTGGCTTAGTTTGAGGGGCTGCCTTTGATTGAGTGGCTGCATTAGTTTGAGAGTCTGCCTTTGATTGAGTGGCTGCATTATTTTGAGGGACTGCCTTAGATTGAGGGGCTGCATTAGTTTGAGGGGGTTCCTTAGTTTGAGAGGCTGCCTTAGTTTGAGGGGCTGCCTTAGTTTGAGGGTCTGCCTTACTTTGAGAGGCTGCCTGAGTTTGAGGGGCTGCCTTAGTTTGAGCGGCTGCCTGAGTTTGAGGGGCTGCCTTAGTTTGAGCGGCTGCATTAGTTTGAGGGGTAGGCTTAGTTTGAGGGGCTGCCTTTGATTGAGTGGCTGCATTAGTTTGAGAGTCTGCCTTTGATTGAGTGGCTGCATTAGTTTGAGGGGCTGCCTTAGATTGAGGGGCTGCATTAGTTTGATGAGCTGCTTTAGTTTGAGCGGATGCCTTCGTTGAGGGGCTGACTTAGATTGAGGGACTGCCTTACTTTGAGAGGCTGCCTTAGTTTGACAGGCTGCCTTAGTTTGAGCGGCTGCCTTAGTTTGAGAGGCTGCCTGTGTTTGAAGGGCTGCCTTAGTTTGAGTGGCTGCATTAGCTTGAAGGGCAGCCTTAGTTTGAGAGGTTGGCTTAGTTTGAGAGTCCGCCTTAGTTTGAGCGGCTGCCTTAGTTTGAGGGCCTGCCTTAGTTTGAGAGGCTGCCTTCGTTTGACTGTCTGCCTTTGGTTGAGGCGCTCCCTTAGTTTGTGGGGCTGCTTTACTTTAAGGGGCTGCAATAGTTTGAGAGTCTGCCTTACTTTGAGAAGCTGCCTGAGTTTGAGGGGCTGCCTTAGTTTGAGCGGCTGCATTAGTTTGAGGGGCTGCCTTTGGTTGAGGCGCTCCCTTAGTTTGTGGGGCTGCCTTAGTTTGAGTGGTAAGCTTAGTTTGAGGGGCTGCCTTTGGTTGAGGCGCTCCCTTAGTTTGAGGGGCTGCATTAGTTTGAGGGGGTGCAATAGTTTGAGGGGCTGCCTTAGTTTGAGGGGCTGCCTTAGTTTGAGTGGTTGGCTTAGTTTGAGGGGCTGCCTTTGATTGAGTTGCTGCATTAGTTTGAGAGTCTGCCTTTGATTGAGTGGCTGCATTATTTTGAGGGGCTGCCTTAGATTGAGGGGCTGCATTAGTTTGAGGGCTGCATTAGTTTGAGGGGTTGCAATAGTTTGAGGTGCTGCCTTAGATTGAGGGGCTGCATTAGTTTGAGGGGCTGCATTAGTTTGAGGGGCTGCATTACTTTGAGGGGATGCCTTAGTTTGAGGGGCTGCCTTGGATAGAGTTCTGCATTAGTTTGAGGGGCTGCATTAGTTTGAGGGGCTGCCATAGTTTGAGAGGCTGGCTAAGTATGAGGGGCTGCTTTAGTTTGAGAGTCTGCCATAGTTTGAGGGGCTGCCTTAATTTGAGCGGCTGCTTTAGTTTGAGGGGCTGCTTTAGTTTGAGCGGCTGTCTTAGTTTGAGGGGCTGCCTCAGTTTGAGCGGCTGCCTTAGTTTGAGAGGCTGCCTGAGTTTGAGCGGCTGCCTTAGATTCATGGGCTGCATTAGTTTGAGCGGCTGTCTCAGTTTTAGAGGCTGCCTTAGTTTGAGCGGCAATCTTAGTTTGAGGGGTTGCCTTAGTTTGAGCGGAAGACTTAGTTTGAGCGGCTGCCATAGTTTGAGGGGCTGCCTTAGTTTGAGCGGCTGCCTTTGTTTGAGGGGCTGCATTAGTTTGAGGGGCTGCCTTAGTTTAACGGGCTGCCTTAGATTGAGGGGCTGCATTTGTTTGAGGGGCTGTATTAATTTGAGGGGCTGCCTTAGTTTGAGGTGCTGCCTTAGTTTGAGTGGTTGGCTGAGTTTGAGTGGCTGCTTTTGATTGAGTGGCTGCATTGGTTTGAGAGTCTGCCTTAGTTTGAGGGGATGCCTCAGTTTGAGGTGTTGGCTAGTTAGAGGGGCTGCCTTTGATTGAGTGGCTGCATTAGTTTGAGGGGCTGGCTTAGTGTAAGGGGCTGCCTTCGTTTGAGGGGCTGCATTAGTTTGAGCGGCTGTCTCAGTTTGAGGGGCTGCCTTAATTTGAGCGGCTGCTGAGTTTGACGGGATGCCTTAGTTTGAGGGGCTGCCTTCGTTTGAGGGGCTGCCTTGGTTTGAGGGGCTGCATTAGTTTGAGGGGCTGCCTTCGTTTGAGTGGATGGCTTAGTTTGAGGGGCTGCCTTTGATTGAGTAACTGCATTGGTTTGAGTGTCTGCCTTCGTTTGAGGTATTGGCTTAGTTAGAGTGGCTGCATTTGATTGAGTGGCTACATTAGTTTGAGGGGCTGGCTTAGTTTAAGCGGCTGCCTTCGTTTGAGGGGATGCATTAGTTTGAGGGGCTGCCTTAGAATGAAGGGCTGCCATTGATTGAGGGGCTGCATTAGTTTGAGGGGCTGCATTAGTTTGAGTGGCTGCGTTAGTTTAAGCGGCTGCCTTAGTTTGAGGGGCTTCCTTAGTTTGAGCGGCTGCCTTAGTTTGAGGGGCTGCCTTAGTTTGAGAGGCTGCCTTAGTTTGAGAGGCTGCCTTAGTTTGAGTTGCTGCCTCAGTTTGATGGGCTGCCTTAGATTTAGGGGCTGCCTCAGTTTGAGAGTCTGCCTCAGTTTGAGTGGCTGACATAGTTTGAGAGGCTGCCTTAGTTTGAGAGTCTGCCTTACTTTGAGCGGCTGCCTTAGTTTGAGGGGCTGCCTTAGTTTGAGAGTCTGCCTTAGTTCGAGCGGCTGCCTTAGTTTGAGAGGCCGCCTTAGTTTGACAGGCTGCCTTAGTTTGAGCAGCTGCCTTAGTTTGAGAGGCTGCCTGAGTTTGACAGCCTGCCTTAGTTTGAGGGGCTGCCTTACTTTGAGAGGCTGCCTTAGTTTGACAGGCTGCCTTAGTTTGAGCGGCTGCCTTAGTTTTTGAGGCTGCCTGAGTTTGAGGGGCTGCCTTAGTTTGAGCGGCTGCATTAGTTTTAGGGGCTGCATTTGGTTGAGGCGCTCCCTTAGTTTGAGGGGCTGCCTTACTTTAAGGGGCTGCATTAGTTTGAGAGGCTGCCTTAGTTTGAGGGGCTGCCTTAGTTTGAGCGGCTGCCTTAGTTTGAGGGGCTGCATTAGTTTGAGCAGCTGCCTCAGTTTGAGCGGCTGCCTCAGATTGAGGGGTTGCATTAGTTTGAAAGGCTGCCTTTGTTTGAGCGGCTGCCTTAGTTTGAGGGGCTGCCTTAGTTTGAGGGGCTGCCTTAGTTTGAGGGGCTTCCTTAGTTTGAGCGGCTGCCTTACTTTGAGAGGCTGCCTGAGTTTGAGGGGCTGCCTTAGTTTGAGCGGCTGCATTAGTTTGAGGGGCTGCCTTTGGTTGAGGCGCTCCGTTAGTTTGTGTGTCTGCTTTACTTTCAGGGGCTGCATTAGTTTGAGAGTCTGCCTTAGTTTGATGGGCTGCCTTAGTTTGAGGGGTTGGCTTAGTTTGAGGGGCTGCCTTTCATTGAGTGGCTGCATTAGTTTGAGAGTCTGCCTTTGATTGAGCGGCTGCATTATTTTGAGGGGCTGCCATAGATTGAGGGGCTGCATTAGTTTGAGAGGCTGCATTAGTTTGAGGGGGTGCATTAGTTTGAGGGGCTGCCTGAGATTGAGGGGCTGCATTAGTTTGAGGGGCTGCATTAGATTGAGGGGCTGCATTACTTTGAGGGGATGCCTTAGTTTGAGGGGCTGCCTTAGATAGAGTTCTGCATTAGTTTGAGGCGCTGCATTAGTTTGAGGGGCTGCCATAGTTTGAGGGGCTGCCTTAGTTTGAGGAGTTGGCTTAGTTTGAGGGGTTGCCTTTGATTGAGTGGCTGCATTAGTTTGAGAGGCTGCCTTAGTTTGAGGGGCTGCCTTAGTTTGAGAGTCTGACTTAGTTTGAGCGGCTGCCTTAGTTTGAGCGTCTGCCTTACTTTGAGAGGCTGCCTCAGTTTGAGGGGCTGCCTTAGATTGAGGGGCTGCATTTGTTTGAGGGGCTGCCTTAGTTTGAGGGGCTGCCTAAGATTGAGGGGCTGCATTAGATTGAGAGGCTGCCTTAGTTTGAGGGTATGCCTTAGTTTGAGGAGTTGGCTTAGTTTGAGGGGCTGCCTTTGATTGAGTGGCTGCATTAGTTTGAGAGACTGCCTTTGATTGAGTGGCTGCAATAGTTTGAGGGGCTGCATTAGATTGAGGGTCTGCACTAGTTGATGGGCTGCATTATTTTGAGGGGCTGCCTTAGTTTGAGGGGCTGCCTTTGTTTGAGGGGTTGGCTTAGTTTGAGGGGCTGCCTTAGATTGAGGGGCTGCATTAGTTTGAGGGGCTGCATTAGTTTGAGGGGATGCATTACTTTGTGGGGATGCCTTAACAAAGAACAAGAACAAAGATAATTACAGCACAGGAACAGGCCCTTCGGCCCTCCAAGCCTGCGCCGATCCAGATCCTCTCTCTAAACATGTCGCCTATTTTCTAAGCTTCTGTATCTCTTTTCTTCCTGCCCATTCATGTATCTGTCTAGATACATCTTAAAAGACTCCATCGTGCCCGCATCTACCACCTCCGCTGGCAATGCATTCCAGGTTCCCACCACCCTCTGCGTAAAGAATTTTCCACGCATATCCCCCTTTCAGTGCAGCAGCTTTTTCGGGAGCAGCGTGTGAGCGAGTGAGCAGCTGGGAAAGTCAGTTTGAAAGTAAATTTAATATCCTTTTGTTTTTCGGCGGAGGCCAGGGGGCTGCTGGGTAAGTAATACACTATATATTTGGGCGGTTTAAAATAACTTTCCTTTCAGTGCAGCAGCTTTTTCGGGAGCAGCGTGTGAGCGAGTGAGCAGCTGGGAAAGTCCGTTTGAAAGTAAATTTAATTTCCTTTTGTTTTTCGGCGGAGGCCAGGGGGCTGCTGGGTAAGTAAAACACTATATATTTGGGCGGTTTCTGAACCCGAGACACCACACTTTTAGTGTCTCCCACCCGCCCTCCTCCTCTAACCAAAAAAAAGGACTCGGTGGGGTGTTTATAAGGTAAGGCTTTTTCGATTTCTCTGGTTTTATTGTGATTGGTAAAAACTTTTCGTTCCTTTTTCATTTAACTAAGTTTAAACTTAAGATTAAAAATGGCAGGAGATCTCAGACCCGTATCATGCTCCTCTTGCTCAATGTGGGAGCTCAGGTACATGGCTGATGACCCTGACTCCTTCACGTGCAGGAAGTGTGTCCAGCTGCAGCTCTTGTTAGACCGCATGACGGCTCTCGAGCTGCGGATGGACTCACTTTGGAGCATGCGCGATGCTGAGGAGGTCGTGGATAGCACGTTTAGTGAATTGGTCACACCGCAGATTATGATTGCTGAGGGAGAAAGGGAATGGGTGACCAAAAGGCAGAGAAAGAGCAGGAAGGCAGCGCAGGAGTCCCCTGCGGTCATCTCCCTCCAAAACAAGTATACCGTTTTGGATACTGTTGAGGGAGATGGCTCACCAGGGGAAGGCAGCAGTAGCCAGGTCCATGGCACCGTGGCTGGCTCTGCTGTTCAGAAGGGCGGGAAAAAGAGTGGAAGGGCTATAGTCGTAGGGGATTGGATTGTAAGGGGAGTAGATAGGCGGTTCTGTTGTCGAAAACGAGGCTCCCGAATGGTATGTTGCCTCCCAGGTGCACGGGTCAGGGACGTCTCAGATCGGCTGCAGAACATTCTAAAGGGGGAGGGTGAACAGCCAGTTGTCATTGTGCACATAGGCACTAATGATATAGGTAAAAAACGGGATGAGGTCCTACATGCAGAGTTTAGGGAGTTAGGAGCCAAGTTAAAAAGTAGGACCTCAAAGGTAGTAATCTCAGGATTACTACCAGTGCCACGTGATAGTCAGAGTAAAAATGAAAGAATAGTCAGGATGAATGCGTGGCTTGAGAGATGGTGCAGGAAGGAGGGGTTCAGATTTTTGGGACATTGGGACCGGTTCTGGGGGAGGTGGGACTATTACAAATTGGACGGTCTACACCTGGGCCGCACTGGAACCAATGTCCTTGGAGGTGCTTTTGCTAACGCTGTTGGGGAGGGTTTAAACTAATGTGGCAGGGGGATGGGAACCAATTGAGGTCAGTTGACAGTAAGGAGGTAGTAACAAAAGCCTGTAAGGAACTAGATAATGAAGTCAGTGTGACTAAGGGGAAGAGCAGGCAGGGAGCAGATGATGAATATAAAGGGACTGGTGGTCTGAGGTGCATTTGTTTTAATGCAAGAAGTGTAGTAGGTAAGGCAGATGAACTTAGGGCTTGGATTAGTACCTGGGAGTATGATGTTATTGCTATTACTGAGACTTGGTTGAGGGAAGGGCATGATTGGCAACTAAATATCCCAGGATATCGATGCTTCAGGCGGGATAGAGAGGGAGGTAAAAGGGGTGGAGGAGTTGCATTACTGGTCAAAGAGGATATCACAGCTGTGCTGAAGGAGGGCACTATGGAGGACTCGAGCAGTGAGGCAATATGGACAGAACTCAGAAATAGGAAGGGTGCGGTAACAATGTTGGGGCTGTACTACAGGCCTCCCAACAGCGAGCGTGAGATAGAGGTACAAATATGTAAACAGATTATGGAAAGATGTAGGAGCAACAGGGTGGTGGTGATAGGAGATTTTAATTTTCCCAACATTGACTGGGATTCGCTTAGTGTTAGAGTTCCAGATGGAGCAGAATTTGTAAGGAGCATCCAGGAGGGTTTTCTAGAGCAGTATGTAAATAGTCCAACTCGGGAAGGGGCCATACTGGACCTGGTGTTGGGGAATGAGCCCGGCCAGGTTGTTGAAGTTTCAGTAGGGGACTACTTTGGGAATAGTGATCACAATTCCGTAAGCTTTAAATACTCATGGACAAAGACGAGAGTGGTCCAAAAGGGAGAGTGCCAAATTGGGGGAAGGCCAACTACACCAAAATTCGGCAGGAGCTGGGAAATGTAGATTGGGAGCAGCTGTTTGAAGGTAAATCCACATGTGATATGTGGGAGGCTTTTAAAGAGAGGTTGATTAGAGTGCAGGAGAGACATGTTCCTGTGAAAATGAGGGATAGAAATGGCAAGATTAGGGAACCATGGATGACAGGTGAAATTGTGAGACTAGCTAAGAGGAAAAAGGAAGCATACATAAGGTCTAGGCGGCTGATGAAAGACGAAGCTTTGAAAGAATATCGGGAATGTAGGACCAATCTGAAACGAGGAATTAAGAGGGCGAAAAGGGGTCATGAAATATCTTTAGCCTACAGGGTTAAGGAAAATCCCAAAGCCTTTTATTCATATATAAGGAGAAAGAGGCTAACTAGAGAAAGGATTGGCCCACTAAAGGACAAAGGAGGAATGTTATGCTTGGACTCAGAGAAAATGGGTGAGATTCTAAACGAGTACTTTGCATCGGTATTCACCGAGGAGAGGGACATGACGGATGTTGAGGTTAGGAACAGATGTTTGATTACTCTAGGTCAAGTCGGCATAAGGAGGGAGGAAGTGTTGGGTATTCTAAAGGGCATTAAGGTGGACAAGTCCCCAGGTCCGGATGGGATCTATCCCAGGTTACTGAGGGAAGCGAGACAGGAAATAGCTGGGGCCTTAACAGATATCTTTGCAGCATCCTTAAACACGGGTGAGGTCCCGGAGGACTGGAGAATTGCTAATGTTGTCCCCTTGTTTAAGAAGGGTAGCAGGGATAATCCAGGTAATTATAGACCGGTGAGCCTGACGTCAGTGGTAGGGAAGCTGCTGGAGAAGATACTGAGGGATAGGATCTATTCCCATTTGGAAGAAAATGGGCTCATCAGTGATAAGCAACATGGTTTTGTGCAGGGAAGGTCATGTCTTACCAACTTAATAGAATTCTTTGAGGAAGTGACAAAGTTGATTGATGAGGGAAGGGCTGTCGAAATCATATACATGGACTTCAGTAAGGCGTTTGATAAGGTTCCCCATGGCAGGCTGATGGAGAAAGTGAAGGCGCTTGGGGTCCAAGGTGTACTAGCTAGATGGATAAAGAACTGGCTGGGCAACAGGAGACAGAGAGTAGCAGTAGAAGGGAGTTTCTCAAAATGGAGACGTGTGACCAGTGGTGTTCCACAGGGATCCGTGCTGGGACCACTGTTGTTGGTGATATACATTCATGATTTGGACGAAAGTATAGGTGGACTGATTAGCAAATTTGCAGACGACACTAAGATTGGTGGAGTAGCAGATAGTGAAGGGGACTGTCAGAGAATACAGCAGAATATAGATAGATTGGAGAGTTGGGCAGAGAAATGGCAGATGGTTCAATCAGGGCAAATGCGAGGTGATGCATTTTGGAAGATCCAATTCAAGAGTGAACTATACAGTAAATGGAAAAGTCCTGGGGAAAATTGATGTCCAGAGAGATTTGGGTGTTCAGGTCCACTGTTCCCTGAAGGTGGCAACGCAGGTAAATAGAGTGGTCAAGAAGGCATACGGCATGCTTTCCTTCATCGGACGGGGCATTGAGTACAAGAGTTGGCAGGTCATGTTACAGTTGTATAGGACTTTGGTTCGGTCACATTTGGAATACTGCGTACAGTTCTGGTCGCCACATTATCAAAAGGATGTGGATGCTTTGGAGAGGGTGCAGAGGAGGTTCACCAGGATGTTGCCTGGTATGGAGGGCGCTAGCTATGAAGAGAGGTTGAGCAGATTCGGATTATTTTCATTAGAAAGACGGAGGTTGAGGGGGGACCTGATTGAGGTGTACAAAATCATGAGAGGTATAGACAGGGTGGATAGCAAGAGGCTTTTTCTCAGAGTAGGGGTTTCAATTACTAGAGCGGCTGCCTTAGTTTTTGAGCCTGCCTGAGTTTGAGGGGCTGCAATAGTTTGAGCGGCTGCATTAGTTTTAGGGGCTGCATTTGGTTGAGGCGCTCCCTTAGTTTGAGGGGCTGCCTCACTTTAAGGGGCTGCATTAGTTTGAGAGGCTGCCCTAGTTTGAGGGGCTGCCTTAGTTTGAGCGGCTGCCTTAGTTTGAGGGGCTGCATTAGTTTGAGCGGCTGCCTCAGTTTGAGTGGCTGCCTCAGATTGAGGGGCTGCATTAGTTTGAGCGGCTGCCTTTGTTTGAGCGGCTGCCTTAGTTTGAGGGGCTGCCTTAGTTTGAGGGGCTGCCTTAGTTTGAGGGGCTTCCTTAGTTTGAGCGGCTGCCTTAGTTTGAGAGGCTGCCTGAGTTTGAGGGGCTGCCTTAGTTTGAGCGGCTGCATTAGTTTGAGGTGCTGCCTTTGGTTGAGGCGCTCCCTTAGTTTGTGGGGCTGATTTACTTTCAGGGGCTGCATTAGTTTGAGAGTCTGCCTTAGTTTGAGGGGCTGCCTTAGTTTGAGGGGCTGCCTTTCATTGAGTGGCTGCCTTTCACTGAGTGGCTGCATTAGTTTGAGAGTCTGCCTTTGATTGAGCGGCTGCATTATTTTGAGGGGCTGCCTTAGATTGAGGGGCTGCATTAGTTTGAGAGGATGCATTAGTTTGAGGGGGTGCATTAGTTTGAGGGGCTGCCTTAGATTGAGGGGCTGCATTAGTTTGAGGGGCTGCATTAGATTGAGGGGCTGCATTACTTTGAGGGGATGCCTTAGTTTGAGGGGCTGCCTTAGATAGAGTTCTGCATTAGTTTGAGGCGCTGCATTAGTTTGAGGCGCTGCATTAGTTTGAGGGGCTGCCATAGTTTGAGGGGCTGCCTTAATTTGAGCGGCTGCCTTAGTTTGAGGGGCTGCATTAGTTTGAGGGGCTGCATTAGTTTGAGCGGCTGTCTTAGTTTGAGGGGCTGCCTTAGTTTGTGCGGCTGCCTTAGTTTGAGAGGCTGCCTGAGTTTGAGGGGCTGCCTTAGACTGAGGGGCTGCATTAGTTTGAGCGCCTGTCTCAGTTTGAGGGGCTGCCTTAGTTTGATCGGCTGCCTTAGTTTGAGCGGCTGCCTTAGTTTGAGGGGCTGCCTTACTTTGAGGGGCTGCCTTAGTTTGAGCGGCTGCCTCAGTTTGAGCGGCTGCCATAGTTTGAGGGGCTGCCTTAGTTTGAGGGGCTGCCTTAGTTTGAGAGGCTGCCTGAGTTTGAGGGGCTGCCTTAGACTGAGGGGCTGCATTAGTTGAGCGGCTGTCACAGTTTGAGGGGCTTCCTTAGTTTGAGCGCCAGCCTTAGTTTGAGGGGCTGCCTTAGTTTGAGCGGATGACTTAGTTTGAGGGGCTGCATTAGTTTGAGCGGCTGCCTTGGTTTGAGGGGCTGCATTAGTTTGAGGGGTTGCCTTAGTTTAAGGGGCTGCCTGAGATTGAGGGGCTGCATATGTTTGAGGGGCTGCATTACTTTGAGGTGCTGCCTTAGTTTGAGGTGCTGTCTTAGTTTGAGTGTTTGGCTTAGTTAGAGGGGCTGCCGTTGATTGAGTGGCTCATTAGTTTGAGGGGCTGCCTTAGTTTGAGTGGCTGCATTAGTTTGAGGGGGTGCCTTACATTGAGAGGCTGCCTTAGTTTGAGGGGATGCCTTAGTTTGAGCGGCTGCCTTAGTCTGAGGGGCTGCATTAGTTTGAGGGGGTGCCTTAATTTGAGGGGCTGCCTTAGTTTGAGGGGATGCCTTAGTTTGAGCGGCTGCCTTAGTTTGAGGGACTTACTTAGTATGAGCGGCTGCCTTAGTTTGAGAGGCTGCCTTCGTTTGAGATGCTGCCTTAATTTGAGAGGATGCCTTAGTTTGAGCTGCTGCCTTCGTTTGAGGGGCTGCCTGAGTTTGAAGGGCTGCCTTAGTTTGAGAGGCTGCCTTAGTTTGAGCGGCTGACATAGTTTGAGAGGCTGCCTTAGTTTGAGATGCTGCCTTAGTTTGAGCGGCTGCCTTAGTTTGAGGGGCTGCCTTAGTTTGAGAGGCTGTCTTAGTTTGAGTGGCCGTGTTAGTTTGAGAGGCTGCCTTAGCTTCAGCGGCTGCCTTAGCTTGAGCGGCTGCCTTAGTTTGAGCGGCTGAGTTAGTTTGAGAGGCTGCCTGAGTTTGAAAGGCTGCCTTACTTTGAGAGGCTGCCTTACTTTGACAGGCTGCCTTAGTTTGAGCGGCTGCCTCAGTTTGAGAGGCTGCCTGAGTTTGAGGGGCTGCCTTAGTTAGAGTGGCTGCATTAGTTTTAGGGGCTGCCTTTGGTTGAGGCGCTCCCTTAGTTTGAGGGGCTGCCTTACTTTAAGGGGCTGCATTAGTTTGAGAGGCTGCCTTAGTTTTAGGGGCTGCCTTAGTTTGAGCGGCTGCCTTAGTTTGAGGGGCTGCATTAGTTTGAGCGGCTGCCTTAGTTTGAGCGGCTGCCTCATATTGAGGGGCTGCATTAGTTTGAGGGGGTGCCTTAATTTGAGGGGCTGCCTTAGTTTGAGGGGATGCCTTAGTTTGAGCGGCTGCCTTAATTTGTGAGGCTGTCTTAGTTGGAGCGGCTGCCTTAGTTTGAGAGTCTGCCTTAGTTTGAGCGGCTGCCTTAGTTTGAGGGTCTGCCTTACTTTTAGAGGCTGCCTTAGTTTGAGGGGCTGCCTTAATTTGAGCGGCTTCATTAGTTTGAGGGGCTGCTTTTAGTTGAGGCGCTCCCTTAGTTTGAGGGTCTGCCTTAGTTTGAGAGTCTGCAATAGTTTGAGCGGCTGCCTTCGTTTGAGGGGCTGCCTTACTTTTAGAGGCTGCCTTAGTTTGAGGGGATGCCTTAATTTGAGCGGCTGCATTAGTTTGAGGGGCTGCATTTGGTTGAGGCGCTCCCTTAGTTTGAGGGGTTGCATTAGTTTGAGCGGCTGCCCAGAGTTTGAGAGGCTGCCTTAGATTGACCGGCTGACTTAGTTTGAGAGTCTGCCTTAGTTTGAGCGGCTGCCTTAGTTTGAGGGGCTGCCTTAGTTTGATAGTCTGCCTTAGTTTGAGCGGCTGCCTTAGTTTGAGGGTCTGCCTTACTTTGAGAGGCTGCCTTAGTTAGAGATGTTGCTGCCGTTGGTTGAGGCGCTCCCTCAGTTAGATGGGCTGCATTAGTTTGAGCGGCTGCCCAGAGTTTGAGAGGCTGCCTTAGATTGACCGGCTGACTTAGTTTGAGAGTCTGCCTTAGTTTGAGCGGCTGCCTTAGTTTGAGGGGCTGCCTTCGTTTGAGAGTCTGCCTTAGTTTGAGCGGCTGCCTTAGTTTGAGGGTCTGCCTTACTTTGAGTGGCTGCCTTAGTTTGACAGGCTGCCTTAGTTTGAGCGGCTGCCTTAGCTGGAGAGGCTGCCTGAGTTTGAGAGGCTGCCTTAGTTTGAGCGGCTGCATTAGTTTGAGGGGCTGCATTTGGTTGAGGCGCTCCCTTAGTTTGAGGGGTTGCCTTACTTTAAGGGGCTGCATTAGTTTGAGAGTCTGCCTTAGTTTGAGGGGCTGCCTTAGTTTGAGGGGTTGGCTGAGTTTGAGGGGCTGCCTTTGATTGAGTGGCTGCATTACTTTGAGAGTCTGCCTTTGATTGAGTGGCTGCATTAGTTTGAGGGGCTGCATTAGATTGAGGGTCTGCATTAGTTTGAGGGGCTGCATTATTTTGAGGGGCTGCCATAGTTTGAGGGGCTGCCTTAGTTTGAGGGGTTGGCTTAGTTTGAGGGGCTGCCTTAGATTGAGTGGCTGCATTAGTTTGAGAGTCTGCCTTAGTTTGAGGGGATGCCTTCGTTTGAGGGGTTGGCTTAGTTAGAGGGGCTGCATTAGTTTGAGGGGTTGCATTAGAATGAGGGGCTACCTTAGATTGAGGGGCTGCATTAGTTTGAGGGAGTGCCTTAGTTTGAGAGGCTGCCCTAGTTTGAGGGGCTGCCTTAGTTTGAGCGGCTGCCTTAATTTGTGAGGCTGTCTTAGTTGGAGCGGCTGCCTTAGTTTGAGAGTCTGCCTTAGTTTGAGGGTCTGCCTTACTTTTAGAGGCTGCCTTAGTTTGAGGGGCTGCCTTAATTTGAGCGGCTGCATTAGTTTGAGGGGCTGCTGTTAGTTGAGGCGCTCCCTTAGTTTGAGGGTCTGCCTTAGTTTGAGAGTCTGCAATAGTTTGAGCGGCTGCCTTAGTTTGAGGGGCTGCCTTACTTTTAGAGGCTGCCTTAGTTTGAGGGGATGCCTTAATTTGAGCGGCTGCATTAGTTTGATGGGCTGCCTTTGGTTGAGGCGCTCCCTTAGTTTGAGGGTCTGCCTTACTTTGACAGGCTGCCTTAGTTTGAGCGGCTGCATTTGTTTGATGGGCTGCCTTAGATTGAGGGCTGCATTAGTTTGAGGGGCTGCCTTAGTTTGAGGGTCTGCCTTAGTTTGAGGGGCTGCATTAGTTTGGTGGGATGCTTTATTTTGAGCGGCTGCCTTAGTTGAGGGGCTGCCTTAGATTGAGGGGCTGCATTAGTTTGAGCGGCTGCCTTAGTTTGAGGGGCTGCCTTAGTTTGACGGGCTGCCTTAGATTGAGAGTCTGCCTTAGTTTGAGCGGCTGCCTTAGTTTGACAGGCTGCCTCAGTTTCAGCGGCTGCCTTAGTTTGAGAGGCTGCCTGAGATTGAGGGGCTGCCTTAGTTTGAGCGGCTGCATTAGTTTGAGGGGCTGCCTTTGGTTGAGGCGCTCCCTTAGTTTGTCGGGCTGCCTTACTTGAAGGGGCAGCGTCAGTTTGAGAGTCTGCCTTAGTTTGAAGGGCTGCCTTAGTTTGTGGGGTTGGCTTAGTTTGAGGGGCTGCCTTTGATTGAGTGGCTGCATTAGTTTGAGAGTCTGACTTTGATTGACTGGCTGCATTAGTTTGAGGGGCTGCCTTTGATTGAGTGGCTGCATTAGTTTGAGGGGCTGCCTTTGATTGAGGGGCTGCATTAGTTTGAGTTGCTGCATTGGTTTGATTGGGTACATTAGTTTGAGGGGCTGCCTTAGATTGAGGGGCTGCATTAGTTTGAGGGGCTGCATTAGTTTGAGGGGCTGCCTTAATTTGAGGGGCTGCCTTAGGTAGAGTTCTGCATTAGTTTGAGGGGCTGCATTAGTTTAAGGGGCAGCCTTAGTTTGAGAGGCTGCCTAAGTTTGAGGGGCTGCCTTCGTTTGAGAGTCTGCCATAGTTTGAGGGGCTGCCTTAATTTGAGCGGCTGCCTTAGTTTGAGGGGCTGGATTAGTTTGAGCGACTGTCTTAGTTTGAGGGGCTGCCTTAGTTTGAGCGGCTGCCTTAGTTTGAGCGGCTGCCTTAGATTGAGAGGCTGCCTGAGTTTGAGGGGCTGCCTGAGTTTGAGGGGCTGCCTTAGTTTGAGAGGCTGCCTTAGTTTGAGCGGCTGCCTGAGTTTGAGGGGCTGCCTTAGTTTGAGCGGCTGCCTTGGTTTGAGGGGCTGCATTAGTTTGAGGGGCTGCATTAGATTAATGGGCTGCCTTAGATTGAGGGGCTGCATTAGTTTGAGAGTCTGCCTTAGTTTGAGGGGATGCCTTCGTTTGAGGGGTTGGCTTTGTTTGAGGGGCTGCCTGAGATTGAGTGGGTGCATTAGTTTGACAGTCTGCCTTAATATGAGGGGTGCCTTAGCTTGATGGGTTGGCTTAGTTTGAGGGGCTGCCTTAGTTTGAGGGGCTGCCTTTGGTTGAGGCGCTCCCTTAGTTTTAGGGGCTGCCTTACTTTAAGGGGCTGCATTAGTTTGAGAGTCTGCCTTTGATTGAGTGGCTGCATTAGTTTGAGAGCTTGCCTTTGATTGAGTGGCTGCATTAGTTTGAGGGGCTGCATTAGATTGAGGGTCTGCATTTGTTTGAGGGGCTGCATTATTTTGAGGGGCTGCCATAGTTTGAGGGGCTGTCTTAGTTTGAGGGGTTGGCTTAGTTTGAGGGGCTGCCTTAGATTGAGTGGCTGCATTAATTTGAGAGTCTGCCTTAGTTTGAGGGGATTCCTTAGTTTGAGGGGTTGGCTTAGTTAGAGGGGCTGCCTTAGTTTGAGGGGCTGCATTAGTTTGAGGGGTTGCATTAGAATGAGGGGCTGCCTTAGATAGAGGGGCTGCCTTAGATAGAGGGGCTGCATTAGTTTGAGAGTCTGCCTTAGTTTGAGGGGCTGCCTTACTTTGAGGGGTTGGCTCAGTTTGAGGGGCTGCCTTTGATTGAGTGGCTGCATTAGTTTGAGAGTCTGCCTTTGATTGAGTGTCTGCATTAGTTTGAGGGGCTGCATTAGATTGAGGGTCTGCATTAGTTTGAGGGGCTGCAGTATTTTGAGGGGCTGCCTTAGTTTGAGGGGTTGGCTTAGTTTGAGGGGCTGCCTTAGATTGAGTGGCTGCATTCTTTTGAGAGTCTGCCTTAGTTTGAGGGGATGCCTTCGTTTGAGGGGTTGGCTTAGTTAGAGGGGCTGCCTTAGTGTGAGGGGCTGCATTAGTTTGAGGGGTTGCATTAGAATGAGGGGCTGCCTTTTATTGAGGGGCTGCATTACTTTGAGTGAGTGCCTTAGTTTGAGAGGCTGCCTTACTTTGAGGGGCTGCCTTAGTTTTAGCGGCTGCCTTAGTTTGAGCGGCTGCCTCAGTTTGAGAGTCTGCATCAGTTTGAGCGGCTGCCTTAGTTTGAGGGGCTGCCTTAGCTTGAGCGGCTGCCTTAGTTTGAGAGTCTGCATTAGTTTGAGCGGCTGCCTTAGTTTGAGAGTCTGCCTTAGTTTGAGCAGCTGCCTTAGTTTGAGCGGCTGCCTTAGTTTGAGAGTCTGCATTAGTTTGAGCGGCTGCCTTAGATTGAGGGGCTGCCTTAGTTTGAGAGTCTGCCTTAGTTTGAGCGGCTGCCTTAGTTTGAGGGTCTGCCTTACTTTTAGAGGCTGCATTAGTTTGAGGGGCTGCCTTAATTTGAGCGGCTGCATTAGTTTGAGTGGCTGCTTTTAGTTGAGGCGCTCCCTTAGTTTGAGGGTCTGCCTTAGTTTGAGAGTCTGCCTCAGTTTGAGCGGCTGCCTTAGTTTGAGGGTCTGCCTTACTTTTAGAGGTTGCCTTAGTTTGAGGGGCTGCCTTAATTTGAGCGGCTGCATTGGTTTGAAGGGCTGCCTTTGGTTGAGGCGCTCCCTTAGTTTGAGGGTCTGCCTTACTTTGACAGGCTGCATTATTTTGACCGGCAGCGTTAGTTTGAGAGGCTGCCTGGGTTTGAGGGGCTGCCTTAGTTTGAGCGGCTGCATTAGTTTGAGAGTCTGCCTTTGATTGAGTGGCTGCATTAGTTTGAGGGGCTGACTTAGTTTGAGGGGCTGACGTAGTTTCAGGGGCTGCATTTGTTTGATGGGCTGCCTTAGATTGAGGGCTGCCTTAGTTTGAGGGGCTGCCTTAGTTTGAGGGGCTGCATTAGTTTGATGGGATGCTTTATTTTGAGCGGCTGCCTTAGTTGAGGGGCTGCCTCAGATTGAGGGGCTGCCTTAGTTTGAGGGTCTGCCTTAGTTTGAGGGTCTGCCTTAGTTTAAGGGGCTGCCTTAGATTGAGCGGCTGACTTAGTTTGAGAGGCTGCCTTAGTTTGAGAGCCTGCCTTCGATTGAGCGGCTGCCTTAGTTTGAGGGGTTGCCTTAGTTTGAGAGTCTTCCTTAGTTTGAGCGGCTGCCTTGGTTTGACAGGCTGCCTTAGTTTCAGCGGCTGCCTTAGTTTGAGAGGCTGCCTGAGTTTGAGGGGCTGCCTTAGTTTGAGCGGCTGCATTAGTTTGAGGGGCTGCCTTTTGTTGAGGCACTCCCTTAGTTTGTAGGGCTGCCTTACTTTAAGGGGCAGCCTTAGTTTGAGGGGCTGCCTTAGTTTGTGGGGCTGCCTTTGATTGAGTGGCTGCATTAGTTTGAGAGTCTGCCTTTGATTGAGTGGCTGCATTAGTTTGAGGGGCTGCCTTAGATTGAGGGGCTGCATTAGTTTGAGGGGCTGCATTGGTTTGAGTGGGTACATTAGTTTGAGGGGCTGCCTTAGATTGAGGGGCTGCATTAGTTTGAGGGGCTGCATTAGTTTGAGGGGCTGCATTAGTTTGAGGGGCTGCCTTAGTATGAGGGGCTGCCTCAGGTAGAGTTCTGCATTAGTTTGAGGGGCTGCATTAGTTTAAGGGGCAGCCTTAGTTTGAGCGGCTGCCTTAGTTTGAGGGGCTGCATTAGTTTGAGCGACTGTCTTAGTTTGAGGGGCTGCCTTAGTTTGAGCGGCTGCCTTAGATTGAGAGGCTGCATGAGTTTGAGGGTCTGCTTTAGACTGAGGGGCTGCATTAGTTTGAGCGGCTGTCTCAGTTTGAGGGGATGCCTTAGTTTGAGCGGCTGCCTGAGTTTGAGGGGCTGCCTTAGTTTGAGCGGCTGCCTTAGTTTGAGGGGCTGCCTTAATTTGAGCGGCTGCCTTGGTTTGAGGGTCTGCATTAATTTGAGGGGCTGTCTTAGATTGAGGGGCTGCATTAGTTTGAGAGTCTACCTTAGTTTGAGGGGATGCCTTAGTTTGAGGGTTTGGCTTTGTTTGAGGGGCTGCCTGAGATTGAGTGGCTGCATTAGTTTGACAGTCTGCCTTAATATGAGGGGATGCCTTAGTTTGATGGGTTGGCTTAGTTAGAGGGGCTGCCTTAGTTTGAGGGGCTGCCTTTGGTTGAGGCGCTCCCTTAGTTTGAGAGGCTGCCTTACTTTAAGGGGCTGCATTAGTTTGAGAGTCTGCCATAGTTTGAGGGGTTGCCTTAGTTTGAGTGGTTGGCTGAGTTTGAGGGGCTGCCTTCGATTGAGGGGCTGCATTAGTTGGAGAGTCTGCCTTAGTTTGAGAGGCTGCCTTAGTTTGAGGGGTTGGCTGAGTTTGAGGGGCTGCCTTTGATTGAGTGGCTGCATTAGTTTGAGGGGCTGCATTAGATTGTGGGTCTGCATGAGTTTGAGGGGCTGCATTATTTTGAGGGGCTGCCTTAGTTTGAGGGGTTGGCTTAGTTTGTGGGGCTGCCTTAGATTGAGTGGCTGCATTAGTTTGAGAGTCTGCTTTAGTTTGAGGGGATGCCTTCGTTTGAGGGGTTGGCTTAGTTAGTGGGGCTGCCTTAGTTTGAGGGGCTGCATTAGTTTGAGGGGCTGCATTAGTTTGAGCGACTGTCTTAGTTTGAGGGGCTGCCTTAGTTTGAGCGGCTGCCTTAGTTTGAGCGGCTGCCTTAGATTGAGAGGCTGCCTGAGTTTGAGGGGCTGCCTGAGTTTGAGGGGCTGCCTTAGTTTGAGAGGCTGCCTTAGTTTGAGCGGCTGCCTGAGTTTGAGGGGCTGCCTTAGTTTGAGCGGCTGCCTTGGTTTGAGGGGCTGCATTAGTTTGAGGGGCTGCATTAGATTAAGGGGCTGCCTTAGATTGAGGGGCTGCATTAGTTTGAGAGTCTGCCTTAGTTTGAGGGGATGCCTTCGTTTGAGGGGTTGGCTTTGTTTGAGGGGCTGCCTGAGATTGAGTGGGTGCATTAGTTTGACAGTCTGCCTTAATATGAGGGGTGCCTTAGCTTGATGGGTTGGCTTAGTTTGAGGGGCTGCCTTAGTTTGAGGGGCTGCCTTTGGTTGAGGCGCTCCCTTAGTTTTAGGGGCTGCCTTACTTTAAGGGGCTGCATTAGTTTGAGAGTCTGCCTTTGATTGAGTGGCTGCATTAGTTTGAGAGCTTGCCTTTGATTGAGTGGCTGCATTAGTTTGAGGGGCTGCATTAGATTGAGGGTCTGCATTTGTTTGAGGGGCTGCATTATTTTGAGGGGCTGCCATAGTTTGAGGGGCTGTCTTAGTTTGAGGGGTTGGCTTAGTTTGAGGGGCTGCCTTAGATTGAGTGGCTGCATTAATTTGAGAGTCTGCCTTAGTTTGAGGGGATTCCTTAGTTTGAGGGGTTGGCTTAGTTAGAGGGGCTGCCTTAGTTTGAGGGGCTGCATTAGTTTGAGGGGTTGCATTAGAATGAGGGGCTGCCTTAGATAGAGGGGCTGCCTTAGATAGAGGGGCTGCATTAGTTTGAGAGTCTGCCTTAGTTTGAGGGGCTGCCTTACTTTGAGGGGTTGGCTCAGTTTGAGGGGCTGCCTTTGATTGAGTGGCTGCATTAGTTTGAGAGTCTGCCTTTGATTGAGTGTCTGCATTAGTTTGAGGGGCTGCATTAGATTGAGGGTCTGCATTAGTTTGAGGGGCTGCAGTATTTTGAGGGGCTGCCTTAGTTTGAGGGGTTGGCTTAGTTTGAGGGGCTGCCTTAGATTGAGTGGCTGCATTCTTTTGAGAGTCTGCCTTAGTTTGAGGGGATGCCTTCGTTTGAGGGGTTGGCTTAGTTAGAGGGGCTGCCTTAGTGTGAGGGGCTGCATTAGTTTGAGGGGTTGCATTAGAATGAGGGGCTGCCTTTTATTGAGGGGCTGCATTACTTTGAGTGAGTGCCTTAGTTTGAGAGGCTGCCTTACTTTGAGGGGCTGCCTTAGTTTTAGCGGCTGCCTTAGTTTGAGCGGCTGCCTCAGTTTGAGAGTCTGCATCAGTTTGAGCGGCTGCCTTAGTTTGAGGGGCTGCCTTAGCTTGAGCGGCTGCCTTAGTTTGAGAGTCTGCATTAGTTTGAGCGGCTGCCTTAGTTTGAGAGTCTGCCTTAGTTTGAGCAGCTGCCTTAGTTTGAGCGGCTGCCTTAGTTTGAGAGTCTGCATTAGTTTGAGCGGCTGCCTTAGATTGAGGGGCTGCCTTAGTTTGAGAGTCTGCCTTAGTTTGAGCGGCTGCCTTAGTTTGAGGGTCTGCCTTACTTTTAGAGGCTGCATTAGTTTGAGGGGCTGCCTTAATTTGAGCGGCTGCATTAGTTTGAGTGGCTGCTTTTAGTTGAGGCGCTCCCTTAGTTTGAGGGTCTGCCTTAGTTTGAGAGTCTGCCTCAGTTTGAGCGGCTGCCTTAGTTTGAGGGTCTGCCTTACTTTTAGAGGTTGCCTTAGTTTGAGGGGCTGCCTTAATTTGAGCGGCTGCATTGGTTTGAAGGGCTGCCTTTGGTTGAGGCGCTCCCTTAGTTTGAGGGTCTGCCTTACTTTGACAGGCTGCATTATTTTGACCGGCAGCGTTAGTTTGAGAGGCTGCCTGGGTTTGAGGGGCTGCCTTAGTTTGAGCGGCTGCATTAGTTTGAGAGTCTGCCTTTGATTGAGTGGCTGCATTAGTTTGAGGGGCTGACTTAGTTTGAGGGGCTGACGTAGTTTCAGGGGCTGCATTTGTTTGATGGGCTGCCTTAGATTGAGGGCTGCCTTAGTTTGAGGGGCTGCCTTAGTTTGAGGGGCTGCATTAGTTTGATGGGATGCTTTATTTTGAGCGGCTGCCTTAGTTGAGGGGCTGCCTCAGATTGAGGGGCTGCCTTAGTTTGAGGGTCTGCCTTAGTTTGAGGGTCTGCCTTAGTTTAAGGGGCTGCCTTAGATTGAGCGGCTGACTTAGTTTGAGAGGCTGCCTTAGTTTGAGAGCCTGCCTTCGATTGAGCGGCTGCCTTAGTTTGAGGGGTTGCCTTAGTTTGAGAGTCTTCCTTAGTTTGAGCGGCTGCCTTGGTTTGACAGGCTGCCTTAGTTTCAGCGGCTGCCTTAGTTTGAGAGGCTGCCTGAGTTTGAGGGGCTGCCTTAGTTTGAGCGGCTGCATTAGTTTGAGGGGCTGCCTTTTGTTGAGGCACTCCCTTAGTTTGTAGGGCTGCCTTACTTTAAGGGGCAGCCTTAGTTTGAGGGGCTGCCTTAGTTTGTGGGGCTGCCTTTGATTGAGTGGCTGCATTAGTTTGAGAGTCTGCCTTTGATTGAGTGGCTGCATTAGTTTGAGGGGCTGCCTTAGATTGAGGGGCTGCATTAGTTTGAGGGGCTGCATTGGTTTGAGTGGGTACATTAGTTTGAGGGGCTGCCTTAGATTGAGGGGCTGCATTAGTTTGAGGGGCTGCATTAGTTTGAGGGGCTGCATTAGTTTGAGGGGCTGCCTTAGTATGAGGGGCTGCCTCAGGTAGAGTTCTGCATTAGTTTGAGGGGCTGCATTAGTTTAAGGGGCAGCCTTAGTTTGAGCGGCTGCCTTAGTTTGAGGGGCTGCATTAGTTTGAGCGACTGTCTTAGTTTGAGGGGCTGCCTTAGTTTGAGCGGCTGCCTTAGATTGAGAGGCTGCATGAGTTTGAGGGTCTGCTTTAGACTGAGGGGCTGCATTAGTTTGAGCGGCTGTCTCAGTTTGAGGGGATGCCTTAGTTTGAGCGGCTGCCTGAGTTTGAGGGGCTGCCTTAGTTTGAGCGGCTGCCTTAGTTTGAGGGGCTGCCTTAATTTGAGCGGCTGCCTTGGTTTGAGGGTCTGCATTAATTTGAGGGGCTGTCTTAGATTGAGGGGCTGCATTAGTTTGAGAGTCTACCTTAGTTTGAGGGGATGCCTTAGTTTGAGGGTTTGGCTTTGTTTGAGGGGCTGCCTGAGATTGAGTGGCTGCATTAGTTTGACAGTCTGCCTTAATATGAGGGGATGCCTTAGTTTGATGGGTTGGCTTAGTTAGAGGGGCTGCCTTAGTTTGAGGGGCTGCCTTTGGTTGAGGCGCTCCCTTAGTTTGAGAGGCTGCCTTACTTTAAGGGGCTGCATTAGTTTGAGAGTCTGCCATAGTTTGAGGGGTTGCCTTAGTTTGAGTGGTTGGCTGAGTTTGAGGGGCTGCCTTCGATTGAGGGGCTGCATTAGTTGGAGAGTCTGCCTTAGTTTGAGAGGCTGCCTTAGTTTGAGGGGTTGGCTGAGTTTGAGGGGCTGCCTTTGATTGAGTGGCTGCATTAGTTTGAGGGGCTGCATTAGATTGTGGGTCTGCATGAGTTTGAGGGGCTGCATTATTTTGAGGGGCTGCCTTAGTTTGAGGGGTTGGCTTAGTTTGTGGGGCTGCCTTAGATTGAGTGGCTGCATTAGTTTGAGAGTCTGCTTTAGTTTGAGGGGATGCCTTCGTTTGAGGGGTTGGCTTAGTTAGTGGGGCTGCCTTAGTTTGAGGGGCTGCATTAGTTTGAGGGGCTGCATTAGTTTGAGGGGTTGCATTAGAATGAGGGGCTGCCTTAGATTGAGGGCTGCATTACTTTGAGGGAGTGCCTTAGTTTGAGAGGCTGCCTTACTTTGAGTGGCTGCATTAGTTTGAGAGTCTGCCTTAATATGAGGGGATGCCTTAGTTTGATGGTTTGGCTTAGTAAGAGGGGCTGCCTTAGTTTGATGGGCTGCCTTTCGTTGAGGCGCTCCCTTAGTTTGAGGGGCTGCCTTACTTTAAGGGGCTGCATTAGTTTGAGAGTCTGCCTTAGTTTGAGGGGCTGCCTTAGTTTGAGTGGTTGGCTGAGTTTGAGGGGCTGTCTTTGATTGAGTGTCTGCATTAGTTTGAGAGCTTGCCTTTGATTGAGGGTCTGCATTTGTTTGAGCGGCTGCATTATTTTGAGGGGCTGCCTTAGTTTGAGGGGCTGTCTTAGTTTGAGGGGTTGGCTTAGTTTGAGGGGCTGCCTTAGATTGAGTGGCTGCCTTAGTTTGAGAGTCTGCCTTAGTTTGAGGGGATTCCTTAGTTTGAGGGGTTGGCTTAGTTAGAGGGGCTGCCTTCGATTGAGGGGCTGCATTAGTTTGAGAGTCTGCCTTAGTTTGAGGGGCTGCCTTACTTTGAGGGGTTGGCTGAGTTTGAGGGGCTGCCTTTGATTGAGGGGCTGCATTAGTTTGAGAGTCTGCCTTTGATTGAGTGGCTGCATTAGTTTGAGGGGCTGCATTAGATTGAGGGTCTGCATTAGTTTGAGGGGCTGCATTATTTTGAGGGGCTGCCTTAGATTGAGTGGCTGCATTAGTTTGAGAGTCTGCTTTAGTTTGAGAGTCTGCTTTAGTTTGAGGGGATGCCTTCGTTTGAGGGGTTGGCTTAGTTAGAGGGGCTGCATTAGTTTGAGGGGCTGCTTTTAGTTGAGGCGCTCCCTTAGTTTGAGGGTCTGCCTTAGTTTGAGAGTCTTCCTTAGATTGAGCGGCTGCCTTAGTTTGAGGGTCTGCCTTACTTTTAGAGGCTGCCTTAGTTTGAGCGGCTGCGTTAGTTTGAAAACCTGCCAGGGTTTGAGGGGCTGCCTTCGTTTGTGCGGCTGCATTAGTTAGAGAGTCTGCCTTTGATTGAGTGGCTGCATTAGTTTGAGGGGCTGACTTAGTTTGAGGCTCTGACGGAGTCTGAGGTTCTGCATTTGTTTGATGGGCTGCCTTAGATTGAGGGCTGCATTAGTTTGAGCGGCTGCATTAGTTTGAGGGGCTGCCTTAGTTTGAGGGGCTGCCTTAGTTTGAGGGGCTGCATTAGTTTGATGGGATGCTTTATTTTGAGCGGCTGCCTTAGTTGAGGGGCTGCCTTAGATTGAGGGGCTGCATTAGTTTGAGCGACTGACTTAGTTTGAGAGGCTGCCTTAGTTTGAGAGTCAGCCTTAGTTTGAGGGGTTGCCTTAGTTTGAGGGGTTGCCTTAGTTTGAGAGTCTGCCTTAGTTTGAGCGGCTGCCTTATTTTGACAGGCTGCCTTAGTTTCAGCGGCTGCCTCAGTTTCAGCGGCTGCCTTAGTTTGAGATGCTTCCTGAGTTTGAGGGGCTGCCTTAGTTTGAGCGGCTGCATTAGTTTGAGGGGCTGCCTTTGGTTGAGGCGCTCCCTTAATTTGCAGGGCTGCCTTACTTTCAGGGGCAGCGTCAGTTTGAGAGTCTGCCTTAGTTTGAGAGGCTGCCTGAGTTTGAGGGGCTGCCTTAGTTTGAGCGGCTGCATTAGTTTGAGGGGCTGCCTTTTGTTGAGGCACTCCCTTAGTTTGTAGGGCTGCCTTACTTTAAGGGGCAGCCTTAGTTTGAGGGGCTGCCTTAGATTGAGTGGCTGCCTTAGTTTGAGAGTCTGCCTTAGTTTGAGGGGATTCCTTAGTTTGAGGGGTTGGCTTAGTTAGAGGGGCTGCCTTCGATTGAGGGGCTGCATTAGTTTGAGAGTCTGCCTTAGTTTGAGGGGCTGCCTTACTTTGAGGGGTTGGCTGAGTTTGAGGGGCTGCCTTTGATTGAGGGGCTGCATTAGTTTGAGAGTCTGCCTTTGATTGAGTGGCTGCATTAGTTTGAGGGGCTGCATTAGATTGAGGGTCTGCATTAGTTTGAGGGGCTGCATTATTTTGAGGGGCTGCCTTAGATTGAGTGGCTGCATTAGTTTGAGAGTCTGCTTTAGTTTGAGAGTCTGCTTTAGTTTGAGGGGATGCCTTCGTTTGAGGGGTTGGCTTAGTTAGAGGGGCTGCATTAGTTTGAGGGGCTGCTTTTAGTTGAGGCGCTCCCTTAGGTTGAGGGTCTGCCTTAGTTTGAGAGTCTTCCTTAGATTGAGCGGCTGCCTTAGTTTGAGGGTCTGCCTTACTTTTAGAGGCTGCCTTAGTTTGAGCGGCTGCGTTAGTTTGAAAACCTGCCAGGGTTTGAGGGGCTGCCTTCGTTTGTGCGGCTGCATTAGTTAGAGAGTCTGCCTTTGATTGAGTGGCTGCATTAGTTTGAGGGGCTGACTTAGTTTGAGGCTCTGACGGAGTCTGAGGTTCTGCATTTGTTTGATGGGCTGCCTTAGATTGAGGGCTGCATTAGATTGAGCGGCTGCATTAGTTTGAGGGGCTGCCTTAGTTTGAGGGGCTGCCTTAGTTTGAGGGGCTGCATTAGTTTGATGGGATGCTTTATTTTGAGCGGCTGCCTTAGATTGAGGGGCTGCATTAGTTTGAGCGACTGACTTAGTTTGAGAGGCTGCCTTAGTTTGAGAGTCAGCCTTAGTTTGAGGGGTTGCCTTAGTTTGAGGGGTTGCCTTAGTTTGAGAGTCTGCCTTAGTTTGAGCGGCTGCCTTATTTTGACAGGCTGTCTTAGTTTCAGCGGCTGCCTCAGTTTCAGCGGCTGCCTTAGTTTGAGATGCTTCCTGAGTTTGAGGGGCTGCCTTAGTTTGAGCGGCTGCATTAGTTTGAGGGGCTGCCTTTGGTTGAGGCGCTCCCTTAATTTGCAGGGCTGCCTTACTTTCAGGGGCAGCGTCAGTTTGAGAGTCTGCATTAGTTTGAGGGGCTGCCTTAGTTTGTGGGGTTGGCTTAGTTTGAGGGGTTGCGTTTGATTGAGTGGCTGCATTAGTTTGAGAGACTGCCTTTGATTGAGTGGCTGCATTAGTTTGAGGGGCTGCCTTTGATTGAGGGGCTGCATTAGTTTGAGGGGCTGCATTGGTTGGAGTGGGTACATTAGTTTGAGGGGCTGCCTTATATTGAGGGGCTGCATTAGTTTGAGGGGCTGCATTAGTTTGAGGGGCTGCATTAGGTTGAGGGGCTGCCTTAGTTTGAGGGGCTGCCTTAGGTAGAGTTCTGCATTAGTTTGAGGGGCTGCATTATTTTGAGGGGCAGCCTTAGTTTGAGAGGCTGCCGAAGTTTGAGGCGCTGCCTTCGGTTGAGAGACTGCCATAGTTTGAGGGGCTGCCTCAGTTTGAGCGGCTGCCTTAGTTTGAGGGGCTGCATTAGTTTGAGCGACTGTCTTAGTTTGAGGGGCTGCCTTAGTATGAGCGGCTGCCTTAGATTGAGAGGCTGCCTGAGTTTGAGTGGCTGCTTTAGACTGAGGGGCTGCATTAGTTTGAGCGGCTGTCTCAGTTTGAGGGGCTGCCTTAGTTTGAGCGGCTGCCTGAGTTTGAGGGGCTGCCTTAGTTTGAGCAGCTGCCTTAGTTTGAGGGGCTGCCTTGGTTTGAGGGGCTGCATTAGTTTGAGGGGCTGTCTTAGATTAAGGGGCAGACTTAGTTTGAGAGTCTGCCTTAGTTTGAGAGTCTGCCTTAGTTTGAGGGGATGCCTTAGTTTGCGGGGTTGGCTTTGTTTGAGGGGCTGCCTGAGATTGAGTGGCTGCATTAGTTTGAGAATCTGCCTTAATATGAGGGGATGCCTTAGTTAGAGGGGCTGGCTTAGTTAGAGGGGCTGCCTTAGTTTGAGGGGCTGCCTTTGGTTGAGGCGCTCCCTTAGTTTGAGGGGCTGCCTTCGATTGAGGTGCTCCATTAGTTTGAGAGTCTGCCTTAGTTTGAGGGGCTGCCTTAGTTTGAGGGGTTGGCTGAGTTTGAGGGGCTGCCTTTGATTGAGTGGCTGCATTAGTTTGAGGGTCTGCCTTAGTTTGAGGGCATTCCTTAGTTTGAGGGGTTGGCTTAGTTAGAGGGGCTGCCTTAGTATGAGGGGTTGCATTAGAATGAGGGGCTGCCTTCGATTGAGGGGCTGCATTAGTTTGAGAGTCTGCCTTAGTTTGAGGGGCTGCCTTAGTTTGAGGGGTTGGCTGAGTTTGAGGGGCTGCATTAGTTTGAAGGGCTGCATTATTTTGAGGGGCTGCCTTAGTTTGAGGGTTTGGCTTAATTTGAGGGGCTGCCTTAGATTGAGTGGCTACATTATTTTGAGAGTCTGCCTTAGTTTGAGGGGATGCCTTCGTTTGAGGGGTTGGCTTAGTTAGAGGGGCTGCCTTAGTTTGAGGGGCTGCCTCAGTTTGAGGGGCTGCATTAGTTTGAGGGGTTGCATTAGAATGAGGGGCTGCCTTAGATTGAGGGGCTGCATTACTTTGAGGGAGTGCCTTATTTTGAGAGGCTGCCTTACTTTGAGGGGCTGCCTTAGTTTGAGCGGCTGCCTTAATTTGAGAGGCTGCCTTAGTTTGAGCGGCTGACTTAGTCTGAGCGGCTGCCTTAGTTTGAGAGTGTGCATTAGTTTGAGCGGCTGCCTTAGTTTGAGGGGCTGCCTTAGTTTGAGAGTCTGCCTTAGTTTGAGCGGCTGAATTAGTTTGAGGGTCTGCCTTACTTTTAGAGGCTGCATTAGTTTGAGGGGCTGCCTTAATTTGAGCGGCTGCATTAGTTTGAGGGGCTGCTTTTATTTGAGGCGCTCCCTTAGTTTGAGGGTCTGCCTTAGTTTGAGAGTCTGCCTTAGTTTGAGCGGTTGCCTTAGTTTGAGGGTCTGCCTTACTTTTAGAGGCTGCCTTAGTTTGAGGGGCTGCCTTAATTTGAGCGGCTGCATTAGTTTGAGGGGCTGCCTTTGGTTGAGGCGCTCCCTTAGTTTGAGGGTCTGCCTTACTTTGACAGGCTGCCTTATTTTGAGCGGCTGCGTTAGTTTGAGAGGCTGCCTGGGTTTGAGGGGCTGCCTTACTTTGAGCGGCTGCATTAGTTTGAGAGTCTGCCTTTGATTGAGTGGCTGCATTAGTTTGAGGGGCTGACTTAGTTTGAGGGGCTGACGTAGTTTGAGGGGCTGCATTTGTTTGATGGGCTGCCTTAGATTGAGGGGTGCATTAGTTTGATGGGCTGCTTTATTTTGAGCGGCTGCCTTAGTTGAGGGGCTGCCTTGGATTGAGCGGCTGACTGAGTTTGAGAGGCTGCCTTAGTTTGAGAGGATGCCTTAGTTTGAGAGTCTGCCTTAGTTTGAGCGGCTGCCTTAGTTTGACAGGCTGCCTTAGTTTCAGCGGCTGCCTTTGTTTGAGAGGCTGCCTGAGTTTGAGGGGCTGACTTAGTTTGAGCGGCTGCATTCGTTTGAGGGGCTGCCTTTGGTTGAGGCGCTCCCTTAGTTTGTAGGGCTGCCTTACTTTAAGGGGCAGCGTCAGTTTGAGAGTCTGCCTTAGTTTGAGGGGCTGCCTTAGTTTGAGGGGCTGCATTTGATTGAGTGACTGCATTAGTTTGAGAGTCTGCCTTTGATTGAGTGGCTGTATTAGTTTGAGGGGCTGCCTTAGATTCAGGGGCTGCATTAGTTTGAGGGGCTGCATGAGTTTGAGGTGGTGCATTAGTTTGAAGGGCTGCCTTTGATTGAGGGGCTGCATTAGTTTGAGGGGCTGCATTAGTTTGAGTGGCTACATTAGTTTGAGGGGCTGCCTTAGATTGTGGTGCTGCATTAGTTTGAGGGGCTGCATTAGTTTGAGGGGCTCCATTAGTTTGAGTGGCTGCCTCAGTTAGAGTTCTGCATTAGTTTGAGGGGCTGCATTAGTTTAAGGGGCAGCCTTAGTTTGAAAGGCTGCCTAAGTTTGAGGGGCTGCCTTCGTTTGAGAGTCTGCCATAGTTTGAGGGGCTGCATTAATTTGAGCGGCTGCCTTAGTTTGAGGGGCTGCATTAGTTTGAGCGACTGTCTTAGTTTGAGGGGCTGCCTTAGTTTGAGCGGCTGCCTTAGACTGAGAGGCTGCCTGAGTTTGAGGGGCTGCTTTAGACTGAGGGGCTGCATTAGTTTGAGCTGCTGTCTCAGTTTGAGGGGCTGCCTTAGTTTGAGCGGCTGCCTGAGTTTGAGGGGCTGCCTTAGTTTTAGCGGCTGCCTTAGTTTGAGGGACTGCCTTAGTTTGAGCGGCTGCCTTGGTTTGAGGGGCTGCATTAGTTTGAGGGGCTGTCTTAGATTAAGGGGCTGCCTTAGATTGAGGGGCTGCATTAGTTTGAGAGTCTGCCTAAGTTTGAGGGGATGCCTTAGTTTGAGGGGTTGGCTTTGTTTGAGGGGCTGCCTTAGATTGAGTGGCTGCATTAGTTTGAGAGTCTGCCTTGGTATGAGGGGATGCCTTAGTTTGATGGGTTGGCTTAGTTAGAGGGGCTGCATTAGTTTGAGGGGCTGCATTAGATTGAGGGGCTGCATTTGTTTGAGGGGCTGCATTACTTTGAGCGGCTTCCTTAGTTTGAGGGGTTGGCTTAGTTTGAGGGGCTGCCTTAGATTGAGTGGCTGCATTAGTTTGAGGGGATTCCTTAGTTTGAGGGGATTCCTTAGTTTCAGGGGTTGGCTTAGTTAGAGGGGCTGCCTTAGTTTGAGGGGCTGCATTAGTTTGAGGGCTTGCCTTTGATTGAGTGGCTGCATTAGTTTGAGGGGCTGCATTAGATTGAGGGGCTGCATTTGTTTGAGGGGCTGCATTACTTTGAGCGGCTTCCTTAGTTTGAGGGGTTGGCTTAGTGAGGGGCTGCCTTAGATTGAGTGGCTGCATTAGTTTGAGGGGATTCCTTAGTTTGAGGGGATTCCTTAGTTTCAGGGGTTGGCTTAGTTAGAGGGGCTGCCTTAGTTTGAGGGGCTGCATTAGTTTGAGGGGTTGCATTAGAATGAGGAGCTGCCTTAGATTGAGGGGCTGCATTAGTTTGAGAGTCTGCCTTTGAATGAGTGGCTGCATTAGTTTGAGGTGCTGCATTAGATTGAGGGTCTGCATTCGTTTGAGGGGCCGCATTATTTTGAGGGGCTGCCTTAGTTTGAGGGGCTGCCTTAGTTTGAGGGGTTGGCTTAGTTTGAGGGGCTGCCTTAGATTGAGTGGCTGCATTAGTTTGAGAGTCTGCCTTTGAGTGAGTGGCTGCATTAGTTTGAGGGGCTGCATTAGATTGAGGGTCTGCATTAGTTTGAGGGGCCGCATTATTTTGAGGGGCTGCCTTAGTTTGAGGGGCTGCCTTAGTTTGAGGGGTTGGCTTAATTTGAGGGGCTGCCTTAGATTGAGTGGCTGCATTAGTTTGAGAGTCTGCCTTAGTTTGAGGGGATGCCTTAGTTTGAGGGGTTGGCTTAGATTGAGGGGCTGCCTTAGTTTGAGGGGCCTGGATTATCTGGATTATCCCTGCTACCCTTCTTAAACAAGGGGACAACATTAGCAATTCTCCAGTCCTCCGGGACCTCACCCGTGTTTAAGGATGCTGCAAAGATATCTGTTAAGGCCCCAGCTATTTCCTCTCTCGCTTCCCTCAGTAACCTGGGATAGATCCCATCCGGACCTGGGGACTTGTCCACCTTAATGCTCTTTAGAATACCCAACACTTCCTCCCTCCTTATGCCGACTTGACCTAGAGTAATCAAACATCTGTTCCTAACCTCAACATCCGTCATGTCCCTCTCCTCGGTGAATACCGATGCAAAGTACTCGTTTAGAATCTCACCCATTTTCTCTGAGTCCAAGCATAACATTCCTCCTTTGTCCTTTAGTGGGCCAATCCTTTCTCTAGTTACCCTCTTTCTCCTTATATATGAATAAAAGGCTTTGGGATTTTCCTTAACCCTGTTTGCTAAAGATATTTCATGACCCCTTTTAGCCCTCTTGATTTGTCATTTCAAATTGGTCCGACATTCCCGATATTCTTTCAAAGCTTCGTCTTTCATCAGCCGCCTAGACCTTATGTATGCTTCCTTTTTCCTCTTAGCTAGTCTCACAATTTCACCTGTCATCCATGGTTCCCTAATCTTGCCATTTCTATCCCTCATTTTCACAGGAACATGTCTCTCCTGCACGCTAATCAACCTCTCTTTAAAAGCCTCCCACATATCACATGTGGATTTACCTTCAAACAGCTGCTCCCAATCTACATTTCCCAGCTCCTGCCGAATTTTGGTATAGTTGGCCTTCCCCCAATTTAGCACTGTTCCTTTAGGACCACTCTCGTCTTTGTCCATGAGTATTTTAAAGCTTACGGAATTGTGATCACGATTCCCAAAGTAGTCCCCTACTGAAACTTCAACAACCTGGCCGGGCTCATTCCCCAACACCAGGTCCAGTATGGCCCCTTCCCGAGTTGGACTATTTACATACTGTTCTAGAAAACCCTCCTGGATGCTCCATACAAATTCTGCTCCATCTGGACCTCTAACACTAAGCGAATCCCAGTCAATGTTGGGAAAATTAAAATCTCCTATCACCACCACCCTGTTGCTCCTACATCTTTCCATAATCTGTTTACATATTTGTACCTCTATCTCACGCTCGCTGTTGGGAGGCCTGTAGTACAGCCCCAACATTGTTACCGCACCCTTCCTATTTCTGAGTTCTGTCCATATTGCCTCACTGCTCGAGTCCTCCATAGTGCCCTCCTTCAGCACAGCTGTGATATCCTCTTTGACCAGTAATGCAACTCCTCCACCCCTTTTACCTCCCTCTCTATCCCGCCTGAAGCATCGATATCCTGGGATATTTAGTTGCCAATCATGCCCTTCCCTCAACCAAGTCTCAGTAATAGCAATAACATCATACTCCCAGGTACTAATCCAAGCCCTAAGTTCATCTGCCTTACCTACTACACTTCTTGCATTAAAACAAATGCACCTCAGACCACCAGTCCCTTTTTATTCATCATCTGCTCCCTGCCTGCTCTTCCCCTTAGTCACACTGACTTCATTATCTAGTTCCTTACAGGCTTTTGTTACTACCTCCTTACTGTCAACTGACCTCAATTGGTTCTCATCCCCCTGCCACATTAGTTTAAACCCTCCCCAACAGCGTTAGCAAAAGCACCTCCAAGGACATTGGTTCCAGTCCGGCCCAGGTGTCGACCGTCCAATTTGTAACAGTCCCACCTCCCCCAGAACCGGTCCCAATGTCCCAAAAATCTGAACCCCTCCTTCCTGCACCATCTCTCAAGCCACGCATTCATCCTGACTATTCTTTCATTTTTACTCTGACTATCACGTGGCACTGGTAGTAATCCTGAGATTACTACCTCTGAGGTCCTACTTTTTAACTTGGCTCCTAACTCCCTAAACTCTGCTTGTAGGACCTCATCCCGTTTTTTACCTATATCATTAGTGCCTATGTGCACAATGACAACTGGCTGTTCACCCTCCCCCTTTAGAATATTCTGCAGCCGATCTGAGACGTCCCTGACCCGTGCACCTGGGAGGCAACATACCATTCGGGAGCCTCGTTTTCGACCACAGAACCGCCTATCTACTCCCCTTACAATCGAATCCCCTACGACTATAGCCCTTCCACTCTTTTTCCCGCCCTTCTGAACAGCAGAGCCAGCCATGGTGCCATGGACCTGGCTACTGCTGCCTTCCCCTGGTGAGCCATCTCCCTCAACAGTATCCAAAACGGTATACTTGTTTTGGAGGGAGATGACCGCAGGGGACTCCTGCGCTGCCTTCCTGCTCTTTCTCTGCCTTTTGGTCACCCATTCCCTTTCTCCCTCAGCAATCCTAATCTGCGGTGTGACCAATTCACTAAACGTGCTATCCACGACCTCCTCAGCATCGCGCATGCTCCAAAGTGAGTCCATCCGCAGCTCGAGAGCCGTCATGCGGTCTAACAAGAGATGCAGCTGGACACACTTCCTGCACGTGAAGGAGTCATGGTCATCAGCCATGTCCCTGAGCTCCCACATTGAGCAAGAGGAGCATGATACAGGTCTGAGATCTCCTGCCATTTTTAATCTTAAGTTTAAACTTAGTTAAATGAAAAAGGAACGAAAAGTTTTTACCAATCACAATAAAACCAGAGAAATTGAAAAAGCCTTACCTTATAAACACCCCACCGAGTCCTTTTTTTTTGGTTAGAGGAGGAGGGCGGGTGGGAGACACTACAAGTGTGGTGTCTCGGGTTCAGAAACCGCCCAAATATATAGTGTTTTACTTACCCAGCAGCCCCTGGCCTCCGCCGAAAAACAAAAGGAAATTAAATTTACTTTCAAACTGACCTTCCCAGCTGCTCACTCGCTCACACTCTGCTCCCGAAAAAGCTGCTGCACTGAAAGGAAAGTTATTTTAAACCGCCCAAATATATAGTGTTTTACTTACCCAGCAGCCCCCTGGCCTCCGCCGAAAAACAAAAGGAAATTAAATTTACTTTCAAACTGACCTTCCCAGCTGCTCACTCGCTCACACTCTGCTCCCGAAAAAGCTGCTGCACTGAAAGCTGAGGGACTGTTGCATTGTTGTTGATTCAGTACTGAGGGAGTGCTGCACTGTCAGAGGGTCAGTACAAAGTGTGTGCTGCATTGTTCTTGAGTCAGTACGGGAGAAATGCTGAACTCTCAGAGTGTCAGTTCTGAGGGAAATCTGCATTCTCAGACTGTCAGTACTTTGGGAAAGCTGCATTGTTGCAGAGTCAGTTCTGAGGGAGCTCTGCACTCTCAGTGTCAGTACTGAGGCATTGCTGCACTGTTGGATGGTAAGTTCTGAAGGAGAGCTGCATTGTTGTTGAGTCAGTACTGAGGGAATGCTGCACTCTCAGAGTGTCAGTAGTGAGAGAGTGCTGCATGGTTTTTGAGTCAGTAATGAGCAGGCGCTGCACTCTTGGAGTGTAACTGTTGATGATTGCTGCACTGTCAGATTGACAGTACTGAGGGAGTACCATACTGTTGGAGAGTCAGTACTGAGGGAGTGCTGCACTATTGGAGGGTCAGTCCTTAGGGAGTGTTGGATGGTCAATACTCTGGGAGAGCGATACTGTTGGAGGATCAGTACTGATGGAAAGCGATACTGTTGGAGGGTCAGTACTGAGGGAGTGCTGCACTGTCGGATGATCAGTACTGAGGGACTGCTGCACTATTAGAGAGTCAGTGCTGACGGAGTGTTGCACTGTCAGAAAATCCTTACTAAGTGAAAGCTGCACTGCCAGAGGGTCTGTATTGAAGGAGTGCTGCACTGTCAGAAACTTGGTGATGCGGGATTGCCTTCCGTTAGAGGATCAGTACTGAGGGAGCGCTGCATTGTTGATGAGTCAGTACTGAGGGAGCACTGCACTCAGTATTGACGGATGCTGCACCATCAGATAGTCAGCACCGAGGGAGTGCCATACTGTTGGAGGGTCAGTACTGAGGGAGTGCCTTACTGTTGGAAGGTCAGTACTATTGGTTGGCCATACAGGTGGAGGGTCAGCACTGAGGGACTGCTGGACAGTGGGAGGAACAGTACTGAGGGTGTGCCGCACTGTCGGAGGGTCAGGTCTGAGGGACTGACATTTTGTCGGACGGTCAGTATTGTGGGAGTGCCATACCGTCGGATGGTCAGGACTGTGGTGGTGCCGTATTGTCGGAGGGTCAGTTCTGAGGGAGTGCGATAGTTGGAGGGTCAGTACTGAGGGAGTGCTGTGCTGTTGGAGGGTCAGCACTGAGGGTGTGCGGCACTGTCGGAGCATTCCGTACTGAGGGAGTGCTGCTCTGCTAGAGGGTCAGTGCTGTGGCAGTGCTGCAATGTCAGAAATTCGGTACTGAGGCAGTGCTGCACTGTCGGATGATACGTATTGTGGGAGTGCTGCATATTTGGAGAGTCAGTAGTGAGGGAGTGCGACCCTGTTCGAGTGTCAGTATGAGGGTGTGTCGCACTGTCGGTGGGTCAGTACTGAGGGACAGACATTCTGTCGGAGGGTCAGTACTGAGGGAGTGCCATACTGCCGGATGGTCGGTACTGAGGTGGTGCTGTATTGTCGGAGGGTCAGTTCTGAGGCAGTGCGATACTTGGGTGGTCAGTACTGAGGGAGAGCTGCATTGTTGAAGGGTCAGTACTGAGGGTGTTCCATACTGTTGGAGGGTCAGTACTGAGGGAGTGCCATATTTGTGGAGGGTCAGTACTGAGAGTGTGCTGCACTGTCAGAGGATCCGTACTGAGGGAGTGCTGCACTTTCTGAGGATCAGTAGTGAGGGAGAGCTGCACTGTCAGAAAGTTGGTGATGAGGGAATGCTGCACTCTCAGAGTGCCAGTACTGTGTGAATGCTGCGGTGTCAGATGGTCAGTACTGAAGAAATGCTGCACTTCAGCTGGTCAGTACTGAGGGAATGCTGCACTCTCAGAGTATCAGTACTGATGGAGTCCTGAATTGTTGTTGAGTTATTACTGAGGGAATGCTGCACTCTCAGAGTGTCAGTACTGATGGAGTGCTGCATTGTTGTTGAGTTATTACTGAGGGAACGCTGCACCTTCTGAGGATCAGTAGTGAGGGAGAGCTGCACTGTCAGAAAGTTGGTGATGAGGGAATGCTGCACTCTCAGAGTGCCAGTACTGTGTGAATGCTGCGATGTCAGATGGTCAGTACTGAGGAAATGCTGCACTTCAGCTGGTCAGTACTGAGGGAATGCTGCACTCTCAGAGTGTCAGTTCTGTGGGAGCGCTGCACTGTCAGAGGGTCAGTGATGAGGGAGTGCTGCACAGTAAGATGGTAAGTACTGAGGGAATGGCTCATTGTTGTTGAGTCAGTACTGAGGGAAAGCTGCATTCACAGACTGTCTGTACTGAGAGGGTGCTGCATTGTTGTTGAGTCTGTACTGTGGGAGCGCTGCAATCTCAGAGGGTCAGTACTGAGTGAGTGCTGCACTGTCGGATGGTCAGATCTGAAGGGTCGCTGCATTGTTGTTGAGTCAGTACTACGGGAGTGCTGCACTGTTGGAGGACCAGTACTGAGGGAGTTCTGCACTGTCATCAATTTGGTGATGAAGACTTGCCGACTGTTGGTGTCTCAGTACTGAGGGAGCGCTGCGTTGTTGTTGAGTCAGTTCTGAGGGAGTGCTGCACTCTCACAGTTTCAGTACTGAGAGGTTGCTGCCCTAATAGATGGTTAGTATTGAGGGAGTGCGATACTGTCGGAGGGTCAGTACTGAGGGAGTGACATACTGTCGGATGGTCAGTACTGGTGGAGTGCCAGACTGATGCAGATTCACTACCGAGGGAGTGCCCTATTGTTGGAGACTGAGTACTGAGCGAGCGCTGCCCTGTCGGAGGATCAGTACTGAGGGATGCTGCACTGACAGGATGTTGGTGCTGATGGAGTGCTGCACTGTCTGAAGATCAGTACTGAGGGAATGCAGCACTCTGCGACGGTCAGTACTGAGGGAGTGATGCACTGTTGTTGAGTCAGTAATGAGGGAGCGCTGCACTCTCAGAGTGTCACTACTGTGGGAGTGCTGCACTGTCAGAAGGTCAGTACTGAGGGAGTGCTGCACCCTCAGAGTGTCAGTACTGAGGGACTGTTGCATTGTTGTTGATTCAGTACTGAGGGAGTGCTGCACTGTCAGAGGGTCAGTACAAAGTGTGTGCTGCATTGTTCTTGAGTCAGTACGGGAGGAATGCTGAACTCTCAGAGTGTCAGTTCTGAGGGAAAGCTGCATTCTCAGACTGTAAGTACTGTGGGAAAGCTGCATTGTTGCAGAGTCAGTTCTGAGGGAGCTCTGCACTCTCAGTGTCAGTACTGAGGCATTGCTGCACTGTTGGATGGTAAGTTCTGAAGGAGAGCTGCATTGTTGTTGAGTCAGTACTGAGGGAATGCTGCACTCTCAGAGTGTCAGTTGTGAGAGAGTGCTGCATGGTTTTTGAGTCAGTAATGAGCAGGCGCTGCACTCTTGGAGTGTAACTGTTGATGATTGCTGCACTGTCAGATTGACAGTACTGAGGGAGTACCATACTGTTGGAGAGTCAGTACTGAGGGAGTGCTGCACTATTGTAGGGTCAGTACTTAGGGAGTGTTGGATGGTCAATACTGAGGGAGAGCGATACTGTTGGAGGATCAGTACTGATGGAAAGCCATACTGCTGGAGGGTCAGAAATGAGGGCGTGCCGTACTGTTGGAGGGTCAGTACTGAGGGAGTGCTGCACTGTCGGATGATCAGTACTGAGGGACTGCTGCACTATTAGAGAGTCAGTGCTGACGGAGTGTTGCACTGTCAGAAAGTCGTTACTAAGTGAAAGCTGCACTGCCAGAGGGTCTGTATTGAAGGAGTGCTGCACTGTCAGAAACTTGGTGATGCGGGATTGCCTTCCGTTAGAGGATCAGTTCTGAGGGAGCGCTGCATTGTTGATGAGTCAGTACTGAGGGAGCACTGCACTCAGTATTGACGGATGCTGCACCATCAGATGGTCAGCACCGAGGGAGTGCCATACTGTTGGAGGGTCAGTACTGAGGGAGTGCCTTACTGTTGGAGGGTCAGTACTATTGGTTGACCATACAGGTGGAGGGTCAGCACTGAGGGACTGCTGGACAGTGGGAGGAACAGTACTGAGGGTGTGCCGCACTGTCGGAGGGTCAGGTCTGAGGGACTGACATTTTGTCGGACGGTCAGTATTGTGGGAGTGCCATACCGTCGGATGGTCAGGACTGTGGTGGTGCCGTATTGTCGGAGGGTCAGTTCTGAGGGAGTGCGATAGTTGGAGGGTCAGTACTGAGGGAGTGCTGTGCTGTTGGAGGGTCAGCACTGAGGGTGTGCGGCACTGTCGGAGGATCCGTACTGAGGGAGTGCTGCTCTGCTAGAGGGTCAGTGCTGTGGCAGTGCTGCAATGTCAGAAATTCGGTACTGAGGCAGTGCTGCACTGTCGGATGATACGTATTGTGGGAGTGCTGCATATTTGGAGAGTCAGTAGTGAGGGAGTGCGACCCTGTTCGAGTGTCAGTATGAGGGTGTGTCGCACTGTCGGAGGGTCAGTACTGAGGGACAGACATTCTGTCGGAGGGTCAGTACTGAGGGAGTGCCATACTGCCGGATGGTCGGTACTGAGGTGGTGCTGTATTGTCGGAGGGTCAGTTCTGAGGCAGTGCGATACTTGGGTGGTCAGTACTGAGGGAGAGCTGCATTGTTGAAGGGTCAGTACTGAGGGCGTTCCATAATGTTGGAGGGTCAGTACTGAGGGAGTGCCATATTTGTGGAGGGTCAGTACTGAGAGTGTGCTGCACTGTCAGAGGATCCGTACTGAGGGAGTGCTGCACTTTCTGAGGATCAGTAGTGAGGGAGAGCTGCACTGTCAGAAAGTTGGTGATGAGGGAATGCTGCACTCTCAGAGTGCCAGTACTGTGTGAATGCTGCGGTGTCAGATGGTCAGTACTGAGGAAATGCTGCACTTCAGCTGGTCAGTACTGAGGGAATGCTGCACTGTCAGAGGGTCAGTGATGAGGGAGTGCTGCACAGTAAGATGGTAAGTACTGAGGGAATGGCTCATTGTTGTTGAGTCAGTACTGAGGGAAGGCTGCAATCACAGACTGTCTGTACTGAGAGGGTGCTGCATTGTTGTTGAGCCTGTACTGTGGGAGCGCTGCAATCTCAGAGGGTCAGTACTGAGTGAGTGCTGCACTGTCGGATGGTCAGATCTGAAGGGTCGCTGCATTTTTGTTGAGTCAGTACTACGGGAGTGCTGCACTGTTGGAGGACCAGTACTGAGGGAGTTCTGCACTGTCATCAATTTGGTGATGAAGACTTGCCTACTGTTGGTGTCTCAGTGCTGAGGGAGCGCTGCGTTGTTGTTGAGTCAGTTCTGACTGAGTGCTGCACTCTCACTGTTTCAGTACTGAGAGGTTGCTGCCCTAATAGATGGTTAGTATTGAGGGAGTGCGATACTGTCGGAGGGTCAGTACTGAGGGAGTGACATACTGTTGGAAGGTCAGTACTGAGGGAATGCGATGCTGTTGGAGTGTCAGTACGGATGGTTTTCCATACCGGTGGAGGGCCAGTACTGAAGGAGTGCTGCACAGTCAGATGATCAGTACTGAGGGAGTGCTGCACTGTTAGAGGGTCAGTATAGAGTGAGCGCTGCACTGTTGGAGGGTCAGTACTGAGGGAATGCTACACACTCAGAGTGTCAGGACTGGGTGAGTGCTGCAGTGCCAGATCGTCAGTACTGAGGGAATGCTGCATTGTTGTTGAGTCAGCACTGAGTGAACGCTGCACCCTCCGAGTGTAAGTCCTGAAGGAGTGCTGCATTGTTTTTGATTCACAACTGAGGGAGTGCTGCACTGTCAGATGGTCAGTTCTGAGGGAGTGCTGCACTGTTAGAGGGTCAGTACTGAGTGAGTCCTGCACTGTTAGAGGGTCAATACTAAGTGAGTGCTGCACTGTCAGAAAGCTGGAGATGAGGGAGTGCCATACTGTCGGAGGATCATTGCTGAGGGAGTGCCATACTGCTGGATGGTCAGTAATGATGGAGTGCCATACTGCTGAGGGTCAGTACTGAGGGAGTGCTGCACTGTGAGAGGATCAGTACAGAGGGGGTGCTATTCTTTCGAAGGGTCAGTACTGAGGGAGTGCCATACTGTCAGAAGATCAGTAATGAGGGAGTGCTATACTGCAGGAGTGTCAGTATTGAGGGAGTGCCAGACTGATGGTGGGTCAGTAATGAGGGAGTGCCAGACCGTTGGAGCATCAGTACTGAGGGAGTGTAATACTGTTGGAGTGTCAGTATTGAGGGAGTATCATACTATTGGTGGGTCAGTGCTGAGGAAGTGCCATACTGGTGGAGGGTCAGTACTGAGGGAGTGCTATACTGTAGGAGTATCAGTATTGAGGGAGTGCCAGACTGATGGTGGGTCAGTAATGAGGGAGTGCCAGACCGTTGGAGCTTCAGTACTGAGGGAGTGTAATACTGTTGGAGTGTCAGTATTGAGGGAGTATCATACTTTTGGAGGGTCAGTGCTGAGGGAGTGCCATACTGGTGGAGGGTCAGTACTGAGGGAGTGCTGCACTGTCAGAGAATCAGTAATGAGGGAGCACTGCACTGTTAGAGAGTGATTGCTGAGGGAGTGTTGCACTGTCAGAAAGTCGGTACTTAGGGAGCGCTGCACTGCCAGAGGGTCAGTATTGATGGAGTGCTGCACTGTCGAAGGATCAGTACTGAGGCAATGTTGCACTCTCAGAAAGTTGGTGATGAGTGAGTGATGCACTGTTGGAGGATCAGTACTGAGGGAATGCTGCACTGTCAGATGTTCAGTACTGAGGAAATGCTGCTCTCTCAGATTGTCAGTACTGAGGGAGCGTTGCATTGCTGTTGAGTCAGTACTGAGAGAGTGCTGTATTCTCAGAGTGTTAGTATTGAGGGATGCTGACTGCCAGCGGATCAGTACTGAGGGAATATTGTATTGTTGTTGTGTCAGTACTGAGGGAGCGCTGATCTCTCAGAGTGTCAGTATTGAAGGAGTGATGCACTGTCGGAGGAAAAAGTACTGAGGGAGTGACATACTGATGGATGGTCAGTGCTGAGGGAGTGCCAGACTGGTGGAGGGTCAGTACTGAGGGAGTGCTGCACTGTTATAGAGTGAGTGCTGAGGGACTGTTGCACTGTTGGAGGGACAGTAATGAGGGAGTGCCTTACTGGTGGAGGGTCAGCACTGATGGAGTGCCATATTGGTAGAGGGTCAGTAATGATGGAGTGCTGCACTGTCAGAGGGTCAGATCTGAGGGAGTGCTGCAACCTCAAAATGTCAGTACTGAGGGATTTCTGCATTGATGTTGAGTCTGAACTGAGTGAGTGCTGCACTGTCAGATGGTCTGTTGCAAAGGAGCGCTGCATTTTTGTTCAGTCTGTACTGAGGGACTGCTGCACTCTCAGAGTGTCAGTACTGTGCAAGCACGGCATTGTTGTTGAGTATGTACTGAGGGAGCGCTGCATTCTCAGAGCGTTAGTATTGAGGGATGCTGACTGCCAGCGGGTCAGTACTGAGGGAGTGTTGCATTTTTGTTAAGTGAGTACTGAGGGAGCGCTGCACTCTCAGAGTGTCAGTACTGAGGGAGTGCTGCAGTGTCAGAGGTTCAGTACTGAGGGAGTGCCACACTGTCGGAGCATCAGTACTGAGGGAGTGCCATACTGTCGGAGGATCAGTACTGATGGAGTGTCATACTGCTGGATGGTCAGTAATGAGGGAGTGCCATACTGTTGGAGGGTCAGTACTGAGGGTTTATCATAATATTGGAGGGTCAGGACTGAAGGAGAGACATACTAGTGGAGGTTCAGTACTGAGGGAGTGCTGTACTGTCGGAGGATCAGTGCTGAGGGAGTGTTGCACTGCCAGAGGTTCGAGATTGAGGGAGTGCTGCACTGTCGGAGGATCAGTACTGAGGGAATGCTGCTCTTTCAGAGTGTCAGTACAGAGGCAGTGCTGCACTGTCAGAAGGTCAGTACAAAGGGAGGGCTGCACTGCCAGATTGACAGTACTGAGGGAGTGCTGCACTGTCGGAGGATCAGTATTGAGGGAGTGCTGCACTGTTAGGGAGTCAGTACTGAGGGAGTGCTGCACTGTTAGAGAGTCGGTACAGAGGGAGTGCCGCACTGTCGGAGAATCAGTATTGAGGGAGTGCTGCACTTTTGGCGTGTCAGTACTGAGGAAGTGCTGCACTGTTGGAGCATCAGCACTGAGGGAGTGCCAAACTGTCGGAGGATCAGTACTGTGGGAGTGCCATACAGTCAGAGGGTCAGTTCTGATGGTGGGCCATTCTTTTGGAGGGCCAGTACTGTGGGAGCTCTGGCCTGTCAGATGGTCAGCACTGAGGGAGTGCCATCCTGTCGGAGGGTCAGTATTGAGTGAGTGCTGCACGGTCGGAGGATCAGTACTGCGGGAGTGTCGTACTGTTGTCAGGTCAGTACTGAGCGAGTGCCGTTCTGGTGGAGAGTCAGCATTGAGGGAATGATGCACTCTTGGATGGTTAGTACTAAGGGAGTGCCTCACTGTTAGAGGGTCAGGGTCACTACTGAGGGAACGCTGCATTCTCAGAGTGTTGAGGGATGCTGACTGCTAGCGGGTCAGTACTGAGGGAGTGTTGCATTGTTGTTGAGTCAGTACTGAGGGAATGCTGCACTCTCAGAGTGTCAGTACTGAGGGAGTGCTGCCCTGTCAGATGGTCTGTACGGAAGGACTGTCACACTGCCGGAGTGTCAGTTCTAAGCGAGTGTCATACTTTCGGAGGTTCAGTACTCAGGGAATGCTGCACTGTTGGACGGTCAGTACTGATGGAGTGCCATACTGGTGGAGGGTCAGTACTGAGGGAATGCTGCACTGTCGGAGGATAAGCACTGAGGGAATACTGCACTGTTAGAGGGTCAGTACTGAGGGAGTGTTGCACTGTCAGAAAATCGGTACTGAAGGAGTGCCAGACTGTCGGACGATCAGTACTATGGGAGTGCTGTACTGTCAGAGGGTCAGTTCTGATGGTGAGCCATTCTTTAGGAGGGCCAGTACTGAGGGAGCACTGCCCTGTCAGACGGTCAGCACTGAGGGAGTGCCATCCTGTCGGAGGGTCAGTATTGAGTGAATGCTGCACTGTCGGAGGATCAGTACTGCGGGAATGTCGTACTGTTGTCGGTACAGTACTGAGCGAGTGCCGTTCTGGTGGAGAGTCAGCATTGAGGGAGTGCTGCACTCTTGGATGGTTAGTAGTAAGGGAGCACCTCACTGTTAGAGGGTCAGGGTCACTACTGAGGGAGCGCTGCATTATCAGATTGTTCGTATTGAGGGATGCTGACTGCCAGCGGGTAGTACTGAGGGAGTGTAGCATTGTTGTTGAGTCAGTACTGAGGGAATGCTGCACTGTCGGAGGTTCAGCACTGAAGGAGTGCCATACTGTCGGAGGGTCAGAACTGAGGGAGTGCAATACTGTCGGAGGCTCTGTACTGCGGGAGTGCAATACTGTTGGAGGGTCAGTACTGATGGAGTTCTGCAATGTTATAGGGTCAGCACTGAGGGACTGTTGCACTGTCAGAAAGTCGGTACTGAGGGAGTGCTGCACTGTCGGAGGGTCAGTACTGAGGTAGTGGTGCACTTTTGGAGCATCAGTCCTGAGGGAGTTCTGTAGCGTCAGATGGTCAGAACTGATGGAGTGCTGAATTGTTGTTGAGTCAGTACTGAGGGGGCGCTGCATTCCCAGTACTGAGGGACTGCTGCACTGTCAGAATGTCAGTACTGAGGGAGTGCCAGACTATTACAGGGTCAGTAATGAGGGAGAGCCATCCTGTCAGAAGATCAGTAATGAGGGAGTGACATACTGATGGACGGTCAGTACTGAGGAAGTGCCAGACATTTAGAGGGTCAGTACTGAGGGAGAGCCATCCTGTCAGAAGATCAATAATGAGGGAGTGCCATACTGTGGGTGGGTCAGTACTGAGGGACTGCCATACTGATGGAGCTTCAGTACTGAGGGTGTGCCAGACTGTTGGAGGGTCAGTACTGAGGGAGCTCTCTGCTTATGGTGGGTCAGTATTGAGGGAGTATCATACTATTTGGGGGCCGGAATGAGGGACAGCCACACTGATGGAGGGTCAGCACTGAGGGAATGCTACAATGTCGGAGGATCAGTCCTGAGGGAGTGCTGCACTGTTAGAGAGTCAGTGCTGAGGGAGACTTTCACTGCCAGAGGGTTAGAATAGAGGGTGTGCGGCACTGTCAGAAGATCAGTACTGAGGGAATGCTGCACTCTCAGAAAGTCTGTGATGAGGGAGTGCTGCACTGTCGGAGGATCAGTACTGAGGAAATGCTGCTCTCTCAGAGTGTCAGTACTGAGGGAGTGCTGCACTGTCAGATGCTTAGAACTGAGGGAGGGCTGCACTGCCAGATGGTCAGCACAGTGGGAGCGCTGCATTGTTGTTGAGTCTGCACTGAGGGAATGCTGCACGCTCAGAGTGTCAGGACTGAGGGAGCGCTGCATTATTGTTGAGTCGGTACTGAGGGGGCCCTGCACTCTCAGAGTGTCAGTACTGAGGAAGTGCTTCACTGTTGGAGAGTCAGCACTGAAGGAGTGCCAGACTGTCGGAGGGCCAGTACTGTGGGCCTGCCGTACTGTCAGAGGGTCAGTTCTGATGGTGTGCCCTTCTTTTGGAGGGCCAGTACTGAGGGATTTCTGCCCTGTCAGATGGTCAACACTGAGGGAGTGCCATACTGTCAGAGTGTAAGTACTGAGGGAGTGTTATACAGTTGGATGGTCAGTATTGAAAGAGTCTCATACTATTGGAGGGTCAGTACTGAGGGAGAGCCATACTGGTAGAGAGTCAGCCCTGAGGGAGTGCTACACACTCGCAAGATCAGTACTGAGGGAGTGCGGCACTGCCAGTGGGTCAGTAGTGAAGGAGTGCCATACAGTCGGAGGGTCATAACTGAGGGATTTCCATACTGTTGGTGGCTCAGTACTGAGGGAGTGCCATACTGCTGGAGGATCAGTTAGGACGGAGTGCCATACTGTTGGAGGGACAGTTCCGATGGTGTGCCATTCGTTTGGAGGGCCGGTACTGAGGGAGCACCGCACTGTTGGAGGATCAGTATTGAGGGAGCGCTGCAGTTTTGGCGCGTCAGTACTGAGGAAGTGCTGCACTGTTGGAGCGTCAGCACTGAGGGGGTGCCGGACTGTCGGAGGGTCAGTACTGGTGGTGCCGTACAGTCAGAGGGTTAGTTCTGATGGTGTGTCATTCTTTTGGAGGACCAGTACTGAGGGAGTTGTGCCCTGTCAGTTGGTCAGCACTGAGGGAGTGCCATACTGTCGGAGGGTCAGTACTGAGGCAGAGCCATACTGCCAGATGATCAGTACTGAGGGAGTGCCATACTGTCGGAGGGTCAGTACTGAGGGAGTGCCATACTGATGTAGGGTCAGTAGTGAGGGAGCGCTGCATTGTTGTTGAGTCAGTACTGAGGGAGTGCTATACTCTCAGATTGTTAGTATTGAGGGATGCTGACTGCCAGCGTGTCAGTACTGAGGGAGTGCCGTACTGGTGGAGGTTCAGTACTGATGGCGTGCTGCACTGTTACAGGGTCAGTACTGAGAGAGCGTTGTACAGTCAGAGAGTCGATACTGAGGGAGAGCTGCACTTTCGGAGGGTCAGTACTGAGGGAGAGCCATACTCCCGGAGCATCAGTACTGTGGGAATATCAAACTGATGGAGGGTCAGTATTGAGGGAATGCCATAGTGTTGGATAGTCAGTATTTAGGGAGTGCTGCACTTTTGAAGGGTCAATACTGAGGGAGTGCCATTCTGGTGAAGGGTCAGTAATGATGGAGTGCTGCACTTTTGGAGGGTCAGCACTGAAGGAATGCTGCACTGTCGGAAGGTCAGTACTGAAGGAGTGCCATACTGTCGGATGGTCAGAACTGAGGGAGTGCAATACTGTCGGAGGCTCTGTACTGCGGGAGTGCAATACTGTTGGAGGGTCAGTACTGATGGAGTTCTGCAATGTTATAGGGTCAGCACTGAGGGAATGTTGCACTGTCAGAAAGTCGGTACTGAGGGAGCGCTGCACTGTCGGAGGGTCAGTACTGAGGTAGTGGTGCACTTTTGGAGCATCAGTCCTGAGGGAGTTCTGCAGCATCAGATGGTCAGAACTGATGGAGTGCTGAATTGTTGTTCAGTCAGTACTGAGGGGGCGCTGCATTCTCAGTCCTGAGGGACTGCTGCACTGTCAGAATGTCAGTAGTGAGGGAGTATCATACAATTGGAGGGTTAGTACTGAGGGTCAGCCATACTGTCGGAGGGTCAGTACTGAGGGAGAGCCAGACTTTTAGAGGGTCAGTACTGAGGGAGAGCCATCCTGTCAGAAGATCAATAATGAAGGAGTGCCATACTGTGGGTGGGTCAGTACTGAGGGACTGCCATACTGATGAAGCTTCAGTACTGAGGGTGTGCCAGACTATTGGAGGGTCAGTACTGAGGGAGTTCTCTACTTATGGTGGGTCAGTATTGAGGGAGTATCATACTATTTGGGGGCCGGAATGAGGGACAGCCACACTGATGGAGGGTCAGCACTGAGGGAATGCTACAATGTCAGAGGATCAGTCCTGAGGGTGTGCTGCACTGTTAGAAAGTCAGTGCTGAGGGAGTCTTTCACTGCCAGAGGGTCAGAATAGAGGGTGTGCGGCACTGTCAGAAGATCAGTACTGAGGGAATGCTGCACTCTCAGAAAGTCTGTGATGAGGGAGTGCTGCACTGTCGGAGGATCAGTACTGAGGAAATGCTGCTCTCTCAGAGTGTCAGTACTGAGGGAGTGCTGCACTGTCAGATGCTTAGAACTGAGGGAGGGCTGCACTGCCAGATGGTCAGCACAGTGGGAGCGCTGCATTGTTGTTGAGTCTGCACTGAGGGAATGCTGCACGCTCAGTGTCAGGACTGAGGGAGCGCTGCATTATTGTTGAGTCGGTACTGAGGGGGCCCTGCACTCTCAGAGTGTCAGTACTGAGGAAGTGCTGCACTGTTGGAGAGTCAGCACTGAAGGAGTGCCAGACTGTCGGAGGGCCAGTACTGTGGGCCTGCCGTACTGTCAGAGGGTCTGTTCTGATGGTGTGCCCTTCTTTTGGAGGGCCAGTACTGAGGGATTTCTGCCCTGTCAGATGGTCAACACTGAGGGAGTGCCATACTGTCAGAGTGTAAGTACTGAGGGAGTGTTATACAGTTGGATGGTCAGTATTGAGGGAGTCTCATACTATTGGAGGGTCAGTACTGAGGGAGAGCCATACTGGTAGAGGGTCAGCACTGAGGGAGTGTTACACTGTCGAAGGATCAGTACTAAGGGAGTGCTGCACTGTTAGAGATTCAGTACTGAGGGAGTGCTGCACTGTTAGAGAGTCGGTACTGAGGGAGCGCCGCACTGTCGGAGGATCAGTATTGAGGGAGTGCTGTACTTTTGGTGTGTCAGTACTGAGGAACTGCTGCACTGTTGGAGCGTCAGCAGTGAGGGAGTGCCAAACTGTCGGAGGATCAGTACTGTGGGAGTGCCGTACTGTCAGAGGGTCAGTTCTGATGGTGGGCCATTCTTTTGGAGGGCCAGTACTAAGGGAGCTCTGCCCTGTCAGATGGTCAGCACTGAGGGAGTGCCATCCTGTCGAGGGGTCAGTATTGAGTGAGTGCTGCACTGTCGGAGGATCAGTACTGCGGGAGTGTCGTGCTGTTGTCGGGTCAGTACTGAGCGAGTGCCGTTCTGGTGGAGAGTCAGCATTGAGGGAATGATGCACTGTTGGAGGGTCAGTACTGAGGGAGCGCTGCATTCTCAGAGTGTTAGTATTGAGGGATGCTGACTGCCAGCGGGTCAGTACTGAGGGAGTGTTGCATTGTTGTTGAATCAGTACTGAGGGAATGCTGCACTCTCAGATGGTCAGTACGGAGGGACTGTAACACTGCTGGAGTGTCAGTTCTGTGGGAGTGTCATACTTTCGGAGGTTCAGTACTCAGGGAATGCTGCACTGTTGGACGGTCAGTACTGAGGGAGTGCCATACTGCCGGCTGCTCTGCACCGAGGAAGTGTCTGCCGTTGGTGGATCAGTACTGAGGGAGTGCAGTCCTGGTGGAGGTTCAGTACTGATGGAGTGCTGCACTGTTAGAGGATCAGTACTGAGGGAGCGTTGCACAGTCAGAGAGTCGATACTGAGGTAGATCTGCACTGTTGGAGGGTCAGTACTGAGGGAGTGCCATACTGTCGGAGCATCAGTACTGAGGGAGTATCAAAGTGATGGAGGGTCAGTATTGAGGGAATGCCATAGTGTTGGATAGTCAGTATTGAGGGAGTGCTGCAGTTTTGGAGGGTCAGTACTGAGGGAGTGCCATACTGGTGAAGGCTCAGTAATGATGGAGTGCTGCACTGACAGAGGGTCAGTCCAGAGGAAATGCTGCACTTTCTGGGGGTCAGTACTGAGGGAGTGCCATACTGTCGGAGGGTCAGAACTGAGGGAGTGCAAGACTGTGAGATGATCTGTACTGCGGGGTGCCATACTGTTGGAGGGTCAGTCATGAGGGAGTGCCATACTGTTGGAGGGTCAGGACTGAGGGAGTGCCATACTGATGTAGGGTCAGTAGTGAGGGAGCGCTGCATTGTTGTTGAGTCAGTACTGAGGGAGCGCTATACTCTCAGATTGTTAGTATTGAGGGATGCTAACTGCCAGCGTGTCAGTACTGAGGGAGTGCCGTACTGGTGGAGGTTCAGTACTGATGGAGTGCTGCACTGTTACAGGGTCAGTACTGAGAGAGCGTTGCACAGTCAGAGAGTCGATACTGGGGCAGAGCTGCACTTTCGGAGGGTCAGTACTGAGGGAGAGCCATACTCCCGGAGCATCAGTACTGTGGGAATATCAAACTGATGGAGGGTCAGTATTGAGGGAATGCCATAGTGTTGGATAGTCAGTATTTAGGGAGTGCTGCACTTTTGAAGGGTCAATACTGAGGGAGTGCCATTCTGGTGAAGGGTCAGTAATGATGGAGTGTTGCACTTTTGGAGGGTCAGCACTGAAGGAATGCTGCACTGTCGGAAGGTCAGTACTGAAGGAGTGCCATACTGTCGGATGGTCAGAACTGAGGGAGTGCAATACTGTCGGAGGCTCTGTACTGCGGGAGTGCAATACTGTTGGAGGGTCAGTACTGATGGAGTTCTGCAATGTTATAGGGTCAGCACTGAGGGAGTGTTGCACTGTCAGAAAGTCGGTACTGAGGGAGCGCTGCACTGTCGGAGGGTCAGTACTGAGGTAGTGGTGCACTTTTGGAGCATCAGTCCTGAGGGAGTTCTGCAGCATCAGATGGTCAGAACTGATGGAGTGCTGAATTGTTGTTCAGTCAGTACTGAGGGGGCGCTGCATTCTCAGTCCTGAGGGACTGCTGCACTGTCAGAATGTCAGTCCTGAGGGAGTATCATACAATTGGAGGGTTAGCACTGAGGGTCAGCCATACTGTCGGAGGGTCATTACTGAGGGAGAGCCAGACTTTTAGAGGGTCAGTACTGAGGGAGAGCCATCCTGTCAGAAGAACAGTACTGAGGGAGTGCCACACTGATGGACGGTCAGTACTGAGGAAGTGCCAGACATTTAGAGGGTCAGTACTGAGGGAGAGCCATCCTGTCAGAAGATCAATAATGAAGGAGTGCCATACTGTGGGTGGGTCAGTACTGAGGGACTGCCATACTGATGGAGCTTCAGTACTGAGGGTGTGCCAGACTATTGGAGGGTCAGTACTGAGGGAGTTCTCTACTTATGGTGGGTCAGTATTGAGGGAGTATCATACTATTTGGGGGCCGGAATGAGGGACAGCCACACTGATGGAGGGTCAGCACTGAGGGAATGCTACAATGTCAGAGGATCAGTCCTGAGGGTGTGCTGCACTGTTAGAGAGTCAGTGCTGAGGGAGTCTTTCACTGCCAGAGGGTCAGAATAGAGGGTGTGCGGCACTGTCAGAAGATCAGTACTGAGGGAATGCTGCACTCTCAGAAAGTCTGTGATGAGGGAGTGCTGCACTGTCGGAGGATCAGTACTGAGGAAATGCTGCTCTCTCAGAGTGTCAGTACTGAGGGAGTGCTGCACTGTCAGATGCTTAGAACTGAGGGAGGGCTGCACTGCCAGATGGTCAGCACAGTGGGAGCGCTGCATTGTTGTTGAGTCTGCACTGAGGGAATGCTGCACGCTCAGTGTCAGGACTGAGGGAGCGCTGCATTATTGTTGAGTCGGTACTGAGGGGGCCCTGCACTCTCAGAGTGTCAGTACTGAGGAAGTGCTGCACTGTTGGAGAGTCAGCACTGAAGGAGTGCCAGACTGTCGGAGGGCCAGTACTGTGGGCCTGCCGTACTGTCAGAGGGTCTGTTCTGATGGTGTGCCCTTCTTTTGGAGGGCCAGTACTGAGGGATTTCTGCCCTGTCAGATGGTCAACACTGAGGGAGTGCCATACTGTCAGAGTGTAAGTACTGAGGGAGTGTTATACAGTTGGATGGTCAGTATTGAGGGAGTCTCATACTATTGGAGGGTCAGTACTGAGGGAGAGCCATACTGGTAGAGGGTCAGCACTGAGGGAGTGTTACACTGTCGAAGGATCAGTACTAAGGGAGTGCTGCACTGTTAGAGATTCAGTACTGAGGGAGTGCTGCACTGTTAGAGAGTCGGTACTGAGGGAGCGCCGCACTGTCGGAGGATCAGTATTGAGGGAGTGCTGTACTTTTGGTGTGTCAGTACTGAGGAACTGCTGCACTGTTGGAGCGTCAGCAGTGAGGGAGTGCCAAACTGTCGGAGGATCAGTACTGTGGGAGTGCCGTACTGTCAGAGGGTCAGTTCTGATGGTGGGCCATTCTTTTGGAGGGCCAGTACTAAGGGAGCTCTGCCCTGTCAGATGGTCAGCACTGAGGGAGTGCCATCCTGTCGAGGGGTCAGTATTGAGTGAGTGCTGCACTGTCGGAGGATCAGTACTGCGGGAGTGTCGTGCTGTTGTCGGGTCAGTACTGAGCGAGTGCCGTTCTGGTGGAGAGTCAGCATTGAGGGAATGATGCACTGTTGGAGGGTCAGTACTGAGGGAGCGCTGCATTCTCAGAGTGTTAGTATTGAGGGATGCTGACTGCCAGCGGGTCAGTACTGAGGGAGTGTTGCATTGTTGTTGAATCAGTACTGAGGGAATGCTGCACTCTCAGAGTGTCAATACTTTGGGAATGCTGCACTGTCAGATGGTCAGTACGGAGGGACTGTAACACTGCTGGAGTGTCAGTTCTGTGGGAGTGTCATACTTTCGGAGGTTCAGTACTCAGGGAATGCTGCACTGTTGGACGGTCAGTACTGAGGGAGTGCCATACTGCCGGCTGCTCTGCACCGAGGAAGTGCCTGCCGTTGGTGGATCAGTACTGAGGGAGTGCTGTCCTGGTGGAGGTTCAGTACTGATGGAGTGCTGCACTGTTAGAGGATCAGTACTGAGGGAGCGTTGCACAGTCAGAGAGTCGATACTGAGGTAGATCTGCACTGTTGGAGGGTCAGTACTGAGGGAGTGCCATACTGTCGGAGCATCAGTACTGAGGGAGTATCAAAGTGATGGAGGGTCAGTATTGAGGGAATGCCATAGTGTTGGATAGTCAGTATTGAGGGAGTGCTGCAGTTTTGGAGGGTCAGTACTGAGGGAGTGCCATACTGGTGAAGGCTCAGTAATGATGGAGTGCTGCACTGACAGAGGGTCAGTCCAGAGGAAATGCTGCACTTTCTGGGGGTCAGTACTGAGGGAGTGCCATACTGTCGGAGGGTCAGAACTGAGGGAGTGCAAGACTGTGAGATGATCTGTACTGCAGGGTGCCATACTGTTGGAGGGTCAGTCATGAGGGAGTGCCATACTGTTGGAGGGTCAGGACTGAGGGAGTGCCATACTGATGTTGGGTCAGTAGTGAGGGAGCGCTGCATTGTTGTTGAGTCAGTACTGAGGGAGCGCTATACTCTCAGATTGTTAGTATTGAGGGATGCTAACTGCCAGCGTGTCAGTACTGAGGGAGTGCCGTACTGGTGGAGGTTCAGTACTGATGGAGTGCTGCACTGTTACAGGGTCAGTACTGAGAGAGCGTTGCACAGTCAGAGAGTCGATACTGGGGGAGAGCTGCACTTTCGGAGGGTCATTACTGAGGGAGTGCCATACTCTCGGAGCATCAGTACTGTGGGAATATCAAACTGATGGAGGGTCAGTATTGAGGGAATGCCATAGTGTTGGATAGTCAGTATTGAGGGAGTGCTGCACTTTTGAAGGTTCAGTACTGAGGGAGTGCCAAACTGGTGAAGGGTCAGTAATGATGGAGTGCTGCACTTTTGGAGGGTCAGCACTGAAGGAATGCTGCACTGTCGGAGGATCAGTACTGAAGGAGCGCCATACTGTCGGAGGGTCTGAACTGAGGGAGTGCAATACTGTCGGAGGCTCTGTACTTCGGGAGTGCAATACTGTTGGAGGGTCAGTACTGAGGACACAGAGGTGGGAAAGAGGTTTTGGGCACAGTGGGGGAGAGGGAGATGGACATAGAGGGGGAGAGATGGATGGACACAGAAGGGGGGAGATGGATGGACACTGACGGGGAGAGAGGGATGGACAAAGAAGGGGAAGAGAGGGATGGACACAGAGGGGGAGAGGTGGATGGACAAAGAGGGGAGAGTAGGGGATGGACACAAGGGGAAAGTGGGGGGGATGGTGACAAGGAGGGAGAGAGGGGATGGACACAGAGGGACAGGAGAGAGGTGATAGACACATCGGAAGGGGGAGGGGGTTGGACATTGGGGGATAGAGGAGGGAGATAAGGGGAAGGACGGGGTGGACGCAGACTCCAGAGAGGGGGATAGGAGAGGGGGATGGACGCAGAGGGACGGGAGAAGGGTGATGGACTATGAGGGGGGACGGGGATGTAAATTGGGGGAGAGGGGAGGGACACAGGGGGAGGGAGGGGGTGGACGCTGACTGGGGAGAGGGGATAAGAGAGGGGGATGGACCTCCTGCGACTCCAGGCAGAAGTTCCTCCACTATCCCTGAACGGCCCGACCCTCACTCTGGCCATCCTCTTGTTCCTCACATAAGTGTAGAACGCCTTGGGATTTTCCTTAATCCTACCCACCAAGACTTTTTCATGTCCCCTTCTAGCTCTCCTAAGTCCATTCTTCAGTTCCTTCCTGGCTGCCTTGTAACCCTCTAAAGCCCTGTATGATTATTGCTTCCTCAAACTTAAATAAGCTTTAGTTTTAGAGATACAGCACTGAAACAGACCCTTTGGCAGACCGAGTCTGTGCCAACCATCAGCTATTTGTACCCATTTATACTAATCCTACATTCCTGCCACATCCGCACCTGTCCGTATATTTCCCTACCACCTACCTATGCTAGGGGCAATTTACAATGGCCAATTTACCTACCAACCTGCAAGTCTTTTGGCAGGAAACGGAGCACCCGGAGAAAACCCACGCAGACACTGGGAGAACTTGCAAACCCCACACAGGCAGTACCCGGAATTGAACCCATGTCGCTGGAGTTGTGAGACTGCAGTGCTAACCACTGCGCCACTGTGCCACCCTTTCTTCTTCCTCTTGACTAGCTGTTCTTGTCATCCATGTTTCCTTTACCGTACCACCCCTTCCTTGCCTATCGGGACAAACCTATCCAGCAGTCGCAGCAACTGCTCCCTAAACAACCTCCACATTTCTGTCATTCATTTCCCTGAGAACATCTGTTCCTAATTTAAGCACCTCAGTTCCTGCCGAATAGCATTGTTGTTCCCCCTCCCCCAATTAAATATTTTCACATCCCATCTGCTCATATCCCTCTCCATGACTATAGTACAGGTCAGGGAGTTGTGATCACTATCAGCGAAATGCTCTCCCACCGAGAGATCTGCCACCTGGCCTGGTTCGTTGCCAAGCACCAAATCCAAAATAGTCGCCCCTCTGGTCGGCCTATCTACATATTGAGTCAGGAAACCTTCCCAGGCACATTAACAAAATCTGCTCCATGCACATTATATGCACTAAGGAGGTTCCAATCAATATTAGGTAAGTTGAAGTCACCCAAGACAACAACGAGGAGGGTTTGTCCACCGAGTCAGTATGGGTGGAAGTCAGAAACGGGAAAGGAGCAGTCACATTATTGGGCGTTTTCTATAGACCCCCTAATAGCAACAGAGACACGGAGGAACAAATTGGAGGCAGATTTTGGAAAGGTGTAGATGTTACAGGGTTGTTGTCATGGGTGACTTCAACTTCCCGAATATTGATTGGAACCTCCTTAGTGCAAATAGTTTGGATGGAGCAGTTTTTGTCAGGTGTGTCCAGGAAGGTTTCCTGACACAATATGCAGATAGGCCGACTAGCGGGGAGGCTATGTTGGATTTGGTGCTTGGCAACGAACCAGGCCAGGTGGCAGATATCTCGGTGGGAGAGCATTTCGGTGATAGTGATCCGAACTCCCTGACCTTGACGATAGCCGTGGAGAAGGATAGGAGCAGACGGGATGGGAAAATATTTAATTGGAGGAGGGGAAATTTCAATGTGATTAGGCAGGAACTGGGCAGGTTAAATTGTGACAGATTTTCTCAGGGAAATGCACGACAGAAATGTGGAGGTTGTTCAGGGAGCTCTTGCTGCGACTTGTGGATAGGTTTGTCCCGATGAGGCAAGGAAGGGATGGGAGGGTGAAGGAACCTTGGATGACAAGAGATGTGGACCAGCGAGTCAAGAGGAAGAAGGAAACTTACTTAAGGTTGAGGAAGCAAGGATCAGACAGGGCTCTAAAGGGTTACAAGGTAGCCAGGAACATACAGAAGAATGGACTTAGGAGAGCTAGAAGGGGACATGAAAAAGTCTTGGTGGGTAAGATTAAGGAAAGTCCCAAGGCGTTCTACACATATGTGAGGAACAACAGGAAGACCAAAGGGAGGGTAGAGCCGATCAGGGATAGTGGAGGGAACTTGTGCCTGGAGTCTGTGGAGGTAGGGGACGTCCTAAATGAATACTTTGGTTCAATATTCACTGGCGAGAGGGACCTGGTCGTTGGTGAGGACAGCGTGAAACAGGCTGATTTGCTCGAACAGGTTGATGTTAAGAGGGAGGATGTGCTGCCAATTTTGAAAGACATGAGGATAGATACATCCCCTGTGCCAGATGGGATATACCCAAGGTTTTTACGGGAAGCGAGGGAAGAGATTGCCGCGCCTTTGGCGATGATCGTTGCGTCCTCACTGTCCACTGGAGTAGTACTGGATGATTGGAGGGTGGCAAATGTCATTCCCTTGTTCAAGAAAGGGAATAGGGATAACCCTGGGAATTATAGACCAGTCAGTCTTACGTCGGTAGTGGGCAAATTATTGGAGAGGATTCTGAGAGACAAGATGTATGATTATTTGGAAAGGCATAGTTTGATGAGAGACAGTCAGCATGGCTTTGTGAGGGGCAGGTCATGCCTCACAAGCCTTATTGAAATCTTTGAAGATGTGACAAAACACATTGATAAAGGAAGAGTGGTGGATGTGGCGGAGACGGATTTTAGCAAGGCCTTTGATAAGGTTCCCCATGGTAGGCTCATTCAGAAAGTAAGGAGGCATGGGATACAGTGAAATTTGGCTGTCTGGATGCAGAACTGGCTGGCCTATAGAAGACAGAGGGTGGTAGTAGATGGAAAGTATTCAGCCTGGAGCTCGGTGACCAGTGGTGTTCCGCAGGAATCTGTTCTGGGACCTCGGCTCTTTGTGATCTTTATAAATGACATGGATAAGGAAGTGGAAGGCTGGGTTAGCAAGTTTACCGTTGACACGAATGTTGCTGGAGTTGTGGATAGTGTGGAAGGCTGTTGTAGGTTGCAACGGGACATTGACAGGATGCAGAGCTGGGCTGAGAAGTGGCAGATGGAGTTCAACCTGGAAAAGTGTGAAGTGATTCCTTTTGGAAGGGCGAATTTGAATGCAGAATACAGGCTTAAAGACAGGATTCTTGGTAGTGTGGAGGAACAGAGGGATCTTGGGGTCCATGGCCATAAATTGCTCAAAGTTGCCACCCAAGTTGATACTGTTGTTAAGAAGGCGTATGGTGTGTTGACTTTCGTTAACAGGGGGATTGAGTTTAAGAGCCGCGGGGTTATGCTGCAGCTCTATAAAGCCCTGGTTAGACAACACTTGTAATATTGTGTTCAGTTCTGGTCGCCTCATTATCGGAAGGATGTGGAAGCTTTAGAGAGGGTGCAGAGGAGTTTTACCAGGGTGCTGCCTGGACTGGAGGGCATGTCTTGCGAAGAAATGTTGAGGGTGCTAGGTCTTATCTCATTGGAGAGAAGAAGGATGAGAGGTGACTTGATAGAGGCGTCCAAGATGATGAGAGGCATCGATAGAGTGGATAGCCAGAGACTTTTTCCCAGGGCGGAAAGGGATATCTCCAGGTGGCATAGTTTTAATGTGATTAGAGGAAGGTTTTGGGGAGATGTCAGCGGTATGTTCTTTACACAGAGAGTGGTGGGTGCGTGGAATGCACTGCCAGGGGTGGTAGTAGAAGCAGATACATTAGGGACATTTAAGCGACTCTTGGATAGGTACATGGATGATCGTAGAATGAAGGGTATGTAGGTCGTTTGATCTTAGAGTTGGTTAAAGGTTCGGCACAACATCGTGGGCCGAGGGGCTTGTACTGTGCTGTACTGTTCTATGTTCTATGTTCTATGTTAACCCTGTTACTTCTGCACCCTTCCAAAATCTGCCTCCCAATCTGTTCCTCCGTGTCTCTGTTCTTATTGTGGGGTCTATATAAAACTCCCAAAAATTGACTGCTCCTTTCCTGTTTCTGACTTCCACCCATACTGACTCAGTCGAAGAACTCTCCTCGACGACCTCCCTTTCTGCAGCTATGATACTGTCCCTGATTAACAATGCCACTCCCCCACCTCTTTTACCTCCCTCCCTATTCCTTTTGAACCATCTAAACCCCGGAACATCCAACATCCATTCCTGCCCCTGCGACATCCAAGTCTCCGTAATGGCCACTGCATCGTAGCCCCAAGTACTGATCCATGCTCCAAGTTCATCACCCTTATTCCTGACACTTCTTGCGTTAAAATAGACACACTTCAACCCATCATACTGGCTGAAACTTTGCCCTGTTAACTGTCTAACCTTCCTCCAGACTCTCTGCTCTCTGTATCTGCCTGTCCAACAGCTACCCCATCCACTGATCCGTAGCTCCGGTTCCCATCCCCCTGCCAAACTAGTTTAAACCCTCCCGAAGATCTCTAGCAAACCTCCCGCAGAGGATATTGGTGCCCCTCCAGTTCAGATGCAACCCGTCCTTCTTGTACATGTCCCACCTTTCCCAAAAGGTAATCCAATGATCCACATATCTGAAGCCCTCCCTCCTGCACCAGCTCTGTAGCCACGTGTTCAGCTGCATTCGCTCTCTGTTTCTAGCCTCACAAGCACGTGGCACCTGTATCAATCCTAAGATTACTACTCTGCTCGTCCTGCCTTTTAGCTCCCAACCTAACTCCTATATTCGCTTTTCAGGTCCTCAACCATTTTTCTAGCTATGTCATTGGAACCGATGTGTACCACGACTGCTGGCTGCTCCCCCTCCCCCTTAAGAATCCCGTAGACTCGTTCCGAGACATCCCTGACCCTGGCACCCGGGAAGCAACATACCATCCGGGAGTCTCGTTCGCGACCACAGAATCTCCTGTCTTTTCCTCTAACCATTGAATCTCCTTTCATTATCGTTCTCCTATTCTCCCCCCTTCCCTTCTGAGCCACAGAGCCAGGCTCAGTGCCACAGACCTGGCCGCAGTGGCTTTCTCCTGGTAGGTCGTCGCCCCCAACAGTATCCAAAACGGCATACGTATTATTGAGGGGAACGGCCACAGGGGATCCCTGCACTGTGCGCCTATTCCCTTTCCCTACCCTGACGGTCACACAGCTACCTTTATCCTGTAACTTAGGTTTCACTACTTCCCTATAACTGCTCTCTATCACCCCCTCAGCCTTCTGAATGATCCGAAGTTCATCCAGTTCCCGAACACTGTCTATTAGGAGCTGGAGTTGGGTGCTCTTCTCGCAGGTGAGGTCAGCAGGGACACAGGTGGTGACCCTTACCTCCCACATCCTGCAAGAGGAGCATGCAACTGCCCAACCTTCCATCCCCTCCGCTCTTAATTGACAACAGAGAATAGAAAAAGGGACAGAGGACACGGCAGCGGGGATTTAATTGCCTGTGCGCTGTTAACTGCAACCAGCGTTTACCAAAATGACTGAAGCGGGGTTCCTTATCCTCCTGGTCCAGGAGTCAGCAAAATGTCTGCGCACAGACACCAGTTTCAGTCGTAATAAATGTTGAGTTCCGTGGTTTCCATCCGGCCGCCAGTACTCTGTGACTGACAGCAGGCTGCACGGGGTTCGGCTTTGATTGACAGCTCTCCTATTGCACGGATCTCCCATTTAAGTAAAAGCAAAATACTGCAGATGTTGGAAATCTGAAATAAAAACAGGAAATGCTGGGAATACTCAGCAGGTCTGGCAGTATCTGTGGAGAGAGAAGCAGAATTAATGTTTCAGGTCGGTGACATTTCAACAGAACTGGCAAATGTGGTTGACGGAGCCCGCAACTGTGTCCAGCCCATTTCCCGCACCTCTACCCTCACCCCTTCCCCCCTCTCCCAGAACAGTGACAGGGTTCCCTCTTGTCCTCACTTTCCACCTCACGAGCTTCCACATCCAAAGGATCATCCTCCACCATTTCCGACACGTCCAGCGTGATGCCACTGCCGAAAGCATCCTCCCCTCCCTTCCCTGGTCAGCATTCCGAAGGGATCATTCCGTTCACGAAACCATGGTCCACTGCTCCATTACCCACACCGCCTCGTCCTCTTCCCACGGCACCTTCCCCTGCAATCGCAGGAGGTGTAATACCTGCCCATTTACTTCCTCTCTCCTCAGTAACCCAGGCCTCAAACTCTCCCTTCAGGTGAAGCAGTGATTTACATGTACTTTTTTCAATGGAGTATACTGTATTCACTCCTCAAAATGTTGCCTCCTTGAGTGTTGTTGGAGCTGCATCCATCCAGCGATGGGTCAATACTGATGGAGCACTGCACTGTCGGAGGGTCAGAACTGGGGGAGCGGCGTACTGTCAGAGGGTCAATACTGAGGGAGCACTGCAGTGTTGGAGGTCAGTGCTCAGGGTGCACTGCAGTGTCGGAGGGTCAGTACTGAGGGAGCACTACACTATCAGAGGGTCAGAACTGAGGGAGTGCCGCAATGTCGGAAGGTCAGTACTGAGGGAGAAATGCCCTGTCGGAGGTTCAGTACCGAGGAAGCACTGCACTGTCGGTGGGTCAGGACTGAGGGAGCACTGCAGTTTCATTGGGTCAGTACTGAGGGAGTGCTGCACTGTCAGAGGGTCAGTACTGAGGGAGTGCTGCACTGTCAGAGAGTCACTACTGAGGGAGTGCTGCACTGTCGATGGGTCAGTACTGATGGAGCACTGCACTGTCAGAGTGTCAGTACTGAGGGGCACAGCAGTGTCGTAGGATCAGGACATAGGGAGCGCTGCACTGTCAGAGGGTCATTACTGAAGGAGCACTGCAGTGTCAGATGGTCAGTACAGAGAGAGTGCTGCACTGTCGTAGGGTTACCACTGACGGAGTGCCATCCTGTCAGAGTGTCAATTCTGAGGGAACACAGTGGTGTCACAATGTCAGAACTGAAGGAGCACTGCACTGTGAGAGGGCCAGTACTGAGGGAAGACTGCACTTTCGTAGGGTCAGTACTGAAGGGGCACAGCAGTGTCGTCGGGTCAGGACTGAGGGAGCACTGCACTGTCGGAGGATATGTACTGGGGATTGCTGCACTGTCAGAGGGTCAGTATTGAGGGAGCACTGTAGTGTTTTCTGGTCGGTACTGGCAGCACTATACTGTCAGAGGGTCAGTACAGTGGGAGAGCTGCACTGTCGCAGGTTCAGTACTGACGGAGTGCCATACTGTCGGAGGGTCAGGACAGTGGGAGCGCAGCGGTGCCATAGGGTCAGCACAGAAGGAGCAATGCACTGTCATGGGATCAATACTGAGGGAGTGCCTCAACGTCGTAGGGTCAGGAATGAGGGAGAACTGCTCTGTCGGAGGGTCAGTACTGAGGGGGCACTGCAATGTCATAGAGTCAGTACTGTGGGAGTGCTGCACTGTCAGATGGTAGGTACTGAGGGAGCACGGCAGTGTCATCTGGTCAGTACTGAGGGAGTGCTGCACTGTCAGAGGGTCAGTACTGAATGAACATTGCAGTGTCATAGGGTCAGTACTGATGGAGCACTGCACTCTCAGAGGGACAGTACAGAGGGCATGCTGCACTGTCTTAGGGTCAGTGCTGAGGGAGTGCTGCACTGTCATAAGATCAGTACTGACGCAATGCCATACTGTCGGACGGTAAGTACTGAGCGAGCACAGCGGTGTCATATGTTCAGTACAGAAGGAGCACTGCACTGTCGAAGGCTCAGCACTGAGGGCGTGCGGCACTTTCGGAGGGTCAGTAATGAGGGAGTGCTGCAGTGTAAATGTGTCCGTACTGAGGGAGTGCTGCACTGTCAAAGGGTCAATACTGAGGAAGCACTGCACTGTCAGACGGTCAGTACTGAGGGAGTGCTGCACTGTCACAGGGTTACCACTGAGGAACCACTGCACTGTCAGAGGGTCAGTACTGAGAGAGTGCTGCAGTGTAAATGTTAACGTACTGAGGGAGTGCTGCACTGTCAGAGGGTCAGTACTAAGGGAGCACTACAGTGTCATCGGGCCAGTACTGAGGGACTTCTGCATTGTCAGAGTGTCAATACTGAGGGAGTACTGCAGTGTCAGAGGGTCAGTACAGAGGGAGTGCTGCACAGTCGTAAGGTCACTACTGACAGAATGCCGTACTGTCCGAGGGTCAGTACTGAGGGAGCACAGTCGTGTCATAGGGTCAGTGCTGAAGGAGCACTGCAGTGTCATAGGGTCAGTACTGAGATGGTGCTCCATTGTCAGAGGGTCAGTACTGAGCGAGTGCTTCACTGTCGGAGGGACAGTACTGACTGAGCACTGCACTGTCAGAGGGTCAGTACTGAGGGAGCACTGCAGTGTCATTGGGTCAGTACTGAAGAAGTGCTGCACTGTCAGAGGGTCAGTACAGAAGGAGCACTGCAATGTCAGAGGGTGAGTACTGAGGGAGTGCCGCACTTTCGGATCGCCAGGACTGAGGGACCACTGCACTGTCTAAGGGTCAGTACTGAGGGAAAACTGTTCTGTCGGAATGTCAGTACTGAGTGGGCACTGCAATGTCATAGGGTCATTAATGAAGGAGTGCTGCACTGTGAGATGGTCACTGACGGAGTGCCGGACTGTCGGAGGGTCAGTACTGATGGAGCACAGCGGTGTGATATGGTAAGTACAGAAGGAGCACTGCACTGTCAGAGGCTCAGCACTGAGGTAGTGCCGCACTGTCGGTGGGTCAGTGCTGTGGGAGTGCCACAATGTCAGGTGGCCAGTACTGGGGGAGCACTGCACTGTCGTAAGGTCAGTGCTGAGGGAGCACTGCAGTGTCAGAGGGTCAGTACAGAGGTAGTGCTGCACTGTCGGAGGGTCAGTACTGTGGGAGTGCCACAATGTCAGATGGCCATTACTGGGGGAGCACTGCACTGTCGTAAGGTCAGTACTGAGGTAGCACTGCACTGCCAGAGTGTCAGTAATGAGGGAGCACTGCACTGTCATAGGGTCAGTACTGAGGGAGCACTGCGATGTCACAGGATCAGTACAGAATGAGTACTGCACTGTCGGGGACTCAGCACTGAGTGAGTGCCGCACTGTCGGACGGTCAGTACTGAGGGAGCACTGCACCCTCGGAGGGTCAGTACTGAGGGAGTGCCGCAATGTCAGAAGGACATTACTGAGGGAGCACTGCACTGTCGGAGGTTCAGTACTGAGGGTGCACTGCACTGCCAGATGGTCAGTACTGAGGGAGTGCTGCACTGTCGGAGGGTCAGTACTGATGGAATGTCGTACTGTTGGAGGTTCAGTACTGAGGGAGTACTGCGATGGCACAGGGTCAGTACTGAATGAGCACTGCACTGTCGGAGGCTCAGTACTGAGGGAGTGCCGCACTGTCGGACGTTCAGTACTGAGGGAGCACTGCACCCTCGGAGGGTCAGTACTGAGGGAGTGCCGCAATTTCGGAAGGACATTACTGAGGGAGCACTGCACTGTTGGAGGTTCAGTACTGAGAGTGCACTGCTCTGTCGGTGGTTCAATACTCAAGGAGCACTGCACCGTCAGAGGGTCAGTACTGAGGGAGTGCTGCAATGTGAGAGGGTCAGTACTGAGGGAGCACTGCAGTGGCAGAGGGTCAGTACTGCGGGAGAGCTGCACTGTCAGTTCTGAGGGAGCTTTGCAGTGTCACAGGGTCAGTACTGACGGAGCACTGCACAGTCAGATGGACAGTACAGAGGGCGTGCTGCACTGTCTTATGCTGACTACTGTCGGAGTGCCGTACTGTCGGAGGGTCAGTACTGAGTGAGCACAGCGGTGTTATCGGGTAAGTACAGAAGGAGCATTGCACCATCAGATGCTCTGCATTGAGGAAGTGCCGCACTGTCGGAGGGTCAGTACTGAGGGATTGCTGCACTTTCGTAGGGTCACTCCTGACGGAATGCCGTACTGTCGGAGGTTCAGTACTGAGGGTTTACAGCGGTGTCATAAGGTCAGTACAGAAGGAGCACTGAACTGTCGGAGGCTCAGCACTGAGGGAGTGCCGCGCTGTCGGAGGATTATTACTGAGGGAGCACTGCGGAGTCATTGGGTCAGTACAGAAGGAGCACTACACTGCCGGAGGCTCAGCACTGAGGGAGTGACGCACTGTCAGAGGGTAAGTACTGAGGGAGTGCTGCTCTGTCATAGGGTCAGTACTGAGGGAGCGCTGCACTGTCAGGAAGTCAGTACTGAGGGAGCACTGCACTGCCAGAGGGTCAGTACTGAGGGAGTGCTGCACTGTCAGGAAGTCAGTACTGAGGGAGCACTGCACTGTCAGAGGGTCAGTACTGAGTGAGCACTGCTGTGTTATAGGGTCAGTACTGTGGGACTGCTGCACTGTCAGGGGGTTCGATACTGAGGGAGCACTGCAGTGTCAGATGGTCAGTACTGAGGGAATGCTGCACTGTCGGAGGGTCAGTATTGCGGGTGCGCTGCACTGTCAGAGTTTTGTTCAGCCTTGACGAAATCTATGCTGGCTATTCTTAACTAACTGAAACTTCTCTGAATGTCAGTTGATATTTTCCCGGATTATTATTTCTAAAACCTTACCGACCACGGATGTTTGTACTAACTGACTTTTACTTTCTAGGACTGTCATCACACACTTTCTTGAATGAAGGTCTTACATTTAGCAGTTTACAATCTTCCAGCATCACACTCGCATCCAGCAAAGACTGGAAGATTACAGCAACCTCGTCTGCTATTTCCGCCCCCATCATTTTTAATAACTGGGGATGCAAGCCATCCAGTCGAAGTGCCTTATGTACTATAAGCCATCCTTTTTAGCACCTTTCCAGACCATTTTTTGTATCCGCTTCCACGATGTCGACTCACTCCACTTCCACTGATATTTTGTCAGCATCCATTCCTCTGGTGAATACTGATAAAACGTAGTCATTAAGTGTATTAGCATTACCCTGCACCTCTAAGTATGTATTACCCTATGTGTCCCTAATAGGCCACATTCCTCCTTGCACAACTCATTTAATAGGCTGTCATTGCATTCTCATATTCTCTCTTTACTGGTCTTATTTTCCTCCCCACCTCTCCTCTCAACTTACTGCCACTGGCCTGGCTCTCACTTGAGTTCACCTGACATGCATTACGTGCCTTGTTTTTTGATTGTTTCATCATCATCTATATCTCCTTCATCAACCAAGGTGACATGTTCTTCATTCCGCTACCTTTCACCCTTGGTGGGATATTCCTAATATGGAACTGAAGCACCTCTTCCTTAAATATAACCTATCGTGCTGATGCAGATATTCCTGCGAATCTTTGGTTCCATTCTTCCCAACTGGATCCCTTCTCATTTTTTGAAATTAGTCCCCTTCCAATCAAGACACTTTCCATTATTTTGTTCTTTGCTTTTCCGCATTACTAGTCGAAAACCTATGATACGATGATCACTCTTACCCAAGTATTTCTGCATAGACGCCGGGTCCACTTGGGTTAGCTCATTTCCCAACACCAGAGTTCGCAATTCCTCTTTTCTCGTTGGCTGAGAGCATGCCGATCAAGAAATTTCTCCTGACACATTTTACAAATTCCTCCCAGTCCTTAATCTTTAATCCAAAATCATATCAATCAACTGTTTGGTCATTAAAGTTCCCAAATATCACCTAACTTTAGTTGTTGCACATCTCTGTGATTTCCCTGAGATTTGCTCCTCTACCTCTTTTGTACTATTTGGAGGCCTAGAGAATACCCCGAGGACAGCAATCATGCATATTCTGCTCCTCATCTTGGAATAATGGATTCTGTACTTGCCATGTCGAAGCACGTCCCTTTCCAGCAATGAAAAGTCTTCCTTAATTAGTACTGCCACCCCTTTATATCTTTGTATCCTTATATATTAAGGGCCCGGACCTCGTTTCCATTATTTCCACTACTTCGCATTCCCATATTTAAACATTCGCTCACCGACCTTAAACACCACACTTTGTGTGTTCACACATGTATTGTACTCCCGTCTTTGAATTCCTCGTAGTCCTTCTCAGTCCACTGCCATCTAATGCAGACTCACTTTCCTCACTTCAAATATCTATTTTTTTATATTATGCATACATGGCTTGTGGGCGTCATTGGCTTTTTCCAGCATTTATTTTCCATTCCTAATTGCCCTGGAGAAGGTGGTGGTGAGCTGCCTTCTTGAATCGCTGTAGTCCATGTGGGGTAGGTACATCCAAAGTGCTGTTAGGAAGAGATTTCCAGAATTTTGACCGCGCAGCATTGACGGAACGGCTATATAGTTCTACGTCAGAATGGTTTGTGACTTGGAGAGGAAGTTCCCATGCATGTGCTGACCTCGGCCTTCTAGTTGGTCGAGATTGCCTGTCTGTCAGGTACTGTCAAAGGAGCCTTGGTGCATTGTTGCGGTGCATCTTGTAGATGGTACACACTGCTCTCACTGTGTGTCAATGGTGGAGGAATTGAATGTCTGTGGCTGGAATACCAATCAAGCAGGCTGCTTTCTCCTGGATGGTGGCGAGCTTCTTGAGTGTTGTTGGAGCTGCACCCATCAAAGCAAGTGGAGATTACTTCATCAAACTCTTGACGTGTGCCTTGTAGATGGTGGAACGGATTTGGGGAGTCTGCAGGTGAGTTACTCGCCACCTGATTCCTAGCCTCTACCTGCTCTTGCAGCTATTGTATTTATATGGCTACTCTATTTTACTTTATTGTCAATGGCAAACCCCAGGATGTTGACAGTGGGGGATTAAGCGATCGTAATACCATTGAATGTCAAGGGGAGATGGTTAGATTCTCTCTTGTTAGAGATGGTCATTGCCTGGCAATTGTGTGGCGTTTATGTTACTAGCCACCGATAACCACAAGGCTGTATATTGCCCATGTCTTCCTGCGTTTCTACACTGGTCGCTTCAGTATCTGAGGAGTTAGGAATGGTGCTGAACATTGTGCAATCATCAGCGAACATCCCCACTTCTGACCTTAGGATTGAAGGAAGGTCATTGATGAAGCAGCTGAACGTGGTTGGGCCGAGGCCACTACCCTGAGGAACTCCTGGAGCTGAGATGATTGACCTCCAACAACCACAACCATTTTTCTTTGCGCTCGTTGTTACTCCAACCAGCGGAGAGTTTTCCCCCGATTCACATTGACTTCACTTTTGCTAGGGCTCCTTGCTGCCATACTCGGTCAAATGCTGCCTTGATGTCAAGGGTAGTCACATTTACCTCACCTCTTGAGTTCAACACTTTTGTCCATGTTAGGACCAAGTGTGTAATGAGGTTAGGAGCTGAGTGGCCCTGGCAGAACCCAAACTGAGCGTCACTGAGCAGGTTATTGCTAAGCAAATGCCGCTTGATAGCTTTGCTGATGACACCTTCCATCACTTTACTGATGATTGAGAACAGACTTATGGGGCAGTAATTGGCTGTTTGAACTTGTCCTGATTTTTGTGTACAGGATGTACCTGGGCAATTTCCTACTTTTATAGGTAGAGGACAATTTGCAGCAGTACTGGAACAGCTTGGCTAGGGGTGTGGCAAGTTATGGAGGACAGGTCTTCAGTTCTATTGCCGGTATATTGTCAGGGCCTATAGCCTTTGCAGTATCCATAGCCTTCTGTCGTTTCTCCATATCATGCAGAATGAATAAAATTGGCTCAAGTCTGGCATCTGTGATGCTGGGGACTTCATTAGAAGGCCGACATGGATTATCAACTCGGCACTTCTCGCTGGAGATGGTTGCAAATGCTTCAGCCTTATCTTTGCACTGATGTGCTGGGTTCGCCCATCATTACGAATGCTGATATTTGTGGAGCCACCACCTCGGGCTTTTTGTTTATTTGTCCACCATCATTCACAGCTGGATGTGGCAGGACTGCATCTGATCCATTGGTCATGGGATCGCTTAGCTCTGTCTATCGCATGCTGCTTACACAGTTTCGCACACAAGTCGTCCTTTGTTGCAGCTTCACCAGATTGACACCCCATTTTGAGATATGCCTGGTACTGCTCCTGGCACGCCCTCCTGCACTCTTCATTGAACCAGGGTTGGTCTGCTGGCTTGATGGTAATTGTCGATTGGGAATAAGCCAGCCATGAGGTTACAGATTGTGGTAGAGTACAATTCTGCTGCTACTGATGGCCCAAAGCGCATCATGGATGCCCAGTTTTGCACTGCTAGATCTGTTTAAAATCTTTCCCATTTCGGACGGTGTTTGTGCCACACAACACGATGGGGTTTATCCTCAATGTAAAGGCATGCTTTTGTCTCCACAACGACTGTGCGATGGTCAGTCCTACCAATAGTGTCATGGACAGATACATCTGCAGCAGGCAGATTGGTGAGGAAAGGTCAAGTATGTTTTTCTTCAAGTTATCCTCATAACTGAAATTCCTCATCACTGGAATCATTCTCATGAATCTTTTCTTTCCTCGCTCCAATGCTCTCATGTCTTTCCTAATGTGCGGCTTCCAGAACTGGACGCAATATTCGAGCTGAGGCTGAACGAGTGTCTTATCCACGTTCAGCATAACTTCCTTCCTCTTGTGCCCTATGCCCGTATTCATGCCCAGGATACTGTATGCTTTATTAACTGCTCTCTCAACCTGCCCTGCCACCTGCAATGACTTATGCACGTATACACCTAGGTCGTTCTGCCCCTGCACACTCTTTAGAATTGTACATTTTATTTAATATTGTCTCCCCATGTTCTACCTACCAGCATGAATCACATCCCATTTCTGTGCATTTCACTTCATCTGCCACCTGTCTTCTCATTCCACCAATGTATCTATCTCCTTTCGGAGTTCTACGCAAACCTCCTCAGTTATGTTATGTGTGAACAGTTATTTTAAGACTGCATAAGGTATTTAGTGAGGATCCCCAGTGGTCAGTGTTGGGATGCCTGCTTTTCATGACCTGCATTAATGACCTAGACTTTGTTGTGCAGGGCACAATTTTTCAAAAAAAGTTGAGCATGAAAAAGGACTTGCTAGTATTGTGAACCATGAGGAGGATAGTGATAATCTTCAACAGGATATAAACAGGCTGATGGTATAGGCTGACAAGACAATAACGAGGAGATTTGATATCATGAGGGGTCTGGCCAGAATATACACGGGATACGGAGAAATTCAAAGATTGGGTCAAGGATACAGGACTAGAGGATCGACAACGTAAGAAAGGCGACTTAATGTGAAGTGCAAAAGATGAAGCAGTGACATGCGGAAAACTTTGTTTTATGGAACAAGTGCTTAGGATCTGGAATTCAGTGACTGGCAGTGCGGTCGAGACAAGTTCAATTGGGGCCTTCAGAAGTGTACTGACTAATTATCTGAAGATTAATAAAAACAATGAAGGGCTACAGAAAAAAAACAGGGGAGTGGGACTAGGTGAGTTGCTCTTTAAGAAAACGGTCACTGACACGGCTTGCCAAATGCCTCCTTCGATGCTGTAACCATTCTATTATTCTTTGACTGTACCTTAGTCTGTCCCCGTTGACTGTATCAAACATCTCGGAGAGTTCTACAAAAGAAGAGTACATGCCTATGTTGTATTCTCCACTTTTCTCCTGGACCTGTCTCAGCACAAAAATCATACCTAAAGTTCCTTATTGGGTCTGAATCTTCACAGACTCTCACGGATCCTCTCTGCATCTATTGTCGGAAAACGTTTAGTTCGAATCAAAATGGTCAAGATTTTGCCTGCACTAGACAGCAAACTTCCGTAATAAAAGCAAAATACTGCGGATGCTGGAAATCTGAAAAAAAACAAGAAATGCTGGATTCACTCAGCAGGTCTGGCAGCATCTGTGGAAAGAGAAGCAGAGTTAACGTTTCGGGTCAGTGACCCTTCTTCGGAACTGACAAATATTAGAAATGTCACAGATCATAAACAAGTGAGGTGGGGGTTGGGCAAGAGATAACAAAGGAGAAGGTGCAGATTGGACCAGGCCACATAGCTGACCAAAAGGTCACGGAGCAAAGGCAAACAATATGTTAATGGTGTGTTGAAAGACAAAGCATCAGTACAGATTAGGTGTGAATATACTGAATATTGAACATCAGCAAGTGCAAACCTGAAGAAAAACAACCTGAAAAAAAAAGTGGGTAAGCAAACTGAACAAACTAAGATGAAATGAAATAAATGCAAAAAAAGATTGTAAAAAATGTAAAAAGGAATGCAAAAAAAAGGAAGAAAAAATAACTAAAAATGACTAAAAATGAAAGTAAAGTGGGGGGCTGTCATGCTCTGAAATTATTGAACTCAATGTTCAGTCCGGCAGGCTGTAGTGTGCCTAATCGGTAGATGAGATGCTGTTCCTCGAGCTTGCGTTGATGTTCACTGGAACACTGCAGCAATCCCAGGACAGAGATGTGAGAATGAGAGCAGGGGGGAGTGTTGAAATGGCAAGCAACCGGAAGCTCAGGGTCCTGCTTGCGGACTGAGCGGAGATGTTCCGCAAAGCGGTCACCCAGTCTGTGCTTGGTCTCCCCAATGTAGAGGAGACCACACTGTGAGCAGCGAATACAGTATACTACATTGAAAGAAGTACAAGTAAATCGCTGCTTCACCTGAAAGGAGTGTTTGGGGCCTGGGATAGTGAGGAGAGAGGAGGTAAATGGGCAGGTATTACACCTCCTGCGATTGCAAGGGAAGGTGCCCTGGGACGGGGACGAGGTGGTGGGGGTAATGGAGGAGTGGACCAGGGTGTCGCGGAGGGAACGATCCCTTCGGAATGCTGACAGGGGAAGGGAGGGGAAGATGCGACTGGTAGTGGCATCACGCTGGAGGTGGCGAAAATGGCGGAGGATGATCCTTTGGATATGGAGGCTGGTGGGATGAAAAGTGAGGACAAGGGGAACCCTGTCACGGTTCTGGGAGGGAGGGGAAGGGGTGAGGGTAGACGTGCGGGGAATGGGTCGGACACGGTTGAGGGCCCTGTCAACCACAGTGAGGGGAAATCCTCGGTTGAGGAAAAAGGAGGTCATATCAGAAGCACCGTCATGGAAGGTAGCATCATCAGAGCAGATGCGTCGGAGACGGAGAAACTGGGAGAATGGAATGGTGTCCTTACAGGAGGTAGGGTGTGAAGAAGTGTAGTCGAGGTAGCTGTGGGAGTCAGTGGGCTTATAATGGATATTAGTAGACAGCCTATCCCCAGAGATGGAGACAGAGAAGTCGAGGAAGGGAAGGGAAGTGTCAGAGATGGACCATGTAAAGGTGAGAGAAGGGTGGAAATTGGAAGCAAAGTTGATAAAGTTTTCTAGTTCGGGGCGGGAGCAGGAAACGGCACCGATACAGTCATCAATGTACCGGAAAAAGAGTTGGGGGAGGGGGCCTGAGTAGGACTGGAACAAAGAATGCTCGACATATCCCACAAAAAGACAGGCACTCCATTCCATTCTCCCAGTTTCTCCGTCTCCGACGCATCTGCTCTGATGATACTACCTTCCATGACGGTGCTTCTGATATGACCTCCTTTTTCCTCAACCGAGGATTTCCCCTCACTGTGGTTGACAGGGCCCTCAACCCTGTCCGACCCATTCCCCGCACGTCTACCCTCACCCCTTCCCCTCCCTCCCAGAACCGTGACAGGGTTCCCCTTGTCCTCACTTTTCATCCCACCAGCCTCCATATCCAAAGGATCATCCTCCGCCATTTTCGCCACCTCCAGCGTGATGCCACTACCAGTCGCATCTTCCCCTCCCTTCCCCTGTCCAGCCCGCTTCTACCTCCTTCCCAAAATCCACAAACGGGACTGTCCCGGCAGACCCATTGTGTCAGCCTGCTCCTGCCCAACTGAACTTATTTCTTCCTATATAGACTCTATCTTTTCTCCGCTGGTCCAGTCTCTTCCCACCTACATCCGTGACTCTTCTGACGCCCTACGTCATTTTGACAATTTCCAGTTTCCTGGTCCCAACCGCCTCCTCTTCACTATGGACGTCCAATCGCTCTACACCTCCATCCCCCACCAGGATGGTTTGAGGGCTCTCCGCTTCTTCCTGGAACAGAGGCCCAACCAGTCCCCATCCACCAACACCCTCCTCCGCCTGGCTGAACTTGTTCTCACATTGAACAACTTCTCCTTCAACTCCATGTTTTCCTTCAAGTAAAAGGTGTCGCTATGGGTACCCGCATGGGTCCTAGTTATGCCTGTCTTTTTGTGGGATATGTCGAGCATTCTTTGTTCCAGTCCTACTCAGGCCCCCTCCCCCAACTCTTTTTCTGGTACATTGATGACTGTATCGGTGCCGTTTCCTGCTCCCGCCCCGAACTAGAAAACTTTATCAACGTTGCTTCCAATTTCCACCCTTCTCTCAACTTTACATGGTCCATCTCTGACACTTCCCTTCCCTTCCTCGACTTCTCTGTCTCCATCTCTGGGGATAGGTTGTCTACCAATATCCATTATAAGCCCACTGACTCCCACAGCTACCTCGACTACACTTCTTCACACCCTACCTCTTGTAAGGACTCCATTCCATTCTCCCAGTTTCTCCGTCTCCGACGCATCTGTTCTGATGATGCTACCTTCCATGACGGTGCTTCTGATATGACCTCCTTTTTCCTCAACCGAGGATTTCCCCTCACTGTGGTTGACAGGGCCCTCAACCGTGTCCGACCCATTCCCCGCACCTCTACCCTCACCCCTTCCCCTCCCTCCCAGAACCGTGACAGGGTTCCCCTTGTCCTCACTTTTCATCCCACCAGCCTCCATATCCAAAGGATCATCCTCCGCCATTTTCGCCACCTCCAGCGTGATGCCACTACCAGTCGCATCTTCCCCTCCCTTCCCCTGTCAGCATTCCGAAGGGATCGTTCCCTCCGCGACACCCTGGTCCACTCCTCCATTACCCCCACCACCTCGTCCCCGTCCCAGGGCACCTTCCCTTGCAATCGCAGGAGGTGTAATACCTGTCCATTTAACTCCTCTCTCCTCACTATCCCAGTCTCCAAACACTCCTTTCAGGTGAAGCAGCGATTTACTTGTACTTCTTTCAATGTAGTATACTGTATTCGCTGCTCACAGTGTGGTCTCCTCTACATTGGGGAGACCAAGCGCAGACTGGGTGACCGCTTTGCGGAACATCTCCGCTCAGTCCGCAAGCAGGACCCTGAGCTTCCGGTTGCTTGCCATTTCAACACTCCCCCCTGCTCTCATGCTCACATCTCTGTCCTGGGATTGCTGCAGTGTTCCAGTGAACATCAACGCAAGCTCGAAGAACAGCATCTCATCTACCGATTAGGCACACTACAGCCTGCCGGACTGAACATTGAGTTCAATAATTTCAGAGCATGACAGCCGCCCACTTTACTTTCATTTTTAGTCATTTTTAGTTATTTTTTCTTCCTTTTTTTTTTGCATTCCTTTTTACATTTTTTACAATTTTTTTTGCATTTATTTCATTTCATCTTAGTTTGTTCAGTTTGCTTACCCACTGTTTTTTTCAGGTTGTTTTTCTTCAGGTTTGCACTTGCTGATGTTCAATATTCAGTATATTCACACCTAATCTGTACTGATGCTTTGTCTTTCAACACACCATTAACATATTGTTTGCCTTTGGTCCGTGACCTTTTGGTCAGCTATGTGGCCTGGTCCAATCTGCACCTTCTCCTTTGTTATCTCTTGCCCAACCCCCACCTCACTTTTTTATAATCTGTGACTTTTCTAATATTTGTCAGTTCCGAAGAAGGGTCACTGACCCGAAACGTTAACTCTGCTTCTCTTTCCACAGATGCTGCCAGACCTGCTGAGTGAATCCAGCATTTCTTGTTTTTGTGTAGTAAACTTCCGTAGTTTGAATAGTCAGAACTCTCTCCCTTGTTTCTGTTTTTGTTGTTGAGGTAGACAGTCACTGCACCTGGAAGGTTCTGAAGCAATGTACTTTTCTTCCAGCATGCTGAAAGCCCATCTGTAAGCCTATCAAGGTTCACATATCTTCCCTGTTTATAAACCTTGGCTGGAATCCCATCTATTCCAGGGGCTTTAGTGATTTTAATTGTGCTGCAGCGGTCTTGATCTTTTCATGTGTGGTGGTCCATCCAGCTCGCATTTCACTTCCCTCTTCGAGATCATTGCGATGGACGTCTCCTACACCATCTGAGCGTCATCAAATAGGCTCTCATAGTAATCTGACTACTTGTTGCCAAGATAACATCAGTGTCTTTGGGCATTGTTGTTCCATCCGAAGACTTTAATGGTGCCTGCACATGGTGGAAGGTCCATATACAGATCTCAAGGCTTCTGAGTGGAATTTCATATCTCCCGTAGCTGCATACATCTGTGCCTTCTCAATGACCACTGTTCGTGAATTTCTTTGGTTGGCATGGAGGTTGGTTTGCAGAGGGATGCAGGCTTCCCTATATGCAGCTTTTGTAGCCTGCTCATCAGTACATGCAAGTTATCAATTGAGACAGATGTGTTTCTTCTGAAGAAGCTCTTGCATTTCAATATAATTTTTCTCGAAAATAATCTTGGCTTCTTCTGGTTGAGAAGCCAACCAGCTCTGCAGTTTCTTTTCAACCTTAAAGGACGGAGTTCAACTGTCCCCACTGCTTTGCTGGATTAATATCACTATCCAGAGTCGCTTCACTGCAGAGGCTCTGTTCAAACTTGCTCTGGGAACGGTTTTCCTCCTGTAATTAGAATTCATGGACTTGCATTTTCCTTGTTTGTGGCTCTTTTTTTCTTTTGGGCAATGGTCTGATTGTGAAGGCAAGATTGAGTCGAAACAGTATGTGGCTGCTATCGCAGTCAGGACTTGGCATCACACGACTGTGTAGCACGTCCCATATTTTTCGTTGCTGCACCAGAATATAACCCAATAAGTGCTCGTGCTTTGAGCCTGGATGCCTTCAGCTGATTTGAAATCCGGCTTTCTGATGGAATCAGAATTAGTAAATCTGAGTCCGTACTCCTTACATAATTCCAGCATAATTCGACCATATTTTCATTACATTTGCCAATACCATATCTTCCCCAGACAGTTTGTCAATGCTCTTGGTCAGGCCCAACTCATGCATTGAAATCTCGAAATCTGGTGAACTTATCATTCGAGTCAAACGTCAGTAGAAGATTATGCAGCTCACGGTAGAAGCTTTCTTTCATCACCATATCGGCTTGTAGGGTAGGTGAATATATGCTGATAATGGTAGCGAATTGATCGTCCTGGACTGATAATCGTGAGGATATGAGGCGTTTAGAAAAGCCCATGGGGAGGTTCTTACACATGCTAGCAATATATGTTTTAGTCACAAATTCCTTAAGTGGGATCACTCAACTTTAATTTTCTCTGCCCAGAAAAGCCTGCGCCATGTTCTGTTATTGATCCCTGCTCTGTAAAGTAAACTTCACAGAATGATGTGATGTCAATGTCCAGATGGGCATGCTCACTGGCTATTCGTGTGGAAGATCTTTCATGGAGTCTGTAATCATCTTAATCTGACATTGTGTGAATAATCCAGCCCGCAAGCTTCAAGATTTTTATTTCTCATTTGCTTTTTTTTTTTGCATTTATATGTGTTACTTCATTCTTTTGCACTGCTATACGAGATGCCCGTTGGCTACGGTTCGCCAACAAGGAGAGTTGAGACAAGGATTGTCTGGGCCATCTTTTTAGGCCCATCCCCATTCGGAACAAGCAGTATTATTCCGAGAGAATACTGCTTCGTCACTCAGAGTGTTGCCAGATGATGTTGTTGTCTCAGCTCAACAGTCAAATAACTCATCATGCTGAACCACTTGCATGCAGAATTGAAGCTGAATCTGCCAGTGCCACCTTGCACCTGCCATTGTCGCCTCTCCCCATCGCTGTCTGGTACACTTCCTGACTGTGGTAACTGTTTAAAGTGGAAACCAGCTAGTGCAGCCGAATCCCATTCTTCAGGCTGTGTCATTCTATTCAGTGTCGCAGCAGGCTGAAACAGCTGAAGCAATTGAAACGATGCATTTGCTGTGGCAGAGGTGCATTAGTGTTAAATATGATGGTGGTTTATTGCTGAAACTTGGGTTCAATAGAAATACTTTAGTGCTGATTTTTGGGGGGACGGGGCGGCGGCGGTGGGAGGAAGTGAACAAGTCCTGCAAGATGGCGATGGCAAAGAAGAAGCAAAGTCTGTGGATGTTGCTGTGAGCGGACGAACCACAACCCTACGCAAATCTCAATGGGGCCTGCACTTTACTCCATCAACTAACAGGTAGAGGTTAGCACTGAGATTGTTTCAGCAGAAGGTTATGCCTCAGGTTTGGTGACTGTTCGGATTAAGGTTGTGCTTTGTTTCATAGTTAGTGTTACATTTAGTGTTGCGGTTTGCAGAGAGCTCGATTTAGGGTTAGGTTCAGTTTAGCAATTTGTGTTAAGGTTCTGGTTTGCGACTGGTTCATTTTACAGTATGTGTTGGGTTAGTTATAGCGTTAGGTTTAGATTAGGAATACAATTTGAGTAAGGGCTAGATTTAGCATTCGGGTTAGTTTGGGGTTAGTCTTGCAGTTAGATTTATGGTCAGGTTGACAGTTTGGTTAAGCATTGATTTGAGGTTCAACATTATGGTTGCACTTAGGCTTCGGCATACCGTTAGCATAGAGTTGTTATCTCTGGGTTGTTGCCCGTGCCACGTGCTAGCGAAGCGAGGAATAGGGAGAGAGAGGAGGTGAACACGTGGCTGCAGGGATGGTGTAGGAGGGAGGGTTTTGGTTTCCTGGATAATTGGGGCTCTTTCTGGGGTAGGTGGGACCTCTACAAACGGGGTGGTCTTTACCTGAACCAGAGGGGTACCAATATCCTGAGGGGGACATTTGCTAGTGCTCTTCGGGGGTTTAAACTAATTCAGCAGGGGGTTAGGAACCTAAATTGTAGTTCCAGTGTACAGGATGTTGAGAGTAGTGAGGTAGGGGATAGGTTACAGGGACGCAAGAGGGCACTGGCAAGCAAGAACTTGGTTGAAAGTGTGTCTGCTTCAACGCCAGGAGCATCCAGAATAAGGTGGGTGAGGTTGCAGCATGGGTTGGCACCTGGGATCTCGATGTTGTGGCCATTTCGGAGACATGGGTAGAGCAGGGACAGGAATGGATGTTGCAGGTTCCGGGATTTAGATGTTTCAGTAAGAACAGAGAAGATGGTAAAAGAGGGGGGGGGGGGTGGGGTGAGGGTGTGGCATTGTTCATCAAGGAGAGTATTACGGTGGCAGAAAGGACGTTTGAGGACTCATCTGCTGAGGTAGTATGGGCCGAGGTTAGAAACAGGAGAGGAGAGGTCACCCTGTTGGGAGTTTTCTAGACCTCCGAATAGTTCCAGAGATGTAGAGGAAAGGATAGCGAAGATGATTCTCGACAGGAGCGAGAGTAACAGGATAGTTGTTATGGGGGACTTTAACTTTCCAAATATTGACTGGAAATACTATAGTTCGAGTACTTTAGATGGGTCAGTTTTTGTCCAGTGTGTGCAGGAGGGTTTTCTGACACAGTCTGTAGACAAGCCAACCAGGGGCGATGCCACATTGGATTTGGTACTGGGTAATGAACCCGGCCAGGTTTTATATTTAGACGTAGGTGAGCACTTTGGTGACAGTGATCACAATTCGGTTAGGTTTACCTTAGCGATGGGCAGGGACAGGTATATACCGCAGGGAAAGAATTATAGCTGGGGGAAAGGAAATTATGATGCGATTAGGCAAGATTTTGGATGCGTAGGATGGGGAAGGAAACTGCAGGGGATGCGCATAATCGAAATGTGGAGCTTATTCAAGGAGCTGCTACTGCGAGTCCTTGATAAGTATGTACCTGTGAGGCAGGGAGGAAGTTGTCGAGCGAGGGAGCCGTGGTTTACTAAAGAAGTTGAAGCGCTTGTCAAGAGGAAGAAGAAGGCTTATATTAGGATGAGACGTGAAGGCTCAGTTAGGGCGCTTGAGAGTTACAAGCTAGCTAGGAATGATCGAAAGGGAGAGCTTAGAAGAGTGAGGAGAGGACACGAGAAGTCATTGGCGGATCGGATCAAGGAAAAACCTAAGGCTTTCTATAGGTATATCAGGAATAAAAGAATGACTAGAGTTAGATTAGGGCCAATCAAGGATAGTAGTGGGAAGTTGTGTGTGGAATCAGAGGAGATAGGGGAAGCGTTAAATGAATATTTTTCGTCAGTATTTACAAGAGAGAAAGAAAATGTTGTCGAGGAGAATACTGAGATACAGACTACTAGGCTAGATGGGATTGAGTTTCACAAGGAGGAGGTGTTATCAATTTTGGTAAGTGTGACAATAGATAAGTCCCCTGGGCCAGATGGGATTTATCCTAGGATTCTCTGGGAAGCCAGGGAGGAGATTGCAGAGCCTTTGTCCTTGATCTTTCTGTCGTCATTGTCGACAGGAATAGTGCCAGAAGACTGGATGATAGCAAATGTTGTTCCCTTGTTCAAGAAGGGGAGTAGAGACAGCCATGGTAATTTTAGACCTGTGAACCTTACTTCGGTTGTGGGTAAAATGTTGGAAAAGGTTGTAAGAGATAGGATTTATAATCATCTTGAAAAGAATAATTTCATTAGCGATAGTCAGCACGGTTTTGTGAAGGGTAGGTCGTGCCTCACAAACCTTATTGAGTTTTTTGACAAGGTGACCAAACAGGTGGATGATGGTAAAGCCGTGGATGTGGTGTATATGGATTTCAGTAAGGCGTTTGATAAGGTTCCCCACGGTAGGCTATTGCAGAAAATACGGATGTATGGGGTTGAAGGTGATTTAGAGCTTTGGATCAGAAATTGTTAGCTGAAAGAAGACAGAGGGTGGTGGTTGATTGCAAATGTTCATCCTGGAGTTTAGTTGAGAGATGGCAAATGGAGTTTAATGCGGAAAAATGTGAGGTGATTCGCTTTGGAAGGAGCAACAGGAATGCAGAGTACTGGGCTAATGGGAAGATTCTTGGTAGTGTAGATGAGCAGAGAGATCTTGGTGTCCAGGTACATAAATCCCTGAAAGTTGCTACCCAGGTTAGTAGGGCTGTTAAGAAGGCATATGGTGTGTTAGCTTTTATTAGTAGGGGGATCGAGTTTCGGAGCCACGAGGTCATGATGCAGCTGTACAAAACTCTGGTGAGACCGTAACTTGAGTATTGCGTGCAGTTCTGGTGACCGCATTATAGGAAGGATGTGGAAGCTTTGGAAAGGGTGCAGAGGAGATTTACTGGGATGTTGCCTGGTATGGAGGGAAGGTCTTACGAGGAAAGGCTGAGGGACTTGGGGTTGTTTTCGTTCGAGAGAAGGAGGAGGAGAGGTGACTTAATAGAGACATACAAGATAATCAGAGGGTTAGATAGGGTGGATAGTGATAGCCTTTATCCTCGGATGAGGATGGCAAACACGAGTGGACATAGCTTTAAGTTGAGGGGTGAAAGATTTAGGACAGATGTCAGAGGTAGTTTCTTTCCGCAGAGAGTAGTAGGGGCGTGGAACGCCCTGCCTGCAACAGTAGTAGACTCGCCAACTTTAAGGGCATTTAAGTGGTCATTGGATAGATATATGGATGTAAATGGAATAGTGTAGGTCAGATGATCGGCGCAACATCGAGGGCCGAAGGGCCTGTACTGCGCTGTAATATTCAAAAGAATTCTAATTCTTAATTGCCCCTAGTGTAGGTAGGTGGTAGGAGAATGGTGGGGATGTGGTATGGAATATGGGATTAATGTCGGATTAGTATAAATGGGTGGTTTAATAGTCAGCACAGACTCGGTGGGCCGAAGGGCCTGTTTCAGTGCTGCATCTCCAAGTAAATAAATTGAGCAGCTACATTTCCTGTGATAAATTGAGCAGCGCCATCTTTCATCCTGGCAGCTGCCTGGAACGTCTCAGACAGTGACGTTTCAGTGGAAGAAGCTGCATTTGCGCATGTGCTAGTACTGTGCCACCTAGTGGTTGCGTTGTCAGCAAACGCAGCGGGAAGTTTAAAGTGTTGATGTTTTCTCTGTTCTTGTGATGCTTCCTTTGCTTCAGTCCCTCTGATTTACATCCTTCCTTTTCAACGGGCTCCATTTCACTCACAAAGCACCAAGTACTAATCTTTCTGCTTGTCTACTTTACAAAGCCGCTCCCTCGCAGCTAACCTGTTTCTCTGTCGCCTCCCGTCCACCCCTGGCAGCCCTTCCTCTGAGCAAAGATACTATCCCCATTTGTGTTGTTCCTTCACTATTCTCTGTTTTACTTTGTCTGTGAAGGGAAAGAGCGGAGCTGCTCGACTGGACACGGATGTTGCCCCGACCTGCACCTCTCCCGATCGCTCCCGCATCGCACGCTGACCCTGACGGCGAGAAGCGGGAGGGAGCTGCCTTCGCCACCCCCCGCGGAGGGACTGGGCCGAACACCCCGGCGGAGCCAGCGGCTGGCCCCAGGGATCATTAGCGGGTGTCTCTGACGGTGAGGGGCGACAAGCCCAGCAGCGGCCCCCCTCTCCCTCGCAGGACGACCAGGCTGGAAAACCTGTCAGAGACATTTTGTTTTAAGGCTTTGATTGTGAATCGAGCAGCAAACAAAAAAAAAACAAAAGCTTGGTGGAGATGCCAGCGAGCTGCCGGGACTGTGCTGATAGTATTGCTGGAGGAGGCTGGTGATCTGATCAAGGGGGGACGGAAATAAGGGACAGGGATGTTAAGCAGTCACATCCTAGTCAAACTGCCGCAGAATTGGCAACGCTACACCAATCCTGATAAGGGGCAATGAGATGACTTGGGCCTGTGGTTAAAAAGTGCCAGAACACCCCCCTGGTAGTTGTGGGTGGAAGAGGACAGCACCATAGAACTGGGAGAGTGTGGGGGGAGGGGGGTTGGGGAGTTGGCGGTCTTGTGCAACAGATTTACTATTTCATCAAACAGTAGAAGGTTTCTTCCCCGTGTCCTGATCAATAGTTGTCCCTCGACCAGTAACCTGTAAACTCATGATCACATTATCACATTGCAGTTTCTGGGAACTTGATGTGCCCGAATTTGCTGTCAGGAAGAGAGATGAGGTTCCTCAAAGTGAAAATAGGGAGTTAGGCAGAAGGTTAAAAAGCAGGACCTCTAGGGTTGGAATCTCAGGATTTACTCCCTGTGCCACGTGCCAGTGAGGGTAGAAATAGCAGGATAAGGCAAATGAATGCGGGGCTGAAGAGCTGGTGTAGGCGGGAGGGCTTCAGCTGCTTTGATCATTGGGATCTCTTCTGGTGCAGAGGTGACCTGTACAAGAGGGACGGGTTGCATCTAAACTGGAAGGGGACCAATTTCCTTGTGGGGAGGTTTGCTGGTCCTACTCGGGAGGGTTTAAACTAGTCTTGCGGGGGGCGGGGTCGTGGGACCCAAAGTAGAAGTCTCTCAGATGAGATAGTTGAGGCAAATGGGTTTTTAAAAGGACAATTTGGTAAATTCACCATTACTGTGAGAAACTGTTAATTCCAGATTTATTTCATTAATTGTATTTGAATTCCCCAGCTTCTGTGGTGGGGTTGGCATCTGCGTCTCGGGATGAGTCTGGGCCTCTGGATTACTAGCGCCACACTGTTGCTCAAGGTGACCCTCCTCAGACACACTCAATCCCCCTTACTGTCACCAATACTAGCCATCTATGTGGACTGCGGTGGAAAGGGCAGGGTAGTGGGACTAGATAGATAGCTCTTGCAGGAGGGAGCTAGTATGGGTTGGACGGGCAGAATGGCCGCCTTCTGTGCTCTAGATGATTATATTGGACAGTTGCAATACTCAGGGACACTCTCCATTTCGGACTGTGATGCCTTTCTGGATGGTCACTCACTTCCCTCTTTCCACTAAGCCCCTGTCCCTGCACCTTCTTTCTGTGTGAGCTCCAGGTCCTTGACCGAGAGCTGGACATTGATCAGAGCAGAAATTAAATGTTGAAGTATTTTGTTAACGTCCCTGCGTCCATTCACTTTCTTATTCAAGATGTTGCATCTTCTGCCCTGTTTGAACCTTCAGTTGTGGTGGTGACAGGCATTCTCAGATTCTGATGCTCTGTAATAAATAGGAGGATTAGATGGAAATATTAATATGATAAGGAGAGCATTGCTTTGTAAGGCACGTGGTCAGTCCCATCTCCCTCAACAGTATAACAGTTGTTGGCTCGGAGATCAAGCAATTCCCAAGTGCTGCGATCAACCCTCCACATCAGGTTTAACACAGACAGCTGCCCAGGGCAATGCAACAAGTCCTGCTGATCTCGACAACCTAGTTCTGGACGCATTCCCATTGGCTGAGTCTCTACACGGACAGTGCCCATTGGCAAGAGTTATTCAAACAGTGCAGGGCAAATCCAGACTTACTCCTGAAAGAGAGAATATGCAGTTTGGCAACATGAAGCAGGGCAATCATTGGTGAATTAAATGATTCTTCACTCAGGTTTTATTCAGCATGAAAATTCGTTAAAAATATGAGCAGATCTTTCGCTAAATAATTTCGATTTGCTGAGTTTTAATATAAAATTCTGCTACTTTATCAATGAACACAATATCTAGAGAGGTATGATTTCTCTGTTCTCCATCTTCATGCAGATGTGCCCTGGTTAGTGCATCTATTTGAATATATTTATTATATTTCTCACTGTACCAGCACCTGACTAGTGAACACTGCAGGAGCGGAGGATATTTCCCACTGTTCCACTAATATTAACACTCGTGTAATGTTGTGATTATAATAAATTGCAAAAGAGGCACCAAAACCTGCGGAACGGGCATACAATTGCCAAATCAATTTCAACACATATAAAAGTGAGTTATTACATTCACTAAGAAATATTAAGTCACTTATTACTTGTAAAATAAGAATCTAAATGGGGTACAAATACACTAAAAGGTAGAGATGCAAGTTAATAAGGCCAGATAAAAAAAGACAAATCATGCACCAGTGTTTATTTCTAGAGAGACATCATTGAAAAGTCGAGAAGTCATGTGAAGCTTGTATCAAACCTTGGTTTGCCCACACTTGGAGTACTGTGCACAGTTCTGGTCACCATATTACGAAAGTGATATAGAGGCACCAGGGAGAGTGCAAGAAAGATTTACAAAAGATAATACCAGAAATGAGAAGTTGTAGCTATCAGGAAAGGATTAATATGTCAGTTCTCTTATTTTGAAAAAAAGAGAAGGGTTGGGGTAACCAAATACTAATAACACAGGAAGAAAAAAGGAAAATCTGCAGGCAGATTTGAGAGAGCTCAGAAATAAATTAACAAGCTGGACTTCAGATGCATAAATTTCCAGAATACTCACAGTGCCAAGCGCTGGTGAATAGGAGGATAGAGCAGATGAATGTGTGGCTGGAGAGAGAGGAGGGAGGGCTTTAGATTCCTGGGACATTGGGACAGGTTCTTGGGGAGATGGGAGCTGTACAGGCCACATTAATGGCACCAGAACAGAGCTGGGACCAATGTCCTTGCGGGACAGTTTGCTAGTGCTATCGGGAGGGTTTAAACTAACAAGAGGGGGAGTGGTGGGAATCAGGAGGTAACATTAGAGAGGAAAAGCAAGGTGCACAAAGAATTGAGAGCGATAGCTAGCACTAGCATAAGAAATAATAAGGCATTAGGTGGGTTCAGAGTGTGAGAGAATGCAGTAAGATCTAAATTAGGTTTACAGTGCATGGATGTGAATGCACAGAGTGTGGTAAATATGATTAGTGAGCTGCAGGTGTCGACAGTCACTTGGGAATATGGCGTTGAGATGATAACGGAGACCTGGTTCAAAATAGGGCAAGACTGGGCACTAACTATTCCTAGATACAAGGTATTGAGGAAAGATTGGGAAGGAAAGAAAGGACAAAGGGTGACATGTGAAAAAAGAGGGAAATATTGACAAATATTGTGAACTGGTGTCCCACATCACCACAGTCCTGTTGTTCATTTGTACATTGCTGTTTCCTCCCTCTGCCCCAGGACAAAGCCCGTCCTGTGCTCATTGTCTCCCCACAGCAGCACCTCAGTTCCCAGCAAACCCCATTGTGTTCTCTAAATCACCAGTTAGTTTACTGCAAAGTCCAGTGCAGGAACTGCCAGCTGTTTATTAGATGGAGCTGAATTCACAGCGACACCACCCAGTCATCCCAGTGATATATTTCCTGTTTATCTTAACACACTGTCCTGTTGAACAAGCAGTTTATGGCACACCATGGTTCTCTGCAGTTGGCAGCAGGAAATCTATTGTTGCACAGAATCACTGAATGGTGACAGCACAGAATGAGGCCATTCAGCCAGTCCATTATGTGCCAGTTCTCTGCAAGAGCAATTTAGCTCCTCCCACTCCCCTGCATGTTCCCTGTACCCCTGCAATTCCTCCCTCACTCCCCCCCCCCTCCTCAAACCCCATTTCAGGTACTTATCCAATTCTCTTTTGAAAGCTATGATTGAATCTATCTCCACATTTTTAGACAGTGCATTCCAGATTATAACCACTCGCTGTGTAAAAATTTTTCATGTGGCCATGTGTCCTATAGTTCTCGGATCTTCCACCAATGGGAACAGTTTCTCTCTATCTACATTGTCCAGACACCTCATGATTTTGAACACCTCGATCAAATCTCCTCTCAAACTTTCTCTTCACCAAAGAGAACAATTTCAGCTCCTCCAATCTATCCACGCAGCTGAAGTCTGCCATCCCTGGAATCATTCATTTAAATCTTTTGCAACACCTTCTGTAAATCCTTCACATCCTTGCGGGAGTGTGATGCCCTGAATTGGGGCTGAAGGGAGTGGTGTGAGAAAGAGGGGTTCCATTTCATGGGGCATTGGCATCAGTTTTGGAACCGGGGGGATCTGTACCGATGGGACGGTCTCCACCTGAACAGATCTGGAACCAGTGTTCTAGCGAAGCGGATAAATAGGGTGGTCTCTAGGACTTTAAACTAGCGACTCGGGGGTAAGGGAAAGGGAAAGGGAAAACGACAGGGTGTATGATGATAAATAAAAAGGTAAGCAGCAGGCTAACGTGTGCAGGAGGGTTTAAGTTCAAGGCAGACTATGATCGAAGCAGAAAGGAAGGATAACTCAGGAGTTATTATTAGAGATGTTGGGAATCATGAGGGTAAGAAAGCTAGCATAAAGGCACTTTTCCTGAATGTTCGTAGCATTCGTAACAAGGTTGATGAGTTAACGGCACAAATCATCGTGAATGAATATGATTTGGTAGCCATTACGGAGACATGGTTACAGGTTGGTCACGACTGGGAGTTAAATATCCAGGGGTACCAGACTATTCGGAAGGACAGACAGGAAGGTAAGGGAGGTGGTGTAGTTCTGATACTCAAGGACGACATCAGGGCGGTGCTGAGAGATGATATAGGTTCTATGGAGAATGAGGTTGAATCCATTCGGGTGGAAAATAGAAACTCTAAAGAAAAAGGCATTGATAGGCGTAGTCTATAGGCCACCAAATAATATCACATTGGGGCGGGCAACAAACAAAGAAATAACCAATGCCTGTAAAAATGGTATGGCAATTATCATGAGGGATTTTAATCTACATGTAGATTGGTCGAACCAGCTCAGTCAGGGTAGCCTTGAGAAGGAATTCTTTGAGTGTATCCCTGATAGATTTCTTGAACAGTATGTAATGGGAGCAAGCTATCCTAGATCTAGTCCTGTGTAATGAGACATGAATAATTAATGACCTCATAGTTAGCGATCCTCTTGGAAGGAGTGATCACAGTATGGTTGAATTTAGAATACAGATGGAGAGTGTGAAGGTAAAATCCAATACCAGGGTCCTGCACTTGAACAAGGGGGACTACAATAGAATGAGGGAGGACTTGGCTAAAGTAGACTGGAAACAAAGATTTTATGGTGGGACAGTTGACGAGCAGTGGAGGATTTTCAAAGCAATTTTTCAAAGTGCTCAGCAAAAGTATATTCCAGTGAAAAGGAAGGACTGGAAGAAAAGGGGTAATCTGCCATGGGTGTCTAAGGAAATAAGGGAGGCTATCAAATTGAAAAAGAAGGCATACAAAGTGGCCAAAAGCAGCATGAAACTAGAAGATTGGGAAAACTTTAAAGGTCAACAGAAAGCTACAAAAAGAGCTATAAAGAAACGTAAGATGGAACATGAGAAAAATCTAGCACAGAATATAAAGACAGATAGCAAAAGTTTCTATAAATATATAAAACGAAAAAGAGTGGCTAAAGTAAACGTTGGTCCTTTAGAGGATGAGAAGAGGAATTTAGTTATGGGATATGATGAAATGGCCGAGGCATTGAACAGGTATTTTGTATCAGTCTTCACAGTGGAGGACATTAATAACATGCCAGTAATTGACGAAGAGACGAACGTAGGTGAGGACCTGGGAACAATCATTATTATGGAAGAAGTAGTGTTGGGCAAGCTAATGGAGCTAAGGATTGATAAGTCTCCTGGCCCTGATGGAATGCATCCCAGGGTACTAAAAGAGATGGTGGGAGAAATAGCAGGTGCACTGGCGGAAATTTTCCAAAATTTGCTGGACTCTGGGGTAGTCCCAGCTGATTGGAAAACAGCAGATGTGACACCACTGTTTAAAAAGGGAGGTAGACAAAAGATTGGGAATTATAGACCGGTTAGCTTAACTTCTGTAGTGGGGAAGATGCTTGAGTCTATTATCAAGGAAGAAATAGCAGGGCATCTCGATAGAAATTGTCCCGTTTGGCAGACGCAGCACGGGTTCATGAAGGGCAGGTCATGCTTGACAAATCTTTTGGAATTCTATGATGACATTACGAGCAAGGTGGACAATGGGGACCCAGTGGATGTGGTGTACACTAGATTTCCAAAAGGCCTTCGACAAGGTGCTGCACAAGAGGCTGCTGCATAAGATAAGGATGCATGGCGTCAGGTGTAAAGTTATTAGCATGGATAGAGGATTGGTTGACTAACAGGAAGCAGAGAGTGGGGATAAATGAGTGCTATTCTGGTTGGCAATCAGTCACTAGTGGTATGCCTCAGGGATCAGTGTTGGGACCGCAATTATTTACAATTTATATAGATGATTTGGAGTTGGGGGCCACGTGTAGGGTGTCAAAGTTTTCAGATGACACTAAGATGAGTGTGCAGATGACTGTGAAACTTTGCAGAGGAACATAGATACATTGAGTGAGTGGGCAAAGGTCTGGCAGATGGAATGCAATGTTAATAAATGTGAAGTCATTCATTTCGGTAGGAGTAAGATGAAAAAGGATTATTACTGGAATGGTAAAAAGTTGCAGCATGCTGCTATGCAGAGGGACCTCGGTGTCCTTGTGCATGAATCGCAGAAGGTTGGTCTGCAGTACAGCAAGTAATTAGGAAGGCAAATGGAATTTTGTCCTTCATTGCTAAAGGGATTGAGTTTAAAAGCAGAGAGGTTATGTTGCAGCTGTATAAGGTACTGGTGAGGCCGCACCTGGAGTACTGTGTGCAGTTTTGGTCTCCTTACTTGAGAAAGGATGTACTGGCACTGGAGGGGGTGCAGAGGAGGTTCACTAGGTTGATTCCGGAGTTGAGGGGGTTGGCTTATGAGGAGAGACTGAGTAGATTGGGATTATATTCAATGGAATTCAGAAGAATGAGGGGGGATCTTATAGAAACATATAAAATCATGAAGGGAATAGATAAGACACAAGTAGAGAGGATGTTTCCACTGGCAGGTGAAGCTAGGACAAGAGGGCATAGCCTCCAGATTAGAGGGAGCAGATTTAGGACTGAATTAAGAAGGAACTTCTTCACCCAGAGGGTTGTTAATCTATGGAATTCCTTGCCCAGTGAAGTAGTTGACGCTACTTCAGTAAACGTCTTTAAAGCTAAGGTAGATATATTTTTGAACAATAAAGGAAGTAAGGGATGTGGTGGGAGCGCGGGTAAGTGGATCTGAGTCCACGAAAAGATCGGCCATGATCTTATTGAATGGCGGAGTAGGCTCGAGGGGCCGGACAGCCTACTCCTGCTCCTAGTTCTTATGAACCAATGTTTTAGAGAAGGTTCATCATAACTTCTTTGCTTTGTACTCTGTGACTCTCTTTATAAAGCCTAGAACCCCACATATTTATTCAATGACTTTCTCAACCTGCCCAGTCACCTTCAACAATTTGTTCACATACACTCCCAGGTCTTTCTGCTCATGCCGACCCCTGGGGAACACCACTGTATACCTTCATCCAGTCTGAAAAATAATCGTTCACCATTACTCATTGTTTGTCATTCAGCCAACTTGGTATCCATGCTGCCAACGTCCTTTTCATTCCATGGGCTTCAAATTTGCTGATAAAGTCTATTACGTGGCACAGTCTCAGTCTTGAATAAACTCATCTACTGAGTGTCCACAGCAATCTGGGCTAGAGAGTTCCAAAGATTTACAACACTCGGATCGAAGAGGTTTCTGCTCATCTCAGTCCTAATGGACTACCCCTTACCTTGCTACTATGACTACTCGTTCTGAACTCTCCAGCTGGGGGAAACAGTCTCAACTTCTACCCTGTCAAGCCCTCGGAGAATGTTATAAATTTCTACGAGATCACCTTTCATTCTTCTAAACACCAAAGAGCATAGGCCTATTCTACTCAATCACTCCCCATAGGACAGTGCACCCATCACAGGAATCAACCCAGTGAACCTTCAATCCACCCCCTAAGGCTAGTATATCTCGATCCCCCAATCCCTTAGACTACACTGTTTACCAGTCTTTCACCTCTAAAAAAAAGACTGCTTTTCAATTCTTCTGCCCATCGTGAACAATTGCTTGCCCAAACACTTAAGGGGTCTACATTCCTTTGTCGCATCTTTGCGTCCTCTTCAGTTTACATTCCCACCTGGCTTTCTATCGGCAGAACTTGGTCCTCTTGTCCAAGTCATTGATATAGATTGTAAGTAGCTGAGGCCCAAAGACTGATCCTTGCAGTGCTCCCTGAGTTACAGCCAACCCTGAAGTGTTTCACTTACTCTTACTTGGTCTTCAGCCTGTTATGCAATATTCAATCCGTGCTAATATATTCTCCCTAATCCCAGAAGCCCTAATATTGTACAACAATCTCCTGTGTGGTATCGTGTCAAATACCTTCTGAAAATCCAATTAGACTACATCCACTGATCTCCCTTATCCACCCTACCAGTGACACCCTCAAAAAAAAACTTAGTCAAGCATAACGTACGTTCCAAATATCCATGTTTACTTTGCCTCATCATATGATTCTCTCTTTCCCCCCTCCGCACAGTTACAATTGCTACCTTCTAATCTGAGGAAACCATTTTAACTTTTACCCAACTTCTGTCTCAGATTTGCCGCACTTTTGCAACATTTAAAGTAACTTTGCGCAGTCTACTGCCCTCCGCCCACCACTGCTGTGATTGAGACCTCAGTCCCCAGCCTGCTGCAGTTTTCCAGTGGACATCAACGCAAGCTCGAGGAACAGCATTTAATTTACCGATTGGGCACTCTACAGCCTTCCGGACTCAATATTGAGTTCAATAATTTGAGACCATGAGCCCCATTATTTTTTGAGATATACATATATAAACAAAATAATGCAAACTATAAATATATTTAACCATATGCTCGCCAAACTTATTTTTCATGTTTTTGCTTTTGTACAGAGCTGTTCATTATTCTGCCATTAACACTCTCTCTGAACTCGCGCTGTCTTTTTGTACAACTATGTCGCACTCAATTTGCATTCTGTTCCATAACATCTGTCATTTAATCTCTCTCTCCCCCTCCATCCTTTCACAGTCCTTCCTTCTTGTCCGTCTTGTCTCCTGCTGACTCTGTGGCTGGTCGCTGGCTATACTGGTTTATCAGCTTCAGTCGGATTGTTGGCTGGAATATCACTCACCTGGGTTTTAATGGAGTCCTCCAACTTTGCCATCACCTTTTCATCCTGCAACTGACTCTGTAAACCTCCAGAGGATCTCCATTCCTAGGAAATACCTGTATCTATGCATCCTGATACTCTATCTTCAAACTTGCTTTATCTGTCTCCAAACTCACAGAACAGCTCATTGATGCTCCATGCTGATTCCAACCATTCCAAGTCATCATTATTCCACCACAGGTTCTCAGACTAACTCTGAACTCCTTCCTAATATCCCCATCTAATTCCGCGTTACTATCATGTTTTCATGCAACTAGACTGATTTAACTTGAGCTCTCCCGGTGTCCATTTTAGCTGCCATCCAAATTCAAGCCGATCAATCTATTTCCACTTTGGCTCTTTCCCTTAAACTTCTTTTCTCTTTACCCCTCCAAAAGCTCTTGTATTGCCATCCCTCTTTTCACTTCCCCACTCTCACACACACTGCACTCCCGACCCCAACCCTTCAGGACTCAACGTTCCTGTCGTCCCAGGCTCGAGTCCCATTCCGATAAGCCGGCAGCTCAGCACAGTACTTCTCTTGGCATCCTCTGATGACCTCACTGAGGCATCGGGTGCTTCCTCATTAGAAGCAGCAACCCAAGTGTCCATCCCACTCTCCTCTCCCTTCCCATCCAGTGTGACCACTAGGGACTGATCATACCAATTTTCACCATGTTCAACTCACTGCTGACCCTGTGGACTGACCGTTCTCACCACTCCATCTACACATTTTCCTCCAGAATGTCCGTTCACGTGTCATCCGTGACCTTACTGTGCGTCGACATCACGGCCTTAAAGGAAAGCTGGCTGAGGGGTGATGACACCACGCCACTTAATGAAGCCTCCCCGCCTGGTTACATCGTCTATCACCTGCCCCGCTAAGACCATCGCAGTGGCTGTGTCGCTCTCATCGCCAGATCACACCTTGGAAGGACACTCCCCGCCCCCCCCCCCCCAACCACCACCACCACCCCACTCCTCTGGCCCTTTCTCCTCCTTTGAGCATCTCACCTTGTTCCACCCCATCACCTCTCGATCAAAACCATTGTTCTGTACTGCCTTCAATTCCAATAAAGAGTTTTATCATGGAGATACCTTCACTGCTTTTCTCCCTCAGCCTCTGCGCTGAAAGAATTCTCATCCTCAGTGATTTCAATCTCCATCTCAGCTCATCATTTTCTCACTCTCTCCTGAGTTCATGGCCCTCTTATCCTCTCTCAATCTCGCTCTTCACGGAAATAGCCAAACCCGGCCATTTTCACGGCCACCCCCTCGACCTTGCCGACTCACGTGACCTTGCTACTCCCACTGCACAAGTTCCAGAAAAGGCCATCTCATGATCACTTCCTTGTCTCACTCTGCACCCACATCCCTTTCCCACACTCCAACTCCACCTCCTTCCGTATCCATCCCTGGATAAATACAATCCCCCTATTTACTTACAACTACACTTTCAAATTCTCAACGATCTACCCTTTGGCCCTCAGACATTTTCGGTAGCTACTGATTTGCACAACTCACCTCCACCTTTGTCCCCAGTAAACAGATCAATCTCTCACCCTGGCCCTGCCCCCTGGTACAGCCCTAATCTCCACTGCCTTATGTCTAAGGGATGCAGACGTGAATGGACATGGCAAACAACTGGTTTAGCCATCCAGCTGGACAACCTAAAACACCATCAGGTCCTGCTCTCATCGACAAAAACTGTTCATCCTGGATTGCAAGGATAACCCCTGGCTTCCTTTCTCTATTACAAACTGTCTTCTTAAACCCCTCTAACCTCACCTCTGACAATAAATGTGAGCAACTCACAGACTTCTTTGTCACTAAGATCAAGACCTGCCTATCAGCTGCCCCTGCCATTTCCTTCTTCTCATTAGCCCAATGGCCAAACTTCCTATAACGCTGCCTCCTTCCCTCGCCCTGAACTCACACCCATCTCCCCTCATGCCCTGTCTGAACTCATCTTGTCTACAAGACCCAACTCCTGTCCCCTCGATCCTATTCCCTACAATCAGGTTTCCACAACCGCCATAGTACTGAAACACTTCCTATCAAGTCACAATGACATCCACTGTGACTGTGACTGTGGTACACGTTCCTTCCTCCTCCATCTCGATCTGACTGCACCCATCCTCCTCTAACACCTCTCCACTGTCGTCCAGCTGGGTGGGACTGCTCTCACTCTTATTTATCTCATTGCAACCAGAGAATCACTTATAATGGCTCTCTTCCTGCTCCTGCACTGTTACCTCTGGTGTCTATCCGATCTATCCTTGGCCCCCCTCCTAATGCTAATCTGCATGCTGCCCCTCGGCGACATCGAAAAGCATAGCTTTAGTTTTCATAACGTATGCTGATGACACCGAGCTCTACCTCGCCAGTTCCCTCCAGTCCGCCACTGTTGCGAAATTATCAAACTCATTCTCAGACATCCAGAATGAGAGAAATGTCCTCCAATCAAATATCAGGAACACTGAAACCGTTGTTGCAAACTCTGTTCATTAGCTACTGACCCTCCCCCTGGTCACAGTCCAAGATTATGCCAGTCTATTCACACCGTTGGTGTCCCATCACGCCACCATTAAGACCACCTATTTCCATTTCGAGAGCATCACCCAACTTTGCCCCCGTCTCAGCACATCTGCTGCTGAAACCCTCATTCTTGCCTTCGTTCCCTCTCGACTTGATTATTCCAACACACTCCTGGCTGGTTTCCCACATTCCACTCTGTAAACCTGAGATTACTACCTTCGAGGTCCGACTTCTTAAATTTATGTCCGAACTCCCTATATTCAGCTCGTAGGACCTCATTCCCTTTTTTAAAAAACCTATGTCGTTGATACCAATATGTACCAAGACAACTGGCTGCTTGCGCTCCCCCCTCAGCATTCCCTGCAGTCGAGACATCCTTGACCCTAGCACCAGGGAGACAACATACCATCCTGGAGTCTCTTTTGTGATCACAGAAACGCCTGACTGTTCCCCTTACGATTGAATCCCCAATCACTAAATCCCTGCCACTCTTCTTCCTTCCCTCTTGTGCGACAGAGCCACACATGGTGCCATCAACTTGTCCGTTGCTGCTATCCCCTGAGCCTTCTCCCCCAACAGTATTCAAAGCGGTATATCTGTTAGAGAGAAAAGGTTGGCCACAGGGGACTCCTCCACTAACTGCCTTCCTCTACTCCGCCTGCTGGTCATCCACTTCCTTTCTGCTTTTGCAGCATTTTCCTGCAGTGACCACCTCGCTAAACGTGCTATCCATGACGTTTTAAGCATCGCGGATGCTCCACAGTAAAACCACCCAGAGCTCCAGCTCCGTAATGCTGGTAGCCAGTAGCTGCAGATGGATACACATCCTGCACACACGGACATCAGGGACACTGGAAGCGTCCCTGATTTCCCACATAGCGGAGGAGGAGCAGATCACGGGGCTGAGCTCTCCTGTCATGACTTACCCTCAGATTGATTAGTTAATCCCTGAATTAAAAAATACTAATCACGCTAGGGGCCTTGTTCTACTCCAAACATTACCCACTACAATCTAAAGTCCTTACCTTTACTTTTGAAGTTGCTGATAAATCCTACTAAAAATTAATATAGTTCACTAGTTAACATAAATCTCACTCAAAAAACGTTACTCACTTGTTCCTTATTATTAAACTTTTTACTGCACGAACCCGGCTATTTAGGAGTTATTCCCACAGCATTTACTCAGCAATCACCCTGCATCTTTCCTGTTACATCACTGCTCACTTTGTTTTCCAACTCTGGCGTGCTTGGACTCCTCTCCCGGAAGGCAAGTGCTCCAGAAACCTCCAACATATCTGTGCTGCCCAAATTCTGGCCTCTTATGCATCCCTGATTTTAATCGCTCCACCATTGCTGGCTATGTTTTCAGTTTCCTCAGACCCAAGCTCTGGAAGCGCCTCCCTGCATCTCTTCAACTCTCTGCTTTGCTCTTTTAAGACACTTTTTAAAAAACCTACCTCCTTGACCAAGCTTTTTGTCATTTAACCCTCCTTTTGTGGCTTGGTGTTATCCTTTGTTTTATAATGCTCCGGTGAAACACCTTGGGATGTTTTATGAAATTAAAGGCGCTGGAAAATACAAGTTGTTGTTGGAAGTCTGGAAGATCAAAACCTGTGTGTCCACGATCACTGCAGCAAGCTCCTTGAATCCAGCAGGGGACAGGCCCTCTGGTCCAGGGCATGTGTCAGCTTCCATTAGTACCCCAGACTGTATTCTTACCCGGTTCGGTCCGTTCACTGGAGTTTCTATCCCAGACCAGCCCCTGTATTCTGACCCGGTTCGGTCCATTCCCTGGGGTTTATATCCTGGTGCAGCCTCTGTATTCTGACCCAGTTCAGTCCATTGGCTGGAGTTTCTATCCTGGACCATCCACTGTATTCTTACCCGGTTCGGTCCGTTCCCTGGGGTTTCTATCCTGGTGCAGCCCCTGTATTCTGACCCGGTTCGGTCCATTCCCTGGGGTTTCTATCCCGGACCAGCCCCTGTATTCTGACCCGGTTCAGACCATTCCCTGGGGTTTCTATCCCGGACCATCCCTCGTATTCTGATCCAGTTCAATCCATTCCCTGGGGTTTCTATCCCGTACCAGCCCCTGTATTCTGACCCGGTTCAGTCCATTCCCTGGGGTTTCTATCCCGGACCATCCCCTGTATTCTGATCCGGTTCAGTCCATTCCCTGGGGTTTCTATCCCGTACCAGCCCCTGTATTCTGACCCGGTTCAGTCTATTCCCTGGGGTTTCTATCCCGGACCATCCCCTGTATTCTGATCCAGTTCAGTCCATTCCCTGGGGTTTCTATCCCGGACCATCCCCTGTATTCTGATCCAGTTCAGTCCATTCCCTGGGGTTTCTATCCCGGAGCAGTTCCTGTATTCTGACCCGGTTTGGTCCATTCCCTGGGGTTTCTATCCCGGACCATCCCCTGCATTCTAACCCAGTTTGGTCCATTCCCTGGGGTTTCTAACCCGGACAATCCCCTGTATTATCATCCAGTTCAATCCATTCCCTGGGGTTTCTATCCCGTACCAGCCCCTGTATTCTGATCCGGTTCAGTCCATTCCCTGGGGTTTCTATCCCGGACCATCCCCTGTATTCTGATCCAGTTCAGTCCATTCCCTGGGGTTTCTATCCCGTACCAGCCCCTGTATTCTGACCCAGTTCAGTCTATTCCCTGGGGTTTCTATCCCGGACCATCCCCTGTATTCTGATCCAGTTCAGTCCATTCCCTGGGGTTTCTATCCCGGACCATCCCCTGTATTCTGATCCAGTTCAGTCCATTCCCTGGGGTTTCTATCCCGGAGCAGTTCCTGTATTCTGACCCGGTTTGGTCAATTCCCTGGGGTTTCTATTCCGGACCATCCCCTGCATTCTAACCCAGTTTGGTCCATTCCCTGGGGTTTCTAACCCGGACAATCCCCTGTATTCTGACCCAGTTCAGTCATTCCCTGGGGTTTCTATCCCGGAGCAGTTCCTCTATTCTGACCCAGTTCAGTCCATTCCCTGGGGTTTCTAGACTGGACCAGCCCCTGTATTCTGACACGGTTCGGTCCATTGCAAAGGATTGCTATTCTGGACCAGCCCCTGTATTTTGACCCAGTTCTGTCCATTCCCTGGGGTTACTATCCTGGACCAGCCCCTGTATTTTGACCCAGTTCTGTCCATTCCCTTGGGTTACTATCCTGGACCAGCCCCTGTCTTCTGACCCAGTTCAGTCCATTCCCTGGGGTTACTATCTTGGACCAGCCCCTGTATTATGACCCAGTTCAGTTCAGTCCATTCCCTGGGCTTACTAACCTGGACCAGCCCCTGTATTCTGATCAAGTTCAGTCCATTCCATGGGGTTACTATCCTGGACCAGCCCCTGTATTCTGACACAGTTCAGTTCAGTCCATTCCCTGGGGTTACTATCCTGGATCATCCCTTGTATTCTGACCCAGTTCAGTTCAGTCCATTCCCTGGGTTTACTATCCTGGACCAGCCTCTGTATTCTGACGCAGTTCAGTTCAGTCCATTCACTGGGGTTACTATCCTGGACCAGTCCCCGTATTCTGAACCAGTTCAGTCCATTCCCTGGGGTTACTATCCTGGACCAGCCCCAGTATTCTGACCCAGTTCAGTCCATTCCCTGGGGTTACTATCCTGGACCAGTCCCTGTATTCTGACCCAGTTCGGTCCATTCCCTGTGATTACTAACCCGGACCAGCCCCTGTATTCTGATCCAGTTCGGTCCATTCCCTGGGGTTACTATCCAGGACCAGCCCCTGTATTCTGACCCAGTTCGGTCCATTCCCTGGTGTTACTATCCTGGAGCAGCCCCTGTATTCTGACCCAGTTCGGTCCATTCCCTGGGGTTACTATCCAGGACCAGCCCCTGTATTCTGACCCTGTTCGGTCCATTCCCTGGGGTTTCTATCCAGGACCAGCCCCTGTATTCTGACCCAGTTTGGTCCATTCCCTGGGGTTACTATCCTGGAGCAGCCCCTGTATTCTGACCCAGTTCGGTCCATTCCCTGGGGTTACTATCCTGGACCAGCCCCTGTATTCTGACCCAGTTCGGTCCATTCCCTGGGGTTACTATCCTGGACCAGCCCCTGTATTCTGACCCAGTACAGTCCATTCCCTGGGGTTACTATCCTGGTCCCGCCCCTGTATTCTGACCCAGTTCAGTCCATTCCCTGGGGTTACTATCCTGGACCGTCCCCTGTATTCTGACCCAGTTCAGTTCAGTCCATTCCCTGGGGTTACTATCCTGGACCAGCATCTGTATTCTGACGCAGTTCAGTTCAGTCCATTCCCTGGGGTTACTATCCTGGACCAGTCCCCGTATTCTGAACCAGTTCAGTCCATTCCCTGGGGTTACTATCCTGGACCAGCCCCAGTATTCTGACCCAGTTCACTCCATTCCCTGGGGTTACTATCCTGGACCAGCCCCTGTATTCTGACCCAGTTCGGTCCATTCCCTGTGGTTACTATCCTGGACCAGTCCCTGTATTCTGACCCAGTTCGGTCCATTCCCTGGGATTTCTATCCCGGACCAGCCCCTGTATTCTGATCCAGTTCGGTCCATTCCCTGGGGTTACTCTCCCGGAGCAGTCCCTGTATTCTGACCCAGTTCGGTCCATTCCCTGGGGTTACTATCCAGGACCAGCCCCTGTATTCTGACCCAGTTCGGTCCATTCCCTGGGGTTACTATCCTGGAGCAGCCCCTGTATTCTGTCCCAGTTCAGTCCATTTCCTGGGGTTACTATCCAGGACCAGCCCCTGTATTCTGACCCAGTTCGGTCCATTCCCTGGGGTTACTATCCTGGACCAGCCCCTGTATTCAGACCCAGTTCGGTCCATTCCCTGGGGTTACTATCCTGGAGCAGCCCCTGTATTCTGTCCCAGTTCGGTCCATTCCCTGGCGTTACTATCCTGGACCAGTCCCTGTATTCTGACCCAGTTCAGTCCATTCCCTGGGGTTACTATCCTGGACCAGCCCCTGTATTCTGGACCAGTACAGTCCATTCCCTGGGGTTACTATCCTGGACCCGCCCCTGTATTCTGACCCAGTTCAGTCCATTCCCTGGGGTTACTATCCTGGTCCCGCCCCTGTATTCTGATCCAGTTCAGTCCATTCCCTGGTGTTACTAGCTTGGACGAGCCCCTGTATTCTGACACAGTTCAGTCCATTCCCTGGGGTTACTATCCTGGACCAGCCCCTGTGTTCTGAACCAGTTCAGTCCATTCCCTGGGGTTACTATCCTGGACCAGCCCCTGTGTTCTGATCCAGGTCAGTCCATTCCCTGGGGTTACTATCCTGACCAGCCCCTGTATTCTGACCCAGTTCAGTCCATTCCCTGGTGTTACTATCCAGGACCAGCCCCTGTGTTCTGATCCAGTTCAGTCCATTCCCTGGGGTTTACTATCCTGGACCAGCCCCTGTTTTCTGTTCCAGTTCAGTCCATTCCCTGGGGTTACTATCCTGGACCAGCCCCTGTATTCTGACCCAGTTCGGTCCATTCCCTGGGGTTACTATCCAGGACCAGCCCCTGTATTCTGACCCAGTTCGGTCCATTCCCTGGGGTTACCTTCCTGGACCAGCCCCTGTATTCTGACCCAGTTCAGTCCATTCCCTGGGGTTACTATCCTGGAGCAGCCCCTGTATTCTGACCCAGTTCGGTCCATTCCCTGGGGTTACTATCCTGGAGCAGCCCCTGTATTCTGACCCGGTTTGGTCCATTCCCTGTGGTTTCTATCCCGGACCATCCCCTGTATTCTGACCCGGTTTGGTCCATTCCCTGGGGTTTCTATCCCGGACAATCCCCTGTATTCTGACCCAGTTCAGTCCATTCCCTGGGGTTTCTATCCCGGAGCAGTTCCTGTATTCTGACCCAGTTCAGTCAACTCCCCTTTTCAGGCAGTGACTTTCAGACCATCACCATCCTCTGGGTGAAAAGGTTTTTCCTCATCTCACCTCTAATCTTTCTTCCGATTACTTTAAATCTATGCTCCCACCTCCCCCCATCACTGACCTCTCTGCTAAGGTGAATAGACCCTTCACCTCCACTCTATCCAGGTCCCTCACAATTTTGTACATTTCAATCTGATCTCTCCTCAGCCTTCTCTGTTCCAAGGAGAACAACCCCAGCTTATCCAATCTTTCCTCATAGCTGCATTTTCCAGTCCAGACAACATCCTGGTAAATATCCTCTGCATCCTCTCTGGTGCAATTCCATCATTTCTGTAATGAGGTGACCAGAACTACACACAGTACTCAAGTTGTGGCCCAACCAATGAGTTATACAGTTCCAGCAGAACCTCCCTGCTCTTGTATTCGAGACCTCAGTTAATAAAGGAAAGGATTCTATATGCCTTCTTCACCACCTTACCGACCTGTCCTGCTACCTTCAGGGATCTGTGGACATTCACTCCAAGGTCCCTCACCTCCTCTACACTTCTCAGTATTTTCCCATTAATCGTGTATTCCTTTGCCTTGTTTGACCTCCCCAAATGCATCACCTCACACTTCTCCAGGTTGAATTCCATTTACCACTTTTCTGCACATCTGACCACACCATCAGTATCTTCCTGTAGCCTACAGCTATCCTCCTCGCTATCTACCACACAGCCAATCTTTGCGTCATCTGCAAACTTCTTAATCATGCCCCCAACATTTACGTCCAAATCGATAATATATACCACAAAAAGCAGGGGACCCAGTACTGAGCCCTGTGGAACGTCACTGGAAACAGCCGTCCAGTTACAAACAAACCCATCAACAATTACTTTTTGTTTCCTGCCATTGAGCCAATTTTGTATCCACCTTGCTGCATTTCCCTAGATACCATGGGATTTTATTTTTTTAACCAGTCTGCCATGTGGGACCTTGTCAAAAGCCTTGCTAAATTCCGTGTATACCACATCAACTGCATAACCCCCATCTATCTTCCTTGTTACTTCTTCAAAACATTTGATCAAGTTGGTCAAACAAAATCTTCCCTTAACAAATCCATGCTGACTATCCATGATTCATCTGTGCCTTTCTAAGTGACAGTTTACCCTGTCTCTCAGAATAGATTCCAATAATTTGCCCACTACTGAGGTTAGACTGACTGGCCTGTAATTATTCGGTCTATCCTTCGATCCCTTTTTAAACAGAGGTACAACGTTAGCAATTCTCCGACACCATACCTGTGTCCAGTGAGGACTGGAAAATGATGGTCAGACCCTCTGCTATTTCCTCTCTTGCTGCTTTTAACAGAACATTTCATCTGGCTCTGGTGGTTTATCAACTTTCAAGGATGCTACTCCTATTAATACTTCCCCTCTCCCTATGTTTATCTCATCCAATGCTTCACACTCTTCCTCCTTAACTATAATATCTGCAACGCCCCCCTGTTTTGTGAAGACAGACGCAAAATATTCATTCTGAACCATACCAATATCTTCCACTCCTACACATAGGTTACCTTTTTGGTATTTTATGGGCCCTACTCTCTCCTTAGTTACTCTTAATGTATTGATAAAACATCTTTGGGTTCATCTTGATTTTGCTTGCCAATATTCTTTCATGCCCTCTGTTTGCTTTTCTAATTTCCTTTTTGATTTCACCCCTCCACTTTTTATCCTCCTGCCGGCTTTCTGTAGTATTGAGTTCTCGGTGTTGGACATAAGCTTTCTTTTCTGCCTTATCTTACCCTGTAGGCTCCTTGCCATCCATAGGGCTCTAGATTTGGCCGCCTCACCCTTTTTCTTTGTAGGAACATGTTTACCCTGAACCCCTTGAATCTCCCCTTTGAATGCCTCCCACTGTTCTGACACTGATTTACCTTCAAGTATCTGATTCGGTCCACTTTCACTAAATCACTCCTCAGTTTAGTCAAATTGGATTTGCCCAATTGAGAACTCTAACTCCTGTTCTATCTATGTCCTTTTCCACAATTATGTTACAATGAGGTATTGGGGAAGGTAGCACTGTCGCAGAGGACAGATGGGCACGGAGAAGGGTTAAAGTGCGTATACTTCAACGCAAGAAGCATCAGGAATAAGGTGAGTGAATTGAAGGCGTGGATGGGCACTTGGGACTACGATGTTGTGGCCATCACTGAAACGTGGATAGGTGAGGGGGAGGAATGGTTCTTGGAGGTACCTGGTTATAGATGTTTTCATAAGATTAGGAATGGTGGTAAAAGAGGTGGGGGGGTGGCATTGTTAGTTAGAAATAGTGTAACAACTGCTGAAAGAATTTTCGAGGAGGATCTGCCGACTGAGGCACTGTGGGTTGAGGTCAGGAACAGGAAAGGAGCAGTCACCTTGATGGGAGTTTTCTATCGGCCCCCCAATAGCAGCAGGGAGGTGGAAGAGCAGATTGGGAAACAGATTTTGGAAAGGAGCAGAAGTCACAGGGTAGTAATTATGGGGGATTTCAACTTCCCAAATATTGATTGGCAACTCTTTAGATCGAATAGTTTGGATGGGGTAGTGTTTGTGCAGTATGTCCAGGAAGCTTTTCTGACTCAGTATGTAGACTGCCCGACCAGAGGGGAGGCAATATTGGATTTGGTACTATGTAATGAACCAGGGCAAGTGATAGAGCTGTTGGTGGGCGAGCACTTTGGAGATAGTGATCACAATTCTGTAGCATTCACTGTGGTAATGGAGAGGGATAGGTATGTGCAACAGGGCAAGGTTTACAATTGGGGGAAGGGTAGATATGATGCTGTCAGGCAGGAACTGAGGAGCATAAGTTGGGAGCATATGCTGGCAGGGAAGGGCACGGTCGAAATGTGGAACTTTTTCAAGGAGCAGATAGTAGGGGCCATTGATAAGCATGTCCCTGTCAGACAGGGAAGGGATGGTCATGTGAGGGAACCGTGGTTGACAAGAGAGGTTGAGAGTCTTGTTAGGAAGAAGAAGGATGCGTATATAAGGTTGAGGAAAAAGGGCACAGGCATAGCTCTGGAGGGATACAAGATGGCCAGGAAGGATCTGAAGAAAGGGATTAGGAGAGCTAAGAGAGGGCATGAAAAATGCTTGGCGGGTAGGATAAAAGAAAACCCCAAGGCCTTTTACGCGTATGTCAGAAATATGAGGATGACTAGGGGGACCGTAGGTCCGGTCAAGGACAATAGCGGGAGACTGTGTGTTGAGCCGGAAGAGATAAGTGAGGTTTTGAATGAGTACTTCTCTTCGGTATTTACGAATGAGAAGGGGTGTATTACTGAAGAGGACGGTGTGAAACAGACTGGTAAGCTCGAGGAAGTGCTCGTTAGGAGGGAAGATGTGTTGGGGTTTTTGAATAACTTGAAGATAGACAAGTCTCCCGGGCCTGACGGGGTATATCCAAGGATGTTATGGGAAGCAAGGGATGAAATTGCAGAGCCGCTGGCAATGATCTTTTCATCTTCTCTGTTGACGGGGGTGGTACCAGGTGATTGGAGGGTGGCAAATGTTGTGCCCCTGTTCAAGAAAGGGAATAGGAACAACCCTGGGAATTACAGGCCAGTTAGTCTTACTTCGGTGGTAGGCAAGTTGATGGAAAAGGTGCTGAGGGATAGGATTTCTGAGCATCTGGAAAGACACTGCTTGATTCGGGACAGTCAGCACGGTTTTGTGAGGGGTAGGTCTTGCCTCACAAGCCTGATTGAATTCTTTGAGCAGGTGACCAAGCAAGTGGATGAGGGTAAACCAGTGGATGTGGTGTACATGGATTTTAGTAAGGCATTTGATAAGGTCCCCCATGGTAGACTTATGGAGAAAGTCAGGAGGCATGGGATAGTGGGGAATGTGGCCAGTTGGATTAAGAATTGGCTAACTGATAGAAGGCAGAGAGTGGTCTTAGATGGTAAATACTCAGCCTGGAGCCCAGTTACCAGTGGCGTGCCACAGGGATCAGTTCTGGGTCCTCTCCTGTTTGTGATTTTTATTAACGACTTGGATGAGGAAGTCGAAGGGTGGGTCAGTAAATTTGCAGATGATACAAAGGTTGGTGGAGTTGTGGATACCGAGGAGGGCTATTGTCGTCTGCAAAGGGACTTGGATAGGTTGCAGTGCTGGGCTGAAAAGTGGCAGATGGAGTTTAACCCTGAAAAGTGTGAGGTCGTCCATTTTGGAAGGACAAACACGAATGCAAAATACTGGGTTAACGGTAGGGTTCTTGGGCATGTGGAGGAGCAGAGAGACCTTGGGGTCTATGTGCATAGATCGTTGAAAGTTGCAACTCAAGTGGATAGGGCTGTGAAGAAGGCATATGGGGTGTTAGCGTTCATTAGCAGAGGGATTGAATTTAAGAGCCGTGAGGTGATGATGCAGCTGTACAGGACCTTGGTAAGGCCTCATTTGGAGTACTGTGTGCAGTTCTGGTCGCCTCATTTTAGGAAGGATGTGGAAGCCTTGGAGAGGGTGCAGAGGAGATTTACCAGGATGTTGCCTGGAATGGAGAATAAGTCTTACGAGGAAAGGCTGAACATTCTGGGCCTCTTCTCATTAGAACGGAGAAGGATGAGGGGTGACATGATAGAGGTTTATAAGATGATCAGGGGAATAGATAGGGTAGACAGTCAGAAACTTTTTCCCCGGGTGGAGCAAAGCGTTACAAGGGGTCATAAATTTAAGGTGAAGGGTGGGAGATATAAGGGGGATGTCAGGGGAAGGTTCTTTACCCAGAGAGTGGTCGGGGCATGGAATGCCTTGCCTGGGGAAGTTGTTGAGTCAGAAACTTTAGGGACTTTCAAACGGCTTTTAGATAGGTATATGGATAAAGGAGAATGATGGGGTATAGATTAAATTGTCCTTGACAGAGGACAAAGGATCGGCACAACATCGTGGGCCGAAGGGCCTGTTCTGTGCTGTATTTTCTATGTTCTATGTTCTATGTTCTATGTTCTAAAACTGACTGAATTATGATCACTATCACCAAAATGCTCTCTCTCCCACTGCCAATCCTGCCATCTGCCCATCTTCATTTCCTAAAACTAAGTCTCAAACTGCGCCCTCTCTTGTTGGACTTACTACATACTGGGCAAAAAAGTTCTCCTGAAAGAATTCTGCTCCCTCAATTCCTTTCACATTAAAACTATCCCGGTTAATATTGGGGGAGTTAAAATCGCCTACTATTACTGCCCTATTGATCTTGAACTTCTCAGAGATTTGCCTACATATCTGCTCTTCTATCTCCCTCTGACTGGGGGTCTATAATACACTCCTAGCAGTGTCATTGCCCCTTTTTTGTTCTTTCGCTCAATCCATATGGTCTCATTTGATGAACCTTCCAACATATTATCCCTCCTCACAATAGTTTCTTTGACCTAAAATGCCACTCCTCCTCCTTTCTTATCCCCCTCCCTATCGCATCTGAAAAGCCTGTAACTATCAGCTGCCATTCCTGTCCCTCCTTAAGCCATGTTTCTGTAATAGCTATGATATCATACTGCCACTTGTCTATTTCTGCCCTCAGCTCATCTGCTTTATTTGCTATACTTCTTGCATTGAAGTAGATACCCTGAGCACTGCCAAATTTATTTATTTTCTAACCCTCATTTCCTCTGTCTTCCAGACCCATCCATTAATTTTCCACCTTCCATTTTCATTTCTGATTTTGTCCCAACTGAGTCCACCCTCAGGTCCCCGTCCCCCTGCCAAACTAGTTTAAACCCTCCCCAACAGCACTGGCAAAACGTCCCGTAAGGAACTCAGTCCCGGCTCTGTTCAGGTGCAACCCGTCCAGCCTGTACAGGTCTGATCTCCCCCCACAGCCGGTCCTATTGTCCCAGGAATCTGAAGCCCTCCCTTATGCACCATCTTTCCAGCTACGCATTCATCTGTCTTATCCTTCTATTTCTATACTCACTAGCACGTGGCACTGGGAGTAATCTGGGGTTTACTACTTTTGAGGTCCTGCTTGCTAATTTCTTACCAAGCTCCCTAAATTCTGACTGCAGGACCACATCCCTCTTTCTACCTGTGTCGTTGCTTCCGATGTGGGCCATGACTGCTGGCTGTTTACCCTCCCCCTTCAGAATTCTCAGTGACCCTAGCACCAGGGAAGCAACACACCATCCTGGATTCATGTTTGCGGCCACAGAAACGCTGGTCTGTTCCCCTGACTATTGAATCATCTATCACTATGGCTCTTCTAGTCTTCCCTGTACCCCCCTGTGCAGCTGAGCCACCCATGGTGCCATGGACTTGATTCTGGCTGCACTCCCCAGGTGAAGCATCACTTTCCTCAGTTTTCAGAACTGAATACCTGTTGGAGAGCGAGATGAACTCAGGGGTTTCCTGCACTACCTGCCTGATTCTTTTTGACTGTCTGGTGGTCACCCATTCCCTCTCTCCCTGCAAACTCATGGCTGTGGGGTGACCACATCTATAAAAGTGCGATCCACGTAGATCTCATCCTCATGAATACACTGCGGTGTCGCTAGCTGCTGCTCATGTTCCAAAACCCGGAGCTCAAGCTGCTTCAATTGACGAGACTTCCTGCACAAATGTTTCTCCAGGATATGGGAACCGTCATGGAGCTCCCACATAGCACAGGAGGTGCACTCTTGAGGTTGTAGAAACCCTGCCATACCTTTTATTTATAAGTTGACCCTTTACTATTGCTTAAAAAAAACCTTGCTAATACTATAACAGCTTAGAATTATTAATAAACCTTACGAGAACTGATAAATCCTACTAAAAATCAATGCAATTCACTAGTTAAAATAAACCTAACTCAAAAAAAGAAGCAGCTACTCACATGTTCCTTATTATTAAGTTATTTACACACACACACCTGAACAGTAGTGTCCTATCCCAACTAGTTCGAGTTATTCCCACAGCAGTTGCTCACCTTGCAGCTTTCCTGCAACGTCACTGCTCACTTTGTTTTCAAACTCTGATGTGCCTGGACTCCTCTCCACTGCTCTCCCGGAAGGTAAGTTCTCTCGGCCGCAATCCTCAGACTCTATTTATTGGCTCCCCATTCCGTGCTCTTCCCGCAGGCCCGCTGCTCTCCCGGAAGGTAAGTGCTCGAGGCCACGATCCTCAGGCTGTATTTATCGGCTCCCTCCTCGTGCTCTCCTGGAAGGTATGTGCTTTCTATTATTAGGGGATGCTTTTAGTGTGTTCCACTGTGAAGACAGATACAAAGTATTTGTTCAAAGTCTCTGCCATTTCCTTCTTCCCATTACTTATTCCCCAGTCTCAATCTTTATCATGACCAGGTCCACATTTCCCTGCAGAATATTCTCTACCTCAGGCTGCATTGTGTTAATAAATCTCATCAATGAATGCTCCCAGTGCGGAGTCTCGGCCAATGGGATCCTGTCTGCAAATGGGTTCCAGAGATCAGCAGGTTCACTAGATTTCACTGAGCAGCCTCTGATGTGGAGAGTTGATCATAACACCTGGGAAAGGCTTGGCCTCAGAACTAACAGCTGCTGTGCTGATGGAGGGCGAAGGACTGATACCATATTTAACAAGGCAACGGTCTCCTTCTAATATTGCCGTTCCACCCTCTTATTAATATTGTATTTATTACAGAACGTCAGGATCTTGGAACGTCTGTCACCACCATGGCCGAAGGTCCAAGCGGAGGAGCAGATCTAACACCTTCAAGAATGAGATTGAGCACAGGTAAGTTCAGAAATCTGTTCAAATACAAACTCTGCCCTGACAAATGGTCCTACGCTCCTTGAAGAATCTTCAGCTCATACAAGCAGAGGACACAGTACAGGGGTTTAATAGGAAGAGGGGCATCACACAGCTGGAGGGAACCCCTGAGCACCAGAACAGAGCAATAGATATCTGGTACTGGGGACTGTAAACTGGGTAGAGACAGTCATTCAGTGAAGAATATGTTTCTGAGCAAAAGTGTGACCGCAAAGAGCAGGAAGCCACCCAACGCTGGACAGGATGAGAAACAGGTGAGGCACAGGAATAGGTGAAAGATCAAGGTGAGATATTGTGTATTCGGTGGAACAGAAAATATCCTCTGTTGCCCTGAGCAGGCCCTGAATGGAATGTTGAGTTGCTGGTGCCAGAGGGAAGAGGCTGTTGATGAAACTAACAGTCAGTAAGATCAATGTTCAGATCCACTCTGAAACCCCATACACACCTGGCAGGATCCTGATACACTGTGAAAGCCCATACATACCTGGCAGGATCCTGATCCACTGTGAAACCCCATACACACCTGGCAGATGCTGATACACTGTGAAACCCCCATACACACCTGGCAGGATCCTGATCCACTGTGAAACCCCATACACACCTGGCAGATCCTGATACACTGTGAAACCCTCAAATACACCTGGCAGATCCTGATACACTGTTAAACCCCCATACACACCTGGCAGGATCATGATCCACTGTGAAACCCCATACACACCTGGCAGATCCTGATACACTGTTAAACCCCCATACACACCTGGCAGGATCATAATCCACTGCGAAACCCCATAAACACCTGGCAGGATCCTGATACACTGTGAAAACCCCAGACACACCTGGAAGATCCTGTTACACTGTGAAAACCCCCGACACACCTGGCAGGATCCTGTTACACTGTGAAAACCCCAGACACACCTGGAAGGATCCTGATACACTGTGAAAAACCCATACACACCTGGCAGGATACTGATACACTGTGAAAACCCCATTCAAACCTGGCAGATCCTGTTGCACTGTGAAACCCCCATACACACCTGGCAGGATCCTGATACACTGTGAAACACCCACAAACACCTGGCAGGATCCTGATACACTGTGAAACCCCCATGCACATCTGGCAGGATCCTGATACACTGTTAAACCCCCAAACACATCTGGCAGGATCCTGATCCACTGTGAAACCCCATACACACCTGGCTGATCCTGATACACTGTGAAACCCCCATACACACCTGGCAGGATCCTGATACACTGTGAAACCCCATACACACCTGGCAGGATCCTGATGCACTGTGAAAACCCCAGACACACCTGGCAGGATACTGATTAACTGTGAAAACCCCATTCACACCTGGCAGATCCTGTTGCACTGTGAAACCCCCATACACACCTGGCAGGATCCTGATACACTGTGAAAACCCCATACACACCTGGCAGATCCTGTTACACTGTGAAAACCCATACACACCCGGCAGGATCCTGAGACACTGTGAAAACCCCATACACATCTGGCAGGATCCTGAGACACTGTGAAAACCCCATACACACCCGGCAGGATCCTGATACACTGGGAAAAACCATACACACCCGGCAGGATCCTGATACATTGTGAAAACCCCATACACCCGGCAGGATCCTGATCCACTGGGAAAAACCATACACACCCGGCAGGATCCTGATACATTGTGAAAACCCCATACACCTGGCAGGATCCTGATACATTGTGAAAACCCCATACACAGGGTGCTCCGGTTTCCTCCCACATGCCAAAGACTTGCAGGTTGATATGTTAATTGGCCATCATAAATTGCCCCTAGTATAGGTAGGTGGTACGGAAATATATAGGGATAGGTGGGGATGTGATAGGAATACGGGATTAGTGTAGGATTAGTATAAATGGGTGGTTGATGGTCGGCACAGACTCGGTGGGCCGAAGGGCCTGTTTAAGTGCTGTATCTCTCAACTAAACTAAATACTGACACCTAGTGTCACTGACACCCAGTGACACAAACAAACACACACTGACACCCAGTCGCACAGAGAAACATTGATACACTGACACCAAGTAACACAGACACACACTGACACCCAGTAACAAAGACATACACTGATACCAAGTCACAAAGACATACTCTGATACCCAGTAACACAAACAAACACACACTGACAACCAGTAGCACAGAGAAACACTGATACACAGTAACAATGACATACACTGACACCAAGTAACACAGACACACACTGACACCCAGTAAAAAAGACATACACTGACACCAAGTCACAAAGACATACACTGATACCAAGTCACAAAGACATACACTGATACCCAGTAACGCAGACACACACTTACACCAAATAACAATGACATACACTGACATCAAGTAACAAAGACATGCACTGACACCAAGTCACAAAGACATACACTGACACCCAGTAACACAAGCAAACACACACTGACACCCTGTAACACAGAGAAACACTAATAAACAGTAACAAAGACATACACTGACACCAACTAACACATTCACACACTGACAACCAGTAACAAAGACATACACTGACACCAAGTCACAAAGACATACACTGATACCAAGTCACAAAGACATACACTGATACCCAGTAACACAGACACACACTGACACCAAGTAACAAAGACATACACTGACACCAAGTAACAAAGACATACACTTACACCAAGTAACAAAGACAGACAATTACACCAAGTATGTTGACATACACTGACACCAAGTAACAAAGACATACATGATACCCATTAACACAGACACACACTTACACCAAGTAACACAGACATACACTGACACCAAGTAACAAAGACATGCACTGATACCCTGTAACACTGACACACACTTACACCAAGTAACAAAGACAGACACTGATACCCAGTAACACAGACACACACTTACACCAAGTAACAAAGACATACACTGACACCAAGTAACAAAGACATACACTGACACCCAGTAACACAGGGACACACGGACACCAAGTAACAAAGACATACACTTACACCAAGTAACACAGACACACACTGACACCCGGTAACAATGACATACACTGATACCAAGTCACAAAGACATACACTGACACCAAGTAACAAAGAGATACACTGATACCCAGGAACACAGACACACACTTACACCAAGTAACAAAGACATACACTTACACCAAGTAACACAGACATACACTGACACCAAGTAACAAAGACATACAATTACACCAAGTAACAAAGACACACACTTACACCAAATAACAATGACATACACTGACACCAAGTAACAAAGACAGACACTGACACCCAGTAACAAAGACATGCACTGACACCAAGTCACAAAGACATACACTGACACCCAGTAACACAAACAAACACACACTGACAACCAGTAGCACAGAGAAACACTGATACACAGTAACAATGACATACACTGACACCAAGTAACACAGACACACACTGACACCCAGTAAAAAAGACATAGACTGACACCAAGTCACAAAGACATACACTGATACCAAGTCACAAAGACATACACTGATACCCAGTAACACAGACACACACTGACACCAAGTAACAAAGACATACACTGACACCAAGTAAAAAGACAGACAATTACACCAAGTAACAAAGACATACACTTACACGAAGTATTTTGACATACACTGACACCAAGTAACAAAGACATACACTGATATCCAGTAAAGCAGACACACACTTGCACCAAGTAACAATGACATACACTGACACCAAGTAACAAAGACATACACTGATACCCAGTAACGCAGACACACACTGACACCAAATAACAATGACATACACTGACATCCAGTAACAAAGACATGCACTGACACCAAGTCACAAAGACATACACTGACACCCAGTAACACAACGAAACACACACTGACACCCTGTAACACGGAGAAACAGTAATAAACAGTAACAAAGACATACACTGACACCAACTAACACATTCACACACTGACAACCAGTAACAAAGACATACACTGACACCAAGTCACAAAGACATACACTGATACCTAGTCACAAAGACATACACTGATACCCAGTAACACAGACACACACTGACACCAAGTAACAAAGACAGACACTGACACCAAGTAACAAAGACATACACTTACACCAAGTAACAAAGACTGACAATTACACCAAGTATGTTGACATACACTGACACCAAGTAACAAAGACATACATGATACCCATTAACACAGACACACACTTACACCAAGTAACACAGACATACACTGACACCAAGTAACAAAGACATGCACTGATACCCTGTAACACTGACACACACTTACACCAAGTAACAAAGACAGACACTGATACCCAGTAACACAGACACACACTTACACCAAGTAACAAAGACATACACTGACACCAAGTAACAAAGACATACACTGACACCCAGTAACACAGACACACACGGACACCAAGTAACAAAGACATACACTTACACCAAGTAACACAGACACACACTGACACCCGGTAACAATGACATACACTGATACCAAGTCACAAAGACATACACTGACACCAAGTAACAAAGAGATACCCTGATACCCAGGAACACAGACACACACTTACACCAAGTAACAAAGACATACACTTACACCAAGTAACACAGACATACACTGACACCAAGTAACAAAGACATACAATTACACCAAGTAACAAAGACACACACTTACACCAAATAACAATGACATACACTGACACCAAGTAACAAAGACAGACACTGACACCCAGTAACAAAGACATGCACTGACACCAAGTCACAAAGACATACACTGACACCCAGTAACACAAACAAACACACACTGACACCCTGTAACACCGAGAAACACTAATAAACAGTAACAAAGACATACACTGACACCAACTAACACATTCACACACTGACACCCTGTAACAAAGACATACACTGACACCAAGTCACAAAGACATACACTGATACCAAGTCACAAAGACATACACTGATACCCAGTAACACAGACACACACTGACACCAAGTAACAAAGACATACACTGACACCAAGTAACAAAGACATACACTTACACCAAGGAACAAAGACAGACAATTACACCAATTATTTTGACATACACTGACACCAAGTAACAAAGACATACATGATACCCATTAACACAGACACACACTTACACCAAGTAACACAGACATACACTGACACCAAGTAACAAAGACATGCACTGATACCCTGTAACACTGACACACACTTACACCAAGTAACAAAGACAGACACTGATACCCAGTAACACAGACACACACTTACACCAAGTAACAAAGACATACACTGACACCAAGTAACAAAGACATACACTGACACCCAGTAACACAGACACACCGACACCAAGTAACAAAGACATACAATTACACCAAGTAACACAGACACACACTGACACCCGGTAACAATGACATACACTGATACCAAGTCACAAAGACATACACTGACACCAAGTAACAAAGAGATACACTGATACCCAGGAACACAGATATACACTGACACCAAGTAACAAAGACATACAATTACACCAAGGAACAAAGACACACACTTACACCAAGTAACACAGATATGCACTGACACCAAGTAACAAAGACATGCACTGACACCCAGTAATACAGAGACACACGAACACCAAGTAACAAAGGCACACACTTACACCAAGTAACACAGACACACACTGACACCCAGGAACACAGACACACACTTACACCAAGTAACACAGACACACACTTACACCAAGTAACAAAGACATACACTTACACCAACTAACACAGACATAAACTGACACCAAGTAACAAAGACAGACACTGATACCCAGAAACACAGACACACACTTACACCAAGTAACAAAGACATACACTGACACCCAGTAACACAAACAAACACACACTGACACCCAGTAACACAGAGAAACACTAATAAACAGTAACACAGACATACACTGACACCAAGTCACAAAGACACACACTGACACCCAGTAACAAAGATATACACTGACACCAAGTCACAAAGACATACACTGATACCCAGGAACACAGACACACACTGTACACCCAGTAACAAAGACATACTCTGATACCAAGTCACAAAGACATACACTGATACCCAGTAACACAGACACACACTGACACCCAGCAACAAAGACATACGCTGATACCAAGTCACAAAGAAATACACTGATACCCAGTCACACAGACACACGCTGACAACCAGTAACACAGACATACACTGATACCAAGTCACAAAGACATACACTGATACCCAGTAACGCAGACACACACTGACACCAAGTAACAAAGACACACACTGACACCAAGTAACAAAGACATACACTTACAACAAGTAAGAAAGACACACACTTACACCAAGTCACAAAGACATACAATTACACCAAGTAACAAAGACAGACAATTACACCAAGTAACAAAGACATACACTTACACCAAGTATTTTGACATACACTGACACCAAGTAACAAAGACATACAATGATACCCAGTAACACAGACACACACTTACAACAAGTAACAAAGACATACACTGACACCAAGTCACAAAGACACACTCTGACACCCAGTAACAAAGACATACACTGATACCAAGTCACAAAGACATGCACTGAGACCCAGTAACACAGACACACACTTACACCAAGTAACACAGCCATACACTGTCACCAAGTAACAAAGACATACACTGATACTCAGTAACACAGAAACACACTTACACCAAGTAACAAAGACATACACTGACACCCAGTAACACAAAAAAACACACGGACACCCAGTAACACAGAGAAACACGAATAAACAGTAACAAAGACATACACTGACACCAGGTAACACAATCACACACTGACACCCAGTAACAAAGACATACACTGACACCAAGTCACAAAGACATAGACTGATACCAAGTCACAAAGACATACACTGATACCCAGTAACACAGACACACACTGAAACCAAGTAACAAAGACATACACTGACACCAAGTAACAAAGACATACACTTACACCAAGTAACAAAGACAGACAATTACACCAAGTAACACAGACATACACTGACACCAAGTAACAAAGACATACACTGATAATCAGTAACACAGAAACACACTTACACCAAGCAACAAAGACATACACTGACACCCGGTAACAAAGACATACGCTGACACCCAGTAACACAGACACACACTTACACCAAGTAACAAAGACATACACTTACAACAAGTAACAAAGACATACACTGACAGCAAGTAACAAATACATACAATTACACCAAGTAACAAAGACACTCACTTACACCAAGTAACACAGATATACACTGACACCAAGTAACAAAGACATGCACTGAAACCCAGTAACACAGACACACACGGACACCAAGTAACAAAGACACACACTTACACCAAGTAACACAGACACACACTGACACCCAGTAACACAGACACACACTTGCAACAAGTAACACAGACATACACTGACAAGAAGTAACAAAGACATACACTGATAACCAGGATCACAGACACACACTTACACCAAGTAACACAGACATACACTGACACCAAGTAACAAAGACATACACTGATACCCAGGAACACAGACACACACTTGCACCAAGTAACACAGACACACACTTGCACCAAGTAACAAAGACATACACTAACACCAAGTAACACAGACATACACTGACACCAAGTATCAAAGACATTCAATTACACCAAGTAACAAAGACACACACTTACACCAAGTCAAAAAAACACACACGGACACCCAGTAACACAGAGAAACACTAATAAACAGTAACAAAGACATACACTGACACCAAGTAACACAGTCACACACTGACACCCTGTAACAAAGACATACACTGACACCAAGTCACAAAGAAATACACTGATACCAAGTCACAAAGACATACACTGATACCCAGAAACACAGACACACACTGACATCCAGTAACAAAGACATACACTGACACCAAGTAACAAAGACATACACTTACACCAAGTAACAAAGACAGACAATTACACCAAGTAACAAAGACATCCACTTGCACCAAATATTTTGACATACACTGACACCAAGTAACAAAGACATACACTGATACCCAGTAACACAGACACACACTTACACCAAGTAACAAAGACATACACTGACACCAAGTCACAAAGACACACACTGACACACAGTAACAAAGACAGACACTGACACCAAGTCACAAAGACATACACTGATACCCAGTAGCACAGACACACACTTACACCAAGTAACACAGACATACACTGACACCCAGTAACGCAGACACACACTTACACCAAGAAACAAAAACATACACTTACATCAAGTAACACAGACTAAACACTGACAACAAGTAACAAAGACATTCAATTACACCAAGTAACAAAGACACACACTTACAACAAGTAACACAGATATACACTGACACCAAGTAACAAAGACATGCACTGACACCCAGTAACACAGACACACACGGACACCAAGTAACAAAGACACACACTAACACCAAGTAACACAGACACACACTGACACCCAGTAACAAAGACACACACTTACACCAAGTAACACAGACATACACTGACACCAAGTAACAAAGACATACACTGATACCCAGGAACACAGACACACACTTACACCACGTAACACAGACACACACTTAAACCAAGTAACAAAGACATACATTGATACCCAGGAACACAGACACACACTTACACCAAGTAACACAGACACACACTTGCACCAAGTAACACAGACATACACTGACACCAAGTAACAAAGACATACACTGATACTCAGTAACACAGAAACACACTTACACCAAGTAACAAAGACAGACACTGATACCCAGTAACACAGACACACACTTACACCAAGTAACAAAGACATACACTGACACCCGGTAACAAAGACATACACTGACACCCAGTAACACAGACACACACTTACACCAAGTAACAAAGACATACACTTACACCAAGTAACACAGACATACACTGACAGCAAGTAACAAAGACATACAATTACACCAAGTAACAAAGACACTCACTTACACCAAGTAACACAGATATACACTGACACCAAGTAACAAAGACATGCACTGACACCCAGTAACACAGACACACACGGACACCAAGTAACAAAGACACACACTTACACCAAGTAACACAGACACACACTGACACCCAGTAACAAAGACACACACTTACACCAAGTAACACAGACATACACTGACACCTAGTAACAAAGAAATACACTGATACCCAGGAACACAGACACACACTTACACCAAGTAACACAGCCACACACTTACACCAAGTAACAAAGACATACACTTACACCAAGTAACTAAGACATACACTGATACCCAGGAACACAGACACACACCTCCAGCAAGTAACACAGACACACACTTGCACCAAGTAACAAAGACATACACTAACACCAAGTAACACAGACATACACTGACACCAAGTATCAAAGACATACAATTACACCAAGTAACAAAGACACACACTTACACCAAGAAACAAAGACACACACGGACACCCAGTAACACAGAGAAACACTAATAAACAGTAACAAAGACATACACTGACACCAAGTAACACAGTCACACACTGATACCAAGTCACAAAGACATACACTGATACCCAGAAACACAGACACACACTGACACCCAGTAACAAAGGCGTACACTGACACCAAGTAACAAAGACATCCACTTACACCAAGTAACAAAGACAGACAATTACACCAAGTAACAAAGACATCCACTTGCACCAAATATTTTGCCATACACTGACACCAAGTAACAAAGACATACACTGATACCCAGTAACACCGACACACACTTACACCAAGTAACAAAGACATACACTGACACCAAGTCACAAAGACACACACTGACACCCAGTAACAAAGACATACACTGACACCAAGTCACAAAGACATACACTGATACCGAGTAGCACAGACACACACTTACACCAAGTAACACAGACATACACTGACACCCAGTAACACAGACACACACTTGCACCAAGAAACAAAGACATACACTTACACCAAGTAACACAGACATACACTGACAACAAGTAACAAAGACATTCAATTACACCAAGTAACAAAGACACACACTTACAACAAGTAACACAGATATACACTGACACCAAGTAACAAAGACATGCACTGACACCCAGTAACACAGACACACACGGACACCAAGGAACAAAGACACACACTTACACCAAGTAACACAGACACACACTGACACCCAGTAACAAAGACACACACTTACACCAAGTAACACAGACATACACTGACACCAAGTAACAAAGACATACACTGATACCCAGGAACACAGACACACACTTACACCAAGTAACGCAGACACACACCGACACCAAGTAACAAAGACATACACTGATACCCAGTAACACAGACACACACTTACACCAAGTAACACAGACATACACTGACACCAGGTAACAAAGACATACACTGATACCCAGGAACACAGACACACACTTACACCAAGTAACTCAGACACACACTTACACCAAGTAACAAAGACAGACACTTACACCAAGTAACAAAGACACACACATACACCAAGTAACAAAGACAGACACTGATACCCAGTAACACAGACACACACTTACACCAAGTAACAAAGACATACACAGATATCCAGTAACACAGACACACACTTACACCAAGTAACACAGACACACACTTACACCGAGTAACAAAGACATACACTTACACCACGTAACACAGACATACACTGACACCAAGTAACAAAGACATACAATTACACCAAGTATCAAAGACACACACATACACCAAGTAACAAAGACAGACACTGATACCCAGTAACACAGACACACACTTACACCAAGTAACAAAGACATACACTGACACCCAGTAACACAAACAAACACACACTGACACCCAGTAACACAGAGAAACACTAATAAACAGTAACAAAGACATGCACTGACACCAAAAAACGCAGACACACAGTGACACCCAGTAACAAAGACATACACTGACACCAAGTCACAAAGACATACACTGATACCAAGTCACAAAGACATACACCGATACCCAGTAACACAGACACACACTATCACCAAGTAACAAAGACAAACACTTACACCAAGTATTTTGACATGCACTGACACCAAGTAACAAAGACATGCACTGACACCCAGTAACACAGACACACACGGACACCAAGTAACAAAGACACACGCTTACACCAAGTAACACAGACAAACACTGACACCAAGTAACAAAGACACACATTTGCACCAAGTAACAAAGTCAGACACTGACACCAAGGAACAAAGACATACACTGATACCCAGTAACACAGACCCACACTTACACCAAGTAACACAGACATACACTGACACCAAGTAACAAAGACATACACTGATACCCAGGAACACAGACACACACTTACACCAAGTAACACAGACACACACTTACAAAAAGTAACAAAGACATACACTTCCACCAAGTAACAAAGACACACACTTACACCAAGTAACAAAGACAGACACTGATTCCCAGTAACACAGACACACACTTACACCAAGTAACAAAGACATACACTGACACCCAGTAACACAAACAAACACACACTGGCACCCAGCAACACAGGGAAACACTAATAAACAGTAACAGAGACATACACTGACACCAAATATCGCAAACACACCCTGACGCCCAGTAACAAAGACATACACTGACACCAAGTCACAAAGACATACACTGATACCAAGTCACAAAGACATATACTAATACCCAGTAACCAAGACACACACTGACACCAAGTATCAAAGACATACACTGACACCAAGTAAAAAAGACTTACACTGATACCCAGTAACACAGATACACCCTTACACCTTGTAACAAAGACATACACTGACACCAAGTCACAAAGACACACACTGACACCCAGTAACAAAGACATACACTGACACCCAGTAACACAGACACACAGAGACACCAAGAAACAAGGACACCGACTTACACCACGTAACACAGACACAAACTGACACCCAGTAACACAGACGCACACTTACACCAAGTAACAAAGACATACACTGATACCCAGTAACACAGACACACACTTACACAAAGTAACAAAGACATACACTTACACCAAGTAACACAGACATACACTGACAGCAAGTAACAAAGACACACACTTCCACCAGGTAACACAGACACACACTGACACCCAGTAACACAGACACAAACTTACAAAAAGTAACACAGACATGCACTGACACCAAGTAACAAAGACATACACTGATACCCAGTAACACAGACACACACTTACACCAAGTAACACAGACATACACTGACACCAAGTAACAAAGACATACACTGATACCCAGGAACACAGACACACAGTTACACCAAGTAACACAGACACACACTTGCACCAAGTAACAAAGACAAACACTTACACCAAGTAACACAGACATACACTGACACCAAGTAACAAAGACATACACTGATACCCAGGAACACAGACACACAGTTACACCAAGTAACACAGACACACACTTGCACCAAGTAACAAAGACACACACTTACACCAAGTAACAAAGACAGACACTGATACCCAGTAACACAGACACAAACTTACACCAAGTAACAAAGACATACACTGACACCCAGTAACACAAAAAAACACACGGACACCCAGTAACACAGAGAAACACGAATAAACAGTAACAAAGACATACACTGACACCAGGTAAGACAATCACACACTGACACCCAGTAACAAAGACATACACTGACACCAAGTCACAAAGACATAGACTGATACCAAGTCACAAAGACATACACTGATACCCAGTAACACAGACACACACTGAAACCAAGTAACAAAGACATACACTGACACCAAGTAACAAAGACATACACTTACACCAAGTAACAAAGACAGACAATTACACCAAGTAACACAGACATACACTGACACCAAGTAACAAAGACATACACTGATAATCAGTAACACAGAAACACACTTACACCAAGTAACAGAGACAGACACTGATACCCAGTAACACAGACACACACTTACACCAAGCAACAAAGACATACACTGACACCCGGTAACAAAGACATACACTGACACCCAGTAACACAGACACACACTTACACCAAGTAACAAAGACATACACTTACAACAAGTAACAAAGACATACACTGACAGCAAGTAACAAATACATACAATTACACCAAGTAACAAAGACACTCACTTACACCAAGTAACACAGATATACACTGACACCAAGTAACAAAGACATGCACTGAAACCCAGTAACACAGACACACACGGACACCAAGTAACAAAGACACACACTTACACCAAGTAACACAGACACACACTGACACCCAGTAACACAGACACACACTTGCAACAAGTAACACAGACATACACTGACAAGAAGTAACAAAGACATACACTGATAACCAGGATCAGGACACACACTTACACCAAGTAACACAGACATACACTGACACCAAGTAACAAAGACATACACTGATACCCAGGAACACAGACACACACTTGCACCAAGTAACACAGACACACAATTGCACAAAGTAACAAAGACATACACTAACACCAAATATCGCAAACACACCCTGACGCCCAGTAACAAAGACATACACTGACACCAAGTCACAAAGACATACACTGATACCAAGTCACAAAGACATATACTAATACCCAGTAACACAGACACACACTGACACCAAGTAACAAAGACAGACACTGACACCAAGTAAAAAAGACATACACTGATACCCAGTAACACAGATACACCCTTACACCTTGTAACAAAGACATACACTGACACCAAGTCACAAAGACACACACTGACACCCAGTAACAAAGACATACACTGACACCCAGTAACACAGACACACAGAGACACCAAGAAACAAGGACACCGACTTACACCACGTAACACAGACACAAACTGACACCCAGTAACACAGACGCACACTTACACCAAGTAACAAAGACATACACTGATACCCAGTAACACAGACACACACTTACACAAAGTAACAAAGACATACACTTACACCAAGTAACACAGACATACACTGACAGCAAGTAACAAAGACACACACTTCCACCAGGTAACACAGACACACACTGACACCCAGTAACACAGACACAAACTTACAAAAAGTAACACAGACATGCACTGACACCAAGTAACAAAGACATACACTGATACCCAGTAACACAGACACACACTTACACCAAGTAACACAGATATACACTGACACCAAGTAACAAAGACATGCACTGAAACCCAGTAACACAGACACACACGGACACCAAGTAACAAAGACACACACTTACACCAAGTAACACAGACACACACTGACACCCAGTAACACAGACACACACTTGCAACAAGTAACACAGACATACACTGACAAGAAGTAACAAAGACATACACTGATAACCAGGATCAGGACACACACTTACACCAAGTAACACAGACATACACTGACACCAAGTAACAAAGACATACACTGATACCCAGGAACACAGACACACACTTGCACCAAGTAACACAGACACACAATTGCACAAAGTAACAAAGACATACACTAACACCAAATATCGCAAACACACCCTGACGCCCAGTAACAAAGACATACACTGACACCAAGTCACAAAGACATACACTGATACCAAGTCACAAAGACATATACTAATACCCAGTAACACAGACACACACTGACACCAAGTAACAAAGACAGACACTGACACCAAGTAAAAAAGACATACACTGATACCCAGTAACACAGATACACCCTTACACCTTGTAACAAAGACATACACTGACACCAAGTCACAAAGACACACACTGACACCCAGTAACAAAGACATACACTGACACCCAGTAACACAGACACACAGAGACACCAAGAAACAAGGACACCGACTTACACCACGTAACACAGACACAAACTGACACCCAGTAACACAGACGCACACTTACACCAAGTAACAAAGACATACACTGATACCCAGTAACACAGACACACACTTACACAAAGTAACAAAGACATACACTTACACCAAGTAACACAGACATACACTGACAGCAAGTAACAAAGACACACACTTCCACCAGGTAACACAGACACACACTGACACCCAGTAACACAGACACAAACTTACAAAAAGTAACACAGACATGCACTGACACCAAGTAACAAAGACATACACTGATACCCAGTAACACAGACACACACTTACACCAAGTAACACAGACATACACTGACACCAAGTAACAAAGACATACACTGATACCCAGGAACACAGACACACAGTTACACCAAGTAACACAGACACACACTTGCACCAAGTAACAAAGACATACACTTACACCAAGTAACACAGACATACACTGACACCAAGTAACAAAGACATACACTGATACCCAGGAACACAGACACACAGTTACACCAAGTAACACAGACACACACTTGCACCAAGTAACAAAGACACACACTTACACCAAGTAACAAAGACAGACACTGATACCCAGTAACACAGACACAAACTTACACCAAGTAACAAAGACATACACTGACACCCAGTAACACAAAAAAACACACGGACACCCAGTAACACAGAGAAACACGAATAAACAGTAACAAAGACATACACTGACACCAGGTAACACAATCACACACTGACACCCAGTAACAAAGACATACACTGACACCAAGTCACAAAGACATAGACTGATACCAAGTCACAAAGACATACACTGATACCCAGTAACACAGACACACACTGAAACCAAGTAACAAAGACATACACTGACACCAAGTAACAAAGACATACACTTACACCAAGTAACAAAGACAGACAATTACACCAAGTAACACAGACATACACTGACACCAAGTAATAAAGACATACACTGATAATCAGTAACACAGAAACACACTTACACCAAGTAACAGAGACAGACACTGATACCCAGTAACACAGACACACACTTACACCAAGCAACAAAGACATACACTGACACCCGGTAACAAAGACATACACTGACACCCAGTAACACAGACACACACTTACACCAAGTAACAAAGACATACACTTACAACAAGTAACAAAGACATACACTGACAGCAAGTAACAAATACATACAATTACACCAAGTAACAAAGACACTCACTTACACCAAGTAACACAGATATACACTGACACCAAGTAACAAAGACATGCACTGAAACCCAGTAACACAGACACACACGGACACCAAGTAACAAAGACACACACTTACACCAAGTAACACAGACACACACTGACACCCAGTAACACAGACACACACTTGCAACAAGTAACACAGACATACACTGACAAGAAGTAACAAAGACATACACTGATAACCAGGATCACAGACACACACTTACACCAAGTAACACAGACATACACTGACACCAAGTAACAAAGACATACACTGATACCCAGGAACACAGACACACACTTGCACCAAGTAACACAGACACACACTTGCACCAAGTAACAAAGACATACACTAACACCAAGTAACACAGACATACACTGACACCAAGTATCAAAGACATTCAATTACACCAAGTAACAAAGACACACACTTACACCAAGTCAAAAAAACACACACGGACACCCAGTAACACAGAGAAACACTAATAAACAGTAACAAAGACATACACTGACACCAAGTAACACAGTCACACACTGACACCCTGTAACAAAGACATACACTGACACCAAGTCACAAAGACATACACTGATACCAAGTCACAAAGACATACACTGATACCCAGAAACACAGACACACACTGACATCCAGTAACAAAGTCATACACTGACACCAAGTAACAAAGACATACAATTACACCAAGTAACAAAGACAGACAATTACACCAAGTAACAAAGACATCCACTTGCACCAAATATTTTGACATACACTGACACCAAGTAACAAAGACATACACTGATACCCAGTAACACAGACACACACTTACACCAAGTAACAAAGACATACACTGACACCAAGTCACAAAGACACACACTGACACCCAGTAACAAAGACAGACACTGACACCAAGTCACAAAGACATACACTGATACCCAGTAGCACAGACACACACTTACACCAAGTAACACAGACATACACTGACACCCAGTAACACAGACACACACTTACACCAAGAAACAAAGACATACACTTACATCAAGTAACACAGACTAAACACTGACAACAAGTAACAAAGACATTCAATTACACCAAGTAACAAAGACACACACTTACAACAAGTAACACAGATATACACTGACACCAAGTAACAAAGACATGCACTGACACCCAGTAACACAGACACACACGGACACCAAGTAACAAAGACACACACTAACACCAAGTAACACAGACACACACTGACACCCAGTAACAAAGACACACACTTACACCAAGTAACACAGACATACACTGACACCAAGTAACAAAGACATACACTGATACCCAGGAACACAGACACACACTTACACCACGTAACACAGACACACACTTAAACCAAGTAACAAAGAAATACATTGATACCCAGGAACACAGACACACACTTACACCAAGTAACACAGACACACACTTGCACCAAGTAACACAGACATACACTGACACCAAGTAACAAAGACATACACTGATACTCAGTAACACAGAAACACACTTACACCAAGTAACAAAGACAGACACTGATACCCAGTAAGACAGACACACACTTACACCAAGTAACAAAGACATACACTGACACCCGGTAACAAAGACATGCACTGACACCCAGTAACACAGACACACACTTACACCAAGTAACAAAGACATACACTTACACCAAGTAACACAGACATACACTGACAGCAAGTAACAAAGACATTCAATTACACCAAGTAACAAAGACACTCACTTACACCAAGTAACACAGATATACACTGACACCAAGTAACAAAGACATGCACTGACACCCAGTAACACAGACACACACGGACACCAAGTAACAAAGACACACACTTACACCAAGTAACACAGACACACACTGACACCCAGTAACAAAGACACACACTTACACCAAGTAACACAGACATACACTGACACCTAGTAACAAAGAAATACACTGATACCCAGGAACACAGACACACACTTACACCAAGTAACACAGCCACACACTTACACCAAGTAACAAAGACATACACTTACACCAAGTAACTAAGACATACACTGATACCCAGGAACACAGACACACACCTCCAGCAAGTAACACAGACACACACTTGCACCAAGTAACAAAGACATACACTAACACCAAGTAACACAGACATACACTGACACCAAGTATCAAAGACATATATTTACACCAAGTAACAAAGACACACACTTACACCAAGAAACAAAGACACACACAGACACCCAGTAACACAGAGAAACACTAATAAGCAGTAACAAAGACATACACTGACACCAAGTAACACAGTCACACACTGATACCAAGTCACAAAGACATACACTGATACCCAGAAACACAGACACACACTGACACCCAGTAACAAAGACGTACACTGACACCAAGTAACAAAGACATCCACTTACACCAAGTAACAAAGACAGACAATTACACCAAGTAACAAAGACATCCACTTGCACCAAATATTTTGCCATACACTGACACCAAGTAACAAAGACATACACTGATACCCAGTAACACCGACACACACTTACACCAAGTAACAAAGACATACACTGACACCAAGTCACAAAGACATACACTGACACCCAGTAACAAAGACATACTCTGACACCAAGTCACAAAGACATACACTGATACCAAGTAGCACAGACACACACTTACACCAAGTAACACAGACATACACTGACACCCAGTAACACAGACACACACTTGCACCAAGAAACAAAGACATACACTTACACCAAGTAACACAGACATACACTGACAACAAGTAACAAAGACATTCAATTACACCAAGTAACAAAGACACACACTTACAACAAGTAACACAGATATACACTGACACCAAGTAACAAAGACATGCACTGACACCCAGTAACACAGACACACACGGACACCAAGGAACAAAGACACACACTTACACCAAGTAACACAGACACACACTGACACCCAGTAACAAAGACACACACTTACACCAAGTAACACAGACATACACTGACACCAAGTAACAAAGACATACACTGATACCCAGGAACACAGACACACACTTACACCAAGTAACGCAGACACACACTGACACCAAGTAACAAAGACATACAGTGATACCCAGTAACACAGACACACACTTACACCAAGTAACACAGACATACACTGACACCAAGTAACAAAGACATACACTGATACCCAGGAACACAGACACACACTTACACCAAGTAACACAGACACACACTTACACCAAGTAACAAAGACAGACACTTACACCAAGTAACAAAGACACACACATACACCAAGTAACAAAGACAGACACTGATACCCAGTAACACAGACACACACTTACACCAAGTAACAAAGACATACACAGATATCCAGTAACACAGACACACACTTACACCAAGTAACACAGACACACACTTACACCGAGTAACAAAGACATACACTTACACCACGTAACACAGACATACACTGACACCAAGTAACAAAGACATACAATTACACCAAGTATCAAAGACACACACATACACCAAGTAACAAAGACAGACACTGATACCCAGTAACACAGAAACACACTTACACCAAGTAACAAAGACATACACTGACACCCAGTAACACAAACAAACACACACTGACACCCAGTAACACAGAGAAACACTAATAAACAGTAACAAAGACATGCACTGACACCAAATATCGCAGACACACAGTGACACCCAGTAACAAAGACATACACTGACACCAAGTCACAAAGACATACACTGATACCAAGTCACAAAGACATACACCGATACCCAGTAACACAGACACACACTATCACCAAGTAACAAAGACAAACACTTACACCAAGTATTTTGACATGCACTGACACCAAGTAACAAAGACATGCACTGACACCCAGTAACACAGACACACACGGACACCAAGTAACAAAGACACACACTTACACCAAGTAACACAGACAAACACTGACACCCAGTAACAAAGACACACATTTGCACCAAGTAACAAAGTCAGACACTGACACCAAGGAACAAAGCCATACACTGATACCCAGTAACACAGACCCACACTTACACCAAGTAACACAGACATACACTGACACCAAGTAACAAAGACATGCACTGATACCCAGGAACACAGACACACACTTACACCAAGTAACACAGACACACACTTACACCAAGTAACAAAGACAGACACTGATTCCCAGTAACACAGACACACACTTACACCAAGTAACAAAGACATACACTGACACCCAGTAACACAAACAAACACACACTGGCACCCAGCAACACAGGGAAACACTAATAAACAGTAACAAAGACATACACTGACACCAAATATCGCAAACACACCCTGACGCCCAGTAACAAAGACATACACTGACACCAAGTCACAAAGACATACACTGATACCAAGTCACAAAGACATATACTAATACCCAGTAACACAGACACACACTGACACCAAGTAACAAAAACATACACTGACACCAAGTAAAAAAGACATACACTGATACCCAGTAACACAGATACACCCTTACACCTTGTAACAAAGACATACACTGACACCAAGTCACAAAGACACACACTGACACCCAGTCACAAAGACATACACTGACACCCAGTAACACAGACACACAGAGACACCAAGAAACAAGGACACCGACTTACACCACGTAACACAGACACAAACTGACACCCAGTAACACAGACGCACACTTACACCAAGTAACAAAGACATACACTGATACCCAGTAACACAGACACACACTTACGCCAGGTAACAAAGACATACACTGACACCCAGTAACAAAGACATACACTGACAGCCAGTAACACAGACACACACGGACACCAAGTAACAAAGACACAGACTTACACCAAGTAACACAGACACAAACTGACACCCAGTAACACAGACACACACTTACACGAAGTAACAATGACATACACTGACACCAAGTCACAAAGACACACACTGACACCCAGTAACAAAGACATACACTGACATCAAGTCTCAAAGACATACACTGATACCCAGTAACACAGACACACATTTACACCAAGCAACAAAGACATGCACTGATACCCTGTAACACAGACACACACTTACACCAAGTAACAAAGACAGACACTGATACCCAGTAACACAGACACACACTTACACCAAGTAACAAACACATACACTGACACCAAGTAACAAAGACATACACTGACACCCAGTAACACAGACACACACGGACAGCAAGTAACAAAGACACACACTTACACCAAGTAACACAGACACACACTGACACCCAGTAACACAGACACACACTTACAACAAGTAACACAGACATACATTGACAAGAAGTAACAAAGACATACACTGATACCCAGTAACACAGACACACACTTACACCAAGTAGCACAGACATACACTGACACCAAGTAACAAAGACATACACTGATACCCAGGAACACAGACACACACTTGCACCAAGTAACACAGACACACACTTGCACCTAGTAACAAAGACATACACTAACACCAAGTAACACAGACATACACTGACACCAAGTATCAAAGACATACACTTACACCAAGTAACAAAGACAGACAATTACACCAAGTAACAAAGACATCCACTTGCAGCAAATATTTTGAGATACACTGACACCAAGTAACAAAGACATACACTGATACCCAGTAACAAAGACACACACTTACACCAAGTAACAAAGTCATACACTGACACCAAGTCACAAAGACACACACTGACACCCAGTAACAAAGACATACACTGACACCCAGTAACACAGACACACAGAGACACCAAGTAACAAGGACACCGACTTACACCAAGTAACACAGACACAAACTGACACCCAGTAACACAGACACACACTTACACCAAGTAACACAGACAAACACTTGCACCAAGTAACAACGACATACACTAACACCAAGTAACACAGACATACACTGACACCCAGTAACACAGATACACACTTACACCAAGAAACAAAGACATACACTTACACCAAGTAACACAGACATACACTGACAAAAAGTAACAAAGACATTCAATTACACCAAGTAACAAAGACACACACTTACAACAAGTAACACAGATATACACTGACACCAAGTAACAAAGACATGCACTGACACCCAGTAACACAGACACACACTTACACCAAGTAACAAAGACATGCACTGATAACCTGTAACACAGACTCACACTAACACCAAGTAACAAAGACAGACACTGATACCCAGTCACACAGACACACACTTAAACCAAGTAACAAAGACATACACTGACACCAAGTAACAAAGGCATACACTGACACCCAGTAACACAGACACACACGGACAGCAAGTAACAAAGACACACATTTCCACCAAGTAACACAGACACACACTGACACCCAGGAACAAAGACTATACACTGATACCAAGTCACAAAGACATACACTGATTCCCAGTAACACAAACAAACACACAATGACATCCAGTAACACATAGACACACTGACACCCAGTAAAAAAGACATACACTGACACGAAGTCACAAAGACATACACTGATGCCCAGTAAGATAGACACACACTGACACCAAGTAACAAAGGCACACACTGCGGGGGGGGGGGGGGGGGGCACATTGGCGCATTGGTTAGCACCGCAGCCTCACAGCTCCAGGGACCCGGGTTCGATTCAGGGTACTGCTTGTGCGGAGTTTGCAAGTTCTCCCTGTGTCTGCGTGTGTTTCCTCCAGTTGCTCCGGTTTCCTCCCACATGCCAAAGACTTGCAGGTTGATAGGTTAATTGGCCATCATAAATTGCCCCTAGTATAGGAAGGTGGTAGGGAAATATATAGGGATAGGTGGGGATGTGATAGGAATACGGGATTAGTGTAGGATTAGTATAAATGGGTGGTTGATGGTCGGCACAGAGTGCTGCATCTCTAAACAAAACTATTTAATGACACCTAGTGTCACAGACACACACTGACACCCAGTAACACAGAGAAACACTGACAAACAGTAACAAAGACATACACTGACACCAAGTAACATAGACAAACACTGACACCCAGTAACAGAGACATACACTGATACCAAGTCACAAAGACATACACTGATACCCAGTAACAGACATACACTGACACGCAGTAACAAAGACATACACTGATACCAAGTCACAAAGACATACACTGATACCCAGTAACACAGACACACACAGACACCAAGTAACAAAGACATACACTTACACCAAGTGTTTTGACATACCCTGACACCAAGTAACAAAGACATACACTGATACCCAGTAGCACAGACACACACTTACAACAAGTAACCATGACAGACACTGACACCAAGTCACAAAGACACACACTGACACCCAGTAACAAAGACATACACTGACACCAAGTCACAAAGACATACACTTACACCCAGTAACAAAGACACACACTTACACCAAGTAACAAAGACATACACTGATACCAAGTCACAAAGACATACACTGACACCCTGTAACACAGACACACACTGACACCAGTAACAAAGACATACACTGATACCAAGTCACAAAGACATACACTGATACCCAGCAACACAGACACACACTGACACCAAGTCACAAAGACATACACTGATACCCAGTAACACAGTGATACACTTACACCAAGTAACAAAGGCAGTCAATTACACCAAGACACAAAGACACACACTTACACCAAGTATATTGACATACACTGACACCATGTGACAAAGACATACACTGATACCCAGTAACACAGCCGCACACTTACAACAAGTAACAAAGACATATACTGACACCAAGTCACTAAGACACACACTGTCACCCAGTAACAAAGACATACACTGACACCAAGTCACAAAGACATACACTGACACCCAGTAACACAGACACACACTTGCACCAAGTAACAAAGACATACACTGACACCAAGTAACAAAGACATACACTGATACCGTGTAACACAGACACACACTTACACCAAGTAATAAAGACAGACACTGATACCCAGTAACACAGACACACACTTACACCAAGTAACAAAGACATACACTGACACCCAGTAACAAAGACATACACTGACACCCAGTAACACAGACACACACGGACACCAAGTAACAAGGACACACACTTACACAAAGTAACACAGACACACACTGACACCCAGTAACAGAGACACACATTTACACCAAGCAACACAGACATGCAATGACACCAAGTCACAAAGACATACACTGCTACCCGGTAACACAGACATACACTGATTCCCAGTAACACAGTGATACAATTACCCCAAGTAACAAAGACAGGGAGTTACACCAACGAATAAAGTCATACACTTACACCAAGTATTTTGACATGCACTGACACCAAGTAACAAAGACATACACTGATACCCAGTAACACAGACACACACTTGCAACAAGTAACAAAGACATACACTGACACCAATTCACAAAGACACACACTGACACCCAGTAAGAAAGACATACACTGACAGCAAGTCACAAAGACATACACTGACAACCAGTAATACAGACACACACTTAAACCAAGTAACAAAGACATACACTGACACCAAGTAACAAAGACAGACACTGATACCCAGTAACACAGACACAGACTTACACCAAGTAACAAAAACATACACTGACACCCAGAAACAAAGACGTACACAGACACCCAGTAACACAGACACACACGGATACCAAGTAACAACGACACACACTAGCACCAAGGGACACAGACACACACTGACACCCAGTAACACAGACACACACTTACACCAAGCAACAGAGACATACAATGACACCAAGTAACCAAGACAAACACTGACACCCAGTAACAAAGACATGCAATGATACCCAGTAACACAGACACACACTTACAACAAGTAACAAAGACATACACTGACACCAAGTCACAAAGACACACACTGACACCCAGAAACAAAGACATACACTTACACCAAGTCACAAAGACATACACTGACAACCAGTAACACAGACACACACTTAAACCAAGTAACAAAGACATACACTAACACCAAGTAACAAATACAGACACTGATACCCAGTAACACAGACACAGACTTACACCAAGTAACAAAAACATACACTGACACCCAGTAACAAAGACATACACAGACACCCAGTAACACAGACACACACGGACACCAAGTAACAACGACACACACTAGCACCAAGGGACACAGACAAACACTGATACCGTGTAACACAGACACACTCTTACACCAAGTAACAAAGACAGACACTGATACCCAGTAACACAGACACAGACTTACACCAAGTCACAAAAACATGCACTGACACCCAGTAACAAAGACATACACAGCCACCCAGAAACACAGACACACACGGACACCAAGCACCAACGACACACACTAGCACCAAGGAACACAGACACACACTGACACCCAGTAACACAGACACATACTTACACCAAGTAACACAGACACACACTTACACCAAGCAACGCAAACATACAATGACACAAAGTAACCAAGACATGCACTGATACCCAGTAACACAGACACACACTTACACCAAGTAACACAGACATACACTGACACCAAGTAACAAAGACATACACTGATACCCAGGAACACAGACACACACTTACACCAAGTAACACAGACACACACTTACACCAAGTAACAAAGACATACAAATACACCAAGTAACAAAGACACACACTTACACCAAGTAACACAGATATGCACTGACACAAAGTAACAAAGACATGCACTGACACCCAGTAACAGAGACACACACGGACACCAAGTAACAAAGACACACACTTACACCAAGTAACACAGACACACACTGACACCCAGTAACACAGACACACACTTATACCAAGTAACACAGACATACAATGACACCAAGTAACAAAGACATACACAGATATCCAGTAACACAGACACACACTTACACCAAGTAACACAGACACACACTTACACCGAGTAACAAAGACATACACTTACACCACGTAACACAGACATACACTGACACCAGGTAACAAAGACATACAATAACACCAAGTATCAAAGACACACACATACACCAAGTAACAAAGACAGACACTGATACCCAGTAACACAGACACACACTTACACCAAGTAACAAAGACATACACTGACACCCAGTAACACAAACAAACACACACTGACACCCAGTAACACAGAGAAACTCTAATAAACAGTAACAAAGACATGCACTGACACCAAATATCGCAGACACACAGTGACACCCAGTAACAAAGACATACACTGACACCAAGTCACAAAGACATACAATGATACCAAGTCACAAAGACATACACTGATACCCAGTAACACAGACACACAATGACACCAAGTAAAAAAGACATACACTTACACCAAGTATTTTGACATACACTGACACCAAGTAACAAAGACATGCACTGACACCCAGTAACACAGACACACACGGACACCAAGTAACAAAGACACACACTTACACCAAGTAACACAGACAAACACTGACACCCAGTAACAAAGACACACATTTGCACCAAGTAACAAAGTCAGACACTGACACCAAGGAACAAAGACATACACTGATACCCAGTAACACAGACCCACACTTACACCAAGTAACACAGACATACACTGACACCAAGTAACAAAGACATACACTGATACCCAGGAACACAGACACACACTTACACCAAGTAACACAGACACACACTTACACCAAGTAACAAAGACATACACTGACACCCAGTAACACAAACAAACACACACTGACACCCAGTAACACAGAGACACACTTACACCAAGTAACACAGACACACACTTACACCAAGTAAAAAAGACATACACTGATACCCAGTAACACAGATACACCCTTACACCTTGTAACAAAGACATACACTGACACCAATTCACAAAGACACACACTGACACCCAGTAACAAAGACATACACTGACACCCAGTAACACAGACACGCAGAGACACCAAGTAACAAGGACACCGACTTACACCAAGTAACACAGACACAAACTGACACCCAGTAACACAGACACACACTTACACCAAGTAACAAAGACAGACACTGATACCCAGTAACACAGACACACACTTACGCCAGATAACAAAGACATACACTGACACCCAGTAACAAAGACATACACTGACACCCAGTAACACAGACACACACGGACACCAAGTAACAAAGACACAGACTTACACCAAGTAACACAGACACAAACTGACACCCAGTAACACAGACACACACTTACACCAAGTAACAAAGACATACACTGATACCCAGTAACACAGACACACACTTACACCAAGTAACAATGACATACAAAGACACCAAGTCACAAAGACACACACTGACACCCAGTAACAAAGACTTACACTGACATCAAGTCACAAAGACATACACTGATACCCAGTAACACAGACACACATTTACACCAAGCAACAAAGACATGCACTGATACCCAGTATCACAGACACACACTTACACCAAGTAACAAACACATACACTGACACCAAGTAACAAAGACATACACTGACACCCAGTAACAAAGACACACACTTACACCAAGTAACACAGACACACACTGACACCCAGTAACACAGACACACATTTACAACAAGTAACACAGACATACACTGACAAGAAGTAACAAAGACATACACTGATACCCAGTAACACAGACACACACTTACACCAAGTAGCACAGACATACACTGACACCAAGTAACAAAGACATACACTGATACCCAGGAACACAGACACACACTTACACCAAGTAACACAGACACACACTTGCACCAAGTAACAAAGACATACACTAACACCAAGTAACACAGACATACACTGACACCAAGTATCAAAGACATACACTTACACCAAGTAACAAAGACAGACAATTACTCCAAGTAACAAAGACATCCACTTGCAGCAAATATTTTGAGATACACTGACACCAAGTAACAAAGACATACACTGATACCCAGTAACAAAGACACACACTTACACCAAGTAACAAAGTCATACACTGACACCAAGTCACAAAGACACACACTGACACCCAGTAACAAACACATACACTGACACCAAGTAACACAGACATACACTGACACCCAGTAACACAGATACACACTTACACCAAGAAACAAAGACATACACTTACACCAAGTAACACAGACATACACTGACAACAAGTAACAAAGACATACACTGATACCCAGGAACACAGACACACACTTACACAAAGTAACACAGACACACACTTGCACCAAGTAACAAAGACATACACTAACACCAAGTAACACAGACATACACTGACACCAAGTATCAAAGACATACACTTACACCAAGTAACAAAGACAGACAATTACACCAAGTAACAAAGACATCCACTTGCAGCAAATATTTTGAGATACACTGACACCAAGTAACAAAGACATACACTGATACCCAGTAACAAAGACACACACTTACACCAAGTAACAAAGTCATACACTGACACCAAGTCACAAAGACACACACTGACACCCAGTAACAAAGACATACACTGACACCAAGTAACACAGACATACACTGACACCAAGTAACACAGACATACACTGACAACAAGTAACAAAGACATTCAATTACACCAAGTAACAAAGACACACACTTACAACAAGTAACACAGATATACACTGACACCAAGTAACAAAGACATGCACTGACACCCAGTAACACAGACACACACTTACACCAAGTAACAAAGACATGCACTGATACCCTGTAACACAGACTCACACTAACACCAAGTAACAAAGTCATACACTGACACCAAGTAACAAAGGCATACACAGACACGCAGTAACACAGACACACACGGACAGCAAGTAACAAAGACACACATTTACACCAAGTAACACAGAAACACACTGACACCCAGTAACAAAGACATACACTGATACCAAGTCACAAAGACATACACTGATGCCCAGTAAGACAGACACACACTGACACCAAGTAACAAAGGCACACACTGCGGGGGGGCACATTGGCGCATTGGTTAGCACCGCAGCCTCACAGCTCCAGGGACCCGGGTTCGATTCAGGGTACTGCTTGTGCGGAGTTTGCAAGTTCTCCCAGTGTCTGCGTGTGTTTCCTCCAGTTGCTCCGGTTTCCTCCCACATGCCAAAGACTTGCAGGTTGATAGGTTAATTGGCCATCATAAATTGCCCCGAGTATAGGTAGGTGGTAGGGAAATATATAGGGATAGGTGGGGATGTGATAGGAATACGGGATTAGTGTAGGATTAGTATAAATGGGTGGTTGATGGTCGGCACAGAGTGCTGCATCTCTAAACAAAACTATTTAATGACACCTAGTGTCACAGACACACACTGACACCCAGCAACACAGAGAAACACTGACAAACAGTAACAAAGACATACACTGACACCAAGTAACATAGACATACACTGACACCCAGTAACAAAGACATACACTGATACCAAGTCACAAAGACATACACTGATACCCAGTAACAGACATACACTGACACCCAGTAACAAAGACATACACTGATACCAAGTCACAAAGACATACACTGATACCCAGTAACACAGACACACACTGACACCAAGTAACAAAGACATACACTTACACCAAGTATTTTGACATACCCTGACACCAAGTAACAAAGACATACACTGATACCCAGTAGCACAGACACACACTTACAACAATTAACAAAGACAGACACTGACACCAAGTCACAAAGACACACACTGACACCCAGTAACAAAGACATACACTGACACCAAGTCACAAAGACATACACTTACACCCAGTAACACAGACACACACTGACACCAGTAACAAAGACATACACTGATACCAAGTCACAAAGACATACACTGATACCCAGTAACACAGACACACACTGACACCAAGTCACATAGACATACACTGATACCCAGTAACACAGTGATACACTTACACCAAGTAACAAAGGCAGTCAATTACCCCAAGACACAAAGACACACACTTACACCAAGTATATTGACATACACTGACACCATGTAACAAAGACATACACTGATACCCAGTAACACAGCCGCACACTTACAACAAGTAACAAAGACATATACTGACACCAAATCACAAAGACACACACTGTCACCCAGTAACAAAGACATACACTGACACCAAGTCACAAAGACATACACTGACGCCCAGTAACACAGACACACACTTGCACCAAGTAACAAAGACATACACTGACACCAAGTAACAAAGACAAACATTGATACCGTGTAACACAGACACACACTTACACCAAGTAACAAAGACAGACACTGATACCCAGTAACACAGACACACACTTACACCAAGTAACAAAGACATACACTGACACCCAGTAACAAAGACATACACTGACACCCAGTAACACAGACACACACGGACACCAAGTAACAAGGACACACACTTACACCAAGTAACACAGACACACACTGACACCCAGTAACAGAGACACACATTTACACCAAGCAACACAGACATGCAATGACACCAAGTCACAAAGACATACACTGATACCCAGTAACACAGACATACACTGATACCCAGTAACACAGTGATACAATTACACCAAGTAACAAAGACAGGGTGTTACACCAACGAATAAAGTCATACACTTACACCAAGTACTTTGACATGCACTGACACCAAGTAACAAAGACATACACTGATACCCAGTAACACAGACACACACTTACAACAAGTAACAAAGACATACACTGACACCAATTCACAAAGACACACACTGACACCCAGTAAGAAAGACATACACTGACACCAAGTCACAAAGACATACACTGACAGCCAGTAACACAGACACACACATAAACCAAGTAACAAAGACAAACACTGACACCAAGTAAAAAAGACAGACACTGATACCCAGTAACACTGACACAGACTTACACCAAGTAACAAAAACATACACAGACACCCAGAAACAAAGACGTACACAGACAACCAGTAACACAGACACACACGGACACCAAGTAACAACGACACACACTAGCACCAAGGGACACAGACACACACTGACACCCAGTAACACAGACACACACTTACACCAAGCAACACAGACATACAATGACACCAAGTAACCAAGACAAACACTGACACCCAGTAACAAAGACATACACTGATACCCAGTAACACAGACACACACTTACAACAAGTAACAAAGACATACACTGACACCAAGTAAAAAAGACAGACACTGATACCCAGTAACACAGACACAGACTTACACCAAGTAACAAAAACATACACTGACACCCAGACACAAAGACGTACACAGACAACCAGTAACACAGACACACACGGACACCAAGTAACAACAACACACACTAGCACCAAGGGACACAGACACACACTGACACCCAGTAACACAGACACACACTTACACCAAGCAACACAGACATACAGTGACACCAAGTAACCAAGACAAACACTGACACCCAGTAACAAAGACATACACTGATACCCAGTAACACAGACACACACTTACAACAAGTAACAAAGACATACACTGACACCAAGTCACAAAGACACACACTGACACCCAGAAACAAAGACATACACTGACACCAAGTCACAAAGACATACACTGACAACCAGTAACACAGACACACACTTAAACCAAGTAACAAAGACATACACTGACACCAAGTAACAAATACAGACACTGAAACCCAGTAACACAGACACAGACTTACACCAAGTAACAAAAACATACTCTGACACCCAGTAACAAAGACATACACAGACACCCAGTAACACAGACACACACGGACACCAAGTAACAACGACACACACTAGCACCAAGGGACACAGACACACACTGATACCGTGTAACACAGACACACTCTTACACCAAGTAACAAAGACAGACACTGATACCCAGTAACACAGACACAGACTTACACAAAGTTACAAAAACATGCACTGACACCCAGTAACAAAGACATACACAGACACCCAGAAACACAGACACACACGGACACCAAGCAACAACGACACACACTAGCACCAAGGAACACAGACACACACTGACACCCAGTAACACAGACACATACTTACACCAAGTAACACAGATACACACTTACACCAAGCAACGCAAACATACAATGACACAAAGTAACCAAGACATACAGTGATACCCAGTGACACAGACACACACTTACACCAAGTAACAAAGACATACACTGACACCAAGTAACAAAGACATACACTGATACCCAGGAACACAAACACACACTTACACCAAGTAACACAGACACACACTTACACCAAGTAACAAAGACATACAAATACACCAAGTAACAAAGACACACACTTACACCAAGTAACACAGATATGCACTGACACAAAGTAACAAAGACATGCACTGACACCCAGTAACAAAGACACACACTTACACCAAGTAACACAGACACACACTGACACCCAGTAACACAGACACACACTTATACCAAGTAACACAGACATACACTGACACCAAGTAGCAAAGACATACACAGATATCCAGTAGCACAGACACACACTTACACCAAGTAACACAGACACACACTTACACAGAGTAACAAAGACATACACTTACACCACGTAACACAGACATACACTGACACCAAGTAACAAAGACATACAATTACACCAAGTATCAAAGACACACACATACACCAAGTAACAAAGACATACACTGACACCAAGTAACACAAACAAACACACACTGACACCCAGTAACACAGAGAAGCACTAATAAACAGTAACACAGACATGCACAGACACCAAGTCACAAAGACAGACGCTGACACCCAGTAACACAGACACAGACTTACACCAAGTAACAAAGACATACACTGACACCCAGTAACACAAACAAACACACACTGACACCCAGTTACACAGAGAAGCACTAATAAACAGTAACACAGACATACACTGACACCAAGTCACAAAGACATACACTGACACCAATAGCAAAGACATACACTGACACCAAGTAACAAAGACATATACTTACACCAACTAACAAAGATAGACAATTACACCAAGTAACAAAGACATACACTTTCACCAAGTATTTTGGCATACACTGACACCAAGTAACAAAGACATACACTGATACCCAGTAACACAGACACACACTTACACCAAGTAACAAAGACATACACTGACACCAAGTCACAAAGACACACACTGACACCCAGTAACAAAGACATGCACTGACACCCAGTAACACAGGCACACACTTACACCAAGTAACAAAGACATGCACTGATACCCTGCAACACAGACTCACACTAACACCAAGTAACAAAGTCATACACTGACACCAAGTAACAAAGGCATACACTGACACCCAGTAACACAGACACACACGGACAGCAAGTAACAAAGACACACATTTACACCAAGTAACACAGAAACACACTGACACCCAGTAACACAGACACATACTTACACCAAGTAACACAGACACACACTTACACCAAGCAACGCAAACATACAATGACACAAAGTAACCAAGACATACACTGATACCCAGTAACACAGACACACACTTACACCAAGTAACACAGACATACACTGACACCAAGTAACAAAGACATACACTGATACCCAGGAACACAGACACACACTTACACCAAGTAACACAGACACACACTAACACCAAGTAACAAAGACATACAAATACACCAAGTAACAAAGACACACACTTACACCAAGTAACACAGATATGCACTGACACAAAGTAACAAAGACATGCACTGACACCCAGTAACAGAGACACACACGGACACCAAGTAACAAAGACACACACTTACACCAAGTAACACAGACACACACTGACACCCAGTAACACAGACACACACTTATACCAAGTAACACAGACATACAATGACACCAAGTAACAAAGACATACACAGATATCCAGTAACACAGACACACACTTACACCAAGTAACACAGACACACTCTTACACCGAGTAACAAAGACATACACTTACACCACGTAACACAGACATACACTGACACCAAGTAACAAAGACATACAATTACACCAAGTATCAAAGACACACACATACACCAAGTAACAAAGACAGACACTGATACCCAGTAACACAGACACACACTTACACCAAGTAACAAAGACATACACTGACACCCAGTAACACAAACAAACACACACTGACACCCAGTAACACAGAGAAACACTAATAAACAGTAACAAAGACATGCACTGACACCAAATATCGCAGACACACAGTGACACCCAGTAACAAAGACATACACTGACACCAAGTCACAAAGACATACAATGATACCAAGTCACAAAGACATACACTGATACCCAGTAACACAGACACACAATGACACCAAGTAACAAAGACATACACTTACACCAAGTATTTTGACACACACTGACACCAAGTAACAAAGACATGCACTGACACCCAGTAACACAGACACACACGGACACCAAGTAACAAAGACACACACTTACACCAAGTAACACAGACAAACACTGACACCCAGTAACAAAGACACACATTTGCACCAAGTAACAAAGTCAGACACTGACACCAAGGAACAAAGACATACACTGATACCCAGTAACACAGACCCACACTTACACCAAGTAACACAGACATACACTGACACCAAGTAACAAAGACATACACTGATACCCAGGAACACAGACACACACTTACACCAAGTAACACAGACACACACTTACACCAAGTAACAAAGACATACACTGACACCCAGTAACACAAACAAACACACACTGACACCCAGTAACACAGAGACACACTTACACCAAGTAACACAGACACACACTTACACCAAGTAAAAAAGACATACACTGATACCCAGTAACACAGATACACCCTTACACCTTGTAACAAAACACATACACTGACACCAATTCACAAAGACACACACTGACACCCAGTAACAAAGACATACACTGACACCCAGTAACACAGACACACACGGACACCAAGTAACAAAGACACAGACTTACACCAAGTAACACAGACACAAACTGACACCCAGTAACACAGACACACACTTACACCAAGTAACAAAGACATACACTGATACCCAGTAGCACAGACACACACTTACACCAAGTAACAATGACATACACAGACACCAAGTCACAAAGACACACACTGACACCCAGTAACAAAGACATACACTGACATCAAGTCACAAAGACATACACTGATACCCAGTAACACAGACACACATTTACACCAAGCAACAAAGACATGCACTGATACCCAGTAACACAGACACACACTTACACCAAGTAACAAACACATACACTGACACCAAGTAACAAAGACATACACTGACACCCAGTAACAAAGACACACACTTACACCAAGTAACACAGACACACAATGACACCCAGTAACACAGACACACATTTACAACAAGTAACACAGACATACACTGACAAGAAGTAACAAAGACATACACTGATACCCAGTAACACAGACACACACTTACACCAAGTAGCACAGACATACACTGACACCAAGTAACAAAGACATACACTGATACTCAGGAACACAGACACACACTTACACCAAGTAACACAGACACACACTTGCACCAAGTAACAAAGACATACACTAACACCAAGTAACACAGACATACACTGACACCAAGTATCAAAGACATACACTTACACCAAGTAACAAAGACAGACAATTACACCAAGTAACAAAGACATCCACTTGCAGCAAATATTTTGAGATACACTGACACCAAGTAACAAAGACATACACTGATACCCAGTAACAAAGACACACACTTACACCAAGTAACAAAGTCATACACTGACACCAAGTCACAAAGACACACACTGACACCCAGTAACAAAGACATACACTGACACCAAGTAACACAGACATACACTGACACCCAGTAATACAGATACACACTTACACCAAGAAACAAAGACATACACTTACACCAAGTAACACAGACATACACTGACAACAAGTAACAAAGACATACACTGATACCCAGGAACACAGACACACACTTACACCAAGTAACACAGACACACACTTGCACCAAGTAACAAAGACATACAATAACACCAAGTAACACAGACATACACTGACACCAAGTATCAAAGACATTCACTTACACCAAGTAACAAAGACAGACAATTACTCCAAGTAACAAAGACATCCACTTGCAGCAAATATTTTGAGATACACTGACACCAAGTAACAAAGACATACACTGATACCCAGTAACAAAGACACACACTTACACCAAGTAACAAAGTCATACACTGACACCAAGTCACAAAGACACACACTGACACCCAGTAACAAAGACATACACTGACACCAAGTAACACAGACATACAATGACACCCAGTAACACAGATACACACTTACACCAAGAAACAAAGACATACACTTACACCAAGTAACACAGACATACACTGACAACAAGTAACAAAGACATTCAATTACACCAAGTAACAAAGACACACACTTACAACAAGTAACACAGATATACACTGACACCAAGTAACAAAGACATGCACTGACACCCAGTAACACAGACACACACTTACACCAAGTAACAAAGACATGCACTGATACCCTGTAACACAGACTCACACTAACACCAAGTAACAAAGTCATACACTGACACCAAGTAACAAAGGCATACACTGACACCCAGTAACACAGACACACACGGACAGCAAGTAACAAAGACACACATTTACACCAAGTAACACAGAAACACACTGACACCCAGTAACAAAGACATACACTGATACCAAGTCACAAAGACATACACTGATGCCCAGTAAGACAGACATACACTGACACCAAGTAACAAAGGCACACACTGCGGGGGGGCACATTGGCGCATTGGTTAGCACCGCAGCCTCACAGCTCCAGGGACCCGGGTTCGATTCAGGGTACTGCTTGTGCGGAGTTTGCAAGTTGTCCCAGTGTCTGCGTGTGTTTCCTCCAGTTGCTCCGGTTTCCTCCCACATGCCAAAGACTTGCAGGTTGATAGGTTAATTGGCCATCATAAATTGCCCCGAGTATAGGTAGGTGGTAGGGAAATATATAGGGATAGGTGGGGATGTGATAGGAATACGGGATTAGTGTAGGATTAGTATAAATAGGTGGTTGATGGTCGGCACAGAGTGCTGCATCTCTAAACAAAACTATTTAATGACACCTAGTGTCACAGACACACACTGACACCCAGCAACACAGAGAAACACTGACAAACAGTAACAAAGACATACACTGACACCAAGTAACATAGACATACACTGACACCCAGTAACAAAGACATACACTGATACCAAGTCACAAAGACATACACTGATACCCAGTAACAGACATACACTGACACCCAGTAACAAAGACATACACTGATACCAAGTCACAAAGACATACACTGATACCCAGTAACACAGACACACACTGACACCAAGTAACAAAGACATACACTTACACCAAGTATTTTGACATACCCTGACACCAAGTAACAAAGACATACACTGATACCCAGTAGCACAGACACACACTTACAACAATTAACAAAGACAGACACTGACACCAAGTCACAAAGACACACACTGACACCCAGTAACAAAGACATACACTGACACCAAGTCACAAAGACATACACTTACACCCAGTAACACAGACACACACTGACACCAGTAACAAAGACATACACTGATACCAAGTCACAAAGACATACACTGATACCCAGTAACACAGACACACACTGACACCAAGTCACATAGACATACACTGATACCCAGTAACACAGTGATACACTTACACCAAGTAACAAAGGCAGTCAATTACCCCAAGACACAAAGACACACACTTACACCAAGTATATTGACATACACTGACACCATGTAACAAAGACATACACTGATACCCAGTAACACAGCCGCACACTTACAACAAGTAACAAAGACATATAATGACACCAAGTCACAAAGACACACACTGTCACCCAGTAACAAAGACATACACTGACACCAAGTCACAAAGACATACACTGACGCCCAGTAACACAGACACACACTTGCACCAAGTAACAAAGACATACACTGACACCAAGTAACAAAGACAAACATTGATACCGTGTAACACAGACACACACTTACACCAAGTAACAAAGACAGACACTGATACCCAGTAACACAGACACACACTTACACCAAGTAACAAAGACATACACTGACACCCAGTAACACAGACACACACGGACACCAAGTAACAAGGACACACACTTACACCAAGTAACACAGACACACACTGACACCCAGTAACAGAGACACACATTTACACCAAGCAACACAGACATGCAATGACACCAAGTCACAAAGACATACACTGATACCCAGTAACACAGACATACACTGATACCCAGTAACACAGTGATACAATTACACCAAGTAACAAAGACAGGGAGTTACACCAACGAATAAAGTCATACACTTACACCAAGTACTTTGACATGCACTGACACCAAGTAACAAAGACATACACTGATACCCAGTAACACAGACACACACTTACAACAAGTAACAAAGACATACACTGACACCAATTCACAAAGACACACACTGACACCCAGTAAGAAAGACATACACTGACACCAAGTCACAAAGACATACACTGACAGCCAGTAACACAGACACACACTTAAACCAAGTAACAAAGACAAACACTGACACCAAGTAAAAAAGACAGACACTGACACCCAGAAACAAAGACGTACACAGACAACCAGTAACACAGACACACACGGACACCAAGTAACAACGACACACACTGGCACCAAGGGACACAGACACACACTGACACCCAGTAACACAGACACACACTTACACCAAGCAACACAGACATACAATGACACCAAGTAACCAAGACAAACACTGACACCCAGTAACAAAGACATACACTGATACCCAGTAACACAGACACACACTTACAACAAGTAACAAAGACATACACTGACACCAAGTAAAAAAGACAGACACTGATACCCAGTAACACAGACACAGACTTACACCAAGTAACAAAAACATACACTGACACCCAGAAACAAAGACGTACACAGACAACCAGTAACACAGACACACACGGACACCAAGTAACAACGACACACACTAGCACCAAGGGACACAGACACACAATGACACCCAGTAACACAGACACACACTTACACCAAGCAACACAGACATACAAAAACACCAAGTAACCAAGACAAACACTGACACCCAGTAACAAAGACATACACTGATACCCAGTAACACAGACACACACTTACAACAAGTAACAAAGACATACACTGACACCAAGTCACAAAGACACACACTGACACCCAGAAACAAAGACATACACTGACACCAGGTCACAAAGACATACACTGACAACCAGTAACACAGACACACACTTAAACCAAGTAACAAAGACATACACTGACACCAAGTAACAAATACAGACACTGATACCCAGTAACACAGACACAGACTTACACCAAGTAACAAAAACATACACTGACACCCAGTAACAAAGACATACACAGACACCCAGTAACACAGACACACACGGACACCAAGTAACAACGACACACACTAGCACCAAGGGACACAGACACACACTGATACCGTGTAACTTAGACACACTCTTACACCAAGTAACAAAGACAGACACTGATACCCAGTAACACAGACACAGACTTACACCAAGTTACAAAAACATGCACTGACACCCAGTAACAAAGACATACACAGACACCCAGAAACACAGACACACACGGACACCAAGCAACAACGACACACACTAGCACCAAGGAACACAGACACACACTGACACCCAGTAACACAGACACATACTTACACCAAGTAACACAGATACACACTTACACCAAGCAACGCAAACATACAATGACACAAAGTAACCAAGACATACAGTGATACCCAGTGACACAGACACACACTTACACCAAGTAACACAGACATACACTGACACCAAGTAACAAAGACATACACTGATACCCAGGAACACAGACACACACTTACACCAAGTAACACAGACACACACTTACACCAAGTAACAAAGACATACAAATACACCAAGTAACAAAGACACACACTTACACCAAGTAACACAGATATGCACTGACACAAAGTAACAAAGACATGCACTGACACCCAGTAACAGAGACACACACGGACACCAAGTAACAAAGACACACACTTACACCAAGTAACAAAGACACACACTGACACCCAGGAACACAGACACACACTTATACCAAGTAACACAGACATACACTGACACCAAGTAACAAAGACATACACAGATATCCAGTAGCACAGACACACACTTACACCAAGTAACACAGACACACACTTACACAGAGTAACAAAGACATACACTTACACCACGTAACACAGACATACACTGACACCAAGTAACAAAGACATACAATTACACCAAGTATCAAAGACACACACATACACCAAGTAACAAAGACATACACTGACACCAAGTAACACAAACAAACACACACTGACACCCAGTAACACAGAGAAGCACTAATAAACAGTAACACAGACATGCACAGACACCAAGTCACAAAGACAGACACTGACACCCAGTAACACAGACACACACTTACACCAAGTAACAAAGACATACACTGACACCCAGTAACACAAACAAACACACACTGACACCCAGTTACACAGAGTAGCACTAATAAACAGTAACACAGACATACACTGACACCAAGTCACAAAGACATACACTGACACCAAGTAGCAAAGACATACACTTACACCAAGTAACAATGACATATACTTACACCAACTAACAAAGACAGACAATTACACCAAGTAACAAAGACATACAATTTCACCAAGTATTTTGACATACACTGACACCAAGTAACAAAGACATACACTGATACCCAGTAACACAGACACACACTTACACCAAGTAACAAAGACATACACTGACACCAAGTCACAAAGACACACACTGACACCCAGTAACAAAGACATGCACTGACACCCAGTAACACAGGCACACACTTACTCCAAGTAACAAAGACATGCACTGGTACCCTGCAACACAGACTCACACTAACACCAAGTAACAAAGTCATACACTGACACCAAGTAACAAAGGCATACACTGACACCCAGTAACACAGACACACACGGACAGCAAGTAACAAAGACACACATTTACACCAAGTAACACAGAAACACACTGACACCCAGTAACAAAGACATACACTGATACCAAGTCACAAAGACAGACACTGATGCCCAGTAAGACAGACACACACTGACACCAAGTAACAAAGGCACACACTGCGGGGGGGCACATTGGCGCATTGGTTAGCACCGCAGCCTCACAGCTCCAGGGACCCGGGTTCGATTCAGGGTACTGCTTGTGCGGAGTTTGCAAGTTCTCCCAGTGTCTGCGTGTGTTTCCTCCAGTTGCTCCGGTTTCCTCCCACATGCCAAAGACTTGCAGGTTGATAGGTTAATTGGCCATCATAAATTGCCCCGAGTATAGGTAGGTGGTAGGGAAATATATAGGGATAGGTGGGGATGTGATAGGAATACGGGATTAGTGTAGGATTAGTATAAATGGGTGGTTGATGGTCGGCACAGAGTGCTGCATCTCTAAACAAAACTATTTAATGACACCTAGTGTCACAGACACACACTGACACCCAGCAACACAGAGAAACACTGACAAACAGTCACAAAGACATACACTGACACCAAGTAACATAGACATACACTGACACCCAGTAACAAAGACATACACTGATACCAAGTCACAAAGACATACACTGATACCCAGTAACAGACATACACTGACACCCAGTAACAAAGACATACACTGATACCAAGTCACAAAGACATACACTGATACCCAGTAACACAGACACACACTGACACCAAGTAACAAAGACATACACTTACACCAAGTATTTTGACATACCCTGACACCAAGTAACAAAGACATACACTGATACCGAGTAGCACAGACACACACTTACAACAATTAACAAAGACAGACACTGACACCAAGTCACAAAGACACACACTGACACCCAGTAACAAAGACATACACTGACACCAAGTCACAAAGACATACACTTACACCCAGTAACACAGACACACACTGACACCAGTAACAAAGACATACACTCACCAGTAACAAAGACATACACTGATACCAAGTCACAAAGACATACACTGAAACCCAGTAACACAGACACACACTGACACCAAGTCACATAGACATACACTGATACCCAGTAAAACAGTGATACACTTACACCAAGTAACAAAGGCAGTCAATTACTCCAAGACACAAAGACACACACTTACACCAAGTATATTGACATACACTGACACCATGTAACAAAGACATACACTGATACCCAGTAACACAGCCGCACACTTACAACAAGTAACAAAGACATATACTGACACCAAGTCACAAAGACACACACTGTCACCCAGTAACAAAGACATACACTGACACCAAGTCACAAAGACATACACTGACGCCCAGTAACACAGACACACACTTGCACCAAGTAACAAAGACATACACTGACACCAAGTAACAAAGACAAACATTGATACCGTGTAACACAGACACACACTTACACCAAGTAACACAGACACACACTTACACAGAGTAACAAAGACATACACTTACACCACGTAACACAGACATACACTGACACCAAGTAACAAAGACATACAATTACACCAAGTATCAAAGACACACACATACACCAAGTAACAAAGACATACACTGACACCAAGTAACACAAACAAACACACACTGACACCCAGTAACAAAGAGAAGCACTAATAAACAGTAACACAGACATGCACAGACACCAAGTCACAAAGACAGACACTGACACCCAGTAACACAGACACACACTTACACCAAGTAACAAAGACATACACTGACACCCAGTAACACAAACAAACACACACTGACACCCAGTTACACAGAGAAGCACTAATAAACAGTAACACAGACATACACTGACACCAAGTCACAAAGACATACACTGACACCAAGTAGCAAAGACATACACTGACACCAAGTAACAAAGACATATACTTACGCCAACTAACAAAGACAGACAATTACACCAAGTAACAAAGACATACACTTTCACCAAGTATTTTGACATACACTGACACCAAGTAACAAAGACATACACTGATACCCAGTAACACAGACACACACTTACACCAAGTAACAAAGACATACACTGACACCAAGTCACAAAGACACACACTGACACCCAGTAACAAAGACATGCACTGACACCCAGTAACACAGACACACACTTACACCAAGTAACAAAGACATGCACTGATACCCTGTAACACAGACTCACACTAACACCAAGTAACAAAGTCATACACTGACACCAAGTAACAAAGGCATACACTGACACCCAGTAACACAGACACACACGGACAGCAAGTAACAAAGACACACATTTACACCAAGTAACACAGAAACACACTGACACCCAGTAACAAAGACATACACTGATACCAAGTCACAAAGACATACACTGATGCCCAGTAAGACAGACACACACTGACACCAAGTAACAAAGGCACACACTGCGGGGGGGCACATTGGCGCATTGGTTAGCACCGCAGCCTCACAGCTCCAGGGACCCGGGTTCGATTCAGGGTACTGCTTGTGCGGAGTTTGCAAGTTCTCCCAGTGTCTGCGTGTGTTTCCTCCAGTTGCTCCGGTTTCCTCCCACATGCCAAAGACTTGCAGGTTGATAGGTTAATTGGCCATCATAAATTGCCCCGAGTATAGGTAGGTGGTAGGGAAATATATAGGGATAGGTGGGGATGTGGTAGGAATACGGGATTAGTGTAGGATTAGTATAAATGGGTGGTTGATGGTCGGCACAGAGTGCTGCATCTCTAAACAAAACTATTTAATGACACCTAGTGTCACAGACACACACTGACACCCAGCAACACAGAGAAACACTGACAAACAGTAACAAAGACATACACTGACACCAAGTAACATAGACATACACTGACACCCAGTAACAAAGACATACACTGATACCAAGTCACAAAGACATACACTGATACCCAGTAACAGACATACACTGACACCCAGTAACAAAGACATACACTGATACCAAGTCACAAAGACATACACTGATACCCAGTAACACAGACACACACTGACACCAAGTAACAAAGACATACACTTACACCAAGTGTTTTGACATACCCTGACACCAAGTAACAAAGACATACACTGATACCGAGTAGCACAGACACACACTTACAACAATTAACAAAGACAGACACTGACACCAAGTCACAAAGACACACACTGACACCAAGTAACAAAGACATACACTGACACCAAGTCACAAAGACATACACTTACACCCAGTAACACAGACACACACTGACACCAGTAACAAAGACATACACTGATACCAAGTCACAAAGACATACACTGATACCCAGTAACACAGACACACACTGACACCAAGTCACAAAGACATACACTGATACCCAGTAACACAGTGATACAATTACACCAAGTAACAAAGGCAGTCAATTACACCAAGACACAAAGACACACACTTACACCAAGTATATTGACATACACTGACACCATGTAACAAAGACATACACTGATACCCAGTAACACAGCCGCACACTTACAACAAATAACAAAGACATATACTGACACCAAGTCACAAATACACACACTGTCACCCAGTAACAAAGACATACACTGACACCAAGTCACAAAGACATACACTGACGCCCAGTAACACAGACACACACTTGCACCAAGTAACAAAGACATACACTGACACCAAGTAACAAAGACAAACATTGATACCGTGTAACACAGACACACACTTACACCAAGTAACAAAGACAGACACTGATACCCAGTAACACAGACACACACTTACACCAAGTAACAAAGACATACACTGTCACCCTGTAACAAAGACATACACTGACACCCAGTAACACAGACACACACGGACACCAAGTAACAAGGACACACACTTACACCAAGTAACACAGACACACACTGACACCCAGTAACAGAGACACACATTTACACCAAGCAACACAGACATGCAATGACACCAAGTCACAAAGACATACACTGATACCCAGTAACACAGACATACACTGATACCCAGTAACACAGTGATACAATTACACCAAGTAACAAAGACAGGGAGTTACTCCAACGAATAAAGTCATACACTTACACCAAGTACTTTGACATGCACTGACACCAAGTAACAAAGACATACACTGATACCCAGTAACACGGACACACACTTACAACAAGTAACAAAGACATACACTGACACCAATTCACAAAGACACACACTGACACCCAGTAAGAAAGACATACACTGACACCAAGTCACAAAGACATACACTGACAGCCAGTAACACAGACACACACTTAAACCAAGTAACAAAGACTAACACTGACACCAAGTAAAAAAGACAGACACTGATACCCAGTAACACAGACACAGACTTACACCAGGTAACAAAAACATACACTGACACCCAGAAACAAAGACGTACACAGACAACCAGTAACACAGACACACACGGACACCAAGTAACAACGACACACACTAGCACCAAGGGACACAGACACACACTGACACCCAGTAACACAGACACACACTTACACCAAGCAACACAGACATACAATGACACCAAGTAACCAAGACAAACACTGACACCCAGTAAAAAAGACATACACTGATACCCAGTAACACAGACACACACTTACAACAAGTAACAAAGACATACACTGACACCAAGTAAAAAAGACAGACACTGATACCCAGTAACACAGACACAGACTTACACCAAGTAACAAAAACATACACTGACACCCAGAAACAAAGACGTACACAGACAACCAGTAACACAGACACACACGGACACCAAGTAACAACGACACACACTAGCACCAAGGGACACAGACACACACTGACACCCAGTAACACAGACACACACTTACACCAAGCAACACAGACATACAATGACACCAAGTAACCAAGACAAACACTGACACCCAGTAACAAAGACATACACTGATACCCAGTAACACAGACACACACTTACAACAAGTAACAAAGACATACACTGACACCAAGTCACAAAGACACACACTGACACCCAGAAACAAAGACATACACTGACACCAAGTCACAAAGACATACACTGACAACCAGTAACACAGACACACACTTAAACCAAGTAACAAAGACATACACTGACACCAAGTAACAAATACAGACACTGATACCCAGTAACACAGACACAGACTTCCACCAAGTAACAAAAACATACACTGACACCCAGTAACAAAGACATACACAGACACCCAGTAACACAGACACACACGGACACCAAGTAACAACGACACACACTAGCACCAAGGGACACAGACACACACTGATACCGTGTAACACAGACACACTCTTACACCAAGTAACAAAGACAGACACTGATACCCAGTAACACAGACACAGACTTACACCAAGTTACAAAAACATGCACTGACACCCAGTAACAAAGACATACACAGACACCCAGAAACACAGACACACACGGACACCAAGCAACAACGACACACACTAGCACCAAGGAACACAGACACACACTGACACCCAGGAACACAGACACATACTTACACCAAGTAACACAGATACACACTTACACCAAGCAACGCAAACATACAATGACACAAAGTAACCAAGACATACAGTGATACCCAGTGACACAGACACACACTTACACCAAGTAACACAGACATACACTGACACCAAGTAACAAAGACATACACTGATACCCAGGAACACAGACACACACTTACACCAAGTAACACAGACACACACTTACACCAAATAACAAAGACATACAAATACACCAAGTAACAAAGACACACACTTACACCAAGTAACACAGATATGCACTGACACAAAGTAACAAAGACATGCACTGACACCCAGTAACAGAGACACACACGGACACCAAGTAACAAAGACACACACTTACACCAAGTAACACAGACACACACTGACACCCAGTAACACAGACACACACTTATACCAAGTAACACAGACATACACTGACACCAAGTAACAAAGACATACACAGATATCCAGTAGCACAGACACACACTTACACCAAGTAACACAGACACACACTTACACAGAGTAACAAAGACATACACTTACACCACGTAACACAGACATACACTGACACCAAGTAACAAAGACATACAATTACACCAAGTATCAAAGACACACACATACACCAAGTAACAAAGACATACACTGACACCAAGTAACACAAACAAACACACACTGACACCCAGTAACACAGAGAAGCACTAATAAACAGTAACACAGACATGCACAGACACCAAGTCACAAAGACAGACACTGACACCCAGTAACACAGACACACACTTACACCAAGTAAGAAAGACATACACTGACACCCAGTAACACAAACAAACACACACTGACACCCAGTTACACAGAGAAGCACTAATAAACAGTAACACAGACATACACTGACACCAAGTCACAAAGACATACACTGACACCAAATAGCAAAGACATACACTGACACCAAGTAACAAAGACATATACTTACACCAACTAACAAAGACAGACAATTACACCAAGTAACAAAGACATACACTTTCACCAAGTATTTTGACATACACTGACACCAAGTAACAAAGACATACACTGATACCCAGTAACATAGACACACACTTACACCAAGTAACAAAGACATACAATGACACAAAGTCACAAAGACACACACTGACACCCAGTAACAAAGACATACACTGACACCAAGTCACAAAGACATACACTGATACCCAGTAACAAAGACATACACTGATACCAAGTCACAAAGACATACACTGATAACCAGTAACACAGACACACACTTACACCAAGAAACACAGACATACACTGATACCCAGTAACACAGCCGCACACTTACAACAAGTAACAAAGACATATACTGACACCAAGTCACAAAGACACACACTGTCACCCAGTAACAAAGACATACACTGACACCAAGTCACAAAGACATACACTGACACCCAGTAACACAGACACACACTTGCACCAAGTAACAAAGACATACACTGACACCAAGTAACAAAGACATACATTGATACCGTGTAACACAGACACACACTTACACCAAGTAACAAAGACAGACACTGATACCCAATAACACAGACACACACTTACACCAAGTAACAAAGACATACACTGACAGCCAGTAACAAAGACATACACTGACACCCAGTAACACAGACACACACGGACACCAAGTAACAAGGACACACACTTACACCAAGTAACACAGACACACACTGACACCCAGTAACAGAGACACACATTTACACCAAGCAACACAGACATGCAATGACACCAAGTCACAAAGATATACACTGCTACCCAGTAACACAGACATACACTGATACCCAGTAACACAGTGATACAATTACCCCAAGTAACAAAGACAGGGAGTTACACCAACGAATAAAGTCATACACTTACACCAAGTATTTTGACATGCACTGACACCAAGTAACAAAGACATACACTGATACCCAGTAACACAGACACACACTTGCAACAAGTAACAAAGACATACACTGACACCAATTCACAAAAACACACACTGACACCCAGTAAGAAAGACATACACTGACACCAAGTCACAAAGACATACAATGACAACCAGTAACACAGACACACACTTAATCCAAGTAACAAAGACATACACTGACACCAAGTAACAAAGACAAACACTGATACCCAGTAACACAGACACAGACTTACACCAAGTAACAAAAACATACACTGATACCCAGAAACAAAGAGGTACACAGACACCTAGTAACACAGACACACACGGACACCAAGTAACAACGACACACACTAGCACCAAGGGACACAGACACACACTGACACCCAGTAGCACAGACACACACTTACACCAAGCAACTCAGACATACAATGACACCAAGTAACCAAGACAAACACTGACACCCAGTAACAAAGACATACACTGATACCCAGTAACACAGACACACACTTACAACAAGTAACAAAGACATACACTGACACCAAGTCACAAAGACACACACTGACACCCAGAAACAAAGACATACACTGACACCAAGTCACAAAGACATACACTGACAACCAGTAACACAGACACACACTTAAACCAAGTAACAGAGACATACACTGACACCAAGTAACAAATACAGACAATGATACCCAGTAACACAGACACAGACTTACACCAAGTAACAAAAACATACACTGACACCCAGTAACAAAGACATACACAGACACCCAGTAACACAGACACACACGGACACCAAGTAACAACGACACACACTAGCACCAAGGGACACAGACACACACTGATACCGTGTAACACAGACACACTCTTACACCAAGTAACAAAGACAGACACTGATACCCAGTAACACAGACACAGACTTACACCAAGTAACAAAAACATGCACTGATACCCAATAACAAAGACATACACAGCCACCCAGAAACACAGACACACACGGACACCAAGCAACAACGACACACACTAGCACCAAGGAACACAGACACACACTGACACCCAGTAACACAGACAAATACTTACACCAAGTAACACAGACACACACTTACACCAAGCAACGCAAACATACAATGACACAAAGTAACCAAGACATACACTGATAACCAGTAACACAGACACACACTTACACCAAGTAACACAGACATACAATGACACCAAGTAACAAAGACATACACAGATATCCAGTAACACAGACACACACTTACACCAAGTAACACAGACACACACTTACACCAAGTAACAAAGACATACACAGATATCCAGTAACACAGACACACACTTACACCAAGTAACACAGACACACACTTACACAGAGTAACAAAGACATACATTTACACCACGTAACACAGACATACACTGACACCAAGTAACAAAGACATACAATTACACCAAGTATCAAAGACACACACATACACCAAGTAACAAAGACAGACACTGATACCCAGTAACACAGACACACACTTACACCAAGTAACAAAGACATACACTGACACCCAGTAACACAGAGAAACACTAATAAACAGTAACAAAGACATGCACTGACACCAAATATCGCAGACACACAGTGACACCCAGTAACAAAGACATACACTGACACCAAGTCACAAAGACATACAATGATACCAAGTCACAAAGACATACACTGATACCCAGTAACAAAGACACACACTGACACCAAGTAACAAAGACATACACTTACACCAAGTATTTTGACATACACTGACACCAAGTAACAAAGACATACAATGATACCAAGTCACAAAGACATACACTGACACCCAGTAACACAGACACACACGGACACCAAGTAACACAGACAAACACTGACACCCAGTAACAAAGACACACATTTGCACCAAGTAACAAAGTCAGACACTGACACCAAGGAACAAAGACATACACTGATACCCAGTAACACAGACCCACACTTACACCAAGTAACACAGACATACACTGACACCAAGTAACAAAGACATACACTGATACCCAGGAACACAGACACACACTTACACCAAGTAACACAGACACACACTTACACCAAGTAACAAAGACATACACTTCCACCAAGTAACAAAGACACACACTTACACCAAGTCACAAAGACAGACACTGATTCCCAGTAACACAGACACACACTTACACCAAGTAACAAAGACATACACTGACACCCAGTAACACAAACAAACACACACTGGCACCCAGCAACACAGAGAAACACTAATAAACAGTAACAAAGACATACACTGACACCAAATATCGCAAACACACCCTGACACCCAGTAACAAAGACATACACTGACACCAAGTCACAAAGACATACACTGATACCAAGTCACAAAGACATACACTAATACCCAGTAGCACAGACACACACTGACACCAAGTAACAAAGACATACACTGACACCAAGTAAAAAAGACATACACTGATACCCAGTAACACAGATACACCCTTACACCTTGTAACAAAGACATACACTGACACCAATTCACAAAGACACACACTGACACCCAGTAACAAAGACATACACTGACACCCAGTAACACAGACACACAGAGACACCAAGTAACAAGGACACCGACTTACACCAAGTAACACAGACACAAACTGACACCCAGTAACACAGACACACACTTACACCAAGTAACAAAGACAGACACTGATGCCCAGTAACACAGACACACACTTACGCCAGGTAACAAAGACATACACTGACACCCAGTAACAAAGACATACACTGACACCCAGTAACACAGACGCACACGGACACCAAGTAACAAAGACACAGACTTACACCAAGTAACACAGACACAAACTGACACACAGTAACACAGACACACACTTACACCAAGTAACAAAGACATACACTGATACCCAGTAACACAGACACACACTTACACCAAGTGACAATGACATACACAGACACCAAGTCACAAAGACACACACTGACACCCAGTAACAAAGACATACACTGACATCAAGTCACAAAGACATACACTGATACCCAGTAACACAGACACACATTTACACCAAACAACAAAGACATGCACTGATACCCAGTAACACAGACACACACTTACACCAAGTAACAAACACATACACTGACACCAAGTAACAAAGACATACACTGACACCCAGTAACACAGACACACACGGACAGCAAGTAACAAAGACACACACTGACACCCAGTAACACAGACAAATACTTACACCAAGTAACACAGACACACACTTACACCAAGCAACGCAAACATACAATGACACAAAGTAACCAAGACATACACTGATACCCAGTAACACAGACACACACTTACACCAAGTAACACAGACATACACTGACACCAAGTAACAAAGACATACACTGATACCCAGGAACACAGACACACACTTACACCAAGTAACACAGACACACACTTACACCAAGTAACACAGATATGCACTGCCACAAAGTAACAAAGACATGCACTGACACCCAGTAACAGAGACACACACGGACACCAAGTAACAAAGACACACACTTACACCAAGTAACACAGACACACACTGACACCCAGTAACACAGACACAAACTTATACCAAGTAACACAGACATACAATGACACCAAGTAACAAAGACATACACAGATATCCAGTAACACAGACACACACTTACACCAAGTAACACAGACACACACTTACACCGAGTAACAAAGACATACACTTACACCACGTAACACAGACATACACTGACACCAAGTAACAAAGACATACAATTACACCAAGTATCAAAGACACACACATACACCAAGTAACAAAGACAGAGACTGATACCCAGTAACACAGACACACACTTACACCAAGTAACAAAGACATACACTGACACCCAGTAACACAAACAAACACACACTGACACCCAGTAACACAGAGAAACACTAATAAACAGTAACAAAGACATGCACTGACACCAAATATCGCAGACACACAGTGACACCCAGTAACAAAGACATACACTGACACCAAGTCACAAAGACATACAATGATACCAAGTCACAAAGACATACGCTGATACCCAGTAACACAGACACACACTGACACCAAGTAACAAAGACATACACTTACACCAAGTATTTTGACATACACTGACACCAAGTAACAAAGACATGCACTGACACCCAGTAACACAGACACACACGGACACCAAGTAACAAAGACACACACTTACACCAAGTAACACAGACAAACACTGACACCCAGTAACAAAGACACACATTTGCACCAAGTAACAAAGTCAGACACTGACACCAAGGAACTAAGACATACACTGATACCCAGTAACACAGACCCACACTTCCACCAAGTAACACAGACATACACTGACACCAAGGAACTAAGACATACACTGATACCCAGTAACACAGACCCACACTTCCACCAAGTAACACAGACATACACTGAAACCAAGTAACAAAGACATACACTGATACCCAGTAACACAGACCCACACTTCCACCAAGTAACACAGACATACACTGAAACCAAGTAACAAAGACATACACTGATACCCAGGAACACAGGCACACACTTACACCAAGTAACACAGACACACACTTACACCAAGTAACAAAGACATACACTTCCACCAAGTAACAAAGACACACACTTACACCAAGTAACAAAGACAGACACTGATTCCCAGTAACACAGACACACACTTACACCAAGTAACAAAGACATACACTGACACCCAGTAACACAAACAAACACACACTGGCACCCAGCAACACAGAGAAACACTAATAAACAGTAACAAAGACATACACTGACACCAAATATCGCAAACACACCCTGACACCCAGTAACAAAGACACACACTGATACCCAGTAACACAGACACACAATGACACCCAGTAACAAAGACATACACTGATACCAAGTCACAAAGACATACACTAATACCCAGTAGCACAGACACACACTGACACCAAGTAACAAAGACATACACTGACACCAAGTAAAAAAGACATACACTGATACCCAGTAACACAGATACACCCTTACACCTTGTAACAAAGACATACACCGACACCAATTCACAAAGACACACACTGACACCCAGTAACAAAGACGTACACTGACACCCAGTAACACAGACACACAGAGACACCAAGTAACAAGGACACCGACTTACACCAAGTAACACAGACACAAACTGACACCCAGTAACACAGACACACACTTACACCAAGTAACAAAGACAGACACTGATACCCAGTGACACAGACACACACTTACGCCAGGTAACAAAGACATACACTGACACCCAGTAACAAAGACATACACTGACACCCAGTAACACAGACACACACGGACACCAAGTAACAAAGACACAGACTTACACCAAGTAACACAGACACAAACTGACACCCAGTAACACAGACACACACTTACACCAAGTAACAAAGACATACACTGATACCCAGTAACACAGACACACACTTACACCAAGTAACAATGACATACACAGACACCAAGTCACAAAGACACACACTGACACCCAGTAACAAAGACATACACTGACATCAAGTCACAAAGACATACACTGATACCCAGTAACACAGACACACATTTACACCAAGCAACAAAGTCATGCACTGATACCCAGTAACACAGACACACACTTACACCAAGTAACAAACACATACACTGACACCAAGTAACAAAGACATACACTGACACCCAGTAACACAGACACACACGGACAGCAAGTAACAAAGACACACACTTACACCAAGTAACACAGACACACACTGACACCCAGTAACACAGACACACACTTACAACAAGTAACACAGACATACACTGACAAGAAGTAACAAAGACATACACTGATACCCAGTAACACAGAGACACACTTACACCAAGTAGCACAGACATACACTGACACCAAGTAACAAAGACATACACTGATACCCAGGAACACAGACACACACTTACACCAAGTTACACAGACACACACTTGCACCAAGTAACAAAGACATACACTAACACCAAGTAACACAGACATACACTGACACCAAGTATCAAAGACATACACTTACACCAAGTAACAAAGACAGACAATTACACCAAGTAACAAAGACATCCACTTGCAGCAAATATTTTGAGATACACTGACACCAAGTAACAAAGACATACACTGATACCCAGTAACAAAGACACACACTTACACCAAGTAACAAAGTCATACACTGACACCAAGTCACAAAGACACACACTGACACCCAGTAACAAAGACATACACTGACACCAAGTAACACAGACATACACTGACACCCAGTAACACAGATACACACTTACACCAAGAAACAAAGACATACACTTACACCAAGTAACACAGACATACACTGACAACAAGTAACAAAGACATTCAATTACACCAAGTAACAAAGACACACACTTACAACAAGTAACACAGATATACACTGACACCAAGTAACAAAGACATGCACTGACACCCAGTAACACAGACACACACTTACACCAAGTAGCAAAGACATGCACTGATACCCTGTAACACAGACTCACACGAACACCAAGTAACAAAGACAGACACTGATACCCAGCCACACAGACACACACTTAAACCAAGTAACAAAGACATACACTTACACCAAGTAACAAAGGCATACACTGACACCCAGTAACACAGACACACACGGACAGCAAGTAACAAAGACACACATTTACACCAAGTAACACAGAAACACACTGACACCCAGTAACAAAGACATACACTGATACCAAGTCACAAAGACATACACTGATGCCCAGTAAGACAGACACACACTGACACCAAGTAACAAAGGCACACACTGCGGGGGGGCACATTGGCGCATTGGTTAGCACCGCAGCCTCACAGCTCCAGGGACCCGGGTTCGATTCAGGGTACTGCTTGTGCGGAGTTTGCAAGTTCTCCCAGTGTCTGCGTGTGTTTCCTCCAGTTGCTCCGGTTTCCTCCCACATGCCAAAGACTTGCAGGTTGATAGGTTAATTGGCCATCATAAATTGCCCCGAGTATAGGTAGGTGGTAGGGAAATATATAGGGATAGGTGGGGATGTGGTAGGAATACGGGATTAGTGTAGGATTAGTATAAATGGGTGGTTGATGGTCGGCACAGAGTGCTGCATCTCTAAACAAAACTATTTAATGACACCTAGTGTCACAGACACACACTGACACCCAGCAACACAGAGAAACACTGACAAACAGTAACAAAGACATACACTGACACCAAGTAACATAGACATACACTGACACCCAGTAACAAAGACATACACTGATACCAAGTCACAAAGACATACACTGATACCCAGTAACAGACATACACTGACACCCAGTAACAAAGACATACACTGATACCAAGTCACAAAGACATACACTGATACCCAGTAACACAGACACACACTGACACCAAGTAACAAAGACATACACTTACACCAAGTATTTTGACATACCCTGACACCAAGTAACAAAGACATACACTGATACCCAGTAGCACAGACACACACTTACAACAAGTAACAAAGACAGACACTGACACCAAGTCACAAAGACACACACTGACACCCAGTAACAAAGACATACACTGACACCAAGTCACAAAGACATACACTTACACCCAGTAACACAGACACACACTGACACCAGTAACAAAGACATACACTGATACCAAGTCACAAAGACATACACTGATACCCAGTAACACAGACACACACTGACACCAAGTCACAAAGACATACACTGATACCCAGTAACACAGTGATACACTTACACCAAGTAACAAAGGCAGTCAATTACACCAAGACACAAAGACACACACTTACACCAAGTATATTGACATACACTGACACCATGTAACAAAGACATACACTGATACCCAGTAACACAGCCGCACACTTACATCAAGTAACAAAGACATATACTGACACCAAGTCACAAAGACACACACTGTCACCCAGTAACAAAGACATACACTGACACCAAGTCACAAAGACATACACTGACACCCAGTAACACAGACACACACTTGCACCAAGTAACAAAGACATACACTGACACCAAGTAACAAAGACATACATTGATACCGTGTAACACAGACAAACACTTACACCAAGTAACAAAGACAGACACTGATACCCAGTAACACAGACACACACTTACACCAAGTAACAAAGACATACACTGACACCCAGTAACAAAGACATACACTGACACCCAGTAACACAGACACACACGGACACCAAGTAACAAGGACACACACTTACACTGAGTAACACAGACACACACTGACACCCAGTAACAGAGACACACATTTACACCAAGCAACACAGACATGCAATGACACCAAGTCACAAAGACATACACTGATACCCAGTAACACAGACATACACTGATACCCAGTAACACAGTGATACAATTACACCAAGTAACAAAGACAGGGAGTTACACCAACGAATAAAGTCATACACTTACACCAAGTACTTTGACATGCACTGACACCAAGTAACAAAGACATACACTGATACCCAGTAACACAGACACACACTTACAACAAGTAACAAAGACATACACTGACACCAATTCACAAAGACACACACTGACACCCAGTAAGAAAGACATACACTGACACCAAGTCACAAAGACATACACTGACAACCAGTAACACAGACACACACTTCAACCAAGTAACAAAGACAAACACTGACACCAAGTAAAAAAGACAGACACTGATACCCAGTAACACAGACACAGACTTACACCAAGTAACAAAAACATACACTGACACCCAGAAACAAAGACGTACACAGACAACCAGTAAAACAGACACACACGGAAACCAAGTAACAACGACACACATTAGCACCAAGGGACACAGACACACACTGACACCCAGTAACACAGACACACACTTACACCAAGCAACACAAACATACACTGACACCAAGTAACAAAGACATACAATTACACCAAGTATCAAAGACACACACATACACCAAGTAACAAAGACATACACTGACACCAAGTAACACAAACAAATACACACTGACACCCAGTAACACAGAGAAGCACTAATAAACAGTAACACAGACATGCACAGACACCAAGTCACAAAGACAGACACTGACACCCAGTAACACAGACACACACTTACACCAAGTAACAAAGACATACACTGACACCCAGTAACACAAACAAACACACACTGACACCCAGTTACACAGAGAAGCACTAATAAACAGTAACACAGACATACACTGACACCAAGTCACAAAGACATACACTGACACCAAGTAGCAAAGACATACACTGACACCAAGTAACAAAGACATATACTTACACCAACTAACAAAGACAGACAATTACACCAAGTAACAAAGACATACACTTTCACCAAGTATTTTGACATACACTGACACCAAGTAACAAAGACATACACTGATACCCAGTAACACAGACACACACTTACACCAAGTAACAAAGACATACACTGACACCAAGTCACAAAGACACACACTGACACCCAGTAACAAAGGCATATACAGACACCAAGTCACAAAGACATACACTGATACCCAGTAACACAGACACACACTTACACCAAGAAACACAGACATACACTGACACCAAGTAACAAAGACATCCACTGATACCCAGTAACACAGACATACACTAACACCAAGTAACAAAGACAGACACAGATACCCAGTAACACAGACACACACTTACACCAAGTAACAAAGACATGCACTGACACCCAGTAACAAACACATACACTGACACCCAGTAACACAGACACACAAGGACACAAAGTAACAAAGACACGCACTTACACCCAGTAACGCAGACATACACTGATACCCAGTAACACAGACACACACTTAGACCAAGTAACAAGGCAGACACTGATACCCAGTAACACAGACACACACTTACACCAAGCAACACAGACATACACTGACACCAAGTAACAAAGACATACACTGACACCAAGTAACAAAGACACATACTGACACCAAGTAAAAAGACAGACAATTACACCAAGTAACAAAGACATACACTTACACCAAGTATTTTGACATACACAAACACCAAATAACAAAGACATACACTGATACCCATTAACGCAGACACACACTTACACCAAGTAACAAAGACACACACTGACACCAAGTCACAAAGACACACACTGACACCCAGTAACAAAGACATACACTGACACCAAGTCACAAAGACATACATTGATACCCAGTAACACAGACATACACTTACACCAAGTAACACAGACAGACACTGACATCCAGTAACAAAGACATACACTGACACCCAGTAACGCAGACACACACGGACACCAATTAACAAAGACGCAAACTTACACCAAGGAACACAGACACAAACTGACACGCAGTAACACAAACAAACACACTGACACCAGGTAACGCAGACATACACAGACACCAAGTAACACAGACACACACTTACACCAAGCAACACAGACATACACTGACACCAAGTAACAAAGACATACACTGATACCCAGTAACACAGACACACACTTACACCAAGTAACACAGACATGCACTGACACCAAGTAACAAAGACACACACTGATACCCAGGAACACAAACACACTCTTACCCCAAGTAACACAGACACACACTTACACCAAGTAACAAAGACATACAAATACACCAAGTAACACAGACACACATTTACACCAAGTAACACAGACACACACTGACACCAAGTAACAAAGACAGACAATTACGCCAAGTAACAAAGACATACACCTACACCAAGTATTTTGACATACACTGACACCAAGTAACAAAGACATACACAGATACCCAGTAGCACAGACACACACTTACAACAAGTAACAAAGACATACACTGACACCCAGTAACAAAGACATACACTGACACCAAGTAACAAGGACATACACTGATACCCAGTAACACAGACATACACTTACACCAAGTAACACAGACATATACTGACACCAAGTAACAAAGACATACACTGATACCCGGGAACACAGACACACACTTACACCAAGTAACACAGACACACACTTGCACCAAGTAACAGAGACATACACTAACACCAATTAACACAGACAGACGCTGCCACCAAGTAACAAAGACATACAATTACACCAAGTAACAAAGACACACACTTACACCAAGTAACAAAGACAGACACTGATACCCAGTAACACAGACACACACTTACACCAAGTAACAAAGACATACACTGACACCAACTAACACAGTCACACACTGACACCCAGTAACAAAGACATACACTGACACCAAGTCACAAAGACATACACTGATACCAAGTCACAAAGACATATACTGATACCCAGTAACACAGACACACACTGACACCAAGTAACAAAGACATGCACTGACACCAAGTAACAAAAACATACACTTAAACCAAGTAACAAAGACAGACAATTACACCAAGTAACAAAGACACCCAGTTACACCAAGTAATTTGACATACACTGACACCAAGTAACAAAGGCATACATGATACCCATTAACACAGACACACACTTACACCAAGTAAAACAGACATACACTGACACCAAGTAGCAAAGACATGCACTGATACCCTGTAACACAGGCACACACTTACACCAAGTAACAAAGACAGACACTGATACCCAGTAACACAGACACACACTTACACCAAGTAACAAAGACATACACTGACACCAAGTAACAAAGACATACACTGACACCCAGTAACACAGACACACACTTACAACAAGTAACAAAGACATACACTTACACCAAGTAACACAGACACATACTGACACCAAGTAACAATGACATACACTGATACCAAGTCACAAAGACATATACTGATACCCAGTAACACAGACACACACTGACACCCAGTAACAAAGACATACACTGATACCAAGTCACAAAGACATACACTGATACCCAGTAACACAGACACAGACTTACACCAAGTTACAAAAACATGCACTGACACCCAGTAACAAAGACATACACAGACACCCAGAAACACAGACACACACGGACACCCAGTAACACAGACATACACTGATACCCAGTAACACAGACACACACTTGCACCAAGTAACAAAGACAGACACTGATACCCAGTACCACAGACACACACTTACACCAAGCAACACAGACATACACTGACACCAAGTAACAAAGACATACACTGATATCCAGTAACACAGACACACACTGACACCATGTAACACAGACACACACTTACACCAAGTAACAAAGACATACACATACACCAAGTAACACAGACATACACTGACACCAAGTAACAAAGACATAAAATTACACCAAGTAACAAAGACACACACTTACACCAAGGAACACAGACATACACTGACTCCAAGTAACAAAGACATAGAATTACACAAAGTAACACAGACACACACTTACACCAAGTCACACAGACACACACGGACACCAAGTAACAAAATCACACACTTACACCAAGTAACACAGACACACACTGACACCCAGTAACACAGACACACAATTACACCAAGTAACACAGACAAACACTGACACCAAGTAACAAAGACAGATACTGACACCCGGTAACACAGACACACACTTACAACAAGCAACACCGACATACACAGACACCAAGTAACAAAGACATACACTGCTACCCAGTAACACAGACACACACTTACACCAAGTAACACATACATACACTGACACCAAGCAACAAAGACATACACTGATACCCAGGAACACAGACACACACTGACACCATGTAACACAGACACACACTTACACCAAGTAACAAAGACATACACTTACACCAAGTAACACAGACATACACTGACACCAAGTCACAAAGACATAAAATTACACCAAGTAACAAAGAAACACACTTACACCAAGTAACACAGACATACACTGACACCAAGTAACAAAGACATAGAATTACACAAAGTAACACAGACACACACTTACACCAAGTCACACAGACACACACGGACACCAAGTAACAAAGACACACACTTACACCAAGTAACACAGACACACACTGACACCCAGTAACACAGACACACAATTACACCAAGTAACACAGACAAACACTGACACCAAGTAAAAAAGACATACACTGATGCCCAGTAACACAGACACACACTTACACCAAGTAACAAGGACAGACACTGACACCCGGTAACACAGACACACACTTACAACAAGCAACACAGACATACACTGACACCAAGTAACAAAGACAAACACTGATACCTAGTAACACAGACGCACACTTACACCAAGTAACACAGACATACACTGACACCAAGTAACAAAGACATACACTTACACCAAGTAACACAGACATACACTGACACCAAGTAACAAAGACATACAATTACACCAAGTAACAAAGACACAAACTTACACCAAGTCACACAGACACACACGGACACCAAGTAACAAAGACACACACTTACACCAAGTAACACAGACACACACTGACACCCAGTAACACAGACACACAATTACACCAAGTAACACAGACATGCACTGACACCAAGTAAAAAAGACATACACTGATACCCAGTAACACAGACACACACTTACACCAAGTAAGAAAGACAGACACTGATACACAGTAACACAGACACACACTTACACCAAGTAACAAAGACATACACTGACACCAACTAACACAGTCACACACTGACACCCAGTAACAAAGACTTACACTGACACCAAGTCGCAAAGACATACACTGATACCACGTCACAAAGACATATACTGATACCCAGTAACACAGACAAACACTGACACCAAGTAACAAAGACATACCATAACACCAGGTAACAAAGACGTACACTTACACCAAGTAACAAAGACAGACAATTACACCAAGTAACAAAGACACCCACTTACGCCAAGTATTTTGACATACACTGACACCAAGTAACAAAGGCATACATGATACCCATTAACACAGACGCACACTTACACCAAGTAACACAGACATACACTGACACCAAGTAACACAGACATGCACTGATACCCTGTAACACAGGCACACACTTACACCAAGTATCAAAGACAGACACTGATACCCAGTAACACAGACACACACTTACACCAAGTAACAAAGACATACACTGACACCAAGTAACGAAGACATACACTGACACCAAGTAACACAGACACACACGGACACCAAGTAACAAAGACATACACTTACACCAAGTAACACAGACACACACTGACACCCAGTAACAAAGACATACACTGATACCAAGTCACAAAGACATACACTGATACCCACGAACACAAACAAACACACACTGACTCCCAGTAACACAGAGACACACTGACACCCAGTAAAGAAGACAGACACTGACACCAAGTCACAAAGACATACACTGATGCCCAGTAACACAGGCACACACTGACACCAAGTAACAAAGGCACACACTGCGGGGGGGGGGGGGGGGTGGGGGGGGGGGAACATTGGCGCATTGGTTAGCACCGCAGCCTCACAGCTCCAGGGACCCGGGTTCGATTCTGGGTACTGCCTGTGCGGAGTTTGCAAGTTCTCCCTGTGTCTGCGTGGGTTTCCTCCGGGTGCTCCGGTTTCCTCCCACATGCTAAAGACTTGCAGGTTGATATGTTAATTGGCCATCATAAATTGCCCCTAGTATAGGTAGGTGGAAGGGAAATATATAGTTGATAGGTGGGGATGTGATAGGAATACGGGATTCGTGTAGGATTAGTATAAATGGGTGGTTGATGGTCGGCACAGACTCGGCGGGCCGAAGGGCCTGTTTAAGTGCTGTATCTCTAAACTAAACTAAATACTGACACCTAGTGTCACTGACACCCAGTAACACAAACAAACACACACTGACACCCAGTCACACAGAGAAACACTGATACACTGACACCAAGTAACACAGACACACACTGACACCCAGTAACAAAGACATACACTGACACCAAGTCACAAAGACATACACTGATACCCAGTAACACAGACACACACTGACACCAAGTAACAAAGACATACACTGACTGCAAGCAACAAAGGCATACACTGACACCAAGTATTTTGACAGACACTGACACCAAGTAACAAAGACATACTCTGATACCCAGTAACGCAGACACACACTGACACCAAGTCACAAAGACACACACTGACACCCAGTAACAAAGACATACACAGAGACCAAGTCACAAAGACATACACTGATACCCAGTAACACAGACACACACTTACTCCAAGTAACACAGTCATACATTGACACCCAGAAACAAAGACGTACACTGACACCCAGAAACGCAGACACATACGGACACCAAGTAACAAAGACACAGACTTAAACCAAGTAACACAGACACACAATGACACCCAGTAACACAAACAAACACACTGACACCAGGTAACACAGACGTACACTGACACCAAGTAACAAAGACAGACAATTACACCAAGTAACAAAGACATACACTTACACCAAGTATTTTGACAGACACTGACACCAAGTAACAAAGACATACACTGATACCCAGTAACATAGACACACACTGTCACCCAGTAACACAGACACACACTTACACCAAGTAACAAAGACATATACTGACACCAAGTAACACAGACACACACTTACACCAAGTAACAAAGACATACACTGACACCAACTAACACAGTCACACACTGACACCCAGTAACAAAGACATACACTAACACCAAGTAACAAAGACATATACTGACACCAAGTAACACAGACACACACTTACACCAAGTAACAAAGACATACACTGACACCAACTAACACAGTCACACACTGACACCAAGTAGCAAAGACATACACTAACACCAAGCAACACAGACATACACTGACACCAAGTAACAAAGATATACAATTACACCACGTAACAAAGACACACAATTACACCAAGTAACAAAGACAGACACTGATTCCCAGTAACACAGACACACACTTACACCAAGTAACAAAGACATACACTGACACCAACTAACACAGTCACACACTGACACCCAGTAACAAAGACATACACTGACACCAAGTCACAAAGACATACACTGATACCAAGTCACAAAGACATATACTGATACCCAGTAACAAAGACACACACTGACACCAAGTAACAAAGACATACAATTACACCAAGTAACAAAGACGTACACTTACACCAAGTAACACAGACAGACAATTACACCAAGTAACAAAGACACCCACTTACACCAAGTATTTTGACAGACACTGACACCTAGTAACAAAGACATACACTGATACCCAGTAACATAGACAAACACTGTCACCCAGTAACACAGACACACACTTACACCAAGTAACACAGACATACACTGACACCAAGTAACAAAGACATACACTGATACCCAGTAACAAAGACACACACTTACACAAAGTAACAAAGACATATACTGACACCAAGTAACAAAGACATACAATGATACCCAGGAACACAGACACACACTGACAACAAGTAACACAGACACACACTTACACCAAGTAGCAAAGACAAACACTAACACCAAGTAACACAGACATACACTGACACCAAGTAACAAAGACATACAATTACACCAAGTAACAAAGACACACACTTACACCAAGTAACAAAGACAGACACTGATACCCAGTAACACAGACACACACTTACACCAAGTAACAAAGACATACACTGACACCAACTAACACAGTCACACACTGACACCCAGTAACAAAGACATACACTGACACCAAGTCACAAAGACATACACTGACACCAAGTAACAAAGGCAGACACTGGTAACCAGTAACACAGACACACACTTACACCAAGCAACAAAGACATCCACTGACACCAAGTAACAAAGATATCCACTTACACCAAGTAACACAGACATACACTGACACCAAGTAACAAAGACAGACAATTACACCAAATAACAAAGACACACACTTACACCAAGTAACACAGACATACACTGACACCAACTAACAAAGACATGCACTGTTACCCAGTAACACAGACAGACACTTACACCAAGTAACACAGACATACACTGATTCCAAGTAACACAGACACAAACTTACACCAAGTAACACAAACAGTCACTTGCACCAAGTAACAAAGACACACACTGACACCAAGTCACAAAGACATACACTGACACCCAGCAACAAAGACATACACTGACACCAAGCCACAAAGACATACACTGATACCCAGAAACACAGACACACACTTACACCAAGTAACAAAGACATACACTGACACCCAGTAACAAAGACATGCTCTGAGACCAAGTCACAAACACATACACTGATCCCCAGTAACACAGACACACACTTACACCAAGTAACAAAGACATACAATAACACCAAGTAACAAAGACACACACTTACACCAAGTAACACAGACATACACTGACACCATGTAACAAAGACATGCGCTGAAACCCAGCAACACAGACATACACTGACACCAAGTAACAAAGACATACACTGACACCAAGTAACAAAGACATCCACTGAACCAAGAAACAAAGACGTACACTTACACCAAGTAACACAGGCACACACTGGCACCCAGTAACACAAACAAACACACACTGACAGCCAGTAACATAGAGAAACACTGACACACAGTAACAAAGACATACACAGACAGACACTGACACAAAGTAACAAAGACTAACAGAGACACACTCTGACACCAAGTCACAAAGACATACACTGACACCCAGTAACATAGTCATACACTGACTCCATGTCACAAAGACATACACTGATACCCAGTAACACAGACACACACTTCCACAATGTAACAAAGACAAACACTGACACCAAGTAACAAAGACAAACACTTACACAAAGTAACACAGACATACACTGACACCAAGTAACAAAGACATACACTTACACCAAGTAACAAAGACACACACTTACACTATGCAACACAGACATACACTGACACCAAGTAACAAAGACATACACTGACACCCAGTAACACAGACACACACATACACCAAGTAACAACGACATACACTTACACCAAGTAACAAAGACATACACTGATACCCAGGAACACAGACACACTCTTACACCAAGTAACAAAGACACACACTTACACCAAGTAACACAGATAAACACTGACACCAAGTAACAGAGACATACACTGACACCAAATAACAAAGACACACACTTACACCAAGTAACACAGACATACACTGACACCAAGTAACAAAGACATGCACTGTTACCCAGTAACACAGACACACACTTACACCAAGTAACACAGACATACACTGATTCCAAGTAACACAGACACACACTTACACCAAGTAACACAAACACTCACTTGCACCAAGTAACAAAGACACACACTGACACCAAGTCACAAAGACATACACTGACACCCAGTAACAAAGACATACACTGACACCAAGTCACAAAGACCTACACTGATACCCAGAAACACAGACACACACTTACACCAAGTAACAATGACATACACTGACACCCAGTAACAAAGACATGCACTGAAACCAAGTCACAAACACATACACTGATCCCCAGTCACACAGACACACACTTACACCAAGGAACAAAGATATACAATAACACCAAGTAACAAAGACACACACTTACACCAAGTAACACAGACATACACTGACACCATGTAACAAAGACATGCGCTGATACCCAGCAACACAGACATACACTGACACCAAGTAACAAAGACATACACTGACACCAAGAAACAAAGACATACACTGATACCCAGTAACACAGACACACACTTACAACAAGTAACAAAGACATACATTGACACCCAGTAACAAAGACATACACTGACACCATGTAACAAAGACAAACACTGACACCAAGTAACAAAGACATCCACTGACACCAAGAAACAAAGACGTACACTTACACCAAGTAACACAGGCACACACTGGCACCCAGTAACACAAACAAACACACACTGACACCCAGTAACATAGAGAAACACTGACACACAGTAATAAAGACATACACAGACAGACACTGACACAAAGTAACAAAGACTAACAGAGACACACTCTGACACCAAGTCACAAAGACATACAGTGACACCCAGTAACATAGACATACACTGACTCCATGTCACAAAGACATACACTGATACCCAGTAACACAGACACACACTTCCACAATGTAACAAAGACAAACACTGACACCAAGTAACAAAGACAAACACTTACACAAAGTAACACAGACATACACTGACACCAAGTAACAAAGACATAAACTTACACCAAGTAACAAAGACACACATTTACACTATGCAACACAGACATACACTGACACCAAGTAACAAAGACATACACTGACACCCAGTAACACAGACACACACATACACCAAGTAACAACGGCATACACTGACACCAAGTAACAAAGACATACACTGATACCCAGTAACACAGACACACTCTTACACCAAGTAACAAAGACACACACTTACACCAAGTAACACAGAGAAACACTGACACCAAGTAACAGAGACATACACTGACACCAAGTAACAAAGTCATAAACTGACACCCAGTTACAAAAACATACACTGAGACAAAGTTACAAAGACATACAGTGACACCCAGTAACAAAGACATACACTGACACCAAGCCACAAAGACATACACTGACACCAAGTAACAAAGACATCCAGTAACACAGACACACACTTACACCAAGCAACAAAGACATCCACTGACACCAAGTAACAAAGACATCCTCTTACACCAAGTAACACAGACATACACTGACACCAAGTAACAAAGACAGGCAATTACACCAAATAACAAAGACACACACTTACACCAAGTAACACAGACATACACTGACACCAAGTAACAAAGACATGCACTGTTACAAAGTAACACAGACACACACTTACACCAAGTAACACAGACATACACTGATTCCAAGTAACACAGACACACACTAAAACCAAGAAACACAAACACTCACTTGCACCAAGTAACAAAGACATACACTGACACCAAGTAACAAAGACATACAATTACACCAAGTAACAAAGACACACATTTACACCAAGGAACACAGACATAAACTGACACCAAGTAACAAAGACATACACTGTTACCCAGTAACACAGAGAAACACTAATAAACAGTAACAAAGACATGCACTGACACCAAATATCGCAGACACACAGTGACACCCAGTAACAAAGACATACACTGACACCAAGTCACAAAGACATACAATGATACCAAGTCACAAAGACATACACTGATACCCAGTAACACAGACACACACTGACACCAAGTAACAAAGACATACACTTACACCAAGTATTTTGACATACACTGACACCAAGTAACAAAGACATGCACTGACACCCAGTAACACAGACACACACGGACACCAAGTAACAAAGGCACACACTTACACCAATTAACACAGACAAACACTGACACCCAGTAACAAAGACACACATTTGCAACAAGTAACAAAGTCAGACACTGACACCAAGGAACAAAGACATACACTGATACCCAGTAACACAGACCCACACTTACACCAAGTAACACAGACATACACTGACACCAAGTAACAAAGACATACACGGACACCCAGTAACACAAACAAACACACACTGGCACTTATGGAACACAGAGAAACACTAATAAACAGTAACAAAGACATACACTGACACCAAATATCGCAAACACACCCTGACACCCAGTAACAAAGACACACACTGACACCAAGTCACAAAGACATACACTGATACCAAGTCACAAAGACATACACTAATATCCAGTAGCACAGACACACACTGACACCAAGTAACAAAGACATACACTGACACCAAGTAAAAAATACAGACACTGGTACCCAGTAACACAGATACACCCTTACACCTTGTAACAAAGACATACACCGACACCAATTCACAAAGACACACACTGACACCCAGTAACAAAGACATACACTGACACCCAGTAACACAGACACACAGAGACACCAAGTAACAAGGACACCGACTTACACCAAGTAACACAGACACAAACTGACACCCAGTAACACAGACACACACTTACACCAAGTAACAAAGACAGACACTGATACCCAGTAACACAGACACACACTTACGCCAGGTAACAAAGACATACACTGACACCCAGTAACAAAGACATACACTGACACCCAGTAACACAGACACACACGGACACCAAGTAACAAAGACACAGACTTACACCAAGTAACACAGACACAAACTGACACCCAGTAACACAGACACACACTTACACCAAGTAACAAAGACATACACTGATACCCAGTAACACAGACACACACTTACACCAAGTAACAATGACATACACAGGCACCAAGTCACAAAGACACACACTGACACCCAGTAACAAAGACATACACTGACATCAAGTCACAAAGACATACACTGATACCCAGTAACACAGACACACATTTACACCAAGCAACAAAGACATGCACTGATACCCAGTAACACAGACACACACTTACACCAAGTAACAAACACATACACTGACACCAAGTAACAAAGACATACACTGACACCCAGTAACACAGACACACACGGACAGCAAGTAACAAAGACACACACTTACACCAAGTAACACAGACACACACTGAAACCCAGTAACACAGACACACACTTACAACAAGTAACACAGACATACAATGACAAGAAGTAACAAAGACATACACTGATACCCAGTAACATAGACACACACTTACACCAAGTAGCACAGACATACACTGACACCAAGTAACAAAGACATACACTGATACCCAGGAACACAGACACACACTTACACCAAGTTACACAGACACACACTTGCACCAAGTAACAAAGACATACACTAACACCAAGTAACACAGACATACACTGACACCAAGTATCAAAGACATACACTTACACCAAGTAACAAAGACAGACAATTACACCAAGTAACAAAGACATCCACTTGCAGCAAATATTTTGAGATACACTGACACCAAGTAACAAAGACATACACTGATACCCAGTAACAAAGACACACACTTACACCAAGTAACAAAGTCATACACTGACACCAAGTCACAAAGACACACACTGACACACAGTAACAAAGACATACACTGACACCAAGTAACACAGACATACACTGACACCCAGTAACACAGATACACACTTGCACCAAGAAACAAAGACATACACTTACACCAAGTAACACAGACATACACTGACAACAAGTAACAAAGACATTCAATTACACCAAGTAACAAAGACACACACTTACAACAAGTAACACAGATATACACTGACACCAAGTAACAAAGACATGCACTGACACCCAGTAACACAGACACACACTTACACCAAGTAACAAAGACATGCACTGATACCCTGTAACACAGACTCACACTAACACCAAGTAACAAAGACAGACACTGATACCCAGCCACACAGACACACACTTAAACCAAGTAACAAAGACATACACTTACACCAAGTAACAAAGGCATACACTGACACCCAGTAACACAGACACACACGGACAGCAAGTAACAAAGACACACATTTACACCAAGTAACACAGAAACACACTGACACCCAGTAACAAAGACATACACTGATACCAAGTCACAAAGACATACACTGATGCCCAGTAAGACAGACACACACTGACACCAAGTAACAAAGGCACACACTGCGGGGGGGCACATTGGCGCATTGGTTAGCACCGCAGCCTCACAGCTCCAGGGACCCGGGTTCGATTCAGGGTACTGCTTGTGCGGAGTTTGCAAGTTCTCCCAGTGTCTGCGTGTGTTTCCTCCAGTTGCTCCGGTTTCCTCCCACATGCCAAAGACTTGCAGGTTGATAGGTTAATTGGCCATCATAAATTGCCCCGAGTATAGGTAGGTGGTAGGGAAATATATAGGGATAGGTGGGGATGTGATAGGAATACGGGATTAGTGTAGGATTAGTATAAATGGGTGGTTGATGGTCGGCACAGAGTGCTGCATCTCTAAACAAAACTATTTAATGACACCTAGTGTCACAGACACACACTGACACCCAGCAACACAGAGAAACACTGACAAACAGTAACAAAGACATACACTGACACCAAGTAACATAGACATACACTGACACCCAGTAACAAAGACATACACTGATACCAAGTCACAAAGACATACACTGATACCCAGTAACAGACATACACTGACACCCAGTAACAAAGACATACACTGATACCAAGTCACAAAGACATACACTGATACCCAGTAACACAGACACACACTGACACCAAGTAACAAAGACATACACTTACACCAAGTATTTTGACATACCCTGACACCAAGTAACAAAGACATACACTGATACCCAGTAGCACAGACACACACTTACAACAAGTGACAAAGACAGACACTGACACCAAGTCACAAAGACACACACTGACACCCAGTAACAAAGACATACACTGACACCAAGTCACAAAGACATACACTTACACCCAGTAACACAGACACACACTGACACCAGTAACAAAGACATACACTGAGACCAAGTCACAAAGACATACACTGATACCCAGTAACACAGACACACACTGACACCAAGTCACAAAGACATACACTGATACCCAGGAACACAGTGATACACTTACTCCAAGTAACAAAGGCAGTCAATTACACCAAGACACAAAGACACACACTTACACCAAGTATATTGACATACACTGACACCATGTAACAAAGACATACACTGATACCCAGTAACACAGCCGCACACTTACATCAAGTAACAAAGACATATACTGACACCAAGTCACAAAGACACACACTGTCACCCAGTAACAAAGACATACACTGACACCAAGTCACAAAGACATACACTGACACCCAGTAACACAGACACACACTTGCACCAAGTAACAAAGACATACACTGACACCAAGTAACAAAGACATACATTGATACCGTGTAACACAGACACACACTTACACCAAGTAACAAAGAAAGACACTGATACCCAGTAACACAGACACACACTGACACCAAGTAACAAAGACATACACTTACACCAAGTATTTTGACATACCCTGACACCAAGTAACAAAGACATACACTGATACCCAGTAGCACAGACACACACTTACAACAAGTGACAAAGACAGACACTGACACCAAGTCACAAAGACACACACTGACACCCAGTAACAAAGACATACACTGACACCAAGTCACAAAGACATACACTTACACCCAGTAACACAGACACACACTGACACCAGTAACAAAGACATACACTGAGACCAAGTCACAAAGACATACACTGATACCCAGTAACACAGACACACACTGACACCAAGTCACAAAGACATACACTGATACCCAGGAACACAGTGATACACTTACTCCAAGTAACAAAGGCAGTCAATTACACCAAGACACAAAGACACACACTTACACCAAGTATATTGACATACACTGACACCATGTAACAAAGACATACACTGATACCCAGTAACACAGCCGCACACTTACATCAAGTAACAAAGACATATACTGACACCAAGTCACAAAGACACACACTGTCACCCAGTAACAAAGACATACACTGACACCAAGTCACAAAGACATACACTGACACCCAGTAACACAGACACACACTTGCACCAAGTAACAAAGACATACACTGACACCAAGTAACAAAGACATACATTGATACCGTGTAACACAGACACACACTTACACCAAGTAACAAAGAAAGACACTGATACCCAGTAACACAGACACACACTTACACCAAGTAACAAAGACATACACTGACACCCAGTAACAAAGACATACATTGACACCCAGTAACACAGACACACACGGACACCAAGTAACAAGGACACACACTTACACTGAGTAACACAGACACACACTGACACCCAGTAACAGAGACACACATTTACACCAAGCAACACAGACATGCAATGACACCAAGTCACAAAGACATACACTGATACCCAGTAACACAGACATACACTGATACCCAGTAACACAGTGATACAATTACACCAAGTAACAAAGACAGGGAGTTACACCAACGAATAAAGTCATACACTTACACCAAGTACTTTGACATGCACTGACACCAAGTAACAAAGACATACACTGATACCCAGTAACACAGACACACACTTACAACAAGTAACAAAGACATACACTGACACCAATTCACAAAGACACACACTGACACCCAGTAAGAAAGACATACACTGACACCAAGTCACAAAGACATACACTGACAACCAGTAACACAGACACACACTTCAACCAAGTAACAAAGACAAACACTGACACCAAGTAAAAAAGACAGACACTGATACCCAGTAACACAGACACAGACTTATACCAAGTAACAAAAACATACACTGACACCCAGAAACAAAGACGTACACAGACAACCAGTAACACAGACACACACGGACACCAAGTAACAACGACACACACTAGCACCAAGGGACACAGACACACACTGACACCCAGTAACACAGACACACACTTACACCAAGCAACACAGACATACAATGACACCAAGTAACCAAGACAAACACTGACACCCAGTAACAAAGACATACACTGATACCCAGTAACACAGACACACACTTACAACAAGTAACAAAGACATACACTGATACCAAGTCACAAAGACACACACTGACACCCAGAAACAAAGACATACACTGACACCAAGTCACAAAGACATACACTGACAAACAGTAACACAGACACACACTTAAACCAAGTAACAAAGACATACACTGACACCAAGTAACAAATACAGACACTGATACCCAGTAACACAGACACAGACTTACACCAAGTAACAAAAACATACACTGACACCCAGTAACAAAGACATACACAGACACCCAGTAACACAGACACACACGGACACCAAGTAACAACGACACACACTAGCACCAAGGGCCACAGACACACACTGATACCGTGTAACACAGACACACTCTTACACCAAGTAACAAAGACAGACACTGACACCAAGTAACAAATACAGACACTGATACCCAGTAACACAGACACAGACTTACACCAAGTAACAAAAACATACACTGACACCCAGTAACAAAGACATACACAGACACCCAGAAACACAGACACACACGGACACCAAGCAACAACGACACACACTAGCACCAAGGAACACAGACACACTCTGACACCCAGTAACACAGACACATACTTACACCAAGTAACATAGATACACACTTACACCAAGCAACGCAAACATACAATGACACAAAGTAACCAAGACATACAGTGATACCCAGTAACACAGACACACACTTACACCAAGTAACACAGACATACACTGACACCAAGTAACAAAGACATACACTGATACCCAGGAACACAGACACACACCTACACCAAGTAACACAGACACACACTTACACCAAGTAACAAAGACATACAAATACACCAAGTAACAAAGACACACACTTACACCAAGTAACACAGATATGCACTGACACCCAGTAACAGAGACACACACGGACACCAAGTAACAAAGACACACACTTACACCAAGTAACACAGACACACACTGACACCCTGTAACACAGACACACACTTTTACCAAGTAACACAGACATACACTGACACCAAGTAACAAAGACATACACAGATATCCAGTAACACAGACACACACTTACACCAAGTAACACAGACACACACTTACACCGAGTAACAAAGACATACACTTGCACCACGTAACACAGACATACACTGACACCAAGTAACAAAGACATACAATTACACCAAGTATCAAAGACACACACATACACCAAGTAACAAAGACATACACTGACACCAAGTAACACAAACAAACACACACTGACACCCAGTAACACAGAGAAGCACTAATAAACAGTAACACAGACATGCACAGACACCAAGTTACAAAGACAGACACTGACACCCAGTAACACAGACACACACTTACACCAAGTAACAAAGACATACACTGACACCCAGTAACACAAACAAACACACTCTGACACCCAGTTACACAGAGAAGCACTAATAAACAGTAACACAGACATACACTGACACCAAGTCACAATGACATACACTGACACCAAGTAGCAAAGACATACACTGACACCAAGTAACAAAGACATATACTTACACCAACTAACAAAGACAGACAATTACACCAAGTAACAAAGACATACACTTTCACCAAGTATTTTGACATACACTGACACCAAGTAACAAAGACATACACTGATACCCAGTAACACAGACACACATTTACACCAAGTAACAAAGACATACACTGACACCAAGTCACAAAGACACACACTGACACCCAGTAACAAAGGCATACACAGATACCAAGTCACAAAGACATACACTGATACCCAGTAACACAGACACACACTTACACCAAGAAACAAAGACATACACTGACACCAAGTAACAAAGACATACACTGATACCCAGTAACACAGACATACACTTACACCAAGTAACAAAGACAGACACAGATACCCAGTAACACAGACACACACTTACACCAAGTAACAAAGACATGCACTGACACCCAGTAACAAACACATACACTGACACCCAGTAACACAGACACACAAGGACACAAAGTAACAAAGACACGCACTTACACCAAGTAACACAGACACACACTGACACCCAGTAACACAGACATACACTGATACCCAGTAACACAGACACACACTTAGACCAAGTATCAAGGCAGACACTGATACCCAGTAACACAGACACACACTTACACCAAGCAACACAGACATACACTGACACCAAGTAACAAAGACATACACTTACACCAAGTATTTTGACATACACTGACACCAAATAACAAAGACATACACTGATACCCATTAACGCAGACACACACTTACACCAAGTAACAAAGACACACACTGACACCAAGTCACAAAGACACACACTGACACCCAGTAACAAAGACATACACTGACACCAAGTCACAAAGACATACATTGATACCCAGTAACACAGACATACACTTACACCAAGTAACACAGACATACACTGACATCCAGTAACAAAGACATAAACTGACACCCAGTAACGCAGACACACACGGACACCAAGTAACAAAGACACAAACTTACACCAAGGAACACAGACACAAACTGACACCCAGTAACACAAACAAACACACTGACACCAGGTAACGCAGACATACACAGACACCAAGTAACACAGACACACACTTACACCAAGCAACACAGACATACACTGACACCAAGTAACAAAGACATACACTGATACCCAGTAACACAGACACACACTTACACCAAGTAACACAGACATGCACTGACACCAAGTAACAAAGACACACACTGATACCCAGGAACACAGACACACTCTTACCCCAAGTAACACAGACACACACTTACACCAAGTAACAAAGACATACAATTTCACCAAGTAACACAGACACACACTTACAGCAAGTCACACAGACACACACTGACACCAAGTAACAAAGACACACACTTACACCAAGTAACACAGACATACACTGACAACAAGTAACAAAGACATACACTGATACCCAGTAACACAGACACACAATTACACCAAGTAACAAAGACAGACACTGATACCCAGTAACACAGACACACACTTACACCAAGCAGCACAGACATACACTGACACCAAGTAACAAAGACATACACTGATACCCTGTAACACAGACGCACACTTACACCAAGTAACAAAGACACACACTTACACCAAGTAACAAAGACACACACTTACACCAAGTAACAAAGACAGACACTGATACCCAGTAACACAGACACACACTTACACCAAGCAACACAGACATACACTGACACCAAATAACAAAGACATGCACTGATACCCAGTAACACAGACACACACTTACACCAAGTAACACAGACATGCACTGACACCAAGTAACAAAGACATACACTGATACCCAGGAACACAGACACACACTGACACCAAGTAACACAGACACGCACTTGCACCAAGTAACAAAGACATACAATTACACCAAGTAACACAGACACACACTTACACCAAGTCACACAGACACACACTGACACCAAGTAAAAAAGACACACACTTACACCAAGTAACACAGACACACACTGACACCCAGTAACACAGACACACACTTACACCAAGTAAGACAGACATACACTGACACCAAGTAACAAAGACATACACTGACACCCAGTAAAACAGACACACACTTACAGCAAGTAACAAAGACAGACACTGATACCCAGTAACAGAGACACACACTTGCAGCAAGCAACACAGACATACACTGACACCAAGTAACAAAGAGATACAATTACACCAAGTAACAAAGACACACACTTACACCAAGTAACACAGACACACGCTTACACCAAGTCACACAGACACACACGGAAACCAAGTAACAAAGACACACACTTACACCAAGTAACACAGACACACACTGACACCAAGTAACAGAGACATACACTGATACCCAGTAACACAGACACAAACTTACACCAAGTAACACAGACATATACTGACACCAAGTAACAAAGACATACACTGATACCCAGGAACACAGACACACATTTACACCAAGTAACACAGACATACACTGACACCAAGTAACAAAGACAGACAATTACACCAAGTAACAAAGACATACACCTACACCAAGTATTTTGACATACACTGACACCAAGTAACAAAGACATACACAGATACCCAGTAACACAGACACACACTTACAACAAGTAACAAAGACATACACTGACACCCAGTAACAAAGACATACACTGACACCAAGTAACAAGGACATACACTGATACCCAGTAACACAGACACACACTTACACCAAGTAACACAGACATATACTGACACCAAGTAACAAAGACATACACTGATACCCAGGAACACAGACACACACTTACACCAAGTAACACAGACACACACTTGCACCAAGTAACAGAGACATACACTAACACCAATTAACACAGACAGACACTGCCACCAAGTAACAAAGACATACAATTACACCAAGTAACAAAGACACACACTTACACCAAGTAACAAAGACAGACACTGATACCCAGTAACACAGACACACACTTACACCAAGTAACAAAGACATACACTGACACCAACTAACACAGTCACACACTGACACCCAGTAACAACGACATACACTGACACCAAGTCACAAAGACATACACTGATACCAAGTCACAAAGACATATACTGATACCCAGTAACACAGACACACACTGACACCAAGTAACAAAGACATACACTGACACCAAGTAACAAAAACATACACTTAAACCAAGTAACAAAGACAGACAATTACACCAAGTAACAAAGACACCCAGTTACACCAAGTAATTTAACATACACTGACACCAAGTAACAAAGGCATACATGATACCCATTAACACAGACACACACTTACACCAAGTAACACAGACATACACTGACACCAAGTTGCAAAGACATGCACTGATACCCTGTAACACAGGCACACACTTACACCAAGTAACAAAGACATACACTGACACCAAGTAACAAAGACATACACTGACACCCAGTAACACAGACACACACTTACAACAAGTAACAAAGACATACACTTACACCAAGTAACACAGACACACACTGACACCCAGTAACAATGACATACACTGATACCAAGTCACAAAGACATATACTGATACCCAGTAACACAGACACACACTGACACCCAGTAACAAAGACATACACTGATACCAAGTCACAAAGACATACACTGATACCCAGTAACACAGACACAGACTTACACCAAGTTACAAAAACATGCACTGACACCCAGTAACAAAGACATACACAGACACCCAGAAACACAGACACGCACGGACACCCAGTAACACAGACATACACTGATACCCAGTAACACAGACACACACTTGCACCAAGTAACAAAGACAGACACTGATACCCAGTAACACAGACACACACTTACACCAAGCAACACAGACATACACTGACACCAAGTAACAAAGACATACACTGATATCCAGTAACACAGACACACACTGACACCATGTAACACAGACACACACTTACACCAAGTAACAAAGACATACACATACACCAAGTAACACAGACATACACTGACACCAAGTAACAAAGACATAAAATTACACCAAGTAACAAAGACACACACTTACACCAAGGAACACAGACATACACTGACACCAAGTAACAAAGACATAGAATTACACAAAGTAACACAGACAGACACTTACACCAAGTCACACAGACACACACGGACACCAAGTAACAAAATCACACACTTACACCAAGTAACACAGACACACACTGACACCCAGTAACACAGACACACAATTACACCAAGTAACACAGACAAACAATGACACCAAGTAAAAAAGACATACACTGATACCCAGTAACACAGACACACACTTACACCAAGTAACAAAGACAGACACTGACACCCGGTAACACAGACACTCACTTACAACAAGCAACACCGACATACACAGACACCAAGCAACAAAGACATACACTGATACCCAGTAACACAGACACACACTTACACCAAGTAACACATACATACACTGACACCAAGCAACAAAGACATACACTGATACCCAGGAACACAGACACACACTGACACCATGTAACACAGACACACACTTACACCAAGTAACAAAGACATACATTTACACCAAGTAACACAGACATACACTGACACCAAGTAACAAAGACATAAAATTACACCAAGTAACAAAGACACACACTTACACCAAGTAACACAGACATACACTGACACCAAGTAACAAAGACATAGAATTACACAAAGTAACACAGACACACACTTACACCAAGTCACACAGACACACACGGACACCAAGTAACAAAGACACACACTTACACCAAGTAACGCAGACACACACTGACACCCAGTAACACAGACACACAATTACACCAAGCAACACAGACATACACTGACACCAAGTAACAAAGACAAACACTGATACCCAGTAACACAGACGCACACTTACACCAAGTAACACAGACATACACTGACACCAAGTAACAAAGACATACACTTACACCAAGTAACACAGACATACACTGACACCAAGTAACAAAGACATACAATTACACCAAGTAACAAAGACACAAACTTACACCAAGTCACACAGACACACACGGACACCAAGTAACAAAGACACACACTTACACCAAGTAACACAGACACACACTGACACCCAGTAACACAGACACACAATTACACCAAGTAACACAGACATACACTGACACCAAGTAAAAAAGACATACACTGATACCCAGTAACACAGACACACACTTACACCAAGTAAGAAAGACAGACACTGATACACAGTAACACAGATACACACTTACACCAAGTAACAAAGACATACACTGACACCAACTAACACAGTCACACACTGACACCCAGTAACAAAGACTTACACTGACACCAAGTCACAAAGACATACACTGATACCAAGTCACAAAGACATATACTGATACCCAGTAACACAGACACACACTGACACCAAGTAACAAAGACATACAATTACACCAGGTAACAAAGACGTACACTTTCACCAAGTAACAAAGACAGACAATTACACCAAGTAACAAAGACACCCACTTACGCCAAGTATTTTGACATACACTGACACCAAGTAACAAAGGCATACATGATACCCATTAACACAGACGCACACTTACACCAAGTAACACAGACATACACTGACACCAAGTAACAAAGACATGCACTGATACCCTGTAACACAGGCACACACTTACACCAAGTATCAAAGACAGACACTGATACCCAGTAACACAGACACACACTTACACCAAGTAACAAAGACATACACTGACACCAAGTAACGAAGACATACACTGACACCAAGTAACACAGACACACACGGACACCAAGTAACAAAGACATACACTTACACCAAGTAACACAGACACACACTGACACCCAGTAACAAAGACATACACTGATACCAAGTCACAAAGACATACACTGATACCCACGAAGACAAACAAACACACACTGACTCCCAGTAACACAGAGACACACTGACACCCAGTAAAGAAGACAGACACTGACACCAAGTCACAAAGACATACACTGATGCCCAGTAACACAGGCACACACTGACACCAAGTAACAAAGGCACACACTGCGGGGGGGGGGGGGGGGGGGGGGACATTGGCGCATTGGTTAGCACCGCAGCCTCACAGCTCCAGGGACCCGGGTTCGATTCTGGGTACTGCCTGTGCGGAGTTTGCAAGTTCTCCCTGTGTCTGCGTGGGTTTCCTCCGGGTGCTCCGGTTTCCTCCCACATGCTAAAGACTTGCAGGTTGATATGTTAATTGGCCATCATAAATTGCCCCTAGTATAGGTAGGTGGAAGGGAAATATATAGTTGATAGGTGGGGATGTGATAGGAATACGGGATTCGTGTAGGATTAGTATAAATGGGTGGTTGATGGTCGGCACAGACACGGCGGGCCGAAGGGCCTGTTTAAGTGCTGTATCTCTAAACTAAACTAAATACTGACACCTAGTGTCACTGACACCCAGTAACACAAACAAACACACACTGACAACCAGTAACACAGAGAAACACTAATGAACAGTAACAAAGACATACACTGACACCAACTAACACATTCACACACTGACACCCAGTCACACAGAGAAACACTGATACACTGACACCAAGTAACACAGACACACACTGACACCCAGTAACAAAGACATACACAGACACCAAGTCACAAAGACATACACTGATACCCAGTAACACAGACACACACTGACACCAAGTAACAAAGACATACACTGACTGCAAGCAACAAAGGCATACACTGACACCAAGTATTTTGACAGACACTGACACCAAGTAACAAAGACATACACTGATACCCAGTAACGCAGACACACACTGACACCAAATCACAAAGACACACACTGTCACCCAGTAACAAAGACATACACTGACACCAAGTCACAAAGACATACACTGATACCCAGTAACACAGACACACACTTACTCCAAGTAACACAGTCATACATTGACACCCAGAAACAAAGACATACACTGACTCCCAGTAACGCAGACACATACGGACACCAAGTAACAAAGACACAGACTTAAACCAAGTAACACAGACACACAATGACACCCAGTAACACAAACAAACACACTGACACCAGGTAACACAGACGTACACTGACACCAAGTAACAAAGACAGACAATTACACCAAGTAACAAAGACATACACTTACACCAAGTATTTTGACAGACACTGACACCAAGTAACAAAGACATACACTGATACCCAGTAACATAGACACACACTGTCACCCAGTAACACAGACACACACTTACACCAAGTAACACAGTCATACACTGACACCAAGTAACAAAGACATACACTGATCCCCAGTAACACAGACACACACTTACACCAAGTAACAAAGACATATACTGACACCAAGTAACAAAGACATACACTGATACCCAGGAACACAGACACACACTGACAACAATTAACACAGACACACACTTACACCAAGTAGCAAAGACATACACTAACACCAAGTAACACAGACATACACTGACACCAAGTAACAAAGATATACAATTACACCAAGTAACAAAGACACACACTTACACCAAGTAACAAAGACAGACACTGATACCCAGTAACACAGACACACACTTACACCAAGTAACAAAGACATACACTGACACCAACTAACACAGTCACACACTGACACCCAGTAACAAAGACATACACTGACACCAAGTCACAAAGACATACACTGATACCAAGTCACAAAGACATATACTGATACCCAGTAACAAAGACACACACTGACACCAAGTAACAAAGACATACAATTACACCAAGTAACAAAGACGTACACTTACACCAAGTAACACAGACGGACAATTACACCAAGTAACAAAGACACCCACTTACACCAAGTATTTTGACAGACACTGACACCAAGTAACAAAGACATACACTGATACCCAGTAACATAGACAAACACTGTCACCCAGTAACACAGACACACACTTACACCAAGTAACACAGACATACACTGACACCAAGTAACAAAGACATACACTGATACCCAGTAACACAGACACACACTTACACCAAGTAACAAAGACATATACTGACACCAAGTAACAAAGACATACACTGATACCCAGGAACACAGACACACACTGACAACAAGTAACACAGACACACACTTACACCAAGTAGCAAAGACATACACTAACACCAAGTAACACAGACATACACTGACACCAAGTAACAAAGACATACAATTACACCAAGTAACAAAGACACACACTTACACCAAGTAACAAAGACAGACACTGATACCCAGTAACACAGACACACACTTACAAAAAGTAACAAAGACATACACTGACACCAACTAACACAGTCACACACTGACACCCAGTAACAAAGACATACACTGACACCAAGTCACAAAGACATACACTGACACCAAGTAACAAAGGCAGACACTGGTAACCAGTAACACAGACACACACTTACACCAAGCAACAAAGACATCCACTGACACCAAGTAACAAAGACATCCACTTACACCAAGTAACACAGACATACACTGACACCAAGTAACAAAGACATGCACTGTTACCCAGTAACACAGACACACACTTACACCAAGTAACACAGACATACACTGATTCCAAGTAACACAGACACACACTTACACCAAGTAACACAAACACTCACTTGCACCAAGTAACAAAGACACACACTGACACCAAGTCACAAAGACATCCACTGACACCCAGTAACAAAGACATACACTGAGACCAAGTCACAAAGACCTACACTGATACCCAGAAACACAGACACACACTTACACCAAGTAACAAAGACATACACTGACACATAGTAACAAAGACATGCACTGAGACCAAGTCACAAACACATACACTGATCCCCAGTAACACAGACACACACTTACACCAAGTAACAAAGACATACAATAACACCAAGTAACAAAGACACACACTTACACCAAGTAACACAGACATACACTGACACCATGTAACAAAGACATGCGCTGAAACCCGGCAACACAGACATACACTGACACCAAGTAACAAAGACATACACTGACACCAAGAAACAAAGACATACACTGATACCCAGTAACACAGACACACACTTACAACAAGTAACAAAGACATACATTGACACCCAGTAACAAAGACATACACTGACACCAAGTAACAAAGACAAACACTGACACCAAGTAACAAAGACATCCACTGACACCAAGAAACAAAGACGTACACTTACACCAAGTAACACAGGCACACACTGGCACCCAGTAACACAAACAAACACACACTGACACCCAGTAACATAGAGAAACACTGACACACAGTAACAAAGACATACACAGACAGACACTGACACAAAGTAACAAAGACTAACAGAGACACACTCTGACACCAAGTCACAAAGACATACACTGACACCCAGTAACATAAACATACACTGACTCCATGTCACAAAGACATACACTGATACCCAGTAACACAGACACACACTTCCACAATGTAACAAAGACAAACACTGACACCAAGTCACAAAGACATACACTGACACCCAGTAACATAAACATACACTGACACCAAGTAACAAAGACATACACTTACACCAAGTAACAAAGACACACACTTACACTATGCAACACAGACATACACTGACACCAAGTAACGAAGACATACACTGACACCCAGGAACACAGACACACACATACACCAAGTAACAACGACATACACTTACACCAAGTAACAAAGACATACACTGATACCCAGGAACACAGACACACTCTTACACCAAGTAACAAAGACATCCACTTACACCAAGTAACACAGATAAACACTGACACCAAGTAACAGAGACATACACTGACACCAAGTAACAAAGTCATAAACTGACACCCAGTAACAAAAACATACACTGAGACAAAGTTACAAAGACATACAGTGACACCCAGTAACAAAGACATACACTGACACCAAGTCACAAAGACATACACTGACACCAAGTAACAAAGGCAGACACTGGTAACCAGTAACACAGAGACACACTTACACCAAGCAACAAAGACATCCACTGACACCAAGTAACAAAGACATCCACTTACACCAAGTAACACAGGCATACACTGACACCAAGTAACAAAGACAGACAATTACACCAAATAACAAAGACACACACTTACACCAAGTAACACAGACATACACTGACACCAAGTAACAAAGACATGCACTGTTACCCAGTAACACAGACACACACTTACACCAAGTAACACAGACACTCACTTGCACCAAGTAACAAAGACACACACTGACACCAAGTCACAAAGACATACACTGACACCCAGTAACAAAGACATACACTGACACCAAGTCACAAACACATACACTGATCCCCAGTAACACAGACACACACTTACACCAAGTAACAAAGATATACAATAACACCAAGTAACAAAGACACACACTTACACCAAGTAACACAGACATACACTGACACCATGTAACAAAGACATGCGCTGATACCCAGCAACACAGACATACACTGACACCAAGTAACAAAGACATACACTGACACCAAGAAACAAAGACATACACTGATACCCAGTAACACAGACACACACTTACAACAAGTAACAAAGACATACATTGACACCCAGTAACAAAGACATACACTGATACCCAGTAACACAGACACACACTTCCACAATGTAACAAAGACAAACACTGACACCAAGTCACAAAGACATACACTGACGCCCAGTAACATAAACATACAATGACACCAAGTAACAAAGACGTACACTTACACCAAGTAACAAAGACACACACTTACACTATGCAACACAGACATACACTGACACCAAGTAACGAAGACATACACTGACACCCAGGAACACAGACACACACATACACCAAGTAACAACGACATACACTTACACCAAGTAACAAAGACATACACATGATACCCAGGAACACAGACACACTCTTACACCAAGTAACAAAGACATCCACTTACACCAAGTAACACAGATAAACACTGACACCAAGTAACAGAGACATACACTGACACCAAGTAACAAAGTCATAAACTGACACCCAGTAACAAAAACATACACTGAGACAAAGTTACAAAGACATACAGTGACACCCAGTAACAAAGACATACACTGACACCAAGTCACAAAGACATACACTGACACCAAGTAACAAAGGCAGACACTGGTAACCAGTAACACAGACACACACTTACACCAAGCAACAAAGACATCCACTGACAACAAGTAACGAAGACATCCACTTACACCAAGTAACACAGGCATACACTGACACCAAGTAACAAAGACAGACAATTACACCAAATAACAAAGACACACACTTACACCAAGTAACACAGACATACACTGACACCAAGTAACAAAGACATGCACTGTTACCCAGTAACACAGACACACACTTACACCAAGTAACACAGACACTCACTTGCACCAAGTAACAAAGACACACACTGACACCAAGTCACAAAGACATACACTGACACCCAGTAACAAAGACATACACTGACACCAAGTCACAAACACATACACTGATCCCCAGTAACACAGACACACACTTACACCAAGTAACAAAGATATACAATAACACCAAGTAACAAAGACACACACTTACACCAAGTAACACAGACATACACTGACACCATGTAACAAAGACATGCGCTGATACCCAGCAACACAGACATACACTGACACCAAGTAACAAAGACATACACTGACACCAAGAAACAAAGACATACACTGATACCCAGTAACACAGACACACACTTACAACAAGTAACAAAGACATACATTGACACCCAGTAACAAAGACATACACTGACACCAAGTAACACAGACACACACGGACACCAAGTAACACAGACACACACTGACCCCCAGTAACACAGACACACACTTACACCAAGTAACAAAGACATACACTGACACCAAGAAACAAAGACATACACTGATACCCAGTAACACAGACACACACTTACAACAAGTAACAAAGACATACATTGACACCCAGTAACAAAGACAAACACTGACACCAAGTAACAAAGACATCCACTGACACCAAGAAACAAAGACGTACACTTACACCAAGTAACACAGGCACACACTGGCACCCAGTAACACAAACAAACACACACTGACACCCAGTAACATAGAGAAACACTGACACACAGTAACAAAGACATACACAGACAGACACTGACACAAAGTAACAAAGACTAACAGAGACACACTCTGACACCAAGTCACAAAGACATACAGTGACACCCAGTAACATAGACATACACTGACTCCATGTCACAAAGACATAAACTGATACCCAGTAACACAGACACACACTTCCACAATGTAACAAAGACAAACACTGACACCAAGTAACAAAGACACACACTTACACTATGCAACACAGACATACACTGACACCAAGTAACAAAGACATACACTGACACCCAGTAACAAAGACACACACATACACCAAGTAACAACGACATACACTGACACCAAGTAACAAAGACATACACTGATACCCAGTAACACAGACACACTCTTACACCAAGTAACAAAGACACACACTTACACCAAGTAACACAGAGAAACACTGACACCAAGTAACAGAGACATACACTGACACCAAGTAACAAAGTCATAAACTGACACCCAGTAACAAAAACATACACTGAGACAAAGTTACAAAGACATACAGTGACACCCAGTAACAAAGACATACACTGACACCAAGTCACAAAGACATACACTGACACCATGTAACAAAGACATCCAGTAACACAGACACACACTTACACCAAGCAACAAAGACATCCACTGACACCAAGTAACAAAGACATCCACTTACACCAAGTAACACAGACATACACTGACACCAAGTAACAAAGACAGACAATTACACCAAATAACAAAGACACACACTTACACCAAGTAACACAGACATACACTGACACCAAGTAACAAAGACATGCACTGTTACAAAGTAACACAGACACACACTTACACCAAGTAACACAGACATACACTGATTCCAAGTAACACAGACATACACGTACACCAAGTAACACAAACACTCACTTGCACCAAGTAACAAAGACATACACTGACACCAAGTAACAAAGACATACAATTACATCAAGTAACAAAGACACACATTTACACCAAGGAACACAGACATAAACTGACACCAAGTAACAAAGACATACACTGTTACCCAGTAACACAGACACACACTTACAGCAATTATCAAAGACATACACTGATACCAAGTAACACAGACACACACTTACACCAAGTAACACAGACACACACTTACACCAAGTATCAAAGACATACACTGACACCAAGTAGCAAAGACATACACTTACACCAAGTAACACAGAGATACACTAACCCCAAGTAACAAAGACATACAATTACACCAAGTAACAAAGACACACAATTACACCAAGTAACACAGACATACACTGTCACCATGTAGCAAAGACATTCAATAATACCCAGTAACACAGACACACACTTACACCAAGTAACAAAGATATACACTGATACCCAGTAACACAAACACACACTTACACCAAGTAACAAAGACAGACACTGACACCAAGTAACAAAGACAGACACTGACACCAAGTAACAAAGACATACACTGACACCAAGTCACTAAGACAGACACTGACAAACGGTAACAAAGACAAACACTGACACCAAGTAACGAAGACAGACACTGACACCCAGTAACAAAGACAGACACTGACAACAAGTTACAAAGACATACACTGACACCAAGTAACAAAGACATACACTTACACCAAGTAACACAGACATACAATGACACCAAGTAACAAAGACATACAATTACACCATGTAACAAAGACACACACTTACACCAAGTAACACAGACATACACTGACACCAAGTAACAAAGACGTACACTGTTACCCAGTAACACAGACACACACTTACACCAAGTAACAAAAACATACACTGATACCAAGTAGCGCAGACACACACTTACACCAAGTAACAACGACATACACTGACACCAAGTAACAAAGACATACACTGATACCCAGTAACACAGACACACACATACACCAAGTAACAAAGACACACACTTGCACCAAGTAACACAGACATACACTGACACCAAGTAACAAAGACATACACTGACACCAAGTAACAAAGACATAAACTGACACCCAGTAACAAAGACATACACTGACACAAAGTCACAAAGACATACAGTGACACCCAGTAACAAAGACATACACTGACACCAATTCACAAAGACATACACTGACACCAAACAACAAAGACATACACTGATACCCAGTAACACAGACACACACTTACACCAAGCAACAAAGACATGCACTGACACCAAGTAACAAAGACATACACTTCACCAAGTAACACAGAGATACACTGACACCAAGTAACACAGACACACACTGACACCCAGTAAAAAAGACATACACTTACACCAAGTCACAAAGACATACACTTACACCAAGTAACAAAGACACACACTTACACCAAGTAACACAGACATACACTGACACCAGGTACTAAAGACAGACAATTACACCAAGTAACAAAGACATAAACTTACACCAACTATTTTGACATACACTGACACCAAGTAACAAAGACATGCACTGATACCAAGTAACATAGACATACACTTACACCAAGTAGCAAAGACATACACTGACACCAAGTCACAAAGACAAACACTGACACCCAGTAACAAAGACATACACTGACGCCAAGTCACAAACACATACACTGATACCCAGTAACACAGACACACACATACACCAAGTAACAAAGACATACACTGATACCAAGTAACACAGACCCACACTTACACCAAGTAACAAAGACATACACTGACACCAAGTCACAAGGACACACACTGACACCCAGTAACAAAGACATACACTGACACCAAGTCACAAACACATACACTGATACCAAGTAACAAAGACATACAATTACACCAAGTAACAAAGACACACACTTACACCAATGAACACAGAAATACACTGACACCAAGTAACAAAGACATACAATGTTACCCAGTAACACAGACACACACTTACACCAAGTAACAAAGACATACAATGACAGCAAGTAACAAATACATACACTCACACCAAGTAACAAAGACATACACTTACACCACGCAACACAGCCATACACTGACACCAAGTAACAAAGACATAAACTGACACCCAGTAACAAAGACATACACTGACACAAAGTCACAAAGACATACAGTGACACCCAGTAACAAAGACATACACTGACACCAATTCACAAAGACATACACTGACACCAAGTAACAAAGACATACACTGATACCCAGTAACACAGACACACACTTACACCAAGCAACAAAGACATGCACTGACACCAAGTAACAAAGACATACACTTCACCAAGTAACACAGAGATACACTGACACCAAGTAACACAGACACACACTGACACTCAGTAAAAAAGACATACACTTACACCAAGTCACAAAGACATACACTTACACCAAGTAACAAAGACACACGCTTACACCAAGTAACACAGACATACACTGACACCAAGTAACAAAGACATGCACTGTTACAAAGTAACACAGACACACACTTACACCAAGTAACACAGACATACACTGATTCCAAGTAACACAGACACACACTTACACCAAGTAACACAAACACTCACTTGCACCAAGTAACAAAGACATGCACTGACACCAAGTAACAAAGACATACAATTACACCAAGTAACAAAGACACACATTTACACCAAGTAACACAGACATAAACTGACACCAAGTAACAAAGACATACACTGTTACCCAGTAACACAGACACACACTTGCAGAAATTATCAAAGACATACACTGATACCAAGTAACACAGACACACACTTACACCAAGTAACACAGACACACACTTACACCAAGTAACAAAGACATACACTGACACCAAGTAGCAAAGACATACACTTACACCAAGTAACACAGAGATACACTAACCCCAAGTAACAAAGACATACAATTACACCAAGTAACAAAGACACACAATTACACCAAGTAACACAGACATACACTGTCACCATGTAGCAAAGACATTCAATAATACCCAGTAACACAGACACACACTTACACCAAGTAACAAAGATATACACTGATACCCAGTAACACAAACACACACTTACACCAAGTAACAAAGACAGACACTGACAACAAGTAACAAAGACAGACACTGACACCAAGTAACAAAGACATACACTGACACCAAGTCACTAAGACAGACACTGACAAACGGTAACAAAGACAAACACTGACACCAAGTAACGAAGACAGACACTGATACCCAGTAACAAAGACAGACACTGACAGCACGTTACAAAGACATACACTGACACCAAGTAACAAAGACATACACTTACACCAAGTAACACAGACATACAATGACACCAGGTAACAAAGACATACAATTACACCAAGTAACAAAGACACACACTTACACCAAGTAACACAGACATACACTGACACCAAGTAACAAAGACGTACACTGTTACCCAGTAACACAGACACACACTTACACCAAGTAACAAAAACATACACTGATAGCAAGTGGCGCAGACACACACTTACACCAAGTAACAACGACATACACTGACACCAAGTAACAAAGACATACACTGATACCAGGTGACACAGACACACACATACACCAAGTAACAAAGACACACACTTGCACCAAGTAACACAGACATACACTGACACCAAGTAACAAAGACATACACTGACACCAAGTTACAAAGACATTAACTGACACCCAGTAACAAAGACATACACTGACACAAAGTCACAAAGACATACAGTGACACCCAGTAACAAAGACATACACTGACACCTATTCACAAAGACATACACTGACACCAAACAACAAAGACATACACTGATACCCAGTAACACAGACACACACTTACACCAAGCAACAAAGACATGCACTGACACCAAGTAACAAAGACATACACTTCACCAAGTAACACAGAGATACACTGACACCAAGTAACACAGACACACACTGACACCCAGTAAAAAAGACATACACTTACACCAGGTCACAAAGACATACACTTACACCAAGTAACAAAGACACACACTTACACCAAGTAACACAGACATACACTGACACCAGGTACTAAAGACAGACAATTACAACAAGTAACAAAGACATAAACTTACACCAACTATTTTGACATACGCTGACACCAAGTAACAAAGTCATGCACTGATACCAAGTAACATAGACATACACTTACACCAAGTAGCAAAGACATACACTGACACCAAGTCACAAAGACACACACTGACACCCAGTAACAAAGACATACACTGACACCAAGTCACAAACACATACACTGATACCCAGTAACACAGACACACACATACACCAAGTAACAAAGACATACACTGATACCAAGTAACACAGACCCACACTTACACCAAGTAACAAAGACATACACTGACACCAAGTCACAAAGACACACACTGACACCCAGTAACAAAGACATACACTGACACCAAGTCACAAACACATACACTGATACCAAGTAACAAAGACATACAATTACACCCAGTAACACAGACACACACTTACAACAAGTAACAAAGACATACACTGACACCAAGTAACAAACACATACACTCACACCAATTAACAAAGACATACACTGACACCAAGTCACAAAGACACACACTGACACTCAGTAACAAAGACATACACTGACACCAAGTCACAAACACATACACTGATACCCAGTAACACAGACACACACAGACACCAAGTCACAAAGACAGACACTGACACCCAGTAACAAAGCCATACACTGACACCAAGTCACAAAGACCTACACTGATACCCAGAAACACAGAGACACACTTACACCAAGTAACAAAGACATACACTGACACCCAGTAACAAAGACATGCACTGACACCAAGTCACAAACACATAGACTGATCCCAGTAACACAGACACACACTTACACCAAGTAACAAAGACATACAATAACACAAAGTAACAAAGACACACACTTACACCAAGTAACACAGACATACACTGACACCATGTAACAAAGACATGCGCTGATACCCAGCAACACAGACATACACTGACACCAAGTAACAAAGACATACACTGACACCAAGAAACAAAGACATACACTGATACCCAGTAACACAGACACACACTTACAACAAGTAACAAAGACATACATTGACACCCAGTAACAAAGACATACACTGACACCAAGTAACAAAGACAAACACTGACACCAAGTAACAAAGACATCCACTGACACCAAGAAACAAAGACGTACACTTACACCAAGTAACACAGGCACACACTGGCACCCAGTAACACAAACAAACACACACTGACACCCAGTAACATAGAGAAACACTGACACACAGTAACAAAGACATACACAGACAGACACTGACACAAAGTAACAAAGACTAACAGAGACACACTCTGACACCAAGTCACAAAGACATACACTGACACCCAGTAACATAGACATACACTGACTCCATGTCACAAAGACATACACTGATACCCAGTAACACAGACACACACTTCCACAATGTAACAAAGACAAACACTGACACCAAGTAACAAAGACAAACACTTACACAAAGTAACACAGACATACACTGACACCAAGTAACAAAGACATAAACTTACACCAAGTAACAAAGACACACACTTACACCAAGTAACACAGACATACACTGACACCATGTAACAAAGACATGCGCTGATACCCAGCAACACAGACATACACTGACACCAAGTAACAAAGACATACACTGACACCAAGAAACAAAGACATACACTGATACCCAGTAACACAGACACACACTTACACCAAGTAACAAAGACATACATTGACACCCAGTAACAAAGACATACACTGACACCAAGTAACAAAGACAAACACTGACACCAAGTAACAAAGACATCCACTGACACCAAGAAACAAAGACGTACACTTACACCAAGTAACACAGGCACACACTGGCACCCAGTAACACAAACAAACACACACTGACACCCAGTAACATAGAGAAACACTGACACACAGTAACAAAGACATACACAGACAGACACTGACACAAAGTAACAAAGACTAACAGAGACACACTCTGACACCAAGTCACAAAGACATACACTGACACCCAGTAACATAGACATACACTGACTCCATGTCACAAAGACATACACTGATACCCAGTAACACAGACACACACTTCCACAATGTAACAAAGACAAACACTGACACCAAGTAACAAAGACAAACACTTACACAAAGTAACACAGACATACACTGACACCAAGTAACAAAGACATAAACTTACACCAAGTAACAAAGACACACACTTACACCATGCAACACAGACATACACTGACACCAAGTAACAAAGACATACACTGTTACCCAGTAACACAGACACACACTTACACCAAGTAACACAGACATACACTGACACCAAGGAACAAAGACATGCACTGTTACAAAGTAACACAGACACACATTTACACCAAGTAACACAGACATACACTGATTCCAAGTAACACAGACATACACTTACACCAAGTAACACAAACACTCACTTGCACCAAGTAACAAAGACATGCACTGACACCAAGTAACAAAGACATACAATTACACCAAGTAACAAAGACACACATTTACACCAAGTAACACAGACATAAACTGACACCAAGTAACAAAGACATACACTGTTACCCAGTAACACAGACACACACTTGCAGAAATTATCAAAGACATACACTGATACCAAGTAACACAGACACACACTTACACCAAGTAACACAGACACACACTTACACCAAGTAACAAAGACATACACTGACACCAAGTAGCAAAGACATACACTTACACCAAGTAACACAGAGATACACTAACCCCAAGTAACAAAGACATACAATTACACCAAGTAACAAAGACACACAATTACACCAAGTAACACAGACATACACTGTCAACATGTAGCAAAGACATTCAATAATACCCAGTAACACAGACACACACTTACACCAAGTAACAAAGATATACACTGATACCCAGTAACACAAACACACACTTACACCAAGTAACAAAGACAGACACTGACAACAAGTAACAAAGACAGACACTGACACCAAGTAACAAAGACATACACTGACACCAAGTCACTAAGACAGACACTGACAAACGGTAACAAAGACAAACACTGACACCAAGTAACGAAGACAGACACTGACACCCAGTAACAAAGACAGACACTGACAGCACGTTACAAAGACATACACTGACACCAAGTAACAAAGACATACACTTACACCAAGTAACACAGACATACAATGACACCAGGTAACAAAGACATACAATTACACCAAGTAACAAAGACACACACTTACACCAAGTAACACAGACATACACTGACACCAAGTAACAAAGACGTACACTGTTACCCAGTAACACAGACACACACTTACACCAAGTAACAAAAACATACACTGATACCAAGTAGCGCAGACACACACTTACACCAAGTAACAACGACATACACTGACACCAAGTAACAAAGACATACACTGATACCAGGTGACACAGACACACACATACACCAAGTAACAAAGACACACACTTGCACCAAGTAACACAGACATACACTGACACCAAGTAACAAAGACATACACTGACACCAAGTAACAAAGACATTAACTGACACCCAGTAACAAAGACATACACTGACACAAAGTCACAAAGACATACAGTGACACCCAGTAACAAAGACATACACTGACACCTATTCACAAAGACATACACTGACACCAAACAACAAAGACATACACTGATACCCAGTAACACAGACACACACTTACACCAAGCAACAAAGACATGCACTGACACCAAGTAACAAAGACATGCACTGTTACAAAGTAACACAGACACACACTTACACCAAGTAACACAGACATACACTGATTCCAAGTAACACAGACACACACTTACACCAAGTAACACAAACACTCACTTGCACCAAGTAACAAAGACATGCACTGACACCAAGTAACAAAGACATACAATTACACCAAGTAACAAAGACACACATTTACACCAAGTAACACAGACATAAACTGACACCAAGTAACAAAGACATACACTGTTACCCAGTAACACAGACACACACTTGCAGAAATTATCAAAGACATACACTGATACCAAGTAACACAGACACACACTTACACCAAGTAACACAGACACACACTTACACCAAGTAACAAAGACATACACTGACACCAAGTAGCAAAGACATACACTTACACCAAGTAACACAGAGATACACTAACCCCAAGTAACAAAGACATACAATTACACCAAGTAACAAAGACACACAATTACACCAAGTAACACAGACATACACTGTCACCATGTAGCAAAGACATTCAATAATACCCAGTAACACAGACACACACTTACACCAAGTAACAAAGATATACACTGATACCCAGTAACACAAACACACACTTACACCAAGTAACAAAGACAGACACTGACAACAAGTAACAAAGACAGACACTGACACCAAGTAACAAAGACATACACTGACACCAAGTCACTAAGACAGACACTGACAAACGGTAACAAAGACAAACACTGACACCAAGTAACGAAGACAGACACTGATACCCAGTAACAAAGACAGACACTGACAGCACGTTACAAAGACATACACTGACACCAAGTAACAAAGACATACACTTACACCAAGTAACACAGACATACAATGACACCAGGTAACAAAGACATACAATTACACCAAGTAACAAAGACACACACTTACACCAAGTAACACAGACATACACTGACACCAAGTAACAAAGACGTACACTGTTACCCAGTAACACAGACACACACTTACACCAAGTAACAAAAACATACACTGATAGCAAGTGGCGCAGACACACACTTACACCAAGTAACAACGACATACACTGACACCAAGTAACAAAGACATACACTGATACCAGGTGACACAGACACACACATACACCAAGTAACAAAGACACACACTTGCACCAAGTAACACAGACATACACTGACACCAAGTAACAAAGACATACACTGACACCAAGTTACAAAGACATTAACTGACACCCAGTAACAAAGACATACACTGACACAAAGTCACAAAGACATACAGTGACACCCAGTAACAAAGACATACACTGACACCTATTCACAAAGACATACACTGACACCAAACAACAAAGACATACACTGATACCCAGTAACACAGACACACACTTACACCAAGCAACAAAGACATGCACTGACACCAAGTAACAAAGACATACACTTCACCAAGTAACACAGAGATACACTGACACCAAGTAACACAGACACACACTGACACCCAGTAAAAAAGACATACACTTACACCAGGTCACAAAGACATACACTTACACCAAGTAACAAAGACACACACTTACACCAAGTAACACAGACATACACTGACACCAGGTACTAAAGACAGACAATTACAACAAGTAACAAAGACATAAACTTACACCAACTATTTTGACATACGCTGACACCAAGTAACAAAGTCATGCACTGATACCAAGTAACATAGACATACACTTACACCAAGTAGCAAAGACATACACTGACACCAAGTCACAAAGACACACACTGACACCCAGTAACAAAGACATACACTGACACCAAGTCACAAACACATACACTGATACCCAGTAACACAGACACACACATACACCAAGTAACAAAGACATACACTGATACCAAGTAACACAGACCCACACTTACACCAAGTAACAAAGACATACACTGACACCAAGTCACAAAGACACACACTGACACCCAGTAACAAAGACATACACTGACACCAAGTCACAAACACATACACTGATACCAAGTAACAAAGACATACAATTACACCCAGTAACACAGACACACACTTACAACAAGTAACAAAGACATACAATGACACCAAGTAACAAACACATACACTCACACCAATTAACAAAGACATACACTGACACCAAGTCACAAAGACACACACTGACACTCAGTAACAAAGACATACACTGACACCAAGTCACAAACACATACACTGATACCCAGTAACACAGACACACACAGACACCAAGTCACAAAGACAGACACTGACACCCAGTAACAAAGCCATACACTGACACCAAGTCACAAAGACCTACACTGATACCCAGAAACACAGAGACACACTTACACCAAGTAACAAAGACATACACTGACACCCAGTAACAAAGACATGCACTGACACCAAGTCACAAACACATAGACTGATCCCAGTAACACAGACACACACTTACACCAAGTAACAAAGACATACAATAACACAAAGTAACAAAGACACACACTTACACCAAGTAACACAGACATACACTGACACCATGTAACAAAGACATGCGCTGATACCCAGCAACACAGACATACACTGACACCAAGTAACAAAGACATACACTGACACCAAGAAACAAAGACATACACTGATACCCAGTAACACAGACACACACTTACAACAAGTAACAAAGACATACATTGACACCCAGTAACAAAGACATACACTGACACCAAGTAACAAAGACAAACACTGACACCAAGTAACAAAGACATCCACTGACACCAAGAAACAAAGACGTACACTTACACCAAGTAACACAGGCACACACTGGCACCCAGTAACACAAACAAACACACACTGACACCCAGTAACATAGAGAAACACTGACACACAGTAACAAAGACATACACAGACAGACACTGACACAAAGTAACAAAGACTAACAGAGACACACTCTGACACCAAGTCACAAAGACATACACTGACACCCAGTAACATAGACATACACTGACTCCATGTCACAAAGACATACACTGATACCCAGTAACACAGACACACACTTCCACAATGTAACAAAGACAAACACTGACACCAAGTAACAAAGACAAACACTTACACAAAGTAACACAGACATACACTGACACCAAGTAACAAAGACATAAACTTACACCAAGTAACAAAGACACACACTTACACCAAGTAACACAGACATACACTGACACCATGTAACAAAGACATGCGCTGATACCCAGCAACACAGACATACACTGACACCAAGTAACAAAGACATACACTGACACCAAGAAACAAAGACATACACTGATACCCAGTAACACAGACACACACTTACACCAAGTAACAAAGACATACATTGACACCCAGTAACAAAGACATACACTGACACCAAGTAACAAAGACAAACACTGACACCAAGTAACAAAGACATCCACTGACACCAAGAAACAAAGACGTACACTTACACCAAGTAACACAGGCACACACTGGCACCCAGTAACACAAACAAACACACACTGACACCCAGTAACATAGAGAAACACTGACACACAGTAACAAAGACATACACAGACAGACACTGACACAAAGTAACAAAGACTAACAGAGACACACTCTGACACCAAGTCACAAAGACATACACTGACACCCAGTAACATAGACATACACTGACTCCATGTCACAAAGACATACACTGATACCCAGTAACACAGACACACACTTCCACAATGTAACAAAGACAAACACTGACACCAAGTAACAAAGACAAACACTTACACAAAGTAACACAGACATACACTGACACCAAGTAACAAAGACATAAACTTACACCAAGTAACAAAGACACACACTTACACCATGCAACACAGACATACACTGACACCAAGTAACAAAGACATACACTGTTACCCAGTAACACAGACACACACTTACACCAAGTAACACAGACATACACTGACACCAAGGAACAAAGACATGCACTGTTACAAAGTAACACAGACACACATTTACACCAAGTAACACAGACATACACTGATTCCAAGTAACACAGACATACACTTACACCAAGTAACACAAACACTCACTTGCACCAAGTAACAAAGACATGCACTGACACCAAGTAACAAAGACATACAATTACACCAAGTAACAAAGACACACATTTACACCAAGTAACACAGACATAAACTGACACCAAGTAACAAAGACATACACTGTTACCCAGTAACACAGACACACACTTGCAGAAATTATCAAAGACATACACTGATACCAAGTAACACAGACACACACTTACACCAAGTAACACAGACACACACTTACACCAAGTAACAAAGACATACACTGACACCAAGTAGCAAAGACATACACTTACACCAAGTAACACAGAGATACACTAACCCCAAGTAACAAAGACATACAATTACACCAAGTAACAAAGACACACAATTACACCAAGTAACACAGACATACACTGTCAACATGTAGCAAAGACATTCAATAATACCCAGTAACACAGACACACACTTACACCAAGTAACAAAGATATACACTGATACCCAGTAACACAAACACACACTTACACCAAGTAACAAAGACAGACACTGACAACAAGTAACAAAGACAGACACTGACACCAAGTAACAAAGACATACACTGACACCAAGTCACTAAGACAGACACTGACAAACGGTAACAAAGACAAACACTGACACCAAGTAACGAAGACAGACACTGACACCCAGTAACAAAGACAGACACTGACAGCACGTTACAAAGACATACACTGACACCAAGTAACAAAGACATACACTTACACCAAGTAACACAGACATACAATGACACCAGGTAACAAAGACATACAATTACACCAAGTAACAAAGACACACACTTACACCAAGTAACACAGACATACACTGACACCAAGTAACAAAGACGTACACTGTTACCCAGTAACACAGACACACACTTACACCAAGTAACAAAAACATACACTGATACCAAGTAGCGCAGACACACACTTACACCAAGTAACAACGACATACACTGACACCAAGTAACAAAGACATACACTGATACCAGGTGACACAGACACACACATACACCAAGTAACAAAGACACACACTTGCACCAAGTAACACAGACATACACTGACACCAAGTAACAAAGACATACACTGACACCAAGTAACAAAGACATTAACTGACACCCAGTAACAAAGACATACACTGACACAAAGTCACAAAGACATACAGTGACACCCAGTAACAAAGACATACACTGACACCTATTCACAAAGACATACACTGACACCAAACAACAAAGACATACACTGATACCCAGTAACACAGACACACACTTACACCAAGCAACAAAGACATGCACTGACACCAAGTAACAAAGACATACACTTCACCAAGTAACACAGAGATACACTGACACCAAGTAACACAGACACACACTGACACCCAGTAAAAAAGACATACACTTACACCAAGTCACAAAGACATACACTTACACCAAGTAACAAAGACACACACTTACACCAAGTAACACAGACATACACTGACACCAGGTACTAAAGACAGACAATTACAACAAGTAACAAAGACATAAACTTACACCAACTATTTTGACATACGCTGACACCAAGTAACAAAGTCATGCACTGATACCAAGTAACATAGACATACACTTACACCAAGTAGCAAAGACATACACTGACACCAAGTCACAAAGACACACACTGACACCCAGTAACAAAGACATACACTGACACCAAGTCACAAACACATACACTGATACCCAGTAACACAGACACACACATACACCAAGTAACAAAGACATACACTGATACCAAGTAACACAGACCCACACTTACACCAAGTAACAAAGACATACACTGACACCAAGTCACAAAGACACACACTGACACCCAGTAACAAAGACATACACTGACACCAAGTCACAAACACATACACTGATACCAAGTAACAAAGACATACAATTACACCCAGTAACACAGACACACACTTACAACAAGTAACAAAGACATACACTGACACCAAGTAACAAACACATACACTCACACCAATTAACAAAGACATACACTGACACCAAGTCACAAAGACACACACTGACACTCAGTAACAAAGACATACACTGACACCAAGTCACAAACACATACACTGATACCCAGTAACACAGACACACACAGACACCAAGTCACAAAGACAGACACTGACACCCAGTAACAAAGCCATACACTGACACCAAGTCACAAAGACCTACACTGATACCCAGAAACACAGAGACACACTTACACCAAGTAACAAAGACATACACTGACACCCAGTAACAAAGACATGCACTGACACCAAGTCACAAACACATAGACTGATCCCAGTAACACAGACACACACTTACACCAAGTAACAAAGACATACAATAACACAAAGTAACAAAGACACACACTTACACCAAGTAACACAGACATACACTGACACCATGTAACAAAGACATGCGCTGATACCCAGCAACACAGACATACACTGACACCAAGTAACAAAGACATACACTGACACCAAGAAACAAAGACATACACTGATACCCAGTAACACAGACACACACTTACAACAAGTAACAAAGACATACATTGACACCCAGTAACAAAGACATACACTGACACCAAGTAACAAAGACAAACACTGACACCAAGTAACAAAGACATCCACTGACACCAAGAAACAAAGACGTACACTTACACCAAGTAACACAGGCACACACTGGCACCCAGTAACACAAACAAACACACACTGACACCCAGTAACATAGAGAAACACTGACACACAGTAACAAAGACATACACAGACAGACACTGACACAAAGTAACAAAGACTAACAGAGACACACTCTGACACCAAGTCACAAAGACATACACTGACACCCAGTAACATAGACATACACTGACTCCATGTCACAAAGACATACACTGATACCCAGTAACACAGACACACACTTCCACAATGTAACAAAGACAAACACTGACACCAAGTAACAAAGACAAACACTTACACAAAGTAACACAGACATACACTGACACCAAGTAACAAAGACATAAACTTACACCAAGTAACAAAGACACACACTTACACCAAGTAACACAGACATACACTGACACCATGTAACAAAGACATGCGCTGATACCCAGCAACACAGACATACACTGACACCAAGTAACAAAGACATACACTGACACCAAGAAACAAAGACATACACTGATACCCAGTAACACAGACACACACTTACACCAAGTAACAAAGACATACATTGACACCCAGTAACAAAGACATACACTGACACCAAGTAACAAAGACAAACACTGACACCAAGTAACAAAGACATCCACTGACACCAAGAAACAAAGACGTACACTTACACCAAGTAACACAGGCACACACTGGCACCCAGTAACACAAACAAACACACACTGACACCCAGTAACATAGAGAAACACTGACACACAGTAACAAAGACATACACAGACAGACACTGACACAAAGTAACAAAGACTAACAGAGACACACTCTGACACCAAGTCACAAAGACATACACTGACACCCAGTAACATAGACATACACTGACTCCATGTCACAAAGACATACACTGATACCCAGTAACACAGACACACACTTCCACAATGTAACAAAGACAAACACTGACACCAAGTAACAAAGACAAACACTTACACAAAGTAACACAGACATACACTGACACCAAGTAACAAAGACATAAACTTACACCAAGTAACAAAGACACACACTTACACCATGCAACACAGACATACACTGACACCAAGTAACAAAGACATACACTGTTACCCAGTAACACAGACACACACTTACACCAAGTAACACAGACATACACTGACACCAAGGAACAAAGACATGCACTGTTACAAAGTAACACAGACACACATTTACACCAAGTAACACAGACATACACTGATTCCAAGTAACACAGACATACACTTACACCAAGTAACACAAACACTCACTTGCACCAAGTAACAAAGACATGCACTGACACCAAGTAACAAAGACATACAATTACACCAAGTAACAAAGACACACATTTACACCAAGTAACACAGACATAAACTGACACCAAGTAACAAAGACATACACTGTTACCCAGTAACACAGACACACACTTGCAGAAATTATCAAAGACATACACTGATACCAAGTAACACAGACACACACTTACACCAAGTAACACAGACACACACTTACACCAAGTAACAAAGACATACACTGACACCAAGTAGCAAAGACATACACTTACACCAAGTAACACAGAGATACACTAACCCCAAGTAACAAAGACATACAATTACACCAAGTAACAAAGACACACAATTACACCAAGTAACACAGACATACACTGTCAACATGTAGCAAAGACATTCAATAATACCCAGTAACACAGACACACACTTACACCAAGTAACAAAGATATACACTGATACCCAGTAACACAAACACACACTTACACCAAGTAACAAAGACAGACACTGACAACAAGTAACAAAGACAGACACTGACACCAAGTAACAAAGACATACACTGACACCAAGTCACTAAGACAGACACTGACAAACGGTAACAAAGACAAACACTGACACCAAGTAACGAAGACAGACACTGACACCCAGTAACAAAGACAGACACTGACAGCACGTTACAAAGACATACACTGACACCAAGTAACAAAGACATACACTTACACCAAGTAACACAGACATACAATGACACCAGGTAACAAAGACATACAATTACACCAAGTAACAAAGACACACACTTACACCAAGTAACACAGACATACACTGACACCAAGTAACAAAGACGTACACTGTTACCCAGTAACACAGACACACACTTACACCAAGTAACAAAAACATACACTGATACCAAGTAGCGCAGACACACACTTACACCAAGTAACAACGACATACACTGACACCAAGTAACAAAGACATACACTGATACCAGGTGACACAGACACACACATACACCAAGTAACAAAGACACACACTTGCACCAAGTAACACAGACATACACTGACACCAAGTAACAAAGACATACACTGACACCAAGTAACAAAGACATTAACTGACACCCAGTAACAAAGACATACACTGACACAAAGTCACAAAGACATACAGTGACACCCAGTAACAAAGACATACACTGACACCTATTCACAAAGACATACACTGACACCAAACAACAAAGACATACACTGATACCCAGTAACACAGACACACACTTACACCAAGCAACAAAGACATGCACTGACACCAAGTAACAAAGACATACACTTCACCAAGTAACACAGAGATACACTGACACCAAGTAACACAGACACACACTGACACCCAGTAAAAAAGACATACACTTACACCAAGTCACAAAGACATACACTTACACCAAGTAACAAAGACACACACTTACACCAAGTAACACAGACATACACTGACACCAGGTACTAAAGACAGACAATTACAACAAGTAACAAAGACATATACTTACGCCAACTATTTTGACATACACTGACACCAAGTAACAAAGTTATGCACTGATACCAAGTAACATAGACATACACTTACACCAAGTAGCAAAGACATACACTGACACCAAGTCACAAAGACACACACTGACACCCAGTAACAAAGACATACACTGACACCAAGTCACAAACACATACACTGATACCCAGTAACACAGACACACACATACACCAAGTAACAAAGACATACACTGATACCAAGTAACACAGACCCACACTTACACCAAGTAACAAAGACATACACTGACACCAAGTCACAAAGACACACACTGACACCCAGTAACAAAGACACACACTTACACCAAGTCACAAAGACATACACTGATACCAAGTAACAAAGACATACAATTACACCCAGTAACACAGACACACACTTACAACAAGTAACAAAGACATACACTGACACCAAGTAACAAACACATACACTCACACCAATTAACAAAGACATACACTGACACCAAGTCACAAAGACACACACTGACACTCAGTAACAAAGACATACACTGACACCAAGTCACAAACACATACACTGATACCCAGTAACACAGACACACACAGACACCAAGTCACAAAGACAGACACTGACACCCAGTAACAAAGCCATACACTGACACCAAGTCACAAAGACCTACACTGATACCCAGAAACACAGAGACACACTTACACCAAGTAACAAAGACATACACTGACACCCAGTAACAAAGACATGCACTGACACCAAGTCACAAACACATAGACTGATCCCAGTAACACAGACACACACTTACACCAAGTAACAAAGACATACAATAACACAAAGTAACAAAGACACACACTTACACCAAGTAACACAGACATACACTGACACCATGTAACAAAGACATGCGCTGATACCCAGCAACACAGACATACACTGACACCAAGTAACAAAGACATACACTGACACCAAGAAACAAAGACATACACTGATACCCAGTAACACAGACACACACTTACAACAAGTAACAAAGACATACATTGACACCCAGTAACAAAGACATACACTGACACCAAGTAACAAAGACAAACACTGACACCAAGTAACAAAGACATCCACTGACACCAAGAAACAAAGACGTACACTTACACCAAGTAACACAGGCACACACTGGCACCCAGTAACACAAACAAACACACACTGACACCCAGTAACATAGAGAAACACTGACACACAGTAACAAAGACATACACAGACAGACACTGACACAAAGTAACAAAGACTAACAGAGACACACTCTGACACCAAGTCACAAAGACATACACTGACACCCAGTAACATAGACATACACTGACTCCATGTCACAAAGACATACACTGATACCCAGTAACACAGACACACACTTCCACAATGTAACAAAGACAAACACTGACACCAAGTAACAAAGACAAACACTTACACAAAGTAACACAGACATACACTGACACCAAGTAACAAAGACATAAACTTACACCAAGTAACAAAGACACACACTTACACCAAGTAACACAGACATACACTGACACCATGTAACAAAGACATGCGCTGATACCCAGCAACACAGACATACACTGACACCAAGTAACAAAGACATACACTGACACCAAGAAACAAAGACATACACTGATACCCAGTAACACAGACACACACTTACACCAAGTAACAAAGACATACATTGACACCCAGTAACAAAGACATACACTGACACCAAGTAACAAAGACAAACACTGACACCAAGTAACAAAGACATCCACTGACACCAAGTAACAAAGACATATACTTACACCAAGTAACACAGACATACACTGACACCAAGTATTTTGGCATACACTTACACCAAGTAACAAATACATACCCTGACACCCAGTAACACAGACACACACGGACACCAAGTAACAAAGACACACACTGACACCAAGTCACAAAGACATACACTGATACCCAGTAACAAAGACATACACTGATACCCAGTAACACAGACACACACGGACACCAAGTAACAAAGACACACACTGACACCAAGTCACAAAGACATACACTGACACCAAGTAACAAAGACATACACTGACACCAAGTCACAAAGACACACACTGACACCCAGTAACAAAGACATACACTGACACCAAGTCACAAAGACATACACTGATACCCAGTAACAAAGACATACACTGATACCCAGTAACACAGACACACACTTACACCAGCTAACAAAGACATACACTTACACCAAGTAACAAAGACATACACTTACACCAAGTAACAAAGACATACACTGACACCCAGGAACACAGACACACACTGACACCAAGAAACAAAGACACACACTTACACCAAGTAACAAAGACATACACTGACAAGAAGTAACAAAGACACACACTTACTACAAGTAACACAGACATACACTGACACCAAGTAACAAAGACAGAAAATTACACCAAGTAACAAAGACATCCACTTACACCAAGTATTTTGACATACACTGACACCAAGTAACAAAGACATACACTGATACCCAGTAACACAGACACACACTTACACCAAGTCACAAAGACACACCCTGACACCCAGTAACAAAGACATACACTGACACCAAGTAACAAAGACATACACTGATACCCAGTAACACCGACACACACTTACACCAAGTAACAAAGACATTCACTGACAAGAAGTCACAAAGACACACACTGACACCCAGTAACACAGACATACACTGACACCAAGTCACAAAGACACACACTGACACCCAGTAACAAAGACATACACTGACACCAAGTCACAAAGACATACACTGATACCCAGTAACAAAGAAATACACTGATACCCAGTAACACAGACACACACTTACACCAAGTAACAAAGACACACAGTGATACCCAGTAACACAGACACACACTTACACCAAGTAACAAAGACATACACTGACACCAAGTCACAAAGACACACACTGACACCCTGTAACAAAGACATACACTGACACCAAATCGCAAAGACATACACTGATACACAGTAACAAAGACATACACTGATACCCAGGAACACAGACACACACTTGCACCAAGTAACAAAGACACACAGTGATACCCAGTAACACAGACACACACTTACACCAAGTAACACAGACATACACTGACACCCAGTAACAAAAAGTTACACTGACACCCAGAAACACAGACACACACGGACACCAAGTAACAAAGACACACACTTACACCAAGTAACACAGACACACACTGACACCCAGTAACACAAACAAACACACTGGCACCCAGGAACGAAGACATACACTGACACCAAGTAACAAAGACAGACACTGATACCCAGTAACACAGACGCACACTTACACCAAGTAACAAAGACATATACTTGCACCAAGTAACACAGACATACACTGACACCAAGTATTTTGACATACACTTACACCAAGTAACAAAGACATAAACAGACACCCAGTAACACAGACACACACTTTCACCAAGTAACAACGACACACACTGATACCCGGTAACACAGACCCACACTTACACCAAGTAACAAAGACATACACTGACACCCAGTAACAAAGACATACACTGACACCCAGTAACACCGACACACACGGACACCAAGTAACAAAGACACACACTTACACCAAGTAACACTGACACACACTGACCCCCAGTAACACAGACACACACTTCCACCAAGTAACAAAGACATGCACTGACACCAAGTAACAAAGACATACACAGATACCCAGTGACACAGAAGCAACTTAGACCAAGTAACAAAGACATACACTGACACCAAGTAACAAAGACATACACTGATACCCAGTAACACAGACGCACACTTCCACCAAATAACAAAGACATACACTTACACCAAGTAACACAGACATACACTTACACCAAGTATTTTGACATTCAATTACACCAAGTCACAAAGACATACACTGAAACCAAGTAACAAAGAAATCCACTGACAACAAGTCACAAAAACATACACTGACAACAAGTAACAAAGACATACACTTACACCAAGTAACAAAGACATACACTGACACCCAGGAACACAGACACACACTGACACCAAGTAACAAAGACACACACTTACACCAAGTAACAAAGACATACACTGACAAGAAGTAACAAAGACACACACTTACACCAATTAACACAGACATACACTAACACCAAGTAACAAAGACATACACTTGCACCAAGTATTTTGACATACACTGACACCAAGTAACAAAGACATACACTGATACCCAGTAATACAGACACACACTTACACCAAGAAACAAAGACATACACTGACACCAAGTCACAAAGAGACACACTGACACCCAGTAACAAAGACATACACTGACACCAAGTAACAAAGACATACACTGATACCCAGGAACACAGACACACACTGACACCAAGTAACAAAGACATACACTGATACCCAGTAATACAGACACACACTTACACCAAGTAACAAAGACATACACTGACACCAAGTCACAAAGAGACACACTGACACCCGGTAACAAAGACATACACTGACACCAAGTAACAAAGACATACACTGATACCCAGTAACACAGACACACACTTACACCAAGTAACAAAGACATACACTTACACCAAGTAACACAGACATACACTGACACCAACTATTTAGACATACACTTACACCAAGTAACAAAGACATCCACTGACAACAAGTCACAAACACATGCACTGACACCAAGTAACAAAGACATACACTTACACCAAGTAACAAAGTCATACACTGACACCCAGGAACACAGACACACACTTGCACCAAGTAACAAAGACACACACTTACACCAAGTAACAAAGACATACACTGACAAGAAGTAACAAAGACACACACTTACACCAAGTAACACAGAGATACACTGACACCAAGTAACAAAGACAGAAAATTACACCAAGTAACAACGACATACACTGACACCAAGTCTCAAAGACACACATTGACACCCAGTAACAAAGACATACACTGACACCAAGTCACAAAGACATACACTGATACCCAGTAACAAAGCCATACACTGATACCCACTAACACAGGCACACACTTACACCCAGTAACAAAGACATACACTGACACCAAGTAACAAAGACATACACAGATACCCAGTGACACAGAAGCAACTTAGACCAAGTAACAAAGACATACACTGACACCAAGTAACAAAGACATACACTGATACCCAGTAACACAGACGCACACTTCCACCAAATAACAAAGACATACACTTACACCAAGTAACACAGACATACACTTACACCAAGTATTTTGACATACAATTACACCAAGTCACAAAGACATACACTGAAACCAAGTAACAAAGAAATCCACTGACAACAAGTCACAAAAACATACACTGACAACAAGTAACAAAGACATACACTTACACCAAGTAACAAAGACATACACTGACACCCAGGAACACAGACACACACTGACACCAAGTAACAAAGACACACACTTACACCAAGTAACAAAGACATACACTGACAAGAAGTAACAAAGACACACACTTACACCAATTAACACAGACATACACTAACACCAAGTAACAAAGACATACACTTGCACCAAGTATTTTGACATACACTGACACCAAGTCACAAAGAGACACACTGACACCCAGTAACAAAGACATACACTGACACCAAGTAACAAAGACATACACTGATACCCAGGAACACAGACACACACTGACACCAAGTAACAAAGACATACACTGATACCCAGTAATACAGACACACACTTACACCAAGTAACAAAGACATACACTGACACCAAGTCACAAAGAGACACACTGACACCCGGTAACAAAGACATACACTGACACCAAGTAACAAAGACATACACTGATACCCAGTAACACAGACACACACTTACACCAAGTAACAAAGACATACACTGACACCAAGTCACAAAGACACACACTGACACCCAGTAACAAAGACATACACTGACACAAAGTCACAAAGACATACACTGATACCCAGTAACAAAGACATACACTGATACCCAGTAACACAGACGCACACTTACACCAAGTAACAAAGACATACACTTACACCAAGTAACACAGACATACACTGACACCAACTATTTAGACATACACTTACACCAAGTAACAAAGACATCCACTGACAACAAGTCACAAACACATGCACTGACACCAAGTAACAAAGACATACACTTACACCAAGTAACAAAGTCATACACTGACACCCAGGAACACAGACACACACTTGCACCAAGTAACAAAGACACACACTTACACCAAGTAACAAAGACATACACTGACAAGAAGTAACAAAGACACACACTTACACCAAGTAACACAGAGATACACTGACACCAAGTAACAAAGACAGAAAATTACACCAAGTAACAACGACATACACTGACACCAAGTCTCAAAGACACACACTGACACCCAGTAACAAAGCCATACACTGATACCCACTAACACAGACACACACTTACACCCAGTAACAAAGACATACACTGACACCAAGTAACAAAGACATACACTAACACCAAGTCACAAAGACACACACTGAGACCCAGTAACAAAGACATACACTGACACCAAGTCACAAAGACATACACTGATACACAGTAACAAAGACATACACTGATACCCAGTAACGCAGACACACACTTACACCAAGCAACAAAGACACACACTGATACCCAGTAACACAGACACACACTTACACCAAGCAACAAAGACATACACTGACACCCAGTAACAAAATCTTACACTGACACCCAGCAACACAGACACTCACGGACACCAAGTAACAAAGACACACACTTACACCAAGTAACAAAGACATACACTGACACCCAGTAACAAAGACATACACTGACACCCAGTAACACAGACACACACGGACACCAAGTAACAAAGAACTACACTGACACCCAGTAACAAAGACATACACTGACACCAAGTAACACAGACACACACGGACACCAAGTAACAAAGACACACACTTACACCAAGTAACACTGACACACACTGACCCCCAGTAACACAGACACACACTTCCACCAAGCAACAAAGACATGCACTGACACCAAGTAACAAAGACATACACAGATACCCAGTGACACAGACGCAACTTACACCAAGTAACAAAGACATACACTGACACCAAGTAACAAAGACATACACTGATACCCAGTAACACAGACGCACACTTCCACCAAGTAACAAAGACATACACTTACACCAAGTAACACAGACATACACTTACATCAAGTATTTTGACATACAATTACACCAAGTCACAAAGACATACACTGAAACCCAGCAACAAAGAAATCCACTGACAACAAGTCACAAAAACATACACTGACAACAAGTAACAAAGACATACACTTACACCAAGTAACAAAGACATACACTGACACCCAGGAACACAGACACACACTGACACCAAGTAACAAAGACACACACTTACACCAAGTAACAAAGACATACACTGACAAGAAGTAACAAAGACACACACTTACACCAATTAACACAGACATACACTAACACCAAGTAACAAAGACATACACTTGCACCAAGTATTTTGACATACACTGACACCAAGTAACAAAGACATGCACTGATACCCAGTAATACAGACACACACTTACACCAAGTAACAAAGACATACACTGACACCAAGTCACAAAGAGACACACTGACACCCAGTAACAAAGACATACACTGACACCAAGTAACAAAGACATACACTGATACCCAGCAACACAGACACACACTTACACCAAGTAACAAAGACATACACTGACACCAAGTCACAAAGACACACACTGACACCCAGTAATAAAGACATACACTGACACCAAGTCACAAAGACATACACTGATACCCAGTAACAAAGACATACACTGATACCCAGTAACACAGACGCACACTTACACCAAGTAACAAAGACATACACTTACACCAAGTAACACAGACATACACAAACACCAACTATTTAGACATACACTTACACCAAGTAACAAAGACATCCACTGACAACAAGTCACAAACACATGCACTGACACCAAGTAAAAAAGACATACACTTACACCAAGTAACAAAGTCATACACTGACACCCAGGAACACAGACACACACTTGCACCAAGTAACAAAGACACACACTTACACCAAGTAACAAAGACATACACTGACAAGAAGTAACAAAGACACACACTTACACCAAGTAACACAGAGATACACTGACACCAAGTAACAAAGACAGAAAATTACACCAAGTAACAACGACATACACTGACACCAAGTCTCAAAGACACACACTGACACCCAGTAACAAAGACATACACTGACACCAAGTCACAAAGACATACACTGATACCCAGTAACAAAGCCATACACTGATACCCAGTAACACAGACACACACTTACACCCAGTAACAAAGACATACACTGACACCAAGTAACAAAGACATACACTAACACCAAGTCACAAAGACACACACTGACACCCAGTAACAAAGACATACACTGACACCAAGTCACAAAGACATACACTGATACACAGTAACAAAGACATACACTGATACCCAGTAACGCAGACACACACTTACACCAAGCAACAAAGACACACACGGATACCCAGTAACACAGACACACACTTACACCAAGCAACAAAGACATACACTGACACGCAGTAACAAAATCTTACACTGACACCCAGCAACACAGACACTCACGGACACCAAGTAACAAAGACACACACTTACACCAAGTAACAAAGACATACACTGACACCCAGTAACAAAGACATACACTGACACCCAGTAACACAGACACACACGGACACCAAGTAACAAAGACATACACTGACACCCAGTAACAAAGACATACACTGACACCCAGTAACACAGACACACACGGACACCAAGTAACAAAGACACACACTTACACCAAGTAACACTGACACACACTGACCCCCAGTAACACAGACACACACTTCCACCAAGCAACAAAGACATGCACTGACACCAAGTAACAAAGACATACACAGATACCCAGTGACACAGACGCAACTTACACCAAGTAACAAAGACATACACTGACACCAAGTAACAAAGACATACACTGATACCCAGTAACACAGACGCACACTTCCACCAAGTAACAAAGACATACACTTACACCAAGTAACACAGACATACACTTACACCAAGTATTTTGACATACAATTACACCAAGTCACAAAGACATACACTGAAACCCAGTAACAAAGAAATCCACTGACAACAAGTCACAAAAACATACACTGACAACAAGTAACAAAGACATACACTTACACCAAGTAACAAAGACATACACTGACACCCAGGAACACAGACACACACTGACACCAAGTAACAAAGACACACACTTACACCAAGTAACAAAGACATACACTGACAAGAAGTAACAAAGACACACACTTACACCAATTAACACAGACATACACTAACACCAAGTAACAAAGACATACACTTGCACCAAGTATTTTGACATACACTGACACCAAGTAACAAAGACATGCACTGATACCCAGTAATACAGACACACACTTACACCAAGTAACAAAGACATACACTGACACCAAGTCACAAAGCGATACACTGACACCCAGTAACAAAGACATACACTGACACCAAGTAACAAAGACATACACTGATACCCAGTAACACAGACACACACTTACACCAAGTAACAAATACATACACTGACACCAAGTAACAAAGACACACACTGACACCCAGTAATAAAGACATACACTGACACCAAGTCACAAAGACATACACTGATACCCAGTAACAAAGACATACACTGATACCCAGTAACACAGACGCACACTTACACCAAGTAACAAAGACATACACTTACACCAAGTAACACAGACATACACTGACACCAACTATTTAGACATACACTTACACCAAGTAACAAAGACATCCACTGACAACAAGTCACAAACACATGCACTGACACCAAGTAACAAAGACATACACTTACACCAAGTAACAAAGTCATACACTGACACCCAGGAACACAGACACACACTTGCACCAAGTAACAAAGACACACACTTACACCAAGTAACAAAGACATACACTGACACCAAGTAACAAAGACACACACTTACACCAAGTAACACAGAGATACACTGACACCAAGTAACAAAGACAGAAAATTACACCAAGTAACAACGATATACACTGACACCAAGTCTCAAAGACACACACTGACACCCAGTAACAAAGACATACACTGACACCAAGTCACAAAGACATACACTGATACCCAGTAACAAAGCCATACACTGATACCCAGTAACACAGACACACACTTACACCCAGTAACAAAGACATACACTGACACCAAGTAACAAAGACATACACTAACACCAAGTCACAAAGACACACACTGACACCCAGTAACAAAGACATCCACTGACACCAAGTCACAAAGACATACACTGATACACAGTAACAAAGACATACACTGATACCCAGTAACGCAGACACACACTTACACCAAGCAACAAAGACACACACTGATACCTAGTAACACAGACACACACTTACACCAAGCAACAAAGACATACACTGACACCCAGTAACACAAACAAACACACTGACACCAAGTAACACAGACATACACTGATACCAAGTCACAAGGACATACACTTACACCAAGTAACAAAGTCGCACACTTACTCCAAGTAATACAGACATACACTGACACCAATTCACAAAGACACACACTGACACCCAGTAACAAAGACATACACTGACACCAAGTCACAAAGACATACACTGATACCCAGTAACACAGACACACACTTACACCAAGCAACAAAGACATACACTGACACCCAGTAACACAAACAAACACACTGACACCAAGTAACACAGACATACACTGATACCAAGTCACAAGGACATACACTGATGCCCAGTAACACAGACACACACTGACGCCAGCTAACAAAGACATACACTCACACCCAGTAACAAAGACATGCACTTACACCAAGTAACAAAGACATACACTGATGTCCAGTAACACAGACACAGACTTACACCAAGTAACAAAGACATAGACTTACACCAAGTAACAAAGACATACACTAACACCAAGTAACAAAGACATACCCAGTAACACAGACACACACTTATACCAAGTAACAAAGACATACACTGATACCCTGTAACAAAGACACACACTTACACCAAGTAACACAGACATACACTGACACCAAGTAACAAAGACATACACTGACACCCAGTAACAAAGACGTGCACTGACACCAAGTAACAAAGACACACACGGACACCAAGTAACAAGGACACACACTTACACCAAGTAACACAGACACACACTGACATCCAGTAACACAAGCAAACACACTGACACCAAGTAACACAGACATACACTGATACCAAGTCACAAAGACATACACTGATGCCCAGTAACACAGACACACACTGACAGCAGCTAACAAAGACATACACTTACACCCAGTGACAAAGACATACACTGATACCCAGTAACACAGACACACACTTACTCCATGTAACAAAGACATACACAGACACCAAGTCACAAAGAGACACACTGACACCCAGTAACAAAGACATACACTGACACCAATTCACAATGACATACACTGATACCCAGTAACACAGACACACACTTACACCAAGTAACACAGACATATACTGACACCAAGTAACACAGACATACACTGATAACAAGTCACAACGACATACACTGATGCCCAGTAACACAGACACAAACAGACACCAAGTAACAAAGACATACACTTACACCCAGTAACAAAGACATACACTTACACCCAGTCACAAAGACATACACTGATACCCAGTAACACAGACACACACTTACACCAAGTAACACAGACATACACTGACACCAAGTAACAAAGACACAAACTTACACCAAGTAACACAGACACACACCGACACCCAGTAACACAAACAAACACACTGACACCAAGTCACACAGACATTCACTGATACCAAGTCACAAAGACATACACTGATGCCCATTAACACAGACACACACCGACACCAAGTAGCAAGGACATACACACTGACACCAAGTAACAAAGACATACGCTTACACCAAGTAACAAAGGCACACACTTACACCAAGTAACACAGACAGGCAATTGCAAAAAGTAACAAAGTCATACACTGATACCAAGTCACAAAGACATACACTTACACCAAGTAACAAAGTCGCACACTTACTCCAAGTAATACAGACATACACTGACACCAATTCACAAAGACACACACTGACACCCAGTAACAAAGACATACACTGACACCAAGTCACAAAGACATACACTGATACCCAGTAACACAGACACACTTACACCAAGTAACACAGACATACACTGACAGCAAGTAACAAAGACATACACTGATACCCAGTAACACAGACACAAACTTACACCAAGTAACAAAGACAGACACTGATACCCAGTCACACAGTCACACACTTACACCAAGTAACAAAGACATACACTGACACCAAGTAACAAAGACATACACTGACACCCAGTAACACAGACACTCACTTACAGCAAGTATCAAAGACAGACACTGATACCCAGTAACACAGACACACACTTACAACAAGTAACAAAGACATACTCTGAAACCCAGTAACAAAGACATACACTGACACCCAGTAACACAGACACACACGGACAACAAGTAACAAAGACACACACTTGCACCAAGTAACACAGACACACACTGACACCCAGTAACACAGACATACAATGACACCAAGTAACACAGACATACACTGACACCAAGTAACAAAAACATACACTGACACCCAGTAACACATGCACACACTTACACAAAGTAACACAGACATACACTGACACCAAGTAACAAAGACATACACTGATACCCAGGAACACAGACAGACACTTACACCAAGTAACACAAACACACACTTACACCAAGTAACAAACACATACACTGACACCAAGTAACACAGACATACACTAACACCAAGTAACAAAGACATACAATTACAGCAAGTAACAAAGACACACACTTACACCAAGTAACACAGATACACACTGACACCAAGTAACAAAGACATACACTGATACCCAGTAACGCAGACACACACTTACACCAAGCAACAAAGACACACACTGATACCCAGTAACACAGACACAAACTTACACCAAGCAACAAAGACATACACTGACACGCAGTAACAAAATCTTACACTGACACCCAGCAACACAGACACTCACGGACACCAAGTAACAAAGACACACACTTACACCAAGTAACAAAGACATACACTGACACCCAGTAACAAAGACATACACTGACACCCAGTAACACAGACACACACGGACACCAAGTAACAAAGACATACACTGACACCCAGTAACAAAGACATACACTGACACCCAGTAACACAGACACACACGGACACCAAGTAACAAAGACACACACTTACACCAAGTAACACTGACACACACTGACCCCCAGTAACACAGACACACACTTCCACCAAGCAACAAAGACATGCACTGACACCAAGTAACAAAGACATACACAGATACCCAGTGACACAGACGCAACTTACACCAAGTAACAGAGACATACACTGACACCAAGTAACAAAGACATACACTGATACCCAGTAACACAGACGCACACTTCCACCAAGTAACAAAGACATACACTGACACCAAGTCACAAAGACATCCACTCACACCAAGTAACAAAGACATACAATTACACCAAGTAACAAATACACACACTTACACCAAGTAACATAGACATACACTGACACCATGTAACAAAGACATGCACTGATACCCAGTAACTCAGACATACACTGACACCAAGTAACAAAGACATACACAGACACCAAGAAACAAAGACATACACTGAGACCCAGTAACACAGACACACACTTACACCAAGTAACAAAGACATACACTGACACCAAGTCACAAAGACATACACTGATACCCAGTAACACAAACAAACACACACTGACACCCAGTAACATAGAGAAACACTGACACACAGTAACAAAGACATACACAGACAGACACTGACACAAAGTAACAAAGACTAACAGAGACACACTCTGACACCAAGTCACAACGACATACACTGACACCCAGTAACATAGACATACACTGACTCCATGTCACAAAGACATACACTGATACCCAGTAACACAGACACACACTTCCACAATGTAACAAAGACAAACACTGACACCAAGTAACAAAGACAAACACTTACACAAAGTAACACAGACATACACTGACACCAAGTAACAAAGACATAAACTTACACCAAGTAACAAAGACACACACTTACACCATGCAACACAGACATACACTGACACCAAGTAACAAAGACATACACTGTTACCCAGTAACACAGACACACACTTACACCAAGTAACAAAGACATATACTGATACCAAGTTACACAGAAACACACTTACACCAAGTAACACAGACACACACTGCCACCAAGTAACAAAGACATCCACTCACACCAAGTAACAAAGACATACAATTACACCAAGTAACAAATACACACACTTACACCAAGTAACATAGACATACACTGACACCATGTAACAAAGACATGCACTGATACCCAGTAACTCAGACATACACTGACACCAAGTAACAAAGACATACACAGACACCAAGAAACAAAGACATACACTGAGACCCAGTAACACAGACACACACTTACACCAAGTAACAAAGACAAACACTGACACCAAGTAACAAAGACATCCACTGACACCAAGAAACAAAGACCTACACTTACACCAAGTAACACAGACACACACTGACACCCAGTAACACAAACAAACACACACTGACACCCTGTAACATAGAGAAACACTGACACACAGTAACAAAGACATACACAGACAGACAATGACACCAAGTAACAAAGACTAACAGAGACACACACTGACACCAAGTCACAAAGAGATACACTGACACCCAGTAACAAAGACATACACTGACACCAAGTCACAAAGACATACACTGATACCCAGTAACACAGACACACACTTACACCAAGTAACAAAGACATACACTGACACCCAGTAACAAAGACATACAATTACACCAAGTAACAAAGACACACACTTACACCAAGTAACACAGACAAACACTGACATCATGTAACAAAGACATGCACTGATACCCAGTAACACAGACATACACTGACACCAAGTAACAAAGAGATACACTGACACCAAGTAACACAGACACACACTGACACCCAGTAAAAAAGACATACACTTACACCAAGTCACAAAGACATACACTTACACCAAGTAACAAAGACACACACTTACACCAAGTAACACAGACATACACTGACACCAGGTACTAAAGACAGACAATTACAACAAGTAACAAAGACATATACTTACGCCAACTATTTTGACATACACTGACACCAAGTAACAAAGTCATGCACTGATACCAAGTAACATAGACATACACTTACACCAAGTAGCAAAGACATACACTGACACCAAGTCACAAAGACACACACTGACACCCAGTAACAAAGACATACACTGACACCAAGTCACAAACACATACACTGATACCCAGTAACACAGACACACACATACACCAAGTAACAAAGACATACACTGATACCAAGTAACACAGACCCACACTTACAACAAGTAACAAAGACATACACTGACACCAAGTCACAAAGACACACACTGACACCCAGTAACAAAGACACACACTTACACCAAGTCACAAAGACATACACTGATACCAAGTAACAAAGACATACAATTACACCCAGTAACACAGACACACACTTACAACAAGTAACAAAGACATACACTGACACCAAGTAACAAACACATACACTCACACCAATTAACAAAGACATACACTGACACCAAGTCACAAAGACACACACTGACACTCAGTAACAAAGACATACACTGACACCAAGTCACAAACACATACACTGATACCCAGTAACACAGACACACACAGACACCAAGTCACAAAGACAGACACTGACACCCAGTAACAAAGCCATACACTGACACCAAGTCACAAAGACCTACACTGATACCCAGAAACACAGAGACACACTTACACCAAGTAACAAAGACATACACTGACACCCAGTAACAAAGACATGCACTGACACCAAGTCACAAACACATAGACTGATCCCAGTAACACAGACACACACTTACACCAAGTAACAAAGACATACAATAACACAAAGTAACAAAGACACACACTTACACCAAGTAACACAGACATACACTGACACCATGTAACAAAGACATGCGCTGATACCCAGCAACACAGACATACACTGACACCAAGTAACAAAGACATACACTGACACCAAGAAACAAAGACATACACTGATACCCAGTAACACAGACACACACTTACAACAAGTAACAAAGACATACATTGACACCCAGTAACAAAGACATACACTGACACCAAGTAACAAAGACAAACACTGACACCAAGTAACAAAGACATCCACTGACACCAAGAAACAAAGACGTACACTTACACCAAGTAACACAGGCACACACTGGCACCCAGTAACACAAACAAACACACACTGACACCCAGTAACATAGAGAAACACTGACACACAGTAACAAAGACATACACAGACAGACACTGACACAAAGTAACAAAGACTAACAGAGACACACTCTGACACCAAGTCACAAAGACATACACTGACACCCAGTAACATAAACATACACTGACTCCATGTCACAAAGACATACACTGATACCCAGTAACACAGACACACACTTCCACAATGTAACAAAGACAAACACTGACACCAAGTAACAAAGACAAACACTTACACAAAGTAACACAGACATACACTGACACCAAGTAACAAAGACATAAACTTACACCAAGTAACAAAGACACACACTTACACCAAGTAACACAGACATACACTGACACCATGTAACAAAGACATGCGCTGATACCCAGCAACACAGACATACACTGACACCAAGTAACAAAGACATACACTGACACCAAGAAACAAAGACATACACTGATACCCAGTAACACAGACACACACTTACACCAAGTAACAAAGACATACATTGACACCCAGTAACAAAGACATACACTGACACCAAGTAACAAAGACAAACACTGACACCAAGTAACAAAGACATCCACTGACACCAAGAAACAAAGACGTACACTTACACCAAGTAACACAGGCACACACTGGCACCCAGTAACACAAACAAACACACACTGACACCCAGTAACATAGAGAAACACTGACACACAGTAACAAAGACATACACAGACAGACACTGACACAAAGTAACAAAGACTAACAGAGACACACTCTGACACCAAGTCACAAAGACATACACTGACACCCAGTAACATAGACATACACTGACTCCATGTCACAAAGACATACACTGATACCCAGTAACACAGACACACACTTCCACAATGTAACAAAGACAAACACTGACACCAAGTAACAAAGACAAACACTTACACAAAGTAACACAGACATACACTGACACCAAGTAACAAAGACATAAACTTACACCAAGTAACAAAGACACACACTTACACCATGCAACACAGACATACACTGACACCAAGTAACAAAGACATACACTGTTACCCAGTAACACAGACACACACTTACACCAAGTAACAAAGACATATACTGATACCAAGTTACACAGAAACACACTTACACCAAGTAACACAGACACACACTGCCACCAAGTAACAAAGACATCCAATCACACCAAGTAACAAAGACATACAATTACACCAAGTAACAAATACACACACTTACACCAAGTAACATAGACATACACTGACACCATGTAACAAAGACATGCACTGATACCCAGTAACTCAGACATACACTGACACCAAGTAACAAAGACATACACAGACACCAAGAAACAAAGACATACACTGAGACCCAGTAACACAGACACACACTTACACCAAGTAACAAAGACAAACACTGACACCAAGTAACAAAGACATCCACTGACACCAAGAAACAAAGACCTACACTTACACCAAGTAACACAGACACACACTGACACCCAGTAACACAAACAAACACACACTGACACCCTGTAACATAGAGAAACACTGACACACAGTAACAAAGACATACACAGACAGACACTGACACCAAGTAACAAAGACTAACAGAGACACACACTGACACCAAGTCACAAAGAGATACACTGACACCCAGTAACAAAGACATACACTGACACCAAGTCACAAAGACATACACTGATACCCAGTAACACAGACACACACTTACACCAAGTAACAAAGACATACACTGACACCCAGTAACAAAGACATACAATTACACCAAGTAACAAAGACACACACTTACACCAAGTAACACAGACAAACACTGACATCATGTAACAAAGACATGCACTGATACCCAGTAACACAGACATACACTGACACCAAGTAACAAAGACATACACAGACACCAAGAAACAAAGACATACACTGAGACCCAGTAACACAGACACACACTTACACCAAGTAACAAAGACAAACACAGACACCAAGTAACAAAGACATCCACTGACACCAAGAAACAAAGACCTACACTTACACCAAGTAACACAGACACACACTGACAACCAGTAACACAAACAAACACACACTGACACCCTTTAACATAGAGAAACACTGACACACAGTAACAAAGACATACACAGACAGACACTGACACCAAGTAACAAAGACTAACAGAGACACACACTGACACCAAGTCACAAAGACATACACTGACACCCAGTAACAAAGACATACACTGACACCAAGTCACAAAGATATACACTGATACCCAGTAACACAGACACACACTTACACCAAGTAACAAAGACATACACTGACACCCAGTAACAAAGACATGCACTGACACCAAGTCAGAAAGACATACACTGATACCCAGTAACACAGACACACACTTACACCAATTAACAAAGACATACACTGACACCAAGTAACAAAGACATACACTGATACCCAGTAACACAGGCACACACTTACACCAAGTAACAAAGACACACACTGACACCCAGTAACAAAGACTTAAACTGACACCCAGTAACAAAGACATGCACTGACACAAAGTCACAAAGACATACAGTGACACCCAGTAACAAAGCCATAAACTGACAGCAATTCACAAAGACATACACTGACACCAAGTAACAAAGACATACACTGATACCCAGTAACACAGACACACACTTACACCAAGTAACACAGACACACACTTACACCAAGTAACAAAGACACACACTTACACCAAGTAACAAAGACTTAAACTGACACCCAGTAACAAAGACATGGATTGACACAAAGTCACAAAGAGATACACTGATACACAGTAACAAAGACATACACTGAGACCCAGTAACACAGACACACACTTACACCAAGTAACAAAGACACACACTGATACCCAGTAACACAGACACACACTTACACCAAGTAACAAAGACATACATGGACACCCAGTAACAAAAACTTACACTGACACCCAGTAACAAAGACACACACTTACACCAAAAACACAGACACACACTGATACCCAGTAACGCAAACAAACACACTGACACCCAGTAACAAAGACACACACTTACACCAAGTAACAAAGACATACACTGATACCCAGTAACACAGACGCTCACTTACACCAAGTAACAAAGACATACACTGACACCAAGTAACAAAGACATACACTGATACCCAGTAACACAGACGCACACTTACACCAAGAAACAATGACATATACTTACACCAAGTAACACAGACATACACTGACACCAAGTATTTTGACATACACTTACACCAAGTAACAAAGACATACACTGACACCCAGTAATACAGACACACACTTTCACCAAGTAACAAAGACACACACTGATACCCAGTAACACAGACACACACTTACACCAAGTAACAAAGACATACACTGACACCCAGTAACAAAGACATACACTGACACCCAGTAACACAGACACACATGGACACCAAGTAACACAGACACACACTGACCCCCAGTAACACAGACACACACTTACACCAAGTAACAAAGACATGCACTGACACCAAGTAACAAAGACATACACTGATACCCAGTGACAGAGACGCAACTTACACCAGGTAACAAAGACATACACTGACACCAAGTAACAAAGACATACACTGATACCCAGTAACACAGACGCACACTTACACAAAGTAACAAAGACATACACTTCCACCAAGAAACACAGACATATACTTCGACCAAGAATTTCGACATACAATTACACCAAGTCACAAAGCCATACACTGAAACACAGTAACAAAGAAATCCACTGACAACAAGTCACAAAAACATACACTGACAACAAGTAACAAAGACATACACTTACACCAAGTAACAAATACATACACTGACACCCAGGAACACAGACACACACTGACACCAAGTAACAAAGACACACACTTACACCAAGTAACAAAGACATACACTGACAAGAAGTAACAAAGACACACACTTACACCAAGTAACACAGACATACACTGACACAAAGTAACAAAGACATACACTTGCACCAAGTATTTTGACATGCACTGACACCAAGTCACAAAGACACACACTGACACCCAGTAACAAAGACACACACTTACACCAAGTAACAAAGACATACACTGATACCCAGTAACACAGACGCTCACTTACACCAAGTAACAAAGACATACACTGACACCAAGTAACAAAGACATACACTGATACCCAGTAACACAGACGCACACTTACACCAAGAAACAATGACATATACTTACACCAAGTAACACAGACATACACTGACACCAAGTATTTTGACATACACTTACACCAAGTAACAAAGACATACACTGACACCCAGTAATACAGACACACACTTTCACCAAGTAACAAAGACACACACTGATACCCAGTAACACAGACACACACTTACACCAAGTAACAAAGACATACACTGACACCCAGTAACAAAGACATACACTGACACCCAGTAACACAGACACACATGGACACCAAGTAACACAGACACACACTGACCCCCAGTAACACAGACACACACTTACACCAAGTAACAAAGACATGCACTGACACCAAGTAACAAAGACATACACTGATACCCAGTGACACAGACGCAACTTACACCAAGTAACAAAGACATACACTGACACCAAGTAACAAAGACATACACTGATACCCAGTAACACAGACGCACACTTGCACAAACTAACAAAGACATACACTTCCACCAAGTAACACAGACATATACTTCGACCAAGAATTTCGACATACAATTACACCAAGTCACAAAGCCATACACTGAAACACAGTAACAAAGAAATCCACTGACAACAAGTCACAAAAACATACACTGACAACAAGTAACAAAGACATACACTTACACCAAGTAACAAATACATACACTGACACCCAGGAACACAGACACACACTGACACCAAGTAACAAAGACACACACTTACACCAAGTAACAAAGACATACACTGACAAGAAGTAACAAAGACACACACTTACACCAAGTAACACAGACATACACTGACACAAAGTAACAAAGACATACACTTGCACCAAGTATTTTGACATGCACTGACACCAAGTCACAAAGACACACACTGACACCCAGTAACAAAGACATACACCGACAACAAGTAATAAAGACATACACTGATACCCAGTAACACAGACACACACTTACACCAAGTAACAAAGACATACAAAGACACCAAATCACAAAGACACTCACTGACACCCAGAAACAAAGACATACACTGACACCAAGTCACAAAGACATACACTGATACCCAGTACAAAGACATGCACTGACACCAAGTAACAAAGACAGAAAAGTACACCAAGTAACAAAGAAATACACTTACACCAAGTATTTTGACATACACTGACACCAAGTAACAAAGACATTCACTGATACCCAGTAACACAGACACACACTTACACCAAGTAACAAAGACATACACTGACACGAAGTCACAAAGACACACACTGACACCCAGTAACAAAGACATACACTGACATCAAGTAACAAAGACATACCCTGATACCCAGTAACACAAACACACACTTACACCAAGAAACACAGAAATACACTGACACAATGTAACAAAGACAGACAATTGCACCAAGTATTTTGACATGCACTGACACCAAGTCACAAAGACACACACTGACACCCAGTAACACAGACATACACTGACAACAAGTAACAAAGACATACACTGATACCCAGTAACACAGACACACACTTACACCAAGTAACAAAGACATACACTGACACCAAGTCACAAAGACACACACTGACTCCCAGTAACAAAGACATACACTGAAACCAAGTCACAAAGACATACACTGATACCCAGTAACAAAGACATACACTGATACCCAGTAACACAGACGCACACTTACAACAAGTAACAAAGGCATACACTAACACCAAGTAACACAGACATACACTGACACCAACTATTTGACATACACTTACACCAAGTAACAAAGACATACACTGACACCCAGTAACAATGACATCCACTGACAACAAGTCACAAACACTTACACTGACACCAAGTAACAAAGAAATTCACTTACACCAAGTAACAAAGCCATACACTGACACCCAGGAACACAGACACACACTGACACCAAGTAACAAAGACACACACTTACACCAAGTAACTAAGACATACACTGACAAGAAGTAACAAAGACACATACTTATACCAGGTAACACAGACATACACTGACACCAAGTAACAAAGACAGAAAATTACACCAAGTAACAAAGACATACACTTACACCAAGTATTTTGACATACACTGACACCAAGTAACAAAGACATTCGCTGATACCCAGTAACACAGACACACACTTACACCAAGTAACAAAGACATACAGTGACACGAAGTCACAAAGACACAAACTGACACCCAGTAACAAAGACATACACTGACATCAAGTAACAAAGACATAAACTGATACCCAGTAACACAGGCACACACTTACACCAAGTAACAAAGACATACACTGACACCAAGTCACAAAGACACACACTGACACCCAGTAACAAAGACATACACTGAAACCAAGTCACAAAGACATACACTGATACCCAGTAACAAAGAACTACACTGATACCCACTAACACAGACACACACTTACACCAAGTAACAAAGACACACACTGATACCCAGTAACACAGACACACGCTTACACCAAGTAATAAAGACATACACTGATACCCAGTAACACAGACACACACTTACTCCAAGTAACAAAGACATACACTGACACCAAGTCACAAAGACACACACTGAAACCCAGTAACAAAGACATACACTGACACCAAGTCACAAAGACATACACTGATACCCAGTAACAAAGAGATACACTGATACCCAGTAACACAGACACACACTTACACCCAGTAACAAAGACATACACTGACACCAAGTAACAAAGACATACACTAACACCAAGTCACAAAGACACACACTGACACCCAGTAACAAAGACATACACTGACACCAAGTCACAAAGACATACACTGATACACAGTAACAAAGACATACACTGATACCCCGTAACACAGACACACACTTACACCAAGTAACAAAGACAAACACTGATACCCAGTAACACAGACACACACTTACACCAATTAACAAAGACATACACTGACACCCAGTAACAAAAACTTACACTGACAACCAGTAACACAGACACACAAGGACACCAAGTCACAAAGACACACACTTACACCAAGTAACACAGACACACACTGACACCCAGTATCACAAACAAACACAATGACACCCAGTAACAAAGACACACACTGATACCCAGCAACACAGTCGTACACTTACACCAAGTAACAAAGACATACACTGACACCAAGTAACAAAGACATTTACTTACACCAAGTAACACAGACATACACTGACACCAAGTATTTTGACATACAGTTACACCAAGTAACAAATACATACTCTGACACCCAGTAACACAGACACACACTTTCACCAAGTAACAAAGACACACACTGATACCCAGTAACACAGACACACACTTGCACCAAGTAACAAAGACATACACTGACACCCAGTAACAAAGACATACACTGACACCCAGTAACACAGACACACACGGACACCAAGTAACAAAGACACACACTTACACCAAGTAACACAGACACACACTAACCCCCAGTAACACAGACACACACTTACACCAAGTAACAAAGACATGCACTGACACCAAGTAACAAAGACATACACTGATACCCAGTGACACAGACGCAACTTACACCAAGTAACAAAGACATACACTGACACCAAGTAACAAAGGCATACACTGATACCCAGTAACACAGACGCACACTTACACCAAGTAACAAAGACATACACTGATACCCAGTAACACAGACATACACTTACACCAAGTAGCACAGAAATACACTTGCACCAAGTATTTTGACAAACAATTACACCAAGTCACAAAGACATACACTGAAACCCAGTAACAAAGAAATCCACTGACAACAAGTCACAAAAACATACACTGACACCAAGTAACAAAGACATACACTTACACCAAGTAACAAAGACATACACTGACACCCAGGAACACAGACACAAACTGACACCAAGTAACAAAGACACACACTTACACCAAGTAACAAAGACAGACACTGACAAGAAGTAACAAAGACACACACTTACACCAAGTAACACAGACATACACTGACAGCAAGTAACAAAGACATAAACTTGCACCAAGTATTTTGACATACACTGACACCAAGTAACAAAGACATACACTGATACCCAGTAACACAGACACACACTTACACCAAGTAACAAAGACATACACTGACACCAAGTCACAAAGACACGCACTGACACCCAGTAACAAAGACATACACTGACACCAAGTAACAAAGACATACACTGACACCAAGTCACAAAGACATTTCCTGATACCCAGTAACACAGACGAACACTTACACCTAGTAACAAAACATTCACTTACACCAAGTAAGACAGACAAACACTTACACCAACTATTTTGACCTCCACTGACACCCAGTAACAAAGACATCCACGGACAACAAGTAACAAAGACATACACTTACACCAAGTAACAAAGACATACACTGACACCCAGGAACACAGACACACACTGACACCAAGTAACAAAGACACACACTTACACCAAGTAATAAAGACATACACTGACAAGAAGTAACAAAGACACACACTTACTCCAAGTAACACAGACATACACTGACACCAAGCAACAAAGACAGAAATTTACACCAAGTAACAAAGACATACACTTACACCAAGTATTTTGACATACACTGACACCAAGTAACAAAGACATACACTGATACCCAGTAACACAGACACACACTTACACCAAGTAACAAAGACATACACTTACACCAAGTAACAAAGACATACACTGACACCCAGGAACACAGACACACACTGACACCAAGTAACAAAGACACACACTTACACCAAGTAATAAAGACATACACTGACAAGAAGTAACAAAGACACACACTTACTCCAAGTAACACAGACATACACTGACACCAAGTAACAAAGACAGAAATTTACACCAAGTAACAAAGACATACACTTACACCAAGTATTTTGACATACACTGACACCAAGTAACAAAGACATACACTGATACCCAGTAACACAGACACACACTTACACCAAGTAACAAAGACATACAGTGACACGAAGTCACAAAGACACAAACTGACACCCAGTAACAAAGACATACACTGACATCAAGTAACAAAGACATAAACTGATACCCAGTAACACAGGCACACACTTACACCAAGTAACAAAGACATACACTGACACCAAGTCACAAAGACACACACTGACACCCAGTAACAAAGACATACACTGAAACCAAGTCACAAAGACATACACTGATACCCAGTAACAAAGAACTACACTGATACCCACTAACACAGACACACACTTACACCAAGTAACAAAGACACACACTGATACCCAGTAACACAGACACACGCTTACACCAAGTAATAAAGACATACACTGATACCCAGTAACACAGACACACACTTACTCCAAGTAACAAAGACATACACTGACACCAAGTCACAAAGACACACACTGACACCCAGTAACAAAGACATACACTGACACCAAGTCACAAAGACATACACTGATACCCAGTAACAAAGAGATACACTGATACCCAGTAACACAGACACACACTTACACCCAGTAACAAAGACATACACTGACACCAAGTAACAAAGACATACACTAACACCAAGTCACAAAGACACACACTGACACCCAGTAACAAAGACATACACTGACACCAAGTCACAAAGACATACACTGATACACAGTAACAAAGACATACACTGATACCCCGTAACACAGACACACACTTACACCAAGTAACAAAGACAAACACTGATACCCAGTAACACAGACACACACTTACACCAAGTAACAAAGACATACACTGACACCCAGTAACAAAAACTTACACTGACAACCAGTAACACAGACACACAAGCACACCAAGTCACAAAGACACACACTTACACCAAGTAACACAGACACACACTGACACCCAGTATCACAAACAAACACAATGACACCCAGTAACAAAGACACACACTGATACCCAGCAACACAGTCGTACACTTACACCAAGTAACAAAGACATACACTGACACCAAGTAACAAAGACATTTACTTACACCAAGTAACACAGACATACACTGACACCAAGTATTTTGACATACACTTACACCAAGTAACAAATACATACACTGACACCCAGTAACACAGACACACACTTTCACCAAGTAACAAAGACACACACTGATACCCAGTAACACAGACACACACTTGCACCAAGTAACAAAGACATACACTGACACCCAGTAACAAAGACATACACTGACACCCAGTAACACAGACACACACGGACACCAAGTAACAAAGACACACACTTACACCAAGTAACACAGACACACACTAACCCCCAGTAACACAGACACACACTTACACCAAGTAACAAAGACATGCACTGACACCAAGTAACAAAGACATACACTGATACCCAGTGACACAGACGCAACTTACACCAAGTAACAAAGACATACACTGACACCAAGTAACAAAGGCATACACTGATACCCAGTAACACAGACGCACACTTACACCAAGTAACAAAGACATACACTGATACCCAGTAACACAGACATACACTTACACCAAGTAGCACAGAAATACACTTGCACCAAGTATTTTGACAAACAATTACACCAAGTCACAAAGACATACACTGAAACCCAGTAACAAAGAAATCCACTGACAACAAGTCACAAAAACATACACTGACACCAAGTAACAAAGACATACACTTACACCAAGTAACAAAGACATACACTGACACCCAGGAACACAGACACAAACTGACACCAAGTAACAAAGACACACACTTACACCAAGTAACAAAGACAGACACTGACAAGAAGTAACAAAGACACACACTTACACCAAGTAACACAGACATACACTGACAGCAAGTAACAAAGACATAAACTTGCACCAAGTATTTTGACATACACTGACACCAAGTAACAAAGACATACACTGATACCCAGTAACACAGACACACACTTACACCAAGTAACAAAGACATACACTGACACCAAGTCACAAAGACACGCACTGACACCCAGTAACAAAGACATACACTGACACCAAGTAACAAAGACATACACTGACACCAAGTCACAAAGACATTTCCTGATACCCAGTAACACAGACGAACACTTACACCTAGTAACAAAACATTCACTTACACCAAGTAAGACAGACAAACACTTACACCAACTATTTTGACCTCCACTGACACCCAGTAACAAAGACATCCACGGACAACAAGTAACAAAGACATACACTTACACCAAGTAACAAAGACATACACTGACACCCAGGAACACAGACACACACTGACACCAAGTAACAAAGACACACACTTACACCAAGTAATAAAGACATACACTGACAAGAAGTAACAAAGACACACACTTACTCCAAGTAACAAAGACATACACTGACACCAAGCAACAAAGACAGAAATTTACACCAAGTAACAAAGACATACACTTACACCAAGTATTTTGACATACACTGACACCAAGTAACAAAGACATACACTGATACCCAGTAACACAGACACACACTTACACCAAGTAACAAAGACATACACTTACACCAAGTAACAAAGACATACACTGACACCCAGGAACACAGACACACACTGACACCAAGTAACAAAGACACACACTTACACCAAGTAATAAAGACATACACTGACAAGAAGTAACAAAGACACACACTTACTCCAAGTAACACAGACATACACTGACACCAAGTAACAAAGACAGAAATTTACACCAAGTAACAAAGACATACACTTACACCAAGTATTTTGACATACACTGACACCAAGTAACAAAGACATACACTGATACCCAGTAACACAGACACACACTTACACCAAGTAACAAAGACATACACTGACACCAAGTCACAAAGACATACACTGATACCCAGTAACACAGACGAACACTTAAACCTAGTAACAAAACATTCACTTACACCAAGGAAGACAGACATACACTTACACCAACTATTTTGACATCCACTGACACCCAGTAACAAAGACATACACTTACACCAAGTAACAAAGACATACACAGACACACACTGACACCAAGTAACAAAGGCACACACTTACACCAAGTAACAAAGACATACACTGATACCCAGTGACACAGACGCAACTTACACCAAGTAACAAAGACATACACTGACACCAAGTAACAAAGACATACACTGATACCCAGTAACACAGACGCACACTTACACCAAGTAACAAAGACATACACTTACACCAAGTAACAAAGACATACACTGAAACCCAGTAACAAAGAAATCCACTGACAACAAGTCACAAAAACATACAGTGACACCAAGTAACAAAGACATACACTGACACCAAGTAACAAAGACATACACTGACACCCAGGAATACAGACACAAACTGACACCAAGTAACAAAGACACACACTTACACCAAGTAACAAAGACAGTCACTGACAAGAAGTAACAAAGACACACAATTACACCAAGTAACACAGACATACACTGACACCAAGTAACAAAGACATACACAGATACCCAGTAACAAAGACACACACTGACACCAAGTAACAAAGACATAAACTTGCACCAAGTATTTTGACATACACTGACACCAAGTAACAAAGACATACACTGATACCCAGTAACACAGACACACACTTACACCAAGTAACAAAGACATACACTGACACCCAGTAACACAGACACACACTTACACCAAGTAACAAAGACATACACGGACACCAAGTTACAAATACATACACTGATACCCAGTAACACAGACGAACACTTACACCTAGTAACAAAACATTCACTGCCACCAAGAAAGACAGACATACACTTACACCAACTATTTTGACATCCACTGACACCCAGTAACAAAGACATCAACGGACAACAAGTAACAAAGACATACACTTACACCAAGTAACAAAGACATACACTGACACCCAGGAACACAGACACACACAGACACCAAGTAACAAAGACACAGACTTACACCAAGTAACAAAGACATACACTGACACCAAGTAACAAAGACAGAAATTTACACCAAGTTACAAAGACATACACTTACACCAAGTATTTTGACATACACTGACACCAAGTAACAAAGACATACACTGATACCCAGTAACACAGACACACACTTACACCAAGTAACAAAGACATACACTGACACCAAGTCACAAAGACATACACTGATAGCCAGTAACACAGACGAACACTTACACCTAGTAACAAAACATTCACTTACACCAAGTAAGACAGACATACACTTACACCAACTATTTTGACATCCACTGACACCCAGTAACAAAGACATCCACGGACAACAAGTAGCAAAGACATACACTTACACCAAGTAACAAAGACATACACTGACACCCAGGAACACAGACACACACTGACACCAAGTAACAAAGACACACACTTACACCAAGTAACAAAGACATAGACTGACACCAAGTAACAAAGACAGAAATTGACACCAAGTAACAAAGACATACACTTACACCACGTATTTTGACATACACTGACACCAAGTAACAAAGACATACACTGATACCCAGTAACACAGACACACACTTCCACCAAGTAACAAAGACATACACTGACACGAAGTCACAAAGACACACACTGACACCCAGTAACAAAGACATACACAGACACCAAGTAACAAAGACATACACTGATACCCAGTAACACAGACACACACTTACACCAAGTAACAAAGACATACATTGACACCAAGTCGCAAAGACACACACTGACATCCAGTAACAAAGACATACACTGACACCCAGTAACAAAGAGATACACTGATATCCAGTAACAAAGACATACACTGATACCCAGCAACACAGACACACACTTACACCCAGTAACAAAGACATACACTGACACCCAGTAACAAAGACATCCGCGGACAACAAGTAACAAAGACATACACTTACACCAAGTAACAAAGACATACACTGACACCCAGGAACACAGACACACACTTACACCAAGTAACAAAGACACACACTTACACCAAGTAATAAAGACATACACTGACAAGAAGTAACAAAGACACACACTTACTCCAAGTAACACAGACATACACTGACACCAAGTAACAAAGACAGAAATTTACACCAAGTAACAAAGACATACACTTACACCAAGTATTTTGACATACACTGACACCAAGTAACAAAGACATACACTGATACCCAGTAACACAGACACATACTTACACCAAGTAACAAAGACATACACTGACACCAAGTCACAAAGACATACACTGATACCCAGTAACACAGACGAACACTTACACCTAGTAACAAAACATTCACTTACACCAAGGAAGACAGACATACACTTACACCAACTATTTTGACATCCACTGACACCCAGTAACAAAGACATACACTTACACCAAGTAACAAAGACATACACAGACACACACTGACACCAAGTAACAAAGGCACACACTTACACCAAGTAACAAAGACATACACTGATACCCAGTGACACAGACGCAACTTACACCAAGTAACAAAGACATACACTGACACCAAGTAACAAAGACATACACTGATACCCAGTAACACAGACGCACACTTACACCAAGTAACAAAGACATACACTTACACCAAGTAACAAAGACATACACTTGCACCAAGTATTTTGACAAACAATTACACCAAGTCACAAAGACATACACTGAAACCCAGTAACAAAGAAATCCACTGACAACAAGTCACAAAAACATACAGTGACACCAAGTAACAAAGACATACACTTACACCAAGTAACAAAGACATACACTGACACCCAGGAATACAGACACAAACTGACACCAAGTAACAAAGACACACACTTACACCAAGTAACAAAGACAGTCACTGACAAGAAGTAACAAAGACACACAATTACACCAAGTAACACAGACATACACTGACACCAAGTAACAAAGACATAAACTTGCACCAAGTATTTTGACATACACTGACACCAAGTAACAAAGACATACACTGATACCCAGTAACACAGACACACACTTACACCAAGTAACAAAGACATACACTGACACCCAGTAACACAGACACACACTTACACCAAGTAACAGAGACATACACGGACACCAAGTTACAAAGTCATACACTGATACCCAGTAACACAGACGAACACTTACACCTAGTAACAAAACATTCACTTCCACCAAGAAAGACAGACATACACTTACACCAACTATTTTGACATACACTGACACCCAGTACCAAAGACATCAACGGACAACAAGTAACAAAGACATACACTTACACCAAGTAACAAAGACATACACTGACACCCAGGAAAACAGACACACACAGACACCAAGTAACAAAGACACAGACTTACACCAAGTAACAAAGACATACACTGACACCAAGTAACAAAGACAGAAATTTACACCAAGTTACAAAGACATACACTTACACCAAGTATTTTGACATACACTGACACCAAGTAACAAAGACATACACTGATACCCGGTAACACAGACACACACTTACACCAAGTAACAAAGACATACACTGACACCAAGTCACAAAAACATACACTGATAGCCAGTAACACAGACGAACACTTACACCTAGTAACAAAACATTAACTTACACCAAGTAAGACAGACATACACTTACACCAACTATTTTGACATCCACTGACACCCAGTAACAAAGACATCCACGGACAACAAGTGACAAAGACATACACTTACACCAAGTAACAAAGACATACACTGACACCCAGGAACACAGACACACACTGACACCAAGTAACAAAGACACACACTTACACCAAGTAACAAAGACATAGACTGACACCAAGTAACAAAGACAGAAATTTACACCAAGTAACAAAGACATACACTTACACCACGTATTTTGACATACACTGACACCAAGTAACAAAGACATACACTGATACCCAGTAACACAGACACACACTTCCACCAAGTAACAAAGACATACACTGACACGAAGTCACAAAGACACACACTGACACCCAGTAACAAAGACATACACAGACACCAAGTAACAAAGACATACACTGATACCCAGTAACACAGACACACACTTACACCAAGTAACAAAGACATACATTGACACCAAGTCGCAAAGACAAACACTGACATCCAGTAACAAAGACATACACTGACACCCAGTAACAAAGACATACACTGATACCCAGTAACAAAGACATACACTGATACCCAGTAACACAGACACACACTTACACCCAGTAACAAAGACATACACTGACACCAAGTAACAAAGTCATACACTGACACCAAGTCACAAAGACACACACTGACACCCAGTAACAAAGACATACACTGACACCAAGTCACAAAGACAGACACTGATACCCAGTAACAAAGACATACACTGATACCCTGTAACACAGACACACACTTACACCAAGTAACAAAGACATACACTTACACCAAGTAACACAGACATACACTTACACCATCTATTTTGACATACACTTACACCAAGTAACAAAGACATACACTGATACCCAGTAACAAAGAGATACACTGATACCCAGTAACACAGACACACACTTACACCCAGTAACAAAGACATACACTGACACCAAGTAACAAAGACATACACTAACACCAAGTCACAAAGACACACACTGACACCCAGTAACAAAGACATACACTGACACCAAGTCACAAAGACATACACTGATACACAGTAACAAAGACATACACTGATACCCCGTAACACAGACACACACTTGCACCAAGTAACAAAGACAAACACTGATACCCAGTAACACAGACACACACTTACACCAAGTAACAAAGACATACACTGACACCCAGTAACAAAAACTTACACTGACAACCAGTAACACAGACACACACGGACACCAAGTCACAAATACACACACTTACACCAAGTAACACAGACACACACTGACACCCAGTATCACAAACAAACACAATGACACCCAGTAACAAAGACACACACTGATACCCAGCAACACAGTCGTACACTTACACCAAGTAACAAAGACATACACTGACGCCAAGTAACAAAGACATTTACTGACACCAAGTAACACAGACATACACTGACACCAAGTATTTTGACATACACTTACACCAAGTAACAAATACATACACTGACACCCAGTAACACAGACACACACTTTCACCAAGTAACAAAGACACACACTGATACCCAGTAACACAGACACACACTTGCACCAAGTAACAAAGACATACACTGACACCCAGTAACAAAGACATACACTGACACCCAGTACCACAGACACACACGGACACCAAGTAACAAAGACACACACTTACACCAAGTAACACAGACACACACTAACCCCCAGTAACACAGACACACACTTACACCAAGTAACAAAGACATGCACTGACACCAAGTAACAAAGACATACACTGATACCCAGTGACACAGACGCAACTTACACCAAGTAACAAAGACATACACTGACACCAAGTAACAAAGACATACACTGATACCCAGTAACACAGACGCACACTTACACCAAGTAACAAAGACATACACTGATACCCAGTAACACAGACATACACTTACACCAAGTAGCACAGAAATACACTTGCACCAAGTATTTTGACAAACAATTACACCAAGTCACGAAGACATACACTGAAACCCAGTAACAAAGAAATCCACTGACAACAAGTCACAAAAACATACACTGACACCAAGTGACAAAGACATACACTTACACCAAGTAACAAAGACATACACTGACACCCAGGAACACAGACACAAACTGACACCAAGTAACAAAGACACACACTTACACCAAGTAACAAAGACAGACACTGACAAGAAGTAACAAAGACACACACTTACACCAAGTAACACAGACATACACTGACAGCAAGTAACAAAGACATAAACTTGCACCAAGTATTTTGACATACACTGACACCAAGTAACAAAGACATACACTGATACCCAGTAACACAGACACACACTTACACCAAGTAACAAAGACGTACACTGACACCAAGTCACAAAGACACGCACTGACACCCAGTAACAAAGACATACACTGACACCAAGTAACAAAGACATACACTGACACCAAGTCACAAAGACATTTCCTGATACCCAGTAACACAGACGAACACTTACACCTAGTAACAAAACATTCACTTACACCAAGTAAGACAGACAAACACTTACACCAACTATTTTGACCTCCACTGACACCCAGTAACAAAGACATCCACGGACAACAAGTAACAAAGACATACACTTACACCAAGTAACAAAGACATACACTGACACCCAGGAACACAGACACACACTTACACTCAGTAACAAAGACACACACTTACACCAAGTAATAAAGACATACACTGACAAGAAGTAACAAAGACACACACTTACTCCAAGTAACACAGACATACACTGACACCAAGTAACAAAGACAGAAATGTACACCAAGTAACAAAGACATACACTTACACCAAGTATTTTGACATACACTGACACCAAGTAACAAAGACATACACTGATACCCAGTAACACAGACACACACTTACACCAAGTAACAAAGACATACACTGACACCAAGTCACAAAGACATACACTGATACCCAGTAACACAGACGAACACTTACACCTAGTAACAAAACATTCACTTACACCAAGGAAGACAGACATACACTTACACCAACTATTTTGACATCCACTGACACCCAGTAACAAAGACATACACTTACACCAAGTAACAAAGACATACACAGACACACACTGACACCAAGTAACAAAGACACACACTGATACCCATTGACACAGACGCAACTTACACCAAGTAACAGAGACATACACTGACAGCAAGTAACAAAGACATACACTTGCACCAAGTATTTTGACAAGCAATTACACCAAGTCACAAAGACACACACTTACACCAAGTAACAAAGACATACACTGATATCCAGTAACACAGACGCACACTTACACCAAGTAACAAAGACATACACTTACACCAAGTAACAAAGACATTAACTTGCACCAAGTATTTTGACAAACAATTACACCAAGTCACAAAGACATACACTGAAACCCAGTAATAAAGAAATCCACTGACAACAAGTCACAATAACATACAGTGACACCAAGTAACAAAGACATACACTTACACCAAGTAACAAAGACATACACTGACACCCAGGAATACAGACACAAACTGACACCAAGTAACAAAGACACACACTTACACCAAGTAACAAAGACAGTCACTGACAAGAAGTAACAAAGACACACAATTACACCAAGTAACACAGACATACACTGACACCAAGTAACAAAGACATAAACTTGCACCAAGTATTTTGACATACACTGACACCAAGTAACAAAGACATACACTGATACCCAGTAACACAGACACACACTTACACCAAGTAACAAAGACATACACTGATACCCAGTAACAAAGACATACACTGACATCCAGTAACACAGATGCACACTTACATCAAGAAAAAAAGACATACACTGACACCAAGTCACAAAAACATACACTGACACCAAGTAACAAAGACATACACTGATACCCAGTAACACAGACACACACTTACACCAAGTAACAAAGACATACACTGACACCCAGTAACACAGACACACACTTACACCAAGTAACAAAGACATACACGGACACCAAGTTACAAAGACATACACTGATACCCAGTAACACAGACGAACACTTACACCTAGTAACAAAACATTCACTTCCACCAAGAAAGACAGACATACACTTACACCAACTATTTTGACATCCACTGACACCCAGTAACAAAGACATCAACGGACAACAAGTAACAAAGACACAGACTTACACCAAGTAACAAAGACATACACTGACACCAAGTAACAAAGACAGAAATTTACACCAAGTTACAAAGACATACACTTACACCAAGTATTTTGACATACACTGACACCAAGTAACAAAGACATACACTGATACCCAGTAACACAGACACACACTTACACCAAGTAACAAAGACATACACTGACACCAAGTCACAAAGACATACACTGATAGCCAGTAACACAGACGAACACTTACACCTAGTAACAAAACATTCCCTTACACCAAGTAAGACACACATACACTTACACCAACTATTTTGACATCCACTGACACCCAGTAACAAAGACATCCACGGACAACAAGTAACAAAGACATACACTTACACCAAGTAACAAAGACATACACTGACACCCAGGAACACAGACACACACTGACACCAAGTAACAAAGACACACACTTACACCAAGTAACAAAGACATAGGCTGACACCAAGTAACAAAGACAGAAATTTACACCAAGTAACAAAGACACACACTTACACCACGTATTTTGACATACACTGACACCAAGTAACAAAGACATACACTGATACCCAGTAACACAGACACACACTTCCACCAAGTAACAAAGACATACACTGACACGAAGTCATAAAGACACACACTGACACCCTGTAACAAAGACATACACAGACACCAAGTAACAAAGACATACACTGATACCCAGTAACACAGACACACACTTACACCAAGTAACAAAGACATACATTGACACCAAGTCGCAAAGACACACACTGACATCCAGTAACAAAGACATACACTGACACCCAGTAACAAAGACATACACTGATACCCAGTAACAAAGACATACACTGATACCCAGTAACACAGACACACACTTACACCCAGTAACAAAGACATACACTGACACCAAGTAACAAAGTCATACACTGACACCAAGTCACAAAGACACACACTGACACCCAGTAACAAAGACATACACTGACACCAAGTCACAAAGACAGACACTGATACCCAGTAACAAAGACATACACTGATACCCTGTAACACAGACACACACTTACACCAAGTAACAAAGACATACACTTACACCAAGTAACACAGACATACACTTACACCATCTATTTTGACATACACTTACACCAAGTAACAAAGACATACACTGATACCCAGTAACAAAGAGATACACTGATACCCAGTAACACAGACACACACTTACACCCAGTAACAAAGACATACACTGACACCAAGTAACAAAGACATACACTAACACCAAGTCACAAAGACACACACTGACACCCAGTAACAAAGACATACACTGACACCAAGTCACAAAGACATACACTGATACACAGTAACAAAGACATACACTGATACCCCGTAACACAGACACACACTTGCACCAAGTAACAAAGACAAACACTGATACCCAGTAACACAGACACACACTTACACCAAGTAACAAAGACATACACTGACACCCAGTAACAAAAACTTACACTGACAACCAGTAACACAGACACACACGGACACCAAGTCACAAATACACACACTTACACCAAGTAACACAGACACACACTGACACCCAGTATCACAAACAAACACAATGACACCCAGTAACAAAGACACACACTGATACCCAGCAACACAGTCGTACACTTACACCAAGTAACAAAGACATACACTGACGCCAAGTAACAAAGACATTTACTGACACCAAGTAACACAGACATACAATGACACCAAGTATTTTGACATACACTTACACCAAGTAACAAATACATACACTGACACCCAGTAACACAGACACACACTTTCACCAAGTAACAAAGACACACACTGATACCCAGTAACACAGACACACACTTGCACCAAGTAACAAAGACATACACTGACACCCAGTAACAAAGACATACACTGACACCCAGTACCACAGACACACACGGACACCAAGTAACAAAGACACACACTTACACCAAGTAACACAGACACACACTAACCCCCAGTAACACAGACACACACTTACACCAAGTAACAAAGACATGCACTGACACCAAGTAACAAAGACATACACTGATACCCAGTGACACAGACGCAACTTACACCAAGTAACAAAGACATACACTGACACCAAGTAACAAAGACATACACTGATACCCAGTAACACAGACGCACACTTACAGCAAGTAACAAAGACATACACTGATACCCAGTAACACAGACATACACTTACACCAAGTAGCACAGAAATACACTTGCACCAAGTATTTTGACAAACAATTACACCAAGTCACGAAGACATACACTGAAACCCAGTAACAAAGAAATCCACTGACAACAAGTCACAAAAACATACACTGACACTAAGTGACAAAGACATACACTTACACCAAGTAACAAAGACATACACTGACACCCAGGAACACAGACACAAACTGACACCAAGTAACAAAGACACACACTTACACCAAGTAACAAAGACAGACACTGACAAGAAGTAACAAAGACACACACTTACACCAAGTAACACAGACATACACTGACAGCAAGTAACAAAGACATAAACTTGCACCAAGTATTTTGACATACACTGACACCAAGTAACAAAGACATGCACTGATACCCAGTAACACAGACACACACTTACACCAAGTAACAAAGACGTACACTGACACCAAGTCACAAAGACACGCACTGACACCCAGTAACAAAGACATACACTGACACCAAGTAACAAAGACATACACTGACACCAAGTCACAAAGACATTTCCTGATACCCAGTAACACAGACGAACACTTACACCTAGTAACAAAACATTCACTTACACCAAGTAAGACAGACAAACACTTACACCAACTATTTTGACCTCCACTGACACCCAGTAACAAAGACATCCACGGACAACAAGTAACAAAGACATACACTTACACCAAGTAACAAAGACATACACTGACACCCAGGAACACAGACACACATTAACACTCAGTAACAAAGACACACACTTACACCAAGTAATAAAGACATACACTGACAAGAAGGAACAAAGACACACACTTACTCCAAGTAACACAGACATACACTGACACCAAGTAACAAAGACAGAAATGTACACCAAGTAACAAAGACATAAACTTACACCAAGTATTTTGACATACACTGACACCAAGTAACAAAGACATACACTGATACCCAGTAACACAGACACACACTGACACCAAGTAACAAAGACATACACTGACACCAAGTCACAAAGACATACACTGATACCCAGTAACACAGACGAACACTTACACCTAGTAACAAAACATTCACTTACACCAAGGAAGACAGACATACACTTACACCAACTATTTTGACATCCACTGACACCCAGTAACAAAGACATACACTTACACCAAGTAACAAAGACATACACAGACACACACTGACACCAAGTAACAAAGACACACACTTACACCAAGTAACAAAGACATACACTGATACCCAGTGACACAGACGCAACTTACACCAAGTAACAAAGACATACACTGACACCAAGTAACAAAGACATACACTGATATCCAGTAACACAGACGCACACTTACACCAAGTAACAAAGACATACACTTACACCAAGTAACAAAGACATACACTTGCACCAAGTATTTTGACAAACAATTACACCAAGTCACAAAGACATACACTGAAACCCAGTAACAAAGAAATCCACTGACAACAAGTCACAAAAACATACAGTGACACCAAGTAACAAAGACATACACTTACACCAAGTAACAAAGACATACACTGACACCCAGGAATACAGACACAAACTGACACCAAGTAACAAAGACACACACTTACACCAAGTAACAAAGACAGTCACTGACAAGAAGTAACAAAGACACACAATTACACCAAGTAACACAGACATACACTGACACCAAGTAACAAAGACATAAACTTGCACCAAGTATTTTGACATACACTGACACCAAGTAACAAAGACATACACTGATACCCAGTAACACAGACACACACTTACACCAAGTAACAAAGACATACACTGATACCCAGTAACAAAGACATACACTGACATCCAGTAACACAGACACACACTTACATCAAGAAAAAAAGACATACACTGACACCAAGTCACAAAGACATACACTGACACCAAGTAACAAAGACATACACTGATACCCAGTAACACAGACACACACTTACACCAAGTAACAAAGACATACACTGACACCCAGTAACACAGACACACACTTACACCAAGTAACAAAGACATACACGGACACCAAGTTACAAAGACATACACTGATACCCAGTAACACAGACGAACACTTACACCTAGTAACAAAACATTCACTTCCACCAAGAAAGACAGACATACACTTACACCAACTATTTTGACATCCACTGACACCCAGTAACAAAGACATCAACGGACAACAAGTAACAAAGACACAGACTTACACCAAGTAACAAAGACATACACTGACACCAAGTAACAAAGACAGAAATTTACACCAAGTTACAAAGACATACACTTACACCAAGTATTTTGACGTACACTGACACCAAGTAACAAAGACATACACTGATACCCAGTAACACAGACACACACTTACACCAAGTAACAAAGACATACACTGACACCAAGTCACAAAGACATACACTGATAGCCAGTAACACAGACTAACACTTACACCTAGTAACAAAACATTCACTTACACCAAGTAAGACAGACATACACTTACACCAACTATTTTGACATCCACTGACACCCAGTAACAAAGACATCCACGGACAACAAGTAACAAAGACATACACTTACACCAAGTAACAAAGACATACACTGACACCCAGGAACACAGACACACACTGACACCAAGTAACAAAGACACACACTTACACCAAGTAACAAAGACATAGACTGACACCAAGTAACAAAGACAGAAATTTACACCAAGTAACAAAGACACACACTTACACCACGTATTTTGACATACACTGACACCAAGTAACAAAGACATACACTGATACCCAGTAACACAGACACACACTTCCACCAAGTAACAAAGACATACACTGACACGAAGTCACAAAGACACACACTGACACCCAGTAACAAAGACATACACAGACACCAAGTAACAAAGACATACACTGATACCCAGTAACACAGACACACACTTACACCAAGTAACAAAGACATACATTGACACCAAGTCGCAAAGACACACACTGACATCCAGTAACAAAGATATACACTGACACCCAGTAACAAAGACATACACTGATACCCAGTAACAAAGACATACACTGATACCCAGTAACACAGACACACACTTACACCCAGTAACAAAGACATACACTGACACCAAGTAACAAAGTCATACACTGACACCAAGTCACAAAGACACACACTGACACCCAGTAACAAAGACATACACTGACACCAAGTCACAAAGACAGACACTGATACCCAGTAACAAAGACATACACTGATACCCTGTAACACAGACACACACTTACACCAAGTAACAAAGACATACACTTACACCAAGTAACACAGACATACTCTTACACCATCTATTTTGACATACACTTACACCAAGTAACAAAGACATACACTGATACCCAGTAACAAAGAGATACACTGATACCCAGTAACACAGACACACACTTACACCCAGTAACAAAGACATACACTGACACCAAGTAACAAAGACATACACTAACACCAAGTCACAAAGACACACACTGACACCCAGTAACAAAGACATACACTGACACCAAGTCACAAAGACATACACTGATACACAGTAACAAAGACATACACTGATACCCCGTAACACAGACACACACTTGCACCAAATAACAAAGACATACACTGATACCCAGTAACACAGACACACACTTACACCAAGTAACAAAGACTTACACGGACACCAAGTTACAAAGACATACACTGATACCCAGTAACACAGACGAACACTTACACCTAGTAACAAAACATTCACTTCCACCAAGAAAGACAGACATACACTTACACCAACTATTTTGACATCCACTGACACCCAGTAACAAAGACATCAACGGACAACAAGTAACAAAGACATACACTTACACCAAGTAACAAAGACATACACTGACACCCAGGAACACAGACACACACTGACACCAAGTAACAAAGACACAGACTTACACCAAGTAACAAAGACATACACTGACACCAAGTAACAAAGACAGAAATTTACACCAAGTAACAAAGACATACACTTACACCAAGTATTTTGACATACACTGACACCAAGTAACAAAGACATACACTGATACCCAGTAACACAGACACATACTTACACCAAGTAACAAAGACATACACTGACACCAAGTCACAAAGTCATACACTGATAGCCAGTAACACAGACGAACACTTACACCTAGTAACAAAACATTCACTGACACCAAGTAAGACAGACATACACTTACACCAACTATTTTGACATCCACTGACACCCAGTAACAAAGACATCCACGGACAACAAGTAACAAAGACATACACTTACACCAAGTAACAAAGACATACACTGACACCCAGGAACACAGACACACACTGACACCAAGTAACAAAGACACACACTTACACCAAGTAACAAAGACATAGACTGACACCAAGTAACAAAGACAGAAATTTACACCGAGTAACAAAGACATACACTTACACCACGTATTTTGACATACACTGACACCAAGTAACAAAGTCATACACTGACACCAAGTCACAAAGACACACACTGACACCCAGTAACAAAGTCATACACTGACACCAAGTCACAAAGACAGACACTGATACCCAGTAACAAAGACATACACTGATACCCTGTAACACAGACACACACTTACACCAAGTAACAAAGACATACACTTACACCAAGTAACACAGACATACACTTACACCATCTATTTTGACATACACTTACACCAAGTAACAAAGACATACACTGATACCCAGTAACAAAGAGATACACTGACACCAAGTAACAAAGACATACACTAACACCAAGTCACAAAGACACACACTGACACCCAGTAACAAAGACATACACTGACACCAAGTCACAAAGACATACACTGATACACAGTAACAAAGACATACACTGATACCCCGTAACACAGACACACACTTGCACCAAGTAACAAAGACAAACACTGATACCCAGTAACACAGACACACACTTACACCAAGTAACAAAGACATACACTGACACCCAGTAACAAAAACTTACACTGACAACCAGTAACACAGACACACACGGACACCAAGTCACAAAGACACACACTTACACCAAGTAACACAGACACACACTGACACCCAGTATCACAAACAAACACAATGACACCCAGTAACAAAGACACACACTGATACCCAGCAACACAGTCGTACACTTACACCAAGTAACAAAGACATACACTGACACCAAGTAACAAAGACATTTACTGACACCAAGTAACACAGACATACACTGACACCAAGTATTTTGACATACACTTACACCAAGTAACAAATACATACACTGACACCCAGTAACACAGACACACACTTTCACCAAGTAACAAAGACACACACTGATACCCAGTAACACAAACACACACTTGCACCAAGTAACAAAGACATACACTGACACCCAGTAACAAAGACATACACTGACACCCAGTAACACAGACACACACGGACACCAAGTAACAAAGACACACACTTACACCAAGTAACACAGACACACACTAACCCCCAGTAACACAGACACACACTTACACCAAGTAACAAAGACATGCACTGACACCAAGTAACAAAGACATACACTGATACCCAGTGACACAGACGCAACTTACACCAAGTAACAAAGACATACACTGACACCAAGTAACAAAGACATACACTGATACCCAGTAACACAGACGCACACTTACACCAAGTAACAAAGACATACACTGATACCCAGTAACACAGACATACACTTACACCAAGTAGCACAGAAATACACTTGCACCAAGTATTTTGACAAACAATTACACCAAGTCACGAAGACATACACTGAAACCAAGTGACAAAGACATACACTTACACCAAGTAACAAAGATATACACTGACACCCAGGAACACAGATACAAACTGACACCAAGTAACAAAGACACACACTTACACCAAGTAACAAAGACAGACACTGACAAGAAGTAACAAAGACACACACTTACACCAAGTAACACAGACATACACTGACAGCAAGTAACAAAGACATAAACTTGCACCAACTATTTGGACATACACTGACACCAAGTAACAAAGACATACACTGATACCCAGTAACACAGACACACACTTACACCAAGTAACAAAGACATACACTGATACCAAGTCACAAAGACACGGAATGACACCCAGTAACAAAGACATACACTGACACCAAGTAACAAAGACATACACTGACACCAATTCACAAAGACATTTCCTGATACCCAGTAACACAGACGAACACTTACACCTAGTAACAAAACATTCACTTACACCAAGTAAGACAGACAAACACTTACACCAACTATTTTGACCTCCACTGAAACCCAGTAACAAAGACATCCACGGACAACAAGTAACAGAGACATACACTTACACCAAGTAACAAAGACATACACTGACACCCAGGAACACAGACACACACTTACACCAAGTAACAAAGACACACACTTACACCAAGTAATAAAGACATACACTGACAAGAAGTAACAAAGACACACACTTACTCCAAGTAACACAGACATACACAGACACCAAGTAACAAGGACAGAAATTTACACCAAGTAACAAAGACATACACTTACACCAAGTATTTTGACATACACTGACACCAAGTAACAAAGACATACACTGATACCCAGTAACACAGACACACACTTACACCAAGTAACAAAGACATACACTGACACCAAGTCACAAAGACATACACTGATACCCAGTAACACAGACGAACACTTACACCTAGTAACAAAACATTCACTTACACCAAGGAAGACAGACATACACTTACACCAACTATTTTGACATCCACTGACACCCAGTAACAAAGACATACACTTACACCAAGTAACAAAGACATACACAGACACACACTGACACCAAGTAACAAAGACACAAACTTACACCAAGTAACAAAGACATACACTGATACCCAGTGACACAGACGCAACTTACACCAAGTAACAAAGACATACACTGACACCAAGTAACAAAGACATACACTGATACCCAGTAACACAGACGCACACTTACACCAAGTAACAAAGACATACACTTACACCAAGTAACAAAGACATACACTTGCACCAAGTATTTTGACAAACAATTACACCAAGTCACAAAGACATACACTGAAACCCAGTAACAAAGAAATCCACTGACAACAAGTCACAAAAACATACAGTGACACCAAGTAACAAAGACATACACTTACACCAAGTAACAAAGACATACACTGACACCCAGGAATACAGACACAAACTGACACCAAGTAACAAAGACACACACTTACACCAAGTAACAAAGACAGTCACTGACAAGAAGTAACAAAGACACACAATTACACCAAGTAACACAGACATACACTGACACCAAGTAACAAAGACATAAACTTGCACCAAGTATTTTGACATACACTGACACCAAGTAACAAAGACATACACTGATACCCAGTAACACAGACACACACTTACACCAAGTAACAAAGACATACACTGATACCCAGTAACACAGACACACACTTACACCAAGTAACAAAGACATACACGGACACCAAGTTACAAAGACATACACTGATACCCAGTAACACAGACGAACACTTACACCTAGTAACAAAACATTCACTTCCACCAAGAAAGACAGACATACACTTACACCAACTATTTTGACATCCACTGACACCCAGTAACAAAGACATCAACGGACAACAAGTAACAAAGACATACACTTACACCAAGTAACAAAGACATACACTGACACCCAGGAACACAGACACACACTGACACCAAGTAACAAAGACACAGACTTACAACAAGTAACAAAGACATACACTGACACGAAGTAACAAAGACAGAAATTTACACCAAGTAACAAAGACATACACTTACACCAAGTATTTTGACATACACTGACACCAAGTAACAAAGACATACACTGATACCCAGTAACACAGACACATACTTACACCAAGTAACAAAGACATACACTGACACCAAGTCACAAAGACATACACTGATAGCCAGTAACACAGACGAACACTTACACCTAGTAACAAAACATTCACTTACACCAAGTAAGACAGACATACACTTACACCAACTATTTTGACATCCACTGACACCCAGTAACAAAGACATCCACGGACAACAAGTAACAAAGACATACACTTACACCAAGTAACAAAGACATACACTGACACCCAGGAACACAGACACACACTGACACCAAGTAACAAAGACACACACTTACACCAAGTAACAAAGACATAGACTGACACCAAGTAACAAAGACAGAAATTTACACCAAGTAACAAAGACATACACTTACACCACGTATTTTGACATGCACTGACACCAAGTAACAAAGACATACACTGATACCCAGTAACACAGACACACACTTCCACCAAGTAACAAAGACATACACTGACACGAAGTCACAAAGACACACACTGACACCCAGTAACAAAGACATACACAGACACCAAGTAACAAAGACATACACTGATACCCAGTAACACAGACACACACTTACACCAAGTAACAAAGACATACATTGACACCAAGTCACAAAGACACACACTGACATCCAGTAACAAAGACATACACTGACACCCAGTAACAAAGACATACACTGATACCCAGTAACAAAGACATACACTGATACCCAGTAACACAGACCACACACTTACACCCAGTAACAAAGACATACACTGACACCAAGTAACAAAGTCATACACTGACACCAAGTCACAAAGACACACACTGACACCCAGTAACAAAGACATACACTGACACCAAGTCACAAAGACATACACTGATACCCAGTAACAAAGACATACACTGATACCCTGTAACACAGACACACACTTACACCAAGTAACAAAGACATACACTTACACCAAGTAACACAGACATACACTTACACCATCTATTTTGACATACACTTACACCAAGTAACAAAGACATACACTGACACCCAGTAACAAAGACATCCACTGACAACAAGTCACAAACACATACACTGACACCAAGTAACAAAGACATACACTTACACCAACTAACAAAGACATACACTGAATCCCAGGAACACAGACACACACTGGCACCAAGTAAGAAAGACACACGCTTACACCAAGTAACAAAGACATACACTGACAAGAAGTAACAAAGACACACACTTACTCCAAGTAACACAGACATACACTGACACCAAGTAACAAAGACAGAAGATTACACCAAGTAACAAAGACATACACTTACACCAAGTATTTTGACATACACTGACACCAAGTAACAAAGACATACACTGATACCCAGTAACACAGACACACACTTACACCAAGTAACAAAGACATACACTGACACGAAGTCACAAAGACACACACTGACACCCAGTAACAAAGACATACACTGACACCAAGTAACAAAGACATACACTGATACGCAGTAACACCGACACAAACTTACACCAAGTAACAAAGACATACACTGACACCAAGTCACAAAGACACACACTGACACCCAGTAACAAAGACATACACTGACACCAAGTCACAAAGACACACACTGACACCCAGTAACAAAGACATTCACTGACACCAAGTCACAAATACATACACTGATACCCAGTAACAAAGACATACACTGATACCCAGAAACACAGACACACACTTACACCTATTAAAAAAGACAGACACTGATACCCAGTAACACAGACACACACTTACACCCAGTAACAAAGACATACTCTGACACCCAGTTACACAGACACATCCGGACACCAAGTAACAAAGACACACACTTGCACCAAGTAACACAGACACACACTGACACCCAGTAACACAAACAAACACACTGAAACCAAGCAACACAGATATACACAGACACCAAGTAACAAAGACATACACTGATACCCAGTCACACTGGCACACACTGGGGTTGGGGGGGTTTCACTTTGGCGCAGTGGTTAGCACCGCAGCTCAAGGGACCCGGGTTCGATTCTCGGTACTGCCTGTGCGGAGTTTGCAAGTTCTCCCTGTGCCTGCGTGGGTTTCCTCTCAGTGCTCCGGTTTCCTCCCACATGCCAAAGACTTGCAGGTTGATAGGTTAATTGGCCATCATAAATTGCCCCTAGTATCGGTAGGTGGTAGCGAAATATATTGGGATAGGTGGGGATGTGATAGGAATACGGGATTAGTGTAGGATTAGTGTAAATGGGTGGTTGATGGTCGGCACAGACTCGGTGGGCCGAAGGGCCTGTTTAAGTGCTGGATCTCTGAACTAAACTAAATACTGACACCTAGTGTCACAGACACAAACTGACACCCAGTAACACAAACAAACACACACTGAAAGCAAGTAACACAGACTTGCACTGACACCACGTAACAAAGACATACACTTACACCAAGTAACAAAGACAGACAATTACACCAAGTCACAAAGACATACACTGATGCCCAGTAACACAGACACACACGGACACCAAGTAACAAAGACATACACTGACACCAAGTAACAAAGACATGCACTTACACCAAGTAACAAAGACACACACTTACACCAAGTAACACAGACATACACTGACACCAAGTAACAAAGACACACGCTTACACCAAGTAACACAGACATACACTGACACCAAGTAACAAAGAGAGACAATTACACCAAGTAACAACGATATACATTTACACCAAATATTTTGACATGCACTGACACCAAGTAACATACACATACCCAGTAACACAGACACACACTTACACCAAGTAACACAGACATACACTGACACCAAGTAACAAAGACATGCACTGATACCCGGTAACAAAGACACATACTTACACCAAGTAAAAAAGACAGACACTGATACCCAGTAACACAGACACACACTTACACCAAGTAACAAAGACATACACTGACACCCAGTAACAAAGACATTCACTGACACCCAGTAGCACAGACACACACGGACACCAAGTAACAAAGTCACACACTTACATGCCAAAGACTTGCAGGTTGATATGTTAATTGGCCATCATAAATTGCCCCTAGTATAGGTAGGTGGTAGTGGCATATATAGGGATGGGTGGGGATGTGATAGGAATACCGGATCAGTGTAGGATTAGTGTAAATAGCTGGTTAATGGTCGGCACAGACTCGGGGGGCCGAAGGGCCTGTTTAAGTGCTGTAACTCTAAACTAAACTAAATACTGACACCTCGTGTCACAGACACACACTGACACACAGTAAAAAAGACATACACTGACACCAAGTCACAAAGACATACACAGATACCAAGTCACCAAGACATACACTGATACCCAGTAACAAAGACCTGCACTGATACCCAGTAACACAGACACACACTTACACCAAGTAACAAAGACACACACTGATACCCAGTAACACAGACACACACTTACTCCAAGTAACAAAGACATACACTGACACCCAGTAACAAAGACATACACTGACACCAAGTCACAAAGACATACACTGATACCCAGTAACAAAGAGATACACTGATACCCAGCAACACAGACACACACTTACACCCAGTAACAAAGACATGCACTGACACCAAGTAACAAAGACATACACTAACACCAAGTCACAAAGACACACACTGACACCCAGTAACAAAGACATACACTGACACCAAGTCACAAAGACATACACTGATACACAGTAACAAAGACATACCTTGATACCCCGTAACACAGACATACACTTACACCAAGTAACAAAGACAAACACTGATACCCAGTAACACAGACACACACTTACACCAAGTAACAAAGACATACACTGACACCCAGTAACAAAAACTTACACTGACAACCAGTAACACAGACACACATGGACACCAAGTCACAAAGACACACACTTACACCAAGTAACACAGACACACACTGACACCCAGTATCACAAACAAACACAATGACACCCAGTAACAAAGACACACACTGATACCCAGCAACACAGTCGTACACTTACACCAAGTAACAAAGACATACACTGACACCAAGTAACAAAGACATTTACTTACACCAAGTAACACAGACATACACTGACACCAAGTACTTTGACATACACTTACACCAAGTAACAAATACATACACTGACACCCAGTAACACAGACACACACTTTCACCAAGTAACAAAGACACACACTGATACCCAGTAACACAGACAGACACTTGCACCAAGTAACAAAGACATACACTGACACCCAGTAACACAGACACACACGGACACCAAGTAACAAAGACACACACTTACACCAAGTAACACAGACACACACTAACCCCCAGTAACACAGACACACACTTACACCAAGTAACAAAGACATGCACTGACACCAAGTAACAAAGACATACACTGATACCCAGTGACACAGACGCAACTTACACCAAGTAACAAAGACATACACTGACACCAAGTAACAAAGACATACACTGATACCCAGTAACACAGACGCACACTTACACCAAGTAACAAAGACATACACTGATACCCAGTAACACAGACGCACACTTACACCAAGTAGCACAGAAATACACTTGCACCAAGTATTTTGACAAACAATTACACCAAGTCACAAAGACATACACTGAAACCCAGTAACAAAGAAATCCACTGACAACAAGTCACAAAAACATACACTGAGTCCAAGTAACAAAGACATACACTTACACCAAGTAACAAAGACATACACTGACACCCAGGAACACAGACACAAACTGACACCAAGTAACAAAGACACACACTTACACCAAGTAACAAAGACAGACACTGACAAGAAGTAACAAAGACACACACTTACACCAAGTAACACAGACATACACTGACACCAAGTAACAAAGACATAAACTTGCACCAAGTATTTTGACATACACTGACACCAAGTAACAAAGACATACACTGATACCCAGTAACACAGACACACACTTACACCAAGTAACAAAGACATACACTGACACCCAGTCACAAAGACACGCACTGACACCCAGTAACAAAGACATACACTGACACCAAGTAACAAAGACATACACTGACACCAAGTCACAAAGACATTTCCTGATACCCAGTAACACAGACGAACACTTACACCTAGTAACAAAACATTCACTTACACCAAGTAAGACAGACAAACACTTACACCAACTATTTTGACCTCCACTGACACCCAGTAACAAAGACATCCACGGACAACAAGTAACAAAGACATACACTTACACCAAGTAACAAAGACATACACTGACACCCAGGAACACAGACACACACTGACACCAAGTAACAAAGACACACACTTACACCAAGTAATAAAGACATACACTGACAAGAAGTAACAAAGACACACACTTACTCCAAGTAACACAGACATACACTGACACCAAGTAACAAAGACAGAAATTTACACCAAGTAACAAAGACATACACTTACACCAAGTATTTTGACATACACTGACACCAAGTAACAAAGACATACACTGACACCAAGTCACAAAGACATACACTCATACCCAGTAACACAGACGAACACTTACACCAAGTAACAAAACATTCACTTACACCAAGGAAGACAGACATACACTTACACCAAGTATTTTGACATACACTGACACCAAGTAACAAAGACATACACTGATACCCAGTAACACAGACACACACTTACACCAAGTAACAAAGACATACACTGACTCCAAGTCACAAAGACACACACTGACACCCAGTAACAAAGACATACACTGACACCAAGTCACAAAGACATACACTGATACCCAGTAACAAAGAGATACACTGATACCCAGTAACACAGACACACACTTACACCCAGTAACAAAGACATACACTGACACCAAGTAACAAAGACATACACTAACACCAAGTCACAAAGACACACACTGACACCCAGTAACAAAGACATACACTGACACCAAGTCACAAAGACATACACTGATACACAGTAACAAAAACATACACTGATACCCCGTAACACAGACACACACTTGCACCAAGTAACAAAGACAAACACTGATACCCAGTAACACAGACACACACGGACACCAAGTCACAAAGACACACACTTACACCAAGTAACACAGACACACACTGACACCCAGTATCACAATCAAACACAATGACACCCAGTAACAAAGACACACACTGATACCCAGCAACACAGTCGTACACTTACACCAAGTAACAAAGACATACACTGACACCAAGTAACAAAGACATTTACTTACACCAAGTAACACAGACATACACTGACACCAAGTATTTTGACATACACTTACACCAAGTAACAAAGATACACTGACACGAAGTCACAAAGACACACACTGAAACCCAGTAACAAAGACATACACAGACACCAAGTAACAAAGACATACACTGATACCCAGTAACACAGACACACACTTACACCAAGTAACAAAGACATACATTGACACCAAGTCACAAAGACACACACTGACATCCAGTAACAAAAACATACACTGACACCCAGTATCAAAGACATACACTGATACCCAGTAACACAGACACACATTACACCCAGTAACAAAGACATACACTGACACCAAGTAACAAAGTCATACACTGACACCAAGTCACAAAGACACACACTGACACCCAGTAACTAAGACATACACTGACACCAAGTCACAAAGACATACACTGATACCCAGTAACAAAGACATACACTGATACCCTGTAACACAGACACACACTTACACCAAGTAACAAAGACATACACTTACACCAAGTAACACAGAAATACACTTACACCAACTATTTTGACATACACTTACACCAAGTCACAAACACATATACTGACACCAAGTAACAAAGACATACACTTACACCAAGTAACAAAGACATACACTGACACCCAGGAACACAGACACACACTGGCACCAAGTAACAAAGACACACACTTACACCAAGTAACAAAGACATACACTGACAAGAAGTAACAAAGACACACACTTACTCCAAGTAACACAGACATACACTGACACCAAGTAACAAAGACAGAAAATTACACCAAGTAACAAAGACATACACTTACACCAAGTATTTTGACATACACTGACACCAAGTAACAAAGACATATACTGATACCCAGTAACACAGACACACACTTACACCAAGTAACAAAGACATACACTGACACGAAGTCACAAAGACACACACTGACACCCAGTAACAAAGACATACACTGACACCAAGTAACAAAGACATCCACTGATACGCAGTAACACCGACACAAACTTACACCAAGTAACACAGACATACACTGACACCAAGTCACAAAGACACACACTGACACCCAGTAACAAAGACATACACTGACACCAAGTCACAAAGACACACACTGACACCCAGTAACAAAGACATTGACTGACACCAAGTCACAAATACATACACTGATACCCAGTAACAAAGACATACACTGATACCCAGAAACACAGACACACACTTACACCAAGTAAAAAAGACAGACACTGACACCCAGTAACACAGACACACACTTACACCCAGTAACAAAGACATACTCTGACACCCAGTTACTCAGACACATCCGGACACCAAGTAACAAAGACACACACTTACACCAAGTAACACAGACACACACTGACACCCAGTAACACTAACAAACACACTGAAACCAAGCAACACAGATATACACAGACACCAAGTAACAAAGACATACACTGATACCCAGTCACACTGGCACACACTGTGGTTGGGGGGGGTTTCACTTTGGCGCAGTGGTTAGCACCGCAGCTCAAGGGACCCGGGTTCCATTCTCGGTACTGCTTGTGCGGAGTTTGCAAGTTCTCCCTGTGTCTGCGTGGGTTTCCTCTCAGTGCTCCGGTTTCCTCCCACATGCCAAAGACTTGCAGGTTGATAGGTTAATTGGCCATCATAAATTGCCCCTAGTATCGGTAGGTGGTAGCGAAATATATAGGGTACGGTGGGGATGTGATAGGAATAGGGGATTAGTGTCGGATTAGTATAAATGGGTTGTTGATGGTCGGCACATACTCGGTGGGCCGAAGGGCCTGTTTAAGTGCTGGATCTCTGAACTCAACTAAATACTGACACCTAGTGTCACAGACACACACTGACACCCAGTAACACAAACAAACACACACTGACACCAAGTAACACAGACTTGCACTGACACCACGTAACAAAGACATACACTTACACCAAGTAACAAAGACAGACAATTACACCAAGTCACAAAGACATACACTGATGCCCAGTAACACAGACACACACGGACACCAAGTAACAAAGACATACACTGACACCAAGTAACAAAGACATACACTTACACCAAGTAACAAAGACACACACTTACACCAAGTAACACAGACATACACTGACACCAAGTGACAAAGACAGACAATTACACCAAGTAACAAAGACATACATTTACACCAAATATTTTGACATGCACTGACACCAAGTAACATACACATACCCAGTAACACAGACACACACTTACACCAAGTAACACAGACATACACTGACACCAAGTAACAAAGACATGCACTGATACCCGGTAACAAAGACACATACTTACACCAAGTAAAAAAGACAGACACTGATACCCAGTAACGCAGACATACACTTACACCAAGTATTTTGACATACACTGACACCAAGTAACAAAGACAAACACTTACACCAAGTAACAAAGACATACACTGACACCCAGTCACAAAGACACACACTGACACCCAGTAACACAGACATACACTGACAACAATAACAAAGACATACACTGATACCCAGTAACACAGACACACACTTACACCAAGTAACAAAGACATACACTGACACCAAGTCGCAAAGACACACACTGACTCCCAGTAACAAAGACATACACTGAAACCAAGTCACAAAGACATACACTGATACCCAGTAACAAAGACATACACCGATACCCAGTAACACAGACGCACACTTACAACAAGTAACAAAGGCATACACTAACACCAAGTAACACAGACATACACTGACACCAACTATTTTGACATACACTTACACCAAGTAACAAAGACATACACTGACAACAAGTAACAAAGACATCCACTGACAACAAGTCACAAACACTTACACTGACACCAAGTAACAAAGACATTCACTTACACCAAGTAACAAAGCCATACACTGACACCCAGGAACACAGACACACACTGACACCAAATAACAAAGACATACACTTACACCAAGTAACAAAGACATACACTGACAAGAAGTAACAAAGACACATACTTACACCAAGTAACACAGACATACACTGACACCAAGTAACAAAGACAGAAAATTACACCAAGTAACAAAGACATACACTTACACCAAGTATTTTGACATACACTGACACCAAGTAACAAAGACATTCACTGATACCCAGTAACACAGACACACACTTACACCAAGTAACAAAGACATACACTGACACGAAGTCACAAAGACACACACTGACACCCAGTAAAAAAGACATACACTGACATCAAGTAACAAAGACATAAACTGATACCCAGTAACACAGGCACACACTTACACCAAGTAACAAAGACATACACTGACACCAAGTCACAAAGACACACACTGACACCCAGTAACAAAGACATACACTGAAACCAAGTCACAAAGACATACTCTGATACCCAGTAACAAAGACCTGCACTGATACCCAGTAACACAGACACACACTTACACCAAGTAACAAAGACACACACTGATACCCAGTAACACAGACACACGCTTACACCAAGTAATAAAGACATACACTGATACCCAGTAACACAGACACACACTTACTCCAAGTAACAAAGACGTACACTGACACCAAGTCACAAAGACACACACTGACACCCAGTAACAAAGACATACACTGACACCAAGTCACAAAGACATACACTGATACCCAGTAACAAAGAGATACACTGATACCCATTAACACAGACACACACTTACACCCAGTAACAAAGACATACACTGACACCAAGTAACAAAGACATACACTAACACCAAGTCACAAAGACACACACTGACACCCAGTAACAAAGACATACACTGACACCAAGTCACAAAGACATACACTGATACACAGTAACAAAGACATACACTGATACCCCGTAACACAGACACACACTTACACCAAGTAACAAAGACAAACACTGATACCCAGTAACACAGACACACACTTACACCAATTAACAAAGACATACACTGACACCCAGTAACAAAAACTTACACTGACAACCTGTAACACAGACACACACGGACACCAAGTCACAAAGACACACACTTACACCAAGTAACACAGACACACACTGACACCCAGTGTCACAAACAAACACAATGACACCCAGTAACAAAGACACACACTGATACCCAGCAACACAGTCGTACACTTACACCAAGTAACAAAGACATACACAGAAAACAAGTAACAAAGACATTTACTTACACCAAGTAACACAGACATACACTGACACCAAGTATTTTGACATACACTTACACCAAGTAACAAATACATACACTGACACCCAGTAACACAGACACACACTTTCACCAAGTAACAAAGACACACACTGATACCCAGTAACACAGACACACACTTGCACCAAGTAACAAAGACATACACTGACACCCAGTAACAAAGACATACACTGACACCCAGTAACACAGACACACACGGACACCAAGTAACAAAGACACACACTTACACCAAGTAACACAGACACACACTAACCCCCAGTAACACAGACACACACTTACACCAAGTAACAAAGACATGCACAGACACCAAGTAACAAAGACATACACTGATACCCAGTGACACAGACGCAACTTACACCAAGTAACAAAGACATACACTGACACCAAGTAACAAAGACTTACACTGATACCCAGTAACACAGACATACACTTACACCAAGTAGCACAGAAATACACTTGCATTAAGTATTTTGACAAACAATTACACCAAGTCACAAAGACATACACTGAAACCCAGTAACAAAGAAATCCACTGACAACAAGTCACAAAAACATACATTGACACCAAGTAACAAAGACATACACTTACACCAAGTAACAAAGACATACACTGACACCCAGGAACACAGACACAAACTGACACCAAGTAACAAAGACACACACTTACACCAAGTAACAAAGACAGACACTGACAAGAAGTAACAAAGACACACACTTACACCAAGTAACACAGACATACACTGACACCAAGTAACAAAGATATAAACTTGCACCAAGTATTTTGACATACACTGACACCAAGTAACAAAGACATACACTGATACCCAGTAACACAGACACACACTTACACCAAGTAACAAAGACATACACTGACACCAAGTCACAAAGACACGCACTGACACCCAGTAACAAAGACATACACTGACACCAAGTAACAAAGACATACACTGACACCAAGTCACAAAGACATTTCCTGATACCCAGTAACACAGACGAAAACTTACACCTAGTAACAAAACATTCACTTACACCAAGTAAGTCAGACAAACACTTACACCAACTATTTTGACCTCCACTGACACCCAGTAACAAAGACATCCACGGACAACAAGTAACAAAGACATACACTTACAACAAGTAACAAAGACATACACTGACACCCAGGAACACAGACACACACTGACACCAAGTAACAAAGACACACACTTACACCAAGTAATAAAGACATACACTGACAAGAAGTAACAAAGACACACACTTACTCCAAGTAACACAGACATACACTGACACCAAGTAACAAAGACAGAAATTTACACCAAGTAACAAAGACATACACTTACACCAAGTATTTTGACATACACTGACACCAAGTAACAAAGACATACACTGATACCCAGTAACACAGACACACACTTACACCAAGTAACAAAGACATACACTGACACCAAGTCACAAAGACATACACTGATACCCAGTAACACAGACGAACACTTACACCTAGTAACAAAACATTCACTTACACCAAGGAAGACAGACATACACTTACACCAACTATTTTGACATCCACTGACACCCAGTAACAAAGACACACACTGACACCAAGTAACAAAGACACACACTTACACAAAGTAACAAAGACATACACTGATACCCAGTGACACAGACGCAACTTACACCAAGTAACAAAGACATACACTGACACCAAGTAACAAAGACATACACTGATACCCAGTAACACAGACGCACACTTACACCAAGTAACAAAGACATACACTTACACCAAGTAACAAAGACATGCACTTGCACCAAGTATTTTGACAAACAATTACACCAAGTCACATAGACATACACTGATACCCAGTAACAAAGAAATCCACTGACAACAAGTCACAAAAACATACGGTGACACCAAGTAACAAAGACATACACTTACACCAAGTAACAAAGACATACACTGACACCCAGGAATACAGACACAAACTGACACCAAGTAACAAAGACACACACTTACACCAAGTAACAAAGACAGTCACTGACAAGAAGTAACAAAGACACACAATTACACCAAGTAACACAGACATACACTGACACCAAGTAACAAAGACATAAACTTGCACCAAGTATTTTGTCATACACTGACACCAAGTAGCAAAGACATACACTGATACCCAGTAACACAGACACACACTTACACCAAGTAGCAAAGACATACACTGATACCCAGTAACACAGACGAACACTTACACCTAGTAACAAAACATTCACTTCCACCAAGAAAGACAGACATACACTTACACCAACTATTTTGACATCCACTGACACCCAGTAACAAAGACATCAACGGACAACAAGTAAAAAGACATACACTTACACCAAGTAACAAAGACATACACTGACACCCAGGAACACAGACACACACTGACACCAAGTAACAAAGACACAGACTTACACCAAGTAACAAAGACATACACTGACACCAAGTAACAAAGACAGAAATTTACACCAAGTAACAAAGACATAAACTTACACCAAGTATTTTGACATACACTGACACCAAGTAACAAAGACATACACTGATACCCAGTAACACTGACACACACTTACACCAAGTAGCAAAGACATAAACTGACACCAAGTCACAAAGACATACACTGATAGCCAGTAACACAGACGAACACTTACACCTAGTAACAAAACATTCACTTACACCAAGTAAGACAGACATACACTTACACCAACAATTTTGACATCCACTGACACCCAGTAACAAAGACATCCACGGACAACAAGTAACAAAGACATACACTTACACCAAGTATCAAAGACATACACTGACACCCAGGAACACAGACACACACTGACACCAAGTAACAAAGACACACACTTACACCAAGTAACACAGAAATACACTGACACCAAGTAACAAAGCCAGACAATTACACCAAGTAACAAAGACATACACCTACACCAAGTATTTTGACATACACTGACACCAAGTAACAAAGACATAGACTGGCACCAAGTCACAAAGACACACACTGACATCCAGTAACAAAGACATACACCGACACCAAGTAACAAAGACATACACTGATACCCAGTAACACAGACACACACTTACACCAAGTAACAAAGACATACATTGACACCAAGTAACAATGACATACACTGACACCAAGTCACAAGCACATACACTGACACCAAGTAACAAAGACAAACAATTACACCAAGTAACAAAGACATACACTGATACCCAGTAACACAGACACACACTGACAACCAGTTAGAAACACACACTGACCCCCAGCAACACAGACACACAGTGACCCCCAGGAACACAGACATACACTGATACTCAGTAACACATACACTCACTTACACCAAGTAACAAAGGCATCCACTGACACAAAGTAACAAAGACATACACTGATACCCAGTGACACAGACACACACTTACACCAAGTAACAAAGACAGACACTGATACCCATTAACACAGACACACACTTACACCAGGTAACAAAGACATACACTTACACCAAGTAACACAGACATACTCTGACCCCCAGTAACACAGACACACACTTACACCGAGTAACAAAGAGACACACTGACACCCAGTAACAAAGACATACACTGACACCAAGTAACAAAGTCATACACTGATACCCAGTAACAAAGACACACACTTACACCAAGTCACAAAGACACACACTGACACCAAGTAACAAAGACAAACACTGACACCAAGTCACAAAGACATACACTGATACCCAGTAACAAAGACATACACTGATACCCAGTAACACAGACGCACACTTACTCCAAGTAACAAAGATATACACTTACACCAGGTAACACAGACATACACTTACACCAAGTATTTTGACATACACTTACACCAAGTAACAAAGTCTCACACTGACACCCAGTAACAAAGACATTCACTGACAACAAGTCACAAATACATACAATGACACCAAATAACAAAGACATCCAATTACACCAAGTAACAAAGACACACACTTACACCAAGTAACACAGACATACACTGACACCAAGTAACAAAGACAGACAATTACAACAAGTAACAAAGACATACACCTACACCAAGCATTTTGACATACACTGACACCAAGTAACAATGACATACACTGACACCCAGTAACACAGACACACACATACAACAAGTAACAAAGACATACACTGACACCCATTATCAAAGATATACACTGACACCAAGTAACAAAGACATACACTGATACCCAGTAACACAGACACACACTGACACCCAGTAACAAAGACATACACTGACACCAAGTAACAAAGACATACACTGATGCCCAGTAACACAGACACACACTTACACCAAATCACAAAGACACACACTGGCACCAAGTAACAAAGACATGCACTGACACCAAGTAACAAAGACAGACACTGATACCAAGTAACACAGACACACACTTGCACCAAGTAACAAAGACACACTCTTACACCAAGTAACAATGACATACACTGACACAAAGTCACAAACACATACACTGACACCAAGTATCAAAGACATACAATTACACCAAGTAACAAAGACATACACTGATACCCAGTAACACAGACACACACTGACACACAGTTAGAAACACACACTGACCCCCAGCAACACAGACACACAGTGACCCCCAGTAACACAGACATACACTGATACCCAGTAACACAGACACACACTTACACCAAGTAACAAAGGCATACACTGACACCAAGTAACAAAGACATACACTGATACCCAGTAACACAGACACACACTTACACCAAGTAACAAAGACAGACACTGATACCCATTAACACAGACACACACTTACACCAAGTAACACAGACATACTCTGACCCCCAGTAACACAGACATACACTGATACCCTGTAACACAGACTCACACTTACACCGAGTAACAAAGAGACACACTGACACCCAGTAACAAAGACATACACTGACACCAAGTAACAAAGTCATACACTGATACCCAGTAACAAAGACACACACTTACACCAAGTCACAAAGACACGCACTGACACCAAGTAACAAAGACAAACACTGACACCAAGTCACAAAGACATACACTGATACCCAGTAACAAAGACATACACTGATACCCAGTAACACAGACGCACACTTACTCCAAGTAACAAAGACATACACTTGCACCAGGTAACACAGACATACACTTACACCAAGTATTTTGACATACACTTACACCAAGTAACAAAGACACACACTGACACCCAGTAACAAAGACATTCACTGATAACAAGTCACAAACACATACAATGACACCAAATAACAAAGACATCCAATTACACCAAGTAACAAAGACACACACTTACACCAAGTAACACAGACATACACTGACACCAAGTAACAAAGACAGACAATTACACCAAGTAACAAAGACATACACCTACACCAAGCATTTTGACATACACTGACACCCAGTAACACAGACACACACTTACAGCAAGTAACAGAGACATACACTAACACCGAATATTTTGACATCCACTGACACCAAGTAACAAAGACATACACTGATACCAGGTAACACAGACACACAGGGACACCAAGTAACAAAGACACAGACTTCCACCAAGTAACACAGACACAAACTGACACCCAGTAACACAGACACACACTTACACCAAGTAACACAGACATACACTGACACCAAGTAACAAAGACACACACTGACACCCAGTAACACAGACATACACTGACACCAAGTAACAAAGACAGACCATTACAACAAGTAACAAAGACATACACTTACACCATGTATTTTGACATGCACTGACACCAAGTAACAAAGACATACACTGACACCAAGTAAAAAAGACTTACACTGACACCAAGTCACAAAAAAATACACTGATACCAAGTCGCAAAGACATGCACTGATGCCCAGTAACAAAGACACAGACTTACATCAAGTAACACAGACATACACTGACACCAAGTAACAAAGACAGACAATTACACCAAGTAACAAAGACATACACTTACACCAAGTATTTTGACATACACTGACACCAAGTAACAAAGACATACACTGATACCCAGTAACGCAGACACACACTTACACCCAGTAAAAAAGACATACACTGACACCAAGTCACAAAGACATACACTGTTACCAAGTCACAAAGACATACACTGATGCCCAGTAACACAGACACACACTGACAGCAAGTAACAAAGACATACACTGACACCAAGTAACAAAGACATACACTTACACCAAGGAACAAAGACACACACTGACACCAAGTAACACAGACATACACTGACACCAAGTAACAAAGGCAGACAATTACACCAAGTAACAGAGACATACACTAACACCAAATATTTTGACATCCACTGACATCAAGTAACAAAGACATACACTGATACCAGGTAACACAAACACACAGGGACACCAAGTAACAAAGACACAGACTTACACCAAGTAACACAGACACAAACTGACACCCAGTAACACAGACACACACTTACACCAAGTAACACAGACATACACTGACACCAAGTAACAAAGACACACACTGACACCCAGTAACACAGACATACACTGACACCAAGTAACAAAGACAGACAATTACAACAAGTAACAAAGACATACACTTACACCAAGTATTTTGACATGCACTGACACCAAGTAACAAAGACATACACTGACACCAAGTAAAACAGACACACACTGACACCCAGTAAAAAAGACTTACACTGACACCAAGTCACAAAAAAATACACTGATACCAAGTCGCAAAGACATGCACTGATGCCCAGTAACAAAGACACAGACTTACACCAAGTAACACAGACATACACTGACACCAAGTAACAAAGACAGACAATTACACCAAGTAACAAAGACATACACTTACACCAAGTATTTTGCCATACACTGACACCAAGTAACAAAGACATACACTGATACCCAGTAACGCAGACACACACTTACACCCAGTAAAAAAGACATACACTGACACCAAGTCACAAAGACATACACTGATACCAAGTCACAAAGACATACACTGATGCCCAGTAACACAGACACACACTGACAGCAAGTAACAAAGACATACACTGACACCAAGCAACAAAGACATACACTTACACCAAGGAACAAAGACACACACTGACACCAAGTAACACAGACATACACTGACACCAAGTAACAAAGGCAGACAATTACACCAAGTAACAGAGACATACACTAACACCAAATATTTTGACATCCACTGACACCAAGAAACAAAGACATACACTGATACCAGGTAACACAAACACACAGGGACACCAAGTAACAAAGACACAGACTTACACCAAGTAACACAGACACACACTGACACCCAGTAACACAGACACACACTTACACCAAGTAACACAGACATACACTGACACCAAGTAACAAAGACATACACTGATACCCAGTAACACAGGCACACACTGGGGTGTGGGGGCACATTGGCGCAGTGGTTAGCACCGGAGCCTCACAGCTCCAGGGACCCGGGTTCGATTCTGGGCACTGCCTGTGCGGAGTTTGCAAATTCTCCCTGTGTCTGCGTGGGTTTGCTCCCGGTGCTCCGGTTTCCTCCCACATGCCAAAGACTTGCAGGTTGATATGTTAATTGGCCATCATAAGTTGCCCCTAGTATAGGTAGGTGGTAGGGAAATATATAGGGATAGGTGGGGATGTGATAGGAATACCGGATTCGTGTAGGATGAGTGTAAATGGGTGGTTAATGTTCGGCACAGACTCGGTGGGCCGAAGGGCCTGTTTAAGTGCTGTAACTCTAAACTAAACTAAATACTGACACCTCGTGTCACAGACACACACTGACACACAGTAAAAAAGACATACACTGACACCAAGTCACAAAGACATACACTGATACCAAGTCACAAAGACATACACGGATGCCCAGTAACACAGACACACACTGACACTAAGTAACAAAGACACACACTTACACCAAGTAACAAAGACATACACTTACACCAAGTATTTTGACATACACTGACACCAAGTAACAAAGACATACACTGATACCCAGTAACAATGACACACACTGATACCCAGTAAAAAAGACTTACACTGACACCAAGTCACAAAGACATACACGGATGCCCAGTAACACAGACACACACTGACACTAAGTAACAAAGACATACACTGACACCAAGTAACAAAGACATACACTGACACCAAGTAACAAAGACATACACTTACACCAAGTATTTTGACATACACTTACACCAAGTAATAAAGACAGACACATACACCAAGTAACACAGACATACACTTACACCAAGTATTTTGACATACACTGACACCCAGTAACAAAGACATTCCCTGACAGGTCACAAACACATACAATGACACCAAGTAACAAAGACATAAACTTACAACAAGTAACAAAGACACACACTTACACCAAGTAACACAGACACACACTGACACTAAGTAACAAAGACATACACTGACACCAAGTAACAAAGACATACACTTACACCAAGTAACAAAGACATACACTTACACCAAGTATTTTGACATACACTGACACCAAGTAACAAAGACATACACTGATACCCAGTAACAATGACACACACTGATACCCAGTAAAACAGACGCACACTTACACCAAGTAATAAAGACATACACATACACCAAGTAACACAGACATACACTTACAAAAAGTATTTTGACATACACTGACACCCAGAAACAAAGACATTCCCTGACAACAAGTCACAAACACATACAATGACACCAAGTAACAAAGACATACACTTACACCAAGTAACGAAGACTCACACTTACACCAAGTAACGCAGACAAACACTGACACCAAGTAACAAAGCCAGACAATTACACCAAGTAACAAAGACATACACCTACACCAAGTATTTTGACATACACTGACACCAAGTAACAAAGACAAACACTGATACCCAGTAACACAGACAAACACTTACACCAAGTAACAAAGACATACACTGGCACCTAGTCACAAAGACACACTCTTACACCAAGTTACAATGACATACACTGACACCAAGTCACAAACACATACACTGACACCAAGTAACAAAGACATACAATTACACCAAGTAACAAAGACATACACTGATACCCAGTAACACAGACACACACTGACACCCAGTTAGAAACACACACTGACCCCCAGCAACACAGACACACAGTGACCCCCAGTAACACAGACATACACTGATACCCAGTAACACAGACACACACTTACACCAAGTAACAAAGGCATCCACTGACACCAAGTAACAATGACATACACTGATAGCCAGTAACACAGACACACACTTACACCAAGTAACAAAGAAAGACACTGATACCCATTAACACAGACACACACTTACACCAGGTAACAAAGACATACACTTACACCAAGTAACACAGACATACTCTGACCCCCAGTAACACAGACACACACTTACACCGAGTAACAAAGAGACACACTGACACCCAGTAACAAAGACATACACTGACACCAAGTAACAAAGTCATACACTGATACCCAGTAACAAAGACACACACTTACACCAAGTCACAAAGACACACACTGACTCCAAGTAACAAAGACAAACACTGACACCAAGTCACAAAGACATACACTGATACCCAGTAACAAAGACATACACTGATACCCAGTAACACAGACGCACACTTACTCCAAGTAACAAAGACATACACTTACACCAGGTAACACAGACATACACTTACACCAAGTATTTTGACATACACTTACACCAAGTAACAAAGACTCACACTGACACCCAGTAACAAAGACATTCACTGACAACAAGTCACAAACACATACAATGACACCAAATAACAAAGACATCCAATTACACCAAGTAACAAAGACACACACTTACACCAAGTAACACAGACATACACTGACACCAAGTAACAAAGACAGACAATTACACCAAGTAACAAAGACATACACCTACACCAAGCATTTTGACATACACTGACACCAAGTAACAAAGACATACACTGACACCCAGTAACACAGAAACACACATACAACAAGTAACAAAGACATACACTGACACCCATTAACAAAGATATACACTGACACCAAGTAACAAAGACATACACTGATACCCAGTAACACAGACACACACTGACACCCAGTAACAAAGACATACACTGACACCAAGTAACAAAGACATACACTGATACCCAGTAACACAGACACACACTTACACCAAGTAACAAAGACATACACTGAGACCAAATCACATAGACACACACTGGCACCAAGTAACAAAGACATGCACTGACACCAAGTAACAAAGACAGACACTGATACCAAGTAACACAGACACACACTTACACCAAGTAACAAAGACACACTCTTACACCAAGTAACAATGACATACACTGACACCAAGTCACAAACACATACACTGACACCAAGTAACAAAGACATACAATTACACCAAGTAACAAAGACATACACTGATACCCAGTAACACAGACACACACTGACACGCAGTTAGAAACACACACTGACCCCCAGCAACACAGACACACAGTGACCCCCAGTAACAAAGACATACACTGATACCCAGTAACACAGACACACACTTACACCAAGTAACAAAGGCATACACTGACACCAAGTAACAAAGACATACACTGATACCCAGTAACACAGACACACACTTACACCAAGTAACAAAGACAGACACTGATACCCATTAACACAGACACACACTTACACCAAGTAACAAAGACATACACTTACACCAAGTAACACAGACATACTCTGACCCCCAGTAACACAGACATACACTGATACCCTGTAAAACAGACACAATCTTACACCGAGTAACAAAGAGACACACTGACACCCAGTAACAAAGACATACACTGACACCAAGTAACAAAGTCATACACTGATACCCAGTAACAAAGACACACACTTACACCAAGTCACAAAGACACACACTGACACCAAGTAACAAAGACAAACACTGACACCAAGTCACAAAGACATACACTGATACCCAGTAACAAAGACATACACTGATACCCAGTAACACAGACGCACACTTACTCCAAGTAACAAAGACATACACTTGCACCAGGTAACACAGACATACACTTACACCAAGTATTTTGACATACACTTACACCAAGTAACAAAGACACACACTGACACCCAGTAACAAAGACATTCACTGACAACAAGTCACAAACACATACAATGACACCAAATAACAAAGACATCCAATTACACCAAGTAACAAAGACACACACTTACACCAAGTAACACAGACATACACTGACACCAAGTAACAAAGACAGACAATTACACCAAGTAACAAAGACATACACCTACACCAAGCATTTTGACATACACTGACACCAAGTAACAAAGACATACACTGACACCCAGTAACACAGACACACACTTACAGCAAGTAACAGAGACATACACTAACACCGAATATTTTGACATCCACTGACACCAAGTAACAAAGACATACACTGATACCAGGTAACACAGACACACAGGGACACCAAGTAACAAAGACACAGACTTACACCAAGTAACACAGACACAAACTGACACCCAGTAAGACAGACACACACTTACACCAAGTAACACAGACATACACTGACACCAAGTAAAAAAGACTTACACTGACACCAAGTCACAAAAAAATACACTGATACCAAGTCGCAAAGACATGCACTGATGCCCAGTAACAAAGACACAGACTTACACCAAGTAACACAGACATACACTGACACCAAGTAACAAAGACAGACAATTACACCAAGTAACAAAGACATACACTTACACCAAGTATTTTGACATACACTGACACCAAGTAACAAAGACATACACTGATACCCAGTAACGCAGACACACACTTACACCCAGTAAAAAAGACATACACTGACACAAAGTCACAAAGACATACACTGTTACCAAGTCACAAAGACATACACTGATGCCCAGTAACAAAGACATACACTGACAGCAAGTAACAAAGACATACACTGACACCAAGTAACAAAGACATACACTTACACCAAGGAACAAAGACACACACTGACACCAAGTAACACAGACATACACTGACACCAAGTAACAAAGGCAGACAATTACACCAAGTAACAGAGACATACACTAACACCAAATATTTTGACATCCACTGACATCAAGTAACAAAGACATACACTGATACCAGGTAACACAGACACACAGGGACACCAATTAACAACGACACAGACTTACACCAAGTAACACAGACACAAATTGACACCCAGTAACACAGACACACACTTACACCAAGTAACACAGACATACACTGACACCAAGTAACAAAGACACACCCTGACACCCAGTAACACAGACATACACTGACACCAAGTAACAAAGACAGACAATTACAACAAGTAACAAAGACATACACTTACACCAAGTATTTTGACATGCACTGACACCAAGTAACAAAGACACACACTGACACCCAGTAAAAAAGACTTACACTGACACCAAGTCACAAAAAAATACACTGAGACCAAGTCGCAAAGACATGCACTGATGCCCAGTAACAAAGACACAGACTTACACCAAGTAACACAGACATACACTGACACCAAGTAACAAAGACAGACAATTACACCAAGTAACAAAGACATACACTTACACCAAGTATTTTGACATACACTGACACCAAGTAACAAAGACATACACTGATACCCTGTAACGCAGACACACACTTACACCCAGGAAAAAAGACATACACTGACACCAAGTCACAAAGACATACACTGATACCAAGTCACAAAGACATACACTGATGCCCAGTAACACAGACACACACTGACAGCAAGTAACAAAGACATACACTGGCACCAAGTAACAAAGACATACACTTACACCAAGGAACAAAGACACACACTGACACCAAGTAACACAGACATACACTGACACCAAGTAACAAAGGCAGACAATTACACCAAGTAACAGAGACATACACTAACACCAAATATTTTGACATCCACTGACACCAAGTAACAAAGACACAGACTTACACCAAGTAACACAGACACACACTGACACCCAGTAACACAGACACACACTTACACCAAGTAACACAGACATACACTGACACCAAGTAACAAAGACACACACTGACACCCAGTAACACAGGCACACACTTACACCGAGTAACAAAGACATACACTGATACCAGGTAACACAGACACACAGGGACACCAAGTAACAAAGACACAGACTTACACCAAGTAACACAGACACACACTGACACCCAGTAACACAGACACACACTTACACCAAGTAACACAGACATACACTGACACCAAGTAACAAAGACACACGCTGACACCCAGTAACACAGGCACACACTTACACCGAGTAACAAAGAGACACACTGACACCCAGTAACAAAGACATACACTGACACCAAGTAACAAAGACAAACACTGATACCCAGTAACACAGACACACACTTACACCAAGTAACAAAGACATACACTGCCACCAAGTCACAAAGACACACACTGACACCCAGTAACAAAGACATACACTGACACCAAGCAACAAAGACAGACACTGATACCAAGTAACACAGACACACACTTACACCAAGTAACAAAGACACACTCTTACACCAAGTAACAACGACATACACTGACACCAAGTCACAAACACATACACTGACACCAAGTAACAAAGACATACAATTACACCAAGTAACAAAGACATACACTGATACCCAGTAACACAGACACACACTTACACCAAGTAACAAAGGCATACACTGACACCAAGTAACAAAGACATACACTGATACCCAGTAACACAGACACACACTTACACCAAGTAACAAAGACAGACACTGATACCCATTAACACAGACACACACTTACACCAAGCAACAAAGACATACACTTACACCAAGTAACACAGACATACACTGACCCCCAGTAACAAAGGCATACACTGTCACCAAGTAACAAAGTCATACACTGATACCCAGTAACAAAGACACACACTTACACCAAGTCACAAAGACACACACTGACACCAAGTAACAAAGACAAACACTGACACCAAGTCACAAAGACATACACTGATACCCAGTAACAAAAACATACACTGATACCCAGTAACACAGACGCACACTTACACCAAGTAACAAGGACACACACTTTCACCAAGTAACACAGACATACACTGACACCAAGTAACAAAGACAGATAATTACACCAAGTAACAAAGACATACACCTGAACTAAGTATTTTGACATACACTGACACCAAGTAACAAAGACATACACTGATACCCAGTAACACAGAAACACACTTACCCCAAGTAACAAAGACATACACTGACACCAAATCACAAAGACACACACTGACACCCAGTAACAAAGACATACACAGACACCAAGTAACAAAGACATACACTGATACCCAGTAACACAGACACACACTTACACCAAGTAACAAAGACACACTCTTACACCAAGTAACAATGACATACACTGACACCAAGTCACGAACACATACACTGACACCAAGTAACAAAGACATCCAATTACACCAAGTAACAAAGACAAACACTGATACCCAGTAACACAGACACACACTGACACCCAGTTAGAAACACACACTGACCCCGAGTAACACAGATGCACAGTGACCCCCAGTAACACGGACATACACTTATACCCAGTAACACAGACACACACTTACACCAAGTAACAAAGTCATACACTGACACCAAGTAACAAAGACATACACTGATACCCAGTAACACAGACACACACTTACACCAAGTAACAAAGACAGACACTGATGCCCAGTAACACAGACACACACTTACACCAAGTAACAAAGACATACACTTACTCCAAGTTCTACAGACATACACTGACCCCCAGTAACACAGACATACACTGATACCCTGTAACACAGACACACACTTACACCAAGTAACAAAGAGACACACTGACACCCAGTAACAAAGACATACACTGACACCAAGTAACAAAGTCATACACTGATACCCAGTAACAAAGACACACACATACACCAAGTAACAAAGACATACACTGACACCAAGTCACAAAGACACACACTGACACCCAGTAACAAAGACATACACTGACACCAAGTCACAAAGACATACACTGATACCCAGTAACAAAGACATACACTGATACCCAGTAACACAGACACACACTTACACCTAGTAACAAAGACACACACTGATACCCAGTAACACATACACACACTTACACCAAGTAACAAAGACATACACTGACACCCAGTAACAAAGACATTCACTGACAACAAGTCACCAACACATACAATGACACCAAGTAACAAAGACATACACTTACACCAAGTAACAAAGACACACACTTACACCAAGTAACACAGACACACACTTACACCAAGTAACAAAGACATACACTGACACCAAGTCACAAAGTCACACACTGACACCCAGTAAAAAAGACATACACTGACACCAAGTCACAAAGACATACACTGATACCCAGTAACAAAGACATACACTGATACCCAGTAACACAGACGCACACTTACACCAAGTAACAAAGACATACACTTACACCAGGTAACACAGACAAACACTTACACCAAGTATTTTGACATACACTTACACCAAGTAACTAAGACATACACTGAAACCCAGTAACAAAGACATTCACTGACAACAAGTCACAAACACATACAATGACACCAAATAACAAAGACATACACTTACACCAAGTAACAAAGACACACACTTGCACCAAGTAACACAGATATACACTGACACCAAGTAACAAAGACAGACAATTACACCAAGTAACAAAGACATACACCTACACCAAGTATTTTGACATACACTGAAACCAAGTAACAAAGACATACACAGATACCCAGTAACACAGACACACACTTACAACAAGTAACAAAGACATACACTGACATCCAGTATCAAAGACATACACTGACACCAAGTAACAAAGACATACACTGATACCCAGTAACACAGACACACAGTTACACCCAGTAACAAAGACATACACTGACACCAAGTAACAAAGACAGACACTGATACCCAGTAACACAGCCACACACTTACACCAAGTAACAAAGACATACACTGACACCAAGTCACAAAGACACACACTGGCACCAAGTAACAAAGACATACACTGACACCAAGTCACAAAGACATACACTGATACCCAGTAACAAAGACATACACTGATACCCTGTAACACAGACACACACTTACACCTAGTAACAAAGACACACACTGATACCCAGTAACACATACACACACTTACACCAAGTAACAAAGACATACACTGACACCCAGTAACAAAGACATTCACTGACAACAAGTCACCAACACATACAATGACACCAAGTAACAAAGACATACACTTACACCAAGTAACAAAGACACACACTTACATCAAGTAACACAGACATACTCTGACACCAAGTAACAAAGACACACACTGACACCCAGTAACAAAGACATTCACTGACAACAAGTCACCAACACATACAATGACACCAAGTAACAAAGACATACACATACACCAAGTAACAAAGACACACACTTACACCAAGTAACACAGACACACACTTACACCAAGTAACAAAGAGACACACTGACACCAAGTAACAAAGACATACACTGACACCAAGTAACAAAGACATACACTGACACCAAGTCACAAAGTCACACACTGACACCCAGTAACAAAGACATACACTGACACCAAGTCACAAAGACATACACTGATACCCAGTAACAAAGACATACACTGATACCCAGTAACACAGACGCACACTTACACCAAGTAACAAAGACATACACTTACACCAGGTAACACAGACAAACACTTACACCAAGTATTTTGACATACACTTACACCAAGTAACTAAGACATACACTGAAACCCAGTAACAAAGACATTCACTGACAACAAGTCACAAACACATACAATGACACCAAATAACAAAGACATACACTTACACCAAGTAACAAAGACACACACTTGCACCAAGTAACACAGATATACACTGACACCAAGTAACAAAGACAGACAATTACACCAAGTAACAAAGACATACACCTACACCAAGTATTTTGACATACACTGAAACCAAGTAACAAAGACATACACAGATACCCAGTAACACAGACACACACTTACAACAAGTAACAAAGACATACACTGACATCCAGTATCAAAGACATACACTGACACCAAGTAACAGAGACATACACTGATACCCAGTAACACAGACACGCAGTTACACCCAGTAACAAAGACATACACTGACACCAAGTAACAAAGACAGACACTGATACCCAGTAACACAGACACACACTTACACCAAGTAACAAAGACATACACTGACACCAAGTCACAAAGACACACACTGGCACCAAGTAACAAAGACATACACTGACACCAAGTCACAAAGACATACACTGATACCCAGTAACAAAGACATACACTGATACCCTGTAACACAGACACACACTTACACCTAGTAACAAAGACACACACTGATACCCAGTAACACATACACACACTTACACCAAGTAACAAAGACATACACTGACACCCAGTAACAAAGACATTCACTGACAACAAGTCACCAACACATACAATGACACCAAGTAACAAAGACATACACTTACACCAAGTAACAAAGACACACACTTACATCAAGTAACACAGACATACACTGACACCAAGTAACAAAGACACACACTGACACCCAGTAACACAGGCACACACTGGGGTGTGGGGGCACATTGGCGCAGTGGTTAGCACCGCAGCCTCACAGCTCCAGGGACCCGGGTTCGATTCTGGGTACTGCCTGTGCGGAGTTTGCAAGTTCTCCCTGTGTCTGCGTGCGTTTCCTCCGGGTGCTCCGGTTTCCTCCCACATGCCAAAGACTTGCAGGTTGATATGTTAATTGGCCATCATAAATTGCCCCTAGTATAGGTAGGTGGTAGGGAAATATATAGGGATAGGTGGGGATGTGATAGGAATACCGGATTCGTGTAGGATGAGTTTAAATGGGTGGTTAATGGTCGGCACAGACTCGGTGGGCCGAAGGGCCTGTTTAAGTGCTGTATCTCTAAACTAAACTAAATACTGACACCTCGTGTCACAGACACACACTGACACACAGTAAAAAAGACATACACTGACACCAAGTCACAAAGACATACACTGATACCAAGTCACAAAGACATACACGGATGCCCAGTAACACAGACACACACTGACACTAAGTAACAAAGACATACACTGACACCAAGTAACAAAGACATACACTTACACCAAGTAACAAAGACATACACTTACACCAAGTATTTTGACATACACTGACACCAAGTAACAAAGACATACACTGATACCCAGTAACAATGACACACACTGATACCCAGTAAAAAAGACTTACACTGACACCAAGTCACAAAAAATACACTGATACCAAGTCGCAAAGACATGCACTGATGCCCAGTAACAAAGACACAGACTTACACCAAGTAACACAGACATACACTGACACCAAGTAACAAAGACAGACAATTACACCAAGTAACAAAGACATACACTTACACCAAGTATTTTGACATACACTGAAACCAATTAACAAAGACATACACTGATACCCAGTAACGCAGACACACACTTACACCCAGTAAAAAAGACATACACTGACACCAAGTCACAAAGACATACACTGATACCAAGTCACAAAGACATACACTGATGCCCAGTAACACAGACACACACTGACAGCAAGTAACAAAGACATACACTGACACCAAGTAACAAAGACATACACTTACACCAAGGAACAAAGACACACACTGACACCAAGTAACACAGACATACACTGACACCAAGTAACAAAGGCAGACAATTACACCAAGTAACAGAGACATACACTAACACCAAATATTTTGACATCCACTGACACCAAGTAACAAAGACATACACTGATACCAGGTAACACAGACACACAGGGACACCAAGTAACAAAGACACAGACTTACACCAAGTAACACAGACACACACTGACACCCAGTAACACAGACACACACTTACACCAAGTAACACAGACATACACTGACACCAAGTAACAAAGACACACACTGACACCCAGTAACACAGGCACACACTTACACCGAGTAACAAAGAGACACACTGACACCCAGTAACAAAGACATACACTGACACCAAGTAACAAAGTCATACACTGATACCCAGGAACAAAGACACACACTTACACCAAGTCACAAAGACACACACTGACACCAAGTAACAAAGACAAACACTGATACCCAGTAACACAGACACACACTTACACCAAGTAACAAAGACATACACTGGCACCAAGTCACAAAGACACACACTGACACCCAGTAACAAAGACATACACTGACACCAAGTAACAAAGACAGACACTGATACCAAGTAACACAGACACACACTTACACCAAGTAACAAAGACACACTCTTACACCAGGTAACAACGACATACACTGACACCAAGTCACAAACACATACACTGAAACCAAGTAACAAAGACATACAATTACACCAAGTAACAAAGACATACACTGATACTCAGTAACACAGACACACACTGACACCCAGTTAGAAACACACACTGACCCCCAGCAACACAGACACACAGTGACCCCCAGTAACAAAGACATACACTGATACCCAGTAACACAGACACACACTTACACCAAGTAACAAAGGCATACACTGACACCAAGTAACAAAGACATACACTGATACCCAGTAACACAGACACACACTTACACCAAGTAACACAGACACACACTTACACCAAGTAACAAAGACATACACTGACACCAAGTCACAAAGTCACACACTGACACCCAGTAAAAAAGACATACACTGACACCAAGTCACAAAGACATACACTGATACCCAGTAACAAAGACATACACTGATACCCAGTAACACAGACGCACACTTACACCAAGTAACAAAGACATACACTTACACCAGGTAACACAGACAAACACTTACACCAAGTATTTTGACATACACTTACACCAAGTAACTAAGACATACACTGAAACCCAGTAACAAAGACATTCACTGACAACAAGTCACAAACACATACAATGACACCAAATAACAAAGACATACACTTACACCAAGTAACAAAGACACACACTTGCACCAAGTAACACAGATATACACTGACACCAAGTAACAAAGACAGACAATTACACCAAGTAACAAAGACATACACCTACACCAAGTATTTTGACATACACTGAAACCAAGTAACAAAGACATACACAGATACCCAGTAACACAGACACACACTTACAACAAGTAACAAAGACATACACTGACATCCAGTATCAAAGACATACACTGACACCAAGTAACAAAGACATACACTGATACCCAGTAACACAGACACACAGTTACACCCAGTAACAAAGACATACACTGACACCAAGTAACAAAGACAGACACTGATACCCAGTAACACAGCCACACACTTACACCAAGTAACAAAGACATACACTGACACCAAGTCACAAAGACACACACTGGCACCAAGTAACAAAGACATACACTGACACCAAGTCACAAAGACATACACTGATACCCAGTAACAAAGACATACACTGATACCCTGTAACACAGACACACACTTACACCTAGTAACAAAGACACACACTGATACCCAGTAACACATACACACACTTACACCAAGTAACAAAGACATACACTGACACCCAGTAACAAAGACATTCACTGACAACAAGTCACCAACACATACAATGACACCAAGTAACAAAGACATACACTTACACCAAGTAACAAAGACACACACTTACATCAAGTAACACAGACATACTCTGACACCAAGTAACAAAGACACACACTGACACCCAGTAACAAAGACATTCACTGACAACAAGTCACCAACACATACAATGACACCAAGTAACAAAGACATACACATACACCAAGTAACAAAGACACACACTTACACCAAGTAACACAGACACACACTTACACCAAGTAACAAAGAGACACACTGACACCAAGTAACAAAGACATACACTGACACCAAGTAACAAAGACATACACTGACACCAAGTCACAAAGTCACACACTGACACCCAGTAACAAAGACATACACTGACACCAAGTCACAAAGACATACACTGATATTCAGTAACAAAGACATACACTGATACCCAGTAACACAGACGCACACTTACACCAAGTAACAAAGACATACACTTACACCAGGTAACACAGACAAACACTTACACCAAGTATTTTGACATACACTTACACCAAGTAACTAAGACATACACTGAAACCCAGTAACAAAGACATTCACTGACAACAAGTCACAAACACATACAATGACACCAAATAACAAAGACATACACTTACACCAAGTAACAAAGACACACACTTGCACCAAGTAACACAGATATACACTGACACCAAGTAACAAAGACAGACAATTACACCAAGTAACAAAGACATACACCTACACCAAGTATTTTGACATACACTGAAACCAAGTAACAAAGACATACACAGATACCCAGTAACACAGACACACACTTACAACAAGTAACAAAGACATACACTGACATCCAGTATCAAAGACATACACTGACACCAAGTAACAGAGACATACACTGATACCCAGTAACACAGACACGCAGTTACACCCAGTAACAAAGACATACACTGACACCAAGTAACAAAGACAGACACTGATACCCAGTAACACAGACACACACTTACACCAAGTAACAAAGACATACACTGACACCAAGTCACAAAGACACACACTGGCACCAAGTAACAAAGACATACACTGACACCAAGTCACAAAGACATACACTGATACCCAGTAACAAAGACATACACTGATACCCTGTAACACAGACACACACTTACACCTAGTAACAAAGACACACACTGATACCCAGTAACACATACACACACTTACACCAAGTAACAAAGACATACACTGACACCCAGTAACAAAGACATTCACTGACAACAAGTCACCAACACATACAATGACACCAAGTAACAAAGACATACACTTACACCAAGTAACAAAGACACACACTTACATCAAGTAACACAGACATACACTGACACCAAGTAACAAAGACACACACTGACACCCAGTAACACAGGCACACACTGGGGTGTGGGGGCACATTGGCGCAGTGGTTAGCACCGCAGCCTCACAGCTCCAGGGACCCGGGTTCGATTCTGGGTACTGCCTGTGCGGAGTTTGCAAGTTCTCCCTGTGTCTGCGTGCGTTTCCTCCGGGTGCTCCGGTTTCCTCCCACATGCCAAAGACTTGCAGGTTGATATGTTAATTGGCCATCATAAATTGCCCCTAGTATAGGTAGGTGGTAGGGAAATATATAGGGATAGGTGGGGATGTGATAGGAATACCGGATTCGTGTAGGATGAGTTTAAATGGGTGGTTAATGGTCGGCACAGACTCGGTGGGCCGAAGGGCCTGTTTAAGTGCTGTATCTCTAAACTAAACTAAATACTGACACCTCGTGTCACAGACACACACTGACACACAGTAAAAAAGACATACACTGACACCAAGTCACAAAGACATACACTGATACCAAGTCACAAAGACATACACGGATGCCCAGTAACACAGACACACACTGACACTAAGTAACAAAGACATACACTGACACCAAGTAACAAAGACATACACTTACACCAAGTAACAAAGACATACACTTACACCAAGTATTTTGACATACACTGACACCAAGTAACAAAGACATACACTGATACCCAGTAACAATGACACACACTGATACCCAGTAAAAAAGACTTACACTGACACCAAGTCACAAAAAATACACTGATACCAAGTCGCAAAGACATGCACTGATGCCCAGTAACAAAGACACAGACTTACACCAAGTAACACAGACATACACTGACACCAAGTAACAAAGACAGACAATTACACCAAGTAACAAAGACATACACTTACACCAAGTATTTTGACATACACTGAAACCAATTAACAAAGACATACACTGATACCCAGTAACGCAGACACACACTTACACCCAGTAAAAAAGACATACACTGACACCAAGTCACAAAGACATACACTGATACCAAGTCACAAAGACATACACTGATGCCCAGTAACACAGACACACACTGACAGCAAGTAACAAAGACATACACTGACACCAAGTAACAAAGACATACACTTACACCAAGGAACAAAGACACACACTGACACCAAGTAACACAGACATACACTGACACCAAGTAACAAAGGCAGACAATTACACCAAGTAACAGAGACATACACTAACACCAAATATTTTGACATCCACTGACACCAAGTAACAAAGACATACACTGATACCAGGTAACACAGACACACAGGGACACCAAGTAACAAAGACACAGACTTACACCAAGTAACACAGACACACACTGACACCCAGTAACACAGACACACACTTACACCAAGTAACACAGACATACACTGACACCAAGTAACAAAGACACACACTGACACCCAGTAACACAGGCACACACTTACACCGAGTAACAAAGAGACACACTGACACCCAGTAACAAAGACATACACTGACACCAAGTAACAAAGTCATACACTGATACCCAGGAACAAAGACACACACTTACACCAAGTCACAAAGACACACACTGACACCAAGTAACAAAGACAAACACTGATACCCAGTAACACAGACACACACTTACACCAAGTAACAAAGACATACACTGGCACCAAGTCACAAAGACACACACTGACACCCAGTAACAAAGACATACACTGACACCAAGTAACAAAGACAGACACTGATACCAAGTAACACAGACACACACTTACACCAAGTAACAAAGACACACTCTTACACCAGGTAACAACGACATACACTGACACCAAGTCACAAACACATACACTGAAACCAAGTAACAAAGACATACAATTACACCAAGTAACAAAGACATACACTGATACTCAGTAACACAGACACACACTGACACCCAGTTAGAAACACACACTGACCCCCAGCAACACAGACACACAGTGACCCCCAGTAACAAAGACATACACTGATACCCAGTAACACAGACACACACTTACACCAAGTAACAAAGGCATACACTGACACCAAGTAACAAAGACATACACTGATACCCAGTAACACAGACACACACTTACACCAAGTAACAAAGACAGACACTGATACCCATTGACACAGAAACACACTTACACCAAGTAACACAGACATACACTGACCCCCAGTAACACAGACATACACTGATACCCTGTAACACAGACACACACTTACACCGAGTAACAAAGAGACACACTGACACCCAGTAACAAAGACATACACTGACACCAAGTAACAAAGTCATACACTGATACCCAGTAATAAAGACACACACTTACACCAAGTCACAAAGACACACACTAACACCAAGTAACAAAGACAAACACTGACACCAAGTCACAAAGACATACACTGATACCCAGTAACAAAGACATACACTGATACCCAGTAACACAGACGCACACTTACACCAAGTAACAAAGACATCCACTTACACCAGGTAACACAGACATACACTTACACCAAGTATTTTGACATACACTTACACCAAGTAACAAAGACACACACTGACACCCAGTAACAAAGACATTCACTGACAACAAGTCACAAACACATACAATGACACCAAATAACAAAGACATCCAATTACACCAAGTAACAAAGACACACACTTACACCAAGTAACACAGACATACTCTGACACCAAGTAACAAAGACAGACAATTACACCAAGTAACAAAGACATACACCGACACCAAGCATTTTGACATACACTGACACCAAGTAACAAAGACATACACTGACACCCAGTAACACAGACACACACTTACAACAAGTAACAAAGACATACACTGACACCCATTAACAAAGATATACACTGACACCAAGTAACAAAGACATACACTGATACCCAGTAACACAGACACACACTGACACCAAGTAACAAAGACATCCACTTACACCAGGTAACACAGACATACACTTACACCAAGTATTTTGACATACACTTACACCAAGTAACAAAGACACACACTGACACCCAGTAACAAAGACATTCACTGACAACAAGTCACAAACACATACAATGACACCAAATAACAAAGACATCCAATTACACCAAGTAACAAAGACACACACTTACACCAAGTAACACAGACATACACTGACACCAAGTAACAAAGACAGACAATTACACCAAGTAACAAAGACATACACCGACACCACGCATTTTGACATACACTGACACCAAGTAACAAAGACATACACTGACACCCAGTAACACAGACACACACTTACAACAAGTAACAAAGACATACACTGACACCCATTAACAAAGATATACACTGACACCAAGTAACAAAGACATACACTGATACCCAGTAACACAGACACACACTGACACCAAGTAACAAAGACATACACTGACACCAAGTTACAAAGACATACACTGATACCCAGTAACACAGACACACACTTACACCAAGTAACAAAGACATACACTGACACCAAATCACAAAGACACACACTGGCACCAAGTAACAAAGACATGCACTGACACCAAGTCACAAAGACATACACAGATACCCAGTAACAAAGACATACACTAATACCCAGTAACACAGACACACACTTACACCAAGTAACAAAGACACACACTGATACCCAGTAACACAGACACACACTTACACCAAGTAACAAAGACATTCACTGACAACAAGTCACAAACACATACAATGACACCTAGTAACAAAGACATACACTTCCACCAAGTAACAAAGACACACACTTACACCAAGTAACACAGACACACACTTACACCAAGTAACAAAGACACACACTTTCACCAAGTAACACAGACATACACTGACACCAAGTAACAAAGACAGATAATTACACCAAGTAACAAAGACATACACCTGCACCAAGTATTTTGACATACACTGACACCAAGTAACAAAGACATACACTGATACCCAGTAACACAGACACACACTTACCCCAAGTAACAAAGACATACACTGACACCAAATCACAAAGACACACACTGACACCCAGTAACAAAAACATACACTGACACCAAGTAACAAAGACATACACTGATACCCAGTAACACAGACACACACTTACACCAAGTAACAAAGACACACTCTTACACCAAGTAACAATGACATACACTGACACCAAGTCACTAACACATACACTGACACCAAGTAACAAAGACATACAATTACACCAAGTAACAAAGACATACACTGATACCCAGTAACACAGACACACACTGACACCCAGTTAGAAACACAAACTGACCCCGAGTAACACAGATACACAGTGACCCCCAGTAACACGGACATACACTTATACCCAGTAACACAGACACACACTTACACCAAGTAACAAAGGCATACACTGACACCAAGTAACAAAGACATACACTGATACCCAGTAACACAGACACACACTTACACCAAGTAACAAAGACATACACTTACTCCAAGTTCTACGGACATACACTGACGCCCAGTAACACAGACATACACTGATACCCTGTAACACAGACACACACTTACACCAAGTAACAAAGAGACACACTGACACCCAGTAACAAAGACATACACTGACACCAAGTAACAAAGTCATACACTGATACCCAGTAACAAAGACACACACTTACACCAAGTAACAAAGACATACACTGACACCAAGTCACAAAGACACACACTGACACCCAGTAACAAAGACATACACTGACACCAAGTCACAAAGACATACACTGATACCCAGTAACACAGACACACACTGACACCCAGTTAGAAACACACACTTACACCTAGTAACAAAGACACACACTGATACCCAGTAACACATACACACACTTACACCAAGTAACAAAGACATACACTGACACCCAGTAACAAAGACATTCACTGACAACAAGTCACAAACACATACAATGACACCAAGTAACAAAGACATACACTTACACCAAGTAACAAAGACACACACTTACACCAAGTAACACAGACACACACTTACACCAAGTAACAAAGAGACACACTGACACCCAGTAACAAAGACATACACTGACACCAAGTAACAAAGACATACACTGACACCAAGTCACAAAGACACACACTGACACCCAGTAACAAAGACATACACTGACACCAAGTCACAAAGACATACACTGATACCCAGTAACAAAGACATACACTGATACCCAGTAACACAGACGCACACTTACACCAAGTAACAAAGACTTACACTTACACCAGGTAACACAGACATACACTTACACCAAGTATTTTGACATACACTTACACCAAGTAACTAAGACATACACTGAAACCCAGTAACAAAGACATTCACTGACAACAAGTCACAAACACATACAATGACACCAAATAACAAAGACATGCACTTACACCAAGTAACAAAGACACACACTTGCACCAAGTAACACAGATATACACTGACACCAAGTAACAAAGACAGACAATTACACCAAGTAACAAAGACATACACCTACACCAAGTATTTTGACATACACTGACACCAAGTAACAAAGACATACACTGATACCCAGGAACACAGACACACAGTTACACCCAGTAACAAAGACATGCACTGACACCAAGTAACAAAGACATACACTGATACCCAGTAACACAGACACACACTTACACCAAGTAACAAAGACATACACTGACACTAAGTCACAAAGACACACACTGGCACCAAGTAACAAAGACATACACTGACATCAAGCCACAAAGACATACACTGATACCCAGTAACAAAGACATACGCTGATGCCCAGTAACACGGATACACACTTGCACAAAGTAACAAAGACACACAATGATACCCAGTAACACAGACACACACTTACACCAAGTAACAAAGACATACACTGATACCAGGTAACACAGACACACAGGGACACCCAGTAACACAGACACACACTTACACCAAGTAACACAGACATACACTCACACCAAGTAACAAAGACACACACTGACACCCAGTAACACAGGCACACACTGGGGTGTGGGGGCACATTGGCGCAGTGGTTAGCACCGCAGCCTCACAGCTCCAGGGATACGGGTTCGATTCTGGGTACTGCCTGTGCTTAGTTTGCAAATTCTCCCTGTGTCTGCGTGGGTTTCCTCCCGGTGCTGCGGTTTCCTCCCACATGCCAAAGACTTGCAGGTTGATATGTTAATTGGCCATCATAAATTGCCCCTAGTATAGGTAGGTGGTAGGGAAATATATAGGGATAGGTGGGGATGTGATAGGAATACCGGATTCGTGTAGGATGAGCGTAAATGGGTGGTTAATGGTCGGCACAGACTCGGTGGGCCGAAGGGCCTGTTTAAATGCTTTATCTCTAAACTAAACTAAATACTGACACCTCGTGTCACAGACACACACTGACACACAGTAAAAAAGACATACACTGATACCAAGTCACAAAGACATACACGGATGCCCAGTAACACAGACACACACTGACACTAAGTAACAAAGACATACACTGACACCAAGTAACAAAGACATACACTTACACAAAGTAACAAAGGCAGACAATTACACCAAGTAACAAAGACATACACTTACACCAAGTATTTTGACATACACTGACACCAAGTAACAAAGACATACACTGATACCCAGTAACAATGACACACACTGATACCCAGTAAAAAAGACTAACACTGACACCAAGTCACAAAAAAATACACTGATACCAAGTCGCAAAGACATGCACTGATGCCCAGTAACAAAGACACAGACTTACACCAAGTAACACAGACATACACTGACACCAAGTAACAAAGACAGACAATTACACCAAGTAACAAAGACATACACTTACACCAAGTATTTTGACATACACTGAGACCAAGTAACAAAGACATACACTGATACCCAGTAACGCAGACACACACTTACACCCAGTAAAAAAGACATACACTGACACCAAGTCACAAAGACATACACTGATACCAAGTCACAAAGACATACACTGATGCCCAGTAACACAGACACACATTGACAGCAAGTAACAAAGACATACACTGAGACCAAGTAACAAAGACATACACTTACACCAAGGAACAAAGACACACACTGACACCAAGTAACACAGACATACACTGACACCAAGTAACAAAGGCAGACAATTACACCAAGTAACAGAGACATACACTAACACCAAATATTTTGACATCCACTGACACCAAGTAACAAAGACATACACTGATACCAGGTAACACAGACACACAGGGACACCAAGTAACAAAGACACAGACTTACACCAAGTAACACAGACGCACACTGACACCCAGTAACACAGACACACACTTACACCAAGTAACACAGACATACACTGACACCAAGTAACAAAGACACACACTGACACCCAGTAACACAGGCACACACTTACACCGAGTAACAAAGAGACACACTGACACCCAGTAACAAAGACATACACTGACACCAAGTAACAAAGTCATACACTGATACCCAGTAACAAAGACACACACTTACACTAAGTCACAAAGACACACACTGACACCAAGTAACAAAGACAAACACTGACAGCAAGTCACTATGACATACACTGATACCCAGTAACAAAGACATACACTGATACCCAGTAACACAGACGCACACTTACACCAAGTAACAAAGACATACACTTACACCAGGTAACACAGACATACACTTACACCAAGTATTTTGACATACACTTACACCAAGTAACAAAGACACACACTGACACCCAGTAACAAAGACATTCACTGACAACAAGTCACAAACCCATACAATGACACCAAATAACATAGACATCCAATTACACCAAGTAACAAAGAGAGACAATTACACCAAGTAACAAAGACATACACCTACACCAAGCATTTTGACATACACTGACACCAAGTAACAAAGACATACACTGACACCCAGTAACACAGACACACACATACAACAAGTAACAAAGACATACACTGACACCCATTAACAAAGATATACACTGACTCCAAGTAACAAAGACATACACTGATACCCAGTAACACAGACACACACTGACACCCAGTAACAAAGACATACACTGATACCAAGTAACAAAGACATACACTGATACCCAGTAACACAGACACACACTTACACCAAGTAACAAAGACACACACTGGCACCAAGTAACAAAGACATGCACTGACACCAAGTCACAAAGACATACACAGATACCCAGTAACAAAGACATACACTGATACCCAGTAACACAGACACACACTTACACCAAGTAACAAAGACACACACACTGATACCCAGTAACACAGATACACACGTACACCAAGTAACAAAGACATACACTTACACCAAGTAATAAAGACACACACTTACACCAAGTAACACAGACACACACTTACACCAAGTAACAAAGACACACACTTTCACCAAGTAACACAGACATACACTGACACCAAGTAACAAAGACAGATAATTACACCAAGTAACAAAGACATACACCTGCACCAAGTATTTTGACAAACACTGACACCAAGTAACAAAGACGTACACTGACACCCAGTAAAACAGACACACACTTACCCCAAGTAACAAAGACATACACTGACACCAAGTCACAAAGACACACACTGACACCCAGTAACAAAGACATACACTGACACCAAGTAACAAAGACATACACTGATACCCAGAAACTCAGACACACACTTACACTAAGTAACAAAGACACACTCTTACACCAAGTAACAATGACATACACAGACACCAAGTCACTAACACATACACTGACACCAAGTAACAAAGACATACAATTACACCAAGTAACAAAGACATACACTGATACCCAGTAACACAGACACACACTGACACCCAGTTAGAAACACACACTGACCCCCAGTAACACAGATACACAGTGACCCCCAGTAACACGGACATACACTTATACCCAGTAACACAGACACATACTTACACCAAGTAAAAAAGACAGACACTGATACCCAGTAACACAGACACACACTGACACCAAGTAACAAAGACATACACTGACACCCAGTAACAAAGACATACACAGACACCCAGTAACATAGACACACACGGACACCAAGTAACAAAGACACACACTTACATGCCAAAGACTTGCAGGTTGATATGTTAATTGGCCATCACAAATTGCCCCTAGTAAAGGTAGGTGGTAGGGAAATATATAGGGATAGGTGGGGATGTGATAGGAATACCGGATTAGTGCAGGATTAGTGTAAATGGGTGGTTAATGGTCGGCACAGACTCGGGGGGCCGAAGGGCTTATTTAAGTGCTGTATCTCTAAACTAAACTAAATACTGACACCTCGTGTCACAGACACACACTGACACACAGTAAAAAAGACATACACTGACACCAAGTCACAAAAACATACACTGATACCCAGTAACACAGGCACACACTGGGGTTGGGGGGTGGCTGGGGGGCACATTGGCGCAGTGGTTAGCACCGCATCCTCACAGCTCGAGGGACCCGGGTTCGATTCTGGGTACTGCCTGTGTGGAGTATGCAAGTTCTCCCTTTGTGTGCATGGGTTTCCTCCCGGTGCTGCGGTTTCCTCCCACATGCCAAAGACTTGCAGGTTGATATGTTAATTGGCCATCATAAATTGCCCCTAGGATAGGTAGGTGGTAGGGAAATATATAGGGATAGGTGGGGATGTGATAGGAATACGGGATTAGTGTAGGATTAGTATAAATGGGTTGTTGATGGTCGGCACAGACTCGGTGGGCCGAAGGGCCTGTTTAAGTGCTGTATCTCTAAACTAAACTACATACTGACACCTAGTATCACAGACACACACTGACACCCAGTAACACAAACAAACACACACTGACACCCAGCAACACACAGAAACACTGATACACAGTAACAAAGACATTCACTGACACCAGGTAACACAGACACACACTGACACCCAGTAAAAAAGACACACACTGACACCAAGTCAGAAAGACATACACTGATGCCCAGTAACACAGACTCACACTGACAGCAAGTAACAAAGACATACACTGACACCAAGTAACAAAGACTTACACTTACACCAAGTAACACAGACATACACTGACACCACGTAACAAAGACAGACAATTACAACAAGTAACAACGACATACACTTACACCAAGTATTTTGACACACACTTACACCACGTAACACAGACATACACTGACACCAAGTAACAAAGACAGACAATTACAACAAGTAACAAAGACATACACTGATACCCAGTAACGCAGACACACACTTACACCCAGTAAAAAAGACATACACTGACACCAAGTCACAAAGACATACACTGATACCAAGTCACAAAGACATACACTGACACCAAGTAACAAAGACATACACTTACACCAAGTAACAAAGACACACACTTACACCAAGTAACACAGACATACACTGACACCAAGTAACAAAGGCAGACGATTACACCAAGTAACAGAAGCATACACTAACACCGAATATTTTGACATCCACTGACACCAAGTAACAAAGGCATACACTGATACAAGGTAACACAGACACACAGGGACACCAAGTAACAAAGACACAGAAGTACACCAAGTAACACAGACACACATTGACACCCAGTAACACAGACACACACTTACACCAAGTAACACAGACGTACACTGACACCAAGTAACAAAGACACACACTGACACCCAGTAACACAGACATACACTGACACCAAGTAACAAAGACAGACACTGACACCAAGTAAAACAGACACACACTGACACCCAGTAAAAATGACTTACACTGACACCAAGTCACAAAAAAATACACTGATACCACGTCGCATGGACATACACTGATGCCCAGTAACAAAGACACAGACTTACACCAAGTAACACAGACAGACACTGACACCAAGTAACAAAGACAGACAATTACACCAAGTAACAAAGACATACACTGATACCCAGTAACGCAGACACACACTTACAGCCAGTAAAAAAGACATACACTGATACCAAGTCACAAAGACATACACTGATGCCCAGTAACACAGACACACACTGACACCAAGTAACAAAGACATACACTGACACCAAGTAACAAAGACATACACTTACACCAAGGAACAAAGACACACACTGACACCAAGTAACACAGACATACACTGACACCAAGTAACAAAGGCAAACAATTACACCAAGTAACAGAGACATACACTAACACCAAATATTTTGACATCCACTGACACCAAGTAACAAAGACATACACTGATACCAGGTAACACAGACACACAGGGACACCAAGTAACAAAGACACAGACTTACACCAAGTAACACAGACACACACTGACACCCAGTAACACAGACATACACTGACACCAAGTAACAAAGACACACACTGACACCCAGTAACACAGACATACACTGACACCAAGTAACAAAGACAGACAATTACAACAAGTAACAAAGACATACACTTACACCAAGTATTTTGACATACACTGACACCAAGTAACAAAGACATACACTGACACCAAGTAAAACAGACACACACTGACACCCAGTAAAAAAGACTTACACTGACACCAAGTCACAAAAAAATACACTGATACCAAGTCGCAAAGACATACTCTGATGCCCAGTAACAAAGACACAGACTTACACCAAGTAACACAGACATACACTGACACCAAGTAACAAAGACAGACAATTACACCAAGTAACAAAGACATACACTTACACCAAGTATTTTGACATACACTGACACCAAGTAACAAAGACATACACTGATACCAAGTCACAAAGACATACACTGATGCCCAGTAACACAGACACACACTGACACCAAGTAACAAAGACATACACTTACACCAAGGAACAAAGACACACACTGACACCAAGTAACACAGACATACACTGACACCAAGTAACAAAGGCAGACAATTACACCAAGTAACAGAGACATACACTAACACCAAATATTTTGACATCCACTGAGACCAAGTAACAAAGACATACACTGATACCCAGTAACGCAGACACACACTTACACCCAGTAAAAAAGACATACACTGACACCAAGTCACAAAGACATACACTGATACCAAGTCACAAAGACATACACTGATGCCCAGTAACACAGACACACATTGACAGCAAGTAACAAAGACATACACTGAGACCAAGTAACAAAGACATACACTTACACCAAGGAACAAAGACACACACTGACACCAAGTAACACAGACATACACTGACACCAAGTAACAAAGGCAGACAATTACACCAAGTAACAGAGACATACACTAACACCAAATATTTTGACATCCACTGACACCAAGTAACAAAGACATACACTGATACCAGGTAACACAGACACACAGGGACACCAAGTAACAAAGACACAGACTTACACCAAGTAACACAGACGCACACTGACACCCAGTAACACAGACACACACTTACACCAAGTAACACAGACATACACTGACACCAAGTAACAAAGACACACACTGACACCCAGTAACACAGGCACACACTTACACCGAGTAACAAAGAGACACACTGACACCCAGTAACAAAGACATACACTGACACCAAGTAACAAAGTCATACACTGATACCCAGTAACAAAGACACACACTTACACTAAGTCACAAAGACACACACTGACACCAAGTAACAAAGACAAACACTGACAGCAAGTCACTATGACATACACTGATACCCAGTAACAAAGACATACACTGATACCCAGTAACACAGACGCACACTTACACCAAGTAACAAAGACATACACTTACACCAGGTAACACAGACATACACTTACACCAAGTATTTTGACATACACTTACACCAAGTAACAAAGACACACACTGACACCCAGTAACAAAGACATTCACTGACAACAAGTCACAAACCCATACAATGACACCAAATAACATAGACATCCAATTACACCAAGTAACAAAGAGAGACAATTACACCAAGTAACAAAGACATACACCTACACCAAGCATTTTGACATACACTGACACCAAGTAACAAAGACATACACTGACACCCAGTAACACAGACACACACATACAACAAGTAACAAAGACATACACTGACACCCATTAACAAAGATATACACTGACTCCAAGTAACAAAGACATACACTGATACCCAGTAACACAGACACACACTGACACCCAGTAACAAAGACATACACTGATACCAAGTAACAAAGACATACACTGATACCCAGTAACACAGACACACACTTACACCAAGTAACAAAGACACACACTGGCACCAAGTAACAAAGACATGCACTGACACCAAGTCACAAAGACATACACAGATACCCAGTAACAAAGACATACACTGATACCCAGTAACACAGACACACACTTACACCAAGTAACAAAGACACACACACTGATACCCAGTAACACAGATACACACGTACACCAAGTAACAAAGACATACACTTACACCAAGTAATAAAGACACACACTTACACCAAGTAACACAGACACACACTTACACCAAGTAACAAAGACACACACTTTCACCAAGTAACACAGACATACACTGACACCAAGTAACAAAGACAGATAATTACACCAAGTAACAAAGACATACACCTGCACCAAGTATTTTGACAAACACTGACACCAAGTAACAAAGACGTACACTGACACCCAGTAAAACAGACACACACTTACCCCAAGTAACAAAGACATACACTGACACCAAGTCACAAAGACACACACTGACACCCAGTAACAAAGACATACACTGACACCAAGTAACAAAGACATACACTGATACCCAGAAACACAGACACACACTTACACTAAGTAACAAAGACACACTCTTACACCAAGTAACAATGACATACACAGACACCAAGTCACTAACACATACACTGACACCAAGTAACAAAGACATACAATTACACCAAGTAACAAAGACATACACTGATACCCAGTAACACAGACACACACTGACACCCAGTTAGAAACACACACTGACCCCCAGTAACACAGATACACAGTGACCCCCAGTAACACGGACATACACTTATACCCAGTAACACAGACACATACTTACACCAAGTAAAAAAGACAGACACTGATACCCAGTAACACAGACACACACTGACACCAAGTAACAAAGACATACACTGACACCCAGTAACAAAGACATACACAGACACCCAGTAACATAGACACACACGGACACCAAGTAACAAAGACACACACTTACATGCCAAAGACTTGCAGGTTGGTATGTTAATTGGCCATCACAAATTGCCCCTAGTAAAGGTAGGTGGTAGGGAAATATATAGGGATAGGTGGGGATGTGATAGGAATACCGGATTAGTGCAGGATTAGTGTAAATGGGTGGTTAATGGTCGGCACAGACTCGGGGGGCCGAAGGGCTTATTTAAGTGCTGTATCTCTAAACTAAACTAAATACTGACACCTCGTGTCACAGACACACACTGACACACAGTAAAAAAGACATACACTGACACCAAGTCACAAAAACATACACTGATACCCAGTAACACAGGCACACACTGGGGTTGGGGGGTGGCTGGGGGGCACATTGGCGCAGTGGTTAGCACCGCATCCTCACAGCTCGAGGGACCCGGGTTCGATTCTGGGTACTGCCTTTGTGGAGTATGCAAGTTCTCCCTTTGTGTGCATGGGTTTCCTCCCGGTGCTGCGGTTTCCTCCCACATGCCAAAGACTTGCAGGTTGATATGTTAATTGGCCATCATAAATTGCCCCTAGGATAGGTAGGTGGTAGGGAAATATATAGGGATAGGTGGGGATGTGATAGGAATACGGGATTAGTGTAGGATTAGTATAAATGGGTTGTTGATGGTCGGCACAGACTCGGTGGGCCGAAGGGCCTGTTTAAGTGCTGTATCTCTAAACTAAACTACATACTGACACCTAGTATCACAGACACACACTGACACCCAGTAACACAAACAAACACACACTGACACCCAGCAACACACAGAAACACTGATACACAGTAACAAAGACATCCACTGACACCAGGTAACACAGACACACACTGACACCCAGTAAAAAAGACACACACTGACACCAAGTCAGAAAGACATACACTGATGCCCAGTAACACAGACTCACACTGACAGCAAGTAACAAAGACATACACTGACACCAAGTAACAAAGACTTACACTTACACCAAGTAACACAGACATACACTGACACCACGTAACAAAGACAGACAATTACAACAAGTAACAACGACATACACTTACACCAAGTATTTTGACACACACTTACACCACGTAACACAGACATACACTGACACCAAGTAACAAAGACAGACAATTACAACAAGTAACAAAGACATACACTGATACCCAGTAACGCAGACACACACTTACACCCAGTAAAAAAGACATACACTGACACCAAGTCACAAAGACATACACTGATACCAAGTCACAAAGACATACACTGACACCAAGTAACAAAGACATACACTTACACCAAGTAACAAAGACACACACTTACACCAAGTAACACAGACATACACTGACACCAAGTAACAAAGGCAGACGATTACACCAAGTAACAGAAGCATACACTAACACCGAATATTTTGACATCCACTGACACCAAGTAACAAAGGCATACACTGATACAAGGTAACACAGACACACAGGGACACCAAGTAACAAAGACACAGAAGTACACCAAGTAACACAGACACACATTGACACCCAGTAACACAGACACACACTTACACCAAGTAACACAGACGTACACTGACACCAAGTAACAAAGACACACACTGACACCCAGTAACACAGACATACACTGACACCAAGTAACAAAGACAGACACTGACACCAAGTAAAACAGACACACACTGACACCCAGTAAAAATGACTTACACTGACACCAAGTCACAAAAAAATACACTGATACCACGTCGCATGGACATACACTGATGCCCAGTAACAAAGACACAGACTTACACCAAGTAACACAGACATACACTGACACCAAGTAACAAAGACAGACAATTACACCAAGTAACAAAGACATACACTGATACCCAGTAACGCAGACACACACTTACAGCCAGTAAAAAAGACATACACTGATACCAAGTCACAAAGACATACACTGATGCCCAGTAACACAGACACACACTGACACCAAGTAACAAAGACATACACTGACACCAAGTAACAAAGACATACACTTACACCAAGGAACAAAGACACACACTGACACCAAGTAACACAGACATACACTGACACCAAGTAACAAAGGCAAACAATTACACCAAGTAACAGAGACATACACTAACACCAAATATTTTGACATCCACTGACACCAAGTAACAAAGACATACACTGATACCAGGTAACACAGACACACAGGGACACCAAGTAACAAAGACACAGACTTACACCAAGTAACACAGACACACACTGACACCCAGTAACACAGACATACACTGACACCAAGTAACAAAGACACACACTGACACCCAGTAACACAGACATACACTGACACCAAGTAACAAAGACAGACAATTACAACAAGTAACAAAGACATACACTTACACCAAGTATTTTGACATACACTGACACCAAGTAACAAAGACATACACTGACACCAAGTAAAACAGACACACACTGACACCCAGTAAAAAAGACTTACACTGACACCAAGTCACAAAAAAATACACTGATACCAAGTCGCAAAGACATACTCTGATGCCCAGTAACAAAGACACAGACTTACACCAAGTAACACAGACATACACTGACACCAAGTAACAAAGACAGACAATTACACCAAGTAACAAAGACATACACTTACACCAAGTATTTTGACATACACTGACACCAAGTAACAAAGACATACACTGATACCAAGTCACAAAGACATACACTGATGCCCAGTAACACAGACACACACTGACACCAAGTAACAAAGACATACACTTACACCAAGGAACAAAGACACACACTGACACCAAGTAACACAGACATACACTGACACCAAGTAACAAAGGCAGACAATTACACCAAGTAACAGAGACATACACTAACACCAAATATTTTGACATCCACTGACACCAAGGAACAAAGACATACACTGATACCAAGTCACAAGGACATACACGGATGCCCAGTAACACAGACACACACTGACACTAAGTAACAAAGACATACACTGACACCAAGTAACAAAGACATACACTTACACCAAGTAACAAAGACATACACTTACTCCAAGTATTTTGACATACAATGACACCAAGTAACAAAGACATACACTGATACCCAGTAACAATGACACACACTGATACCCAGTAAAACAGACGCACACTTACACCAAGTAATAAAGACATACACATACACCAAGGAAAACAGACATACACTTACAGCAAGTATTTTGACATACACTGACACCCAGAAACAAAGACATTCCCTGACAACAAGTCACAAACACATACAATGACACCAAGTAACAAAGACATAAACTTACACCAGGTAACAAAGACACACACTTACACCAAGTAACACAGACATACACTGACACCAAGTAACAAAGCCAGACAATTACACCAAGTAACAAAGACATACACCGACACCAAGTAACAAAGACAAACACTGACACCAAGTAACAAAGACAAACACTGATACCCAGTAACACAGACACACACTTACACCAAGTAACAAAGACATACACTGGCACCAAGTCACAAAGACACACACTGACACCCAGTAACAAAGACATACACTGACACCAAGTAACAAAGACAGACACTGATACCAAGTAACACAGACACACACTTGCACCAAGTAACAAAGACACACTCTTACACCAAGTAACAATGAAATACACTGACACCAAGTCACAAACACATACACTGACACCAAGTTACAAAGACATACAATTACACCAAGTAACAAAGACATACACTGATACCAAGTCACAAAGACATACACTGATGCCCAGTAACACAGACAGACACTGACACCAAGTAACAAAGACATACACTGACACCAAGTAACAAAGACATACACTTACACCAAGGAACAAAGACACACACTGACACCAAGTAACACAGACATACACTGACACTAAGTAACAAAGGCAGACAATTACACCAAGTAACAGAGACATACACTAACACCAAATATTTTGACATCCACTGACACCAAGTAACAAAGACATACACTGATACCAGGTAACACAGACACACAGGGACACCAAGTAACAAAGACACAGACTTACACCAAGTAACACAGACACACACTGACACCCAGTAACACAGACATACACTGACACCAAGTAACAAAGACACACACTGACACCCAGTAACACAGACATACACTGACAACAAGTAACAAAGACAGACAATTACAACAAGTAACAAAGACATACACTTACACCAAGTATTTTGACATACACTGACACCAAGTAACAAAGACATACACTGACACCAAGTAAAACAGACACACACTGACACCCAGTAAAAAAGACTTACACTGACACCAAGTCACAAAAAAATACACTGATACCAAGTCGCAAAGACATACACTGATGCCCAGTAACAAAGACACAGACTTACACCAAGTAACACAGACATACACTGACACCAAGTAACAAAGACAGACAATTACACCAAGTAACAAAGACATACACTTACACCAAGTATTTTGACATAGACTGACACCAAGTAACAAAGACATACACTGATACCCAGTAACGCAGATACACACTTACACCCAGTAAAAAAGACATACACTGACACCAAGTCACAAAGACATACACTGATACCAAGTCACAAAGACATACACTGATGCCCAGTAACACAGACACACACTGACACCAAGTAACAAAGACATACACTTACACCAAGGACCAAAGACACACACTGTCACCAAGTAACACAGACATACACTGACACCAAGTAACAAAGGCAGACAATTACACCAAGTAACAGAGACATACACTAACACCAAATATTTTGACATCCACTGACACCAAGGAACAAAGACATACACTGATACCAGGTAACACAGACACACAGGGACACCAAGTAACAAAGACACAGACTTACACCAAGTAACACAGACACACACTGACACCCAGTAACACAGACACACACTTACACCAAGTAACAAAGACATACACTGACACCATGTAACAAAGACACACACTGACACCCAGTAACACAGGCACACACTGGGGTGTGGGGGCACATTGGCGCAGTGGTTAGCACCGCAGCCTCAAAGCTCCAGGGACCCGGGTTCGATTCTGGGTACTGCCTGTGCGGAGTTTGCAAATTCTCCCTGTGTCTGCGTGGGTTTGCTCCCGGTGCTCCGGTTTCCTCCCACATGCCAAAGACTTGCAGGTTGATATGTTAGTTGGCCATCATAAATTGCCCCTAGTATAGGTAGGTGGTAGGGAAATATATCGGGATAGGTGGTGATGTGATCGGAATACCGGATTAGTGTAGGATGAGTGTAAATGGGTGGTTAATGGTCGGCACAGACTCGGTGGGCCGAAGGGCCTGTTTAAGTGCTGTATATCTAAACTAAACTAAATACTGACACCTCGTGTCACAGACACACACTGACACACAGTAAAAAAGACATACACTGACACCAAGTCACAAAGACATACACTGATACCAAGTCACAAGGACATACACGGATGCCCAGTAACACAGACACACACTGACACTAAGTAACAAAGACATACACTGACACCAAGTAACAAAGACATACACTTACACCAAGTAACAAAGACATACACTTACACCAAGTATTTTGACATACACTGACACCAAGTAACAAAGACATACACTGATACCCAGTAACAATGACACACACTGATACCCAGTAAAACAGACGCACACTTACACCAAGTAATAAAGACATACACATACACCAAGGAAAACAGACATACACTTACACCAAGTATTTTGACATACACTGACACCCAGAAACAAAGACATTCCCTGACAACAAGTCACAAACACATACAATGACACCAAGTAACAAAGACATACACTTACACCAAGTAACAAAGACACACACTTACACCAAGTAACACAGACATACACTGACACCAAGTAACAAAGACATACACTTACACCAAGTAACAAAGACATACACTTACACCAAGTATTTTGACATACACTGACACCAAGTAACAAAGACATACACTGATACCCAGTAACAATGACACACACTGATACCCAGTAAAACAGACGCACACTTACACCAAGTAATAAAGACATACACATACACCAAGGAAAACAGACATACACTTACACCAAGTATTTTGACATACACTGACACCCAGAAACAAAGACATTCCCTGACAACAAGTCACAAACACATACAATGACACCAAGTAACAAAGACATACACTTACACCAAGTAACAAAGACATACACCTACACCAAGTATTTTGACAAACACTGACAACAAGTAACAAAGACAAACACTGATACCCAGTAACACAGACACACACTTACACCAAGTAACAAAGACATACACTGGCACCAAGTCACAAAGACACACACAGACACCCAGTAACAAAGACATACACTGACACCAAGTAACAAAGACAGACACTGATACCAAGTTACACAGACACACACTTACACCAAGTAAGAAAGACACACTCTTACACCAAGTAACAAAGACATACACTGATACCCAGTAACACAGACACACACTGACACCCAGTTAGAAACACACACTGACCCCCAGCAACACAGACACACAGTGACCCCCAGTAACAAAGACATACACTGATACCCAGTAACACAGACACACACTTACACCAAGTAACAAAGGCATACACTGACACCAAGTAACAAAGACATACACTGATACCCAGTAACACAGACACACACTTACACCAAGTAACAAAGACAGACACTGATACCCATTAACACAGACACACACTTACAGCAAGCAACAAAGACATACACTTACACCAAGTAACACAGACATACACTGACCCCCAGTAACACAGACATACACTGATACCCTGTAACACAGACACACACTTACACCGAGTAACAAAGAGACACACTGACACCCAGTAACAAAGACATACACTGACACCAAGTAACAAAGTCATACACTGATACCCAGTAACAAAGACACACACTTACAACAAGTCACAAAGACACAAACTAACACCAAGTAACAAAGACATACACTGATACCCAGTAACAAAGACATACACTGATACCCAGTAACACAGACGCACACTTACACCAAGTAACAAAGACATACACTTACACCAGGTAACACAGACATACACTTACACCAAGTATTTTGACATACACTTACACCAAGTAACAAAGACACACACTGACACCCAGGAACCAAGACATTCACTGACAACAAGTCACAAACACATACAATGACACCAAATAACAAAGACATCAATTACACCAAGTAACAAAGACATACACTGACACCAAGTAACAAAGACAGACAATTACACCAAGTAACAAAGACATACACCTACACCAAGCATTTTGACATACACTGACACCAAGTAACAAAGACATACACTGACACCCAGTAACACAGACACACACTTACAACAAGTAACAAAGACATACACTGACACCCATTAACGAAGATATACACTGACACCAAGTAACAAAGACATACACTGACACCCAGAAACACAGACACACACTGACACCCAGTAACAAAGACATACACTGACACCAAGTAACGAAGACATACACTGATACCCAGTAACACAGACACACACTTACACCAAGTAACAAAGACATACACTGACACCAAATCACAAAGACACACACTGGCACCAAGTAACAAAGACATGCACTGACACCAAGTCACAAAGACATACACAGTTACCCAGTAACAAAGACATACACTAATACCCAGTAACACAGACACCCACTTACACCAAGTAACAAAGACAGATACTGATACCCAATAACACAGACACACACTTACACCAAGTAACAAAGACATTCACTGACAACAAGTCACAAACACATACAATGACACCTAGTAACAAAGACATACACTTCCACCAAGTAACAAAGACACACACTTACACCAAGTAACACAGGCACACACTTACACCAAGTAACAAAGACACACACTTTCACCAATTAGCACAGACATACACTGACACCAAGTAACAAAGACAGATAATTACACCAAGTAACAAAGACATACACCTGCACCAAGTATTTTGACATACACTGACACCAAGTAACAAAGACATACACTGATACCCAGTAACACAGACACACACTTACCCCAAGTAACAAAGACATACACTGACACCAAATCACAAGGACACACACTGACACCCAGTAACAAAGACATACACTGACACCAAATAACAAAGACATACACTGATTCCCAGTAACACAGACACACACTTACACCAAGTAACAAAGACACACTCTTACACCAAGTAACAATGACATACACTGACACCAAGTCACTAACACATACACTGACACCAAGTAACAAAGACATACAATTACACCAAGTAACAAAGACATACACTGATACCCAGTAACACAGACACACACTGACACCCAGTTAGAAACACACACTGACCCCGAGGAACACAGATACACAGTGACCCCCAGTAACACGGACATACACTTATACCCAGTAACACAGACACACACTTACACCAAGTAACAAAGGCATACACTGACACCAAGTAACAAAGACATACACTGATACCCAGTAACACAGACACACACTTACACCAAGTAACAAAGACATACACTGGCACCAAGTCACAAAGACACACACAGACACCCAGTAACAAAGACATACACTGACACCAAGTAACAAAGACAGACACTGATACCAAGTTACACAGACACACACTTACACCAAGTAAGAAAGACACACTCTTACACCAAGTAACAAAGACATACACTGATACCCAGTAACACAGACACACACTGACACCCAGTTAGAAACACACACTGACCCCCAGCAACACAGACACACAGTGACCCCCAGTAACAAAGACATACACTGATACCCAGTAACACAGACACACACTTACACCAAGTAACAAAGGCATACACTGACACCAAGTAACAAAGACATACACTGATACCCAGTAACACAGACACACACTTACACCAAGTAACAAAGACAGACACTGATACCCATTAACACAGACACACACTTACAGCAAGCAACAAAGACATACACTTACACCAAGTAACACAGACATACACTGACCCCCAGTAACACAGACATACACTGATACCCTGTAACACAGACACACACTTACACCGAGTAACAAAGAGACACACTGACACCCAGTAACAAAGACATACACTGACACCAAGTAACAAAGTCATACACTGATACCCAGTAACAAAGACACACACTTACAACAAGTCACAAAGACACAAACTAACACCAAGTAACAAAGACATACACTGATACCCAGTAACAAAGACATACACTGATACCCAGTAACACAGACGCACACTTACACCAAGTAACAAAGACATACACTTACACCAGGTAACACAGACATACACTTACACCAAGTATTTTGACATACACTTACACCAAGTAACAAAGACACACACTGACACCCAGGAACCAAGACATTCACTGACAACAAGTCACAAACACATACAATGACACCAAATAACAAAGACATCAATTACACCAAGTAACAAAGACATACACTGACACCAAGTAACAAAGACAGACAATTACACCAAGTAACAAAGACATACACCTACACCAAGCATTTTGACATACACTGACACCAAGTAACAAAGACATACACTGACACCCAGTAACACAGACACACACTTACAACAAGTAACAAAGACATACACTGACACCCATTAACGAAGATATACACTGACACCAAGTAACAAAGACATACACTGACACCCAGAAACACAGACACACACTGACACCCAGTAACAAAGACATACACTAATACCCAGTAACACAGACACCCACTTACACCAAGTAACAAAGACAGATACTGATACCCAATAACACAGACACACACTTACACCAAGTAACAAAGACATTCACTGACAACAAGTCACAAACACATACAATGACACCTAGTAACAAAGACATACACTTCCACCAAGTAACAAAGACACACACTTACACCAAGTAACACAGGCACACACTTACACCAAGTAACAAAGACACACACTTTCACCAATTAGCACAGACATACACTGACACCAAGTAACAAAGACAGATAATTACACCAAGTAACAAAGACATACACCTGCACCAAGTATTTTGACATACACTGACACCAAGTAACAAAGACATACACTGATACCCAGTAACACAGACACACACTTACCCCAAGTAACAAAGACATACACTGACACCAAATCACAAGGACACACACTGACACCCAGTAACAAAGACATACACTGACACCAAGTAACAAAGACATACACTGATTCCCAGTAACACAGACACACACTTACACCAAGTAACAAAGACACACTCTTACACCAAGTAACAATGACATACACTGACACCAAGTCACTAACACATACACTGACACCAAGTAACAAAGACATACAATTACACCAAGTAACAAAGACATACACTGATACCCAGTAACACAGACACACACTGACACCCAGTTAGAAACACACACTGACCCCGAGTAACACAGATACACAGTGACCCCCAGTAACACGGACATACACTTATACCCAGTAACACAGACACACACTTACACCAAGTAACAAAGGCATACACTGACACCAAGTAACAAAGACATACACTGATACCCAGTATCACAGACACACACTGACACCAAGTAACAAAGACAGACACTGATACCCAGTAACACAGACACACACTTACACCAAGTATCAAAGACATACACTTACTCCAAGTTCTACAGACATACACTGACCCCCAGTAACACAGATATACTCTGATACCCTGTAACACAGACACACACTTACACCAAGTAACAAAGAGACACACTGACACCCAGTAACAAAGACATACACTGACACCAAGTAACAAAGACATACACTGACACCAAGTCACAAAGACACACACTGACACCCAGTAACAAAGACATACACTGACACCAAGTCACAAAGACATACACTGATACCCAGTAACAAAGACATACACTGATACCCAGTAACACAGACGCACACTTACACCAAATAACAAAGACATACACTTACACCAGGTAACACAGACATACACTTACACCAAGTATTTTGACATACACTTACACCAAGTAACAAAGACATACACTGAAACCCAGTAACAAAGTCATTCACTGACAACAAGTCACAAACACATACAATGACACCAAATAACAAAGACATACACTTACACCAAGTAACAAAGACACACACTTGCACCAAGTAACACAGATATACACTGACACCAAGTAACAAAGACAGACAATTACACCAAGTAACAAAGACATCCACCGACACCAAGTATTTTGACATACACTGACACCAAGTAACAAAGACATACACAGATACCCAGTAACACAGACACACACTTACAACAATTAACAAAGTCATACACTGACATCCAGTATCAAAGACATACACTGGCACCAAGTAACAAAGACATACACTGATACCCAGTAACACAGACACACAGTTACACCCAGTAACAAAGACATACACTGACACCAAGTAACAAAGACATACACTGATACCCAGTAACACAGACACACACTTACACCAAGTAACAAATACATACACTGACACCAAGTCACAAAGACACACACTGGCACCAAGTAACAAAGACATACACTGACACCAAGCCACAAAGACATACACTGATACTTAGTAACAAAGACATCCGCTGATACCCAGTAACACGGATACACACTTACACAAAGTAACAAAGGCATTCACTGACAACAAGTCACAAACACATACAATGACACCAAGTAACAAAGGCATACACTTACACCAAGTAACAAAGACACACACTTACACCAAGTAACACAGACATACACTGACACCAATTAACAAAGACACACTCTTACACCAAGTAACAATGACATACACTGACACCAAGTAACAAAGACATACAATTACACCAAGTAACAAAGACATACAGTGATACCCAGTAACACAGACACACACTGACACCAAGTAACAAAGACACACTCTTACACCAAGTAACAATGACATACACTGATACCCAGTAACAAAGACATTCACTGACAACAAGTCACAAACACATACAATGACACCAAATAACAAAGACATACACTTGCACCAAGTAACACAGACATACACTGACACCAAGTAACAAAGACAGACAATTACACCAAGTAACAAAGGCATTCACTGACAACAAGTCACAAACACATACAATGACACCAAGTAACAAAGACATACACTTACACCAAGTAACAAAGACACACACTTACACCACGTAACACAGACATACACTGACACCAAGTAACAAAGACAAACACTGATACCCAGTAACACAGACACAAACTTACACCAAGTAACAAAGACACACTCTTACAAGAAGTAACAATGACATACACTGACACCAAGTCAAAACACATACACTGACACCAAGTAACAATGTCATACAATTACACCAAGTAACAAAGACATACACTGATACCCAGTAACACAGACACACACTGACACCAAGTAACAAATACACACTCTTAGACCAAGTAACAATGACATACACTGATACCCAGTAACAAAGACATTCACTGACAACAAGTCACAAACACATACAATGACACCAAATAACAAAGACATACACTTGCACCAAGTAACAAAGACACACACTTACACCAAGTAACACAGACATACACTGACACCAAGTAACAAAGACAGACAATTACACAAAGTAACAAAGACATACACCTACACCAAGTATTTTGACATACACTGACAAAAAGTAACAAAGACATACACTGATACCCAGTAACACAGACACACATTTACAACAAGTAACAAAGACATACACTGACACCCAGTAATAAAGACAAACACTGACACCAAGTAACAAAGACATACACTGATACCCAGTAACACAGACACACACTTACACCAAGTAACAAAGACATACACTGACACCAAGTAACAAAGACATACACTGATACCCAGTAACACAGACACACACTTACACCAAGTAACAAAGACATACACTGGCACCAAGTAACAAAGACAGACAATGACACCAAGTCACAAAGCCATACACTGATACCCAGTAACAAAGACATACACTGATACCCAGTAACACAGACACACACTTACACCAAGTAACAAAGACACACACTGATACCCAGTTACACAGACACACACTTACACCAAGAAACAAAGACATACACTGACACCCAGTAACAAAGACATTCACTGACAACAAGTCACAAACACATACAATGACACCAAGTAACAAAGACATACACTTACACCAAGTAACAAAGACACACACTTACACAAAGTAACACAGACATACACTGGCAACAAGTAACAAAGACATACAATGATACCCAGTAACACAGACACACTTACACCAAGTAACAAAGACACACTCATACACCAAGTAACAATGACATGCACTGGCACAAAGTCACAAACACATACACTGACACCAAGTCACAAAGACATACAATTACACCAAGTAACAAAGACATACACTGATACCCAGTAACACAGACACACACTGACACCAAGACACAAAGACACACTCTTACACTAAGTAAAAATGACATACACTGACACCAAGTCACAAACACATAGACTGACACCAAGTAACAAAGACATACAATTACACCAAGTCACAAAGACAAACACTGATACCCAGTAACAAAGACATACACTGATACCCAGTAACACAGACAAACACTTACACCAAGTAACAAAGACACACACTGATACCCAGTAACACAGACACACACTTACACCAAGTAACAAAGACATACACTGACATCCAGTCACAAAGACATTCACTGACAACAAGTCACAAAGACATACACTTACACCAAGTAACAAGGACACACACTTACACCAAGTAACACTGACATACACTGACACCAAGTAACAAAGACAGACAATTACACCAAGTAACAAAGACATACACCTACACCAAGTATTTTGACATACACCGACACCAAGTAACAAAGTCATACACTGATACCCAGTAACACAGACACACACTTACACCAAGTAACAAAGACATACACTGACACCAAGTCACAAAGACACACACTGACACCCAGTAACAAAGACATACACTGACACCAAGTAACAAAGACATGCACTGATACCCAGTATCACAGACACTCACTGACACCCAGTAACACAGACACACACTTACACCAAGTAACAAAGACATACACTGACACCAAGTAACAAAGACACACACTGACACCCAGTAACACAGGCACACACTGGGGTGTGGGGGCACATTGGCGCAGTGGTTAGCACCGCAGCCTCACAGCTCCAGGGACCCGGGTTCGATTCTGGGTACTGCCTGTGCGGAGTTTGCAAATTCTCCCTGTGTCTGCGTGGGTTTGCTCCCGGTGCTCCGGTTTCCTCCCACATGCCAAAGACTTGCAGGTTGATATGTTAATTGGCCATCATAAATTGCCCCTAGTATAGGTAGGTGGTAGGGAAATATATCGGGATAGGTGGTGATATGATCGGAATACCGGATTAGTGTAGGATGAGTGTAAATGGGTGGTTAATGGTCGGCACAGACTCGGTGGGCCGAAGGGCCTGTTTAAGTGCTGTATATCTAAACTAAACTAAATACTGACACCTCGTGTCACAGACACACACTGACACACAGTAAAAAAGACATACACTGACACCAAGTCACAAAGACATACACTGATACCAAGTCACAAGGACATACACGGATGCCCAGTAACACAGACATACACTGACACTAAGTAACAAAGACATACACTGACACCAAGTAACAAAGACATACACTTACACCAAGTAACAAAGACATACACTTACACCAAGTATTTTGACATACACTGACACCAAGTAACAAAGACATACACTGATACCCAGTAACAATGACACACACTGATACCCATTAAAACAGACGCACACTTACACCAAGTAATAAAGTCATACACATACACCAAGGAAAACAGACATACACTTCACCAAGTATTTTGACATACACTGACACCCAGAAACAAAGACATTCCCTGACAACAAGTCACAAACACATACAATGACACCAAGTAACAAAGACATACACTTACACCAAGTAACAAAGACACACACTTACACCAAGTAACACAGACATACACTGACACCAAGTAACAAAGCCAGACAATTACACCAAGTAACAAAGACATACACCTACACCAAGTATTTTGACAAACACTGACAACAAGTAACAAAGACAAACACTGATACCCAGTAACACAGACACACACTGACACCAAGTAACAAAGACATACACTGGCACCAAGTCACAAAGACACACACTGACACCCAGTAACAAAGACATACACTGACACCAAGTAACAAAGACAGACACTGATACCAAGTAACACAGACACACACTTACACGAAGTAACAAAGACACACTCTTACACCAAGTAACAATGAAATACACTGACACCAAGTCACAAACACATACACTGACACCAAGTTACAAAGACATACAATTACACCAAGTAACAAAGACATACACTGATACCCAGTAACACAGACACACACTGACACCCAGTTAGAAACACACACTGACCCCCAGCAACACAGACACACAGTGACCCCCAGTAACAAAGACATACACTGATACCCAGTAACACAGACACACACTTACACCAAGTAACAAAGGCATACACTGACACCAATTAACAAAGACATACACTGATACCCAGTAACACAGACACACACTTACACCAAGTAACAAAGACAGACACTGATACCCATTAACACAGACACACACTTACAGCAAGCAACAAAGACATACACTTACACCAAGTAACACAGACATACACTGACCCCCAGTAACACAGACATACACTGATACCCTGTAACACAGACACACACTTACACCGAGTAATAAAGAGACACACTGACACCCAGTAACAAAGACATACACTGACACCAAGTAACAAAGTCATACACTGATACCCAGTAACAAAGACACACACTTACACCAAGTCACAAAGACACAAACTAACACCAAGTAACAAAGACAAACACTGACACCAAGTCACAAAGACATACACTGATACCCAGTAACAAAGACATACACTGATACCCAGTAACACAGACGCACACTTACACCAAGTAACAAAGACATACACTTACACCAGGTAACACAGACATACACTTACACCAAGTATTTTGACATACACTTACACCAAGTAACAAAGACACACACTGACACCCAGGAACCAAGACATTCACTGACAACAAGTCACAAACACATACAATGACACCAAATAACAAAGACATCAATTACACCAAGTAACAAAGACATACACTGACACCAAGTAACAAAGACAGACAATTACACCAAGTAACAAAGACATACACCTACACCAAGCATTTTGACATACACTGACACCAAGTAACAAAGACATACACTGACACCCAGTAACACAGACACACACTTACAACAAGTAACAAAGACATCCACTGACACCCATTAACGAAGATATACACTGACACCAAGTAACAAAGACATACACTGATACCCAGAAACACAGACACACACTGACACCCAGTAACAAAGACATACACTGACACCAAGTAACGAAGACATACACTGATACCCAGTAACACAGACACACACTTACACCAAGTAACAAAGACATACACTGACACCAAATCACAAAGACACACACTGGCACCAAGTAACAAAGACATGCACTGACACCAAGTCACAAAGACATACACAGTTACCCAGTAACAAAGACATACACTAATACCCAGTAACACAGACACACACTTACACCAAGTAACAAAGACACATACTGATGCCCAGTAACACAGACACACACTTACACCAAGTAACAAAGACATTCACTGACAACAAGTCACAAACACATACAATGACACCTAGTAACAAAGACATACACTTCCACCAAGTAACAAAGACACACACTTACACCAAGTAACACAGGCACACACTTACACCAAGTAACAAAGACACACACTTTCACCAATTAGCACAGACATACACTGACACCAAGTAACAAAGACAGATAATTATACCAAGTAACAAAGACATACACCTGCACCAAGTATTTTGACATACACTGACACCAAGTAACAAAGACATACACTGATACCCAGTAACACAGACACACACTTACCCCAAGTAACAAAGACATACACTGACACCAAGTAACAAAGACATACACTGATTCCAAGTAACACAGACACACACTTACACCAAGTAACAAAGACACACTCTTACACCAAGTAACAATGACATACACTGACACCAAGTCACTAACACATACACTGACACCAAGTAACAAAGACATACAATTACACCAAGTAACAAAGACATACACTGATACCCAGTAACACAGACACACACTGACACCCAGTTAGAAACACACACTGACCCCGAGTAACACAGATACACAGTGACCCCCAGTAACACGGACATACACTTATACCCAGTAACACAGACACACACTTACACCAAGTAACAAAGGCATACACTGACACCAAGTAACAAAGACATACACTGATACCCAGTAACACAGACACACACTGACACCAAGTAACAAAGACAGACACTGATACCCAGTAACACAGACACACACTTACACCAAGTATCAAAGACATGCACTTACTCCAAGTTCTACAGACATACACTGACCCCCAGTAACACAGATATACACTGATACCCTGTAACACAGACACACACTTACACCAAGTAACAAAGAGACACACTGACACCCAGTAACAAAGACATACACTGACACCAAGTAACAAAGTCATACACTGATACCCAGTAACAAAGACACACACTTACAGCAAGTAACAAAGACATACACTGACACCAAGTCACAAAGACACACACTGACACCAAGTAACAAAGACATACACTGACACCAAGTCACAAAGACATACACTGATACCCAGTAACAAAGACATACACTGATACCCAGTAACACAGACACACACTTACACCTAGTAACAAAGACACACACTGATACCCAGTAACACATACACACACTTACACCAAGTAACAAAGACATACACTGACACCCAGTAACAAAGACATTCACTGACAACAAGTCACAAACACATACAATGACACCAAGTAACAAAGACATACACTTACACCAAGTAACAAAGACACACACTTACACCAAGTAACACAGACACACACTTACACCAAGTAACAAAGAGACACACTGACACCCAGTAACAAAGACATACACTGACACCAAGTAACAAAGACATACACTGACACCAAGTCACAAAGACACACACTGACACCCAGTAACAAAGACATACACTGACACCAAGTCACAAAGACATACACTGATACCCAGTAACAAAGACATACACTGATACCCAGTAACACAGACGCACACTTACACCAAATAACAAAGACATACACTTACACCAGGTAACACAGACATACACTTACACCAAGTATTTTGACATACACTTACACCAAGTAACAAAGACATACACTGAAACCCAGTAACAAAGTCATTCACTGACAACAAGTCACAAACACATACAATGACACCAAATAACAAAGACATACACTTACACCAAGTAACAAAGACACACACTTGCACCAAGTAACACAGATATACACTGACACCAAGTAACAAAGACAGACAATTACACCAAGTAACAAAGACATCCACCGACACCAAGTATTTTGACATACACTGACACCAAGTAACAAAGACATACACAGATACCCAGTAACACAGACACACACTTACAACAATTAACAAAGACATACACTGACATCCAGTATCAAAGACATACACTGGCACCAAGTAACAAAGACATACACTGATACCCAGTAACACAGACACACAGTTACACCCAGTAACAAAGACATACACTGACACCAAGTAACAAAGACATACACTGATACCCAGTAACACAGACACACACTTACACCAAGTAACAAATACATACACTGACACCAAGTCACAAAGACACACACTGGCACCAAGTAACAAAGACATACACTGACACCAAGCCACAAAGACATACACTGATACCCAGTAACAAAGACATCCGCTGATACCCAGTAACACGGATACACACTTACACAAAGTAACAAAGACACACACTGATACCCAGTAACACAGACACACACTTACACCTAGTAACAAAGACATACACTGACACCCAGTAACAAAGGCATTCACTGACAACAAGTCACAAACACATACAATGACACCAAGTAACAAAGGCATACACTTACACCAAGTAACAAAGACACACACTTACACCAAGTAACACAGACATACACTGACACCAATTAACAAAGACACACTCTTACACCAAGTAACAATGACATACACTGACACCAAGTAACAAAGACATACAATTACACCAAGTAACAAAGACATACAGTGATACCCAGTAACACAGACACACACTGACACCAAGTAACAAAGACGCACTCTTACACCAAGTAACAATGACATACACTGATACCCAGTAACAAAGACATTCACTGACAACAAGTCACAAACACATACAATGACACCAAATAACAAAGACATACACTTGCTCCAAGTAACACAGACATACACTGACACCAAGTAACAAAGACAGACAATTACACCAAGTAACAAAGGCATTCACTGACAACAAGTCACAAACACATACAATGACACCAAGTAACAAAGACATACACTTACACCAAGTAACAAAGACACACACTTACACCACGTAACACAGACATACACTGACACCAAGTAACAAAGACAAACACTGATACCCAGTAACACAGACACAAACTTACACCAAGTAACAAAGACACACTCTTACAAGAAGTAACAATGACATACACTGACACCAAGTCACAAACACATACACTGACACCAAGTAACAATGTCATACAATTACACCAAGTAACAAAGACATACACTGATACCCAGTAACACAGACACACACTGACACCAAGTAACAAAGACACACTCTTAGACCAAGTAACAATGACATACACTGATACCCAGTAACAAAGACATTCACTGACAACAAGTCACAAACACATACAATGACACCAAATAACAAAGACATACACTTGCACCAAGTAACAAAGACACACACTTACACCAAGTAACACAGACATACACTGACACCAAGTAACAAAGACAGACAATTACACAAAGTAACAAAGACATACACCTACACCAAGTATTTTGACATACACTGACAAAAAGTAACAAAGACATACACTGATACCCAGTAACACAGACACACATTTACAACAAGTAACAAAGACATACACTGACACCCAGTAATAAAGACATACACTGACACCAAGTAACAAAGACATACACTGATACCCAGTAACACAGACACACACTTACACCAAGTAACAAAGACATACACTGACACCAAGTAACAAAGACATACACTGATACCCAGTAACACAGACACACACTTACACCAAGTAACAAAGACATACACTGGCACCAAGTAACAAAGACAGACACTGACACCAAGTCACAAAGCCATACACTGATACCCAGTAACAAAGACATACACTGATACCCAGTAACAAAGACACACACTTACACCAAGTAACACAGACAGACAATTACACAAAGTAACAAAGACATACACCTACACCAAGTATTTTGACATACACTGACAAAAAGTAACAAAGACATACACTGATACCCAGTAACACAGACACACATTTACAACAAGTAACAAAGACATACACTGACACCCAGTAATAAAGACATACACTGACACCAAGTAACAAAGACATACACTGATACCCAGTAACACAGACACACACTTACACCAAGTAACAAAGACACACACTGATACCCAGTTACACAGACACACACTTACACCAAGTAACAAAGACATACACTGACACCCAGTAACAAAGACATTCACTGACAACAAGTCACAAACACATACAATGACACCAAGTAACAAAGACATACACTTACACCAAGTAACAAAGACACACACTTACACAAAGTAACACAGACATACACTGGCAACAAGTAACAAAGACATACAATGATACCCAGTAACACAGACACACTTACACCAAGTAACAAAGACACACTCATACACCAAGTAACAATGACATGCACTAGCACAAAGTCACAAACACATACACTGACACCAAGTCACAAAGACATACAATTACACCAAGTAACAAAGACATACACTGATACCCAGTAACACAGACACACACTGACACCAAGACACAAAGACACACTCTTACACCAAGTAAAAATGACATACACTGACACCAAGTCACAAACACATAGACTGACACCAAGTAAACATGACATACACTGACACCAAGTCACAAACACATAGACTGACACCAAGTAACAAAGACATACAATTACACCAAGTCACAAAGACAAACACTGATACCCAGTAACAAAGACATACACTGATACCCAGTAACACAGACAAACACTTACACCAAGTAACAAAGACACACACTGATACCCAGTAACACAGACACACACTTACACCAAGTAACAAAGACATACACTGACATCCAGTCACAAAGACATTCACTGACAACAAGTCACAAAGACATACACTTACACCAAGTAACAAGGACACACACTTACACCAAGTAACACTGACATACACTGACACCAAGTAACAAAGACAGACAATTACACCAAGTAACAAAGACATACACCTACACCAAGTATTTTGACATACACCGACACCAAGTAACAAAGTCATACACTGATACCCAGTAACACAGACACACACTTACACCAAGTAACAAAGACATACACTGACACCAAGTCACAAAGACACACACTGACACCCAGTAACAAAGACATACACTGACACCAAGTAACAAAGACATGCACTGATACCCAGTATCACAGACACACACTTACACCCAGTAACAAAGACATACACTGACACCAAGTAACAAAGACATACTCTGATACCCAGTTACACAGACACACACTTACACCAAGGAACAAAGACATACACTGACACCAAGTCACAAAGACACACACTGACACCCAGTAACAAAGACATGCACTGACACCATGTCACAAAGACATACACTGATACCCAGTAACAAAGACATACACTGATACCCATTAACGCAGACACACACTTACACCAAGTAACAAAGACACTGACTGATACCCAGTAACACAGACACACACTTACACCAAGATACAAAGACATTCATTGACACCCAGTAACAAAAACATACACTGACACCCAGTAACACAGACACACACGGACACCAAGTAACAAAAACACACACTTACACCAAGTATCACAGACACACACTGACTCCCAGTAACACAAACAAACACACTGACACCCAGTAACACAGACACACACTGAAACCAAGTAACAAAGACATACACTGATACCCAGTAACACAGACGCACACTAACACCAGGCAACAAAGACATACACTGACACCAAGTACAAAGACATACACTGATACCCAGTAACACAGACGCACACTTACACCAAGTAACAAAAACATACACATACACCAAGTAACACAGAAATACACTTACACCAAGTATTTTGACATACCATTACACCAAGTCCCAAAGACATACACTGTAACCCAGTAACACAGTCACACACGGACACCAAGTAACAAAGACACACACTTACACCAAGTAACAAAGACAGACACTGACATCCTGTCACAAAGACATACACTGACACCAAGTCACAAACACATAGACTGACACCAAGTAACAAAGACATACAATTACACCAAGTCACAAAGACAAACACTGATACCCAGTAACAAAGACATACACTGATACCCAGTAACACAGACAAACACTTACACCAAGTAACAAAGACACACACTGATACCCAGTAAAACAGACACACACTTACACCAAGTAACAAAGACATACACTGACATCCAGTCACAAAGACATTCACTGACAACAAGTCACAAAGACATACATTTACACCAAGTAACAAGGACACACACTTACACCAAGTAACACAGACATACACTGACACCAAGTAACAAAGACAGACAATTACACCAAGTAACAAAGACATACACCTACACCAAGTATTTTGACATACACCGACACCAAGTAATAAAGTCACACACTGATACCCAGTAACACAGACACGCACTTACACCAAGTAACAAAGACATACACTGACAAAAAGTCACAAAGACACACACTGACACCCAGTAACAAAGACATACACTGACACCAAGTAACAAAGACATACACTGATACCCAGTATCACAGACACACACTTACACCCAGTAACAAAGACATACACTGACACCAAGTAACAAAGACATACTCTGATACCCAGTTACACAGACACACACTGAAACCAAGTAACAAAGACATACACTGATACCCAGTAACACAGACGCACACTAACACCAGGTAACAAAGACATACACTGACACCAAGCACAAAGACATACACTGATACCCAGTAACACAGACGCACACTTACACCAAGTAACAAAAACATACACTTACACCAAGTAACACAGACATACACTTACACCAAGTATTTTGACATACCATTACACCAAGTCCCAAAGACATACACTGTAACCCAGTAACACAGACACACACGGACACCAAGTAACAAAGACACACACTTACACCAAGTAACAAAGACACACACTGTTAACCAGTTACACAGACACACACTTACACCAAGTAACAAAGACATACACTGACACCCAGTAACAAAGACATTCACTGACAACAAGTCACAAACACATACAATGACACCAAGTAACAAAGACATACACTTACACCAAGTAACAAAGACACACACTTACACCAAGTAACACAGACATACACTGGCAACAAGTAACAAAGACATACAATGATACCCAGTAACACAGACACACTTACACCAAGTAACAAAGACACACTCATACACCAAGTAACAATGACATGCACTGGCACCAAGTCACAAACACATACACTGACACCAAGTCACAAAGACATACAATTACACCAAGTAACAAAGACATACACTGATACCCAGTAACACAGACACACACTGACACCAAGACACAAAGACACACTCTTACACCAAGTAAAAATGACATACACTGACACCAAGTCACAAACACATACACTGACACCAAGTAACAAAGACATACAATTACACCAAGTCACAAAGACAAACACTGATACCCAGTAACAAAGACATACACTGATACCCAGTAACACAGACACACACTTACACCAAGTAACAAAGACATACACTGACATCCAGTCACAAAGACATTCACTGACAACAAGTCACAAAGAGATACACTTACACCAAGTAACAAGGACACACACTTACACCAAGTAACACAGACATACACTGACACCAAGTAACAAAGACAGACAATTACACCAAGTAACAAAGATATACACCTACACCAAGTATTTTGACATACACCGACACCAAGTAACAAAGTCATACACTGATACCCAGTAACACAGACACACACTTACACCAAGTAACAAAGACATACACTGACACCAAGTCACAAAGACACACACTGACACCCAGTAACAAAGACATACACTGACACCAAGTAACAAAGACATGCACTGATACCCAGTATCACAGACACACACTTACACCCAGTAACAAAGACATACACTGACACCAAGTAACAAAGACATACTCTGATACCCAGTTACACAGACACACACTTACACCAAGTAACAAAGACACACACTGATAACCAGTTACACAGACACACACTTACACCAAGTAACAAAGACATACACTGACACCCAGTAACAAAGACATTCACTGACAACAAGTCACAAACACATACAATGACACCAAGTAACAAAGACATACACTTACACCAAGTAACAAAGACACACACTTACACCAAGTAACACAGACATACACTGGCAACAAGTAACAAAGACATACAATGATACCCAGTAACACAGACACACTTACACCAAGTAACAAAGACACACTCATACACCAAGTAACAATGACATGCACTGGCACCAAGTCACAAACACATACACTGACACCAAGTCACAAAGACATACAATTACACCAAGTAACAAAGACATACACTGATACCCAGTAACACAGACACACACTGACACCAAGACACAAAGACACACTCTTACACCAAGTAAAAATTACATACACTGACACCAAGTCACAAACACATACACTGACACCAAGTAACAAAGACATACAATTACACCAAGTCACAAAGACAAACACTGATACCCAGTAACAAAGACATACACTGATACCCAGTAACACAGACACACACTTACACCAAGTAACAAAGACATACACTGACATCCAGTCACAAAGACATTCACTGACAACAAGTCACAAAGACATACACTTACACCAAGTAACAAGGACACACACTTACACCAAGTAACACAGACATACACTGACACCAAGTAACAAAGACAGACAATTACACCAAGTAACAAAGATATACACCTACACCAAGTATTTTGACATACACCGACACCAAGTAACAAAGTCATACACTGATACCCAGTAACACAGACACACACTTACACCAAGTAACAAAGACATACACTGACACCAAGTCACAAAGACACACACTGACACCCAGTAACAAAGACATACACTGACACCAAGTAACAAAGACATGCACTGATACCCAGTATCACAGACACACACTTACACCCAGTAACAAAGACATACACTGACACCAAGTAACAAAGACATACTCTGATACCCAGTTACACAGACACACACTTACACCAAGGAACAAAGACATGCACTGACACCAAGTCACAAAGACACACACTGACACCCAGTAACAAAGACATGCACTGACACCATTTCACAAAGACATACACTGATACCCAGTAACAAAGACATACACTGATACCCAGTAACGCAGACACACTCTTACACCAAGTAACAAAGACACTGACTGATACCCAGTAACACAGACACACACTTACACCAAGATACAAAGACATTAATTGACACCCAGTAACAAAAACATACACTGACACCCAGTAACACAGACACACACGGACACCAAGTAACAAAGACACACACTTACACCAAGTATCACAGACACACACTGACTCCCAGTAACACAAACAAACACACTGACACCCAGTAACACAGACACACACTGAAACCAAGTAACAAAGACATACACTGATACCCAGTAACACAGACGCACACTAACACCAGGTAACAAAGACATACACTGATACCCAGTAACACAGACACACACTGACACCCAGTAACACAGACATACACTGACACCAAGTAACAAAGACACACACTGACACCCAGTAACACAGACATACACTGACACCAAGTAACAAAGACAGACAATTGCAACAAGTAACAAAGACATACACTTACACCAAGTATTTTGACATACACTGACACCAAGTAACAAAGACATACACTGACACCAAGTAAAACAGACACACACAGACACCCAGTAAAAAAGACTTACACTGACACCAAGTCACAAAACAATACACTGATACCAAGTCGCAAAGACATACACTGATGCCCAGTAACACAGACACACACTTACACCAAGTAACAAAGACACACACTGATACCCAGTTACACAGACACACACTTACACCAAGTAACAAAGACATACACTGACACCCAGTAACAAAGACATTCACTGACAACAAGTCACAAACACATACAATGACACCAAGTAACAAAGACATACACTTACACCAAGTAACAAAGACACACACTTACACAAAGTAACACAGACATACACTGGCAACAAGTAACAAAGACATACAATGATACCCAGTAACACAGACACACTTACACCAAGTAACAAAGACACACTCATACACCAAGTAACAATGACATGCACTGGCACAAAGTCACAAACACATACACTGACACCAAGTCACAAAGACATACAATTACACCAAGTAACAAAGACATACACTGATACCCAGTAACACAGACACACACTGACACCAAGACACAAAGACACACTCTTACACCAAGTAAAAATGACATACACTGACACCAAGTCACAAACACATAGACTGACACCAAGTAACAAAGACATACAATTACACCAAGTCACAAAGACAAACACTGATACCCAGTAACAAAGACATACACTGATACCCAGTAACACAGACAAACACTTACACCAAGTAACAAAGACACACACTGATACCCAGTAACACAGACACACACTTACACCAAGTAACAAAGACATACACTGACATCCAGTCACAAAGACATTCACTGACAACAAGTCACAAAGACATACTCTTACACCAAGTAACAAGGACACACACTTACACCAAGTAACACTGACATACACTGACACCAAGTAAGAAAGACAGACAATTACACCAAGTAACAAAGACATACACCTACACCAAGTATTTTGACATACACCGACACCAAGTAACAAAGTCATACACTGATACCCAGTAACACAGACACACACTTACACCAAGTAACAAAGACATACACTGACACCAAGTCACAAAGACACACACTGACACCCAGTAACAAAGACATACACTGACACCAAGTAACAAAGACATACACTGATACCCAGTATCACAGACACACACTTACACCCAGTAACAAAGACATACACTGACACCAAGTAACAAAGACATACTCTGATACCCAGTTACACAGACACACACTTACACCAAGGAACAAAGACATACACTGACACCAAGTCACAAAGACACACACTGACACCCAGTAACAAAGACATGCACTGACACCATGTCACAAAGACATACACTGATACCCAGTAACAAAGACATACACTGATACCCAGTAACGCAGACACACACTGACACCAAGTAACAAAGACACTGACTGATACCCAGTAACACAGACACACACTTACACCAAGATACAAAGACATTCATTGACACCCAGTAACAAAAACATACACTGACACCCAGTAACACAGACACACACGGACACCAAGTAACAAAGACACACACTTACACCAAGTATCACAGACACACACTGACTCCCCGTAACACAAACAAACACACTGACACCCAGTAACACAGACACACACTGAAACCAAGTAACAAAGACATACACTGATACCCAGTAACACAGACGCACACTAACACCAGGCAACAAAGACATACACTGACAGCAAGTACAAAGACATACACTGATACCCAGTAACACAGACGCACACTTACACCAAGTAACAAAAACATACACTTACCCCAAGTAACACAGACATACACTTACACCAAGTATATTGACATACCATTACACCAAGTCCCAAAGACATACACTGTAACCCAGTAACACAGTCACACACGGACACCAAGTAACAAAGACACACACTTACACCAAGTAACAAAGACACACACTGACATCCAGTCACAAAGACATACACTGACACCAAGTCACAAACACATAGACTGACACCAAGTAACAAAGACATACAATTACACCAAGTAACAAAGACACACACTGATAACCAGTTACACAGACACACACTTACACCAAGTAACAAAGACATACACTGACACCCAGTAACAAAGACATTCACTGACAACAAGTCACAAACACATACAATGACACCAAGTAACAAAGACATACACTTACACCAAGTAACAAAGACACACACTTACACCAAGTAACACAGACATACACTGGCAACAAGTAACAAAGACATACAATGATACCCAGTAACACAGACACACTTACACCAAGTAACAAAGACACACTCATACACCAAGTAACAATGACATGCACTGGCACCAAGACACAAACACATACACTGACACCAAGTCACAAAGACATACAATTACACCAAGTAACAAAGACATACACTGATACCCAGTAACACAGACACACACTGACACCAAGACACAAAGACACACTCTTACACCAAGTAAAAATGACATACACTGACACCAAGTCACAAACACATACACTGACACCAAGTGACAAAGACATACAATTACACCAAGTCACAAAGACAAACACTGATACCCAGTAACAAAGACATACACTGATACCCAGTAACACAGACAAACACTTACACCAAGTAACAAAGACACACACTGATACCCAGTAACACAGACACACACTTACACCAAGTAACAAAGACATACACTGACATCCAGTCACAAAGACATTCACTGACAACAAGTCACAAAGACATACACTTACACCAAGTAACAAGGACACACACTTACACCAAGTAACACAGACATACACTGACACCAAGTAACAAAGACAGACAATTACACCAAGTAACAAAGACATACACCTACACCAAGTATTTTTACATACACCGACACCAAGTAACAAAGTCATACACTGATACCCAGTAACACAGACACACACTTACACCAAGTAACAAAGACATACACTGACACCAAGTCACAAAGACACACACTGACACCCAGTAACAAAGACATACATTGACACCAAGTAACAAAGACATGCACTGATACCCAGTATCACAGACACACACTTACACCCAGTAACAAAGACATACACTGACACCAAGTAACAAAGACATACTCTGATACCCAGTTACACAGACACACACTTACACCAAGGAACAAAGACATACACTGACACCAAGTCACAAAGACACACACTGACACCCAGTAACAAAGACATGCACTGACACCAAGTCACAAAGACACACACTGACACCCAGTAACAAAGACATACATTGACACCAAGTAACAAAGACATGCACTGATACCCAGTATCACAGACACACACTTACACCCAGTAACAAAGACATACACTGACACCAAGTAACAAAGACATACTCTGATACCCAGTTACACAGACACACACTTACACCAAGGAACAAAGACATACACTGACACCAAGTCACAAAGACACACACTGATACCCAGTAACAAAGAGATACACTGATACCCAGTAACGCAGACACACACTTACACCAAGATACAAAGACATTCATTGACACCCAGTAACAAAAACATACACTGACACCCCGTAACACAGACACACACGGACACCAAGTAACAAAGACACACACTTACACCAAGTATCACAGACACACACTGACTCCCAGTAACACAAACAAACGCACTGACACCCAGTAACACAGACACACACTGAAACCAAGTAACAAAGACATACACTGATACCCAGTAACACAGACGCACACTAACAACAGGTAACAAAGACATACACTGACACCAAGTACAAAGACATACACTGATACCCAGTAACACAGACGCACACTTACACCAAGTAACAAAAACATACACTGACACCAAGTAACACAGACATACACTTACACCAAGTATTTTGACATACAATTACACCAAGTCCCAAAGACATACACTGTAACCCAGTAACACAGACACACACGGACACCAAGCAACAAAGACACACACTTACACCAAGTATCACAGACACAGACTGACTCCCAGTAACACAAACAAACACACTGACACCCAGTAAAAAAGACATACACTGACACCAAGTAACAAACACATACACTGATACCCAGTAACACAGACACACACTTACACCAAGTAACAAAGACATACACTGACACCAAGTCACAAAGACATACACTGATACCCAGTAACGCAGACGCACACTTACACCTAGTAACAATGACATTCACTTACACCAAGTAAGACAGACATACACTTACACCAACTATTGTGACATACACTGACACCCAGTAACAAAGACATCCACGGACAACAAGTCACAAACACATACACTGACACCAAGCAACAAAGACATACACTGACACCAAGTAACAAAGACATACACTGACACCCAGGAACACAGACACACACTGACACCAAGTAACAAAGACACACACTTACACCAAGTAACAAAGACATACACTGACAAGTAGTAACAAAGACACACACTTAATCCAAGTAACACAGACATACACTGACACCAAGTAACAAAGACAGAAAATTACACCAAGTAACAAAGGCATACACTTACACCAAGTATTTTGACATACACTGACACCAAGTAACAAAGACATGCACTGATACCCAGTAACACAGACACACACTTACACCAAGTAACAAAGACCTACACTGACACGAAGTCACAAAGACACACACTGACACCCAGTAACAAAGACATACACTGACACCAAGTAACAAAGACATACACTGATACCCAGTAAGAGAGACATACACTGATTCCCTGTAACACAGACACACACTCACACCCAGTAACAAAGACACACACTGACACCCAGTAACAAAGACATACACTGACACCAAGTCACAAAGACATACACTGATACCCAGTAACAAAGACATACACTGATACCCAGTAACACAGACACACACTTACACCAAGTAACAAAGACATACACTTACACCAAGTAACACAGACATACACTCACATTAACTATTTTGACATACACTTACACCAAGTAACAAAGACAGACACTGACACCCAGTAACAAAGACATCCACTGACAACAAGTCACAAACACATACACTGGCACCAATTAACAAAGACACACACTGACACCAAGTAACAAAGACATACACTGACAAGAAGTAACAAAGACACACACTTACTCCAAGTAACACAGACATACACTGACACCAAGTAACAAAGACAGAAAATTACACCAAGTAACAAAGACATACACATACACCAAGTATTTTGACACACACTGACACCAAGTAACAAAGACATACACTGATACCCAATAACACAGACACACACTTACACCAAGTAACAAAGACATACACTGACACGATGTCACAAAGACACACACTGACACCCAGTAACAAAGACATACACTGACACCCAGTAACACAGACACACACTTACACCAAGTAACAAATACATACCCTGACACCAAGTCACAAAGACACACACTGACACCCAGTAACAAAGACATACACTGACACCAAGTCACAAAGACATACACTGATCCCCAGTAACAAAGACATACACTGATACCCAGTAACACAGACACACACTTACACCCAGTAACAAAGACATACACTGACACCAAGTAACAAAGACATACACTGACACCAAGTCACAAAGACACACACTGACACCCAGTAACAAAGACATACACTGACACCAAGTCACAAAGACATACAATGATACACAGTAACAAAGACATACACTGATGCCCAGTAACACAGACACACACTTACACCAAGTAACTAAGACACACACTGATACCCAGTAACACAGACACACACATACACCAAGTAACAAAGACATACACTGACACCCAGTAACAAAAACTTACACTGACACCAGGTAACACAGACACACACGGACACGAAGTAACAAAGACACACACTTACACCAAGTAACGCAGACACACACTGACACCCAGTAACACAAACAAGCACACTGACACCCAGTAACAAAGACACACACTGACACCAAGTAACAAAGACAGACACTGATACCCAGTAACACAGACGCACACTTAAACCAAGTAACAAAGACATTCACTGACACCAAGTAACAAAGACATACACTGATACCCAGTAACACAGACGCACACTTACACCAAGTAACAAAGACATATACTTACACCAAGTAACACAGACATACACTGACACCAAGTATTTTGACATACACTTACACCAAGTAACAAAGACATACACTGACACCCAGTAACACAGATACACACTTTCACCAAGTAACAAAGACACACACTGATACCCAGTAACACAGACACACAATTACACCAAGTATCAAAGACATACACTGACACCCAGTAACAAAGACATACACTGACACCCAGTAACACGGACGCACACGGACATCAAGTAAAAAAGACACACACTTACACCAAGTAACACAGACACACACTGACCCCCAGTAACACAGACACACACTTACACCAAGTAACAAAGACATGCACTGACACCAAGTAACAAAGACATACACTGATACCCAGTGACACAGACGCAACTTACACCAAGTTAGAAAGACATACAATTACACCAAGTCACAAAGACAAACACTGATACCCAGTAACAAAGACATACACTGATACCCAGTAACACAGACAAACACTTACACCAAGTAACAAAGACACACACTGATACCCAGTAACACAGACACACAATTACACCAAGTAACAAAGACATACACTGACATCCAGTCACAAAGACATTCACTGACAACAAGTCACAAAGACATACACTTACACCAAGTAACAAGGACACACACTTACACCAAGTAACACAGACACACACTGACACCAAGTAACAAAGACAGACAATTACACCAAGTAACAAAGACATACACCTACACCAAGTATTTTGACATACACCGACACCAAGTAACAAAGTCATACACTGATACCCAGTAACACAGACACACACTTACACCAAGTAACAAAGACATACACTGACACCAAGTCACAAAGACACACACTGACACCCAGTAACAAAGACATTCACTGACACCAAGTAACAAAGACATACACTGATACCCAGTATCACAGACACACACTTACACCCAATAACAAAGACATACACTGACACCAAGTAACAAAGACATACTCTGATACCCAGTTACACAGACACACACTTACACCAAGGAACAAAGACATACACTGACACCAAGTCACAAAGACACACACTGACACCCAGTAACAAAGACATGCACTGACACCATGTCACAAAGACATACACTGATACCCAGTAACAAAGACATACACTGATACCCAGTAACGCAGACACACACTTACACCAAGTAACAAAGACACTGACTGAAACCCAGTAACACAGACACACACTTACACCAAGGAACAAAGACATGCACTGACACCATGTCACAAAGACATTCATTGACACCCAGTAACAAAAACATACACTGAGACCCAGTAACACAGACTGACACGGACACCAAGTAACAAAGACACACACTTACACCAAGTATCACAGACACACACTGACTCCCAGTAACATAAACAAACACACTGACACCCAGTAACACAGACACAGACTGAAACCAAGTAACAAAGACATACACTGATACCCAGTAACACAGACGCACACTAACACCAGGTAACAAAGACATACACTGACACCAAGTACAAAGACATACACTGATACCCAGTAACACAGACGCACACTTACACCAAGTAACAAAAACATACACTTACACCAAGTAACACAGACATACACTTACACCAAGTATTTTGACATACAATTGCACCAAGTCCCAAAGACATACACTGTAACCCAGTAACACAGACACACACGGACACCACGTAACAAAGACACACACTTACACCAAGTATCACAGACACAGACTGACTCCCAGTAACACAAACAAACACACTGACACCCAGTAACAAAGACATACACTGACACCAAGTAACAAAGACATACACTGATACCCAGTAACACAGACACACACTTACACCAAGTAACAAAGACATACACTGACACCAAGTCACAAAGACATACACTGATACCGAGTAACGCAGACGCACACTTACACCTAGTAACAATGACATTCACTTACACCAAGTAAGACAGACATACACTTACACCAACTATTGTGACATACACTGACACCCAGTAACAAAGACATCCACGGACAACAAGTCACAAACACATACACTGACACCCAGCAACAAAGACATACACTGACACCAAGTAACAAAGACATACACTGACACCCAGGAACACAGACACACACTGACACCAAGTAACAAAGACACACACTTACACCAAGTAACAAAGACATACACTGACAAGAAGTAACAAAGACACACACTTACTCCAAGTAACACAGACATACACTGACACCAAGTAACAAAGACAGAAAATTACACCAAGTAACAAAGACATACACTTACACCAAGTATTTTGACATACACTGACACCAAGTAACAAAGACATGCACTGATACCCAGTAACACAGACACACACTTACACCAAGTAACAAAGACCTACACTGACACGAAGTCACAAAGACACACACTGACACCCAGTAACAAAGACATACACTGACACCAAGTAACAAAGACCTACACTGATACCCAGTAAGAGAGACATACACTGATTCCCAGTAACACAGACACACACTTACACCCAGTAACAAAGACACACACTGACACCCAGTAACAAAGAGATACACTGACACCAAGTCACAAAGACATACACTGGTACCCAGTAACAAAGACATACACTGATACCCAGTAACACAGACACACACTTACACCAAGTAACAAAGACATACAATTACACCAAGTAACACAGACATACACTCACATTAACTATTTTGACATACACTTACACCAAGTAACAAAGACAGACACTGACACCCAGTAACAAAGACATCCACTGACAACAAGTCACAAACACATACACTGACACCAAGTAACAAAGACACACACTGACACCAAGTAACAAAGACATACACTGACAAGAAGTAACAAAGACACACACTTACTCCAAGTAACACAGACATACACTGACACCAAGTAACAAAGACAGAAAATTACACCAAGTAACAAAGACATACACAGACACCAAGTATTTTGACATACACTGACACCAAGTAACAAAGACATACACTGATACCCAATAACACAGACACACACTTACACCAAGTAACAAAGACATACACTGAAACGATGTCACAAAGACACACACTGACACCCAGTAACAAAGACATACACTGACACCAAGTCACAAAGACACACACTGACACCCAGTAACAAAGACATACACTGACACCAAGTCACAAAGACATACACTGATACCCAGTAACAAAGACATACACTGATACCCAGTAACACAGACACACACTTACACCCAGTAACAAAGACATACACTGACACCAAGTAACAAAGACATACACTGACACCAAGTCACAAAGACACACACTGACACCCAGTAACAAAGACATACACTGACACCAAGTCACAAAGACATACAATGATACACAGTTACAAAGACATACACTGATGCCCAGTAACACAGACACACACTTACACCAAGTAACTAAGACACACACTGATACCCAGTAACACAGACACACACATACACCAAGTAACAAAGACATACACTGACACCCAGTAACAAAAACTTACACTGACACCAGGTAACACAGACACACACGGACACGAAGTAACAAAGACACACACTTACACCAAGTAACACAGACACACACTGACACCCAGTAACACAAACAAGCACACTGACACCCAGTAACAAAGACACACACTGACACCAAGTAACAAAGACAGACACTGATACCCAGTAACACAGACGCACACTTAAACCAAGTAATAAAGACATTCACTGACATCAAGTAACAAAGACATACACTGATACCCAGTAACACAGACGCACACTTACACCAAGTAACAAAGACATATACTTACACCAAGTAACACAGACATACACTGACACCAAGTATTTTGACATACACTTACACCAAGTAACAAAGACATACACTGACACCCAGTAACACAGATACACACTTTCACCAAGTAACAAAGACACACACTGATACCCAGTAACACAGACACACACTTACACCAAGTATCAAAGACATACACTGACACCCAGTAACAATGACATACACTGACACCCAGTAACACAGACGCACACGGAGATCAAGTAAAAAAGGCACACACTTACACCAAGTAACACAGACACACACTGACCCCCAGTAACACAGACACACACTTACACCAAGTAACAAAGACATGCACTGACACCAAGTAACAAAGACATACACTGATACCCAGTGACACAGACGCAACTTACACCAAGTAACAAAGACATACAATGACACCAAGTAACAAAGACATACACTGATACCCAGTAACACAGACGCACACTTACACCAAGTAACAAAGACATACACTTACACCAAGTATTTTGACATACAATTGCACCAAGTCACAAAGACATACACTGAAACCTAATAACAAAGAAATACACTGACAAGAAGTCACAAAAACCTACACTGACAACAATTAACAAAGACATACAATGATACCCAGTAACACAGACACACACTGACACCAAGTCACAAAGACATACACTGATACCCAGTAACAAAGACATACACTGATACCCAGTAACACAGACACACACTTACACCCAGTAACAAAGACATACACTGACACCAAGTAACAAAGACATACACTGACACCAAGTCACAAAGACACACACTGACACCCAGTAACAAAGACATACACTGACACCAAGTCACAAAGACATACAATGATACACAGTTACAAAGACATGCACTGATGCCCAGTAACACAGACACACACTTGCACCAAGTAACTAAGACACACACTGATACCCAGTAACACAGACACACACATACACCAAGTAACAAAGACATACACTGACACCCAGTAACAAAAACTTACACTGACACCAGGTAACACAGACACACACGGACACGAAGTAACAAAGACACACACTTACACCAAGTAACACAGACACACACTGACACCCAGTAACACAAACAAGCACACTGACACCCTGTAACAAAGACACACACTGACAACAAGTAACAAAGACAGACACTGATACCCAGTAACACAGACGCACACTTAAACCAAGTAATAAAGACATACACTGACTCCAAGTAACAAAGACATACACTGATACCCAGGAACACAGACGCACACTTACACCAAGTAACAAAGACATATACTTACACCAAGTAACACAGACATACATTGACACCAAGTATTTTGACATACACTTACACTAAGTAACAAAGACATACAGTGCCACCCAGTAACACAGACACACACTTACACCAAGTAACACAGGCAAACACTGAAACCCAGTAACACAAACAAACACACTGACACTCAGAAACAAAGACACACACTGACACCAAGTAACAAAGACAGACACTGATACCCAGTAACACAGACGTACACTTACACCAAGTAACAAAGACATACACTGACTCCAAGTAACAAAGACATACACTGATAGCCAGTAACACAGACACACACTTACACCCAGTAACAAAGACACACACTGACACCCAGTAACAAAGATATACACTGACACCAAGTCACAAAGACATACACTGGTACCCAGTAACAAAGACATACACTGATACCCAGTAACACAGACACACACTTACACCAAGTAACAAAGACATACAATTACACCAAGTAACACAGACATACACTCACATTAACTATTTTGACATACACTTACACCAAGTAACAAAGACAGACACTGACACCCAGTAACAAAGACATCCACTGACAACAAGTCACAAACACATACACTGACACCAAGTAACAAAGACACACACTGACACCAAGTAACAAAGACATACACTGACAAGAAGTAACAAAGACACACACTTACTCCAAGTAACACAGACATACACTGACACCAAGTAACAAAGACAGAAAATTACACCAAGTAACAAAGACATCCACATACACCAAGTATTTTGACATACACTGACACCAAGTAACAAAGACATACACTGATACCCAATAACACAGACACACAATTACACCAAGTAACAAAGACATACACTGACACGATGTCACAAAGACACACACTGACACCCAGTAACAAAGACATACACTGACACCAAGTCACAAAGACACACACTGACACCCAGTAACAAAGACATACACTGACACCAAGTCACAAAGACATACACTGATACCCAGTAACAAAGACATACACTGATACCCAGTAACACAGACACACACTTACACCCAGTAACAAAGACATACACTGACACCAAGTAACAAAGACATACACTGACACCAAGTCACAAAGACACACACTGACACCCAGTAACAAAGACATACACTGACACCAAGTCACAAAGACATACAATGATACACAGTTACAAAGACATACACTGATGCCCAGTAACACAGACACACACTTACACCAAGTAACTAAGACACACACTGATACCAAGTAACACAGACACACACATACACCAAGTAACAAAGACATACACTGACACCCAGTAACAAAAACTTACACTGACACCAGGTAACACAGACACACACGGACACGAAGTAACAAAGACACACACTTACACCAAGTAACACAGACACACACTGACACCCAGTAACACAAACAAGCACACAGACACCCAGTAACAAAGACACACACTGACACCAAGTAACAAAGACAGACACTGATACCCAGTAACACAGACGCAAACTTAAACCAAGTAATAAAGACATTCACTGACACCAAGTAACAAAGACATACACTGATACCCAGTAACACAGACGCACACTTACACCAAGTAACAAAGACATATATTTACACCAAGTAACACAGACATACACTGACACCAAGTATTTTGACATACACTTACACCAAGTAACAAAGACATACACTGACACCCAGTAACACAGATACACACTTTCACCAAGTAACAAAGACACACACTGATACCCAGTAACACAGACACACACTTACACCAAGTATCAAAGACATACACTGACACCCAGTAACAAAGACATACACTGACACCCAGTAACACAGACGCACACGGAGATCAAGTAAAAAAGGCACACACTTACACCAAGTAACACAGACACACACTGACCCCCAGTAACACAGGCACACACTTACACCAAGTAACAAAGACATGCACTGACACCAAGTAACAAAGACATACACTGATACCCAGTGACACAGAAGCAAATTACACCAAGTAACAAAGACATACAATGACACCAAGTAACAAAGACATACACTGATACACAGTAACACAGACGCACACTTACACCAAGTAACAAAGACATACACTTACACCAAGTAACAAAGACATACACTTACACCAAGTATTTTGACATACAATTGCACCAAGTCACAAAGACATACACTGAAACCCAGTAACAAAGAAATACACTGACAAGAAGTCACAAAAACATACACTGACAACAAGTAACAAAGACATACACTTACACCAAGTAACAAAGACATACACTGACACCCAGGAACACAGACACACACTGACACCAAGTAACAAAGACAAACACTTACACCAAGTAACAAAGACATACACTGACGAGAAGTAACAAAGACACACACTTACACCAAGTAACACAGACATACACTGACACCAAGTAACAAAGACGTACACTTGCACCAAGTATTTTGACATACACTGACACCAAGTAACAAAGACATACACTGATACCCTGTAACACAGACACACACTTACACCAAGTATCAAAGACATACACTGACACGAAGTCACAAAGACACACACTGACACCCAGTAACAAAGACATACACTGACACCAAGTAACAAAGACATACACTGATACCCAGTAACACAGACACACACTTACACTAAGTAACAAAGACATACACTGACACCAAGTCACAAAGAGACACACTGACATCCAGTAACAAAGACATACACTGACACCCAGTCACAAAGACATACACTGATACCCAGGAACAAAGACCTACACAGATACCCAGTAACACAGACACACACTTACACCAAGTAACAAAGACATACATTGATTCCCAGTAACACAGACACACACTTACACCAAGTAACAAAGACATACACTGTTACCAAGTAACACAAACACACACTTACACCAAGTAACAAAGACATACACTGACACAAAGTCACAAAGACACACAGTGACACCCAGTAACAAAGACATACACTGACACCAAGTCACAAAGACATACACTGATACCCAGTAACAAAGACATACACTGATACCCAGTAACACAGACACACACTTACACCCAGTAACAAAGACAGACACTGACACCAAGTAACAAAGACATACAATGACACCACGTCACAAAGACATACACTGATACACAGTAACAAATACATACACTGATACCCAGTAACACAGACAAACACTTACACCAAGTAACAAAGATACACACTGATACCCAGTAACACAGACACACACTTACACAAAGTAACAAAGACATACACTGACACCCAGTAACAAAAACTTACACTGACACCCAGTAACACAGACACACACGGACACCAAGAAACAAAGACACACACTTACACCAAGTAACACAGACAAACACTGACACCCAGTAACACAAACTAACACACTGACACCCAGAAACAAAGACACACACTGACACCAAGTAACAAAGACAGACACTGATACCCAGTAACACAGACGTACACTTACACCAAGTAACAAAGACATACACTGACTCCAAGTAACAAAGACATACACTGATACCCAGGAACACAGACGCACACTTACACCAAGTAACAAAGACATATACTTACACCAAGTAACACAGACATACATTGACACCAAGTATTTTGACATACACTTACACTAAGTAACAAAGACATACAGTGCCACCCAGTAACACAGACACACACTTACACCAAGTAACACAGGCAAACACTGACACCCAGTAACACAAACAAACACACTGACACTCAGAAACAAAGACACACACTGACACCAAGTAACAAAGACAGACACTGATACCCAGTAACACAGACGTACACTTACACCAAGTAACAAAGACATACACTGACTCCAAGTAACAAAGACATACACTGATAGCCAGTAACACAGACACACACTTACACCCAGTAACAAAGACACACACTGACACCCAGTAACAAAGACATACACTGACACCAAGTCACAAAGACATACACTGGTACCCAGTAACAAGACATACACTGATACCCAGTAACACAGACACACACTTACACCAAGTAACAAAGACATACAATTACACCAAGTAACACAGACATACACTCACATTAACTATTTTGACATACACTTACACCAAGTAACAAAGACAGACACTGACACCCAGTAACAAAGACATCCACTGACAACAAGTCACAAACACATACACTGACACCAAGTAACAAAGACACACACTGACACCAAGTAACAAAGACATACACTGACAAGAAGTAACAAAGACACACACTTACTCCAAGTAACACTGACATACACTGACACCAAGTAACAAAGACAGAAAATTACACCAAGTAACAAAGACATACACATACACCAAGTATTTTGACATACACTGACACCAAGTAACAAAGACATACACTGATACCCAATAACACAGACACACAATTACACCAAGTAACAAAGACATACACTGACACGATGTCACAAAGACACACACTGACACCCAGTAACAAAGACATACACTGACACCAAGTCACAAAGACACACACTGACACCCAGTAACAAAGACATACACTGACACCAAGTCACAAAGACATACACTGATACCCAGTAACAAAGACATACACTGATACCCAGTAACACAGACACACACTTACACCCAGTAACAAAGACATACACTGACACCAAGTAACAAAGACATACACTGACACCAAGTCACAAAGACACACACTGACACCAAGTAACAAAGACATACACTGACACCAAGTCACAAAGACATACAATGATACACAGTTACAAAGACATACACTGATGCCCAGTAACACAGACACACACTTACACCAAGTAACTAAGACACACACTGATACCCAGTAACACAGACACACACATACACCAAGTAACAAAGACATACACTGACACCCAGTAACAAAAACTTACACTGACACCAGGTAACACAGACACACACGGACACGAAGTAACAAAGACACACACTTACACCAAGTAACACAGACACACACTGACACCCAGTAACACAAACAAGCACACTGACACCCAGTAACAAAGACACACACTGACACCAAGTAACAAAGACAGACACTGATACCCAGTAACACAGACGCACACTTAAACCAAGTAATAAAGACATTCACTGACACCAAGTAACAAAGACATACACTGATACCCAGTAACACAGACGCACACTTACACCAAGTAACAAAGACATATACTTACACCAAGTAACACAGACATACACTGACACCAAGTATTTTGACATACACTTACACCAAGTAACAAAGACATACACTGACACCCAGTAACACAGATACACACTTTCACCAAGTAACAAAGACACACACTGATACCCAGTAACACAGACACACACTTACACCAAGTATCAAAGACATACACTGACACCCAGTAACAAAGACATACACTGACACCCAGTAACACAGACGCACACGGAGATCAAGTAAAAAAGGCACACACTTACACCAAGTAACACAGACACACACTGACCCCCAGTAACACAGACACACACTTACACCAAGTAACAAAGACATGCACTGACACCCAGTAACAAAGACATACACTGATACACAGTAACAAAGACGCACACTTACACCAAGTAACAAAGACACACACTTACACCAAGTAACAAAGACATACAATGACACCAAGTAACAAAGACATACACTGATACACAGTAACAAAGACGCACACTTACACCAAGTAACAAAGACATACACTTACACCAAGTAACAAAGACATACACTTACACCAAGTATTTTGACATACAATTGCACCAAGTCACAAAGACATACACTGAAACCCAGTAACAAAGCAATACACTGACAAGAAGTCACAAAAACATACACTGACAACAAGTAACAAAGACATACACTTACACCAAGTAACAAAGACATACACTGACACCCAGGAACACAGACACACACTGACACCAAGTAACAAAGACAAACACTTAAACCAAGTAACAAAGACATACACTGACGAGAAGTAACAAAGACACACACTTACACCAAGTAACACAGACATACACTGACACCAAGTAACAAAGACGTACACTTGCACCAAGTATTTTGACATACACTGACACCAAGTAACAAAGACATACACTGATACCCAGTAACACAGACACACACTTACACCAAGTATCAAAGACATACACTGACACCAAGTTCCAAAGACATACACTGATCCCCAGCAACAAAGACATACACTGATACCCAGTAACACAGACGCACACTTACACCAAGTAACAAAGACATACACTGACACCCAGTAACAAAGACATCCACTGACAACAAGTCACGAACACATACACTTACACCAAGTAACAAAGACATACACTGACACCCATGAACACAGACACACACTGACACCAAGTAACAAAGACACGCACTTACACCAAGTAACAAAGACATACACTGACAAGAATTAACAAAGACACACACTTACACCAAGTAACACAGACATACACTGACCCCAAGTAACAAAGACAGAAATTTACACCAAGCAACAAAGACATACACTTACACCTATTATTTTGACATACACTGACACCAAGTAACAAAGACATACACTGATACCCAGTAACACAGACACACACTTACGCCAAGTAACAAAGTCATACACTGACACGAAGTCACAAAGACACACACTGACACCCAGTAACAAAGACATACACTGACACCAAGTAACAAAGACATACACTGATACCCAGTAACACAGACACACACTTACACTAAGTAACAAAGACATACACTGACACCAAGTCACAAAGAGACACACTGACATCCAGTAACAAAGACATACACTGACACCCAGTCACAAAGACATACACTGATACCCAGGAACAAAGACCTACACAGATACCCAGTAACACAGACACACACTTACACCAAGTAACAAAGACATACATTGATTCCAAGTAACACAGACACACACTTACACCAAGTAACAAAGAAATACACTGATACCAAGTAACACAAACACACACTTACACCAAGTAACAAAGACATACACAGACACAAAGTCACAAAGACACACAGTGACACCCAGTAACAAAGACATACACTGACACCAAGTCACAAAGACATACACTGATACCCAGTAACAAAGACATACACTGATACCCAGTAACACAGACACACACTTACACCCAGTAACAAAGACAGACACTGACACCAAGTAACAAAGACATACACTAACACCAAGTCACAAAGACAGACACTGACACCCAGTAACAAAGACATACAATGACACCAAGTCACAAAGACATACACTGATACAGAGTAACAAATACATACACTGATACCCCGTAACACAGACAAACACTTACACCAAGTAACAAAGATACACACTGATACCCAGTAACACAGACACACACTTACACAAAGTAACAAAGACATACACTGACACCCAGTAACAAAAACTTACACTGACACCCAGTAACACAGACACACACGGACACCAAGAAACAAAGACACACACTTACACCAAGTAACACAGACAAACACTGACACCCAGTAACACAAACAAACACACTGACACCCAGAAACAAAGACACACACTGACACCAAGTAACAAAGACAGACACTGATACCCAGTAACACAGACGTACACTTACACCAAGTAACAAAGACATACACTGACTCCAAGTAACAAAGACATACACTGATACCCAGGAACACAGACGCACACTTACACCAAGTAACAAAGACATATACTTACACCAAGTATCACAGACATACATTGACACCAAGTATTTTGACATACACTTACACTAAGTAACAAAGACATACAGTGCCACCCAGTAACACAGACACACACTTACACCAAGTAACACAGGCAAACACTGACACCCAGTAACACAAACAAACACACTGACACCCAGAAACAAAGACACACACTGACACCAAGTAACAAAGACAGACACTGATACCCAGTAACACAGACGTACACTTACACCAAGTAACAAAGACATACACTGACACCGAGTAAGACAGATACACACGGACACCAAGTAACAAAGACACACACTTACACCAAGTAACACAGACACACACTGACCCACAGTAACACAGACACACACTTACACCAAGTAACAAAGACATGCACTGACACCAAGTAACAAAGACATGCACTGATACCCAGTGACCCAGACGCAACTTACACCAAGTAACAAAGACATACACTGACACCAAGTAACAAAGACATACACTGATACCCAGTAACACAGACGCACACTTACACCAAGTAACAAAGACATACACTTACACCAAGTAACACTGACGTACTCTTACACCAAGTATTGTGACATACAATTACACCAAGTCACAAAGACATGCACTGAAACCCAGTAACAAAGAAATCCACTGACAACAAGTCACAAAAACATACACTGACACCAAGTAACAAAGACATACACTTACACCAAGTAACAAAGACATACACTGACACCCAGGAACACAGACACAAACTGACACCAAGTAACAAAGACACACACTTACACCAAGTAACAAAGACAGGCACTGACAAGAAGTAACAAAGACACACACTTACACCAAGTAACAAAGACATACACTGACACCCAGGAACACAGACACACACTGACACCAAGTAACAAAGACAAACACTTAAACCAAGTAACAAAGACATACACTGACGAGAAGTAACAAAGACACACACTTACACCAAGTAACACAGACATACACTGACACCAAGTAACAAAGACGTACACTTGCACCAAGTATTTTGACATACACTGACACCAAGTAACAAAGACATACACTGATACCCAGTAACACAGACACACACTTACACCAAGTATCAAAGACATACACTGACACCAAGTTCCAAAGACATACACTGATCCCCAGCAACAAAGACATACACTGATACCCAGTAACACAGACGCACACTTACACCAAGTAACAAAGACATACACTGACACCCAGTAACAAAGACATCCACTGACAACAAGTCACGAACACATACACTTACACCAAGTAACAAAGACATACACTGACACCCATGAACACAGACACACACTGACACCAAGTAACAAAGACACACACTTACACCAAGTAACAAAGACATACACTGACAAGAAGTAACAAAGACACACACTTACACCAAGTAACACAGACATACACTGACCCCAAGTAACAAAGACAGAAATTTACACCAAGCAACAAAGACATACACTTACACCAAGTATTTTGACATACACTGACACCAAGTAACAAAGACATACACTGATACCCAGTAACACAGACACACACTTACGCCAAGTAACAAAGTCATACACTGACACGAAGTCACAAAGACACACACTGACACCCAGTAACAAAGACATACACTGACACCAAGTAACAAAGACATACACTGATACCCAGTAACACAGACACACACTTACACTAAGTAACAAAGACATACACTGACACCAAGTCACAAAGAGACACACTGACATCCAGTAACAAAGACATACACTGACACCCAGTCACAAAGACATACACTGATACCCAGGAACAAAGACCTACACAGATACCCAGTAACACAGACACACACTTACACCAAGTAACAAAGACATACATTGATTCCAAGTAACACAGACACACACTTACACCAAGTAACAAAGACATACACTGATACCAAGTAACACAAACACACACTTACACCAAGTAACAAAGACATACACAGACACAAAGTCACAAAGACACACAGTGACACCCAGTAACAAAGACATACACTGACACCAAGTCACAAAGACATACACTGATACCCAGTAACAAAGACATACACTGATACCCAGTAACACAGACACACACTTACACCCAGTAACAAAGACAGACACTGACACCAAGTAACAAAGACATACACTAACACCAAGTCACAAAGACAGACACTGACACCCAGTAACAAAGACATACAATGACACCAAGTCACAAAGACATACACTGATACAGAGTAACAAATACATACACTGATACCCCGTAACACAGACAAACACATACACCAAGTAACAAAGATACACACTGATACCCAGTAACACAGACACACACTTACACAAAGTAACAAAGACATACACTGACACCCAGTAACAAAAACTTACACTGACCCCCAGTAACACAGACACACACGGACACCAAGAAACAAAGACGCACACTTACACCAAGTAACACAGACAAACACTGACACCCAGTAACACAAACAAACACACTGACACCCAGAAACAAAGACACACACTGACACCAAGTAACAAAGACAGACACTGATACCCAGTAACACAGACGTACACTTACACCAAGTAACAAAGACATACACTGACTCCAAGTAACAAAGACATACACTGATACCCAGGAACACAGACGCACACTTACACCAAGTAACAAAGACATATACTTACACCAAGTATCACAGACATACATTGACACCAAGTATTTTGACATACACTTACACTAAGTAACAAAGACATACAGTGCCACCCAGTAACACAGACACACACTTACACCAAGTAACACAGGCAAACACTGACACCCAGTAACACAAACAAACACACTGACACCCAGAAACAAAGACACACACTGACACCAAGTAACAAAGACAGACACTGATACCCAGTAACACAGACGTACACTTACACCAAGTAACAAAGACATACACTGACACCGAGTAAGACAGACACACACGGACACCAAGTAACAAAGACACACACTTACACCAAGTAACACAGACACACACTGACCCACAGTAACACAGACACACACTTACACCAAGTAACAAAGACATGCACTGACACCAAGTAACAAAGACATGCACTGATACCCAGTGACCCAGACGCAACTTACACCAAGTAACAAAGACATACACTGACACCAAGTAACAAAGACATACACTGATACCCAGTAACACAGACGCACACTTACACCAAGTAACAAAGACATACACTTACACCAAGTAACACTGACGTACTCTTACACCAAGTATTGTGACATACAATTACACCAAGTCACAAAGACATACACTGAAACCCAGTAACAAAGAAATCCACTGACAACAAGTCACAAAAACATACACTGACACCAAGTAACAAAGACATACACTTACACCAAGTAACAAAGACATACACTGACACCCAGGAACACAGACACAAACTGACACCAAGTAACAAAGACACACACTTACACCAAGTAACAAAGACAGGCACTGACAAGAAGTAACAAAGACACACACTTACACCAAGTAACACAGACATACACTGATACCAAGTAACAAAGACATACACTGACACCAAGTCACAAAGACACGCACTGACACCCAGTGACAAACACATACACTGACACCAAGTAACAAAGACATACACTGATACCCAGTAACACAGACACACACTTACACCAAGTAACAAAGACATACACGGACACCAAGTCACAAAGACATACACTGATACCCAGTAACACAGACGCACACTTACACCTAGTAACAAAGACATTCACTTACACCAAGTAAGACAGACATACACTTGCACCAACTATTTTGACAAACACTGACACCCAGTAACAAAGACATCCACGGACAGCAAGTCACAAACACATACACTGACACCAAGTAACAAAGACATACACTTACACCAAGTAACAAAGACATGCACTGACACCCAGGAACACAGACACACACTGACACCAAGTAACAAAGACACACACTTACACCAGGTAACAAAGACATACACTGACAAGAAGGAACAAAGACACACACTGACTCCAAGTAACACAGACATACACTGACACCAAGTAACAAAGACATACACTTACACCAAGTATTTTGACATACACTGACACCAAGTAACAAAGACATACACTGACACGAAGTCACAAAGACACACACTGACACCCAGTAACAAAGACATACACTGACACAAAGTAACAAAGACATACACTGATACCCAGTAACACAGACACACACATACACCAAGTAACAAAGACATACACTGACACCAAGTAACAAAGACATACACTGATACCCAGTAACACAGACGCACACTTACACCAAGTAACAAAGACATACACTTACACCAAGTAACAATGACATACTCTTACACCAAGTATTCTGACATACAATTACACCAAGTCACAAAGACATACACTGAAACCCAGTAACAAAGAAATCCACTGACAACAAGTCACAAAAACATACACTGACACCAAGTAACAAAGACATACACTTACACCAAGTAACAAAGACATACACTGACACCCAGGAACACAGACACAAACTGACACCAAGTAACAAAGACACACACTTACACCAAGTAACAAAGACAGACACTGACAAGAAGTAACAAAGACACACACTTACACCATGTAACAAAGACATACACTGACACCAAGTAACAAAGACATACGCTGACACCAAGTCACAAAGACACGCACTGACACCCAGTGACAAACACATCCACGGACAACAAGTCACAAACACAAACACTGACACCAAGTAACAAAGTCATACACTTACACCAAGTAACAAAGACATGCACTGACACCCAGGAACACAGACACACACTGACACCAAGTAACAAAGACACACACGAACACCAGGTAACAAAGACATACACTGACAAGAAGTAACAAAGACACACACTTACTCCAAGTAACACAGACATACACTGACACCAAGTATCAAAGACATACACTTACACCAAGTATTTTGACATACACTGACACCAAGTAACAAAGACATACACTGACACGAAGTCACAAAGACACACACTGACACCCAGTAACAAAGACATACACTGACACAAAGTAACAAAGACATACACTGATACCCAGTAACACAGACACACACTTACACCAAGTAGCAAAGACATACACTGACACCAAGTCACAAAGACACACACTGACACCCAGCAACAAAGACATACACTGACACCAAGTCACAAAGACATACACTGATACCCAGTAACAAAGACATACACTGATACCCAGTAACACAGACACACTCTTACACCCAGAACAAATACATACACTGACACCAAGTAACAAAGACATACACAGACACCAAGTCACAAAGACACACACTGACACCCAGTAACAAAGACATACACTGACACCAAGTCACAAAGACATACACTGAAACCAGTAACAAAGACACACGCTGATACCCAGTAACACAGACACACACTTACACCAAGTAACAAAGACATACACTTACACCAAGTGACACAAACATACACTTACACCAACTATTTTGTCATACACTTACACCAAGTAACAAAGACATACACTGACACCCAGTAACAAAGACATCCACTGACAACAAGTCACAAACACATACACTGACACCAAGTAACAAAGAAATACACTTACATCAAGTAACAAAGACATACACTGACACCAAGTAACAAAGACATACACTGATATCCAGTAACACAGACACACACTTCCACCAAGTAACAAAGACATACACTGACACCCAGGAACACAGACACACACTGACACCAAGTAACAAAGACACACACTTACACCAAGTAACACAGACATACACTGACACCAAGTAACAAAGACATCCACTGACAACAAGTCACAAACACATACACTGACACCAAGTAACAAAGACATACACTGACACCAAGTAACAAAGACATACACTGATACCCAGTAATACAGACACACACTTACACCAAGTAACAAAGACATACACTGACACCAAGTCACAAAGACACACACTGACACCCAGTAACAAAGACATACACTGACACCAATTCACAAAGACATACACTGACACCCAGTAACAAAGACATACACTGATACCCAGTAACGCTGACAAACACTTACACCCAGTAACAAAGACATACACTGACACCAAGTAACAAAGACATACACTGACACCAAGTCACAAAGACACACACTGACACCCAGTAACAAAGACATACACTGACACCAAGTCACAAAGACATACACTGATACACAGTAACAAAGACACACACTTACACCAAGTAACACTGACACACACTGACACCCAGTAACGCAAACAAACGCACTGACACCCAGTAACAAAGACACACACTGACACCAAGTAACAACGACAGACACTGATACCCAGTAACACGGACGCTCACTTACACCAAGTAACAAAGACATACACTGACATCAAGTAACAAAGACATACACTGATACCCAGTAACACAGACGCACACTTACACCAAGTAACAATGACATATACTTACACCAAGTAACACAGACATACACTGACACCAAGTATTTTGACATACACTTACACCAAGTAACAAAGACATACACTGACACCCAGTAACACAGACACACACTTTCACCAAGTAACAAAGACACACACTGATACCCAGTAACACAGACACACACTTACACCAAGTAACAAAGACATACACTGACACCCAGTAACAAAGACATACACTGACACCCAGTAACACAGACACACACGGACACCAAGTAACACAGACACACACTGACCCCCAGTCACCCAGACACACACTTACACCAAGTAACAAAGACATGCACTGACACCAAGTAACAAAGACATACACTGATACCCAGTGACACAGACGCAACTTACACCAAGTAACAAAGACATACACTGACACCAAGTAACAAAGACATGCACTGACACCAAGTAACAAAGACATACACTGATACCCAGTGACACAGACGCAACTTACTCCAAGTAACAAAGACATACACTGACACCAAGTAACAACGAAATACACTGATACCCAGTAACACAGACGCACACTTACACCAAGTAACAAAGACATACACTTACACCAAGTAACACAGACATACACTTGCACCAAGTATATTGACAAACAATTACACCAAGTCACAAAGACATACACTGAATCCCAGTAACAAAGAAATCCACTGACAACAAGTCACAAAAACATACACTGACACCAAGTAATAAAGACATATACTTACACCAATTAACAAAGACATACACTGACACCCAGGAACACAGACACAAACTTACACCAAGTAACAAAGACACACACTTACACCAATTAACAAAGACAGACACTGACAAGAAGTAACAAAGACACACACTTACACCAAGTAACACAGACATACACTGACACCAAGTAACAAAGACATACACTTGCACCAAGTATTTTGACATACACTGACACCAAGTAACAAAGACATACACTGATACCCAGTAACACAGACACACACTTACACCAAGTAACAAAGACATGCACTGACACCAAGTCACAAAGACACGCACTGATACCCAGTAACAAAGACATACACTGACACCAAGTAACAAAGACATACACTGATACCCAGTAACACAGACACACACTTACACCAAGTAACAAAGAAACACACTGATACCCAGTAACACAGACACACATTTACACCAAGTAACACAGACACACACTGACACCCAGTAACACAAACAAACACACTGACACCCAGTAACAAAGACACACACTGACACCAAGTAACAAAGACAGACACTGGTACCCAGTAACACAGACGCACACTTACACCAAGTAACACAGACATACACTGACACCAAGTATTTTGACATACACTGACACCAAGTAACAAAGACATACACTGACACCCAGTAACACAGACACACACTTTCGCCAAGTAACAAAGACACACACTGATACCCAGTAAAACAGACGCACACTTACACCAAGTAACAAAGACATACACTGACACCCAGTAACAAAGACATACACTGACACCCAGTAACACAGACACACACGGACACCAAGTAACACAGACACACACTGACCCCCAGTAACACAGACACACACTTACACCAAGGAACAAAGACATGCACTGACACCAAGTAACAAAGACATGCACTAAAACCCAGTAACACAGACGCACACTTACACCAAGTAACAAAGACATACAATTACACCAAGTAACACAGACATACACTTACACCAAGTATTTTGACAGACAATTACACCAAGTCACAAAGACATACACTGAAACCCAGTAACAAAGAAATCCAATGACAACAAGTCACAAAAACATACACTGACAACAAGTAACAAAGACATACACTTACTCCAAGTAACAAAGACATACACTGACACCCAGGAACAAAGACACACACTGACACCAAGTAACAAAGACACACACTTACACCAAGTAACAAAGACATACACTATCAAGTAGTAACAAAGCCACACACTTACACCAAATAACACAGACATACACTGACACCAAGCAACAAAGACATCCACTGACAACAAGTCACAAACACATACACTGACACCAAGTAACAAAGACATACACTTACACCAAGTAACAAAGACATACACTGACACCAAGTAACAAAGACATACACTGATACCCAGTAACACAGACACACACTTACACCAAGTAACAAAGACATACACTGACACCAAGTCACAAAGACACACACTGACACCCAGTAACAAAGACATACACTGACACCAAGTCACAAAGACATACACTGATACGCAGTAACAAAGACAAACACTGACACCAAGTCACAAAGACACACACTGACACCCAGTAACAAAGACATACACTGACACCAATTCACAAAGACATACACTGATACACAGTAACAAAGACATACACTGATACCCAGTAACACAGACACACACTTACACCAAGTAACAAAGACACACACTGATACCCAGTAACACAGACACACACTTACACCAAGTAACACAGACACACACTGAAACCCAGTAACGCAAACAAACACACTTACACCCAGTAACAAAGACACACACTGACACCAAGCAACAAATACAGACACTGATACCCAGTAACACAGACGCTCACTTACACCATGTAACAATGACATGCACTGACACCAAGTAACAAAGACATACACTGATACCCAGTAACACAGACGCACACTTACACCAGGTAACAATGACATATACTTACACCAAACAACACAGACATACACTGACACCAAGTATTTTGACATACACTTACACCAAGTAACAAAGACATACACTGACACCCAGTAACACAGACACACACTTTCACCAAGTAACGAAGACACACACTGATACCCAGTAACACAGACACACACTTACACCAAGTAACAAAGACAGACACTGACACCCAGTAACAAAGACATACACTGACACCCAGTAACACAGACACACACGGACACCAAGTAACACAGACACACACTGACCCCCAGTAACACAGACACACACTTACACCAAGTCACAAAGACATGCACTGACACCAAGTAACAAAGACATACACTGATACCCAGTGACACAGACGCAACTTACACCAAGTAACAAAGACATACACTGACACCAAGTAACACAGACATATACTTAGACCAAGTATTTCGACATACAATTACACCAAGTCACAAAGACATACACTGAAACACAGTAACAAAGAAATCCACTGACAACAAGTCACAAAAACATACACTGACAACAAGTAACAAAGACATACACTTACACCAAGTAACAAAGACAGACTCTGACACCCAGGAACACAGACACACACTGACACCAAGTAACAAAGACACACACTTACACCAAGTAACAAAGACATACACTGACAAGAAGTAACAAAGACACACACTTACACCAAGTAACTCAGCATACACTGACACAAAGTAACAAAGACATACACTTGCACCAAGTATTTTGACATGCACTGACACCAAGTAACAAAGAAATATACTGATACCCAGTAACACAGACACACACTTACACCAAGTAACAAAGACATACACTGACACCAAGTCACAAAGACACACACTGACACCCAGTAACAAATACATACACTGACAACAAGTAACAAAGACATATATGATACCCAGTAAAACAGACATACACTTACACCAAGTAACAAAGTCATACACTGACACCCAGGAACACAGACACACACTGACACCAAGTAACAAAGACAAACACTTACACCAAGTAACAAAGACATACACTGACGAGAAGTAACAAAGACACACACTTACACCAAGTAACACAGACATACACTGACACCAAGTAACAAAGACGTACACTTGCACCAAGTATTTTGACATACACTGACACCAAGCAACAAAGACATACACTGATACCCAGTAACACAGACACACACTTACACCAAGTATCAAAGACATACACTGACACCAAGTCACAAAGACATACACTGATCCCCAGCAACAAAGACATACACTGATACCCAGTAACACAGACGCACACTTACACCAAGTAACAAAGACATACACTGACACCCAGTAACAAAGACATCCACTGACAACAAGTCACGAACACATACACTTACACCAAGTAACAAAGACACACACTTACACCAAGTAACAAAGACATACACTGACAAGAAGTAACAAAGACACACACTTACACCAAGTAACACAGACATACACTGACACCAAGTAACAAAGACAGAAATTTACACCAAGCAACAAAGACATACACTTATACCAAGTATTTTGACATACACTGACACCAAGTAACAAAGACATACACTGATACCCAGTAACACAGACACACACTTACGCCAAGTAACAAAGTCATACACTGACACGAAGTCACAAAGACACACACTGACACCCAGTAACAAAGACATACACTGACACCAAGTAACAAAGACATACACTGATACCCAGTAACACAGACACACACTTACACTAAGTAACAAAGACATACACTGACACCAAGTCACAAAGAGACACACTGACATCCAGTAACAAAGACATACACTGACACCCAGTCACAAAGACATACACTGATACCCAGGAACAAAGACCTACACAGATACCCAGTAACACAGACACACACTTACACCAAGTAACAAAGACATACATTGATTCCCAGTAACACAGACACACACTTACACCAAGTAACAAAGACATACACTGATACCAAGTAACACAAACACACACTTACACCAAGTAACAAAGACATACACTGACACAAAGTCACAAAGACACACAGTGACACCCAGTAACAAAGACATACACTGACACCAAGTCACAAAGACATACACTGATACCCAGTAACAAAGACATACACTGATACCCAGTAACACAGACACACACTTACACCCAGTAACAAAGACAGACACTGACACCAAGTAACAAAGACATACACTAACACCAAGTCACAAAGACAGACACTGACACCCAGTAACAAAGACATACAATGACACCAAGTCACAAAGACATACACTGATACAGAGTAACAAATACATACACTGATACCCCGTAACACAGACAAACACTTACACCAAGTAACAAAGATACACACTGATACCCAGTAACACAGACACACACTTACACAAAGTAACAAAGACATACACTGACACCCAGTAACAAAAACTTACACTGACACCCAGTAACACAGACACACACGGACACCAAGAAACAAAGACACACACTTACACCAAGTAACACAGACAAACACTGACACCCAGTAACACAAACAAACACACTGACACCCAGAAACAAAGACACACACTGACACCAAGTAACAAAGACAGACACTGATACCCAGTAACACAGACGTACACTTACACCAAGTAACAAAGACATACACTGACTCCAAGTAACAAAGACATACACTGATACCCAGGAACACAGACGCACACTTACACCAAGTAACAAAGACATATACTTACACCAAGTAACACAGACATACATTGACACCAAGTATTTTGACATACACTTACACTAAGTAACAAAGACATACAGTGCCACCCAGTAACACAGACACACACTTACACCAAGTAACACAGGCAAACACTGACACCCAGTAACACAAACAAACACACTGACACCCAGAAACAAAGACACACACTGACACCAAGTAACAAAGACAGACACTGATACCCAGTAACACAGACGTACACTTACACCAAGTAACAAAGACATACACTGACTCCAAGTAACAAAGACATACACTGATAGCCAGTAACACAGACACACACTTGCACCAAGTAACAAAGACATACACTGACACCCAGTAACAAAGACATACTCTGACACCGAGTAAGACAGACACACACGGACACCAAGTAACAAAGACACACACTTACACCAAGTAACACAGACACACACTGACCCACAGTAACACAGACACACACTTACACCAAGTAACAAAGACATGCACTGACACCAAGTAACAAAGACATGCACTGATACCCAGTGACCCAGACGCAACTTACACCAAGTAACAAAGACATACACTGACACCAAGTAACAAAGACATACACTGATACCCAGTAACACAGACGCACACTTACACCAAGTAACAAAGACATACACTTACACCAAGTAACACTGACGTACTCTTACACCAAGTATTGTGACATACAATTACACCAAGTCACAAAGACATACACTGAAACCCAGTAACAAAGAAATCCACTGACAACAAGTCACAAAAACATACACTGACACCAAGTAACAAAGACATACACTGACACCCAGGAACACAGACACAAACTGACACCAAGTAACAAAGACACACACTTACACCAAGTAACAAAGACAGGCACTGACAAGAAGTAACAAAGACACACACTTACACCAAGTAACACAGACATACACTGATACCAAGTAACAAAGACATACACTGACACCAAGTCACAAAGACACGCACTGACACCCAGTGACAAACACATACACTGATACCCAGTAACACAGACACACACTTACACCAAGTAACAAAGACATACACGGACACCAAGTCACAAAGACATACACTGATACCCAGTAACACAGACGCACACTTACACCTAGTAACAAAGACATTCACTTACACCAAGTAAGACAGACGTACACTTGCACCAAATATTTTGACAAACACTGACACCCAGTAACAAAGACATCCACGGACAACAAGTCACAAACACATACACTGACACCAAGTAACAAAGACATACACTTACACCAAGTAACAAAGACATGCACTGACACCCAGGAACACAGACACACACTGACACCAAGTAACAAAGACACACACTTACACCAGGTAACAAAGACATACACTGACAAGAAGGAACAAAGACACACACTGACTCCAAGTAACACAGACATACACTGACACCAAGTAACAAAGACATACACTTACACCAAGTATTTTGACATACACTGACACCAAGTAACAAAGACATACACTGACACGAAGTCACAAAGACACACACTGACACCCAGTAACAAAGACACACACATACACCAAGTAACAAAGACATACACTGACTCCAAGTAACAAAGACATACACTGATACCCAGTAACACAGACGCACACTTACACCAAGTAACAAAGACATACACTTACACCAGGTAACAAAGACATACACTGACAAGAAGGAACAAAGACACACACTGACTCCAAGTAACACAGACATACACTGACACCAAGTAACAAAGACATACACTTACACCAAGTATTTTGACATACACTGACACCCAGTGACAAACACATACACTGACACAAAGTAACAAAGACATACACTGATACCCAGTAACACAGACACACACATACACCAAGTAACAAAGACATACACTGACTCCAAGTAACAAAGACATACACTGATACCCAGTAACACAGACGCACACTTACACCAAGTAACAAAGACATACACTTACACCAAGTAACAATGACATACTCTTACACCAAGTATTGTGACATACAATTACACCAAGTCACAAAGACATACACTGAAACCCAGTAACAAAGAAATCCACTGACAACAAGTCACAAAAACATACACTGACACCAAGTAACAAAGACATACACTTACACCAAGTAACAAAGACATACACTGACACCCAGGAACACAGACACAAACTGACACAATGTAACAAAGACACACACTTACACCAAGTAACAAAGACAGACACTGACAAGAAGTAACAAAGACACACACTTACACCATGTAACAAAGACATACACTGACACCAAGTAACAAAGACATACGCTGACACCAAGTCACAAAGACACGCACTGACACCCAGTGACAAACACATCCACGGACAACAAGTCACAAACACAAACACTGACACCAAGTAACAAAGACATACACTTACACCAAGTAACAAAGACATGCACTGACACCCAGGAACACAGACACACACTGACACCAAGTAACAAAGACACACACGAACACCAGGTAACAAAGACATACACTGACAAGAAGTAACAAAGACACACACTTACTCCAAGTAACACAGACATACACTGACACCAAGTAACAAAGACATACACTTACACCAAGTATTTTGACATACACTGACACCAAGTAACAACGACATACACTGACACGAAGTCACAAAGACACACACTGCCACCCAGTAACAAAGACATACACTGACACAAAGTAACAAAGACATACACTGATACCCAGTAACACAGACACACACTTACACCAAGTAACAAAGACATACACTGACACCAAGTCACAAAGACACACACTGACACCCAGCAACAAAGACATACACTGACACCAAGTCACAAAGACATACACTGATACCCAGTAACAAAGACATACACTGATACCCAGTAACACAGACACACTCTTACACCCAGAACAAAGACATACACTGACACCAAGTAACAAAGACATACACAGACACCAAGTCACAAAGACACACACTGACACCCAGTAACAAAGACATACACTGACACCAAGTCACAAAGACATACACTGAAACCAGTAACAAAGACACACGCTGATACCCAGTAACACAGACACACACTTACACCAAGTAACAAAGACATACACTTACACCAAGTAACACAAACATACACTTACACCAACTATTTTGACATACACTTACACCAAGTAACAAAGACATACACTGACACCCAGTAACAAAGACATCCACTGACAACAAGTCACAAACACATACACTGACACCAAGTAACAAAGAAATACACTTACATCAAGTAACAAAGACATACACTGACACCAAGTAACAAAGACATACACTGATATCCAGTAACACAGACACACACTTCCACCAAGTAACAAAGACATACACTGACACCCAGGAACACAGACACACACTGACACCAAGTAACAAAGACACACACTTACACCAAGTAACAAAGACATACACTGACAAGAAGTAACAAAGACACACACTTACACCAAGTAACACAGACATACACTGACACCAAGTAACAAAGACATCCACTGACAACAAGTCACAAACACATACACTGACACCAAGTAACAAAGACATACACTGACACCAAGTAACAAAGACATACACTGATACCCAGTAACACAGACACACACTTACACCAAGTAACAAAGACATACACTGACACCAAGTCACAAAGACACACACTGACACCCAGTAACAAAGACATACACTGACACCAATTCACAAAGACATACACTGACACCCAGTAACAAAGACATACACTGATACCCAGTAACGCTGACAAACACTTACACCCACTAACAAAGACATACACTGACACCAAGTAACAAAGACATACACTGACACCAAGTCACAAAGACACACACTGACACCCAGTAACAAAGACATACACTGACACCAAGTCACAAAGACATACACTGATACACAGTAACAAAGACATACACTGATACCCAGTAACAAAGACACACACTTACACCAAGTAACACTGACACACACTGACACCCAGTAACGCAAACAAACGCACTGACACCCAGTAACAAAGACACACACTGACACCAAGTAACAACGACAGACACTGATACCCAGTAACACGGACGCTCACTTACACCAAGTAACAAAGACATACACTGACATCAAGTAACAAAGACATACACTGATACCCAGTAACACAGACGCACACTTACACCAAGTAACAATGACATATACTTACACCAAGTAACACAGACATACACTGACACCAAGTATTTTGACATACACTTACACCAAGTAACAAAGACATACACTGACACCCAGTAACACAGACACACACTTTCACCAAGTAACAAAGACACACACATACCCAGTAACACAGACACACACTTACACCAAGTAACAAAGACATACACTGACACCCAGTAACAAAGACATACACTGACACCCAGTAACACAGACACACACGGACACCAAGTAACACAGACACACACTGACCCCCAGTCACCCAGACACACACTTACACCAAGTAACAAAGACATGCACTGACACCAAGTAACAAAGACATACACTGATACCCAGTGACACAGACGCAACTTACACCAAGTAACAAAGACATACACTGACACCAAGTAACAAAGACATGCACTGACACCAAGTAACAAAGACATACACTGATACCCAGTGACACAGACGCAACTTACTCCAAGTAACAAAGACATACACTGACACCAAGTAACAACGAAATACACTGATACCCAGTAACACAGACGCACACTTACACCAAGTAACAAAGACATACACTTACACCAAGTAACACAGACATACACTTGCACCAAGTATATTGACAAACAATTACACCAAGTCACAAAGACATACACTGAAACCCTGTAACAAAGAAATCCACTGACAACAAGTCACAAAAACATACACTGGCACCAAGTAACAAAGACATATACTTACACCAAGTAACAAAGACATACACTGACACCCAGGAACACAGACACAAACTTACACCAAGTAACAAAGACACACACTTACACCAATTAACAAAGACAGACACTGACAAGAAGTAACAAAGACACACACTTACACCAAGTAACACAGACATACACTGACACCAAGTAACAAAGACATACACTTGCACCAAGTATTTTGACATACACTGACACCAAGTAACAAAGACATACACTGATACCCAGTAACACAGACACACACTTACACCAAGTAACAAAGACATGCACTGACACCAAGTCACAAAGACACGCACTGATACCCAGTAACAAAGACATACACTGACACCAAGTAACAAAGACATACACTGATACCCAGTAACACAGAAACACACTTACACCAAGTAACAAAGAAACACACTGATACCCAGTAACACAGACACACATTTACACCAAGTAACACAGACACACACTGACACCCAGTAACACAAACAAACACACTGACACCCAGTAACAAAGACACACACTGACACCAAGTAACAAAGACAGACACTGGTACCCAGTAACACAGACGCACACTTACACCAAGTAACACAGACATACACTGACACCAAGTATTTTGACATACACTGACACCAAGTAACAAAGACATACACTGACACCCAGTAACACAGACACACACTTTCGCCAAGTAACAAAGACACACACTGATACCCAGTAAAACAGACGCACACTTACACCAAGTAACAAAGACATACACTGACACCCAGTAACAAAGACATACACTGACACCCAGTAACACAGACACACACGGACACCAAGTAACACAGACACACACTGACCCCCAGTAACACAGACACACACTTACACCAAGGAACAAAGACATGCACTGACACCAAGTAACAAAGACATGCACTAAAACCCAGTAACACAGACGCACACTTACACCAAGTAACAAAGACATACAATTACACCAAGTAACACAGACATACACTTACACCAAGTATTTTGACAGACAATTACACCAAGTCACAAAGACATACACTGAAACCCAGTAACAAAGAAATCCAATGACAACAAGTCACAAAAACATACACTGACAACAAGTAACAAAGACATACACTTACTCCAAGTAACAAAGACATACACTGACACCCAGGAACAAAGACACACACTGACACCAAGTAACAAAGACACACACTTACACCAAGTAACAAAGACATACACTGACAAGTAGTAACAAAGCCACACACTTACACCAAATAACACAGACATACACTGACACCAAGCAACAAAGACATCCACTGACAACAAGTCACAAACACATACACTGACACCAAGTAACAAAGACATACACTTACACCAAGTAACAAAGACATACACTGACACCAAGTAACAAAGACATACACTGATACCCAGTAACACAGACACACACTTACACCAAGTAACAAAGACATACACTGACACCAAGTCACAAAGACACACACTGACACCCAGTAACAAAGACATACACTGACACCAAGTCACAAAGACATACACTGATACGCAGTAACAAAGACAAACACTGACACCAAGTCACAAAGACACACACTGACACCCAGTAACAAAGACATACACTGACACCAATTCACAAAGACATACACCGATACACAGTAACAAAGACATACACTGATACCCAGTAACACAGACACACACTTACACCAAGTAACAAAGACACACACTGATACCCAGTAACACAGACACACACTTACACCAAGTAACACAGACACACACTGACACCCAGTAACGCAAACAAACACACTTACACCCAGTAACAAAGACACACACTGACACCAAGCAACAAATACAGACACTGATACCCAGTAACACAGACGCTCACTTACACCATGTAACAAAGACATGCACTGACACCAAGTAACAAAGACATACACTGATACCCAGTAACACAGACGCACACTTACACCAGGTAACAATGACATATACTTACACCAAACAACACAGACATACACTGACACCAAGTATTTTGACATACACTTACACCAAGTAACAAAGACATACACTGACACCCAGTAACACAGACACACACTTTCACCAAGTAACGAAGACACACACTGATACCCAGTAACACAGACACACACTTACACCAAGTAACAAAGACAGACACTGACACCCAGTAACAAAGACATACACTGACACCCAGTAACACAGACACACACGGACACCAAGTAACACAGACACACACTGACCCCCAGTAACACAGACACTCACTTACACCAAGTAACAAAGACATGCACTGACACCAAGTAACAAAGACATACACTGATACCCAGTGACACAGACGCAACTTACACCAAGTAACAAAGACATACACTGACACCCAGTAACACAGACACACACTTTCACCAAGTAACAAAGACACACACATACCCAGTAACACAGACACACACTTACACCAAGTAACAAAGACATACACTGACACCCAGTAACAAAGACATACACTGACACCCAGTAACACAGACACACACGGACACCAAGTAACACAGACACACACTGACCCCCAGTCACCCAGACACACACTTACACCAAGTAACAAAGACATGCACTGACACCAAGTAACAAAGACATACACTGATACCCAGTGACACAGACGCAACTTACACCAAGTAACAAAGACATACACTGACACCAAGTAACAAAGACATGCACTGACACCAAGTAACAAAGACATACACTGATACCCAGTGACACAGACGCAACTTACTCCAAGTAACAAAGACATACACTGACACCAAGTAACAACGAAATACACTGATACCCAGTAACACAGACGCACACTTACACCAAGTAACAAAGACATACACTTACACCAAGTAACACAGACATACACTTGCACCAAGTATATTGACAAACAATTACACCAAGTCACAAAGACATACACTGAAACCCAGTAACAAAGAAATCCACTGACAACAAGTCACAAAAACATACACTGACACCCAGGAACACAGACACAAACTTACACCAAGTAACAAAGACACACACTTACACCAATTAACAAAGACAGACACTGACAAGAAGTAACAAAGACACACACTTACACCAAGTAACACAGACATACACTGACACCAAGTAACAAAGACATACACTTGCACCAAGTATTTTGACATACACTGACACCAAGTAACAAAGACATACACTGATACCCAGTAACACAGACACACACTTACACCAAGTAACAAAGACATGCACTGACACCAAGTCACAAAGACACGCACTGATACCCAGTAACAAAGACATACACTGACACCAAGTAACAAAGACATACACTGATACCCAGTAACACAGACACACACTTACACCAAGTAACAAAGAAACACACTGATACCCAGTAACACAGACACACATTTACACCAAGTAACACAGACACACACTGACACCCAGTAACACAAACAAACACACTGACACCCAGTAACAAAGACACACACTGACACCAAGTAACAAAGACAGACACTGGTACCCAGTAACACAGACGCACACTTACACCAAGTAACACAGACATACACTGACACCAAGTATTTTGACATACACTGACACCAAGTAACAAAGACATACACTGACACCCAGTAACACAGACACACACTTTCGCCAAGTAACAAAGACACACACTGATACCCAGTAAAACAGACGCACACTTACACCAAGTAACAAAGACATACACTGACACCCAGTAACAAAGACATACACTGACACCCAGTAACACAGACACACACGGACACCAAGTAACACAGACACACACTGACCCCCAGTAACACAGACACACACTTACACCAAGGAACAAAGACATGCACTGACACCAAGTAACAAAGACATGCACTAAAACCCAGTAACACAGACGCACACTTACACCAAGTAACAAAGACATACAATTACACCAAGTAACACAGACATACACTTACACCAAGTATTTTGACAGACAATTACACCAAGTCACAAAGACATACACTGAAACCCAGTAACAAAGAAATCCAATGACAACAAGTCACAAAAACATACACTGACAACAACTAACAAAGACATACACTTACTCCAAGTAACAAAGACATACACTGACACCCAGGAACAAAGACACACACTGACACCAAGTAACAAAGACACACACTTACACCAAGTAACAAAGACATACACTGACAAGTAGTAACAAAGCCACACACTTACACCAAATAACACAGACATACACTGACACCAAGCAACAAAGACATCCACTGACAACAAGTCACAAACACATACACTGACACCAAGTAACAAAGACATACACTTACACCAAGTAACAAAGACATACACTGACACCAAGTAACAAAGACATGCACTGATACCCAGTAACACAGACACACACTTACACCAAGTAACAAAGACATACACTGACACCAAGTCACAAAGACACACACTGACACCCAGTAACAAAGACATACACTGACACCAAGTCACAAAGACATACACTGATACGCAGTAACAAAGACAAACACTGACACCAAGTCACAAAGACACACACTGACACCCAGTAACAAAGACATACACTGACACCAATTCACAAAGACATACACTGATACACAGTAACAAAGACATACACTGATACCCAGTAACACAGACACACACTTACACCAAGTAACAAAGACACACACTGACACCCAGTAACACAGACACACACTTACACCAAGTAACACAGACACACACTGACACCCAGTAACGCAAACAAACACACTTACACCCAGTAACAAAGACACACACTGACACCAAGCAACAAATACAGACACTGATACCCAGTAACACAGACACACACTTACACCAAGTAACAAAGACACACACTGATACCCAGTAACACAGACACACACTTACACCAAGTAACACAGACACACACTGACACCCAGTAACGCAAACAAACACACTTACACCCAGTAACAAAGACACACACTGACACCAAGCAACAAATACAGACACTGATACCCAGTAACACAGACGCTCACTTACACCATGTAACAAAGACATGCACTGACACCAAGTAACAAAGACATACACTGATACCCAGTAACACAGACGCACACTTACACCAGGTAACAATGACATATACTTACACCAAACAACACAGACATACACTGACACCAAGTATTTTGACATACACTTACACCAAGTAACAAAGACATACACTGACACCCAGTAACACAGACACACACTTTCACCAAGTAACGAAGACACACACTGATACCCAGTAACACAGACACACACTTACACCAAGTAACAAAGACAGACACTGACACCCAGTAACAAAGACATACACTGACACCCAGTAACACAGACACACACGGACACCAAGTAACACAGACACACACTGACCCCCAGTAACACAGACACTCACTTACACCAAGTAACAAAGACATGCACTGACACCAAGTAACAAAGACATACACTGATACCCAGTGACACAGACGCAACTTACACCAAGTAACAAAGACATACACTGACACCCAGTAACACAGACACACACTTTCACCAAGTAACAAAGACACACACATACCCAGTAACACAGACACACACTTACACCAAGTAACAAAGACATACACTGACACCCAGTAACAAAGACATACACTGACACCCAGTAACACAGACACACACGGACACCAAGTAACACAGACACACACTGACCCCCAGTCACCCAGACACACACTTACACCAAGTAACAAAGACATGCACTGACACCAAGTAACAAAGACATACACTGATACCCAGTGACACAGACGCAACTTACACCAAGTAACAAAGACATACACTGACACCAAGTAACAAAGACATGCACTGACACCAAGTAACAAAGACATACACTGATACCCAGTGACACAGACGCAACTTACTCCAAGTAACAAAGACATACACTGACACCAAGTAACAACGAAATACACTGATACCCAGTAACACAGACGCACACTTACACCAAGTAACAAAGACATACACTTACACCAAGTAACACAGACATACACTTGCACCAAGTATATTGACAAACAATTACACCAAGTCACAAAGACATACACTGAAACCCAGTAACAAAGAAATCCACTGACAACAAGTCACAAAAACATACACTGACACCCAGGAACACAGACACAAACTTACACCAAGTAACAAAGACACACACTTACACCAATTAACAAAGACAGACACTGACAAGAAGTAACAAAGACACACACTTACACCAAGTAACACAGACATACACTGACACCAAGTAACAAAGACATACACTTGCACCAAGTATTTTGACATACACTGACACCAAGTAACAAAGACATACACTGATACCCAGTAACACAGACACACACTTACACCAAGTAACAAAGACATGCACTGACACCAAGTCACAAAGACACGCACTGATACCCAGTAACAAAGACATACACTGACACCAAGTAACAAAGACATGCACTGATACCCAGTAACACAGACACACACTTACACCAAGTAACAAAGAAACACACTGATACCCAGTAACACAGACACACATTTACACCAAGTAACACAGACACACACTGACACCCAGTAACACAAACAAACACACTGACACCCAGTAACAAAGACACACACTGACACCAAGTAACAAAGACAGACACTGGTACCCAGTAACACAGACGCACACTTACACCAAGTAACACAGACATACACTGACACCAAGTATTTTGACATACACTGACACCAAGTAACAAAGACATACACTGACACCCAGTAACACAGACACACACTTTCGCCAAGTAACAAAGACACACACTGATACCCAGTAAAACAGACGCACACTTACACCAAGTAACAAAGACATACACTGACACCCAGTAACAAAGACATACACTGACACCCAGTAACACAGACACACACGGACACCAAGTAACACAGACACACACTGACCCCCAGTAACACAGACACACACTTACACCAAGGAACAAAGACATGCACTGACACCAAGTAACAAAGACATGCACTAAAACCCAGTAACACAGACGCACACTTACACCAAGTAACAAAGACATACAATTACACCAAGTAACACAGACATACACTTACACCAAGTATTTTGACAGACAATTACACCAAGTCACAAAGACATACACTGAAACCCAGTAACAAAGAAATCCAATGACAACAAGTCACAAAAACATACACTGACAACAACTAACAAAGACATACACTTACTCCAAGTAACAAAGACATACACTGACACCCAGGAACAAAGACACACACTGACACCAAGTAACAAAGACACACACTTACACCAAGTAACAAAGACATACACTGACAAGTAGTAACAAAGCCACACACTTACACCAAATAACACAGACATACACTGACACCAAGCAACAAAGACATCCACTGACAACAAGTCACAAACACATACACTGACACCAAGTAACAAAGACATACACTTACACCAAGTAACAAAGACATACACTGACACCAAGTAACAAAGACATGCACTGATACCCAGTAACACAGACACACACTTACACCAAGTAACAAAGACATACACTGACACCAAGTCACAAAGACACACACTGACACCCAGTAACAAAGACATACACTGACACCAAGTCACAAAGACATACACTGATACGCAGTAACAAAGACAAACACTGACACCAAGTCACAAAGACACACACTGACACCCAGTAACAAAGACATACACTGACACCAATTCACAAAGACATACACTGATACACAGTAACAAAGACATACACTGATACCCAGTAACACAGACACACACTTACACCAAGTAACAAAGACACACACTGATACCCAGTAACACAGACACACACTTACACCAAGTAACACAGACACACACTGACACCCAGTAACGCAAACAAACACACTTACACCCAGTAACAAAGACACACACTGACACCAAGCAACAAATACAGACACTGATACCCAGTAACACAGACGCTCACTTACACCATGTAACAAAGACATGCACTGACACCAAGTAACAAAGACATACACTGATACCCAGTAACACAGACGCACACTTACACCAGGTAACAATGACATATACTTACACCAAACAACACAGACATACACTGACACCAAGTATTTTGACATACACTTACACCAAGTAACAAAGACATACACTGACACCCAGTAACACAGACACACACTTTCACCAAGTAACGAAGACACACACTGATACCCAGTAACACAGACACACACTTACACCAAGTAACAAAGACAGACACTGACACCCAGTAACAAAGACATACACTGACACCCAGTAACACAGACACACACGGACACCAAGTAACACAGACACACACTGACCCCCAGTAACACAGACACTCACTTACACCAAGTAACAAAGACATGCACTGACACCAAGTAACAAAGACATACACTGATACCCAGTGACACAGACACAACTTACACCAAGTAACAAAGACATACACTGACACCCAGTAACACAGACACACACTTTCACCAAGTAACAAAGACACACACATACCCAGTAACACAGACACACACTTACACCAAGTAACAAAGACATACACTGACACCCAGTAACAAAGACATACACTGACACCCAGTAACACAGACACACACGGACACCAAGTAACACAGACACACACTGACCCCCAGTCACCCAGACACACACTTACACCAAGTAACAAAGACATGCACTGACACCAAGTAACAAAGACATACACTGATACCCAGTGACACAGACGCAACTTACACCAAGTAACAAAGACATACACTGACACCAAGTAACAAAGACATGCACTGACACCAAGTAACAAAGACATACACTGATACCCAGTGACACAGACGCAACTTACTCCAAGTAACAAAGACATACACTGACACCAAGGAACAACGAAATACACTGATACCCAGTAACACAGACGCACACTTACACCAAGTAACAAAGACATACACTTACACCAAGTAACACAGACATACACTTGCACCAAGTATATTGACAAACAATTACACCAAGTCACAAAGACATACACTGAAACCCAGTAACAAAGAAATCCACTGACAACAAGTCACAAAAACATACACTGGCACCAAGTAACAAAGACATATACTTACACCAAGTAACAAAGACATACACTGACACCCAGGAACACAGACACAAACTTACACCAAGTAACAAAGACACACACTTACACCAATTAACAAAGACAGACACTGACAAGAAGTAACAAAGACACACACTTACACCAAGTAACACAGACATACACTGACACCAAGTAACAAAGACATACACTTGCACCAAGTATTTTGACATACACTGACACCAAGTAACAAAGACATACACTGATACCCAGTAACACAGACACACACTTACACCAAGTAACAAAGACATGCACTGACACCAAGTCACAAAGACACGCACTGATACCCAGTAACAAAGACATACACTGACACCAAGTAACAAAGATATACACTGATACCCAGTAACACAGACACACACTTACACCAAGTAACAAAGAAACACACTGATACCCAGTAACACAGACACACATTTACACCAAGTAACACAGACACACACTGACACCCAGTAACACAAACAAACACACTGACACCCAGTAACAAAGACACACACTGACACCAAGTAACAAAGACAGACACTGGTACCCAGTAACACAGACGCACACTTACACCAAGTAACACAGACATACACTGACACCAAGTATTTTGACATACACTGACACCAAGTAACAAAGACATACACTGACACCCAGTAACACAGACACACACTTTCGCCAAGTAACAAAGACACACACTGATACCCAGTAAAACAGACGCACACTTACACCAAGTAACAAAGACATACACTGACACCCAGTAACAAAGACATACACTGACACCCAGTAACACAGACACACACGGACACCAAGTAACACAGACACACACTGACACCCAGTAACACAGACACACACTTACACCAAGGAACAAAGACATGCACTGACACCAAGTAACAAAGACATGCACTAAAACCCAGTAACACAGACGCACACTTACACCAAGTAACAAAGACATACAATTACACCAAGTAACACAGACATACACTTACACCAAGTATTTTGACAGACAATTACACCAAGTCACAAGACATACACTGAAACCCAGTAACAAAGAAATCCAATGACAACAAGTCACAAAAACATACACTGACAACAAGTAACAAAGACATACACTTACTCCAAGTAACAAAGACATACACTGACACCCAGGAACAAAGACACACACTGACACCAAGTAACAAAGACACACACTTACACCAAGTAACAAAGACATACACTGACAAGTAGTAACAAAGCCACACACTTACACCAAATAACACAGACATACACTGACACCAAGCAACAAAGACATCCACTGACAACAAGTCACAAAAACATACACTGACACCAAGTAACAAAGACATACACTTACACCAAGTAACAAAGACATACACTGACACCAAGTAACAAAGACATACACTGATACCCAGTAACACAGACACACACTTACACCAAGTAACAAAGACATACACTGACACCAAGTCACAAAGACACACACTGACACCCAGTAACAAAGACGTACACTGACACCAAGTCACAAAGACATACACTGATACGCAGTAACAAAGACAAACACTGACACCAAGTCACAAAGACACACAATGACACCCAGTAACAAAGACATACACTGACACCAATTCACAAAGACATACACTGATACACAGTAACAAAGACATACACTGATACCCAGTAACACAGACACACACTTACACCAAGTAACAAAGACACACACTGATACCCAGTAACACAGACACACACTTACACCAAGTAACACAGACACACACTGACACCCAGTAACGCAAACAAACACACTTACACCCAGTAACAAAGACACACACTGACACCAAGCAACAAATACAGACACTGATACCCAGTAACACAGACGCTCACTTACACCATGTAACAAAGACATGCACTGACACCAAGTAACAAAGACATACACTGATACCCAGTAACACAGACGCACACTTACACCAGGTAACAATGACATATACTTACACCAAACAACACAGACATACACTGACACCAAGTATTTTGACACACACTTACACCAAGTAACAAAGACATACACTGACACCCAGTAACACAGACACACACTTTCACCAAGTAACGAAGACACACACTGATACCCAGTAACACAGACACACACTTACACCAAGTAACAAAGACAGACACTGACACCCAGTAACAAAGACATACACTGACACCCAGTAACACAGACACACACGGACACCAAGTAGCACAGACACACACTGACCCCCAGTAACACAGACACTCACTTACACCAAGTAACAAAGACATGCACTGACACCAAGTAACAAAGACATACACTGATACCCAGTGACACAGACGCAACTTACACCAAGTAACAAAGACATACACTGACACCAAGTAACACAGACATATACTTAGACCAAGTATTTCGACATACAATTACACCAAGTCACAAAGACATACACTGAAACACAGTAACAAAGAAATCCACTGACAACAAGTCACAAAAACATACACTGACAACAAGTAACAAAGACATACACTTACACCAAGTAACAAAGACAGACTCTGACACCCAGGAACACAGACACACACTGACACCAAGTAACAAAGACACACACTTACACCAAGTAACAAAGACATACACTGACAAGAAGTAACAAAGACATACACTTGCACCAAGTATTTTGACATGCACTGACACCAAGTAACAAAGAAATATACTGATACCCAGTAACACAGACACACACTTACACCAAGTAACAAAGACATACACTGACACCAAGTCACAAAGACACACACTGACACCCAGTAACAAATACATACACTGACAACAAGTAACAAAGACATATATGATACCCAGTAAAACAGACATACACTTACACCAAGTAACAAAGTCATACACTGACACCAAGTCACAAGGACACACACTGACACGAGTAACAAAGACATACACTGACACCAAGTCACAAAGACATACACTGATACCCAGTAACCAAGATATACACTGATACCCAGTAACACAGACGCACACTTACACCAAGTAACAAAGACATACACTTACACCAAGTAACACAGACATACACTGACACCAACTATTTTGACATACACTTACACCAAGTAACAAAGACATAGACTGACACCCAGTAACAAAGACATCCACTGACAACAAGTCACAAACACATACACTGACACCAAGTAACAAAGACATTCACTTACACCAAGTAACAAAGCCATACACTGACACCCAGGAACACAGACACACACTGACACCAAGTAACAAAGACACACACTTACGCCAAGTAACAAAGACATACACTGACAAGAAGTAACAAAGACACATACTTACACCAAGTAACACAGACATACACTGACACCAAGTAACAAAGACAGAACATTACACCAAGTAACAAAGACATACACTTACACCATGTATTTTGACATACACTGACACCAAGTAACAAAGTCATTCACTGATACCCAGTAACACAGACACACACTTACAGCAAGTAACAAAGACATACACTGACACGAAGTCACAAAGACACACACTGACACCCAGTAACAAAGACATACACTGACATCAAGGAACAAAGACATACACTGATACCCAGTAACACAGACACACACTTACACCAAGTAACAAAGACATACACTGACACCAAGTCACAAAGAGGCACACTGACACCCTGTAACAAAGACACACACTGAAACCAAGTCACAAAGACATGCACTGATACCCAGTAGCAAAGAACTACTCTGATACCCAGTAACACAGACACACACTTACACCAAGTAACAAAGACATACACTAACACCAAGTCACAAAGACACAAACTGACACCCAGCAACAAAGACATACACTGACACCAAGTCACAAAGACATACCCTGATACACAGTAACAAAGACATACACTGATACCCCGTAACACAGTCACACACTTACTCCAAGTAACAAAGACACACAATGATACCCAGTAACACAGACACACACTTACACCAAGTAACAAAGACATACACTGACACCCAGTAACAAAAACTTACACTGACACCAAGTAACACAGACACACACGGACACCAGGTAACAAAGACACACACTTACACCAAGTAACACAGACACACACTGACACCCAGTAACACAAACAAACACACTGACACCCAGTAACAAAGACACACACTTTCATCAAGTAACAAAGACACACACTGATACCCAGTAACACAGACACACACTTACACCAAGTAACAAAGACATATACTTACACCAAGTAACACAGACATACACTGACACCAAGTATTTTGACATACACTTACACCAAGTAACAAAGACAGACACTGACACCCAGTAACACAGACACACACTTACACCAAGTAACAAAGACACACACTGACCCCCAGTAACACAGACACACACTTACACCAAGTAACAAAGACATGCACTGACACCAATTAACAAAGACATACACTGATACCCAGTGACACAGACGCAACTTACACCAAGTAACAAAGACATACACTTACACCAAGTAACAAAGACATACACTGATACCCAGTAACACAGACGCACACTTACACCAAGTAACAAAGACATACACTTACACCAAGTAACACAGACATACACTTGCACCAAGTATTTTGACAAACAATTACACCAAGTCACAAAGACATACACTGAAACCCAGTAACAAAGAAATCCACTGACAACAAGTCACAAAAACATACACTGACACCAAGTAACAAAGACATACACTTACACCAAGTAACAAAGACATACACTGACACCCAGGAACACAGACACAAACTTACACCAAGTAACAAAGACACACACTTACACCAAGTAACAAAGACATACACTGACAAGAAGTAACAAAGAAACACACTTACACCAAGTAACAATGACATACACTGACACCAAGTAACAAAGACAGAAAATTACACCAAGTAACAAAGACATACACTTACACCAAGTATTTTGACATACACTGACACCAAGTAACAAAGACTTACACTGATACCAAGTAACACAGACACACACTTACACCAAGTAACAAAGACATACACTGACACGAAGTCACAAAGACACACACTGACACCCAGTAACAAAGACATACACTGACACCAAGTAACAAAGAGATACACTGATACCCAGTAACACAGACACACACTTACACCCAGTAACAAAGACATACACTGACACCAAGTAACAAAGACATACACTAACACCAAGTCACAAAGACACAAACTGACACCCAGTAACAAAGACATACACTGACACCAAGTCACAAAGACATACACTGATACACAGTAACAAAGACATACACTGATACCCCGTAACACAGACACACAATTACACCAAGTAACAAAGACACACACTGATACCCAGTAACACAGACACACACTTACACCAAGTAACAAAGACATGCACTGACACCCAGTAACAAAAACTTACACTGACACCAAGTAACACAGACACACACGGACACCAAGTAACAAAGACACACACTTACACCAAGTACCACAGACACACACTGACACCCAGTAACACAAACAAACACACTGACACCCAGTAACAAAGACACACACTGATACCCAGTAACACAGACGTACACTTACACCAAGTAACAAAGACATACACTGACACCAAGTAACAAAGACATACACTGATACCCAGTAACACAGACGCACACTTACACCAAGTAACCAAGACATATACTTACACCAAGTAACACAGACATACACTGACACCAAGTATTTTGACATACACTTACACCAAGTAACAAAGACATACACTGACACCCAGTAACACAGACACACACTTTCATCAATTAACAACGACACACACTGATACCCAGTAACACAGGCACACACTTACACCAAGTAACAAAGACATATACTTAGACCAAGTAACACAGACATAAACTGACACCAAGTAACAAAGACATGCACTGACACCAAGTAACAAAGACATACACTGATACCCAGTGACACAGACGCAACTTATACCAAGTAACAAAGACATACACTGACACCAAGTAACAAAGACATACATTGACACCCAGTAACACAGACACACACTTACACCAAGTAACACAGACACACACTGACCCCCAGTAACACAGACACACACTTACACCAAGTAACAAAGACATGCACTGACACCAAGTAACAAAGACAAACACTGATACCCAGTGACACAGACGCAACTTATACCAAGTAACAAAGACATACACTGACACCAAGTAACAAAGAGATACACTGATTCCCAGTAACACAGACGCACACTTACACCAAGTAACAAAGACATACACTTACACCAAGTAACACAGACATACAGTTGCACCAAGTATTTTGACAAACAATTACACCAAGTCACAAAGACATACACTGAAACCCAGTAACAAAGAAATCCACTGACAACAAGTCACAAAAACATACACTGACACCAAGTAACAAAGACACACACTTACACCAAGTAACAAAGACATACACTGACACCCAGGAACACAGACACAAACTTACACCAAGTAACAAAGACACACACTTACACCTAGTAACACAGACATACACTGACACCAAGTAACAAAGACATACACTTGCACCAAGTATTTTGACATACACTGACACCAAGTAACAAAGACATACACTGATACCCAGTAACACAGACACACACTTACACCAAGTAACAAAGACATACACTGACACCAAGTCACAAAGACACGCACTGATACCCAGTAACAAAGACATACACTGACACCAAGTAACAAAGACATACACTGATACCCAGTAACACAGACACACACTTACACCAAGTAACAAAGACACACACTGATACACAGTAACACAGACACACATTTACACCAAGTAACAAAGACATACACGGACACCCAGTAACAAAAACTTACACTGACACCCAGTAACAAAGACACACACTTACACCAAGTAACACAGACACACACTGACACCCAGTAACACAAACAAACACACTGACAACCAGTAACAAAGACACACACTGACACCAAGCAACAAAGACAGACACTGATACCCAGTAACACAGACGCACACTTACACCAAGTAACAAAGACATACACTGACACCAAGTAACAAAGACATACAGTGATACCCAGTAACACAGACGCACACTTACACCAAGTAACAAAGGCATATACTTACACCAAGTAACACAGACATACACTGACACCAAGTATTTTGACATACACTTACACCAAGTAACAAAGACACACACTGACACCCAGTAACAAAGACATACACTGACACCAAGTAACAAAGAGATACACTGATACCCAGTAACACAGACACACACTTACACCCAGTAACAAAGACATACACTGACACCAAGTAACAAAGACATACACTAACACCAAGTCACAAAGACACAAACTGACACCCAGTAACAAAGACATACACTGACACCAAGTCACAAAGACATACACTGATACACAGTAACAAAGACATACACTGATACCCCGTAACACAGACACACAATTACACCAAGTAACAAAGACACACACTGATACCCAGTAACACAGACACACACTTACACCAAGTAACAAAGACATGCACTGACACCCAGTAACAAAAACTTACACTGACACCAAGTAACACAGACACACACGGACACCAAGTAACAAAGACACACACTTACACCAAGTAACTCAGACACACACTGACACCCAGTAACACAAACAAACACACTGACACCCAGTAACAAAGACACACACTGATACCCAGTAACACAGACGTACACTTACACCAAGTAACAAAGACATACACTGACACCAAGTAACAAAGACATACACTGATACCCAGTAACACAGACGCACACTTACACCAAGTAACCAAGACATATACTTACACCAAGTAACACAGACATACACTGACACCAAGTATTTTGACATACACTTACACCAAGTAACAAAGACATACACTGACACCCAGTAACACAGACACACACTTTCATCAATTAACAACGACACACACTGATACCCAGTAACACAGGCACACACTTACACCAAGTAACAAAGACATATACTTAGACCAAGTAACACAGACATAAACTGACACCAAGTAACAAAGACATGCACTGACACCAAGTAACAAAGACATACACTGATACCCAGTGACACAGACGCAACTTATACCAAGTAACAAAGACATACACTGACACCAAGTAACAAAGACATACATTGACACCCAGTAACACAGACACACACTTACACCAAGTAACACAGACACACACTGACCCCCAGTAACACAGACACACACTTACACCAAGTAACAAAGACATGCACTGACACCAAGTAACAAAGACATACACTGATACCCAGTGACACAGACGCAACTTATACCAAGTAACAAAGACATACACTGACACCAAGTAACAAAGAGATACACTGATTCCCAGTAACACAGACGCACACTTACACCAAGTAACAAAGACATACACTTACACCAAGTAACACAGACATACAGTTGCACCAAGTATTTTGACAAACAATTACACCAAGTCACAAAGACATACACTGAAACCCAGTAACAAAGAAATCCACTGACAACAAGTCACAAAAACATACACTGACACCAAGTAACAAAGACACACACTTACACCAAGTAACAAAGACATACACTGACACCCAGGAACACAGACACAAACTTACACCAAGTAACAAAGACACACACTTACACCTAGTAACACAGACATACACTGACACCAAGTAACAAAGACATACACTTGCACCAAGTATTTTGACATACACTGACACCAAGTAACAAAGACATACACTGATACCCAGTAACACAGACACACACTTACACCAAGTAACAAAGACATACACTGACACCAAGTCACAAAGACACGCACTGATACCCAGTAACAAAGACATACACTGACACCAAGTAACAAAGACATACACTGATACCCAGTAACACAGACACACACTTACACCAAGTAACAAAGACACACACTGATACACAGTAACACAGACACACATTTACACCAAGTAACAAAGACATACACGGACACCCAGTAACAAAAACTTACACTGACACCCAGTAACAAAGACACACACTTACACCAAGTAACACAGACACACACTGACACCCAGTAACACAAACAAACACACTGACAACCAGTAACAAAGACACACACTGACACCAAGCAACAAAGACAGACACTGATACCCAGTAACACAGACGCACACTTACACCAAGTAACAAAGACATACACTGACACCAAGTAACAAAGACATACAGTGATACCCAGTAACACAGACGCACACTTACACCAAGTAACAAAGGCATATACTTACACCAAGTAACACAGACATACACTGACACCAAGTATTTTGACATACACTTACACCAAGTAACAAAGACATACACTGACACCCAGTAACACAGACACACACTTTCGCCAAGTAACAAGGACACACACTGATACCCAGTAACACAGACGCACACTTACACCAAGTAACAAAGACATACACTGACACCCAGTAACAAAGACATACACTGACACCCAGTAACACAGACACACACGGACACCAAGAAACACAGACACACACTGACCCCCAGTAACACAGACACACACATACACCAAGTAACAAAGACATGCACTGACACCAAGTAACAAAGACATACACTGATACCCAGTGACACAGACGCAACTTACACCAAGTAACAAAGACATACACTGACACCAAGTAACAAAGACATGAACTGATACCCAGTAACACAGACGCACACTTACACCAAGTAACAAAGACATACAATTACACCAAGTATTTTGACAGACAATCAGACCAAGTCACAAAGACATACACTGAAACCCAGTAACAAAGAAATCCACTGACAACAAGTAACAAAAACATACACTGACAACAAGTAACAAAGACATACACTGATACCCAGTAACACAGACACACACTTACACCAAGTAACAAAGACAAACACTGACACCAAGTCACAAAGACACACACTGACACCCAGTAACAAAGACATACACTGACACCAAGTCACAAAGACATACACTGATACCCAGTAACAAAGACATACACTGATACCCAGTAACACAGACACACAATTACACCCAGTAACAAAGACATACACTGACACCAAGTAACAAAGACATACACTGACACCAAGTTACAAAGACACACACTGACACCCAGTAACAAAGACATACACTGACACCAAGTCACAAAGACATACACTGATACACAGTAACAAAGACATACACTGATACCCAGTAACACATACACACACTTGCGCCAAGTAACAAAGACACACACTGATACCCAGTAACACAGACGCACACTTACACCAAGTAACACTGACACACACTGACACCCAGTAACGCAAACAAACACACTGACACCCAGTAACAAAGACACATACTGACACCAAGCAACAAATACAGACACTGATACCCAGTAACACAGACGCTCACTTACACCATGTAACAAAGACATACACTGACACCAAGTAACAAAGACATGCACTGATACCCAGTGACACAGACGCAACTTACACCAAGTAACAAAGACATACACTGACACCAAGTAACAAAGACATACACTGATACCAAGTAACACAGACATACACTTACACCAAGTAACACAGACATATACTTAGACCAAGTATTTCGACATACAATAACACCAATTCACAAAGACATACACTGAAACACAGTAACAAAGAAATCCACTGACAACAAGTCACAAAAACTTACACTGACAACAAGTAACAAAGACATACACTTACAGCAAGTAACAAAGACAGACACTGACACCCAGGAACACAGACACACACTGACACCAAGTAACACAGACACACACTTACACCAAGTAACAAAGACATGCACTGACACCAAGTAACAAAGACATACACTGATACCCAGTGACACAGACGCAACTTACACCAAGTAACAAAGACATACACTGACACCAAGTAACAAAGACATACACTGATACCAAGCAACACAGACATACACTTACACCAAGTAACACAGACATATACTTAGACCAAGTATTTCGACATACAATAACACCAAGTCACAAAGACATACACTGAAACACAGTAACAAAGAAATCCACTGACAACAAGTCACAAAAACTTACACTGACAACAAGTAACAAAGACATACACTTACACCAAGTAACAAAGACAGACACTGACACCCAGGAACACAGACACACACTGACACCAAGTAACACAGACATACACTGACACCAAGCAACAAAGACATCCACTGACAACAAGTCACAAACACATACACTGTCACCAAGTAACAAAGACATATACTTACACCAAGTAACAAAGACATACACTGACACCAAGTAACAAAGACATACACTGATACCCAGTAACACAGACACACACTTACATCAAGTAACAAAGACATACACTGACACCAAGTCACAAAGACACACACTGACACCCAGTAACAAAGACATACACTGACACCAAGTCACAAAGACTTGCACTGATACCCAGTAACAAAGACATACACTGATACCCAGTAACACAGACACACACTTACACCCAGTAACAAAGACATACACTGACACCAAGTAACAAAGACATACACTGACACCAAGTCACAAAGACACACACTGACACACAGTAACAAAGACATACACTGACACCAAGTCACAAAGACATACACTGATACACAGTAACAAAGAGATACACTGATACCCAGTAACACAGACACACACTTACACCAAGTAACAAAGACACTCACTGATACCCAGTAACACAGACACACACTTACACCAAGTAACACAGACACACATTGACACCCAGTACCGCAAACAAACACACTGACACCCAGTAACAAAGACACACACTGACACCAGCAACAAATACAGACACTGATACCCAGTAACACAGACGCTCACTTACACCAAGTAACAAATACATACACTTACACCAAACAACACAGACATACACTGACACCAAGTATTTTGACATACACTTACACCAAGTAACAAAGACATGCACTGATGCCCAGTAACACAGACGCACACTTACACCAAGTAACAATGACATATACTTACACCAAACAACACAGACATACACTGACACCAAGTATTTTGACATACACTTACACCAAGTAACAAAGAAATACACTGACACCCAGTAACACAGACACACAATTTCACCAAGTAACAAAGACACACACTGATACCCAGTAACACAGACACACACTTACACCAAGTAACAAAGACATACACTGACACCCAGTAACAAAGACATACACTGACACCCAGTAACACAGACACACACGGACACCAAGTAACACAGACACACACTGACCCCCAGTAACACAGACACACACTTACACCAAGTAACAAAGACATGCACTGACACCAAGTAACAAAGACATACACTGATACCCAGTGACACAGACGCTACTTACACCAAGTAACAAAGACATACACTGACACCAAGTAACAAAGACATACACTGATGCCAAGTAACACAGACGCACACTTACACCAAGTAACAAAGACATACATTTACACCAAGTAACACATACATATACTTAGACCAAGTATTTCGACATACAATATCACCAAGTCACAAAGACATACACTGAAACACAGTAACAAAGAAATCCACTGACAACAAGTCACAAAAACTTACACTGACAACAAGTAACAAAGACATACACTTACACCAAGTAACAAAGACAGACACTGACACCCAGGAACACAGACACACACTGACACCAAGTAACAAAGACACACACTTACACCAAGTAACAAAGACATACACTGACAAGAAGTAACAAATCCACACACTTACACCAAGTAACACAGACATACACTGACACCAAGCAACAAAGACATCCACTGACAACAAGTCACAAACACATACACTGTCACCAAGTAACAAAGACATACACTTACACCAAGTGACAAAGACATACACTGACACCAAGTAACAAAGACATACACTGATACCCAGTAACACAGACACACACTTACATCAAGTAACAAAGACATACCCTGACACCAAGTCACAAAGACACACACTGACACCCAGTAACACAGACATACACTGACACCAAGTCACAAAGACATGCACTGATACCCAGTAACAAAGACATACACTGATACCCAGTAACACAGACACACACTTACACCCAGTAACAAAGACATACACTGACACCAAGTAACAAAGACATACACTGACACCAAGTCACAAAGACACACACTGACACACAGTAACAAAGACATACACTGACACCAAGTCACAAAGACATACACTGATACACAGTAACAAAGAGATACACTGATACCCAGTAACACAGACACACTCTTACACCAAGTAACAAAGACACTCACTGATACCCAGTAACACAGACACACACTTACACCAAGTAACACAGACACACATTGACACCCAGTATCGCAAACAAACACACTGACACCCAGTAACAAAGACACACACTGACACCAAGCAACAAATACAGACACTGATACCCAGTAACACAGACGCTCACTTACACCAAGTAACAAATACATACACTTACACCAAACAACACAGACATACACTTACACCAAGTATTTTGACATACACTTACACCAAGTAACATAGACATACACTGACACCCAGTAACACAGACACACACTTTCACCAAGTAACAAAGACACACACTGATACCCAGTAACACAGACACACACTTACACCAAGTAACACAGACATACACTGACACCAAGCAACAAAGACATCCACTGACAACAAGTCACAAACACATACACTGTCACCAAGTAACAAAGACATACACTTACACCAAGTGACAAAGACATACACTGACACCAAGTAACAAAGACATACACTGATACCCAGTAACACAGACACACACTTACATCAAGTAACAAAGACATACCCTGACACCAAGTCACAAAGACACACACTGACACCCAGTAACACAGACATACACTGACACCAAGTCACAAAGACATGCACTGATACCCAGTAACAAAGACATACACTGATACCCAGTAACACAGACACACACTTACACCCAGTAACAAAGACATACACTGACACCAAGTAACAAAGACATACACTGACACCAAGTCACAAAGACACACACTGACACACAGTAACAAAGACATACACTGACACCAAGTCACAAAGACATACACTGATACACAGTAACAAAGAGATACACTGATACCCAGTAACACAGACACACTCTTACACCAAGTAACAAAGACACTCACTGATACCCAGTAACACAGACACACACTTACACCAAGTAACACAGACACACATTGACACCCAGTATCGCAAACAAACACACTGACACCCAGTAACAAAGACACACACTGACACCAAGCAACAAATACAGACACTGATACCCAGTAACACAGACGCTCACTTACACCAAGTAACAAATACATACACTTACACCAAACAACACAGACATACACTTACACCAAGTATTTTGACATACACTTACACCAAGTAACATAGACATACACTGACACCCAGTAACACAGACACACACTTTCACCAAGTAACAAAGACACACACTGATACCCAGTAACACAGACACACACTTACACCAAGTAACAAAGACATACACTGACACCCAGTAACAAAGACATACACTGATAGCCAGTAACACAGACACACACTTACACCAAGTAACAAAGACATGCACTGACACCAAGTAACAAAGACATACACTGATACCCAGTGACACAGACGCAACCTACACCAAGTAACAAAGACATACACTGACACCAAGTAACAAAGACATACACTGATACCAAGTAACACAGACGCACACTTACACCAAGTAACAAAGACATACACTTACAACAAGTAACACAGACATATACTTAGACCAAGTATTTCGACATACAATTACACCAAGTCACAAATACATACACTGAAACACAGTAACAAAGAAATCCACTGACAACAAGTCACAAAAACATACACTGACAACATGTAACAAAGACATACACTTACACCAAGTAACAAAGACAGACACTGACACCCAGGAACACAGACACACACTGACACCAAGTAACAAAGACACACACTTACACCAAGTAACAAAGACATACACTGACAAGAAGTAACAAAGACACACACTTACACCATGTAACTCAGCATACACTGACACAAAGTAACAAAGACATACACTTGCACCAAATATTTTGACATGCACTGACACCCAGTAACAAAGACATACACTGATGCCCAGTAACACAGACACACACTTACACCAAGTAACAAAGACATACACTGACACCAAGTCACAAAGACACACACTGACACCCAGTAACAAAGACATACACTGACAACAAGTAACAAAGACATACACTGATACCCAGTAACACAGACACACACTTACACCAAGTAACAAAGACATACACTGACACCAAGTCACAAAGACACACACTGACACCCAGTAACAAAGACATACACTGACACCAAGTCACAAAGACATACACTGATACCCAGTAACAAAGACATACACTGATACCCAGTAACACAGATGCACACTTACACCAAGTAACAAAGACATACACTTACACCAAGTAACACAGACATACACTGACACCAACTATTTTGGCAAACACTTACACCAAGTAACAAAGACATAGACTGACATCCAGTAACAAAGACATCCTCTGACAACAAGTCACAAACACATACACTGACACCAAGTAACAAAGACATTCACTTACACCAAGTAACAAAGCCATACACTGACACCCAGGAACACCGACACACACTGACACCAAGTAACAAAGACACACACTTACGCCAAGTAACAAAGACATACACTGACAAGAAGTAACAAAGACACATACTTACACCAAGTAACACAGACATACACTGACACCAAGTAACAAAGACAGAAAATTACAACAAGTAACAAAGACATACACTTACACCAAGTATTTTGACATACACTGACATCAAGGAACAAAGACATACACTGATACCCAGTAACACAGACACACACTTACACCAAGTAACAAAGACATACACTGACACCAAGTCACAAAGACGCACACTGACACCCAGTACCAAAGACATACACTGAAACCAATTCACAAAGGCATACACTGATACCCAGTAACAAAGACCTACACTGATACCCAGTAACACAGACGCACACTTACACCAAGTAACAAAGACATGCACTTACACCAAGTAACACAGACATACACTGACACCAACTATTTTGACATACACTTACACCAAGTAACAAAGACATAGACTGACACCCAGTAACAAAGACATCCACTGACAACAAGTCACAAACACATACACTGACACCAAGTAACAATGACATTCACTTGCACCAAGTAACAAAGCCATACACTGACACCCAGGAACACCGACACACACTGACACCAAGTAACAAAGACACACACTTACGCCAAGTAACAAAGACATACACTGACAAGAAGTAACAAAGACACATACTTACACCAAGTAACACAGACATACACTGACACCAAGTAACAAAGACAGAAAATTACACCAAGTAACAAAGACATACACTTACACCAAGTATTTTGACATACACTGACACCAAGTAACAAAGTCATTCACTGATACCCAGTAACACGGACACACACTTACAACAAGTAACAAAGACATACACTGACACGAAGTCACAAAGACACACACTGACACCCAGTAACAAAGACATACACTGACATCAAGGAACAAAGACATACACTGATACCCAGTAACACAGACACACACTTACACCAAGTAACAAAGACATACACTGACACCAAGTCACAAAGACGCACACTGACACCCAGTAACAAAGACATGCACTGAAACCAATTCACAAAGGCATACACTGATACCCAGTAACAAAGAGATACACTGATACCCAGTAACACAGACACACACTTACACCAAGTAACAAAGACATACACTTACACCAAGTAACAAAGACATACACTTACACCAAGTAACAAAGACATACACTGATACCCAGTAACACAGACGCACACTTACACCAAGTAACAAAGACATACACTTACACCAAGTAACAAAGCCATACACTTGCGCCAAGTATTTTGACAAACAATTACACCAAGTCACAAAGACATACACTGAAACCCAGTAACAAAGAAATCCACTGACAACAAGTCACAAAAACATACACTGACACCAAGTAACAAAGACATACACTTACACCAAGTAACAAAGACATACACTGACACCCTGGAACACAGACACAAACTTACACCAAGTAACAAAGACACACACTTACACCAAGTAACAAAGACATACACTGACAAGAAGTAACAAAGACACACACTTACACCAAGTAACAATGACATACACTGACACCAAGTAACAAAGACAGAAAATTACACCAAGTAACAAAGACATACACTTACACCAAGTATTTTGACATACACTGACACCAAGTAACAAAGACATACACTGATACCAAGTAACACAGACACACACTTACACCAAGTAACAAAGACATACACTGATACCCAGTGACACAGACGCAACTTACACCAAGTAACAAAGACATACACTGACACCAAGTAACAAAGACATGCACTGATACCCAGTAACACAGACGCACACTTACACCAAGTAACAAAGACATACAATTACACCAAGTAACACAGACATACACTTACACCAAGTATTTTGACAGACAATCACACCAAGTCACAAAGACATACACTGAAACCCAGTAACAAAGAAATCCACTGACAACAAGTCACAAAAACATACACTGACAACAAGTAACAAAGACATACACTTACTGCAAGTAACAAAGACATACACTGACACCCAGGAACAAAGACACACACTGACACCAAGTGACAAAGACACACACTTACACCAAGTAACAAAGACATACACAGACAAGAAGTAACAAAGCCACACACTTACACCAAGTAACACAGACATACACTGACACCAAGCAACAAAGACATCCACTGACAACAAGTCACAAACACATACACTGACACCAAGTAACAAAGACATACACTTACACCAAGTAACAAAGACATACACTGACACCAAGTAACAAAGACATACACTGATACCCAGTAACACAGACACACACTTACACCAAGTAACAAAGACATACACTGACACCAAGTCACAAAGACACACACTGACACCCAGTAACAAAGACATAAACTGACACCAAGTCACAAAGACATACACTGATACCCAGTAACAAAGACATACACTGATACCCAGTAACACAGACACACACTTACACCCAGTAACAAAGACATACACTGACACCAAGTAACAAAGACATACACTGACACCAAGTCACAAAGACACACACTGACACCCAGTAACAAAGACATACACTGACACCAAGTCACAAAGACATACACTGATACACAGTAACAAAGACATACACTGATACCCAGTAACACAGACACACACTTGCACCAAGTAACAAAGACACACACTGATACCCAGTAACACAGACGCACACTTACACCAAGTAACACAGAGACACACAGACACCCAGTAACGCAAACAAACACACTGACACCCAGTAACAAAGACACACACTGACACCAAGCAACAAATACAGACACTGATACCCAGTAACACAGACGCTCACTTACACCATGTAACAAGGACATACACTGACACCAAGTAACAAAGACATGCACTGATACCCAGTAACACAGACGCACACTTACACCAAGTAACAGTGACATATACTTACACCAAACAACACAGACATACACTGACACCAAGTATTTTGACATACACTTACACCAAGTAACAAAGACATACACTGACACCCAGTAACACAGACACACAATTTCACCAAGTAACAAAGACACACACTGATACCCAGTAACACAGACACACACTTGCACCAAGTAACAAAGACATACACTGACACCCAGTAACAAAGACATGCACTGACACCCAGTAACACAGACACACACGGACACCAAGTAACACAGAAACACACTGACCCCCAGTAACACAGACACACACTTACACCAAGTAACAAAGACATGCACTGACACCAAGTAACAAAGACATACACTGATACCCAGTGACACAGACGCAACTTACACCAAGTAGCAAAGACATACACTGACACCAAGTAACAAAGACATACACTGATACCAAGTAACACAGACGCACACTTACACCAAGTAACAAAGACATACACTTACACCAAGTAACACAGACATATACTTAGACCAAGTATTTCGACATACAATAACACCAAGTCACAAAGACATACACTGAAACACAGTAACAAAGAAATCCACTGACAACAAGTCACAAAAACTTACACTGACAACAAGTAACAAAGACATACACTTACACCAAGTAACAAAGACAGACACTGACACCCAGGAACACAGACACACACTGACACCAAGTAACAAAGACACACACTTACACCAAGTAACAAAGACATACACTGACAAGAAGTAACAAAGACACACACTTACACCATGTAACTCAGCATACACTGACACAAAGTAACAAAGACATACACTTGCACCAAATATTTTGACATGCACTGACACCCAGTAACAAAGACATACACTGATACCCAGTAACACAGACACACACTTACACCAAGTAACAAAGACATACACTGACACCAAGTCACAAAGACACACACTGACACCCAGTAACAAAGACATACACTGACAACAAGTAACAAAGACATACACTGATACCCAGTAACACAGACACACACTTACACCAAGTAACAAAGACATACACTGACACCAAGTCACAAAGACACACACTGACACCCAGTAACAAAGACATACACTGACACCAAGTCACAAAGACATACACTGATACCCAGTAACAAAGACATACACTGATACCCAGTAACACAGATGCACACTTACACCAAGTAACAAAGACATACACTTACACCAAGTAACACAGACATACACTGACACCAACTATTTTGGCAAACACTTACACCAAGTAACAAAGACATAGACTGACATCCAGTAACAAAGACATCCTCTGACAACAAGTCACAAACACATACACTGACACCAAGTAACAAAGACATACACTTACACCAAGTAACAAAGCCATACACTGACACCCAGGAACACCGACACACACTGACACCAAGTAACAAAGACACACACTTACGCCAAGTAACAAAGACATACACTGACAAGAAGTAACAAAGACACATACTTACACCAAGTAACACAGACATACACTGACACCAAGTAACAAAGACAGAAAATTACAACAAGTAACAAAGACATACACTTACACCAAGTATTTTGACATACACTGACATCAAGGAACAAAGACATACACTGATACCCAGTAACACAGACACACACTTACACCAAGTAACAAAGACATACACTGACACCAAGTCACAAAGACGCACACTGACACCCAGTACCAAAGACATACACTGAAACCAATTCACAAAGGCATACACTGATACCCAGTAACAAAGACCTACACTGATACCCAGTAACACAGACGCACACTTACACCAAGTAACAAAGACATGCACTTACACCAAGTAACACAGACATACACTGACACCAACTATTTTGACATACACTTACACCAAGTAACAAAGACATAGACTGACACCCAGTAACAAAGACATCCACTGACAACAAGTCACAAACACATACACTGACACCAAGTAACAATGACATTCACTTGCACCAAGTAACAAAGCCATACACTGACACCCAGGAACACCGACACACACTGACACCAAGTAACAAAGACACACACTTACGCCAAGTAACAAAGACATACACTGACAAGAAGTAACAAAGACACATACTTACACCAAGTAACACAGACATACACTGACACCAAGTAACAAAGACAGAAAATTACACCAAGTAACAAAGACATACACTTACACCAAGTATTTTGACATACACTGACACCAAGTAACAAAGTCATTCACTGATACCCAGTAACACGGACACACACTTACAACAAGTAACAAAGACATACACTGACACGAAGTCACAAAGACACACACTGACACCCAGTAACAAAGACATACACTGACATCAAGGAACAAAGACATACACTGATACCCAGTAACACAGACACACACTTACACCAAGTAACAAAGACATACACTGACACCAAGTCACAAAGACGCACACTGACACCCAGTAACAAAGACATGCACTGAAACCAATTCACAAAGGCATACACTGATACCCAGTAACAAAGAGATACACTGATACCCAGTAACACAGACACACACTTACACCAAGTAACAAAGACATACACTTACACCAAGTAACAAAGACATACACTTACACCAAGTAACAAAGACATACACTGATACCCAGTAACACAGACGCACACTTACACCAAGTAACAAAGACATACACTTACACCAAGTAACAAAGCCATACACTTGCGCCAAGTATTTTGACAAACAATTACACCAAGTCACAAAGACATACACTGAAACCCAGTAACAAAGAAATCCACTGACAACAAGTCACAAAAACATACACTGACACCAAGTAACAAAGACATACACTTACACCAAGTAACAAAGACATACACTGACACCCTGGAACACAGACACAAACTTACACCAAGTAACAAAGACACACACTTACACCAAGTAACAAAGACATACACTGACAAGAAGTAACAAAGACACACACTTACACCAAGTAACAATGACATACACTGACACCAAGTAACAAAGACAGAAAATTACACCAAGTAACAAAGACATACACTTACACCAAGTATTTTGACATACACTGACACCAAGTAACAAAGACATACACTGATACCAAGTAACACAGACACACACTTACACCAAGTAACAAAGACATACACTGATACCCAGTGACACAGACGCAACTTACACCAAGTAACAAAGACATACACTGACACCAAGTAACAAAGACATGCACTGATACCCAGTAACACAGACGCACACTTACACCAAGTAACAAAGACATACAATTACACCAAGTAACACAGACATACACTTACACCAAGTATTTTGACAGACAATCACACCAAGTCACAAAGACATACACTGAAACCCAGTAACAAAGAAATCCACTGACAACAAGTCACAAAAACATACACTGACAACAAGTAACAAAGACATACACTTACTGCAAGTAACAAAGACATACACTGACACCCAGGAACAAAGACACACACTGACACCAAGTGACAAAGACACACACTTACACCAAGTAACAAAGACATACACAGACAAGAAGTAACAAAGCCACACACTTACACCAAGTAACACAGACATACACTGACACCAAGCAACAAAGACATCCACTGACAACAAGTCACAAACACATACACTGACACCAAGTAACAAAGACATACACTTACACCAAGTAACAAAGACATACACTGACACCAAGTAACAAAGACATACACTGATACCCAGTAACACAGACACACACTTACACCAAGTAACAAAGACATACACTGACACCAAGTCACAAAGACACACACTGACACCCAGTAACAAAGACATAAACTGACACCAAGTCACAAAGACATACACTGATACCCAGTAACAAAGACATACACTGATACCCAGTAACACAGACACACACTTACACCCAGTAACAAAGACATACACTGACACCAAGTAACAAAGACATACACTGACACCAAGTCACAAAGACACACACTGACACCCAGTAACAAAGACATACACTGACACCAAGTCACAAAGACATACACTGATACACAGTAACAAAGACATACACTGATACCCAGTAACACAGGCACACACTTGCACCAAGTAACAAAGACACACACTGATACCCAGTAACACAGACGCACACTTACACCAAGTAACACAGAGACACACAGACACCCAGTAACGCAAACAAACACACTGACACCCAGTAACAAAGACACACACTGACACCAAGCAACAAATACAGACACTGATACCCAGTAACACAGACGCTCACTTACACCATGTAACAAGGACATACACTGACACCAAGTAACAAAGACATGCACTGATACCCAGTAACACAGACGCACACTTACACCAAGTAACAGTGACATATACTTACACCAAACAACACAGACATACACTGACACCAAGTATTTTGACATACACTTACACCAAGTAACAAAGACATACACTGACACCCAGTAACACAGACACACAATTTCACCAAGTAACAAAGACACACACTGATACCCAGTAACACAGACACACACTTGCACCAAGTAACAAAGACATACACTGACACCCAGTAACAAAGACATGCACTGACACCCAGTAACACAGACACACACGGACACCAAGTAACACAGAAACACACTGACCCCCAGTAACACAGACACACACTTACACCAAGTAACAAAGACATGCACTGACACCAAGTAACAAAGACATACACTGATACCCAGTGACACAGACGCAACTTACACCAAGTAGCAAAGACATACACTGACACCAAGTAACAAAGACATACACTGATACCAAGTAACACAGACGCACACTTACACCAAGTAACAAAGACATACACTTACACCAAGTAACACAGACATATACTTAGACCAAGTATTTCGACATACAATAACACCAAGTCACAAAGACATACACTGAAACACAGTAACAAAGAAATCCACTGACAACAAGTCACAAAAACTTACACTGACAACAAGTAACAAAGACATACACTTACACCAAGTAACAAAGACAGACACTGACACCCAGGAACACAGACACACACTGACACCAAGTAACAAAGACACACACTTACACCAAGTAACAAAGACATACACTGACAAGAAGTAACAAATCCACACACTTACACCAAGTAACACAGACATACACTGACACCAAGCAACAAAGACATCCACTGACAACAAGTCACAAACACATACACTGTCACCAAGTAACAAAGACATACACTTACACCAAGTAACAATGAAATACACTGACACCAAGTAACAAAGACATACACTGATGCCCAGTAACACAGACACACACTTACATCAAGTAACAAAGTCATACACTGACACCAAGTCACAAAGACACACACTGACACCCAGTAACAAAGACATACACTGACACCAAGTCACAAAGACATGCACTGATACCCAGAAACAAAGACATACACTGATACCCAGTAACACAGACACACACTTACACCCAGTAACAAAGACATACACTGACACCAAGTAACAAAGACATACACTGACACCAAGTCACAAAGACACACACTGACACACAGTAACAAAGACATACACTGACACCAAGTCACAAAGACATACACTGATACACAGTAACAAAGAGATACACTGATACCCAGTAACACAGACACACACTTACACCAAGTAACAAAGACACTCACTGATACACAGTAACACAGACACACACTTACACCAAGTAACACAGACACACATTTACACCCAGTACCGCAAACAAACACACTGACACCCAGTAACAAAGACACACACTGACACCAAGCAACAAATACAGACACTGATCCCCAGTAACACAGACGCTCACTTACACCAAGTAACAAATACATACACTTACACCAAACAACACAGACATACACTGACACCAAGTATTTTGACATACACTTACACCAAGTAACAAAGACAAACACTGACACCCAGTAACACAGACACACACTTTCACCAAGTAACAAAGACACACACTGATACCCAGTAACACAGACACACACTTACACCAAGTAACAAAGACATACACTGACACCCATTAACAAAGACATACACTGATAGCCAGTAACACAGACACACACTTACACCAAGTAACAAAGACATGCACTGACACCAAGTAACAAAGACATACACTGATACCCAGTGACACAGACGCAACTTACACCAAGTAACAAAGACATACACTGACACCAAGTAACAAAGACATACACTGATACCAAGTAACACAGACGCACACTTACACCAAGTAACAAAGACATACACTTACACCAAGTAACACAGACATATACTTAGACCAAGTATTTCGACATACAACTGCACCAAGTCACAAATACATACACTGAAACACAGTAACAAATAAATCCACTGACAACAAGTCACAAAAACATACACTGACAACATGTAACAAAGACATACACTTACACCAAGTAACAAAGACAGACACTGACACCCAGGAACACAGACACACACTGACACCAAGTAACAAAGACACACACTTACACCAAGTAACAAAGACATACACTGACAAGAAGTAACAAAGACACACACTTACACCATGTAACTCAGCATACACTGACACAAAGTAACAAAGACATACACTTGCACCAAATATTTTGACATGCACTGACACCAAGTAACAAAGACATACACTGATACCCAGTAACACAGACACACACTTACACCAAGTAACAAAGACATACACTGACACCAAGTCACAAAGACACACACTGACACCCAGTAACAAAGACATACACTGACAACAAGTAACAAAGACATACACTGATACCCAGTAACACAGACACACACTTACACCAAGTAACAAAGACATACACTGACACCAAGTCACAAAGACACACACTGACACCCAGTAAAAAAGACATACACTGACACCAAGTCACAAAGACATACCCTGATACCCAGTAACAAAGACATACACTGATACCCAGTAACACAGATGCACACTTACACCAAGTAACAAAGACATACACTTACACCAAGTAACACAGACATACACTGACACCAACTATTTTGGCAAACACTTACAGCAAGTAACAAAGACATAGACTGACACCCAGTAACAAAGACATCCTCTGACAACAAGTCACAAACACATACACTGACACCAAGTAACAAAGACATTCACTTACACCAAGTAACAAAGCCATACACTGACACCCAGGAACACCGACACACACTGACACCAAGTAACAAAGACACACACTTACGCCAAGTAACAAAGACATGCACTGACACCAAGTAACAAAGACAGAAAATTACAACAAGTAACAAAGACATACACTTACACCAAGTATTTTGACATACACTGACACCAAGTAACAAAGTCATTCACTGATACCCAGTAACACAGACACACACTTACACCAAGTAACAAAGACATACACTGACACGAAGTCACATAGACACACACTGACACCCAGTAACAAAGACATACACTGACATCAAGGAACAAAGACATACACTGATACCCAGTAACACAGACACACACTTACACCAAGTAACAAAGACATACACTGACACCAAGTCACAAAGACGCACACTGACCCCCAGTAACAAAGACATACACTGAAACCAATTCACAAAGGCATACACTGATACCCAGTAACAAAGACCTACACTGATACCCAGTAACACAGACGCACACTTACACCAAGTAACAAAGACATGCACTTACACCAAGTAACACAGACATACACTGACACCAACTATTTTGACATACATTTACACCAAGTAACAAAGACATAGACTGACACCCAGTAACAAAGACATCCACTGACAACAAGTCACAAACACATACACTGACACCAAGTAACAAAGACATTCACTTACACCAAGTAACAAAGCCATACACTGACACCCAGGAACACCGACACACACTGACACCAAGTAACAAAGACACACACTTACGCCAAGTAACAAAGACATACACTGACAAGAAGTAACAAAGACACATACTTACACCAAGTAACACAGACATACACTGACACCAAGTAACAAAGACAGAAAATTACACCAAGTAACAAAGACATACACTGACACCAAGTATTTTGACATACACTGACACCAAGTAACAAAGTCATTCACTGATACCCAGTAACACAGACACACACTTACACCAAGTAACAAAGACATACACTGACACGAAGTCACAAAGACACACACTGACACCCAGTAACAAAGACATACACTGACATCAAGGAACAAAGACATACACTGATACCCAGTAACACAGACACACACTTACACCAAGTAACAAAGACATACACTGACACCAGGTCACAAAGACGCACACTGACACCCAGTAACAAAGACATACACTGAAACCAATTCACAAAGGCATACACTGATACCCAGTAACAAAGAGATACACTGATACCCAGTAACACAGACACACACTTACACCCAGTAACAAAGACATACACTTACACCAAGTAACACAGACATATACTTAGACCAAGTATTTCGACATACAATTACACCAAGTCACAAATACATACACTGAAACACAGTAACAAAGAAATCCACTGACAACAAGTCGCAAAAACATACACTGACAACATGTAACAAAGACATACACTTACACCAAGTAACAAAGACAGACACTGACACCCAGGAACACAGACACACACTGACACCAAGTAACAAAGACACACACTTACACCAAGTAACAAAGACATACACTGACAAGAAGTAACAAAGACACACACTTACACCATGTAACTCAGCATACACTGACACAAAGTAACAAAGACATACACTTGCACCAAATATTTTGACATGCACTGACACCAAGTAACAAAGACATACACTGATACCCAGTAACACAGACACACACTTACACCAAGTAACAAAGACATACACTGACACCAAGTCACAAAGACACACACTGACACCCAGTAACAAAGACATACACTGACAACAAGTAACAAAGACATACACTGATACCCAGTAACACAGACACACACTTACACCAAGTAACAAAGACATACACTGACACCAAGTCACAAAGACATACACTGATACCCAGTAACAAAGACATACACTGATACCCAGTAACACAGATGCACACTTACACCAAGTAACAAAGACATACACTTACACCAAGTAACACAGACATACACTGACACCAACTATTTTGGCAAACAATTACAGCAAGTAACAAAGACATAGACTGACACCCAGTAACAAAGACATCCTCTGACAACAAGTCACAAACACATACACTGACACCAAGTAACAAAGACATTCACTTACACCAAGTAACAAAGCCATACACTGACACCCAGGAACACCGACACACACTGACACCAAGTAACAAAGACACACACTTACGCCAAGTAACAAAGACATGCACTGACACCAAGTAACAAAGACAGAAAATTACAACAAGTAACAAAGACATACACTTACACCAAGTATTTTGACATACACTGACACCAAGTAACAAAGTCATTCACTGATACCCAGTAACACAGACACACACTTACACCAAGTAACAAAGACATACACTGACACGAAGTCACATAGACACACACTGACACCCAGTAACAAAGACATACACTGACATCAAGGAACAAAGACATACACTGATACCCAGTAACACAGACACACACTTACACCAAGTAACAAAGACATACACTGACACCAAGTCACAAAGACGCACACTGACACCCAGTAACAAAGACATACACTGAAACCAATTCACAAAGGCGTACACTGATACCCAGTAACAAAGACATACACTGATACCCAGTAACACAGACGCACACTTACACCAAGTAACAAAGACATGCACTTACACCAAGTAACACAGACATACACTGACACCAAGTATTTTGACATACATTTACACCAAGTAACAAAGACATAGACTGACACCCAGTAACAAAGACATCCACTGACAACAAGTCACAAACACATACACTGACACCAAGTAACAAAGACATTCACTTACACCAAGTAACAAAGCCATACACTGACACCCAGGAACACCGACACACACTGACACCAAGTAACAAAGACACACACTTACGCCAAGTAACAAAGACATACACTGACAAGAAGGAACAAAGACACATACTTACACGAAGTAACACAGACATACACTGACACCAAGTAACAAAGACAGAAAATTACACCAAGTAACAAAGACATACACTGACACCAAGTATTTTGACATACACTGACACCAAGTAACAAAGTCATTCACTGATACCCAGTAACACAGACAAACACTTACACCAAGTAACAAAGACATACACTGACACGAAGTCACAAAGACACACACTGACACCCAGTAACAAAGACATACACTGACATCAAGGAACAAAGACATACACTGATACCCAGTAACACAGACACACACTTACACCAAGTAACAAAGACATACACTGACACCAAGTCACAAAGACGCACACTGACACCCAGTAACAAAGACATACACTGAAACCAATTCACAAAGGCATACACTGATACCCAGTAACAAAGAGATACACTGATACCCAGTAACACAGACACACACTTACACCCAGTAACAAAGACATACACTGACACCAAGTAACAAAGACATACACTGACACCAAGTCACAAAGCCACACACTGACACCCAGTAACAAAGACATACACTGACACCAAGTCACAAAGACATACACTGATACACAGTAACAAAGACATACACTGATACCCCGTAACACAGACACACACTTACACCAAGTAACAAAGACACACACTGATACCCAGTAACACAGACACACACTTACACCAAGTAACAAAGACATACACTGACACCCAGTAGCAAAAACGTACACTGACACCCAGTAACACAGACACACACGGACACCAAGTAACAAAAACACACACTTACACCAAGTAACACAGACACACACTGAAACCCAGTAACACAAACAAACACACTGAAACCCAGTAACAAAGACACACACTGATACCCAGTAACACAGTCGTACACTTACACCAAGTAACAAAGACATACACTGACACCAAGTAACAAAGACATATACTTACACCAAGTAAAACAGACATACACTGACACCAAGTATTTTGACATACACTTAGACCAAGTAACAAATACATACACTGACACCCAGTAACACAGACACACACGGACACCAAGTAACAAAGACACACACTGACACCCAGTAACAAAGACATACACTGACACCAAGTCACAAAGACATACACTGATACCCAGTAACAAAGACATACACTGATACCCAGTAACACAGACGCACACTTACACCAAGTAACAAAGACATACACTTACACCAAGTAACACAGACATACACTGACACCAACTATTTTGACATACACTTACACCAAGTAACAAAGACATAGACTGACACCCAGTAACAAAGAAATCCACTGACAACAAGTCACAAAAACATACACTGACACCAAGTAACAAAGACATACACTGACAGCAAGTAACAGAGACATACACTGACACCCAGGAACACAGACACAAACTTACACCAAGTAACAAAGACACACACTTACACCAAGTAACAAAGACAGACACTGACAAGAAGTAACAAAGACACACACTTACACCAAGTAACACAGACATACACTGACACCAAGTAACAAAGACATACACTTGCACCAAGTATTTTGACATACACTGACACCAAGTAACAAAGACATACACTGATACCCAGTAACACAGACACACACTTACACCAAGTAACAAAGACATACACTGACACCAAGTAACACAGACATACACTGACACCAACTATTTTGACATACATTTACACCAAGTAACAAAGACATAGACTGACACCCAGTAACAAAGACATCCACTGACAACAAGTCACAAACACATACACTGACACCAAGTAACAAAGACATTCACTTACACCAAGTAACAAAGCCATACACTGACACCCAGGAACACCGACACACACTGACACCAAGAAACAAAGACACACACTTACGCCAAGTAACAAAGACATACACTGACAAGAAGTAACAAAGACACATACTTACACCAAGTAACACAGACATACACTGACACCAAGTAACAAAGACAGAAAATTACACCAAGTAACAAAGACATACACTGACACCAAGTATTTTGACATACACTGACACCAAGTAACAAAGTCATTCACTGATACCCAGTAACACAGACACACACTTACACTAAGTAACAAAGACATACACTGACACGAAGTCACAAAGACACACACTGACACCCAGTAACAAAGACATACACTGACATCAAGGAACAAAGACATACACTGATACCCAGTAACACAGACACACACTTACACCAAGTAACAAAGACATACACTGACACCAAGTCACAAAGACGCACACTGACACCCAGTAACAAAGACATACACTGAAACCAATTCACAAAGGCATACACTGATACCCGGTAACAAAGAGATACACTGATACCCAGTAACACAGACACACACTTACACCCAGTAACAAAGACATACACTGACACCAAGTAACAAAGACAGACACTGACAAGAAGTAACAAAGACACACACTTACACCAAGTAACACAGACATACACTTACAGCAAGTAACAAAGACATACACTGACACCCAGGAACACAGACACAAACTTACACCAAGTAACAAAGACACACACTTACACCAAGTAACAAAGACAGACACTGACAAGAAGTAACAAAGACACACACTTACACCAAGTAACACAGACATACACTGACACCAAGTAACAAAGACATACACTTGCACCAAGTATTTTGACATACACTGACACCAAGTAACAAAGACATACACTGATACCCAGTAACACAGACACACACTTACACCAAGTAACAAAGACATACACTGACACCAAGTCACAAAGACACGCACTGATACCCAGTGACAAAGACATACACTGACACCAAGTAACAAAGACATACACTGATACCCAGTAACACAGACACACACTTACACCAAGTAACAAAGACACAAACTGATACCCAGTAACACAGACACACATTTACACCAAGTAACAAAGACATACACTGACACCCAGTAACAATAACTTACACTGACACCCAGTAACAAAGACATACACTGACACCAAGTAACACAGACACACACTGACACCCAGTAACACAAACAAACACACTGACACCCAGTAACAAAGACACACACTGACACCAAGTAACAAAGACAGACACTGATACCCAGTAACACAGACGCACACTTCCACCAAGTAACAAAGACATACACTGACACCAAGTAACAAAGACATACACTTACACCAAGTAACAAAGACATACACTGACACCCAGGAACACAGACACAAACTTACACCAAGTAACAAAGACACACACTTACACCAAGTAACAAAGACAGACACTGACAAGAAGTAACAAAGACACACACTTACACCAAGTAACAAAGACATACACTGACACCAAGTCACAAAGACATACACTTACACCAAGTAACAAAGACATACACTGACACCAAGTCACAAAGACATACACTTACACCAAGTAACAAAGACATACACTGATACCCAGTAACACAGACACACACTTACACCAAGTATTTTGACATACAATTACACCAAGTCACAAAGACATACACTGAAACCCAGTAACAAAGAAATCCACTGACAACAAGTCACAAAAACATACACTGACAACAAGTAACAAAGACATACACTTACACCAAGTAACAAAGACATACACTGACACCCAGGAACACAGACACACACTGACACCAAGTAACAAAGACACACACTTACACCAAGTAACAAAGACATACACTGACAAGAAGTAACAAAGACACACACTTACACCAATTAACACAGACATACACTAACACCAAGTAACAAAGACATACACTTGCACCAAGTATTTTGACATACACTGACACCAAGTAACAAAGACATGCACTGATACCCAGTAATACAGACACACACTTACACCAAGTAACAAAGACATACACTGACACCAAGTCACAAAGAGACACACTGACACCCAGTAACAAAGACATACACTGACACCAAGTAACAAAGACATACACTGATACCCAGTAACACAGACACACACTTACACCAAGTAACAAAGACATACACTGACACCAAGTAACAAAAACACACACTGACACCCAGTAATAAAGACATACACTGACACCAAGTCACAAAGACATACACTGATACCCAGTAACAAAGACATACACTGATACCCAGTAACACAGACGCACACTTACACCAAGTAACAAAGACATACACTTACACCAAGTAACACAGACATACACTGACACCAACTATTTAGACATACACTTACACCAAGTAACAAAGACATCCACTGACAACAAGTCACAAACACATGCACTGACACCAAGTAACAAAGACATACACTTACACCAAGTAACAAAGTCATACACTGACACCCAGGAACACAGACACACACTTGCACCAAGTAACAAAGACACACACTTACACCAAGTAACAAAGACATACACTGACACCAAGTAACAAAGACACACACTTACACCAAGTAACACAGAGATACACTGACACCAAGTAACAAAGACAGAAAATTACACCAAGTAACAACGACATACACTGACACCAAGTCTCAAAGACACACACTGACACCCAGTAACAAAGACATACACTGACACCAAGTCACAAAGACATACACTGATACCCAGTAACAAAGCCATACACTGATACCCAGTAACACAGACACACACTTACACCCAGTAACAAAGACATACACTGACACCAAGTAACAAAGACATACACTAACACCAAGTCACAAAGACACACACTGACACCCAGTAACAAAGACATCCACTGACACCAAGTCACAAAGACATACACTGATACACAGTAACAAAGACATACACTGATACCCAGTAACGCAGACACACACTTACACCAAGCAACAAAGACACACACTGATACCTAGTAACACAGACACACACTTACACCAAGCAACAAAGACATACACTGACACCCAGTAACACAAACAAACACACTGACACCAAGTAACACAGACATACACTGATACCAAGTCACAAGGACATACACTGATGCCCAGTAACACAGACACACACTGACGCCAGCTAACAAAGACATACACTTACACCCAGTAACAAAGACATGCACTTACACCAAGTAACAAAGACATACACTGATGTCCAGTAACACAGACACAGACTTACACCAAGTAACAAAGACATAGACTTACACCAAGTAACAAAGACATACACTAACACCAAGTAACAAAGACATACCCAGTAACACAGACACACACTTATACCAAGTAACAAAGACATACACTGATACCCTGTAACAAAGACACACACTTACACCAAGTAACACAGACATACACTGACACCAAGTAACAAAGACATACACTGACACCCAGTAACAAAGACGTGCACTGACACCAAGTAACAAAGACACACACGGACACCAAGTAACAAGGACACACACTTACACCAAGTAACACAGACACACACTGACATCCAGTAACACAAACAAACACACTGACACCAAGTAACACAGACATACACTGATACCAAGTCACAAAGACATACACTGATGCCCAGTAACACAGACACACACTGACAGCAGCTAACAAAGACATACACTTACACCCAGTGACAAAGACATACACTGATACCCAGTAACACAGACACACACTTACTACATGTAACAAAGACATACACAGACACCAAGTCACAAAGAGACACACTGACACCCAGTAACAAAGACATACACTGACACCAATTCACAATGACATACACTGATACCCAGTAACACAGACACACACTTACACCAAGTAACACAGACATATACTGACACCAAGTAACACAGACATACACTGATACCAAGTCACAACGACATACACTGATGCCCAGTAACACAGACACAAACTGACACCAAGTAACAAAGACATACACTTACACCCAGTAACAAAGACATACACTTACACCCAGTCACAAAGACATACACTGATACCCAGTAACACAGACACACACTTACACCAAGTAACACAGACATACACTGACACCAAGTAACAAAGACACAAACTTACACCCAGTAACACAGACACACACTGACACCAAGTAACACAGACACACACTTACAACAAGTAGCAAAGACATACACTGACACCCAGTAACAAAGACATACACTGACACCCAGTAACACAGACACACACGGACACCAAGTAACAAAGACACACACTTACACCAAGTAACAAAGACATACACTGATACCCAGTAACACAGACACACACTTACACCAAGTAACACGGACATACACTTGCACCAACTAACACAGACACACACTTACACCAAGTAACAAAGACATACAATTACACCAAGTAACACAGACATACACGGACACCAAGTAACACAGACATACACTGACACCAAGTAACAAAGACGTACACTGACACCGAGGAACACAGACACTCACTTGCACCAAGTAACACAGACACACACTTACACCAAGTAACAAAGACATACACCTACACCAAGTAACACAGAAATGCACTGACACCAAATAACAAAGACATACACTGATACCCAGTAACACAGACACACACTGACACCCTGTTAGATACACACACTGACCCCCAGTAACACAGACACACACTGACCCCCAGTAACACAGACATACACTGACACCAAGTCACAAAGACACACACTGACACCCAGTAACAAAGACATACACTGACACCAAGTCACAAAGACATACACTGATACACAGACACACACTTACACCAATTAACACAGACATACACTGACACCAAGTAACAAAGACATACACTGATACCCAGTATCACAGACACACACTTACACCAAGTAACAAAGACATACACTGACACCCAGTCACAAAGACAGACACTGACACCCTGTAACACAGACACACACTTACACCAAGTAACAAAGACATACACCTACACCAAGTAACACAGACATGCACTGACACCAAGTAACAAAGACATACACTGATACCCAGTAACACAGACACACACTGACACCCAGTTAGATACACACACTGACCCCCAGTAACACAGACACACACTGACCCCCAGTAACACAGACATACAGTGACACCAAGTCACAAAGACACACACTGACACCCAGTAACAAAGACATACACTGACACCAAGTCACAAAGACATACACTGATAAACAGACACACACTTACACCAATTAACACAGACATACACTGACACCAAGTAACAAAGACATACACTGATACCCAGTATCACAGACACACACTTACATCAAGTAACAAAGACATACACTGACCCCAAGTCACAATGGCACACACTGACACCCAGTAACAAAGACATACACTGACACCAAGTCACAAAGACATACACTGATACCCAGGAACACAGACACACACTGACACCCAGTAACAAAGACATACACTGATACCAAGTCACAAAGACATACACTGATACCCAGTAATACAGAAACACACTGACACCCAGTAACAAAGCCATACACTGATACCAAGTCACAAAGACATACACTGAAACCCAGTAACACAGACACACACTGACACCCAGGAACAAAGACATACACTGATGCCAAGTCACAAAGACATAATCTGATACCCAGTAACACAGACACACACTGACACCAAGTAACAAAGACATGCACTGACACCAAGTAACAAAGACATACACTTACACCAAGTAACAAAGACACACACTTACACCAAGTAACACAGACATACACTGACACCAAGTAACAAAGACATACAGTTACACCAAGTAACAAAGACAGACTATTACACCAACTAACAAAGACATACACTGACACCAAGTCACAATGACACACACTGACACCCAGTATAAAAGACATGCACTGACACCAAGTCACAAAGACATACACTGATACCCAGTAACACAGACACACACTTACACCAAGTAACAAAGACAGACACTGATACCCAGTCACACAGACACACACTTACACCAAGTAACAAAGACATACACTGACACCCAGTAACAAAGACAGACACTGACACCCTGTAACACAGACAGACAGGGGCACCAAGTAACAAAGACAAACACTTACACCCAGTAACACAGACACACACTTACACCAAGTAACACAGGCATACTCTGACAGCAAGTAACAAAGACATACACTGATACCCTGTAAAACAGACACGCACTGACACCAAGTGACACAGACATGCACTGACACCAAGTAACAAATACATTCAATGATACCCAGGAACACAGACACACACTTACACCAAGTAACACAGACACACACTTACACCAAGTAACAAAGACATACACTTACACCAAGTAACACAGACATACACTGACACCAAGTAACAAAGACATACAATTACACCAAGTAACAAAGACTCACTCTTACACCAAGTAACAAAGGCAGACACTGAGACCCAGTAACACAGACACAAACTGACACCAAGTAACAAAGACATACACTGACACCCAGCAACACAAACCAACACACACAGACACCCAGTAACACAGAGAAACACTAATAAACAGTAACAAAGACATACACTGACACCAAGTAACACAGACACACACTGACACCCAGTAACAAAGACATACACTGACACCCATTAACAAAGACATACACTGACAACCAGCAACACAGACACACACGGACACCAAGTAACAAAGACACACACTTACACCAAGTAACACAGACACACACTGACACCAAGTAACAAAGACACACACTTACAGCAAGTAACACAGACACACACTGACACCCAGTAACACAGACACACACTTACACCAAGTAACACAGACATACACTGACACCAAGTCACAAAGACATACACTGATACCCAGTAACACAGACACACACTTACACCAAGTAACACAGACATCCACTGACACCAAGTAACAAAGACACACACTTACACCAAGTAACACAGACATACACTGACACCAAGTAACAAAGACATACACTGACACCAAGTAAAAAAGACATACAGTTACACCAAGTAACAAAGACAGACTATTACACCAACTAACAAAGACATACACTGACACCAAGTCACAATGACACACACTGACACCCAGTAAAAAAGACATGCACTGACACCAAGTCACAAAGACATACACTGATACCCAGTAACACAGACACACACTTACACCAAGTAACAAAGACAGACACTGATACCCAGTCACACAGACACACACTTACACCAAGTAACAAAGATATACACTGACACCCAGTAACAAAGACAGACACTGACACCCTGTAACACAGACAGACAGGGGCACCAAGTAACAAAGACAAACACTTACACCCAGTAACACAGACACACACTTACACCAAGTAACACAGGCATACACTGACAGCAAGTAACAAAGACATACACTGATACCCTGTAACACAGACACGCACTGACACCAAGTAACACAGACATGCACTGACACCAAGTAACAAATACATTCAATGATACCCAGGAACACAGACACACACTTACACCAAGTAACACAGACACACACTTACACCAAGTAACAAAGACATACACTTACACCAAGTAACACAGACATACACTGACACCAAGTAACAAAGACATACAATTACACCAAGTAATAAAGACTCACTCTTACACCAAGTAACAAAGGCAGACACTGAGACCCAGTAACACAGACACAAACTGACACCAAGTAACAAAGACATACACTGACACCCAGCAACACAAACCAACACACACAGACACCCAGTAACACAGAGAAACACTAATAAACAGTAACAAAGACATACAATTACACCATGTAACACAGACATACACGGACACCAAGTAACACAGACATACACTGACACCAAGTAACAAAGACGTACACTGACACCCAGGAACACAGACACTCACTTGCACCAAGTAACACAGACACACACTTACACCAAGTAACAAAGACATACACCTACACCAAGTAACACAGAAATGCACTGACACCAAGTAACAAAGACATACACTGATACCCAGTAACACAGACACACACTGACACCCAGTTAGATACACACACTGACCCCCAGTAACACAGACACACACTGACCCCCAGTAACACAGACATACACTGACACCAAGTCACAAAGACACACACTGTCACCCAGTAACAAAGACATACACTGACACCAAGTCACAAAGACATACACTGATACACAGACACACACTTACACCAATTAACACAGACATACACTGACACCAAGTAACAAAGACATACACTGATACCTAGTATCACAGACACACACTTACACCAAGTAACAAAGACATACACTGACACCCAGTCACAAAGACAGACACTGACACCCTGTAACACAGACACACACTTACACCAAGTAACAAAGACATACACCTACACCAAGTAACACAGACATGCACTGACACCAAGTAACAAAGACATACACTGATACCCAGTAACACAGACACACACTGACACCCAGTTAGATACACACACTGACCCCCAGTAACACAGACACACACTGACCCCCAGTAACACAGACATACAATGACACCAAGTCACAAAGACACACACTGACACCCAGTAACAAAGACATACACTGACACCAAATCACAAAGACATACACTATTAAACAGACACACACTTACACCAATTAACACAGACATACACTGACACCAAGTAACAAAGACATACACTGATACCCAGTATCACAGACACACACTTACATCAAGTAACAAAGACATACACTGACCCCAAGTCACAATGGCTCACACTGACACCCAGTAACAAAGACATACACTGACACCAAGTCACAAAGACATACACTGATACTCAGGAACACAGACACACACTGACACCCAGTAACAAAGACATACACTGATACCAAGTCACAAAGACATACACTGATACCCAGTAATACAGAAACACACTGACACCCAGTAACAAAGCCATACACTGATACCAAGTCACAAAGACATACACTGAAACCCAGTAACACAGACACACACTGACACCCAGGAACAAAGACATACACTGATGCCAAGTCACAAAGACATAATCTGATACCCAGTAACACAGACACACACTGACACCAAGTAACAAAGACATGCACTGACACCAAGTAACAAAGACATACACTTACACCAAGTAACAAAGACACACACTTACACCAAGTAACACAGACATACACTGACACCAAGTAACAAAGACATACAGTTACACCAAGTAACAAAGACAGACTATTACACCAACTAACAAAGACATACACTGACACCAAGTCACAATGACACACACTGACACCCAGTATAAAAGACATGCACTGACACCAAGTCACAAAGACATACACTGATACCCAGTAACACAGACACACACTTACACCAAGTAACAAAGACAGACACTGATACCCAGTCACACAGACACAGACTTACACCAAGTAACAAAGATATACACTGACACCCAGTAACAAAGACAGACATTGACACCCTGTAACACAGACAGACAGGGGCACCAAGTAACAAAGACAAACACTTACACCCAGTAACACAGACACACACTTACACCAAGTAACACAGGCATACTCTGACAGCAAGTAACAAAGACATACACTGATACCCTGTAACACAGACACGCACTGACACCAAGTAACACAGACATGCACTGACACCAAGTAACAAATACATTCAATGATACCCAGGAACACAGACACACACTTACACCAAGTAACACAGACACACACTTACACCAAGTAACAAAGACATACACTTACACCAAGAAACACAGACATACACTGACACCAAGTAACAAAGACATACAATTACACCAAGTAACAAAGGCAGACACTGAGACCCAGTAACACAGACACAAACTGACACCAAGTAACAAAGACATACACTGACACCCAGCAACACAAACCAACACACACAGACACCCAGTAACACAGAGAAACACTAATAAACAGTAACAAAGACATACACTGACACCAAGTAACACAGACACACACTGACACCCAGTAACAAAGACATACACTGACACCCATTAACAAAGACATACACTGACAACCAGCAACACAGACACACACGGACACCAAGTAACAAAGACACACACTTACACCAAGTAACAACGACACACACTGACACCAAGTAACAAAGACACACACTTACAGCAAGTAACACAGACACACACTGACACCCAGTAACACAGACACACACTTACACCAAGTAACACAGACATACACTGGCACCAAGTAACAAAGACATACACTGATACCCAGTAACACAGACACACACTTACACCAAGTAACACAGACATCCACTGACACCAAGTAACAAAGACACACACTTACACCAAGTAACACAGACATACACTGACACCAAGTAACAAAGACATACACTGACACCAAGTAACAAAGACATACAGTTACACCAAGTAACAAAGACAGACTATTACACCAACTAACAAAGACATACACTGACACCAAGTCACAATGACACACACTGACACCCAGTAAAAAAGACATGCACTGACACCAAGTCACAAAGACATACACTGATACCCAGTAACACAGACACACACTTACACCAAGTAACAAAGACAGACACTGATACCCAGTCACACAGACACACACTTACACCAAGTAACAAAGACATACACTGACACCCAGTAACAAAGACAGACACTGACACCCTGTAACACAGACAGACAGGGGCACCAAGTAACAAAGACAAACACTTACACCCAGTAACACAGACACACACTTACACCAAGTAACACAGGCATACACTGACAGCAAGTAACAAAGACATACACTGATACCCTGTAACACAGACACGCACTGACACCAAGTAACACAGACATGCACTGACACCAAGTAACAAATACATTCAATGATACCCAGGAACACAGACACACACTTACACCAAGTAACACAGACACACACTTACACCAAGTAACAAAGACATACGCTTACACCAAGTAACACAGACACACACTGACACCAAGTAACAAAGACATACAATTACACCAAGTAATAAAGACTCACTCTTACACCAAGTAACAAAGGCAGACACTGAGACCCAGTAACACAGACACAAACTGACACCAAGTAACAAAGACATACACTGACACCCAGCAACACAAGCCAACACACACAGACACCCAGTAACACAGAGAAACACTAATAAACAGTAACAAAGACATACACTGACACCAAGTAACACAGACACACACTGACACCCAGTAACAAAGACATACACTGACACCCATTAACAAAGACATACACTGACAACCAGCAACACAGACACACACGGACACCAAGTAACAAAGGCACACACTTACACCAAGTAACACAGACACACACTGACACCAAGTAACAAAGACACACACTTACACCAAGTAACACAGACAACACTGACACCCAGTAACACAGACACACACTTACACCAAGTAACACAGACATACACTGACACCAAGTAACAAAGACATACACTGATACCCAGTAACACAGACACACACTTATACCAAGTAACACAGACATCCACTGACACCAAGTAACAAAGACACACACTTACACCAAGTAACACAGACATACACTGACACCAAGTAACAAAGACATACACTGACACCAAGTAACAAAGACATACAGTTACACCAAGTAACAAAGACAGACTATTACACCAACTAACAAAGACATACACTGACACCAAGTCACAATGACACACACTGACACCCAGTAAAAAAGACATGCACTGACACCAAGTCACAAAGACATACACTGATACCCAGTAACACAGACACACACTTACACCAAGTAACAAAGACAGACACTGATACCCAGTCACACAGACACACACTTACACCAAGTAACAAAGACATACACTGACACCCAGTAACAAAGACAGACACTGACACCCTGTAACACAGACAGACAGGGGCACCAAGTAACAAAGACAAACACTTACACCCAGTAACACAGACACACACTTACACCAAGTAACACAGGCATGCACTGACAGCAAGTAACAAAGACATACACTGATACCCTGTAACACAGACACGCACTGACACCAAGTAACACAGACATGCACTGACACCAAGTAACAAAGACACACACTTACACCAAGTAACACAGACACACACTGACACCAAGTAACAAAGACACACACTTACACCAAGTAACACAGACACACACTGACACCCAGTAACACAGATACACACTTACACCAAGTAACACAGACATACACTGACACCAAGTAACAAAGACATACACTGATACCCAGTAACGCAGACACACACTTACACCAAGTAACACAGACTTCCACTGACACCAAGTAACAAAGACACACACTTACACCAAGCAACACAGACATACACTGACACCAAGTAACAAAGACATACACTGACACCAAGTAACAAAGACATACAGTTACACCAAGTAACAAAGACAGACTATTACACCAACTAACAAAGACATACACTGACACCAAGTCACAATGACACACACTGACACCCAGTAAAAAAGACATGCACTGACACCAAGTAACACAGACACACACTGACACCTAGTAACAAAGACATACACTTACACCAAGTAACAAAGACAGACACTGATACCCAGTCACACAGACACACACTTACACCAAGTAACAAAGACATACACTGACACCCAGTAACAAAGACAGACACTGACACCCTGTAACACAGACAGACAGGGGCACCAAGTAAGAAAGACAAACACTTACACCCAGTAACACAGACACACACTTACACCAAGTAACACAGGCATACACTGACAGCAAGAAACAAAGACATACACTGATACCCTGTAACACAGACACGCACTGACACCAAGTAACACAGACATGCACTGACACCAAGTAACAAATACATTCAATGATACCCAGGAACACAGACACACACTTACACCAAGTAACACAGACACACACTTACACCAAGTAACAAAGACATACACTTACACCAAGTAACACAGACATACACTGACACCAAGTAACAAAGACATACAATTACACCAAGTAACAACGACTCACTCTTACACCAAGTAACAAAGGCAGACACTGAGACCCAGTAACACAGACACAAACTGACACCAAGTAACAAAGACATACACTGACACCCAGCAACACAAACCAACACACACAGACACCCAGTAACACAGAGAAACACTAATAAACAGTAACAAAGACATACACTGACACCAAGTAACACAGACACACACTGACACCTAGTAACAAAGACATACACTGACACCCATTAACAAAGACATACACTGACAACCAGCAACACAGGCACACACTTACACCAAGTAACAAAGACATACAATTACACCAAGTAACACAGACATACACGGACACCAAGTAACACAGACATACACTGACACCAAGTAACAAAGACGTACACTGACACCCAGGAACACAGACACTCACTTGCACCAAGTAACACAGACACACACTTACACCAAGTAACAAAGACATACACCGACACCAAGTAACACAGAAATGCACTGACACCAAGTAACAAAGACATACACTGATACCCAGTAACACAGACACACACTGACACCCAGTTAGATACACACACTGACCCCCAGTAACACAGACACACACTGACCCCCAGTAACACAGACATACACTGACACCAAGTCACAAAGACACACACTGACACCCAGTAACAAAGACATACACTGACACCAAGTCACAAAGACATTCACTGATACACAGACACACACTTACACCAATTAACACAGACATACACTGACACCAAGTAACAAAGACATACACTGATACCCAGTATCACAGACACACACTTACACCAAGTAACAAAGACATACACTGACACCCAGTAACAAAGACAGACACTGACACCCTGTAACACAGACACACACTTACACCAAGTAACAAAGACATACACCTACACCAAGTAACACAGACATGCACTGACACCAAGTAACAAAGACATACACTGATACCCAGTAACACAGACACACACTGACACCCAGTTAGATACACACACTGACCCCCAGTAACACAGACACACACTGACCCCCAGTAACACAGACATACAATGACACCAAGTCACAAAGACACACACTGACACCCAGTAACAAAGACATACACTGACACCAAGTCACAAAGACATACACTGATAAACAGACACACACTTACACCAATTAACACAGACATACACTGACACCAAGTAACAAAGACATACACTGATTACCCAGTATCACAGACACACACTTACATCAAGTAACAAAGACATACACTGACCCCAAGTCACAATGACACACACTGACACCCAGTAACAAAGACATACACTGACACCAAGTCACAAAGACATACACTGATACTCAGGAACACAGACACACACTGACACCCAGTAACAAAGACATACACTGATACCAAGTCACAAAGACATACACTGATACCCAGTAATACAGAAACACACTGACACCCAGTAACAAAGCCATACACTGATACCAAGTCACAAAGACATACACTGAAACCCAGTAACACAGACTCACACTGACACCCAGGAACAAAGACATACACTGATGCCAAGTCACAAAGACATAATCTGATACCCAGTAACACAGACACACACTGACACCAAGTAACAAAGACATGCACTGACACCAAGTAACAAAGACATACACTTACACCAAGTAACAAAGACACACCCTTACACCAAGTAACACAGACATACACTGACACCAAGTAACAAAGACATACACTGACACCAAGTAACAAAGACATACAGTTACACCAAGTAACAAAGACAGCTATTACACCAACTAACAAAGACATACACTGACACCAAGTCACAATGACACACACTGACACCCAGTATAAAAGACATGCACTGACACCAAGTCACAAAGACATACACTGATACCCAGTAACACAGACACACACTTACACCAAGTAACAAAGACAGACACTGATACCCAGTCACACAGACACACACTTACACCAAGTAACAAAGACATACACTGACACCCAGTAACAAAGACAGACACTGACACCCTGTAACACAGACAGACAGGGGCACCAAGTAACAAAGACAAACACTTACACCCAGTAACACAGACACACACTTACACCAAGTAACACAGGCATACACTGACAGCAAGAAACAAAGACATACACTGATACCCTGTAACACAGACACGCACTGACACCAAGTAACACAGACATGCACTGACACCAAGTAACAAATACATTCAATGATACCCAGGAACACAGACACACACTTACACCAAGTAACACAGACACACACTTACACCAAGTAACAAAGACATACACTTACACCAAGTAACACAGACATACACTGACACCAAGTAACAAAGACATACAATTACACCAAGTAACAACGACTCACTCTTACACCAAGTAACAAAGGCAGACACTGAGACCCAGTAACACAGACACAAACTGACACCAAGTAACAAAGACATACACTGACACCCAGCAACACAAACCAACACACACAGACACCCAGTAACACAGACAAACACTAATAAACAGTAACAAAGACATACACTGACACCAAGTAACACAGACACACACTGACACCTAGTAACAAAGACATACACTGACACCCATTAACAAAGACATACACTGACAACCAGCAACACAGACACACACTTACACCAAGTAACAAAGACATACAATTACACCAAGTAACACAGACATACACGGACACCAAGTAACACAGACATACACTGACACCAAGTAACAAAGACGTACACTGACACCCAGGAACACAGACACTCACTTGCACCAAGTAACACAGACACACACTTACACCAAGTAACAAAGACATACACCGACACCAAGTAACACAGAAATGCACTGACACCAAGTAACAAAGACATACACTGATACCCAGTAACACAGACACACACTGACACCCAGTTAGATACACACACTGACCCCCAGTAACACAGACACTCACTGACCCCCAGTAACACAGACATACACTGACACCAAGTCACAAAGACAAACACTGACACCCAGTAACAAAGACATACACTGACACCAAGTCACAAAGACATTCACTGATACACAGACACACACTTACACCAATTAACACAGACATACACTGACACCAAGTAACAAAGACATACACTGATACCCAGTATCACAGACACACACTTACACCAAGTAACAAAGACATACACTGACACCCAGTAACAAAGACAGACACTGACACCCTGTAACACAGACACACACTTACACCAAGTAACAAAGACATACACCTACACCAAGTAACACAGACATGCACTGACACCAAGTAACAAAGACATACACTGATACCCAGTAACACAGACACACACTGACACCCAGTTAGATACACACACTGACCCCCAGTAACACAGACACACACTGACCCCCAGTAACACAGACATACAATGACACCAAGTCACAAAGACACACACTGACACCCAGTAACAAAGACATACACTGACACCAAGTCACAAAGACATACACTGATAAACAGACACACACTTACACCAATTAACACAGACATACACTGACACCAAGTAACAAAGACATACACTGATTACCCAGTATCACAGACACACACTTACATCAAGTAACAAAGACATACACTGACCCCAAGTCACAATGACACACACTGACACCCAGTAACAAAGACATACACTGACACCAAGTCACAAAGACATACACTGATACTCAGGAACACAGACACACACTGACACCCAGTAACAAAGACATACACTGATACCAAGTCACAAAGACATACACTGATACCCAGTAATACAGAAACACACTGACACCCAGTAACAAAGCCATACACTGATACCAAGTCACAAAGACATACACTGAAACCCAGTAACACAGACTCACACTGACACCCAGGAACAAAGACATACACTGATGCCAAGTCACAAAGACATAATCTGATACCCAGTAACACAGACACACACTGACACCAAGTAACAAAGACATGCACTGACACCAAGTAACAAAGACATACACTTACACCAAGTAACAAAGACACACACTTACACCAAGTAACACAGACATACACTGACACCAAGTAACAAAGACATACACTGACACCAAGTAACAAAGACATACAGTTACACCAAGTAACAAAGACAGCTATTACACCAACTAACAAAGACATACACTGACACCAAGTCACAATGACACACACTGACACCCAGTATAAAAGACATGCACTGACACCAAGTCACAAAGACATACACTGATACCCAGTAACACAGACACACACTTACACCAAGTAACAAAGACAGACACTGATACCCAGTCACACAGACACACACTTACACCAAGTAACAAAGACATACACTGACACCCAGTAACAAAGACAGACACTGACACCCTGTAACACAGACAGACAGGGGCACCAAGTAACAAAGACAAACACTTACACCCAGTAACACAGACACACACTTACACCAAGTAACACAGGCATACTCTGACAGCAAGTAACAAAGACATACACTGATACCCTGTAACACAGACACGCACTGACACCAAGTAACACAGACATGCACTGACACCAAGTAACAAATACATTCAATGATACCCAGGAACACAGACACACACTTACACCAAGTAACACAGACACACACTTACACCAAGTAACAAAGACATACACTTACACCAAGTAACACAGACATACACTGACACCAAGTAACAAAGACATACAATTACACCAAGTAACAACGACTCACTCTTACACCAAGTAACAAAGGCAGACACTGAGACCCAGTAACACAGACACAAACTGACACCAAGTAACAAAGACATACACTGACACCCAGCAACACAAACCAACACACACAGACACCCAGTAACACAGACAAACACTAATAAACAGTAACAAAGACATACACTGACACCAAGTAACACAGACACACACTGACACCCAGTAACAAAGACATACACTGACACCCATTAACAAAGACATACACTGACAACCAGCAACACAGACACACACGGACACCAAGTAACAAAGACACACACTTACACCAAGTAACACAGACACACACTGACACCAAGTAACAAAGACACACACTTACACCAAGTAACACAGACACACACTGACACCCAGTAAAACAGACACACACTTACACCAAGTAACACAGACATACACTGACACCAAGTAACAAAGACATACACTGATACCCAGTAACACAGACACACACTTACACCAAGTAACACAGACATCCACTGACACCAAGTAACAAAGACACACACTTACACCAAGTAACACAGACATACACTGACACCAAGTAACAAAGACATACCATGACACCAAGTAACAAAGACATACAGTTACACCAAGTAACAAAGACAGACTATTACACCAACTAACAAAGACATACACTGACACCAAGTCACAATGACACACACTGACACCCAGTAAAAAAGACATGCACTGACACCAAGTCACAAAGACATACACTGATACCCAGTAACACAGACACACACTTACACCAAGTAACAAAGACAGACACTGATACCCAGTCACACAGACACACACTTACACCAAGTAACAAAGACATACACTGACACCCAGTAACAAGGACAGACACTGACACCCTGTAACACAGACAGACAGGGGCACCAAGTAACAAAGACAAACACTTACACCCAGTAACACAGACACACACTTACACCAAGTAACACAGGCATACACTGACAGCAAGTAACAAAGACATACACTGATACCCTGTAACACAGACACGCACTGACACCAAGTAACACAGACATGCACTGACACCAAGTAACAAATACATTCAATGATACCCAGGAACACAGACACACACTTACACCAAGTAACACAGACACACACTTACACCAAGTAACAAAGACATACACTTACACCAAGTAACACAGACATACACTGACACCAAGTAACAAAGACATACAATTACACCAAGTAATAAAGACTCACTCTTACACCAAGTAACAAAGGCAGACACTGAGACCCAGTAACACAGACACAAACTGACACCAAGTAACAAAGACATACACTGACACCCAGCAACACAAACCAACACACACAGACACCCAGTAACACAGAGAAACACTAATAAACAGTAACAAAGACATACACTGACACCAAGTAACACAGACACACACTGACACCCATTAACAAAGACATACACTGACACCCATTAACAAAGACATACACTGACAACCAGCAACACAGACACACACGGACACCAAGTAACAAAGACACACACTTACACCAAGTAACACAGACACACACTGACACCAAGTAACAAAGACACACACTTACACCAAGTAACACAGACACACACTGACACCCAGTAACACAGACACACACTTACACCAAGTAACACAGACATACACTGACACCCAGTAACAAAGACATACACTGATAACCAGTAACACAGACACACACTTACACCAAGTAACACAGACACCCACTGACACCAAGTAACAAAGACATACACTGATACCCAGGAACGCAGACACACACTGACACCCAGTAACAAATAAATACACTGAGACCAATCACAAAGACATACACTGATACCCAGTAACACAGACACACACTGACACCAAGTAACAAAGACATGCACTGACACCAAGTAACATAGACATACACTGATACCCAGTATCACAGACACACACTTACATCAAGTAACAAAGACATACACTGACCCCAAGTCACAAAGACACACACTGACACACAGTAATAAAGACATACACTGACACCAAGTCACAAAGACATAGACTGATACTTAGTAACAAAGACATACACTGATACCCAGCAACAAAGACATACACTGACACCAAGTCACAAAGACATACACTGATACTCAGGAACACAGACACACACTGACACCCAGTAACAAAGACATACACTGATACCAAGTCACAAAGACATACACTGAAACCCAGTAACACAGACACACACTGACACCCAATAACAAAGACATACACTGATACCAAGTCACAAAGACACAATCTGATACCCAGTAACACAGACACACACTGACACCAAGTAACAAAGACATGCACTGACACCAAGTAACAAAGACACACACTTACACCAAGTAACACTGACATACACTGACACCAAGTAACAAAGACATACACTGACACCAAGTAACAAAGACATACACTTACACCAAGTAACAAAGACAGACTATTACACCAACTAACAAAGACATACACTTACACCAAGTATTTTGACATACACTGACACCAAGTAACAAAGACATACACTGATACCCAGTAACAAAGACACACACTTACACCAAGTAACAAAGACATACAATGACACAAAGTCACAAAGACACACACTGACACCCAGTAACAAAGACATACACTGACACCAAGTCACAAAGACATACACTGATAGCCAGTAACACAGACACGCACTTACACCAAGTAACACAGACATACACTGACACCAAGCAACAAAGACATGCACTGATACCCAGTAACACAGACACACACTTACACCAAGTAACAAAGACATACACTGACACCCAGTAACAAAGACATACACTGACACCCTGTAACACAGACACACACGGGCACCAAGTAACAAAGACAACCACTTACACCCAGTAACACAGACACACACTTACACCAAGTAACACAGGCATACACTGACAGCAAGTAACAAAGACATCCACTGATACCCTGTAACACAGACATGCACTGACACCAAGTAACAAAGACATTCAATGATACCCAGGAACACAGACACACTTACACCAAGTAACACAGACACACACTTACACCAGGTAACAAAGACATACATTTACACCAAGTAACACAGACATACAATTACACCAAGTCACAAAGACTCACTCTTACACCAAGTAACAAAGACAGACACTGAGACCCAGTAACACAGACACAAACTGACACCAAGTAACAAAGACATACACTGACACCCAGTAACACAAACAAACACACACAGACACCCAGTAACACAGAGAAACACTAATAAACAGTAACAAAGACATACACTGACACCAAGTAACGCAGACACACACTGACACCCAGTAACAAAGACATGCACTGACAACAAGTCACAAAGACATACACTGACACCCAGTAACACAGACACACACGGACACCAAGTAACAAAGACACACATTGACACCAAGTAACAAAGACACACACTTACACCAAGTAACAAAGACATATACTTACACCAAGTTACAAAGACACAAACTTACACCAAGTAACACAGACATACACTGACACCAAGTAACAAAGAAAGACACTGATACCCAGTAACACAGACACACACTTACACCAAGTAACACAGACATACACTGACACCAAGTAAACAGACATACACTGACACCAAGTAACAAAGAAAGACACTGATACCCAGTAACACAGACACACACTTACACCAAGTAACACAGACACACACTGACACCAAGTAACAAAGACATACACTTACACCAAGTTACACAGACATGCACTGACACCAAGTAACAAAGACATACAACTACACCAAGTAACAAAGACACACATTTACACCAAGTAACACAGATATACACTGGCACCAAGTAACAAAGACATGCACTGACACCCAGTAACACAGACACACACGGACACCAAGTAACAAAGACACACACTTACACCAAGGAACACAGACACACACTTACACCAAGTAACAAAGACAGACACTGATACCCAGTAACACAGAAACACACTTACACCAAGTAACAAAGATATGCACTGACACCCAGTAACAAAGACATAAACTGACACCCAGTAACACAGACACACAGGGACACCAAGTAACAAAGACACACACTTACACCAAGTAACACAGACACACACTGACACCCAGTAACACAGACACACATTTACACCAAGTAACACAGACATGCAATGACACCATGTAACAAAGACATACACTGATACCCAGTAACACTGACACACACTTCCACCAAGTAACACAGACATACACTGTCACCAATTCACAAAGACAGACACTGATACCCAGGAACACAGACACACATTTACACCAAGTAACACAGACACACACTTACACCAAGTAACAAAGACATACAGTTACACCAAGTAACACAGACATACACTGAAACCAAGGATCAAAGACAAACACTTACACCAAGTAACACGGCAACACACTGACACCCAGCAACACAGACACACACTTACACCAAGTAACACAGACATGCACTGACACCAAGGAACAAAGACATACAATTACAACAAGTAACAAAGACACACACTTACCGCAAGTAACACAGATATACACTGGCACCAAGTAACAAAGACATGCACTGACACACAGTGACACAGACACACACGGACACCAAGTAACAAAGACACACACTTACACCAAGTAACACAGACACACACTTACACCGAGTAACAAAGACATACACTGATACCCAGTAACACAGACACACACTTACACCAAGTAACAAAGACAGACACTGATACCCAGTCACACAGACACACTTACACCAAGTAACAAAGACATACACTGACACCAAGTAACAAAGACATACACTGACACCAAGTAACACAGACACACACGGACACCAAGTGACAAAGACACACACTTACACCAAGTAACACAGACACACACTGACACCCAGTAACGCAGACACACACTTACACCAAGTAACACAGACATACACTGACACCAAGTAACAAAGAAAGACACTGATACCCAGTAACACAGACACACACTTACACCAAGTAACACAGACATACACTGACACCAAGTAACAAAGACATACACTGATACCCAGGAACACAGACACACACTGACACCAAGTAACAAAGACATACACCTGCACCAAGTTACACAGACATACACTGACACCAAGTAACAAAGAAAGACACTGATACCCAGTAACACAGACACACACTTACACCAAGTAACACAGACATACACTGACACCAAGTAACAAAGACATACACTGATACCCAGGAACACAGACACACACTGACACCAAGTAACAAAGACATACACCTACACCAAGTAACACAGACACACACTTACACCAAGTAACAAAGACATACAGTTACACCAAGTAACACAGACATACACTGAAACCAAGTATCAAAGACAAACACTTACACCAAGTAACACAGAAACACACTGACACCCAGCAACACAGACACACACTTACACCAAGTAACACAGACATACACTGACACCAAGTAACAAAGACATACACTGATACCCAGTAACACTGACACACACTTCCACCAAGTAACACAGACATACACTGACACCAAGTCACAAAGACATACACTGATACCCAGGAACACAGACACACATTTACACCAAGTAACACAGACACACACTTACACCAAGTAACAAAGACAGACAATTACACCAAGTAACAAAGACATGCACTGACACCAAGGAACAAAGACATACAATGACAACAAGTAACAAAGACACACACTTACCCCAAGTAACACAGATATACACTGGCACCAAGTAACAAAGACATGCAATGACACACAGTGACACAGACACACACGGACACCAAGTAACAAAGACACACACTTACACCAAGTAACACAGACACACACTTACACCAAGTAACAAAGACATACACTGATACCCAGTAACACAGACACACACTTCCACCAAGTCACAAAGACAGACACTGATACCCAGTCACACAGACACACTTACACCAAGTAACAAACACATACACTGACACCAAGTAACAAAGACATACACTGACACCAAGTAACACAGACACACACGGACACCAAGTGACAAAGACACACACTTACACCAAGTAACACAGACACACACTGACACCCAGTAACGCAGACACACACTTACACCAAGTAACACAGACATACACTGACACCAAGTAACAAAGAAAGACACTGATACCCAGTAACACAGACACACACTTACACCAAGTAACACAGACATACACTGACACCAAGTAACAAAGACATACACTGATACCCAGGAACACAGACACACTCTGACACCAAGTAACAAAGACATACACCTATACCAAGTTACACAGACATACACTGACACCAAGTAACAAAGACATACATCTACACCAAGTAACAAAGACACACACTTACCCCAAGTAACACAGATATACACTGGGACCAAGTAACAGAGACATGAACTGACACCCAGTAACACAGACACACACGGACACCAAGTAACAAAGACACACACTTACACCAAGGAACACAGACACACACTTACACCAAGTAACAAAGACAGACACTGATACCCAGTAACACAGACACACACTTACACCAAGTAACAAAGACATACACTGACACCTAGTAACAAAGACATAAACTGACACCCAGTAACACAGACACACAGGGACACCAAGTAACAAAGACACACACTTACACCAAGTAACACAGACACACACTTACACCAAGTAACACAGACATACACTGACACCAAGTAACAAAGACATACACTTATACCCAGTAACACTTACACACACTTCCACCAAGTAACATAGACTTACACTGACACCAAGTCACAAAGACATACACTGATACCCAGGAACACAGACACACATTTACACCAAGTAACACAGACACACACTTACACCAAGTAACAAAGACATACACTTACAACAAGTAACACAAACATACACTGACACCAAGAAACAAAGACATACAATTACACCAAGTAACACAGATATACACTGGCACCAAGTAACAAAGACATGCACTGACACCCAGTAACACAGACACACACGGACACCAAGTAACAAAGACACACACTTACACCAAGTAACACAGACACACACTTACACCAAGTAACAAAGACATACACTGATACCCAGTAACACAGACACACACTTACACCAAGTAACAAAGACAGACAATGATACCCAGTCACAAGGACACACACTTACACCATGTAACAAAGACATACACTGACACCAAGTAACAAAGACATACACTGACACCCAGTAACACAGACACACACGGACACCAAGTAACAAAAACACACACGTACACCAAGTAACACAGACACACACTGACACCCAGCAACGCAGACACATACTTACATCAAGTAACACAGACATACACTGACACCAAGTAACAAAGAAAGACACGGATACCCAGTAACACAGACACACACTTACACCATGTAACACAGACATACACTGACACCAAGTAACAAAGACATACACTGATACCCAGGAACACAGACACACACTGACACCAAGTAACAAAGACATACACCTACACCAAGTTACACAGACATACACTGACACCAACTAACAAAGACATACAACTACACCAAGTAACAAAGACACACACTTACACCAAGTAACACAGATATACACTGGCACCAAGTAACAAAGACATGCACTGACACCCAGTAACACAGACACACACGGACACCAAGTAACAAAGACACACACTTACACCAAGGAGCACAGACACACACTTACACCAAGTAACAAAGACATACACCTACACCAAGTAACACAGACATGCACTGACGCCAAGTAACAAAGGCATACACTGATACCCAGTAACACAGACACACACTGACACCAAGTAACAAAGACATACACCTACACCAAGTTACACAGACATACACTGACACCAAGTAACAAAGAAAGACACTGATACCCAGTAACACAGACACACACTTACACCAAGTAACACAGACATACACTGACACCAAGTAACAATGACATACACTGATACCGAGGAACACAGACACACACTGACACCAAGTAACAAAGACATACACCTACACCAAGTTACACAGACATACACTGACACCAACTAACAAAGACATACAACTACACCAAGTAACAAAGACACACACTTACACCAAGTAACACAGATATACACTGGCACCAAGTAACAAAGACATGCACTGACACCCAGTAACACAGACACACACGGACACCAAGTAACAAAGACACACACTTACACCAAGGAGCACAGACACACACTTACACCAAGTAACAAAGACAGACACTGATACCCAGGAACACAGACACACACTGACACCAAGTAACAAAGACATACACTGATACCCAGGAACACAGACACACACTTCCACCAAGTAACACAGACACACACTGACACCAAGTAACAAAGACATACACTGATACCCAGGAACACAGACACACATTTACACCAAGTAACACAGACACACACTTACACCAAGTAACAAAGACATACACTTACACCAAGTAACACAGACATACACTGACACCAAGGAACAAAGACATACAATTACACCAAGTAACAAAGACACACACTTACCCCAAGTAACACAGATATACACTGGCACCAAGTAACAAAAACATGCACTGACACCCAGTAACAAAGACACACACGGACACCAAGTAACAAAGACACACACTTACACCAAGTAACACAGACACACACTTACACCAAGTAACAAAGACAGACACTGATACCCAGTAACACAGACACACACTTACACCAAGTAACAAAGACATACACTGACACCCAGTAACAAAGACATAAACTGACACCCAGTAACACAGACACACAGGGACACCAAGTAACAAAGACACACACTTACACCAAGTAACATAGAGACACACTGACACCCAGTAACACAGACACACACTTACACCAAGTAACACAGACATACAATGACACCAAGTAACAAAGATATACACTGGTACCCAGTAACACTGACACACACTTCCACCAAGTAACATAGACTTACACTGACACCAAGTCACAAAGACATACACTGATACCCAGGAACACAGACACACATTTACACCAAGTAACACAGACACACACTTACACCAAGTAACAAAGACATACACTTACACCAAGTAACACAAACATACACTGACACCAAGAAACAAAGACATACAATTACACCAAGTAACACAGATATACACTGGCACCAAGTAACAAAGACATGCACTGACACCCAGTAACACAGACACACACGGACACCAAGTAACAAAGACACACACTTACACCAAGTAACACAGACACACACTTACGCCAAGTAACAAAGACATACACTGATACCCAGTAACACAGACACACACTTACACCAAGTAACAAAGACAGACAATGATACCCAGTCACAAGGAAAAACACTTACACCAAGTAACAAAGACATACACTGACACCAAGTAACAAAGACATACACGTACACCAAGTAACACAGACACACACTGACACCCAGCAACGCAGACACATACTTACATCAAGTAACACAGACATACACTGAAACCAAGTAACAAAGAAAGATACTGATACCCAGTAACACAGACACACACTTACACCAAGTAACACAGACATACACTGACACAAAGTAACAAAGGCATACACTGATACCCAGGAACACAGACACACACTGACACCAAGTAACAAAGACATACACGTGCACCAAGTTAAACAGACATACACTGACACCAACTAACAAAGACATACAACTACACCAAGTAACAAAGACACACACTTACACCAAGTAACACAGATATACACTGGCACCAAGTAACAAAGACATGCACTGACACCCAGTAACACAGACACACACTGACACCAAGTAACAAAGACATACATCTACACCAAGTAACAAAGACACACACTTACCCCAAGTAACACAGATATACACTGGGACCAAGTAACAGAGACATGAACTGACACCCAGTAACACAGACACACACGGACACCAAGTAACAAAGACACACACTTACACCAAGGAACACAGACACACACTTACACCAAGCAACAAAGACAGACACTGATACCCAGTAACACAGACACACACTTACACCAAGTAACAAAGACATACACTGACACCCAGTAACAAAGACATAAACTGACACCCAGTAACACAGACACACAGGGACACCAAGTAACAAAGACTCACACTTACACCAAGTAACATAGAGACACACTGACACCCAGTAACACAGACATACACTGACACCAAGTAACAAAGACATACACTGATACCCAGTAACACTGACACACACTTCCACCAAGTAACATAGACTTACACTGACACCAAGTCACAAAGACATACACTGATACCCAGGAACACAGACACACATTTACACCAAGTAACACAGACACACACTTACACCAAGTAACAAAGACATACACTTACAACAAGTAACACAAACATACACTGACACCAAGAAACAAAGGCATACAATTACACCAAGAAACACAGATATCCACTGGCACCAAGTAACAAAGACATGCACTGACACCCAGTAACACAGACACACACGGACACCAAGTAACAAAGACACACACTTACACCAAGTAACACAGACACACACTTACACCAAGTAACAAAGACATACACTGATACCCAGTAACACAGACACACACTTACACCAAGTAACAAAGACAGACAATGATACCCAGTCACAAGGACACACACTTACACCATGTAACAAAGACATACACTGACACCAAGTAACAAAGACATACACTGACACCCAGTAACACAGACACACACGGACACCAAGTAACAAAAACACACACGTACACCAAGTAACACAGACACACACTGACACCCAGCAACGCAGACACATACTTACATCAAGTAACACAGACATACACTGACACCAAGTAACAAAGAAAGACACGGATACCCAGTAACACAGACACACACTTACACCATGTAACACAGACATACACTGACACCAAGTAACAAAGACATACACTGATACCCAGGAACACAGACACACACTGACACCAAGTAACAAAGACATACACCTACACCAAGTTACACAGACATACACTGACACCAACTAACAAAGACATACAACTACACCAAGTAACAAAGACACACACTTACACCAAGTAACACAGATATACACTGGCACCAAGTAACAAAGACATGCACTGACACCCAGTAACACAGACACACACGGACACCAAGTAACAAAGACACACACTTACACCAAGGAGCACAGACACACACTTACACCAAGTAACAAAGACAGACACTGATACCCAGGAACACAGACACACACTGACACCAAGTAACAAAGACATACACTGATACCCAGGAACACAGACACACACTTCCACCAAGTAACACAGACATACACTGACACCAAGTCACAAAGACATACACTGATACCCAGGAACACAGACACACATTTACACCAAGTAACAAAGACACACACTTACCCCAAGTAACACAGATATACACTGGCACCAAGTAACAAAAACATGCACTGACACCCAGTAACAAAGACACACACGGACACCAAGTAACAAAGACACACACTTACACCAAGTAACACAGACACACACTTACACCAAGTAACAAAGACAGACACTGATACCCAGTAACACAGACACACACTTACACCAAGTAACAAAGACATACACTGACACCCAGTAACAAAGACATAAACTGACACCCAGTAACACAGACACACAGGGACACCAAGTAACAAAGACACACACTTACACCAAGTAACATAGAGACACACTGACACCCAGTAACACAGACACACTCTTACACCAAGTAACACAGACATACAATGACACCAAGTAACAAAGACATACACTGGTACCCAGTAACACTGACACACACTTCCACCAAGTAACATAGACTTACACTGACACCAAGTCACAAAGACATACACTGATACCCAGGAACACAGACACACATTTACACCAAGTAACACAGACACACACTTACACCAAGTAACAAAGACATACACTTACACCAAGTAACACAAACATACACTGACACCAAGAAACAAAGACATACAATTACACCAAGTAACACAGATATACACTGGCACCAAGTAACAAAGACATGCACTGACACCCAGTAACACAGACACACACGGACACCAAGTAACAAAGACACACACTTACACCCATGAGCACAGACACACACTTACACCAAGTAACAAAGACAGACACTGATACCCAGGAACACAGACACGCACTGACACCAAGTAACAAAGACATACACTGATACCCAGGAACACAGACACACACTTCCACCAAGTAACACAGACATACACTGACACCAAGTCACAATGACATACACTGATACCCAGGAACACAGACACACATTTACACCAAGTAACACAGACACACACTTACACCAAGTAACAAAGACATACACTTACACCAAGTAACACAGACATACACTGACACCAAGGAACAAAGACATACAATTACACCAAGTAACAAAGACACACACTTACCCCAAGTAACACAGATATACACTGGCACCAAGTAACAAAAACATGCACTGACACCCAGTAACACAGACACACACGGACACCAAGTAACAAAGACACACACTTACACCAAGTAACACAGACACACACTTACACCAAGTAACAAAGACAGACACTGATACCCGGTAACACAGACACACACTTACAACAAGTAACAAAGACATACACTGACACAAAGTGACAAAGACATGCACTGACACACAGTAACACAGACACACACGGACATCAAGTAACACAGACATACACTGACACCAAGTAACAAAGACATACACTGATACCGAGGAACACAGACACACACTTGCACCAAGTAACACAGACACACACTTACAACAAGTAACAAAGACATACACCTACACCAAGTAACACAGACATGCACTGACGCCAAGTAACAAAGGCATACACTGATACCCAGTAACACAGACACACACTGACACCAAGTAACAAAGACATACACCTACACCAAGTTACACCGACATACACTGACACCAAGTAACAAAGACATACATCTACACCAAGTAACAAAGACACACACTTACCCCAAGTAACACAGATATACACTGGGACCAAGTAACTAAGACATGAACTGACACCCAGTAACACAGACACACACGGACACCAAGTAACAAAGACACACACTTACACCAAGGAACACAGACACACACTTACACCAAGTAACAAAGACAGACACTGATACCCAGTAACACAGACACACACTTACACCAAGTAACAAAGACATACACTGACACCCAGTAACAAAGACATAAACTGACACCCAGTAACACAGACACACAGGGACACCAAGTAACAAAGACACACACTTACACCAAGTAACATAGAGACACACTGACACCCAGTAACACAGACACACACTTACACCAAGTAACACAGACATACACTGACACCAAGTAACAAAGACATACACTGATACCCAGTAACACTGACACACACTTCCACCAAGTATCATAAACTTACACTGACACCAAGTCACAAAGACATACACTGATACCCAGGAACACAGACACACATTTACACCAAGTAACACAGACACACACTTACACCAAGTAACAAAGACATACACTTACACCAAGTAACACAAACATACACTGACACCAAGAAACAAAGACATACAATTACACCAAGTAACACAGATATACACTGGCACCAAGTAACAAAGACATGCACTGACACCCAGTAACACAGACACACACGGACACCAAGTAACAAAGACACACACTTACACCAAGTAACACAGACAAACACTTACGCCAAGTAACAAAGACATACACTGATACCCAGTAACACAGACACACACTTACACCAAGTAACAAAGACAGACAATGATACCCAGTCACAAGGACACACACTTACACCAAGTAACAAAGACATACACTGACACCAAGTAACAAAGACATACACTGACACCCAGTAACACAGACACACACGGACACCAAGTAACACAGACACACACGGACACCAAGTAACAAAGACATACACCTACACCAAGTTAAACAGACATACACTGACACCAACTAACAAAGACATACAACTACACCAAGTAACAAAGACACACACTTACACCAAGTAACACAGATATACACTGGCACCAAGTAACAAAGACATGCACTGACAACCAGTAACACAGACACACACGGACACCAAGTAACAAAGACACACACTTACACCAAGGAGCACAGACACACACTTACACCAAGTAACAAAGACAGACACTGATACCCAGGAACACAGACACACACTGACACCAAGTAACAAAGGCATACACTGATACCCAGGAACACAGACACACAGTTCCACCAAGTAACACAGACATACACTGACACCAAGTCACAAAGACATACACTGATACCCAGGAACACAGACACACATTTACACCAAGTAACACAGACACACACCTACACCAAGTAACAAATACATACACTTACACCAAGTAACACAGACATGCACTAACACCCAGTAACGCAGACACACACGGACACCAAGTAACAAAGACACACACTTACACCAAGTAACACAGACATACGCTGACATCAAGTAACAAAGACAGACACTGATACCCAGTAACACAGACACACACTTACAACAAGTAACAAAGACATACACTGACACAAAGTGACAAAGACATACACTGATACCCAGTAACACAGACACACACTTACACCAAGTAACACAGACATACACTGACAGCAAGTAACAAAGACATACACTGACACCAAGTAACAAAGACATACACTTACACCAAGTAACAAAGACAGACTATTACACCAACTAACAAAGACATACACTTACACCAAGTACTTTGACATAAACTGACACCAAGTAACAAAGACATACACTGATACGCAGTAACACAGACACACACTTACACCAAGTAACAAAGACATACACTGACACCAAGTCACAAAGACACACACTGACACCCAGTAACAAAGACATACACTGACACCAAGTCACAAAGCCATACACTGATACCCAGTAACACAGACACGCACTTACACCAAGTAACAAAGACAGACACTGATACCCAGTAACACAGACACACACTTACACCTAGTAACAAAGACATACACTGACACCCAGTAACAAAGACATACACTGACACCCTGTAACACAGACACACACGGGCACCAAGTAACAAAGACAAACACTGATACCAAGTCACAAAGACATACACTGATTCCCAGGAACACAGACACACACTTACACCAAGTAACATAGACACACACTTACACCAAGTAACACAGACACACACTTACACCAAGTAACACAGACATGCACTGACACCAAGTAACAAAGACATACAATTACACCAAGTAACAAAGACACACACTGACACCAAGTAACAAAGACATGCACTGACACCCAGTAACACAGACACAAACGGACACCAAGTAACAAAGACACACACTTACACCAAGTAACACAGACATACACAGACACCAAGTAACAAAGACAGACAATGATACCCAGTCACAAGGACACACACTTACACCAAGTAACAAAGACATACACTGACACCAAGTAACAAAGACATACACTGACACCCAGTAACACAGACACACACGGACACCAAGTAACACAGACACACACGGACACCAAGTAACAAAGACATACACCTACACCAAGTTAAACAGACATACACTGACACCAACTAACAAAGACATACAACTACACCAAGTAACAAAGACACACACTTACACCAAGTAACACAGATATACACTGGCACCAAGTAACAAAGACATGCACTGACAACCAGTAACACAGACACACACGGACACCAAGTAACAAAGACACACACTTACACCAAGGAGCACAGACACACACTTACACCAAGTAACAAAGACAGACACTGATACCCAGGAACACAGACACACACTGACACCAAGTAACAAAGGCATACACTGATACCCAGGAACACAGACACACAGTTCCACCAAGTAACACAGACATACACTGACACCAAGTCACAAAGACATACACTGATACCCAGGAACACAGACACACATTTACACCAAGTAACACAGACACACACCTACACCAAGTAACAAATACATACACTTACACCAAGTAACACAGACATGCACTAACACCCAGTAACGCAGACACACACGGACACCAAGTAACAAAGACACACACTTACACCAAGTAACACAGACATACGCTGACATCAAGTAACAAAGACAGACACTGATACCCAGTAACACAGACACACACTTACAACAAGTAACAAAGACATACACTGACACAAAGTGACAAAGACATACACTGATACCCAGTAACACAGACACACACTTACACCAAGTAACACAGACATACACTGACAGCAAGTAACAAAGACATAAACTGACACCAAGTAACAAAGACATACACTTACACCAAGTAACAAAGACAGACTATTACACCAACTAACAAAGACATACACTTACACCAAGTACTTTGACATAAACTGACACCAAGTAACAAAGACATACACTGATACGCAGTAACACAGACACACACTTACACCAAGTAACAAAGACATACACTGACACCAAGTCACAAAGACACACACTGACACCCAGTAACAAAGACATACACTGACACCAAGTCACAAAGCCATACACTGATACCCAGTAACACAGACACGCAATTACACCAAGTAACAAAGACAGACACTGATACCCAGTAACACAGACACACACTTACACCTAGTAACAAAGACATACACTGACACCCAGTAACAAAGACATACACTGACACCCTGTAACACAGACACACACGGGCACCAAGTAACAAAGACAAACACTTACACCCAGTAACACAGACACACACTTACACCAAGTAACACAGACATACACTGACAGCAAGTAACAAAGACATACACTGATACCCTGTAACACAGACACGCACTGACACCAAGTATCACAGACATGCACTGACACCAAGTAACAAAGACATACAATGATACCCAGGAACACAGACACACACTTACACCATGTAACACAGACACACACTTACACCAATTAACAAAGACATACACTTAAACCAAGTAACACAGACATACACTGACACCAAGTAACAAAGACATACAATTACACCAAGTAACAGAGACTCACTCTGACACCAAGTAACAAAGACAGACACTGAGACCCAGTAACACAGACACAAACTGACTCCAAGTAACAAAGACATGCACTGACACCCAGTAACACAAACAAACACACACAGACACCCAGTAACACAGAGAAACACTAATAAACAGTAACAAAGCCATAAACTGACACCAAGTAACACAGACACACACTGACACCCAGTAACAAAGACACACACTTACACCAAGTAACACAGACACACACTGACACCCAGTAACACAGACACACACTTACACCAAGTAACACAGACATACACTGACACCAAGTAACAAAGACATACACTGATACCCAGTCACACAGACACACACTTACACCAAGTAACACAGACATACACTGACACCAAGTAACAAAGACATACACTGATACCCAGTAACACAGAAACACACTTACACCAAGTAACACAGACATACACAGACACCAAGTAACAAAGACATACACAGATACCCAGTAACACAGACACTCACTTACACCAAGTATCAAAGACAGACACTGATACCCAGTAACACAGAAACACACTTACAACAAGTAACAAAGACATACACTGAAACCCAGTAACAAAGACATACACTGACACCCAGTAACAAAGACATATACCTACACCAACTAACAAAGTAACAAACTTGCACCAAGTAACACAGACATACACTGACACCAAGTAACAAAGACATACACTGACACCAAGTAACAAAGACATACACTTACACCAAGTAACAAAGACATACACTGACACCAACGAACAAAGACACTAACTTACACCAAGTAACACAGACATACACTGACACCAAGTAACAAAGTCATACACAGACACCAAGTCACAAAGACATACACTGATACCCAGTAACACAGACACACACTGACACCAAGTAACTCAGACACACACTGACACCCAGTAAAAAAGACATGCAATGACACCAAGTATTTTGACATACACTGACACCAAGTAACAAGGACATACACTGATACCCAGTAACACAGACACACACTTACACCAAGTAACAAAGACATACACTGACACCAAGTCACAAAGACACACACTGACACCCAGTAACAAAGACATACACTGACACCAAGTCACAAAGACATACACTGATACCCAGTAACACAGACACAATCTTACACCAAGTAACACAGACATACACTGACACCCAGTAACACAGACACACACTTACACCAAGTAACAAACACATACAATGACACCCAGTAACAAAGACAGACACTGACACCCAGTAACGCAGACACACACGGACACCAAGTAACAAAGACACAGACTTACACCAAGTAACACAGACACACACTGACACCCAGTAACACAAACAAACACACTGACACCAAGTAACACAGACATACACTGACACCAAGTAACAAAGACATACACTGATACCCAGTAACACAGGCACACACTGGGGGCGGGGGGGAGGGGGGGGGGCACATTGGCGCAGTGGTTAGCACCGCAGCCTCACAGCTCCAGGGACCCGGGAACGATTCAGGGTAATGCCTGTGTGGAGTTTGCAAGTTCTCCCTGTGTCTGCGTGGGTTTCCTCCGGGTGCTCCGGTTTCCTCCCACATGCCAAAGACTTGCAGGTTGATAGGTTAATTGGCCATCATAAATTGGCCCTTGGAAAGGTAGGTGGTAGGGAAATATTTCGGGACAGGTGCGGATGTGACAGGAATACGGGATTAGTGTAGGATTAGTACAAATGGGTGGTTGATGGTCGGCACAGACTCGGTGGGCCGAAGGGCCTGTTTCCGTGCTGTATCTCTAAACTAAACTAAATACTGACACCAAGTGTCGCAGACACACACTGACACCCAGTAACACAAACAAACACACACTGACACCCAGGAACACAGAGAAACACGAATACACAGTAACAAAGGCATACGCTGACACCAAGTAACACAGACACACACTGACACCCAGTAAAAAAGACATACACTGACACCAAGTCACAAAGACATACACTGACACCAGCTCAAAAAGACATACCCTGATGCCCAGTAACACGGACACACACTGACACCAAGTAGCAAAGACATCCACTGACACCAATTAACAAAGACATACACTCACACCAAGTAACAAAGACACACACTTACACCAAGTAACACAGACATACACTGACTCCAAGTAACAAAGAGAGACAATTACACCAAGTAACAAATAAATACACTTACACCAAGTATTTTGACAGACACAGACACCAAGTAACAAAGACATACACTGATACCCAGTAACATAGACACACACTTACACCATTTAACAAAGACATACACAGACACCAAGTCACAAAGACACACACTGACACCCAGTAACAAAGACACACACTGAAACCAAGTCACAAAGAAATACACTGATACCAAGGAACACAGACACACACTGACACCAAGTAACAAAGACAAACACTGACACCAAGTAACAAAGACATACACTGACACCTAGTAACAAAGACATACACTTACACCAAGTAACAAAGACACACACTTACACCAAGCAACAAGACAGACACTGACACCAAGTAACACAGACACACACTTACACCAAGTAACAAACACATACAATGACACCCAGTAACAAAGACATACACTGACACCCAGTAACGCAGACACACACGGACACCAAGTAACAAAGACACAGACTTACACCAAGTAACACAGACACACACTGACACCCAGTAACACAAACAAACACACTGACACCAAGTAACACAGACATACACTGACACCAAGTAACAAAGACATACACTGATACCCAGTAACACAGGCACACACTGGGGGCGGGGGGGAGGGGGGGGGCACATTGGCGCAGTGGTTAGCACCGCAGCCTCACAGCTCCAGGGACCCGGGAACGATTCAGGGTAATGCCTGTGTGGAGTTTGCCAGTTCTCCCTGTGTCTGCGTGGGTTTCCTCCGGGTGCTCCGGTTTCCTCCCACATGCCAAAGACTTACAGGTTGATAGGTTAATTGGCCATCATAAATTGGCCCTTGTATAGGTAGGTGGTAGGGAAATATTTCGGGACAGGTGCGGATGTGACAGGAATACGGGATTAGTGTAGGATTAGTATAAATGGGTGGTTGATGGTCGGCACAGACTCGGTGGGCCGAAGGGCCTGTTTCCGTGCTGTATCTCTAAACTAAACTAAATACTGACACCAAGTGTCGCAGACACACACTGACACCCAGTAACACAAACAAACACACACTGACACCCAGGAACACAGAGAAACACGAATACACAGTAACAAAGGCATACGCTGACACCAAGTAACACAGACACACACTGACACCCAGTAAAAAAGACATACACTGACACCAAGTCACAAAGACATACACTGACACCAGCTCAAAAAGACATACCCTGATGCCCAGTAACACGGACACACACTGACACCAAGTAGCAAAGACATCCACTGACACCAATTAACAAAGACATACACTTACACCAAGTAACAAAGACACACACTTACACCAAGTAACACAGACATACACTGACTCCAAGTAACAAAGAGAGACAATTACACCAAGTAACAAATAAATACACTTACACCAAGTATTTTGACAGACACAGACACCAAGTAACAAAGACATACACTGATACCCAGTAACATAGACACACACTTACACCATTTAACAAAGACATACACAGACACCAAGTCACAAAGACACACACTGACACCCAGTAACAAAGACACACACTGAAACCAAGTCACAAAGAAATACACTGATACCAAGGAACACATACACACACTGACACCAAGTAACAAAGACAAACACTGACACCAAGTAACAAAGACATACACTGACACCTAGTAACAAAGACATACACTTACACCAAGTAACAAAGACACACACTTACACCAAGCAACAAGACAGACACTGACACCAAGTAACACAGACACACACTTACACCAAGTAACAAACACATACAATGACACCCAGTAACAAAGACATACACTGACACCCAGTAACGCAGACACACACGGACACCAAGTAACAAAGACACAGACTTACACCAAGTAACACAGACACACACTGACACCCAGTAACACAAACAAACACACTGACACCAAGTAACACAGACATACACTGACACCAAGTAACAAAGACATACACTGATACCCAGTAACACAGGCACACACTGGGGGCGGGGGGGAGGGGGGGGCACATTGGCGCAGTGGTTAGCACCGCAGCCTCACAGCTCCAGGGACCCGGGAACGATTCAGGGTAATGCCTGTGTGGAGTTTGCCAGTTCTCCCTGTGTCTGCGTGGGTTTCCTCCGGGTGCTCCGGTTTCCTCCCACATGCCAAAGACTTACAGGTTGATAGGTTAATTGGCCATCATAAATTGGCCCTTGTATAGGTAGGTGGTAGGGAAATATTTCGGGACAGGTGCGGATGTGACAGGAATACGGGATTAGTGTAGGATTAGTATAAATGGGTGGTTGATGGTCGGCACAGACTCGGTGGGCCGAAGGGCCTGTTTACGTGCTGTATCTCTAAACTAAACTAAATACTGACACCTAGCGTCGCAGACACACACTGACACCCAGTAACACAAACAAACACACACTGACACCCAGGAACACAGAGAAACACTAATACACAGTAACAAAGGCATACGCTGACACCAAGTAACACAGACACACACTGACACCCAGTAAAAAAGACATACACTGACACCAAGTCACAAAGACATACACTGACACCAGCTCAAAAAGACATACCCTGATGCCCAGTAACACGGACACACACTGACACCAAGTAGCAAAGACATCCACTGACACCAATTAACAAAGACATAAACTTACACCAAGTAACACAGACATACACTGACTCCAAGTAACAAAGAGAGACAATTACACCAAGTAACAAATAAATACACTTACACCAAGTATTTTGACAGACACAGACACCAAGTAACAAAGACATACACTGATACCCAGTAACATAGACACACACTTACACCATTTAACAAAGACATACACAAACACCAAGTCACAAAGACACACACTGACACCCAGTAACAAAGACACACACTGAAACCAAGTCACAAAGAAATACACTGATACCAAGGAACACAGACACACACTGACACCAAGTAACAAAGACAAACACTGACACCAAGTAACAAAGACATACACTGACACCTAGTAACAAAGACATACACTTACACCAAGTAACAAAGACACACACTTACACCAAGCAACAAGACAGACACTGACACCAAGTAACAAAGACATACACTGACACCCAGTAACACAGACACACACATACACGAAGTAACAACGACATATACTGACACCGAGTAACAAAGACATACACTGATACCCAGTAACACAGACAAACACTTACACCAAGTAACAAAGACGCACACTTACACCAAGTAACAGACATACACTGACACCAAGTAACAAAGACATACACTTACACCAAGGAACAAAGACATAAACTGACACCTTGTAACAAAGACATACACTGACACAAAGTCACAAAGCCAAACAGTGACACCCAGTAACAAAGACATACACTGACACCAAGTCACAAAGACATATACTGATACCCAGTAACACAGACTCACACTTACACCAAGTAACAAAGAAATACACTGACAGCAGGTAACAAAGACATACACTTACACCAAGTAACACAGACATACACTGACACCAAGTAACAAAGACATACAATTACACCAAGTAACAAAGACACACACTAACACCAAGTAACACAGACATACACTGTCACCAAGTAACAAAGACATACACTGCTACCCAGTAACACAGACACACACTTACACCAAGTAACAAAGACATACACTGATACCAAGTAACACAGACACACACTTACACCAAGTAACACAAACACTCACTTACACCAAGTAACAAAGACATACACTGACACCAAGTAACAAAGACATACAATTACACCAAGTAACAAAGACACACACTTACACCAAGTAACAAAGACATTCACTGACACCAAGTAACAAAGACATACACTGCTACCCAGTAACACAGACACACACTTACACCAAGTAACAAAGACATACACTGATACCAAGTAACACAGACACACACTTACACCAAGTAACACAAACACTCACTTACACCAAGTAACAAAGACATACACTGACACCAAGTAACAAAGACATACAATTACACCAAGTAACAAAGACACACACTTACACCAAGTAACAAAGACATTCACTGACACCAAGTAACAAAGACATGCACTGTTACCCAGTAACACAGACACACACTTACACCAAGTAACACAAACACTCACTTACACCAAGTAACAAAGACATACACTGACACCAAGTAACAAAGACATACAATTACACCAAGTAACAAAGACACACACTTACACCAAGTAACAAAGACATTCACTGACACCAAGTAACAAAGACATACACTGACACCCAGTAACACAGACACACACATACACGAAGTAACAACGACATATACTGACACCGAGTAACAAAGACATACACTGATACCCAGTAACACAGACAAACACTTACACCAAGTAACAAAGACGCACACTTACACCAAGTAACAGACATACACTGACACCAAGTAACAAAGACATACACTGACACCAAGGAACAAAGACATAAACTGACACCTTGTAACAAAGACATACACTGACACAAAGTCACAAAGCCAAACAGTGACACCCAGTAACAAAGACATACACTGACACCAAGTCACAAAGACATATACTGATACCCAGTAACACAGACTCACACTTACACCAAGTAACAAAGAAATACACTGACAGCAGGTAACAAAGACATACACTTACACCAAGTAACACAGACATACACTGACACCAAGTAACAAAGACATACAATTACACCAAGTAACAAAGACACACACTAACACCAAGTAACACAGACATACACTGTCACCAAGTAACAAAGACATACACTGCTACCCAGTAACACAGACACACACTTACACCAAGTAACAAAGACATACACTGATACCAAGTAACACAGACACACACTTACACCAAGTAACACAAACACTCACTTACACCAAGTAACAAAGACATACACTGACACCAAGTAACAAAGACATACAATTACACAAAGTAACAAAGACACACACTTACACCAAGTAACACAGACATGCACTGTCACAATGTATCAAAGACATTCACTGATACCCAGTAACACAGACACACACTTACACCAAGTAACAGAGATATACACTGATACCCAGTAACACAGACACACACTTACACCAAGTAACACAAACACTCACTTACACCAAGTAACACAGACATACACTGACACCAAGTAACAAAGACATACACTGTTACCCAGTAACACAGACACACACTTACACCAAGTAACAAAGACCTACACTGATACCAAGTAACACAGACACACACTTACACCAAGTAACAAAGATACACACTTACACCAAGTAACAAAGACATACACTGACACCAAGTAACAAAGACATACACTTACAGCAAGTAACACAGAGATACACTGACACCATGTAGCAAAGACATTCACTGATACCCAGCAATGCAGACACACACATACACAAAGTAACAAAGATATGCACTGATACCCATTAACACAGACACACACTTACACCAAGTAACAAAGACATACACTGACACTCAGTAACAAAGACATACACTGACATCAAGTAGCAAAGACATGCACTGACACCAAGTAACAAAGACATACACTTACACCAAGTAACACAGAGAAATACTGACACCACGTAACAAAGACATACAATTACACCAAGTAACAAAGACACACACTTACACCAAGTAACACATACATACAGTAACACCAAGTAACAAAGACATACACTGTTACCCAGTAACACAGATACACACTTACACCATGTAACAAAGACATACACTGATACCAAGTAACACAGACACACACTTACACCAAGTAACACAAACACTCACTTACACCAAGTAACAAAGACATACACTGTTACCCAGTAACACAGATACACACTTACACCATGTAACAAAGACATACACTGATACCAAGTACCACAGATACACACTGACACCCAGTAACACAAAAAACACACACTGACACCCAGAAACACAGAGAAACACTGATACACAGTAAAAAGGCATACGCTGACACCAAGTAACACAGACACACACTTACACCAAGTAACACAAACACTCAATTACACCAAGTAACAAAGATATGCGCTGATACCAAGTAACACAGACACACACTTACACCAAGTAACACAGACACACACTGACACCCAGTAACAAAGACATACACTGACACCAATTAACACAGACACACACTTACACCAAGTAACACAGACACACACTGACACCCAGTAACACAAGCAAACACACACTGACACCCAGAAACACAGAGAAACACTGATACACAGTAACAAAGGCATACGCTGACACCAAGTAACACAGACACACACTTACACCAAGTAACACAAACACTCACTTACATCAAGTAACAAAGATATGCACTGATACCAAGTAACACAGACACACACTTACTCCAAGTAACACAGGCACACACTGACACCCAGTAACACAAACAAACACACACTGACACCCAGAAACACAGAGAAACACTGATACACAGTAACAAAGGCATACGCTGACACCAAGTAACACAGACACACACTGACACACAGTAAAAAAGACATACACTGACACCAAGTCACAAAGAGATACACTGACACCAGGTCAAAAAGACATACACTGATGCCCAGTCACACAGACACGCACTGAAACCAAGTAACAAAGACATAAACTGACACCAAGTAACAAAGACATGCACTTACACCAAGTAACAAAGACACAGACTTACACCAAGTAACACAGACATACACTGACACCAAGTAACAAAGAGAGACAATTACACCAAGTAACAAAGACATACACTGACACCAAGTCACAAAGATATTCACTGATAACCAGGAACACAGACACACACTTACACCAAGTAACACAGACATACACTGACTCCAAGTAACAAAGACATGCACTGATACCCAGTAACACATACACACACTTACACCAAGTAACAAAGGCAGACACTGATACCCAGTAACACAGATACACACGGACACCAAGTAACAAAGACACACACTTACAGCAAGTAACACAGACAGACACTGACACCCAGTAACACAAACAAACATACACTGACACCCAGTAACACAGAGAAACACTGATACACAGTAACTAAGACATACACTGACACCAAGTAACACAGACACACACTGACACCCAGTAAAAAAGAAATGCACTGACACCAAGTCACAAAGACATGCACTGACACCAAGTCAAAAATACATACACTGATGCCCAGTAACACAGACACACACTGACACCAAGTAACAAAGACATACACTGACACCAAGTAACAAAGACACACACTCACACAAAGTAACACAGATACACACTGACACCCAGTAACACAAACAAACACACTGACACCAAGTAACAAAGACACACACTTACACCTAGTAACAAAGACATACACTGACAACAAGTAACAAAGACATACACTGACACCAAGTAACAAAGACATGCACTGACACCAAGTAACAAACACATACACTTACACCAAGTAATACAGAGATACACTGACACCAAGTAACAAAAACACACACTTACACCAAGTAACACATACATACACGAACACCAAGTAACAAAGACATACACTGTTACCCAGTAACACAGATACACACTTACACCAAGTAACAAAGACATACACTGATACCAAGTAACACAGACTCACACTTACACCAAGTAACACAAACACTCACTTACACCAAGTAACAAAGACAGACACTGACACCAAGTAACAAAGACATACAATGATACCAAGTAACAGAGACACACACTTACACCAAGTAACAAAGACATACACTTACACCAAGTAACACAGACTGACACTGACACCAAGTAGCAAAGACATATAATTACACCAAGTAACAAAGACATACACTTACACCAAGTAACACAGACTTACACTGACACCAAGTCACAAAGACATATAATTACACCAAGTAACAAAGACACACACTTACACCAAGTAATACAGACATACACTGTCACCATGTAGCAAAGACGTTCAGTGATACCCAGTTACACAGACACACACTTACACCAAGTAACAAAGATATACACTGATACCCAGTAACACAGACACATACTTACACCAAGTAACAAAGACATACACTGAAACCAAGTAACAAAGACATCCACTGACACCAAGTAATACAGACATACACTGACACCAAGTAACACAGACATACACTTACACTAAGTAACAAAGACATCCACTGATACCAAGTAACACAGACACACACTTACACCAAGTAACACGGACATACACTGTCACCAAGTAACAAAGACAATAACTGATACTCAGTAACACAGACACACACAGGGCGGCACATTGGCACAGTGGTTAGCAGCCTCACAGCTCCAGGGACCCGGGCTCGATTCTGGGTACAGCCTGTGCGGAGTTTGCAAGTTCTCCCTGTGTCTGCGTGGGTTTCCTCCGGGTGCTCCGGTTTCCTCCCACATGCCAAAGACTTTCAGGTTGATAGGTTAATTGGCCATTATAAATTGACCCGAGTATAGGTAGGTGGTAGGGAAATATATAGGGACAGGTGGGGATGTGATAGGAATACGGGATTAGTGCAGGATTAGTATAAATGGGTGGTTGATGGTCGGCACAGACCCGGTGGGCCGAAGGGCCTGTTAAAGTGCTGTATCTCAAAACTAAACTATATACTGACACCTAGTGTCACTGACACCCAGTAACACAAACAAACACACACTGACACCCAGTAACACAGAGAAACACTGATACACTGACACCAAGTAACACAGACACACACTGACACCCAGTAAGACAAACACTCACTTACACCAAATAACAAAGACATACACTGATACCAAGTCGCAAAGACGTACACTGACACCCAATAACACAAACAAACACACACTGACACCCAGTAACACAGAGAAACACTGATACACAGTAACAATGACATACACTGACAACAAGTAACACAGACACACACTGACACCCAGTGAAAAAGACATACACTGACACCAAGTCACAAAGACATACACTGATCCCAAGTCGCAAAGACATACACTGATACCCAGTAACACAGACACACACTGACACCAAGTAACAAAGACATACACTGACACCAAGTAACAAAGACAGACACTGATACCCAGGAACACAGACACACACTGACACCAAGTCACAAAGACATATACAGATACCCAGTCACACAGACACACACTGACTCCAAGTAACACAGACATACACTGACACCCAGTAACACAGACACACACTTAAACCAAGTAACAAAGACATACAATGACACCCAGTAACAAAGACATACACTGACACCAAGTGACACAGACATCCACTGACACCAAGTAACAAAAACATGCACTGATACCCAGTAACACAGGCACACACTGGGGGGGTGGGGGGCACATTGGCGCAGTGGTTAGCACCGCAGCCTTAAAGCTCCAGGGACCCGGGAACGATTCTGGGTACTGCCTGTGCGGAGTTTGCAAGTTCTCCCTGTTTCTGCGTGGCTTTCCTCCAGGTGCTCCGGTTTCCTCCCACATGCCAAAGACTTGCAGGTTGATAGGTTAATTGGCCATCATAAATTGCCCCTAGTATAGGTAGGTGGTAGGGAAATATTTCGGGACAGGTGGGGATGTGATAGGAATACGGGATTAGTGTCGCATTAGTATATATGGGTTGTTGATGGTCGGCACAGACTGGGTGGGCCGAAGGGCCTGTTTTTGTGCTGCATCTCGAAACTAAACTAAATACTGACACCTAGTGTCACAGACACAGACTGACACCCAGTAACACAAACAAACACACACTGACACCCAGTGACACAGAGAAACACTGATACACAGTAACAAAGGCATACACTGACACCAAGTAACACAGACACACACTGACACCAAGTAACAAAGACATACACTGACACCAAGTAACAAAGAGAGACAATTACACCAAGTAACAAAGACATACACTTACAGCAAGTATTTTGACATACACTGACACCAAGTAACAAAGACATACACTGATACCCAGTAACATAGACACAGACTTACACCAAGTAACAAAGACATACACTGACACCAAGTCACAAAGACACACAATGACACCCAGTAACAAAGACATACACTGACACCAAGTAACACAGACACACACTGACACCCAGTAACACAAACAAACACACTGACACCAAGTAACACAGACATACACTGACACCAAGTACCAAAGACATACACTGATACCCAGTAACACAGGCACACACTGGGTGCGGGGGGGAGGGGGGGGGGGCACATTGGCGCAGTGGTTAGCACCGCAGCCTCACAGCTCCAGGGACCCGGGAACGATTCAGGGTAATGCCTGTGTGGAGTTTGCAAGTTCTCCCTGTGTCTGCGTGGGTTTCCTCCGGGTGCTCCGGTTTCCTCCCACATGCCAAAGACTTGCAGGTTGATAGGTTAATTGGCCATCATAAATTGGCCCTTGTATAGGTAGGTGGTAGGGAAATATTTTGGGACAGGTGCGGATGTGACAGGAATACGGGATTAGTGTAGGATTAGTATAAATGGGTGGTTGGTGGTCGGCACAGACTCGGTGGGCCGAAGGGCCTGTTTACGTGCTGTATCTCTAAACTAAACTAAATACTGACACCTAGTGTCGCAGACACACACTGACACCCAGGAACACAAACAAACACACACTGACACCCAGGAACAAAGGCATACGCTGACACCAAGTAACACAGACACACACTGACACCCAGTAAAAAAGACATACACTGACACCAAGTCACAAAGACATACACTGACACCAGCTCAAAAAGACATACCCTGATGCCCAGTAACACGGACACACACTGACACCAAGTAACAAAGACATCCACTGACACCAATTAACAAAGACATACACTTACACCAAGTAACAAAGACACACACTTACACCAAGTAAAACAGACATACACTGACACCAAGTAATAAAGAGAGACAATTACACCAATTAACAAATAAATACACTTACACCAAGTATTTTGACAGACACAGACACCAAGTAACAAAGACATACACTGATACCCAGTAACATAGACACACACTTACACCACTTAACAAAGACATACACAGACACCAAGTCACAAAGACACACACTGACACCCAGTAACAAAGACACACACTGAAACCAAGTCACAAAGAAATACACTGATACCAAGGAACACAGACACACACTGACACCAAGTAACAAAGACAAACACTGACACCAAGTAACAAAGACATACACTGACACCTAGTAACAAAGACATAAACTTACACCAAGTAACAAAGACATACACTTACACCAAGCAACAAGACAGACACTGACACCAAGTAACAAAGACTTACACTGACACCCAGTAACACAGACACACACATACTCGAAGTAACAACGACATATACTGACACCGAGTAACAAAGACATACACTGATACCCAGTAACACAGACAAACACTGACACCAAGTAACAAAGACGCACACTTACACCAAGTAACAGACATACACTGACACCAAGTAACAAAGACATACACTGACACCAAGGAACAAAGACATAAACTGACACCCTGTAACAAAGACATACACTGACACAAAGTCACAAAGCCAAACAGTGACACCCAGTAACAAAGACATACACTGACACCAAGTCACAAAGACATACACTGATACCCTGTAACACAGACTCACACTTACACCAAGTAACAAAGAAATACACTGACAGCAAGTAACAAAGACATACACTTACACCAAGTAACACAGACATACACTGACACCAAGTAACAAAGACATCCAATTACACCAAGTAACAAAGACACACACTAACACCAAGTAACACAGACATACACTGTCACCATGTAGCAAAGACATACAATTACACAAAGTAACAAAGACACACACTTACACCAAGTAACACAGACATGCACTGTCACAATGTATCAAAGACATTCACTGATACCCAGTAACACAGACACACACTTACACCAAGTAACAAAGATATACACTGATACCCAGTAACACAGACACACACTTACACCAAGTAACAAAGAAATACACTGACACCAAGTAACAAAAACATGCACTGACACCAAGTAACACAGTGACACACTGACACCAAGTAACAAAGACATATTATTACACCAAGTAACAAAGACACACACTTACACCAAGTAACACATACATCCACTAACACCAAGTAACAAAGACATACACTGATACCAAGTAACACAGACACACACTTACAGCAAGTAACACAAACACTCACTTACACCAAGTAACACAGACATACACTGACACCAAGTAACAAAGACATACACTGTTACCCAGTAACACAGACACACACTTACACCAAGTAACAAAGACCTACACTGATACCAAGTAACACAGACACACACTTACACCAAGTAACACAGACACACACTTACACCAAGTAACAAAGACATACACTGACACCAAGTAACAAAGACATACACTTACAGCAAGTAACACAGAGATACACTGACACCAAGTTAAAAAGACATACAATTACAGCAAGTAATAAAGACACACACTTACACCAAGTAACACAGACATACACTGTCACCATGTAGCAAATGCATTCACTGATACCCAGCAATGCAGACACACACATACACAAAGTAACAAAGATATGCACTGATACCCATTAACACAGACACACACTTACACCAAGTAACAAAGACATACACTGACACTCAGTAACAAAGACATACACTGACATCAAGTAGCAAAGACATGCACTGACACCAAGTAACAAAGACATACACTTACACCAAGTAACACAGAGAAATACTGACACCAAGTAACAAAGACATACAATTACACCAAGTAACAAAGACACACACTTACACCAAGTAACAAATACATACAGTAACACCAAGTAACAAAGACATACACTGTTACCCAGTAACACAGATACACACTTACACCATGTAACAAAGACATACACTGATACCAAGTAACACAGACACACACTTACACCAAGTAACACAAACACTCACTTACACCAAGTAACAAAGACATACACTGACACCAAGTAACACAGACACACACTGACACCCAGTAACACAAACAAACACACACTGACACCCAGAAACACAGAGAAACATTGATACACAGTAACAAAGGCATACGCTGACACCAAGTAACACAGACACACACTTACACCAAGTAACACAAACACTCACTTACACCAAGTAACAAAGATATGCACTGATACCAAGTAACACAGACACACACTTACACCAAGTAACACAGACACACACTGACACCCAGTAACAAAGACATACACTGACACCAAGTAACACAGACACACACTTACACCAAGTAACACAGACACACACTGACACCCAGTAAAACAAACAAACACACACTGACACCCAGAAACACAGAGAAACACTGATACACAGTAACAAAGGCATACGCTGACACCAAGTAACACAGACACACACTTACACCAAGTAACACAAACACTCACTTACACCAAGTAACAAAGATATGCACTGATACCAAGTAACACAGACACACACTTACTCCAAGTAACACAGACACACACTGACACCCAGTAACACAAACAAACACACACTGACACCCAGAAACACAGAGAAACACTGATACACAGTAACAAAGGCATACGCTGACACCAAGTAACACAGACACACACTGACACACAGTAAAAAAGACATACACTGACACCAAGTCACAAAGAGATACACTGACACCAGGTCAAAAAGACATACACTGATGCCCAGTCACACAGACACGCACTGAAACCAGGTAACAAAGACATACACTGACACCAAGTAACAAAGACACAGACTAACACCAAGTAACACAGACATACACTGACACCAAGTAACAAAGAGAGACAATTACACCAAGTAACAAAGACATACACTGACACCAAGTCACAAAGATATTCACTGATAACCAGGAACACAGACACACACTTACACCAAGTAACACAGGCATACACTGACTCCAAGTAACAAAGACATGCACTGATACCCAGTAACACAGACACACACTTACACCAAGTAACAAAGACAGACACTGATACCCAGTAACACAGATACACACGGACACCAAGTAACAAAGACACACACTTACAGCAAGTAACACAGACAGACACTGACACCCAGTAACACAAACAAACACACACTGACACCCAGTAACACAGAGAAACACTGATACACAGTAACAAAGACATACACTTACACCAAGTAACACAGACACACACTGACACCCAGTAAAAAAGAAATGCACTGACACCAAGTCACAAAGACATACACTGACACCAAGTCAAAAATACATACACTGATGCCCAGTAACACAGACACACACTGACACCAAGTAACAAAGACATACACTGACACCAAGTAACAAAGACACACACTCACACAAAGTAACACAGACACACACTGACACCCAGTAACACAAACAAACACACTGACACCAAGTAACAAAGACACACACTTACACCAAGTAACAAAGACATACACTGACAACAAGTAACAAAGACATACACTGACACCAAGTAACAAAGACATGCACTGACACCAAGTAACAAAGACACACATTTACACCAAGTAACACATACATACACGAACACCAAGTAACAAAGACATACACTGTTACCCAGTAACAGAGACACACACTTACACCAAGTAACAAAGACATACACTGATACCAAGTAACACAGACTCACACTTACACCAAGTAACACAAACACTCACTTACACCAAGTAACAAAGACAGACACTGACACCAAGTAACAAAGACATACAATGATACCAAGTAACACAGGCACACACTTACACCAAGTAACAAAGACATACACTGACACCAAGTAACACAGACACACACTTACACCAAGTAACACAGACACACACTGACACCCAGTAACACAAACAAACACACACTGACACCCAGAAACACAGAGAAACACTGATACACAGTAACAAAGGCATACGCTGACACCAAGTAACACAGACACACACTTACACCAAGTAACACAAACACTCACTTACACCAAGTAACAAAGATATGCACTGATACCAAGTAACACAGACACACACTTACTCCAAGTAACACAGACACACACTGACACCCAGTAACACAAACAAACACACACTGACACCCAGAAACACAGAGAAACACTGATACACAGTAACAAAGGCATACGCTGACAGCAAGTAACACAGACACACACTGACACACACTAAAAAAGACATACACTGACACCAAGTCACAAAGAGATACACTGACACCAGGTCAAAAAGACATAAACTGATACCCAGTCACACAGACACGCACTGAAACCAAGTAACAAAGACATACACTTACACCAAGTAACAAAGATACAGACTTACACCAAGTAACACAGACATACACTGACACCAAGTAACAAAGAGAGACAATTACACCAAGTAACAAAGACATACACTGACACCAAGTCACAAAGATATTCACTGATAACCAGGAACACAGACACACACTTACACCAAGTAACACAGACATACACTGACTCCAAGTAACAAAGACATGCACTGATACCCAGTAACACAGACACACACTTACACCAAGTAACAAAGACAGACACTGATACCCAGTAACACAGATACACACGGACACCAAGTAACAAAGACACACACTTACAGCAAGTAACACAGACAGACACTGACACCCAGTAACACAAACAAACACACACTGACACCCAGTAACACAGAGAAACACTGATACACAGTAACAAAGACATACACTTACACCAAGTAACACAGACACACACTGACACCCAGTAAAAAAGAAATGCACTGACACCAAGTCACAAAGACATACACTGACACCAAGTCAAAAATACATACACTGATGCCCAGTAACACAGACACACACTGACACCAAGTAACAAAGACATACACTGACACCAAGTAACAAAGACACACACTCACACAAAGTAACACAGACACACACTGACACCCAGTAACACAAACAAACACACTGACACCAAGTAACAAAGACACACACTTACACCAAGTAACAAAGACATACACTGACAACAAGTAACAAAGACATACACTGACACCAAGTAACAAAGACATGCACTGACACCAAGTAACAAAGACATACACTTACACCAAGTAATACAGAGATACACTGACACCAAGTAACAAAGACACACACTTACACCAAGTAACACATACATACACGAACACCAAGTAACAAAGACATACACTGTTACCCAGTAACACAGATACACACTTACACCAAGTAACAAAGACATACACTGATACCAAGTAACACAGACTCACACTTACACCAAGTAACACAAACACTCACTTACACCAAGTAACAAAGACAGACACTGACACCAAGTAACAAAGACATACAATGATACCAAGTAACAGAGACACACACTTACACCAAGTAACAAAGACATACACTTACACCAAGTAACACAGACTGACACTGACACCAAGTAACAAAGACATATAATTACACCAAGTAACAAAGACACACACTTGCACCAAGTAATACAGACATACACTGTCACCATGTAGCAAAGACATTCAGTGATACCCAGTTACACAGACACACACTTACATCAAGTAACAAAGATATACACTGATACCCAGTAACACAGACACACACTTACACCAAGTAACAAAGACATACACTGAAACCAAGTAACAAAGACATCCACTGACACCAAGTAATACAGACATACACTGACACCAAGTAACACAGCCAGACACTTACACTAAGTAACAAAGACATACACTGATACCAAGTCACACAGACACACACTTACACCAAGTAACACGGACATACACTGACACCAAGTAACAAAGACATACACTGATACTCAGTAACACAGACACACACTTGGCCGCACATTGGCACAGTGGTTAGCAGCCTCACAGCTCCAGGGACCCGGGCTCGATTCTGGGTACAGCCTGTGCGGAATTTGCAAGTTCTCCCTGTGTCTGCGTGGGTTTCCTCCGGGTGCTCCGGTTTCCTCCCACATGCCAAAGACTTTCAGGTTGATAGGTTAATTGGCCATTATAAATTGACCCGAGTATAGGTAGGTGGTAGGGAAATATATAGGGACAGGTGGGGATGTGATAGGAATACGGGATTAGTGCAGGATTAGTATAAATGGGTGGTTGATGGTCGGCACAGACCCGGTGGGCCGAAGGGCCTGTCAAAGTGTTGTATCTCTAAACTAAACTATATACTGACACCGAGTGTCACTGACACCCAGTAACACAAACAAACACACACTGACACCCAGTAACACAGAGAAACACTGATACACTGACACCAAGTAACACAGACACACACTGACACCCAGTAAGACAAACACTCACTTACACCAAATAACAAAGACATACACTGATACCAAGTCGCAAAGACGTACACTGACACCCAATAACACAAACAAACACACACTGACACCCAGTAACACAGAGAAACACTGATACATAGTAACAATGACATACACTGACAACAAGTAACACAGACACACACTGACACCCAGTAAAAAAGACATACACTGACACCAAGTCACAAAGACATACACTGATCCCAAGTCGCAAAGACATACACTGATACCCAGTAACACAGACACACACTGACACCAAGTAACAAAGACATACACTGACACCAAGTAACAAAGACAGACACTGATACCCAGGAACACAGACACACACTGACACCAAGTCACAAAGACATATACAGATACCCAGTCACACAGACACACACTGACTCCAAGTAACACAGACATACACTGACACCCAGTAACACAGACACACACTTACACCAAGTAACAAAGACATACAATGACACCCAGTACAAAAGACATGCACTGACACCAAGTAACACAGACACACACTGACACCCAGTAACACAAACAAACACACTGACACCAAGTGACACAGACATCCACTGACACCAAGTAACAAAAACATGCACTGATACCCAGTAACACAGGCACACACTGGGGGGGTGGGGGGCACATTGGCGCAGTGGTTAGCACCGCAGCCTCAATGCTCCAGGGACCGGGGAACGATTCTGGGTCCTGCCTGTGCGGAGTTTGCAAGTTCTCCCTGTGTCTGCGTGGGTTTCCTCCAGGTGCTCCGGTTTCCTCCCACATGCCAAAGACTTGCAGGTTGATAGGTTAATTGGCCATCATAAATTGCCCCGAGTATAGGTAGGTGGTAGGGAAATATTTCGGGACAGGTGGGGATGTGATAGGAATACGGGATTAGTGTCGCATTAGTATATATGGGTTGTTGATGGTCGGCACAGACTGGGTGGGCCGAAGGGCCTGTTTTTGTGCTGCATCTCGAAACTAAACTAAATACTGACACCTAGTGTCACAGACACAGACTGACACCCAGTAACACAAACAAACACACACTGACACCCAGTGACACAGAGAAACACTGATACACAGTAACAAAGGCATCCACTGACACCAAGTAACACAGACACACACTGACACCAAGTAACAAAGACATACACTGACACCACGTAACAAAGACATACACTTACACCAGGTAACACAGACACACACTTCCACCAAGTAACACAGACAGACACTGACACCCATTAACACAAACAAACACACACTGACACCCAGTAACACAGAGAAACACTGATACACAGTAAAAAGGACATACACTGACACCAAGTCACAAAGACATACACTGACACCAAGTCAAAAATACATACACTGATGCCCAGTAACACAGACACACACTGACACCAAGTAACAAAGACATACACTGACACCAAGTAACAAAGACATACACTTACACCAAGCAGCAAAGACACACATTTACACCAAATAACACAGACACACACTGAAACCCAGTAACACAAACAAACACACTGACACCAAGTAACAAAGACACACACTTACACCAAGTAACACAGACACACACTGACACCCAGTAACACAAACAAACACACTGACACCAAGTAACACAGACATACACTGACACCAAGTAACAAAGACATACACTGATACCCAGTAACACAGGCACAAACTGTGGGGTGTGGGCACATTGGCGCAGTGGTTAGCACCGCAGCCTCACATCTCCAGGGACCCGGGTTCTATTCTGGGTACTGCCTGTGCGTAGTTTGCAAGTTCTCCCTTTGTCTGCGTGGGTTTCCTCCGGTTGCTTCGCTTTCCTCCCACATGCCAAAGACTTGCAGGTTGATAAGTTAATTGGCCATCATAAATTGCCCCGAGTATAGGTAGGTGGTAGGGAAATATATAGGGATAGGTGGGGATGTGATAGGAATACGGGATTAGTGGAGGATTAGTAAAAATGGGTGGTTGATGGTCGGCACAGACTCGGTGGGCCGAAGGGACGGTTTAACTGCTGTATCTCTAAACTAAACTAAATACTGAGACATAGTGTCACTGACACCCAGTAACACAAAAAAAACACTCACTGACACCCAGTAACACAGAGAAACACTGATACACAGCAACAAAGACATACACTGACACCAAGTAACACAGACACACACTGACACCCAGTAACAAAGACATACACTGATACCAAGTCACAAAGACATACACTGATACCCAGTAACACAGCCACACACTTACACCAAGTAACACAGACATACACTGACACCAAGTAACAAAGAGACAAACGTACACCAAGTAGCACAGACATACACTGACACCAAGTAACAAAGACATACACTGATACCCAGTAACACAGACACACACTTACACCAAGTAACAAACACAAACGCTGACACCAAAACACAAAGAAACACGCTGACACCCAGTAACAAAGACATACACTGACAACAAGTCACAAAGACATATGCTGATACCCAGTGACACAGACACACACTGACACCAAGTAACACAGACATACACTGACACCAAGTAACAAAGACATACACTGATACCCAGTAACACAGACACACACTTACACCAAGTAACAAAGACAGACACTGATACCCAGTAACACAGACACACACTTACACCAAGTAACAAAGACATACACTCACACCCAGTAACAAAGACACACACTGATACCCAGTAACAAAGACACACACTTACACCCAGTAACAAAGTCATACACTGATACCCAGTAACACAGGCACACACTGGGAGGGTGGGGTGGGGGGACACATCGGCGCTGTGGTTAGCAACGCAGCCTCACAGCCCCAGGGACCCGGGTTCTATTCTGGGTACTGCCTCTGCGGAGTTTGCAAGTTCTCCCGATGTCTGCGTGGGTTTCCTCCGGGTGCTCAGGTTTCCTCCCACATGCCAAAGACTAGCGGGTTGATTAGTTAATTGGCCATCATAAATTGCCCCGAGTATAGGTAGGTGGTAGGGAAGTATATAGGGATAGGTGGGGATGTGATAGGAATACGGGATTAGTGGAGGATTAGTATAAATGGGTGGTTGATGGTCGGCACAGACTCGGTGGGCCGAAGGGACCGATTAAGTGCTGTATCTCTAAACTAAACTAAATACTGAGACCTAGTGTCACTGACACCCAGTAACACAAACAACCACTCACTGACACCCAGTAACACAGAGAAACACTGATACACAGTAACAAAGACATACACTGACACCAAGTAACACAGACAGACACTGACACCCAGTAACAAAGACATACACTGATACCAAGTCACAAAGACATACACTGATACCCAGTAACACAGCCACACACTTACACCAAGTAACAAAGACATACACTGACACCAAGTAACAAAGACACAAACTTTCACCAAGTAGCACAGACATACACTGACACCAAGTAACAAAGACATACACTGATACCCAGTAACACAGACACACACTTCCACCAAGTAACAAAGACAAACACTGACACCAAGACACAAAGACTCACACTGACACCCAGTAACAGAGAGATACACTGACACCAAGTCACAAAGACATATGGTGATACCCAGTAACACAGACACACACTTACACCAAGTAACAAAGACATACACTGATACCCAGTAACACAGACACACACTTACACCAAGTAACAAAGACAGACACTGATACCCAGTAACACAGACACACACTTACACCAAGTAACACAAACACTCACTGACACCAAGTAACAAAGACATACACTGACACGAAGTAACAAAGACATACAATGATACCAAGTAACACAGGCACACACTTACACCAAGTAACACAGACACACACTTACACCAAGTAACAAAGACATACACTGACACCAAGTAACAAAGACACAAACTTTCACCAAGTAGCACAGACATACACTGACACCAAGTCACAAAGACATCCAAAGATACCCAGTAACACAGACACACACTTCCACCAAGTAACAAAGACAAACACTGACACCAAGACACACAGACACACACTGACACCCAGTAACAAAGAGATACACTGACACCAAATCACAAAGACATATGGTGATACCCAGTAACACAGACACACACTTACACCAAGTAACAAAGACATACACTGATACCCAGTAACACAGACACACACTTACACCAAGTAACAAAGACAGACACTGATACCCAGTAACACAGAGACACACTTACACCAAGTAACAAAGACATAAACTGATCCCTAGTAACACAGGCACACCCTGGGAGGTTGGGGGGGCACATCGGCGCTGTGGTGAGCACCGCAGCCTCACAGCTCCAGGGACCCGGGTTCGATTCTGGGTACTGCCTGTGCGGAGTTTGCAAGTTCTCCCTGTGTCTGCGTGGGTTTCCTCCGGGTGCTCCGGTTTCCTCCCACATGCCAAAGACTTGCAGGTTGATAGGTTAATTAGATTAGATTTAGATTAGAGATACAGCACTGAAACAGGCCCTTCGGCCCACCGAGTCTGTGCCGACCATCAACCACCCAATTGGCCAACATAAATTGCCCCTAGGATAGGTAGGTGGTAGGAAAATATATAGGGACATGTGGGGATGTGATAGGAATACGGGAATAAAAGCAAAATACTGCGGATGCTGGAAATCTGAAACAAAATCAAGAAATGCCGGATTCACTCAGCAGGTCTGGCAGCATCTGTGGAAAGAGAAGCAGAGTTAACGTTTCGGGTCAGTGACCCTTCTTCGGAACTGACAAATATTAGAAAAGTCACAGATTATAAACAAGTGAGGTGAGGGTTGTGCAAGAGATAACAAAGGAGAAGGTGCAGATTGGACCAGGCCACATAGCAGACCAAAAGATCACGGAGCAAAGGCAAACAATATGTTAATGGTGTGTTGAAAGACAAAGCATTAGTACAGATTAGGAGTGAATATACTGAATATTGAACATCAGCAAGTGCAAACCTGAAGAAGAACAACCTGAAAAAAACAGTGGGTAAGCAAACTGAACAAACTAAGATGAAATGAAATAAATGCAAAAAAAGATTGTAAAAAATGTAAAAAGGAATGCAAAAAAAAGGAAGAAAAAATAACTAAAAATGACTAAAAATGAAAGTAAAGTGGGGGGCTGTCATGCTCTGAAATTATTGAACTCAATGTTCAGTCCGGCAGGCTGTAGTGTGCCTAATCGGTAGATGAGATGCTGTTCCTCGAGCTTGCGTTGATGTTCACTGGAACACTGCAGCAATCCCAGGACAGAGATGTGAGCATGAGAGCAGGGGGGAGTGTTGAAATGGCAAGCAACCGGAAGCTCAGGGTCCTGCTTGTGGACTGAGCGGAGATGTTCCGCAAAGCGGTCACCCAGTCTGCGCTTGGTCTCCCCAATGTAGAGGAGACCACACTGTGAGCAGCGAATACAGTATACGACATTGAAAGAAGTACAAGTAAATCGCTGCTTCACCTGAAAGGAGTGTTTGGGGCCTGGGATAGTGAGGAGAGAGGAGGTAAATGGGCAGGTATTACACCTCCTGCGATTGCAAGGGAAGGTACCCTGGGACGGGGACGAGGTGGTGGGGGTAATGGAGGAGTGGACCAGGGTGTCGCAGACGGAACGATCCCTTCGGAATGCTGACAGGGGAAGGGAGGGGAAGATGCGACTGGTAGTGGCATCACGCTGGAGGTGGCGAAAATGGCGGAGGATGATCCTTTGGATATGGAGGCTGGTGGGATGAAAAGTGTGGACAAGGGGAACTCTGTCACGGTTCTGGGAGGGAGGGGAAGGGGTGAGGGTAGAGGTGCGGGGAATGGGTCGGACACGGTTGAGGGCCCTGTCAACCACAGTGGGGAGGAAATCCTCGGTTGAGGAAAAAGGAGGTCATATCAGACGCACCGTCATGGAAGGTAGCATCATCAGAGCAGATGCGTTGGAGACGGAGAAACTGGGAGAATGGAATGGAGTTCTTACAGGTGGTAGGGTGTGAAGAAGTGTAGTCGAGGTAGCTGTGGGAGTCAGTGGGCTTATAATGGATATTGGTAGACAGGCTATCCCCAGAGATGGAGACAGAGAAGTCGAGGAAGGGAAGGGAAGTGTCAGAGATGGGCCATGTAAAGGTGAGAGAAGGGTGGAAATTGGAAGCAAAGTTGTTAAAGTTTTCTAGTTCGGGGCGGGAGCAGGAAACGGCACCGATACAGTCATCAATGTACCAGAAAAAGAGTTGGGGGAGGGGGCCTGAGTAGGACTGGAACAAAGAATGCTCGACATATCCCACAAAAAGACAGGCATAACTAGGACCCATGCGGGTACCCATAGCGACACCTTTTACTTGAAGGAAATGCATGGAGTTGAAGGAGAAGTTGTTCAATGTGAGAACAAGTTCAGCCAGGCAAAGGAGGGTGTTTGTGGATGGGGACTGGTTGGGCCTCTGTTCCAGGAAGAAGCGGAGGGCCCTCAAACCATCCTGGTGGGGGATGGAGGTGTGGAGCGATTGGACGTCCATAGTGAAGAGGAGGCGGTTGGGACCAGGAAACTGGAAATTGTCAAAATGACTTAGGGCGTCAGAAGAGTCACGGATGTAGGTGGGAAGAGACTGGACCAGCGGAGAAAAGATAGAGTCTAGATAGGAAGAAATAATTTCAGTTGGGCAGGAGCAGGCTGACACAATGGGTCTGCCGGGACAGTCCCGTTTGTGGGTTTTGGGAAGGAGGTAGAAGCGGGCTGTCCGGGGTTGCGGGACGATGAGTTTGGAAGCTGTAGAGGGAAGATCTCCAGAGGAGATGAGGTCAGTGACAGTCCTTTGGACGGTGGCTTGATGTTCGGTGGTGGGGTCATGGTCCAGAGGGAGGTCGGAAGAGGTGTCTGTGAGTTGGCGTTGAGCTTCTGCAAGGTAGAGGTCGGTACGCCATACAACAACAGCACCACCCTTGTCTTCAGGTTTGATGACCATGTCGGGATTAGACCTCAGAGAACGGAGTGCCTCAAGTTCAGAGGGGGACAGGTTAGAGTGAGTGAGGGGGGCAGAGAAATTGAGACGACCAACGTCTCGCCGACAGTTTTCAATGAAGAGATCAAGAGCGGGTAAGAGGCCAGGGTGAGGGGTCCAGGTAGAGGGAGAATGCTGGAGGCGGGTGAATGGGTCTGCTGGTCGGGGGGAGGTCTCCTGGTCGAAGAAGTGAGCCCGGAGGCGGAGGCGACGGACGAAGAGCTCAACGTCATGCCGAGCGCGAAATTCATTGAGGTGGGGGCGTAAGGGGATAAAACTGAGACCTTTGCTGAGTACAGAACGCTCAGCATCAGAGAGGGGGAGGTCAGAGGGTATAGTGAATACACGGCAAGGGGTCAGATCAGAAGGGGTGGGGTCAGAGGGAAGTGAAGCAGAAGGAGGATCTGGAGGGGCATTAGTCCCCATCAGCTGCTGGAGCTTGCGTTCCTTAACACCTGAAAGGAAGAAAAAAAGTTTTTCGTTAATGCGTCGGATGAGACGTAAGATGAGATGAAACTGCGGAGTAGAACAGATTTGAGATAAGGTGAGACGGTGCTGCTGGAGAGAGAGGTCCAGTGTGTGCATATGGTGGCGCATAGCACTGAGTGTGGATCTCAGGATGCGGCGAGAGTAGCAGTCCGAGGAACGTTGTATTTCTCGGAGATACCTGTGATCCTGGGTGGTTTCAAAGCATGATAGGTGAAACTGCAGTTGGAATCCACGTGGAATCAGTCGGAGCCGGAGGCAGTCACTGAGGAAGGAGATGTGGCTGTGAAAACGAGTTTTGGTAGATACCTTATCAAACACCAGGAGGGAAATAGAAAGCAATGAAGGTGAACAAGGTAAAAGAGAGAAACGAAAATCCCGTCGGAGAGAAGAGCACAACTTCTTCAAGGTAGGCATTCCTGGAAGAGAAGTGGCAGTGAATTAAACACGAAAATAAAAGCAAAATGCTGCGGATGCTGGAAATCTGAAACAAAAACAAGAAATGCCAGATTCACTCAGCAGGTCTGGCAGCATCTGTGGAAAGAGAAGCAGAGTTAACGTTTCGGGTCAGTGATACCTCTTCGGAACTGACAAATATTAGAAAAGTCACAGATTATAAACAAGTGAGGTGGGGGTTGGGCAAGAGATAACAGAGGAGAAGGTGCAGATTGGACCAGGCCACATAGCTGACCAAAAGGTCACGGAGCAAAGGCAAACAATATGTTAATGGTGTGTTGAAAGACAAAGCATTAGTACAGATTAGGTGTGAATATACTGAATATTAAACATCAGCAAGTGCAAACCTGAAGAAGAACAACATGAAAAAAACAGTGGGTAAGCAAACTGAACAAACTAAGATGAAATGAAATAAATGCAAAAAAAGATTGTAAAAAATGTAAAAAGGAATGCAAAAAAAAGGAAGAAAAAATAACTAAAAATGACTAAAAATGAAAGTAAAGTGGGGGGCTGTCATGCTCTGAAATTATTGAACTCAATGTTCAGTCCGGCAGGCTGTAGTGTGCCTAATCGGTAGATGAGATGCTGTTCCTCGAGCTTGCGTTGATGTTCACTGGAACACTGCAGCAATCCCAGGACAGAGATGTGAGCATGAGAGCAGGGGGGAGTGTTGAAATGGCAAGCAACCGGAAGCTCAGGGTCCTGCTTGCGGACTGAGCGGAGATGTTCCGCAAAGCGGTCGCCCAGTCTGCGCTTGGTCTCCCCAATGTAGAGGAGACCACACTGTGAGCAGCGAATACAGTATACTACATTGAAAGAAGTACAAGTAAATCGCTGCTTCACCTGAAAGGAGTGTTTGGGGCCTGGGATAGTGAGGAGAGAGGAGGTAAATGGGCAGGTATTACACCTCCTGCGATTGCAAGGGAAGGTGCCCTGGGACGGGGACGAGGTGGTGGGGGTAATGGAGGAGTGGACCAGGGTGTCGCAGACGGAACGATCCCTTCGGAATGCTGACAGGGGAAGGGAGGGGAAGATGCGACTGGAAGTGGCATCACGCTGGAGGTGGCGAAAATGGCGGAGGATGATCCTTTGGATATGGAGGCTGGTGGGATGAAAAGTGTGGACAAGGGTAACCCTGTCACGGTTTTGGAAGGGAGGGGAAGGGGTGAGGGTAGAGGTGCGGGGAATGGGTCGGACACGGTTGCGGGCCCTGTCAACCACAGTAGGGGGAAATCCTCGGTTGAGGAAAAAGGAGGTCATATCAGACGCACCGTCACGGAAGGTAGCATCATCAGAGCAGATGCGTCGGAGACGGATAAACTGGGAGAATGGAATGGAGTTCTTACAGGTGGTAGGGTGTGAAGAAGTGTAGTCGAGGTAGCTGTGGGAGTCAGTGGGCTTATAATGGATATTGGTAGACAGGCTATCCCCAGAGATGGAGACAGAGAAGTCGAGGAAGGGAAGGGAAGTGTCAGAGATGGACCATGTAAAGGTGAGAGAAGGGTGGAAATTGGAAGCAAAGTTGACAAAGTTTTCTAGTTCGGGGCGGGAGCAGGAAACGGCACCGATACAGTCATCAACGTACCGGAAAAAGAGTTGGGGGAGGGGGCCTGAGTAGGACTGGAACAGGCCGAAGGGCCTGTTTCAGTGCTGTATGTCGAATCAAAACTAACTACTGACTCCCAGTAACACACACTGATACACAGTAACAAAGACATACACTTACACCAAGTAACAAAGACATACACTGACAACCAGGAACACAGACACACACTTACACCAAGTAACAAAGACATACACTTACACCAAGTAACACAGACATACACTTACACCAATTATTTTGACATACAATTACACCAAGTCACAAAGACATACAGTGAAACCCAGTAACAAAGAAATCCACAGACAACAAGTCACAAAAACATACACTGACAACAAGTAACAAAGACATACACTTACACCAAGTAACATACTCATACACTGACACCCAGGAACACAGCCACACACTGACACCAAGTAACAAAGACACACACTTACACCAAGTAACAAAGACATACACTGACAAGAAGTAACAAAGACACACACTTACACCAAGTAACACAGACATACACTGACACCAAGTCACAAACACATACACTGACACCAAGTAACAAAGACAAATACTTACACCAAGTAACAAAGACAGACACTGATACCCAGTAAAACAGACACAGACTTACACCAAGTAACAAGGACATGCACTGACACCAAGTCACAAACACATACACTGACACCAAGTAGCAAAGACACACACTTACACCCAGTAACACAGACACACACTGACACCCAGCAACACAAACAAACACACTGACACCAAGTAACACAGACATAAACTGACACCAAAAACAAAGACATGTACTGATACCCAGTAACACAGGCACACACTGGAGGTGGGGGGGTGGGAGCACATTGGCGCAGTGGTTAGCACCGTAGCCTCACAGCTCCAGGGACCCGGTTTCGATTCTGGGACCCGGGTTCGAATCTCTGTACTGCCTGTGCGGTGTTTGCAATTTCTCCCTGTGTCTGCGTGGGTTTCCTCCGGGCGCTCCGGTTTCCTCCCAAATGCCAAACACTTGCAGGTTGATAGGTTAATTGGCCATCATAAATTGCCCCTAGTATAGGCAGGTGGTAGGGAAATATATAGGGACGGGTGGGTGTGTGATAGGAATACGGGATATGTGCAGGATGAGTATAAATGGGTTGTTGATGGTCGGCACAGACTCGGTGGGCCGAAGGGCCTGTTTAAGTGCTGTCTCTCGAAACTAAACTAAATACTGACACCTAGTGTCACAGACACAGACTGACACACTGTAACACACACTGATACACAGTCACAAAGACATACACTGACACCCAGGAACACAGACACACACAGACACCAAGTAACAAAGACACACACTTACACCAAGTAACAATGACACACACTGACACCAACTAACAGAGACACACACTTACACCAAGTAACAAAGACATACACTTACACCAAGTAACAAAGACATACACTGACACCCAGTAACAAAGACATGCACCGACACCAAGTCACAAACACATACACTGACACCAAGTAACAAAGACATACACTGATACCCAGTATTACAGGCACTCACTGGGGGAGTGGAGGGGGGGGCACAATTGGCGCAGTGGTTAGCACCGCAGCCTCACAGCTCCAGGGACCCGGGTTCGATTCTGGGTACTGCGTGTGCGGAGTTTGCAAGTTCTCCCTGTGTCTGCGTGGGTTTCCTCCGGGTGCTCCGGTTTTCTCCCACATGCCAAGACTTGCAGGGTGTAGGTTAATTGGCCATTACAAATTGCCCCTAGTACAGGTAGGTGGTAGGGAAATAATTAGGGAACGGTGGGGATATTGTTGGAATATGGGATTCGTGTTGGATTAGTATAAATGGGTGGTTGATGGTCGGCACAGACTCGGTGGGCCGAAGGGCCTGTTTCAGTGCTGTATCTCGATTCTAAACTAAATACTGACACCCAGTAACAAAGACATAAACTGATACCCAGGAACACAGACACTCACTTACACCAAGTAGCACAGACACACCCTTGCACCAAGCTACAAAGACATACACTGACACCAAGTAACACAGACATACACTGACACCAAGTAACAAAGACATGCAATTACACCAAGTAACAAAGACACACACTTACACCAAGTAATACAGATATACACTGACACCAAGTAACAAAGACATGCACTGATACCCAGTAACACAGACACACACGTACACCAAGTAACACAGACACTCACTGACACCCAGTAACACAGACACACACTTACACCAAGTAACACAGACATACACTGACACCAAGTAACAAAGACATACACTGATACCCAGTAACACAGACACACACTTACACCAACTAACACAGACAGACACTGACACCAAATAACAAAGACTTACACTGATACCCAGGAACACAGACACACACTTAAAGCAAGTAACACGGACACACACTTACACCAAGTAACAAAGACATACACTTGCACCAAGTAACACAGACATACACTGACACCAAGTAACAAAGACATACAATTACACCAAGTAACAAAGACACAAACTTACACCAAGTAACAAAGACAGACACTGATACCCAGGAACACAGACACACACTTACACCAAGTAACACAGACACACACTTACACAAAGTATCAAAGACAGACACAGATACCCAGTAACACAGACACACACTTACACCAAGTAACAAAGACATACACTGACAACCAGTAACACAAACAAACACACACTGACACCCAGTAACACAGAGAAACACTAATAAACAGTAACAAAGACATACACTGACACCAACTAACACATTCACACACTGATACCCAGTAACAAAGATATACACTGACACCAAGTAACAAAGACTTACACTGATACCTAGTCACAAAGACATACACTGATACCTAGTCACAAAGACATACACTGATACGCAGTAACACAGACACACACTGACACCAAGTAACAAAGACAGACACTGACACCAAGTAACAAAGACATACACTTACACCAAGTAACAAGGACAGACAATTACACCAAGTAACAAAGACACCCACTTACACCAAGTATTTTGACGTACACGGACACCAAGTAACAAAGACATACATGATACCCATTAACACAGACACACACTTACACCAAGTAACACAGACATACACTGACACCAAGTAACAAAGACATGCACTGATACCCTGCAACACAGGCACACACTTACACCAAGTAACAAAGACATACACTGACACCAAGTCACAAAGACACACACTGACACCCAGTAACAAAGACATACGCTGACACCAAGTCACAAAGACATACAATGACTCCCATTAACACAAACAAACACACACTGACACCCGGTAACACAGAGAAACACTAATAAACAGTAACAAAGACATACACTGACACCAACTAACACATTCACACACTGACACCCAGCAACAAAGTCATACACTGACACCAAGTCACAAAGACATACACTGATAACAAGTCACAAAGACATACACTGATTCCCAGTAACACAGACACACACCGACACCAAGTAACAAAGACATACACTGACACCAAGTAACAAAGACATACACTTACACCAAGTAACAAAGACAGACAATGACACCAAGTAACAAAGACAGACAATGACACCAAGTATTTTGACATACACTGACACCAAGTAACAAAGACATACATGATACCCATTAACACAGACACACACTTACACCAAGTAACACAGACATACACTGACACCAAGTAACAAAGACATGCACTGATACCCTGTAACACAGACATACACTGACACCAAGTAACAAAGACATACACTGACACCAAGTAACAAAGACATACACTGACACGCAGTAACACAGACACACACGGACACCAAGTAACAATGACATACACTTGCACCAAGTAACACATACACACACTGACACCCAGTAACAAAGACATACACTGATACCAAGTCACAAAGACATGCACTGATACCCAGTAACACAAACAGACACTGACACCAAGTAACAAAGGCACACAATGATACCAAGTCACAAAGACATACACTGATACCCAGTAACACAAACAAACACACACTGACAACCAGTAGCACAGTGAAACACTGATCCACAGTAACAATGACAAACACTGACACCAAGTAACACAGACACACACTGACACCCAGTAAAAAAGACATACGCTGACACCAAGTCACAAAGACATACACTGACACCAAGTCACAAATACATACTCTGATACCCAGTAACACAGACACACACTGACACCAAGTAACAAAGACATACACTGACACCAAGTAACAAAGACATACACTTACACCAAGTTACAAAGACAGACAATTACACCAATTAACAAAGACACCCACTTACACCAAGTATATTGACATACACTGAAACCAAGTAACAAAGACATACATGATACCCATTAACAAAGACACACACTTACACCAAGTAACACAGACATACACTGACACCAAGTAACAAAGACATGCACTGATACCCTGTAACACAGACACACACTTACACCCACTAACAAAGACATACACTGACACCAAGTAACAAAGACATACAATGACACCAAGTAACCAAGACATACACTGACATCCAGTAACAAAGACATGCACTGACAACCAGGAACACAGACACACACTGATACCGTGTAACACAGACACACTCTTACACCAAGTAACAAAGACAGACACTGATACCCAGTAACACAGACACAGACTTACACCAAGTAACGAAAACATGCACTGACACCCAGTAACAAAGACATACACAGACACCCAGTAACAGAGACACACCCGGACACCAAGTAACAACGACACACACTAGCACCAAGGAACACAGACACACACTGACACCCAGTAACACAGACACATACTTACACCAAGCAACGCCGACAAACAATGACACAAAGAAACCAAGACTTACACTGATACCCAGTAACACAAACACACACTTACACCAAGTAACACAGACATAGACTGACACCAAGTAACAAAGACATACACTGATACCCAGGAACACAGACACACACTTACACCAAGTAACATAGACACACACTTACAACAAGTAACAAAGACATACACTTACACCAAGTAACACAGACATACACTGACACCAAGTAACAAAGACATACAATTACACCAAGTAGCAAAGACACACTCTTACACCAAGTAACACAGATATACACTGACCCAAAGTAACAAAGACATGCACTGACACCCAGTAACAGAGACACACACGGACACCAAGTAACAAAGACAGACACTGATACCCAGTAACACAGACACACACTTACACCAAGTAACAAAGACATACACTGACACCCAGTAACGAAGACATACACTGACACCCAGTAACACAGACACACACTTACACAAGTAACACAGACATATACTGACACAAAGTAACAAAGACATACACTGACACCCAGGAACACAGACACACACTTACACCAAGTAACACAGACACACACTTACACCAAGTAACAAAGACACACACTTACACCAAGCAAAAGAGACATACAATGACACCAAGTAACCAAGACATACACTGACACCCAGTAACAAAGACATACACTGACAACCGGTAACACAGACACACAGTGATTAGGTGTAACAAAGACACACTCTTACACCAAGTAACAAAGACAGACACTGATACCCATTAACACAGACACAGACTTACACCAGGTAACAAAAACATGCACTGACACCCAGTAACAAAGACATACACAGACACCCAGTAACACAGACACACATGGACACCAAGTAACAACGACACACACTAGCACCAAGGAACACAGACACACACTGACACCCAGTAACACAGACGCATACTTACACCAAGCAACGCAGGCATACAATGTCACAAAGAAACCAAGACATACACTGATATCCAGTAACACAGACACACACTTACACCAAGTAACAAAGACATACACTGACACCAAGTAACAAAGACATACACTGATACCCAGGAACACAGACACACACTTACACCAAGTAACACAGACACACACTTACACCAAGTAACAAAGACATACACTTACACCAAGTAACACAGACATACACTGACACCAGGTAACAAAGACATACAATTACACCAAGTAACAAAGACACACACTTACACCAAGTAACACAGATATACACTGACACAAAGTAACAAAGACATGCACTGACACCCAGTAACAGAGACACACACGGACACCAAGTAACACAGACATACACTGACACCAAGTAACAAAGACATACACAGATACCCAGTAACACAGACACACACTTAAACCAAGTAACACAGGCACACACTTACACCGAGTAGCAAAGACATACACTTACACCACGTAACACAGACATACACTGACACCAAGTAACAAAGACATACAATTACACCAAGTATCAAAGACACACACATACACCAAGTAACAAAGACAGACACTGATACCCAGTAACACAGACACACACATGCACCAAGTAACAAAGACATACACTGACACCCAGTAACACAGAGAAGCACTAATAAACAGTAACACAGACATACACTGACAACAAGTCACAAAGACACACACTGACACCAAGTCACAAAGACATACACTGATACCCAGTAACACAGACACACACTTAAACCAGGTAACACAGACATACACTGACACCAAGTAACAAAGACATACACTGATACCCAGGAACACAGACACACACTTACACCAAGTAACACAGACACACACTTACACCAAGTAACAAAGACATACACTGACACCAAGTAACACAGGCATACACTGACACCAAGTAACAAAGACATACAATTACACCAAGTAACAAAGACACACACTTACACCAAGTAACACAGATATACACTGACACAAAGTAACAAAGACATGCACTGACACCCAGTAACAGAGACTCACACGGACACCAAGTAACACAGACATACACTGACACCAAGTAACAAAGACATACACAGATACCCAGTCACACAGACACACACTTACACCAAGTAACACAGACACACACTTACACCGAGTAACAAAGACATACACTTACACCTAGTAACACAGACATACACTGACACCAAGTAACAAAGACATACAATTACACCAAGTATCAAAGACACACACATACACCAAGTAACAAAGACAGACACTGATACCCAGTAACACAGACACACACATACACCAAGTAACAAAGACATACACTGACACCCAGTAACACAGAGAAGCAGTAATAAACAGTAACACAGACATACACTGACACCAAGTCACAAAGGCACACACTGACACCCAGTAACAAAGACATACACTGACACCAAGTCACAAAGACATACACTGATACCCAGGAACACAGACACACACTGACACCCAGTAACAAAGACATCCACTGATACCAAGTCACAAAGACATACACTGATACCCAGTAACACAGACACACGCTGACACCCAGCAATAAAGACATACACTGATACAAAGTCACAAAGACATACACTGAAACCCAGTAACACAGACACACACTGACACCCAGTAACAAAGACATACACTGATACCAAGTCACAAAAACATACACTGATTCCCAGGAACACAGACACACACTTACACCAAGTAATAAAAACATGCACTGACACCCAGTAACAAAGACATACACAGACACCAAGTAACACAGACACACATGGACACCAAGTAACAACGACACACACTAGCACCAAGGAACAGAGACACACACTGACACCCAGTAACACAGACGCATACTTACACCAAGCAACGCAGGCATACAATGACACAAAGAAACCAAGACACACACTGATACCCAGTAACACAGACACACACTTACACCAAGTAACACAGACATACACTGACACCAAGTAACAAAGACATGCACGTACACCAAGTAACGCAGACATACACTGACACCAAGTAACAAAGACATACACTGATACCCAGGAACACAGACACACACTTACACCAAGTAACACAGACACACACTTACACCAAGTAACAAAGACATACACTTACACCAAGTAACACAGACATACACTGACACCAAGTAACAAAGACATACAATTACACCAAGTAACAAAGACACACACTTACACCAAGTAACACAGATATACACTGACACAAAGTAACAAAGACATGCACTGTCACCCAGTAAGAGAGACACACACGGACACCAAGTAACACAGACATACACTGACACCAAGTAACAAAGACATACACAGATACCCAGTAGCACAGACACACACTTAAACCAAGTAACACAGGCACACACTTACACCGAGTAGCAAAGACATACACTTACACCACGTAACACAGACATACAATGACACCAAGTAACAAAGACATACAATTACACCAAGTATCAAAGACACACACATACACCAAGTAACAAAGACAGACACTGATACCCAGTAACACAGACACACACATACACCAAGTAACAAAGACATACACTGACACCCAGTAACACAGAGAAGCACTAATAAACAGTAACACAGACATACACTGACACCAAGTCACAAAGACACACACTGACACCAAGTCACAAAGACATACACTGATACCCAGTAACACAGACACACACTTACATCAAGTAACACAGACATACACTGACACCAAGTAACAAAGACATAAACTGATACCCAGGAACACAGACATACACTTACACCCAGTAACACAGACACACACTGACACCCAGCAACACAAACAAACACACTGACACCAAGTAACACAGACATAAACTGACACCAAGTCACAAAGACATACACTGATACCCAGTAACACAGGCACAAACTTACACCAAGTAACACAGACATACACTGACACCAAGTAACAAAGACATACACAGATACCCAGTAACACAGACACACACTTAAACCAAGTAACACAGGCACACACTTACACCGAGTAGCAAAGACATACACTTACACCACGTAACACAGACATACAATGACACCAAGTAACAAAGACATACAATTACACCAAGTATCAAAGACACACACATACACCAAGTAACAAAGACAGACACTGATACCCAGTAACACAGACACACACATACACCAAGTAACAAAGACATACACTGACACCCAGTAACACAGAGAAGCACTAATAAACAGTAACACAGACATACACTGACACCAAGTCACAAAGACACACACTGACACCAAGTCACAAAGACATACACTGATACCCAGTAACACAGACACACACTTACATCAAGTAACACAGACATACACTGGCACCAAGTAACAAAGACATACACTGATACCCAGGAACACAGACATACACTTACACCCAGTAACACAGACACACTCTGACACCCAGCAACACAAACAAACACACTGACACCAAGTAACACAGACATAAACTGACACCAAGTCACAAAGACATACACTGATACCCAGTAACACAGGCACACACTTACACCAAGTAACACAGACATACACTGACACCAAGTAACAAAGACATACACTGATACCCAGGTACACAGACACACACTTACACCAAGTAACACAGACACACATTTACACCAAGTAACAAAGACATACACTTACACCAAGTAACACAGACATACACTGACACCAAGTAACAAAGACATACAATTACACCAAGTAACAAAGACACACACTTACACCAAGTAACACAGATATACACTGACACAAAGTAACAAAGACATGCACTGACACCCAGTAACACAGGCACACACTTAAACCAAGTAACACAGACACACACTTACACCGAGTAGCAAAGACATACAATTACACCAAGTAACAAAGACACACACTTACACCAAGTAACACAGACATACATTGACACCAAGTAACAAAGACATACACTTACACCAAGTAACACAGAAATACACTGACACCAAGTAACAAAGACATACAATTACACCAAGTAACAAAGACACACACTTACACCAAGTAACACAGACATACACTGACACCAAGTAACAAAGACATACACTGATACCCAGGAACACAGACACACACATACACCAAGTAACACAGACACACACTTACACCAAGTAACAAAGACATACACTTACACCAAGTAACACAGAAATACACTGACACCAAGTAACAAAGACATACAATTATACCAAGTAACAAAGACACACACTTACACCAAGTAACACAGATAGACACTGACACAAAGTAACAAAGACATGCACTGACACCCAGTAACAGAGACACACACGGACACCAAGTAACACAGACATCCACTGACACCAAGTAACAAAGACATACACAGATACCCAGTAACACAGACACACACTTACACCAAGTAACACAGACACACACTTACACCGAGTAACAAAGACATACACTTACACCACGTAACACAGCCATACACTGACACCAAGTAACAAAGACATACAATAACACCAAGTATCAAAGACACACACATACACCAAGTAACAAAGACAGACACTGATACCCAGTAACACAGACACACACATACACCAAGTAACAAAGACATACACTGACACCCAGTAACACAGAGAAGCACTAATAAACAGTAACACAGACATACACTGACACCAAGTCACATAGACACACTTACACCAAGTAGCACAGACACACACTTACACCAAGTAACACAGACATGCACTGACACCAAGTAACAAAGACATACAATGACACCAAGTAACAAAGACACACACTGACACCAAGTAACAAAGACATGCACTGACACCCAGTAACACAGACACACACGGACACCAAGTAACAAAGACACACACTTACACCAAGTAACACAGACACACACTGACACCCAGTAACACAGACACACACTGACACCAAGTAACACAGACATACACTGACACCAAGTAACAAAGACATACACTGATACCCAGTAACACAGACACACACTTACACCAAGTAACACAGACATATACTGACACCAAGTAACAAAGACATACACTGATACCCAGGAACACAGACACACACTTACACCAAGTAACAAAGACAGACACTGACACCCAGTAACACAAACAAACACACACTGACACCCATTAACACAGAGAAACACTAATAAACAGTAACAAACACGTACACTGACACCAACTAACACTTCACACACTGACACCCAGTGACAAAGACATACACTGACACCAAGTCACAAAGACATACACTGATACCCAGTAACACAGACACACACTGACACCAAGTAACAAAGACATACACTGATACCAAGTCACAAAGACATACACTGATTCCCAGGAACACAGACACACACTTACACCAAGTAACATAGACACACACTTACACCAAGTAACACAGACACACACTTACACCAAGTAACACAGACATGCACTGACACCAAGTAACAAAGACATACAATTACACCAAGTAACAAAGACACACACTGACACCAAGTAACAAAGACATGCACTGACACCCAGTAACACAGACACAAACGGACACCAAGTAACAAAGACACACACTTACACCAAGTAACACAGACATACACAGACACCAAGTAACAAAGACATACACTGACACCCAGTAACATAGACACACACTTACACCAAGTAACACAGACATACACAGACACCAAGTAACAAAGACATACACTGATACCCAGTAACACAGACACACACTTACACCAAGTAACACAGACATATACTGACACCAAGTAACAAAGACATACACTGATACCCAGGAACACAGACACACACTTACACCAAGTAACAAAGACAGACACTGACACCCAGTAACACAAACAAACACACACTGACACCCAGTAACACAGAGAAACACTAATAAACAGTAACAAAGACATAAACTGACACCAACTAACACATTCACACACTGACACCCAGTAACACAGACACACACTGACACCAAGTAACAAAGACAGACACTGACACCAAGTAACAAAGACACACACTTACACCAAGTAACAAAGACAGACAATTACACCAAGTAACAAAGACAGACACTGACACCAAGTAACAAAGACACACACTGACACCAAGTAACAAAGACATGCACTGACACCAAGTAACAAAGACATACACTGACACCCAGTAACACAGACACACACGGACACCAAGTAACAAAGGCATACACTTACACCAAGTAACACAGACACACACTGACACCCAGTAACAAAGACATACACTGATACCCATTAACATAGACACACACTTACACCAAGTAACACAGACCTATACTGACACCAAGTAACAAAGACATACACTGATATCCAAGAACACAGACACACACTTACACCAAGTAACAAAGACAGACACAGATACCCAGTAACACAGACACACACTTACAACAAGTAACAAAGAGATACACTGACACCCAGTAACACAAACACACACTGATAACCAGTAACACAGAGAAACACTAATGAACAGGAACAAAGACATACACTGACACCAACTAACACATTCACACACTGACACCCAGTAACAAAGACATATACTGACACCCAGTAACACAAACAAACACACACTGACACCCAGTAACACAGAGAAACACTAATAAACAGTAACAAAGTCATAAACTGACACCAACTAACACATTCACACACTGACACCCAGTGACAAAGACATACACTGACACCAAGTTACAAAGACATATACTGATACCCAGTAACACAGACACACACTGACACCAAGTAACAAAGACAGACACTGACACCAAGTAACAAAGACACACACTTACACCAAGTAACAAAGACAGACAATTACACCAAGTAACAAAGACACCCACTTACACCAAGTATTTTGACGTACACTGACACCAAGTAACAAAGACATACATGATACCCATTAACACAGACACACACTTACACCAAATAACAGAGACATACACTGACACCAAGTAACAAAGACATGCACTGATACCCAGTAACACAGACACACACTTACACCAAGTAACAAAGACATACACTGACACCAAGTAACAAAGACATACACTGACACCCAGTAACACAGACACACACGGACACCAAGTAACAAAGGCATACACTTACACCAAGTAACACAGACACACACTGACACCCAGTAACAAAGACATACACTGATACCCATTAACATAGACACACACTTACACCAAGTAACACAGACCTATACTGACACCAAGTAACAAAGACATACACTGATACCCAAGAACACAGACACACACTTACACCAAGTTACAAAGACAGACACTGATACCCAGTAACACAGACACATACTGACACCAAGTAACAAAGACAGACACTGACACCAAGTAACAAAGACATACACTTACTCCAAGTAACAAAGACAGACAATTACACCAAGTAACAAAGACACCCACTTACACCAAGTATTTTGACGTACACTGACACCAAGTAACAAAGACATACATGATACCCATTAACACAGAAACACACTTGCACCAAGTAACAGAGACATACACTGACACCAAGTAACAAAGACATGCACTGATACCCAGTAACACAGACACACACTTACACCAAGTAACAAAGACATACACTGACACCCAGTAACAAAGACAGACACTGATACCAAGTCACAAAGACATACACTGATACCCAGTAACACAAACAAACACACACTGACACCCAGTAACACAGAGACACACTGACACCCGGTAAAAAAAGACATACACTGACACTAAGTAACAAATACATACACTGATGCCCAGTAACACAGACACACACTGACACCAAGTAACAAAGGCACAAACTGCGGGGGGGGGGGGGGGGGGGGATGCACATTGGCGCATTGGTTAGCACCGCAGCCTCACAGCTCCACGGTCCTGGGTTCGATTCTGGGTACTGCCTGTGCGGAGTTTGCAAGTTCTCCCTGTGTCTGCGTGGGTTTCCTCCGGGTGCTCCGGTTTCCTCCCACATGCCAAAGACTTGCAGGTTGATATGTTAACTGGCCATCATAAATTGTCCCTAGTATTTGTAGGTGGTAGGGAAATATATAGGGATAGGTGGGGATGTGATAGGAATACGGGATTAGTGCAGGATTAGTATAAATGGGTGATTGATGATCGGCACAGACTCGGTGGGCCGAAGGGCCTGTTTAAGTGCTGCATCTCTAAACTAAACTAAATACTGACAACTAGTGTCACTGACACCCAGTAACACAAACAAACACACACTGACATCCAGTCACACAGAGAAACACTGATACACTGACACCAAGTAACACAGACAAACACTGACACCCAGTAACAAAGACATACACTGACATCAAGTAACACAGACACACACTGACACCCAGTAAAAAAGACATACACTGACAACAAGTCACAAAGACATACACTGATACCAAGTCACAAAGACATACAGATACCCAGTAACACAGACACACACTGACACCAAGTAACAAAGACATACAATAACACCAAGTATCAAAGACACACACATACACCAAGTAACAAACACAGACACTGATACCCAGTAACACAGACACACACATACACCAAGTAACAAAGACGTATACTGACACCCAGTAACACAGAGAAGCACTAATAAACAGTAACACAGACATACACTGACACCAAGTCACAAAGACACACACTGACACCCAGTAACAAAGACATACACTGACACCAAGTCACAAAGACATACACTGATACCCAGGAACACAGACACACACTGACACCCAGTAACAAAGACATCCACTGATACCAAGTCAAAAAGACATACACTGATACCCAGTAACACAGACACACGCTGACACCCAGCAACAAAGACATACACTGATACCAAGTCACAAAGACATCCACTGAGACCCAGTATCACAGACACACACTGACACCCAGTAACAAAGACATACACTGATACCAAGTCACAAAGACATACACTGATTCCCAGGAACACAGACACAAACTTACACCAAGTAACATAGGCACACACTTACACCAAGTAACACAGACACACACTTACACCAAGTAACACAGACATGCACTGACACCAAGTAACAAAGACACACAATTACACCAAGTAACAAAGACACACACTGACACCAAGTATCAAAGACATGCTCTGACACCCAGTAACACAGACACACACTGACACCCAGTAACACAGACACACACTTACACGAAGTAACACAGACATACACTGACACCAAGTAACAAAGACATACACTTATACCCAGTAACACAGACACACACTTACACCAAGTAACACAGACATATATTGACACCAAGTAACAAAGACATACACTGATACCCAGGAACACAGACACACACTTACACCAAGTAACAAAGACAGACACTGACACACAGTAACACAAACAAACACACACTGACACCCAGTAACACAGAGAAACACTAATAAACAGTAACAAACACATACACTGACACCAACTAACACATTCACACACTGACACCCAGTGACAAAGACATACACTGACACCAAGTCACAAAGACATACACTGATACCCAGTAACACAGACACACACTGACACCAAGAAACAAAGACAGACACTGAAACCAAGTAACAAAGACACACACTTACACCAAGTAACAAAGACAGACAATTACACCAAGTAACAAAGACACCCACTTACACCAAGTATTTTGACGTACACTGACACCAAGTAACAAAGACATACATGATACCCATTAACACAGACACACACTTACACCAAATAACAGAGACATACACTGACACCAAGTAACAAAGACATACACTGATACCCAGTAACACAGACACACACTTACACCAAGTAACACAGACATATATTGACACCAAGTAACAAAGACATACACTGATACCCAGGAACACAGACACACACTTACACCAAGTAACAAAGACAGACACTGACACACAGTAACACAAACAAACACACACTGACACCCAGTAACACAGAGAAACACTAATAAACAGTAACAAACACATACACTGACACCAACTAACACATTCACACACTGACACCCAGTGACAAAGACATACACTGACACCAAGTCACAAAGACATACACTGATACCCAGTAACACAGACACACACTGACACCAAGAAACAAAGACAGACACTGAAACCAAGTAACAAAGACACACACTTACACCAAGTAACAAAGACAGACAATTACACCAAGTAACAAAGACACCCACTTACACCAAGTATTTTGACGTACACTGACACCAAGTAACAAAGACATACATGATACCCATTAACACAGACACACACTTACACCAAATAACAGAGACATACACTGACACCAAGTAACAAAGACATGCACTGATACCCAGTAACACAGACACACACTTACACCAAGTAACAAAGACATACACTGACACCAAGTAACAAAGACATACACTGACACCCAGTAACACAGACACACACGGACACCAAGTAACAAAGGCATACACTGACACCAAGTAACACAGACACACACTGACACCCAGTAACAAAGACATACACTGATACCCATTAACATAGACACACACTTACACCAAGTAACACAGACATATACTGACACCAAGTAACAAAGACATACACTGATACCCAAGAACAAAAACACACACTTACACCAAGTAACAAAGACAGACACAGATACCCAGTAACACAGACACACACTTACAACAAGTAACAAAGAGATACACTGACACCCAGTAACACAAACAAACACACACTGACAACCAGTAACACAGAGAAACAATAATGAACAGTAACAAAGACATACACTGACACCAACTAACACATTCACACACTGACACCCAATAACAAAGACATATACTGACACCAAGTCACAAAGACATACACTGATACCCAGTAACACAGACACACACTTACACCAAGTAACAAAGACATACACTGACACCCAGTAACAAAGACAGACACTGATACCAAGTCACAAAGACATACACTGATACCCAGTAACACAAACAAACACACACTGTCACCCAGTAACACAGAGACACACTGACACCCGGTAAAAAAAAGACATACACTGACACTAAGTCACAAAGACATACACTGATGCCCAGTAACACAGACACACACTGACACCAAGTAACAAAGGCACAAACTGCGGGGGGTGGGGGGGGGGGGGGGGATGCACATTGGCGCATTGGTTAGCACCGCAGCCTCACAGCTCCAGGGTCCTGGGTTCGATTCTGGGTACTGCCTGTGCGGAGTTTGCAAGTTCTCCCTGTGTCTGCGTGGGTTTCCTCCGGGTGCTCCGGTTTCCTCCCACATGCAAAGACTTGCAGGTTGATATGTTAACTGGCCATCGTAAATTGCCCCTAGTATTTGTAGGTGGTAGGGAAATATATAGGGATAGGTGGGGATGTGATAGGAATACGGGATTAGTGCAGGATTAGTATAAATGGGTGGTTGATGGTCGGCACAGACTCGGTGGGCCGAAGGGCCTGTTTAACTGCTGCATCTCTAAACTAAACTAAATACTGACAACTAGTGTCACTGACACCCAGTAACACAAACAAACACACACTGACACACAGTCACACAGAGAAACACTGATACACTGACACCAAGTAACACAGACAAACACTGACACCCAGTCACAAAGACATACACTGACATCAAGTAACACAGACACACACTGACATCCAGTAAAAAAGACATACAAAGACAACAAGTCACAAAGACATACACTGATACCAAGTCACAAAGACATACAGATTCCCAGTAACACAGACACACACTGACACCAAGTAACAAAGACATACAAGAACACCAAGTATCAAAGACACACACATACACCAAGTAACAAAGACAGACACTGATACCCAGTAACGCAGACACACACATACACCAAGTAACAAAGACGTGTACTGACACCCAGTAACACAGAGAAGCACTAATAAACAGTAACACAGACATACACTGACACCAAGTCACAAAGACACACACTGACACCCAGTAACAAAGACATACACTGACACCAAGTAACAAAGACATACACTGATACCCAGGAACACAGACACACACTGACACCCAGTAACAAAGACATCCACTGATACCAAGTCACAAAGACATACACTGATACCCAGTAACACAGACACACGCTGACACCCAGCAACAAAGACATACACTGATACCAAGTCACAAAGACATCCACTGAGACCCAGTAACACAGACACTCACTGACACCCAGTAACAAAGACATACACTGATACCAAGTCACAAAGACTTACACTGATTCCCAGGAACACAGACACAAACTTACACCAAGTAACATAGACACACACTTACACCAAGTAACACAGACACACACTTACACCAAGTAACACAGACATGCACTGACACCAAGTAACAAAGACAAACAATTACACCAAGTAACAAAGACACACACTGACACCAAGTAACAAAGACATGCACTGACACCCAGTAACACAGACACACACGGAAACCAAGTAACAAAGACACACACTTACACCAAGTAACACAGACACACACTGACACCCAGTAACACAGATACACACTTACACCAAATAACACAGACATATATTGACACCAAGTAACAAAGACATACACTGATACCCAGGAACACAGACACACACTTACACCAAGTAACAAAGACAGACACTGACACCCAGTAACACAAACAAACACACACTGACACCCAGTAACACAGAGAAACACTAATAAACAGTAACAAAGACATACACTGACACCAACTAACACATTCACACACTGACACCCAGTGACAAAGACATACACTGACACCAAGTCACAAAGACATACACTGATACCCAGTAACACAGACACACACTGACACCAAGTAACAAAGACAGACACTGACACCAAGTAACAAAGACACACACTTACACCAAGTAACAAAGACAGACAATTACACCAAGTAACAAAGCCACCCACTTACACCAAGTATTTTGACGTACACTGACACCAAGTAACAAAGACATACATGATACCCATTAACACAGACACACACTTACACCAAATAACAGAGACATACACTGACACCAAGTAACAAAGACATGCACTGATACCCAGTAACACAGACACACACTTACAACAAGTAACAAAGACATACACTGACACCAAGTAACAAAGACATACACTGACGCCCAGTAACACAGACACACACGGACACCAAGTGACAAAGGCATACACTGACACCAAGTAACACAGACACACACTGACACCCAGTAACAAAGACATACACTGATACCCATTAACATAGACACACACTTACACCAAGTAACACAGACATATACTGACACCAAGTAACAAAGACATACACTGATACCCAAGAACAAAGACACACACTTACACCAAGTAACAAAGACAGACGCAGATACCCAGTAACACAGACACACACTTACAACAAGTAACAAAGAGATACACTGACACCCAGTAACACAAACAAACACACACTGACAACCAGTAACACAGAGAAACACTAATGAACAGTAACAAAGACATACACTGACACCAACTAACACATTCACACACTGACACCCAGTAACAAAGACATATACTGACACCAAGTCACAAAGACATACACTGATACCCAGTAACACAGACACATACTGACACCAAGTAACAAAGGCAGACACTGACACCAAGTAACAAAGACATACACTTACACAAAGTAACAAAGACAGACAATTACACGAAGTAACAAAGACACCCACTTACACCAAGTATTTTGACGTACACTGACACCAAGTAACAAAGACATACATGATACCCATTAACACAGACACACACTTACACCAAGTAACAGAGACATCCACTGACACCAAGTAACAAAGACATGCACTGATACCCAGTAACACAGACACACACTTACACCAAGTAACAAAGACATACACTGACACCCAGTAACAAAGACAGACACTGATACCAAGTCACAAAAACATACACTGATACCCAGTAACACAAACAAACACACACTGACAGCCAGTAACACAGAGACACACTGACACCCGGTAAAAAAAGACATACACTGACACTAAGTCACAAAGACATACACTGATGCCCAGTAACACAGACAGACACTGACACCAAGTAACAAAGACAGACACTGATACCCAGTCACACAGACACACACTTACACCAAGTAACACAGACATACACTGATACCCAGTCACAAAGACATGCACTGATACCCAGTAACACAGACACACACTTACACCAAGTAACAAAGACATACACTGATACCAAGTCACAAAGACATCCACTGAGACCCAGTAACGCAGACACACACTGACACCCAGTAACAAAGACATACACTGATACCAAGTCACAAAGACATACACTGATTCCCAGGAACACAGACACAAACTTACACCAAGTAACATAGACACACACTTACACCAAGTAACACAGACACACACTTACACCAAGTAACACAGACATGCACTGACACCAAGTAACAAAGACACACAATTACACCAAGTAACAAAGACACACACTGACACCAAGTAACAAAGACATGCACTGACACCCAGTAACACAGACACACACGGACACCAAGTAACAAAGACACACACTTACACCAAGTAACACAGACACACACTGACACCCAGTAACACAGACACACACTGACACGAAGTAACACAGACATACACTGACACCAAGTAACAAAGACATACACTGATACCCAGTAACACAGACACACACTTACACCAAGTAACACAGACATATATTGACACCAAGTAACAAAGACATACACTGATACCCAGGAACACAGACACACACTTACACCAAGTAACAAAGACTGACACTGACACCCAGTAACACAAACAAACACACGCTGACACCCAGTAACACAGAGAAACACTAATAAACAGTAACAAAGACATACACTGACACCAACTAACACATTCACACACTGACACCCAGTGACAAAGACATACACTGACACCAAGTCACAAAGACATACACAGATACCCAGTAACACAGACACACACTGACACCAAGTAACAAAGACAGACACTGACACCAAGTAACAAAGACACACACTTACACCAAGTAACAAAGACAGACAATTACACCAAGTAACAAAGCCACCCACTTACACCAAGTATTTTGACGTACACTGACACCAAGTAACAAAGACATACATGATACCCATTAACACAGACACACACTTACACCAAATAACAGAGACATACACTGACACCAAGTAACAAAGACATGCACTGATACCCAGTAACACAGACACACACTTACAACAAGTAACAAATACATACACTGACACCAAGTAACAAAGACATACACTGACACCCTGTAACACAGACACACACGGACACCAAGTAACAAAGGCATACACTGACACCAAGTAACACAGACACACACTGACACCCAGTAACAAAGACATACACTGATACCCATTAACATAGACACACACTTACACCAAGTAACACAGACATATACTGACACCAAGTAACAAAGACATACACTGATACCCAAGAACAAAGACACACACTTACACCAAGTAACAAAGACAGACACAGATACCCAGTAACACAGACACACACTTACAACAAGTAACAAAGAGATACACTGACACCCAGTAACACAAACAAACACACACTGACAACCAGTAACACAGAGAAACACTAATGAACAGTAACAAAGACATACACTGACACCAACTAACACATTCACACACTGACACCCAGTAACAAAGACATATACTGACACCAAGTCACAAAGACATACACTGATACCCAGTAACACAGACACATACTGACACCAAGTAACAAAGGCAGACACTGACACCAAGTAACAAAGACATACACTTACACAAAGTAACAAAGACAGACAATTACACGAAGTAACAAAGACACCCACTTACACCAAGTATTTTGACGTACACTGACACCAAGTAACAAAGACATACATGATACCCATTAACACAGACACACACTTACACCAAGTAACAGAGACATCCACTGACACCAAGTAACAAAGACATGCACTGATACCCAGTAACACAGACACACACTTACACCAAGTAACAAAGACATACACTGACACCCAGTAACAAAGACAGACACTGATACCAAGTCACAAAGACAAACACTGATTCCCAGGAACACAGACACAAACTTACACCAAGTAACATAGACACACACTTACACCAAGTAACACAGACACACACTTACACCAAGTAACACAGACATGCACTGACACCAAGTAACAAAGACACATAATTACACCTAGTAACAAAGACACACACTGACACCAAGTAACAAAGACATGCACTGACACCCAGTAACACAGACACACACGGACACCAAGTAACAAAGACACACACTTACACCTAGTAACACAGACACACACTGACACCCAGTAACACAGACACACACTGACACGAAGTAACACAGACATACACTGACACCAAGTAACAAAGACAGACACTGATACCCAGTAACACAGACACACACTTACACCAAGTAACAAAGACATACACTGACACCCAGTAACAAAGACAGACACTGATACCAAGTCACAAAGACATACACTGATACCCAGTAACACAAACAAACACACACTGACACCCAGTAACACAGAGACACACTGACACCCGGTAAAAAAAGACATACACTGACACTAAGTCACAAAGACATACACTGATGCCCAGTAACACAGACACACACTGACACCAAGTAACAAGGGCACAAAGTGCGGGGGGGTGGGGGGGGGGGGGGGGATGCACATTGGCGCATTGGATAGCACCGCAGCCTCACAGCTCCAGGGTCCTGGGTTCGATTCTGGGTACTGCCTGTGCGGAGTTTGCAAGTTCTCCCTGTGTCTGCGTGGGTTTCCTCCGGGTGCTCCGGTTTCCTCCCACATGCCAAAGACTTGCAGGTTGATATGTTAACTGGCCATCATAAATTGCCCCTAGTATTTGTAGGTGGTAGGGAAATATATAGGGATAGGTGGGGATGTGATAGGAATACGGGATTAGTGCAGGATTAGTATAAATGGGTGGTTGATGGTCGGCACAGACTCGGTGGGCCGAAGGGCCTGTTTAAGTGCTGCATCTCTAAACTAAACTAAATACTGACAACTAGTGTCACTGACACCCAGTAACACAAACAAACACACACTGACAACCAGTCACACAGAGAAACACTGATACACTGACACCAAGTAACACAGACAAACACTGACACCCAGTAACAAAGACATACACTGACATCAAGTAACACAGACACACACTGACACACAGTAAAAAAGACATACACTGACAACAAGTCACAAAGACATACACTGATACCAAGTCACAAAGACATACAGATACCCAGTAACACAGACAAACACTGACACCAAGTAACAAAGACATACACTGATACCAAGTCACAGAGACACACACTGACACCCAGTCACACAGAGAAACACTGATACACTGACACCAAGTAACACAGACACACACTGACACCCAGTAACAAAGACATACACTGATACCAGGTCACAAAGACATACACTGATACCCAGTAACACAAACAAACACACACTGACACCCAGCAGCACAGAGAAACACTGATACACAGCAACAATGACATACACTGACATCAAGTAACACAGACACACACTGACACTCAGTAAAAAAGACATACACTGACACCAAGTCACAAAGACATACACTGATACCAAGTCACAAAGACATACACTGATACCCAGTAACACAGACACACACTTACACCAAGTAACAAAGACATACACTGACACCAAGTAACAAAGACATACATGATACCCATTAACACAGACACACACTTACACCAAGTAACAGAGACATACACTGACACCAAGTAACAAAGACATGCACTGATACCCAGTAACACAGACACACACTTACACCAAGTAACAAAGACATGCACTGACACCAAGTAACAAAGACATACATGATACCCATTAACACAGACACACACTTACACCCAGTAACAAAGACAGACACTGATACCAAGTCACAAAGACATACACTGACACCCAGTAACACAAACAAACACACACTGACACCCAGTAACACAGAGACACACTGACACCCGGTAAAAAAAGACATACACTGACACTAAGTCACAAAGACATACACTGATGCCCAGTAACACAGACACACACTGACACCAAGTAACAAAGGCACAAACTGCAGGGGGGGGGGGGGGGCGGGGGGATGCACATTGGCGCATTGGTTAGCACAGCAGCCTCACAGCTCCAGGGTCCTGGGTTCGATTCTGGGTACTGCCTGTGCGGAGTTTGCAAGTTCTCCCTGTGTCTGCGTGGGTTTCCTCCGGGTGCTCCGGTTTCCTACCACATGCCAAAGACTTGCAGGTTGATATGTTAACTGGCCATCATAAATTGCCCCTAGTATTTGTAGTTGGTAGGGAAATATATAGGGATAGGTGGGGATGTGATAGGAATACGGGATTAGTGCAGGATTAGTATAAATGGGTGGTTGATGGTCGGCACAGACTCGGTGGGCCGAAGGGCCTGTTTAAGTGCTGCATCTCTAAACTAAACTAAATACTGACAACTAGTGTCACTGACACCCAGTAATACAAACAAACACACACTGACACACAGAGAAACACTGATACACTGACACCAAGTAACACAGACAAACACTGACACCCAGTAACAAAGACATACACTGACATCAAGTAACACAGACACACACTGACACCCAGTAAAAAAGACATGCACAGACAACAAGTCACAAAGACATACACTGATACCAAGTCACAAAGACATACAGATACCCAGTAACACAGACACACACTGACACCAAGTAACAAAGACATACACTGATACCAAGTCACAGAGACACACACTGACACCCAGTCACACAGAGAAACACTGATACACTGACACCAAGTAACACAGACACACACTGACACCCAGTAACAAAGACATACACTGATACCAAGTCACAAAGACATACACTGATACCCAGTAACACAAACAAACACAAACTGACACCCAGTAGCACAGAGAAACACTGATACACAGCAACAATGACATACACTGACACCAAGTAACACAGACACACACTGACACCCAGTAAAAAAGACATACAATGACACCAAGTCACAAAGACATACTCTGATACCAAGTCACAAAGACATACACTGATACCCAGTAACACAGACACACAATGACACCAAGTAACAAAGACATACACTAACACCAAGTAACAAAGACAAACACTGACACCAAGTAAAAAGGCAGACAATTACAACAAGTAACAAAGACATAGACTTACAACAAGTATTTTGACATACACTGACACCAAGTAACAAAGACATACACTGATACCCAGTAACGCAGACACACACTTACACCAAGTAACAAAGACATACACTGACACCAAGTCACAAAGACACACACTTACATCAAGTAACACAGTCATACACTGACACCAAGTAACAAAGACAGACAATTACACCAAGTAACAAAGACATACACTTCCGCCAAGTATTTTGACATACACTGACACCAAGTAACAAAGACATACACTGACACCAAGTCACAAAGACACACACTGACACCCAGTAACACAAACACACACTGACACCCAGTAACAAAGACATACACTGATAACAAGTCACAAAGACATACACTGATACCCAGTAACACAGGCACACACTGACACCAAGTAACAAATACATACACTGATACAAAGTCACAAAGACATACACTGATACCCAGTAACACAGACACACACTGACACCCAGTAACAAAGACATACACTGATAACAAGTCACAAAGACATACACTGATACCCAGTAACACAGGCACACACTGACAACAAGTGACAAAGACATACACTGACACAAAGTAACAAAGACATACACTTACACCAAGTAACAAAGACATACACTGACACCAAGTAACAAAGAAATACAGTTACACCAAGTATCAAAGACAGACAATTACACCAAGTAACAAAGACATACACTTTCACCAAGTAACAAAGACACACACTTACACCAAGTAACACAGACATACACTGACACCAAGTAAGAAAGACATACACTGATACCCAGTAACACAGACACACACTTACACCAAGTAACAAAGACAGACACTGATACCCAGTAACACAGGCACACACTTACACGTAGTAACAAAGACATACACTGACACCCAGTAACAAAGACATACACTGACACCCAGTAACACAGACACACACGGACACCAAGTAACAAAGACACACACTTACACCAAGTAACACAGACACACAATTACACCCAGTAACACAGACATGCACTGATACCCAGTAACACAGACACACACTTGCACCAAGTAACAAAGACAGACATTGATACCCAGTAACACAGACACAAACTTACACCAAGCAACACAGACATACACTGACACCAAGTAACAAAGACATACACTGATACCCAGTAACACAGACACAAAGTTACACCAAGTAACACAGACATACACTGACACCAAGCAACAAAGACATACACTGATACCCAGGAACACAGACACACACTTACACAAAGTAACAAAGACAGATACTGATACCCAGTAACACAGACACACACTTACACCAAGCAACACAGACATACACTGACACCAAGTATCAAAGACATACACTGATACCCAGTAAAACAGACACACACTTACACCAAGTAACACAGACAAACACTGACACCAAGTAACAAAGACATACATTTACACCAAGTAACACAGACATACACTGACACCAAGTAACAAAGACATACAATTACACCAAGTAACAAAGACACACACTTACACCAAGTCACACATACACACACGGACACCAAGTAACAAAGACAAACACTTACACCAAGTAACACAGACACACACTGTCACCCAGTAACACAGACACAAACTTACACCAAGTAACACAGACATACAATGACACCAAGTAACAAAGACATACACTGATACCCAGGAACACAGACACACACTAACAACAAGTCACACAGACACACAATTACACCAAGTAACAAAGTCATACACTAACACCAAGTAACACAGACATACACTGACACCAAGTAAGAAAGACATACAATTACACCAAGTAACAAAGACACACACTTACACCAAGTAACAAAGACAGACACTGATACCCAGTAACACAGACACACACTTACACCAAGTAACAAAGACATACACTGCCACCAACTAACACAGTCAAACACTGACACCCAGTAACTAAGACATACACTGACACCAAGTCACAAAGACATACACTGATACCAAGTCAGAAAGACATATACTGATACCCAGTAACACAGACACACACTGACACCAAGTAACAAAGACATACAATTACACCAAGTAACAAAGACGTACACTTACAGCAAGTAACAAAGACAGACAATTACACCAAGTAACAAAGACACCCACTTACACCAAGTATTTTGACTTACACTGACACCAAGTAACAAAGGCATACATGATACCCATTAACACAGACACACACTTACACCAAGTTACACAGACATACACCGACACCAAGTAACAAAGACATGCACTGATACCCTGTAACACAGGCACACACTTACACCAAGTAACAAAGACAGACACTGATACCCAGTAACACAGACACACACTTACACCAAGTAACAAAGACATACACTGACACCAAGTAACAAAGACATACACTGACACCCAGTAACATAGACACACACGGACACCAAGTAACAAAGACATACACTTACACCAAGTAACACAGACACACACTGACACCCAGTAACAAAGACATACACTGATACCAAGTCACAAAGACATACACTGATACCAAGTCACAAAGACATACACTGATACCCAGTAACACAGACACACACTGACACCAAGTAAAAAAGACATCCACTGACAGCAAGCAGCAAAGACATACACTGACACCAAGTAAAAAGACAGACAATTACACCAAGTAACAAAGACATACACTAACACCAAGTATTTTGACATACACTGACACCAAGTAACAAAGACATACACTGACACCAAGTCACAAAGACACACACTGACACCCAGTAACAAAGACATACACTGACACCAAGTCACAAAGACATACACTGATACCCAGTAACATAGACACACACTTACACCAAGTAACACAGACATACACTGACACCCAGTAACACAGACACAGACTTACACCAAGTAACAAAGACATACACTGACAACCAGTAACGCAGACACACACGGACACCAAGTAACAAAGACACAGACTTACACCAAGTAACACAGACACACACTGACACCCAATAACACAAACAAACACACTGAAACCAGGTAACACAGACATACACTGACACCAAGTAACAAAGGCACACACTTACTCCAAGTAACACAGAAATACACTGACACCAAGTAACAAAGACAGACAATTACACCAAGTAACAAAGACATACACTTACACCAAGTATTTTGACATACAGTGACACCAAGTAACAAAGACATACAATGATACCCAGTAACATAGACACACAGACACCAAGTAACAAAGACATACACTGACACCAAGTCACAAAGACACACACTGACACCCAGTAAAACAAACAAACACACACTGACACCCAGTAAAACAGAGAAACACTGATACACAGTAACAAATACATACACTGACACCAAGTAACACAGACACACAATGACACCAAGTAAAAAAGACATACTCTGATGCCCAGTAACACAGACACAAACTGAGACCAAGTAACAAAGACATGCACTTACACCAAGTAACACAGACATACACTGACACCAAGCAACGTCTCAATTCATTCCATCTTCGCTGCCTTCGGAGAATACTTGGCATCAGGTGGCAGGACTATATCTCCAACACAGAAGTCCTTGAAGCGGCCAACATCCCCAGCTTATACACACTACTGAGTCAGCGGCGCTTGAGATGGCTTGGCCATGTGAGCCGCATGGAAGATGGCAGGATCCCCAAAGACACATTGTACAGCGAGCTCGCCACTGGTATCAGACCCACCGGCCGTCCATGTCTCCGTTATAAAGACGTCTGCAAACGCGACATGAAATCGTGTGACATTGATCACAAGTCGTGGGAGTCAGTTGCCAGCATTCGCCAGAGCTGGCGGGCAGCCATAAAGACAGGGCTAAATTGTGGCGAGTCGAAGAGACTTAGTAGTTGGCAGGAAAAAAGACAGAGGCGCAAGGGGAGAGCCAACTGTGCAACAGCCCCAACAAACAAATTTCTCTGCAGCACCTGTGGAAGAGCCTGTCACTCCAGAATTGGCCTTTATAGCCACTCCAGGCGCTGCTTCACAAACCACTGACCACCTCCAGGCGCGTATCCATTGTCTCTCGAGATAAGGAGGCCCAAAAGAAGAAAGAAGCAACGAAGACAGACAATTTCAACAAGTAACAAAGACATACACTTACACCAACTATTTTGACATACACTGACACCAAGTAACAAAGACATCCACTGATACCCAGTAACTTAGACATACACTTACACGAAGTAACAAAGACATACACTGACACCAAGTCACAAAGACACACACTGACACCCAGTAACAAAGACATACACTGACACCAAGTTAGAAAGACATACACTGATACCCAGTAACACAGACACTCACATACACCATGTAACAAAGACATACACTGATACCCAGTAACACAGACACACACTTACACCAAGTAACAAAGACATACACTGACACCAAGTCACAAAGACACACACAGACACCCAGTAACAAAGACATACACTGACCCCAAGTCACAAATATATACACTGATACCAAGTAACAAAGACAGACAATTACACCAAGTAACAATTACATACACTGACACCAAGTATTTTGACATACACTGACACCAAGTAACAAAGACATACACTGATACCCAGTAACGCAGACACACACTTACACCAAGTAACAAAGACATACACTGACACCAAGTCACAAAGAAACACACTGACACCCAGTAACAAAGACATACACTGACACCAAGTCACAAAGACATACACTGATACCCATGTAACACAGACACACAGTTACACCTAGTAACAAAGACATACACTGACACCCAGAAACAAAGACATGCACTGACACGCAGTTACGCAGACACACACGGACACCAAGTAACAAAGACACAGACTTACACCAAGTAATACAGACGCACACTGACACCCAGTAACACAAACAAACACACTGACACCAGGTAACACAGACATACACTGACACCAAGTAACAAAGACACACACTTACACCAAGTAACACAGACATACACTGACACCAAGTAACAAAGACAGACAATTTCACCAAGTAACAAAGACATACACTTACACCAAGTATTTTGACATACACTGACACCAAGTAACAAAGACATACACTGATACCCAGTAACATAGACACACAGACACCAAGTAACAAAGACATACACTGACACCAAGTCACAAAGACACACACTGACACCCAGTAACACAAACAAACACACACTGACACCCAGTAAAACAGAGAAACACTGATACACAGTAACAAAGACATACAATGACACCAAGTAACACAGACACACACTGACACCAAGTAAAAAAGACATACTCTGGTGCCCAGTAACACAGACACACACTGACACCAAGTAACAAAGACATACACTGACACCAAGTAACAAAGACATACACTTACACCAAGTAACAAAGACACACACTTACACCAAGTAACACAGACATACACTGACACCAAGTAACAAAGACAGACAATTGCACCAAGTAACAAAGACATACACTTACACCAACTATTTTGACATACACAGACACCAAGTAACAAAGATATACACTGATACCCAGTAACATAGACATACACTGACACCAAGTAACAAAGACATACACTGACACCAAGTCACAAAGACACACACTGACACCCAGTAACAAAGACATACACTGGCACCAAGTCACAAAGACATACACTGATAACCAGTAACACAGACACACACATACACCGAGTAACAAAGACATACACTGACACCAAGTCACAAAGACACACACTGACACCAAGTAACAAAGACATACACTGACACCTAGTCACAAATATATACACTGATACCAAGTAACAAAGACATACAATTACACCAAGTAATAAAGACACACACTTGCACCAAGTAACACAGACATACACTGACACCAAGTAACAAAGACATACTCTGTTACCCAGTAACACAGACACACACTTACACCAAGTAACAAAGACATACACTGATACCAAGTAACACAGACACACACTTACACCAAGTAACACAGACGCACACTTCCAAGAAGTAACAAAGACATACACTGACAGCAAGTAACAAAGACATACACTTACACCACGTAACACAGACATACACTGACACCAAGAAACAAAGACATACAATTACACCAAGTAACAAAGATAAACACTGTCACCAAGTAACAAAGACATCCACTGACACCAAGAAACAAAGACATACACTTACACCAAGTAACACAGACACACACTGACACCCAGTAACACAAACAGACACACACTGACACCCAGTAACATAGCGAAACACTGACACACAGTAACAAAGACATTCACAGACAGTCACTGACACCAAGTAACAAAGAATAACAGAGACACACACTGACACCAAGTCACAAAGACATACACTGACACCAAGTAACAAAGACATACACTGACACCAAGTCACAAAGACATACACTGATACCCAGGAACACAGACACACACATACACCAAGTAACAAAGACATACACTGACACCCAGTAACAAAGACATGCACTGACACCAAGTCACAAAGACATACACTGATACCCAGTAACACAGACACTCACTTACACCAAGTAACAAAGACATAGAATCACCCCAAGTAACAAAGACACACACTTACACCAAATAACACAGACATACGCAGACACCATGTAACAAAGACATGCGCTGATACCCAGTAACACAGACATACCCTGACACCATGTAACAAAGACATACACTGACACCAAGAAACAAAGACATACACTGATACCCAGTAACACAGACACACACTTACAACAAGTAACAAAGACATACACTGACACCCAGTAACAAAGACATACACTGACACCAAGTCACAAAGACATACACTGATACCCAGTAACACAGACACACACTTACACCAAGTAACACAAACAAACACACACTGACACCCAGTCACATAGAGAAACACTGACACACAGTAACAAAGACATCCACATTCAGACACTGACACCAAGTAACAAAGACTAACAGAGACACACACTGACACCAAGTCACAAAGACATACACTGACACCCAGTAACAAAGACATACACTGACTCCAAGTCACAAAGACATACACTGATACCCAGTAACATTGACACACACTTCCACAAAGTAACAAAGACAAACACTGACACCAAGTAAAAAAGACAAACACTTACACAAAGTAACACAGACATATACTGACACCAAGTAACAAAGACATATACTTACACCAAGTAACAAAGACACACACTTACACCAAGCAACACAGACATACAATGACACCAAGTCACAAAGACACACACTGACACCCAGTAACAAAGACATACACTGACACCAAGTTCCAAAGACATACACTGATACCCAGTAACGCAGACACACACTTACACCAAGTAACACAGACATGCACTGACACCCAGTAACACAGACACACACTTACACCACATAACAAAGACATACACTGACACCCAGTAACAAACACATACTCTGACACCCAGTAACGCAGACACACACGGACACCAAGTAACAAAGACACAGACTTACACCAAGTAACACAGACACACACTGACACCCAGTAACACAAACAAACACACTGATACCAAGTAACACAGACATAAATTGACACCAAGTAACAAAGACATACACTGACACCCAGTAACAAAGACACACACGGACACCAAGTAACAAAGACATACAATTACACCAAGTAACACAGACACACACTGACACCCAGTAACACAGACACACACTTGCACCCTGTAACACAGACACACGCTGACACCAAGTAACAAAGACATACACCGACACCAAGTAACAAAGACATACAATTACACCAAGGAACAAAGACACACACTGATACCCAATAACGCAGACACACACGTACACCCAGTAAAAAAGACATACACTGAAACAAAGTCACAAAAACATACACTGATACCAAGTCACAAAGACATACACTGATGCCCAGTAACACAGACACACACTGACACCAAGTAACAAAGACATACACTGACAACAAGTAACAAAGACACAAACTTACACCAAGTAACACAGACATACACTGACACCAAGTGACAAAGGCAGACAATTACACCAAGTAACAAAGACATACACTTACACCAAGTATTTTGACATCCACTGTCACAAAGTAATTGAGACACAAACTTACACCAAGTAACACAGACATACACTGACACCAAGTGACAAAGACAGACAATTACACCAAGTAACAAAGACATACACTTACACCAAGTATTTTGACATCCACTGACACCTAGTAACAAAGAAACACACTGATACCCAGTAACACAGGCACACACTGGCGGGGGGGGGAGCACATTGGCGCAGTGGCTAGCACAGCAGCCTCACAGCTCCAGGGACCCGGGTTCGATTCTGGGTACTGCCTGTGCGGAGTTTGCAAGTTCTCCCTGTTTCTGCGTGGTTTTCCTCCCGGTGCTCCGGTTTCCTCCCACATGCCAAAGACTTGCAGGTTGATAGGTTAATTGGCCATCATAAATTGCCCCAAGTATAGGTAGGTGGGATGGAAATATATAGGGATAGGTGGGGATGTGATAGGAATACGGGATTATTGTAGGATTAGTGTAAATGGGTGGTTGATGGTCGGCACAGACTCGGTGGGCCGAAGGGCCTGTTTAATTGCTGTGTCTCCAAACTAAACTAAATACTGACACCTAGTGTCACAGACACACACTGATACACAGTACCCCAACAAACACACACTGACTCCCAGTAACACAGAAAAACACTGATACACAGTAACAAAGACACACACTGACACCAAGTAACACAGACACACACTGACACCCTGTAAAAAAGACATACACTGACACCAAGTCACAAAGACATACACTGATGCCCAGTAACAAAGACACACACTTACACCAAGTAACACAGACATACACTTACACCAAATATTTTGACATACACTGACACCAAGTAACAAAGACATACACTGATACCCAGTAACACAGACACACACTTACACCCAGTTAAAAGACAGACACTGATACCCAGTAACACAGACACACACTTACACCAAGTAACAAAGACATACACTGACACCCAGTAACAAAGACATACACTGACAACCAGTAACACAGACACAGACGGACACCAAGTAACAAAGACACATACTTACACCAAGTAACACAGACAAATACTGACACCCAGTAACACAAACAAACAAACTGACACCACCTAACACAGACATAAACTGACACCAAGTCACAAAGACATACACTGATACCAAGTCGCAAAGGCATACACTGACACCCAGTAACACAGACACAAACTGACCCCCAGTAACACAGACATACACTGACACCCAGTAACAAAGACATACACTGACACCAAGTAACAAAGACACACACTTACACCATGTCACAAAGACATACACTGATACCAAGTCACAAAGACATACACTGATGCCCAGAAACAAAGACACACACTTACACCAAGTAACGCAGACATACACTGACACCAAGTAACAAAGACAGACAATTACACCAAGTAACAAAGACGTACACTAACACCAAGTATTTTGACATACACTGACACCAAGTAACAAAGACATACACTGACACCAAGTCACAAAGACACACATTGACACCCAGTAAAAAAGACATACACTGACACCAAGTCACAAAGACATACACTGATACCCAGTAACATAGACACACACTTACACCAAGTAACACAGACATACACTGACACCCAGTAACACAGACACAGACTTACACCAAGTAACAAAGACATACACTGACAACCAGTAACGCAGACACACACGGACACCAAGTAACAAAGACACAGACTTACACCAAGTAACACAGACACACACTGACACCCAATAACACAAACAAACACACTGAAACCAGGTAACACAGACATACACTGACACCAAGTAACAAAGACATACACTTACACCAAGTATTTTGACATACACTGACACCAAGTAACAAAGACAGACAATTACACCAAGTAACAAAGACATACACTTACACCAAGTATTTTGACATACAGTGACACCAAGTAACAAAGACATACAATGATACCCAGTAACATAGACACACAGACACCAAGTAACAAAGACATACACTGACACCAAGTCACAAAGACACACACTGACACCCAGTAAAACAAACAAACACACACTGACACCCAGTAAAACAGAGAAACACTGATACACAGTAACATGTACATACACTGACACCAAGTAACACAGACACACAATGACACCAAGTAAAAAAGACATACTCTGATGCCCAGTAACACAGACACAAACTGACACCAAGTAACAAAGACATGCACTTACACCAAGTAACAAAGACACATACTTACACCAAGTAACACAGACATACACTGACACCAAGCAACAAAGACAGACAATTACACCAAGTAACAAAGACATACACTTACACCAACTATTTTGACATACACTGACACCAAGTAACAAAGACATCCACTGATACCCAGTAACTTAGACATACACTTACACGAAGTAACAAAGACATACACTGACACCAAGTCACAAAGACACACACTGACACCCAGTAACAAAGACATACACTGACACCAAGTTAGAAAGACATACACTGATACCCAGTAACACAGACACTCACATACACCATGTAACAAAGACATACACTGATACCCAGTAACACAGACACACACTTACACCAAGTAACAAAGACATACACTGACACCAAGTCACAAAGACACACACAGACACCCAGTAACAAAGACATACACTGACCCCAAGTCACAAATATATACACTGATACCAAGTAACAAAGACAGACAATTACACCAAGTAACAATTACATACACTGACACCAAGTATTTTGATATACACTGACACCAAGTAACAAAGACATACACTGATACCCAGTAACGCAGACACACACTTACACCAAGTAACAAAGACATACACTGACACCAAGTCACAAAGACACACACTGACACCCAGTAACAAAGACATGCACTGACACCAAGTCACAAAGACATACACTGATACCCATGTAACACAGATACACACTTACACCTAGTAACAAAGACATACACTGACACCCAGAAACAAAGACATGCACTGACACGCAGTTACGCAGACATACACGGACACCAAGTAACAAAGACACAGACTTACACCAAGTAACACAGACGCACACTGACACCCAGTAACACAAACAAACACACTGACACCAGGTAACACAGACATACACTGACACCAAGTATCAAAGACACACACTTACACCAAGTAACACAGACATACACTGACACCAAGTAACAAAGACAGACAATTTCACCAAGTAACAAAGACATACACTTACACCAAGTATTTTGACATACACTGACACCAAGTAACAAAGACATACACTGATACCCAGTAACATAGACACACAGACACCAAGTAACAAAGACATACACTGACACCAAGTCACAAAGACACACACTGACACCCAGTAACACAAACAAACACACACTGACACCCAGTAAAACAGAGAAACACTGATACACAGTAACAAAGACATACACTGCCACCAAGTAACACAGACACACACTGACACCAAGTAAAAAAGACATACTCTGGTGCCCAGTAACACAGACACACAATGACACCAAGTAACAAAGACATACACTGACACCAAGTAACAAAGATATACACTGATACCCAGTAACATAGACATACACTGACACCAAGTAACAAAGACATACACTGACACCAAGTCACAAAGACACACACTGACACCCAGTAACAAAGACATACACTGGCACCAAGTCACAAAGACATACACTGATAACCAGTAACACAGACACACACATACACCGAGTAACAAAGACATACACTGACACCAAGTCACAAAGACACACACTGACACCAAGTAACAAAGACATACACTGACACCTAGTCACAAATATATACACTGATACCAAGTAACAAAGACATACAATTACACCAAGTAATAAAGACACACACTTGCACCAAGTAACACAGACATGCACTGACACCAAGTAACAAAGACATACACTGTTACCCAGTAACACAGACACACACTTACACCAAGTAACAAAGACATACACTGATACCAAGTAACACAGACACACACTTACACCAAGTAACACAGACGCACACTTCCAAGAAGTAACAAAGACATACACTGACAGCAAGTAACAAAGACATACACTTACACCACGTAACACAGACATACACTGACACCAAGAAACAAAGACATACAATTACACCAAGTAACAAAGATTAACACTGTCACCAAGTAACAAAGACATCCACTGACACCAAGAAACAAAGACATACACTTACACCAAGTAACACAGACACACACTGACACCCAGTAACACAAACAGACACACACTGACACCCAGTAACATAGAGAAACACTGACACACAGTAACAAAGACATTCACAGACAGTCACTGACACCAAGTAACAAAGAATAACAGAGACACACACTGACACCAAGTCACAAAGACATACACTGACACCAAGTAACAAAGACATACACTGACACCAAGTCACAAAGACATACACTGATACCCAGGAACACAGACACACACATACACCAAGTAACAAAGACATACACTGACACCCAGTAACAAAGACATGCACTGACACCAACTCACAAAGACATACACTGATACCCAGTAACACAGACACTCACTTACACCAAGTAACAAAGACATACAATCACCCCAAGTAACAAAGACACACACTTACACCAAATAACACAGACATACGCAGACACCATGTAACAAAGACATGCGCTGATACCCAGTAACACAGACATACCCTGACACCATGTAACAAAGACATACACTGACACCAAGAAACAAAGACATACACTGACACCCAGTAACACAGACACACACTTACAACAAGTAACAAAGACATACACTGACACCCAGTAACAAAGACATACACTGACACCAAGTCACAAAGACATACACTGATACCCAGTAACACAGACACACACTTACACCAAGTAACAAAGACAAACACAGACACCAAGGAACAAAGACATCCACTGACACCAAGAAACAAAGACGTACACTTACACCAAGTAACACAGGCACACACTGACACCCAGTAACACAAACAAACACACACTGACACCCAGTCACATAGAGAAACACTGACACACAGTAACAAAGACATACACATTCAGACACTGACACCAAGTAACAAAGACTAACAGAGACACACACTGACACCAAGTCACAAAGACATACACTGACACCCAGTAACAAAGACATACACTGACTCCAAGTCACAAAGACATACACTGATACCCAGTAACACAGACACACACTTCCACAAAGTAACAAAGACAAACACTGACACCAAGTAAAAAAGACAAACACTTACACAAAGTAACACAGACATATACTGACACCAAGTAACAAAGACATACACTTACACCAAGTAACAAAGACACACACTTACACCAAGCAACACAGACATACAATGACACCAAGTCACAAAGACACACACTGGCACCCAGTAACAAAGACATACACTGACACCAAGTTCCAAAGACATACACTGATACCCAGTAACGCAGACACACACTTACACCAAGTAACACAGACATGCACTGACACCCAGTAACACAGACACACACTTACACCACATAACAAAGACATACACTGACACCCAGTAACAAACACATACTCTGACACCCAGTAACGCAGACACACACGGACACCAAGTAACAAAGACACAGACTTACACCAAGTAACACAGACACACACTGACACCCAGTAACACAAACAAACACACTGATACCAAGTAACACAGACATAAATTGACACCAAGTAACAAAGACATACACTGACACCCAGTAACAAAGACACACACGGACACCAAGTAACAAAGACATACAATTACACCAAGTAACACAGACACACACTGACACCCAGTAACACAGACACACACTTGCACCCTGTAACACAGACACACGCTGACACCAAGTAACAAAGACATACACTGACACCAAGTAACAAAGACATACAATTACACCAAGGAACAAAGACACACACTGATACCCAGTAACGCAGACACACACTTACACCCAGTAAAAAAGACATACACTGAAACAAAGTCACAAAAACATACACTGATACCAAGTCACAAAGACATACACTGATGCCCAGTAACACAGACACACACTGACACCAAGTAACAAAGACATACACTGACACCAAGTAACAAAGACACAAACTTACACCAAGTAACACAGACATACACTGACACCAAGTGACAAAGGCAGACAATGACACCAAGTAACAAAGACATACACTTACACCAAGTATTTTGACATCCACTGTCACCAAGTAACAAAGACACAAACTTACACCAAGTAACACAGACATACACTGACACCAAGTGACAAAGACAGACAATTACACCAAGTAACAAAGACATACACTTACACCAAGTATTTTGACATCCACTGACACCTAGTAACAAAGACACACACTGATACCCAGTAACACAGGCACACACTGGCGGGGGGGGCGGGGAGCACATTGGCGCAGTGGCTAGCACAGCAGCCTCACAGCTCCAGGGACCCGGGTTCGATTCTGGGTACTGCCTGTGCGGAGTTTGCAAGTTCTCCCTGTTTCTGCGTGGTTTTCCTCCCGGTGCTCCGGTTTCCTCCCACATGCCAAAGACTTGCAGGTTGATAGGTTAATTGGCCATCATAAATTGCCCCAAGTATAGGTAGGTGGGATGGAAATATATAGGGATAGGTGGGGATGTGATAGGAATACGGGATTATTGTAGGATTAGTGTAAATGGGTGGTTGATGGTCGGCACAGACACGGTGGGCCGAAGGGCCTGTTTAAGTGCTGTGTCTCCAAACTAAACTAAATACTGACACCTAGTGTCACAGACACACACTGATACACAGTACCCCAACAAACACACACTGACTCCCAGTAACACAGAAAAACACTGATACACAGTAACAAAGACACACACTGACACCAAGTAACACAGACACACACTGACACCCTGTAAAAAAGACATACACTGACACCAAGTCATAAAGACGTACACTGATACCAAGTCACAAAGACAAACACTGATGCCCAGTAACAAAGACACACACTTACACCAAGTAACACAGACATACACTTTCACCAAATATTTTGACATACACTGACACCAAGTAACAAAGACATACACTGATACCCAGTAACACAGACACACACTTACACCCAGTTAAAAGACAGACACTGATACGCAGTAACACAGACACACACTTACACCAAGTAACAAAGACATACACTGACACCCAGTAACAAAGACATACACTGACACCCAGTAACACAGACACAGACGGACACCAAGTAACAAAGACACATACTTACACCAAGTAACACAGACAAATACTGACACCCAGTAACACAAACAAACAAACTGACACCACCTAACACAGACATAAACTGACACCAAGTCACAAAGACATACACTGATAACAAGTCGCAAAGGCATACACTGACGCCCAGTAACACAGACACAAACTGACCCCCAGTAACACAGACATACACTGACACCCAGTATCAAAGACATACACTGACACCAAGTAACAAAGACACACACTTACACCAAGTCACAAAGACATACACTGATACCAAGTCACAAAGACATACACTGATGCCCAGAAACAAAGAGACACACTTACACCAAGTAACGCAGACATACTCTGACACCAAGTAACAAAGACATACTCTTACACTCAGTATTTTGACATCCACTGACACCAAGTAACAAAGACATACACTGATACCCAGTAACACAGCCACACACGGACACCAAGTAACAAAGACACAGACTTACACCAAGTAACACAGACACACACTGACACCCAGTAACACAGACACACACTGACACCAAGTAACACAGACATACACTGACACAAAGTGTCAAAGACATACACTGATACCCAGTAACACAGGCGCACACTGACACCCAGTAACACAGACACACCCTTACACCAAGTAAAAAAGAGAGACCCTGATACCCAGTAACACAGACAGACACGGACACCAAGTAACAAAGACAAACACTTACACCAAGTAACACAGACACACACTGACACCCAGTAACACAAACAAACACACTGACACCAAGTAACACAGACATAAACTGACGCCAAGTAACAAAGACATACACTGACACCCAGTAACACAGACACACACGGACACCAAGTAACAAAGACATACTCTTACTCTCAGTATTTTGACATCCACTGACACCAATTAACAAAGACATACACTGATACCCAGTAACACAGACACACACGGACACCAAGTAACAAAGACACAGACTTACACCAAGTAACACAGACACACACTGACACCCAGTAACACAGACACACACTTCCACCAAGTAACACAGACATACACTGACACAAAGTGTCAAAGACATACACTGATACCCAGTAACACAGGCGCACACTGACACCCAGTAACACAGACACACACTTACACCAAGTACAAAAGACAGACCCTGATACCCAGTAACACAGACAGACACGGACACCAAGTAACAAAGACACACACTTACACCAAGTAACACAGACACACACTGACACCCAGTAACACAAACAAACACACTGACACCAAGTAACACAGACATAAACTGAGACCAAGTAACAAAGACATACACTGACACCCAGTAACACAGACACACACGGACACCAAGCAACAAAGACATACACTTCCACCAAGTCACACAGACACACACTGACACCCAGTAACGCAGACACACTGTTACACCAAGTAACACAGACATACACTGACACCAAGTAACAAAGACATACACTGATACCCAGTAACACAGACACACACTTACACCAAGTAACACAGACATACAATGACACCAAGTAACAAAGACATGCACTGATACCCAGTAACACAGACACACACATACACCAAGTTAAAAAGACAGACACTGATACCCAGTAACACAGACACACACTTACACCAAGTAACAAAGACATACACTGACACCCAGTAAAAAAGACATACTCTGACACCCAGTAACACAGACACACACGGACACCAAGTACCAAAGACACACACTTACACCAAGTAACACAGACACACACTGACTCCCAGTAACACAAACAAACACACTGACACCAAGTGACACGGCCATACACTGACACCAAGTAACAAAGACATACACTGATACCCAGTAACACAGGCACACTCTGGGGGAGGGTGGGGGGCACATTGGCGCAGTGGTTAGCACCGCAGCCTCACAGCTCCAGGGACCTGGGTTCTATTCTGGGTACTGCCTGTGCGGAGTTTGCACGTTCTCCCTGTGTCTGCGTGGGTTTCCTCCCGGTGCTCCGGTTTCCTCCCACATGCCAAAGACTTGCAGGTTGATCGGTTAATTGGCCATCATAAATTGCCCCTAGTATAGGTAGGTGGTGGGGAAATATATAGGGATAGGTGGGGATGTGATAGGAATACGGGATTAGTGTGGGGTTAGTATAAATGACCACCGACGGCAAAAGTGCGAAGAGAAATGCAGACTGGTTTCAATCTCATAATGAAGAGCTGGAACCTGTCATAGCCGCTAAGCGCATTGCACTTTTGAACTACAAGAAAGCCCCCAGCGATTTAACATCCGCAGCACTTAAAGCAGCCAGAAGTACTGCACAAAGAACAGCTAGGCGTTGCGCAAACGACTACTGGCAACACCTATGCAGTCATATTCAGCTGGCCTCAGACACCGGAAACATCAGAGGAATGTATGATGGCATGAAGAGAGCTCTTGGGCCAACCATCAAGAAGATCACCCCCCTCAAATCTAAATCGGGGGACATAATCACTGACCAACGCAAACAGATGGACCGCTGGGTTGAGCACTACCTAGAACTGTACTCCAGGGAGAATGCTGTCACTGAGACTGCCCTCAATGCAGCCCAGCCTCTACCAGTCATGGATGAGCTGGACATACAGCCAACCAAATCGGAACTCAGTGATGCCATTGATTCCCTAGCCAGCGGAAAAGCCCCTGGGAAGGACAGCATTACCCCTGAAATAATCAAGAGTGCCAAGCCTGCTATACTCTCAGCACTACATGAACTGCTATGCCTGTGCTGGGACGAGGGAGCAGTACCCCAGGACATGCGCGATGCCAACATCATCACCCTCTATAAAAACAAAGGTGACCGCGGTGACGGCAACAACTACCGTGGAATCTCCCTGCTCAGCATAGTGGGGAAAGTCTTTGCTCGAGTCGCTCTGAACAGGCTCCAGAAGCTGGCCGAGCGCGTCTACCCTGAGGCACAGTGTGGCTTTCGTGCAGAGAGATCGACTATTGACATGCTGTTCTCCCTTCGTCAGATACAGGAGAAATGCCGTGAACAACAGATGCCCCTCTACATTGCTTTCATTGATCTCACCAAAGCCTTTGACCTCGTCAGCAGACGTGGTCTCTTCAGACTACTAGAAAAGATCGGATGTCCACCAAAGCTACTAAGTATCATCACCTCATTCCATGACAATATGAAAGGCACAATTCAACATGGTGGCTCCTCATCAGAGCCCTTTCCTATCCTGAGTGGTGTGAAACAGGGCTGTGTTCTCGCACCCACACTTTTTGGGATTTTCTTCTCCCTGCTGCTTTCACATGCGTTCAAATCCTCTGAAGAAGGAATTTTCCTCCACACAAGATCAGGGGGCAGGTTGTTCAACCCTGCCCGTCTAAGAGCGAAGTCCAAAGTACGGAAAGTCCTCATCAGAGAACTCCTCTTTGCTGACGATGCTGCTTTAACATCTCACACTGAAGAATGCCTGCAGAGTCTCATCGACAGGTTTGCGTCTGCCTGCAATGAATTTGGCCTAACCATCAGCCTCAAGAAAACGATCATCATGGGGCAGGATGTCAGAAATGCTCCATCCATCAATATTGGCGACCACGCTCTGGAATTGGTTCAAGAGTTCACCTACCTCGGCTCAACTATCACCAGTAACCTGTCTCTAGATGCAGAAATCAACAAGCGCATGGGTAAGGCTTCCACTGCTATGTCCAGACTGGCCAAGAGAGTGTGGGAAAATGGCGCACTGACACGGAACACAAAAGTCCGAGTGTATCAGGCCTGTGTCCTCAGTACCTTGCTCTACGGCAGCGAGGCCTGGACAACGTATGCCAGCCAAGAGCGACGTCTCAATTCATTCCATCTTCGCTGCCTTCGGAGAATACTTGGCATCAGGTGGCAGGACTATATCTCCAACACAGAAGTCCTTGAAGCGGCCAACACCCCCAGCTTATACACACTACTGAGTCAGCGGCGCTTGAGATGGCTTGGCCATGTGAGCCGCATGGAAGATGGCAGGATCCCCAAAGACACATTGTACAGCGAGCTCGCCACTGGTATCAGACCCACCGGCCGTCCATGTCTCCGTTATAAAGACGTCTGCAAACGCGACATGAAATCGTGTGACATTGATCACAAGTCGTGGGAGTCAGTTGCCAGCATTCGCCAGAGCTGGCGGGCAGCCATAAAGACAGGGCTAAATTGTGGCGAGTCGAAGAGACTTAGTAGTTGGCAGGAAAAAAGACAGAGGCGCAAGGGGAGAGCCAACTGTGCAACAGCCCCAACAAACAAATTTCTCTGCGGCACCTGTGGAAGAGCCTGTCACTCCAGAATTGGCCTTTATAGCCACTCCAGGCGCTGCTTCACAAACCACTGACCACCTCCAGGCGCGTATCCATTGTCTCTCGAGATAAGGAGGCCCAAAAGAAAGAAAATAAGTATAAATGGGTTGTTGATGGTCGGCACAGACTCGGTAGGCCGAAGTGCCTGTTTAAGTGCTGTATCTCTAAACTAAACTAAATACTGACACCTCGTGTCACAGACAAACACTGACCCCCAGTAACACAAACAAACACACACTGACACCCAGTAAACACAGAGAAACACTGATACACAGTCACAAAGACAGACAGTGACACCAAGTTACACAGATACACACTGACACCCAGTAAAAAAGACATACACTGACATCAAGTCACAAAGACATACACTGACACCAAGTAAGAGAGACACACACTGACACCCAGTAAAAAAGACATACACTGACACCAAGTAACAAATACATACACTTACACCAAGTAACAAAGACACACACTTACACCAAGTAACACAGACATACACTGACACCAAGTAACAAAGACAGACAATTACACCAAGTAACAAAGACATACACTGATATCAAGTCACAAAGGCATACACTGATACCAAGTCACAAAGACATACACTGATGCCCAGTAACACAGACACACACTGACACCAAGTAACAAAGACATACACTGACACCAAGTAACAAAGACTTACACTGACACCAAGTAACAAAGACACAAACTTACACCAAGTAACACAGACATACACTGACACCAAGCAACAAAGACAGAGAATTGCACCAAGTAACAAAGACATACACTTACACTAAGTATTTTGACATACACTGACACCAAGTAACAAAGACATACACTGATACCCAGTCACACAGACACAGTCTTACACCAAGTCACACAGACATACAATGACATCAAGTAACAAAGACAGACACTGATACCCAGTAACACAGGCACACACTTACACCAAGTAACAAAGACATATATTGACACACAGTAACAAAGACATACACTGACACCCAGTAACACAGACACACACAGACACCAAGTAACAAAGACACACACTTACACCAAGTAACACAGAAACACACTGACACCCAGTAACTCAGACACACACTTACACCAAGTAACACAGACATGCACTGACACCAGTAACAAAGACATACACTGACACCAAGTCACAAAGACACACACTGACACCCAGTAACAAAGACATACACTGACACCAAGTAACAAAGACATACACTGATACCCAGTAACACAGGCACACACTGGGGGGGGGGGGGCGGGGCTTGGGGGGGGAGCATATTGGCGCATTGGTTAGCACCGCAGCCTCACAGCACCAGGACCCGGGTTCAATTCTGGGTACTGCCTGTGCGGATTTTGCAAGATCTCCCTGTGTCTGCGTGGGTTTCCTCCCGGTGCTCCGGTTTCCTCCCACATGCCAAAGACTTGCAGGTTGATAGGTTAATTGGCCATCATAAATGTCCCCTGGTCTAGGTTGGTGGTAGGGAAATATATTGGGATAGGTGGGGATGTGATAGGAATACGGGATTAATGTAGGATTAGTATAAATGGGTGGTTGATGGTCGGCACAGACTCGCTGGGACGAAGGGCCTGTTTAAGTGCTGTATCTCTAAACTAAACTAAATACTGACACGAAGTGTCACAGACACACACTGACACCCAGTACCACAAACAAACACACACTGACACCCAGTAACACAGAAAAGCACTGATAGACAGTCACAAAGACATACACTGACACCAAGTAACACAGACACACACTGACACCCAGAAAAAAGACATACACTGACACCAAGTCACAAAGAAATACACTGACACCAAGTAACAAAGACAGACAATTACACCAAGTCACAAAGGCATACACTTGCATCAAGTATTTTGACAGACAATGACACCAAGTAACAAAGACATACACTGATACCCAGTAACACAGACACACACTTACACCAAGTAACTCAGACATACACTGACACCAAGTTACAAAGACATACACTTACACCAAGTAACACAGACATACAATGACACCAGGTAACAAAGACATGCACTGATACCCAGTAACACAGACACACACTTACACCAAGTAACTCAGACATACACTGACACCAAGTTACAAAGACATACACTTACACCAAGTAACACAGACATACACTGACACCAAGTAACAAAGACATAAAATTCCACCAAGTAACAAAGACACACACTGACACCAAGTAACTAAGACAGACACTGATACCCAGTAACACAGACACACACTTACACCAAGTAACAAAGACATACACTGACACCATGTAACACAAACAAACACACTGACACCAAGTGACACAGAGAAACACTAATAACAGTAACAAAGACATACTAAGCACCAAGTAACGAAGACATACACTTACACCAAGTAACACAGACAAACACTGACACCAAGTAACAAAGACACACACATACACCAATTACACAGACATACACTGACACCAAGTAACAAAGACATACACTGATACCCAGTAACACAGATACACACTTACACCAAGTAACATAGACAGACACTGTTACCCAGTAACACAGACACACACTAACACCAAGTCACAAAGACATACACTGACACACAGTAACAAACACAAACACTGACACCCAGTAACAAAGACACACACTGACACCAAGTAACAAAGACATATACAGACAACAAGTAACAGAGACAGACACTGATACCCAGGAACACAGACACACACTTACACCAAGTAACAAACACATACACTGATACCCAGCAACACAGACACACACTTACACATAGTAACAAAGACAGACACTGATACCCAGTAACACAGACATGCCCTGACACCAAGTATCAAAGACATACACTTACACAAAGTAGAAAAGACATACACTTACACCAAGTAACAAAGACATACACTGACACCCAGTAACAAAGACACACACTGACACCAAGTAACAAAGACACACCCTGACACCAAGAAGCAAAGACATACACTGATAACCAGTAACAGACACACACTTACACCAAGTAACACAGCCATACACTGACACCAAGTAACAAAGAAATACACTTACACCAAGTAACAAAGACATGCACTGACACCAAGTAACAAAGACATACACTTACACCAAGTAACACAGACATACACTGACACCAAGTAACAAAGACACACACATACACCAATTACACAGACATACACTGACACCAAGTAACAAAGACATACACTGATACCCAGTAACACAGACACACACTTACACCAAGTAACATAGACAGACACTGTTACCCAGTAACACAGACACACACTAACACCAAGTCACAAAGACATACACTGACACACAGTAACAAACACAAACACTGACACCCAGTAACAAAGACACACACTGACACCAAGTAACAAAGACACACACTGACACCAAGTAACAAAGACATATACAGACAACAAGTAACAGAGACAGACACTGATACCCAGGAACACAGACACACACTTACACCAGGTAACAAACACATACACTGATACCCAGCAACACAGACACACACTTACACATAGTAACAAAGACAGACACTGATACCCAGTTACACAGACATACCCTGACACCAAGTATCAAAGACATACACTGACACCAAGTAGAAAAGACATACACTTACACCAAGTAACAAAGACATACACTGACACCCAGTAACAAAGACACACACTGACACCAAGTAACAAAGACACACCCTGACACCAAGTATCAAAGACATACACTGACACCAAGTAGAAAAGACATACACTTACACCAAGTAACAAAGACATACACTGACACCAAGTAACAAAGACATACACTGACACCAAGAAGCAAAGATATACACTGATAACCAGTAACACAGACACACACTTACACCAAGTAACACAGACATACAATGACACCAAGTAACAAAGAAATACACTTACACCAAGTAACAAAGACATGCACTGACACCAAGTAACAAAGACATACACTTACACCAAGTAACACAGACATACACTGACACCAAGTAACAAAGACATACACTTACACCAAGTAACAAAGACATACACTGATACCCAGTAACACAGACACACACTTACACCAAGTAACACAGACATACAATGACTCAAAGTAACAAAGACATACACTGATACCCAGTAACACAGACACACAATTACACCAAGTAATAAAGACAGACAATGACACCAAGTAACGAAGACATACACTGATACCCATTAACACAGACACACACTTGCACCAAGTAGCAGACACATACACTGACACCAAGTAACAAAGGCATACACTTACACCAAGTAACAAAGACATGCACTGACACCAAGTCTCAAAGACTTACACTTACATCAAGTAACAAAGACGTACACTGACACCAAGTAACAAAGACATACACTTGCACCAAGTAACACAGACATACACTGACACCAAGTAACAAAGACATACACTGATACCCAGTAACACAGACACACACTTACACCAAGTAACAGAGACATACAATGACACCAAGTAACAAACGCATACACTTACACCAAGTAACAAAGACACGCACTGAAACCAAGCAACAAAGACGCACACTTACACAAAGTAACAAAGACATACACTGATACCCAGTAACACAGACACACACTTACACCAAGTAACAAAGAAAGACACTGACAACAATTAGCAAAGTCATACACTGATACCCAGTAACACAGACACACACTTACACTAAGTAACAAAGACATACACTGATACCCAGTTACACAGACACACACTTACACCAAGTAACACAGACACCCACAGACACCAAGTAACAAAGACATACACTGATACCCAGTAACACAGACACACAGTTACACCAAGTAACAAAGACATGCACTGACACCAAGTAACAAAGACATGCACTGACACCAAGTAACAAAGACATACACTGATACCCTGTAACACAGACACACACTTACACCAATTAACAAAGACATACACTGATACCCAGTTACACAGACACACTCATACACCAAGTAACACAGACACACACTTACACCAAGTAACAAAGACATACACTGATACCCAGTAACACAGACACACACTTACACCAAGTAACAAAGACATACACTTACACCAAGTAAAAAGGACATACACTGACATCAAGTAACAAAGACATACACTGATACCCAGTAACACAGACATACACTGACACCCTGTAACACAGACACACACTTACACCAAGTAACAAAGACAGACACTGATACCCAGTGACAAAGACATACACTTACACCAAGTATCAAAGACATACAGTTACACCAAGTAACAAAGACATACACTGACACCAAGTAACAAAGTCATACACTTACACCAAGTAACAAAGACACACACTGACACCAAGTAACAAAGACATACACTTACACCAAGTAACACAGACATACACTGACACCAAGTAACAAAGACATAGACTGACACCAAGTAACAAAGACATACACTGATACCCAGTAACACAGACACACACTTACACCAAGTAGCAAAGACATACACTTACACCAAGTAACAAAGACATACACTGACACCAAGTAACAAAGACATAGACTGACACCAAGTAACAAAGACATACACTGATACCCAGTAACACAGACACACACTTACACCAAGTAACAGAGACATACAATGACACCAAGTAACAAAGGCATACACTTACACCAAGTAACAAAGACACGCACTGAAACCAAGCAACAAAGACGGACACTTACACAAAGTAACAAAGACATACACTGATACCCAGTAACACAGACACACAATTACACCAAGTAACAAAGAAAGACACTGACAACAATTAGCAAAGACATACACTGATACCCAGTAACACAGACACACACTTACACCAAGTAACAAAGACATACAATGATACCCAGTTACACAGACACACACTTACACCAAGTAACACAGACAAACACAGACACCAAGTAACAAAGACATACACTGATACCCAGTAACACAGACACACAGTTACACCAAGTAACAAAGACATACACTGACACCAAGTAACAAAGACATGCACTGACACAAGTAACACAGACATACACTGATACCCTGTAACACAGACACACACTTACACCAATTAACAAAGACATACACTGATTCCCAGTTACACAGACACACTCATACACCAAGTAACACAGACACACACTGTCACCAAGTAACAAAGACATACACTGATACCCAGTAACACAGACACACACTTACACCAAGTAACAAAGACAGACACTGATACCCAGTGACACAGACATACACTTACACCAGGTATCAAAGACATACACTGACACCAAGTAACAAAGACATACACTTACACCAAGTAACAAAGACATACACTGACACCAAGTATCAAAGACATACACTTACACCAAGTAACAAAGACATACACTGACACCAAGTAACAAAGACATACACTTACACCAAGTAACACAGACATACACTGACACCAAGTAACAAAGCCATACACTTACACCAAGTAACAAAGACATAGACTGACACCAAGTAACAAAGACATACACTGATACCCAGTAACACAGACACACACTTACACCAAGTAACACAGACATACACTGACACCAAGTAACAAAGACATACACTGATACCCAGTAACACAGACACACACTTACACCAAGTAACAGAGACATACAATGACACCAAGTAACAAAGGCATACACTTACACCAAGTAACAAAGACACGCACTGAAACCAAGCAACAAAGACGGACACTTACACAAAGTAACAAAGACATACACTGATACACAGTAACACAGACACACACTTACACCAAGTAACAAAGAAAGACACTGACAACAATTAGCAAAGACATACACTGATACCCAGTAACACAGACACACACTTACACCAAGTAACAAAGACATACACTGATACCCAGTTACACAGACACACACTTACACCAAGTAACACAGACACGCACAGACACCAAGTAACAAAGACATACACTGATACCCAGTAACACAGACACACAGTTACACCAAGTAACAAAGACATATACTGACACCAAGTAACAAAGACATGCACTGACACCAAGTAGCAAAGACATACACTGATACCCAGTAACACAGACATACACTTACACCAAGTATCAAAGACATACACTGACACCAAGTAGCAAAGACATACACTTACACCAAGTAACAAAGAAATACACTGACACCAAGTAACAAAGACATACACTTACACCAAGTAATAAAGACATACACTGACACCAAGTATCAAAGACATACACTTACACCAAGTAACACAGACATACACTGACACCAAGTAACAAAGATATACACTTACACCAAGTAACAAAGACATACACTGACACCAAGTAACAAAGACATAAACTGATACCCAGTAACACAGACACACTCTTACACCAAGTAACACCGACATACACTGACTCAAAGTAACAAAGACATACACTGATACCCAGTAACACAGACACACAATTACACAAAGTAACAAAGACAGACAATGACACCAAGTAACGAAGACATGCACTGATACCCCTTAACACAGACACACACTTAAACCAAGTAGCAGACACATACACTGAAACCAAGTAACACAGACACACACTTACAGCAAGTAACATAGACAGACACTGTTACCCAGTAACACAGACACACACTAACACCAAGTCACAAAGACATACACTGACACACAGTAACAAACACAAACACTGACACCCAGTAACAAAGACACACACTGACACCAAGTAACAAAGACACACACTGACACCAAGTAACAAAGACATATACAGACAACAAGTAACAGAGACAGACACTGATACCCAGGAACACAGACACACACTTACACCAAGTAACAAACACATACACTGATACCCAGCAACACAGACACACACATACACATAGTAACAAAGACAGACACTGATACCCAGTAACACAGACATACCCTGACACCAAGTATCAAAGACATACACTTACACCAAGTAGAAAAGACATACACTTACACCAAGTAACAAAGACATACACTGACACCCAGTAACAAAGACACACACTGACACCAAGTAACAAAGACACACCCTGACACCAAGAAGCAAAGACATACACTGATAACCAGTAACAGACACACACTTACACCAAGTAACACAGACATACACTGACACCAAGTAACAAAGAAATACACTTACACCAAGTAACAAAGACATGCACTGACACCAAGTAACAAAGACATACACTTACACCAAGTAACACAGACATACACTGACACCAAGTAACAAAGACACACACATACACCAATTACACAGACATACACTGACACCAAGTAACAAAGACATACACTGATACCCAGTGACACAGACACACACTTACACCAAGTAACATAGACAGACACTGTTACCCAGTAACACAGACACACACTAACACCAAGTCACAAAGACATACACTGACACACAGTAACAAACACAAACAATGACACCCAGTAACAAAGACACACACTGACACCAAGTAACAAAGACACACACTGACACCAAGTAACAAAAACATATACAGACAAAAAGTAACAGAGACAGACACTGATACCCAGGAACACAGACACACACTTACACCAAGTAACAAACACATACACTGATACCCAGCAACACAGACACACACTTACACATAGTAACAAAGACAGACACTGATACCCAGTTACACAGACATACCCTGACACCAAGTATCAAAGACATACACTGACACCAAGTAGAAAAGACATACACTTACACCAAGTAACAAAGACATACACTGACACCCAGTAACAAAGACACACACTGACACCAAGTCACAAAGACACACCCTGACACCAAGTATCAAAGACATACACTGACACCAAGTAGAAAAGACATACACTTACACCAAGTAACAAAGACATACACTGACACCAAGTAACAAAGACATACACTGACACCAAGAAGCAAAGACATACACTGATAACCAGTAACACAGACACACACTTACACCAAGTAACACAGACATACACTGACACCAGGTAACAAAGAAATACACTTACACCAAGTAACAAAGACATGCACTGACACCAAGTAACAAAGACATACACTTACACCAAGTAACACAGACATACACTGACACCAAGTAACAAAGACATACACTTACACCAAGTAACAAAGACATACACTGATACCCAGTAACACAGACACACACTTACACCAAGTAACACAGACATACAATGACTCAAAGTAACAAAGACATACACTGATACCCAGTAACACAGACACACAATTACACCAAGTAATAAAGACAGACACTGTTACCAAGTAACACAGACACACACTAACACCAAGTCACAAAGACATACACTGACACACAGTAACAAACACAAACACTGACACCCAGTAACAAAGACACACACTGACACCAAGTAACAAAGACACACACTGACACCAAGTAACAAAGACATATACAGACAACAAGTAACAGAGACAGACACTGATACCCAGGAACACAGACACACACTTACACCAAGTAACAAACACATACACTGATACCCAGCAACACAGACACACACTTACACATAGTAACAAAGACAGACACTGATACCCAGTAACACAGACATACCCTGACACCAAGTATCAAAGACATACACTTACACCAAGTAGAAAAGACATACACTTACACCAAGTAACAAAGCCATACACTGACACCCAGTAACAAAGAGACACACTGACACCAAGTAACAAAGACACACCCTGACACCAAGAAGCAAAGACGTACACTGATAACCAGTAACAGACACACACTTACACCAAGTAACACAGGCATACACTGACACCAAGTAACAAAGAAATACACTTACACCAAGTAACAAAGACATGCACTGACACCAAGTAACAAAGACATACACTTACACCAAGTAACACAGACATACACTGACACCAAGTAACAAAGACACACACATACACCAATTACACAGACATACACTGACACCAAGTAACAAAGACATACACTGATACCCAGTAACACAGACACACACTTACACCAAGTAACATAGACAGACACTGTTACCCAGTAACACAGACACACACTAACACCAAGTCACAAAGACATACACTGACACACAGTAACAAACACAAACAATGACACCCAGTAACAAAGACACACACTGACACCAAGTAACAAAGACACACACTGACACCAAGTAACAAAAACATATACAGACAAAAAGTAACAGAGACAGACACTGATACCCAGGAACACAGACACACACTTACACCAAGTAACAAACACATACACTGATACCCAGCAACACAGACACACAATTACACATAGTAACAAAGACAGACACTGATACCCAGTTACACAGACATACCCTGACACCAAGTATCAAAGACATACACTGACACCAAGTAGAAAAGACATACACTTACACCAAGTAACAAAGACATACACTGACACCCAGTAACAAAGACACACACTGACACCAAGTAACAAAGACACACCCTGACACCAAGTATCAAAGACATACACTGACACCAAGTAGAAAAGACATACACTTACACTAAGTAACAAAGACATACACTGACACCAAGTAACAAAGACATACACTGACACCAAGAAGCAAAGACATACACTGATAACCAGTAACACAGACACACACTTACACCAAGTAACACAGACATACACTGACACAAGGTAACAAAGAAATACACTTACACCAAGTAACAAAGACATGCACTGACACCAAGTAACAAAGACATACACTTACACCAAGTAACACAGACATACACTGACACCAAGTAACAAAGACACACACATACACCAATTACACAGACATACACTGACACCAAGTAACAAAGACATACACTGATACCCAGTAACACAGACACACACTTACACATAGTAACAAAGACAGACACTGATACCCAGTAACACAGACATACCCTGACACCAAGTATCAAAGACATACACTTACACCAAGTAGAAAAGACATACACTTACACCAAGTAACAAAGACATACACTTACACCAAGTAACACAGACATACACTGACACCAAGTAACAAAGACACACACATACACCAATTACACAGACATACACTGACACCAAGTAACAAAGACATACACTGATACCCAGTAACACAGACACACACTTACACCAAGTAACATAGACAGACACTGTTACCCAGTAACACAGACACACACTAACACCAAGTCACAAAGACATACACTGACACCCAGTAACAAAGACACACACTGACACCAAGTAACAAAGACACACCCTGACACCAAGAAGCAAAGACATACACTGATAACCAGTAACAGACACACACTTACACCAAGTAACACAGACATACACTGACACCAAGTAACAAAGAAATACACTTACACCAAGTAACAAAGACATGCACTGACACCAAGTAACAAAGACATACACTTACACCAAGTAACACAGACATACACTGACACCAAGTAACAAAGACACACACATACACCAATTACACAGACATACACTGACACCAAGTAACAAAGACATACACTGATACCCAGTAACACAGACACACACTTACACCAAGTAACATAGACAGACACTGTTACCCAGTAACACAGACACACACTAACACCAAGTCACAAAGACATACACTGACACACAGTAACAAACACAAACACTGACACCCAGTAACAAAGACACACACTGACACCAAGTAACAAAGACACACACTGACACCAAGTAACAAAGACATATACAGACAACAAGTAACAGAGACAGACACTGATACCCAGGAACACAGACACACACTTACACCAAGTAACAAACACATACACTGATACCCAGCAACACAGACACACACTTACACATAGCAACAAAGACAGACACTGATACCCAGTAACACAGACATACCCTGACACCAAGTATCAAAGACATACACTGACACCAAGTAGAAAAGACATACACTTACACCAAGTAACAAAGACATACACTGACACCCAGTAACAAAGACACACACTGACACCAAGTAACAAAGACACACCCTGACACCAAGTATCAAAGACATGCACTGACACCAAGTAGAAAAGACATACACTTACACCAAGTAACAAAGACATACACTGACACCAAGTAACAAAGACATACACTGACACCAAGAAGCAAAGACATACACTGATAACCAGTAACACAGACACACACTTACACCAAGTAACACAGACATACACTGACACCAAGTAACAAAGTAATACACTTACACCAAGTAACAAAGACATGCACTGACACCAAGTAACAAAGACATACACTTACACCAAGTAACACAGACATACACTGACACCAAGTAACAAAGACATACACTTACACCAAGTAACAAAGACATACACTGATACCCAGTAACACAGACACACACTTACACCAAGTAACACAGACATACAATGACTCAAAGTAACAAAGACATACACTGATACCCAGTAACACAGACACACAATTGCACCAAGTAATAAAGACAGACAATGACACCAAGTAACGAAGACATACACTGATACCCATTAACACAGACACACACTTGCACCAAGTAGCAGACACATACACTGACACCAAGTAACAAAGGCATACACTTACACCAAGTAACAAAGACATGCACTGACACCAAGTCACAAAGACGTACACTTACATCAAGTAACAAAGACATACACTGACACCAAGTAACAAAGACATACACTTGCACCAAGTAACACAGACATACACTGACACCAAGTAACAAAGACATACACTGATACCCAGTAACACAGACACACACTTACACCAAGTAACAGAGACATACAATGACACCAAGTAACAAAGGCATACACTTACACCAAGTAACAAAGACACGCACTGAAACCAAGCAACAACGACGGACACTTACACAAAGTAACAAAGACATACACTGATACCCAGTAACACAGACACACACTTACACCAAGTAACAAAGAAAGACACTGACAACAATTAGCAAAGACATACACTGATACCCAGTAACACAGACACACACTTACACTAAGTAACAAAGACATACACTGATACCCAGTTACACAGACACACACTTACACCAAGTAACACAGACACCCACAGACACCAAGTAACAAAGACATACACTGATACCCAGAAATACAGACACACAGTTACACCAAGTAACAAAGACATGCACTGACACCTAGTAACAAAGACATACACTGATACCCTGGAACACAGACACACACTTACACCAATTTACAAAGACATACACTGATACCCAGTTACACAGACACACTCATACACCAAGTAACACAGACACACACTGTCACCAAGTAACAAAGACATACACTGATACCAAGTAACACAGACACACACTTACACCAAGTAACAAAGACATACACTTACACCAAGTAAAAAAGACATACACTGACATCAAGTAACAAAGACAGACACTGATACCCAGTGACACAGACATACACTTACACCAAGTATCAAAGACATACACTGACACCAAGTAGCAAAGACATACACTTACACCAAGTAACAAAGACATACACTGACACCAAGTAACAAAGACATACACTTACACCAAGTAACAAAGACACACACTGACACCAAGTAACAAAGACATACACTTACACCAAGTAACACAGGCATACACTGTCACCAAGTAACAAAGCCATACACTTACACCAAGTAACACAGACATACACTGACACCAAGTAACAACGACATACACTGATACCCAGTAACACAGACACACACTTACACCAAGTAACAGAGACATACAATGACACCAAGTAACAAAGGCATACACTTACACCAAGTAACAAAGACACGCACTGAAACCAAGCAACAAAGACGGACACTTACACAAAGTAACAAAGACATACACTGATACCCAGTAACACAGACACACACTTACACCAAGTAACAAAGAAAGACACTGACAACAATGAGCAAAGACATACACTGATACCCAGTAACACAGACACACACTTACACCAAGTAACAAAGACATACACTGATACCCAGTTACACAGACACACACTTACACCAAGTAACACAGACACACACAGACACCAAGTAACAAAGACATACACTGATACCCAGTAACACAGACACACAGTTACACCAAGTAACAAAGACAGACACTGACACCAAGTAACAAAGACATGCACTGACACAAGTAACAAAGACATACACTGATACCCTGTAACACAGACACACACTTACACCAATTAACAAAGACATACACTGATACCCAGTTACACAGACACACTCATACACCAAGTAACACAGACACACACTGTCACCAAGTAACAAAAACATACACTGATACCCAGTAACACAGACACAAACTTACACCAAGTAACAAAGACAGACACTGATACCCAGTGACACAGACATACACTTACACCAAGTATCAAAGACATACACTGACACCAAGTAGCAAAGACATACACTTACACCAAGTAACAAAAACATACACTGACACCAAGTAACAAAGACATACACTTACACCAAGTAACAAAGACATACACTGACACCAAGTAACAAAGACATACTCTTACACCAAGTAACACAGACATACACTGACACCAAGTAACAAAGCCATACACTTACACCAAGTAACAAAGACATAGACTGACACCAAGTAACAAAGACATACACTGATACCCAGTAACACAGACACACACTTACACCAAGTAACACAGACATACACTGACACCAAGTAACAAAGACATACACTGATACCCAGTAACACAGACACACACTTACACCAAGTAACAGAGACATACAATGACACCAAGTAACAAAGGCATACACTTACACCAAGTAACAAAGACACGCACTGAAACCAAGCAACAAAGACGGACACTTACACAAAGTAACAAAGACATACACTGATACACAGTAACACAGACACACACTTACACCAAGTAACAAAGAAAGACACTGACAACAATTAGCAAAGACATACACTGATACCCAGTAACACAGACACACACTTACACCAAGTAAGAAAGACATACACTGATACCCAGTTACACAGACACACACTTACACCAAGTAACACAGACACGCACAGACACCAAGTAACAAAGACATACACTGATACCCAGTAACACAGACACACAGTTACACCAAGTAACAAAGACATACACTGACACCAAGTAACAAAGACATGTACTGACACCAAGTAGCAAAGACATACACTGATACCCAGTAACACAGACATACACTTACACCAAGTATCAAAGACATGCACTGACACCAAGTAGCAAAGACATACACTTACACCAAGTAACAAAGATATACACTTACACCAAGTAACAAAGACATACACTTACACCAAGTAATAAAGACATACACTGACACCAAGTATCAAAGACATACACTTACACCAAGTAACACAGACATACACTGACACCAAGTAACAAAGATATACACTTACACCAAGTAACAAAGACATACAATTACACAAAGTAACAAAGACATAAACTGATACCCAGTAACAGACACACTCTTACACCAAGTAACACCGACATACACTGACTCAAAGTAACAAAGACATACACTGATACCCAGTAACACAGACACACAATTACACAAAGTAACAAAGACAGACAATGACACCAAGTAACGAAGACATGCACTGATACCCCTTAACACAGACACACACTTAAACCAAGTAGCAGACACATACACTGAAACCAAGTAACAAAGGCATACACTTACACCAAGTAACAAAGACATGCACTGACACCAGGTAACAAAGACGTACACTTACACCAAGTAACAAAGACATACACTGACACCAAGTAACAAAGACACACATTTACACCAAGTACACAGACATACACTGATACCCAGTAACAAAGACATACACTGATACCCAGTAACACAGACACACACTAACACCAAGTCACAAAGACATACACTGACACCCAGTAACAAAGAAACACAAGGAAACCAAGTAACAAAGACACACACTGACACAAAGTATACAAAGACATACACTGACACCAAGTAACAAAGACATACGTTGATACCCAGTAACACAGACACACACTTACACCAAGTAACAAATACATAAACAGACACCAAGTAACAAAGACACAAACTTACACCAAGTAACACAGACATACACTGACACCAAGTATCAAAGACATACAATGACACCAAGTAACAAAGACATACACTTACACCAAGTAACAAAGCCAGACACTGAGAAGCAGTAACACAGACACACGCTTACAGCAAGTAACAAAGACAGACACTGAAACCCAGTAACAGAGACACACACTTACACCAAGTCACAAAGACATACACTGACACCCAGCAACAAAGACATACACTGACACCAAGTAACACAGACATACACTGACACCAAGTAACAAAGCCATTCACTTACACCAAGTAACAAAGACATTGACTGACACCAAGTAACTAAGACATGCACAGATACCCAGTAACACAGACAGACACTGACACCAAGTAGCAAAGACATACACTTACACCAAGTAACAAAGACATACACAGACACCAAGTAACAAAGACATACACTGACACCAAGTAACACAGACATACACTGACACCAAGTAACAAAGCCATTCACTTACACCAAGTAACAAAGACATTGACTGACACCAAGTAACAAAGACATACACAGATACCCAGTAACACCGACACACACTTACACCAAGTAACACAGACATACACTGACACCAAGTAACAAAGACATACACTGATACCCAGTAACAACGACACACACTTACACCAAGTAACAAATACATACACAGACACCAAGTAACAAAGACACAAACTTACAACAAGTAACACAGACATACACTGACACCAAGTATCAAAGACATACACTGACACCAAGTAACAAAGACATACACTTACACCAAGTAACAAAGCCATACACTGATACCCAGTAACACAGACACACGCTTACAGCAAGTAACAAAGACAGACACTGAAACCCAGTAACAGAGACACACACTTACACCAAGTCACAAAGACATACACTGACACCCAGCAACAAAGACATACACTGACACCCAGTGACAAAGACACACACTGACTCCCAGTTACAAAGACACACACTGACACCAAGTAACAAAGAAATCCACTGACACAAATTAACAAAGACATACACAGATACCCAGTAACACAGACATACACTAACACCAAGTAACACAGACATACACTGACACCAAGTAACAGAGACATATACTGACACCAAGTAACAGAGGCATACACTTACACCAAGTAACAAAGAAATGCACTGTAACCAAGTAACAAAGACGTACACTTACACCAAGTAACAAAGACATACACTGATACCCAGTAACATAGACACACACTTACACCAAGTAACAAAGAAATACACTGACAACAATTAGCAAAGACATACACTGATACCCAGTGACACAGACACACACGTACACCAAGTAACAAAGACATACACTGATACCCAGTTACACAGAGACACACTTACACCAAGCAACACACACACACACAGACACCAAGTAACAAAGACATACACTGATACCCAGTAACACAGACACACACATACAACAAGTAACAAAGACATACACTGACACCAAGAAACAAAGACATACACTTGCACCAAGTAAAAAAGACATACACTGACACCAAGTAACAAAGACATACACTGATACCCAGTAACACAGACATACACTTACACCAAGTATCAAAGACATACACTGACACCAAGTAGCAAAGACATACACTTACACCAAGTAACAAAGACATACACTGACACCATGTAACAAAGACATACACTTACACCAAGTAACAAAGACATACACTGACACCAAGTAACAAAGACATACACTTACACCAAGTCACACAGACATACACTGACAACAAGTAACAAAGATATACACTTACACCAAGTAACACCGACGGACACTGACTCAAAGTAACAAAGACATACACTGATACCCAGTAACACAGACATACAATTACACAAAGTAACAAAGACAGACAATGACACCAAGTAACGAAGACATGCACTGATACCCCTTAACACAGACACACACTTACACCAAGTAGCAGACACATACACTGAAACCAAGTAACAAAGGCTTACACTTACACCAAGTAACAAAGACATGCACTGACACCAAGTAACAAAGACGTACACTTACACCAAGTAACAAAGACATGCACTGACACCAAGTAACAAAGACGTACAATTACACCAAGTAACAAAGACATACACTGACACCAAGTAACAAAGACATACACTTACACCAAGTAACACAGACATACACTGACACCAAGTAACAAAGACATACACTGACAGCAAGTAACACAGGCACACACTTACACCAAGTGACAAAGACAGACACTGATACCCAGTAACAAAGACATACACTGATACCCAGTAACACAGACATACACCAACACCATTTCACAAAGACATACACTGACACCCAGTAACAAAGAAACTCAAGGACACCAAGTAACAAAGACAGACACTGACACAAAGTCTACAAAGACATACACAGACACCAAGTAACAAAGACATACACTGATACCCAGTAACACAGACACACACTTACACCAAGTAACAAATACATACACAGACACCAAGTAACAAAGACACTAACTTACACCAAGTAACACAGACATACACTGACAACAAGTAGCAAAGACGTACACTTACACCAAGTAACAAAGACATACACTGACACCAAGTAACAAAGACATACACTTACACCAAGTAACAAAGACATGCACTGACACCAAGTAATAAAGACATACACTTACACCAAGTCACACAGACATACACTGACACCAAGTAACAAAGATATACACTTACACCAAGTAACAAAGACATACACTGACACCAAGTAACAAAGACATACACTGATACCCAGTAACACAGACACACTCTTACACCAAGTAACACCGACATACACCGACTCAAAGTAACAAAGACATACACTGATACCCAGTAACACAGACACACAATTACACAAAGTAACAAAGACATACACTGATACCCAGTAACACAGACACACTCTTCCAACAAGTAACACCGACATACACTGACTCAAAGTAACAAAGACATACACTGACACCAAGTAACAAAGACATACACTTACACCAAGTAACACAGACATACACTGACACCAAGTCACAAAGACACACACTTACACCAAGTACACAGACATACACTGACAGCAAGTAACAAAGACATACACTGACAGCAAGTAACACAGGCACACACTTATACCAAGTAACAAAGACAGACACTGATACCCAGTAACAAAGACATACACTGATACCCAGTAACACAGACACACACTAACTCCATTTCACAAAGACATACACTGACACCCAGTAACAAAGAAACACAAGGACAACAAGTAGCAAAGACACACACTGACACAAAGTATACAAAGAGATTCACAGACACCAAGTAACAAAGACATACACTGATACCCAGTAACACAGACACACACTTACACCAAGTAACAAATACATACCCAGACACCAAGTAACAAAGACACAAACTTACACCAAGTAACACAGACATACACTGACACCAAGTATCAAAGACATACACTGCCAGCAAGTAACAAAGACATACACTTACACCAAGTAACACAGACATACACTGACACCAAGTATCAAAGACATACACTGCCAGCAAGTAACAAAGACATACACTTACACCAAGTAACAAAGCCATACACTGATACCCAGTAACACAGACACACGCTTCCACCAAGAAACAAAGACAGACACTGAAACCCAGTAACAGAGACACACACTTACACCAAGTCACAAAGACATGCACTGACACCCAGCAACAAAGACATAAACTGACACCCAGTGACAAAGACACACACTGACACCAAGTAACAAAGATATACACTTACACCAAGTAACAAAGACATACACTGACACCAAGTAACAAATACATACACTTAAACCAAGTAACACAGACATACACTGACACCAAGTAACAAAACCATACACTTACACCAAGTAACAAAGACATAGACTGACAACAAGTAACAAAGACATACACTGACACCCAGTAACACAGACACACACTTACACCAAGTAACACAGACAAACACTGAAACCAAGTAACAAAGACGTACACTTACACCAAGTAACAAAGACATACACTGATACCCAGTAACACAGACACACACTTACACCAAGTAACAAAGAAATACACTGACAACAATTATCAAAGACATACACTGATACCCAGTTACACAGACACACACTTACACCAAGTAACACAGACACACACAGACACCAAGTAACAAAGACATACACTGATACCCAGTAACACAGACGGACACTTACACCAAGTAACAAACACATACACTGACACCAACTAACAAAGACATACACTTGCACCAAGTAAAAAAGACATACACTGACACCAAGTAACAAAGACAGACACTGATACCCAGTAACACAGACATACACTGACACCAAGTAGCAAAGACATACACTTGCACCAAGTAACAAAGACATACACTGACACCAAGTAATAAAGACATACACTTACACCAAGTCACACAGACATACACTGACACCAAGTAACAAAGATATACACTTACACCAAGTAACAAAGACATACACTGACACCAAGTAACAAAGACATACACTTACACCAAGTAACAAAGACATTCACTGTCACCAAGTAACAAAGACATACACTGATACCCAGTAACACAGACACACTCTTACAACAAGTAACACCGACATACACTGACTCAACGTAACAAAGACATACACTGATACCCAGTAACACAGACACACAATTACACAAAGTAACAAAGTCAGACGATGACACCAAGTAACGAAGACATGCACTGATACCCATTAACACAGACACACACTTAAACCAAGTAGCAGACACATACACTGACACCAAGTAACAAAGGCCTACACTTACACCAAGTAACAAAGACATACACTGACACCAAGTAACAAAGACATACACTTACACCAAGTAACAAAGACATACACTGACACCAAGTATCAAAGACATACACTTACACCAAGTAACACAGACATACACTGACACCAAATAACAAAGATATACACTTACACCAAGTAACAAAGACATACACTGACACCAAGTAACAAAGACATAAACTGATACCCAGTAACACAGACACACACTTACACCAAGTAACACCGACATACACTGACTCAAAGTAACAAAGACATACACTGATACCCAGTAACACAGACACACAATTACACAAAGTAACAAAGACAGACAATGACACCTAGTAACGAAGACATGCACTGATACCCCTTAACACAGACACACACTTAAACCAAGTAGCAGACACATACACTGAAACCAAGTAACAAAGGCTTACACTTACACCAAGTAACAAAGACATGCACTGACACCAAGTAACAAAGACGTACACTTACACCGAGTAACAAAGACATACACTGACACCAAGTAACAAAGACACACACTTACATCAAGTACACAGACATACACTGATACCCAGTAACAAAGACATACACTGATACCCAGTAACACAGACACACACTAACACCAAGTCACAAAGACATACACTGACTCCCAGTAACAAAGAAACACAAGGACACCAAGTAACAAAGACACACACTGACACAAAGTATACAAAGACATACACAGACACCAAGTAACAAAGACATACCTTGATACCCAGTAACACAGACACACACTTACACCAAGTAACAAATACATACACAGACACCAAGTAACAAAGACACAAACTTACACCAAGTAACACAGTCATACACTGACACCCAGTAACACAGACACACGCTTCCAGCAAGTAACAAAGACAGACACAGAAACCCAGTAACAGAGACACACACTTACACCAAGTCACAAAGACATACGCTGACACCCAGCAACAAAGACCTACACTGACACCCAGTGACAAAGACACACACTGACACCCATTACAAAGACACACACTGACACCAAGTAACAAAGACACACACTGACATAAAGTAACAAAGACATCCACTGGCACAAAGTAACAAAGACATACACTGATACCCAGTAACACAGACACACACTGACACCAACTAACAAAGACATACACTTACACCTAGTAACAAAGACATACATTGACACCAAGTAACAAAGACATACACTTACACCAAGTAACACAGACATACACTGACACAAAGTAACAAAGCCATACACTTACACCAAGTAACAAAGACATTGACTGACACCAAGTAACAAAGACATACACAGATACCCAGTAACACAGACACACACTTACACCAAGTAACACAGACATACACTGACACCAAGTAACAAAGACATACATTGATACACAGTAACACAGACACACACTTGCACCAAGTAACAAATACATACACAGACACCAAGTAACAAAGACACAAACTTACACCAAGTAACGAAGCCATACACTGATACCCAGTAACACAGACACACGCTGACATCAAGTAACAAAGACAGACACTGAAACCCTGTAACAGAGAGACACACTTACAACAAGTCACAAAGACATACACTGACACCCAGCAACAAAGACATACACTGACACCCAGTGACAAAGAAACACACTGACAACCAGTTACAAAGACACACACTGACACCAAGTAACAAAGACACGCACTGACATAAAGTAACAAAGACATCCACTGACACAAACTAACAAAGACATACACTGATACCCAGTAACACAGACACACACTGACACCAGCTAACAAAGACATACACTTGCACCAAGTAACAAAGACATACACTGACACCAAGTAACATAGACATACACTTACACCAAGTAACACAGACATGCACTGACACAAAGTAACAAAGCCATACACTGACACCAAGTAACAAAGACATTGACTGACACCAAGTAACAAAGACATACACAGATACCCAGTAACACAGACACACACTTCCACCAAGTAACACAGACATACACTGACACCAAGTAAAAAAGACATACACTGATACCCAGTAACAAAGGCATACACTTACACCAAGTAACAAAGACATGCACTGAAACCAAGTAACAAAGACGTACACTTACACCAATTAACAAAGACATACACTGATACCCAGTAACATGGACGCACACTTACACCAAGTAACAAAGAAATACACTGACAACAATTAGCAAAGACATACACTGATACCCAGTAACACAGACACTCACGTACACCAAGTAACAAAGACATACACTGATACCCAGTTACACAGACACACACTTACACCAAGTAACACAGACACACACAGACACCAAGTAACAAAGACATACACTGATACCCAGTAACACAGACACACACTTACACCAAGTAACAAAGACATACACTTGCACCAAGTAAAAAAGACATACACTGACACCAAGTAACAAATACATACACTGATACCCAGTAACACAGACATACACTTACACCAAGTATCAAAGACATACACTGACACCAAGTAGCAAAGACATACACTTACACCAAGTAACAAAGACATACACTGACACCAAGTAACAAAGACATACACTTACACCAAGTAACAAAGACATACTTTGACACCAAGTAACAAAGACAAACACTTACACCAAGTCACACAGACATACTCTGACACCAAGTAACAAAGATATACACTTACACCAAGTAACAAAGACATACACTGACACCAAGTAACAAAGACATACACTGATACCCAGTTACACAGACACACTCTTACACCAAGTAACACCGACATACACTGACTCAAAGTAACAAAGACATGCACTGATACCCAGTAACACAGACACACAATTACACAAAGTAACAAAGAAAAACAATGACACCAAGTAACGAAGACATGCACTGATACCCATTAACACAGACACACACTTAAACAAAGTAGCAGACACATACACTGACACCAAGTAACAGGGGCTACACTTACACCAAGGAACAAAGACATGCACTGACACCAAGTAACAAAGACATACACTTACACCAAGTAACACAGACATACACTGACACCAAGTAACAAAGCCATACACTTACACCAAGTAACAAAGACATAGACTGACACCAAGTAACCAAGACATACACTGTTACCCAGTAACACAGACACACACTTACACCAAGTAACACAGACATACACTGACACCAAGTAACAAAGACATACACTGATACCCAGTAACACAGACACACACTTACACCAAGTAACAGAGACATACAATGACACCAAGTAACAAAGACATACACTTACACCAAGTAACACAGACATACACTGACACCAAGTAACAAAGCCATACACTTACACCAAGTAACAAAGACATAGACTGACACCAAGTAACCAAGACATACACTGATACCCAGTAACACAGACACACACTTACACCAAGTAACACAGACATACACTGACACCAAGTAACAAAGACATACACTGATACCCAGTAACAAAGACACTCACGTACACCAAGTAACAACGACATACACTGATACCCAGTTACACAGACACACACTTACACCAAGTAACACAGACACACACAGACACCAAGTAACAGAGACATACAATGATACCCAGTAACACAGACACACACTTACACCAAGTAACAAAGACATACACTTGCACCAAGTAAAAAAGACATACACTGACACCAAGTAACAAAGACATACACTGACACCAAGTAACAAAGACATACACTTACACCAAGTAACAAAGACATTTTTGACTCCAAGTAACAAAGACATACACTTACACCAAGTCACACAGACATACTCTGACACCAAGTAACAAAGATATACACTTACACCAAGTAACAAAGACATACACTGACACCAAGTAACAAAGACATACACTGATACCCAGTTACACAGACACACTCTTACACCAAGTAACACCGACATACACTGACTCAAAGTAACAAAGACATGCACTGATACCCAGTAACACAGACACACAATTTCACAAAGTAACAAAGAAAAACAATGACACCAAGTAACGAAGACATGCACTGATACCCATTAACACAGACACACACTTAAACAAAGTAGCAGACACATACACTGACACCAAGTAACAGGGGCTACACTTACACCAAGTAACAAAGACATGCACTGACACCAAGTAACAAAGACGTACAATTACACCAAGTAACAAAGACATACACTGACACCAAGTAACAAAGACATACACTTACACCAAGTAACAAAGACATACACTGACACCAAGTAACAAAGACATACACTTACACCAAGTAACACAGACATACACTGACACCAAGTAACAAAGCCATACACTTACACCAAGTAACAAAGACATAGACTGACACCAAGTAACCAAGACATACACTGATACCCAGTAACACAGACACACACTTACACCAAGTAACACAGACATACACTGACACCAAGTAACAAAGACATACACTGATACCCAGTAACACAGACACACACTTACACCAAGTAACAGAGACATACAATGACACCAAGTAACAAAGGCATACACTTACACCAAGTAACAAAGACACGCACTGAAACCAAGCAACAAAGACGTACACTTACACAAAGTAACAAAGACATACTCTGATACCCAGTAACACAGACACACACTTACACCAAGTAACAAAGAAAGACACTGACAACATTTAGCAAAGACATACACTGATACCCAGTAACACAGACACACACTTACACCAAGTAACAAAGACATACACTGATACCCAGTTACACAGACACACACTTACACCAAGTAACACAGACACACACAGACACCAAGTAACAAAGAAATACACTGATACCCAGTAACACAGACACACAGTTACACCAAGTAACAAAGACATACACTGACACCAAGTAACAAAGACATGCACTGACACCAAGTAACAAAGACATACACTGATACCCAGTAACACAGACATACACTTACACCAAGTATCAAAGACATACACTGACACCATGTAGCAAAGACATACACTTACACCAAGTAACAAAGACCTACACTGACACCAAGTAACAAAGACATACACTTACACCAAGTAATAAAGACATACACTGACACCAAGTATCAAAGACATACACTTACACCAAGTAACACAGACATACACTGACACCAAGTAACAAAGATATACACTTACACCAAGTAACAATGACATACACTGACTCCAAGTAACAAAGACATAAACTGATACCCAGTAACACAGACACACTCTTACACCAAGTAACACCGACATACACTGACACCAAGTAACAAAGACATGCACTGACACCAAGTAACAAAGACATACACTGATACCCAGTAACACAGACATACACTTACACCAAGTATCAAAGACATACACTGACACCATGTAGCAAAGACATACACTTACACCAAGTAACAAAGACATACACTGACACCAAGTAACAAAGACATACACTTACACCAAGTAATAAAGACATACACTGACACCAAGTATCAAAGACATACACTTACACCAAGTAACACAGACATACACTGACACCAAGTAACAAAGATATACACTTACACCAAGTAACAAAGACATACACTGACACCAAGTAACAAAGACATACACTGATACCCAGTAACACAGACACACAATTACACAAAGTAACAAAGACAGACAATGACACCAAGTAACGAAGACATGCACTGATACCCCTTAACACAGACACACACTTAAACCAAGTAGCAGACACATACACTGAAACCAAGTAACAAAGGCATACACTTACACCAAGTAACAAAGACATACACTGACACCAAGTAACAAAGACACACACTTACACCAAGTACACAGACATACACTGATACCCAGTAACAAAGACATACACTGATACCCAGTAACACAGACACACACTAACACCAAGTCACAAAGACATACACTGACACCCAGTAACAAAGAAACACAAGGAAACCAAGTAACAAAGACACACACTGACACAAAGTATACAAAAACATACACAGACACCAAGTAACAAAGACATACCTTGATACCCAGTAGCACAGACACACACTTACACCAAGTAACAAATACATAAACAGACACCAAGCAACAAAGACACAAAATTACACCAAGTAACACAGACATACACTGACACCAAGTATCAAAGACATACACTGACACCAAGTAACAAAGACATACACTTACCCCAAGTAACAAAGACATACACTTACACCAAGTCACACAGACATACTCTGACACCAAGTAACAAAGATATACACTTACACCAAGTAACAAAGACATACACTGACACCAAGTAACAAAGACATACACTGATACCCAGTAACACAGACACACTCTTACACCAAGTAACACCGACATACACTGACTCAAAGTAACAAAGACATGCACTGATACCCAATAACACAGGCACACAATTACACAAAGTAACAAAGAAAAACAATGACACCAAGTAACGAAGACATGCACTGATACCCATTAACACAGACACACACTTAAACAAAGTAGCAGACACATACACTGACACCAAGAAACAAGGGCTACACTTACACCATGTAACAAAGACATGCACTGACACCAAGTAACAAAGACGTACAATTACACCAAGTAACAAAGACATACACTGACACCAAGTAACAAAGACATACATTTACACCAAGTAACACAGACATACACTGACACCAAGTAACAAAGCCATACACTTACACCAAGTAACAAAGACATAGACTGACACCAAGTAACCAAGACATACACTGATACCCAGTAACACAGACACACACTTACACCAAGTAACACAGACATACACTGACACCAAGTAACAAAGACATACACTGATACCCACTAACACAGACACACACTTACACCAAGTAACAGAGACATACAATGACACCAAGTAACAAAGGCATACACTTACACCAAGTAACAAAGACACGCACTGAAACCAAGCAACAAAGACGTACAGTTACACAAAGTAACAAAGACATACTCTGATACCCAATAACACAGACACACACTTACACCAAGTAACAAAGAAAGACACTGACAACAATTAGCAAAGACATACACTGATACCCAGTAACACAGACACACACTTACACCAAGTAACAAAGAGATACACTGATACCCAGTTACACAGCCACACACTTACACCAAGTAACACAGACACACACAGACACCAAGTAACAAAGACATACACTGATACCAGTAACACAGACACACAGTTACACGAAGTAACAAAGACATACACTGACACCAAGTAACAAAGATATGCACTGACACCAAGTAACAAAGACATACACTGATACCCAGTAACACAGACATACACTTACACCAAGTATCAAAGACATACACTGACACCAAGTAGCAAAGACATACACTTACACCAAGTATCAAAGACATACACTGACACCAAGTAACAAAGACATACACTTACACCAAGTAATAAAGACATACACTGACACCAAGTATCAAAGACATACACTTACACCAAGTAACACAGACATACACTGACACCAAGTAACAAAGATATACACTTACACCAAGTAACAAAGACATACACTGACACCAAGTAACAAAGACATAAACTGATACCCAGTAACACAGACACACTCTTACACCAAGTAACACCGACATACACTGACACCAAGTAACAAAGACATACACTTACACCAAGTAATAAAGACATACACTGACACCAAGTATCAAAGACATACACTTACACCAAGTAACACAGACATACACTGACACCAAGTAACAAAGATATACACTTACACCAAGTAACAAAGACATACACTGACACCAAGTAACAAAGACATACACTGATACCCAGTAACACAGACACACAATTACACAAAGTAACAAAGACAGACAATGACACCAAGTAACGAAGACATGCACTGATACCCCTTAACACAGACACACACTTAAACCAAGTAGCAGACACATACACTGAAACCAAGTAACAAAGGCATACACTTACACCAAGTAACAAAGACATACACTGACACCAAGTCACAAAGACACACACTTACACCAAGTACACAGACATACACTGATACCCAGTAACAAAGACATACACTGATACCCAGTAACACAGACACACACTAACACCAAGTCACCAAGACATACACTGACACCCAGTAACAAAGAAACACAAGGAAACCAAGTAACAAAGACACACACTGACACAAAGTATACAAAGACATACACAGACACCAAGTAACAAAGACATACCTTGATACCCAGTAACACAGACACACACTTACACCAAGTAACAAATACACAAAATTACACCAAGTAACACAGACATACACTGACACCAAGTATCAAAGACATACACTGACACCAAGTAACAAAGACATACACTTACACCAAGTAACAAAGCCATACACTGATACCCAGTAACACAGACACACGCTTACAGCAAGGAACAAAGACAGACACTGAAACCCAGTAACAGAGACACACACTTACACCAAGTCACAAAGACATACACTGACACCCAGCAACAAAGACATACACTGACACCAAGTAACACAGACATACACTGACACCAAGTAACAAAGCCATTCACTTACACCAAGTAACAAAGACATTGACTGACACCAAGTAACAAAGACATACACTGACACCAAGTAACACAGACATACACTGACACCAAGTAACAAAGCCATTCACTTACACCAAGTAACAAAGACATTGACTGACACCAAGTAACAAAGACACAAACTTACAACAAGTAACACAGACATACACTGACACCAAGTATCAAAGACATACACTGACACCAAGTAACAAAGACATACACTTACACCAAGTAACAAAGCCATACACTGATACCCAGTAACACAGACACACACTTACACCAAGTCACAAAGACATACACTGACACCCAGCAACAAAGACATACACTGACACCCAGTGACAAAGACACACACTGACTCCCAGTTACAAAGACACATACTGACACCAAGTAACAAAGACACACACTGACATAAAGTAACAAAGACATCCACTGACACAAATTAACAAAGACATACATAGATACCCAGTAAAACAGACACACACTTACACCAAGTAACACAGACATACACTGACACCAAGTAACAAAGACATACACTGATACCCAGTAACACAGACACACACTTACACCAAGTAACAGAGACATACTCTGACACCAAGTAACAAAGGCATACACTTACACCAAGTAACAAAGACATGCACTGAAACCAAGTAACAAAGACGTACACTTACACCAAGTAACAAAGACATACACTGATACCCAGTAACATAGACACACACTTACACCAAGTAACAAAGAAATACACTGACAACAATTAGCAAAGACATACACTGATACCCAGTAAAACAGACACACACGTACACCAAGTAACAAAGACATACACTGATACCCAGTTACACAGAGACACACTTACACCAAGCAACACACACACACACAGACACCAAGTAACAAAGACATACACTGATACCCAGTAACACAGACACACACTTACACCAAGTAACAAAGACATACACTGACACCAAGTAACAAAGACATACACTTGCACCAAGTAAAAAAGACATACACTGACACCAAGTAACAAAGACATACACTGATACCCAGTAACACAGACATACACTTACACCAAGTATCAAAGACATACACTGACACCAAGTAGCAAAGACATACACTTACACCAAGTAACAAAGACATAGACTGACACCATGTAACAAAGACATACACTTACACCAAGTAACAAAGACATACACTGACACCAAGTAACAAAGACATACACTTACACCAAGTCACACAGACGTACACTGACACCAAGTAACAAAGATATACACTTACACCAAGTAACAAAGACATACACTGACACCAAGTAACAAAGACATACACTGATACCCAGTAACACAGACACACTCTTACACCAAGTAACACCGACGGACACTGACTCAAAGTAACAAAGACATACACTGATACCCAGTAACACAGACATACAATTACACAAAGTAACAAAGACAGACAATGACACCAAGTAACGAAGACATGCACTGATACCCATTAACACAGACACACACTTAAACAAAGTAAATGACACAAACACTGACACCAAGTAACAAAGGCCTACACTTACACCAAGTAACAAAGACATGCACTGACACCAAGTAGCAAAGACATACACTTGCACCAAGTAACACAGACATACACTGACACCAAGTAACAAAGACACACACTTACACCAAGTACACAGACATACACTGACAGCAAGTAACAAAGACATACACTGACAGCAAGTAACACAGGCACACACTTACACCAAGTAACAAAGACAGACACTGATACCCAGTAACAAAGACATACACTGATACCCAGTAACACAGACATACACTAACACCATTTCACAAAGACATACACTGACACCCAGTAACAAAGAAACACAAGGACACCAAGTAACAAAGACACACACTGACACAAAGTCTACAAAGACATACACAGACACCAAGTAACAAAGACATACACTGATATCCAGTAACACAGTCACACACTTACACCAAGTAACAAAAACATACACAGACACCAAGTAACAAAGACACAAACTTACACCAAGTAACACAGACATACACTGACACCAAGTAGCAAAGACGTACACTTACACCAAGTAACAAAGACATACACTGACACCAAGTAACAAAGACATACACTTACACCAAGTAACAAAGGCATGCACTGGACACCAAGTAACAAAGACATACACTTACACCAAGTCACACAGACATACACTGACACCAAGTAACAATGATATACACTTACACCAAGTAACAAAGACATACACTGACACCAAGTAACAAAGACATACACTGATACCCAGTAACACAGACACACTCTTACACCAAGTAACACCGACATACACTGACTCAAAGTAACAAAGACATACACTGGTACCCAGTAACACAGACACACAATTACACAAAGTAACAAAGACATACACTGATAACCAGTAACACAGACACACACTTAAACAAAGTAGCAGACACAAACACTGACACCAAGTAACAAAGGCCTACACTTACACCAAGTAACAAAGACATGAACTGACACCAAGTAGCAAAGACGTACAATTACACCAAGTAACAAAGACATACACTGACACCAAGTAACAAAGACATACACTTGCACCAAGTATCACAGACATACACTGACACCAAGTAACAAAGACACACACTTACACCAAGTACACAGACATACACTGACAGCAAGTAACAAAGACATACACTGACAGCAAGTAACACAGGCACACACTTACACCAAGTAACAAAGACAGACACTGATCCCCAGTAACAAAGACATACACTGATACCCAGTAACACAGACATACACTAACACCATTTCACAAAGACATACACTGACACCCAGTAACAAAGAAACACAAGGACACCAAGTAACAAAGACACACACTGACACAAAGTCTACAAAGACATACACAGAGACCAAGTAACAAAGACATACACTGATACCCAGTAACACAGACACAGAATTACACCAAGTAACACCGACATACACTGACTCAAAGTAACAAAGACATACACTGATACCCAGTAACACAGACACACAATTACACAAAGTAACAAAGACATACACTGATACCCAGTAACACAGACACACTCTTACACCAAGTAACATCGACATACACTGACTCAAAGTAACAAAGACATACACTGACACCAAGTAACAAAGACATGCACTTACACCAAGTAACAAATACATACACTGACACCAAGTAACAAAGACACACACTTACACCAAGTAACAAAGCCATACACTGATACCCAGTAACACAGACACACGCTTACACCAAGTAACACAGACATACACTGACACCAGCTAACAAAGACATACACTTACACCAAGTAACAAAGACATACACTGACACCAAGTAACAAAGACATACACTTACACCAAGTAACACAGACATACACTGACACCAAGTAACAAAGCCATACACTTACACCAAGTAACAAAGACATTGACTGACACCAAGTAACAAAGTCATACACAGATACCCAGTAACACAGACACACACTTACACCAAGTAACACAGACATACACTGACACCAAGTAACAAAGACATACACTGATACCCAGTAACAAAGGCATACACTTACACCAAGTAACAAAGACATGCACTGAAACCAAGGAACAAAGACGTACACTTACACCAATTAACAAAGACATACACTGATACCCAGTAACATAGACGCACACTTACACCAAGTAACAAAGAAATACACTGACAACAATTAGCAAAGACATACACTGATACCCAGTAACACAGACACACACGTACACCAAGTAACAAAGACATACAATGATACCCAGTTACACAGACACACACTTACACCAAGTAACACAGACACACACAGACACCAAGTAACAAAGACATACACTGATACCCAGTAACACAGACACACACTTACACCAAGTAACAAAGACATACACTGACACCAAGTAACAAAGGCATACACTGATACCCAGTAACACAGACATACACTTACACCAAGTATCAAAGACATACACTGACACCAAGTAGCAAAGACATACACTTACACCAAGTAACAAAGACATACACTGACACCAAGTGACAAAGACATACACTTACACCAAGTAACAAAGACATACTTTGACACCAAGTAACAAAGACATACACTTACACCAAGTCACACAGACATACTCTGACACCAAGTAACAAAGATATACACTTACACCAAGTAACAAAGACATACACTGACACCAAGTAACAAAGACATACACTGATACCCAGTAACACAGATACACTCTTACACCAAGTAACACCGACATACACTGACTCAAAGTAACAAAGACATACACTGATACCCAGTAACACAGACACACAATTACACAAAGTAACAAAGACAGACAATGACACCAAGGAACGAAGACATGCACTGATACCCATTAACACAGACACACACTTAAACAAAGTAGCAGACACATACACTGACACCAAGTAACAAGGGCGACACTTACACCAAGTAACAAAGACATGCACTGACACCAAGTAACAAAGACGTACAATTACACCAAGTAACAAAGACATACACTGACACCAAGTAACAAAGACATACACTTACACCAAGTAACACAGACATACACTGACACCAAGTAACAAAGACACACACTTACACCAAGTACACAGACATACACTGACAGCAAGTAACAAAGACATACACTGACAGCAAGTAACACAGGCACACACTTACACCAAGTAACAAAGACAGACACTGATACCCAGTAACAAAGACATACACTGATACCCAGTAACACACACACTAACACCATTTCACAAAGACGTACACTGAAACCCAGTCACAAAGAAACACAAGGACACCAAGTAACAAAGACACACACTGACACAAAGTATACAAAGACATACACAGACACCAAGTAACAAAGACATACACTGATACCCAGTAACACAGACACACACTTACACCAAGTAACAAATACATACACAGACACCAAGTAACAAAGACACAAACTTACACCAAGTAACACAGACAAACACTGACACCAAGTATCAAAGACATACACTGCCAGCAAGTAACAAAGACATACACTTGCACCAAGTAACAAAGCCATACACTGATACCCAGTAACACAGACACACGCTTACACCAAGTAACAAAGACAGACACTGAAACCCAGTAACAGAGACACACACTTACACTAAGTCACAAAGACATGCACTGACACCCAGCAACAAAGACATACACAGACACCCAGTGACAAAGACACACACTTACACCAAGTAACAAAGACATACACTTACACCAAGTAACAAAGACATACACTGACACCAAGTAACAAAGACATACACTTACACCAAGTAACACAGACATACACTGACACCAAGTAACAAAGCCATACACTTACACCAAGTAACAAAGACATAGACTGACACCAAGTAACAAAGACATACACTGATACCCAGTAACACAGACACACACTTACACCAAGTAACACAGACATACACTGAAACCAAGTAACAAAGACATACACTGATACCCAGTAACACAGACACACACTTACACCAAGTAACAGAGACATACACTGACACCAAGTAACAAAGGCCAACACTTACACCAAGTAAAAAGGACATGCACTGAAACCAAGTAACAAAGACGTACACTTACACAAAGTAACAAAGACATACACTGATACCCAGTAACACAGACACACACTTACACCAAGTAACAAAGAAATACACTGACAACAATTAGCAAAGACATACACTGATACCCAGTTACACAGACACACACTTACACCAAGTAACACAGACACACACAGACACCAAGTAACAAAGACATACACTGACAGCAAGTAACACAGGTACACACTTACACCAAGTAACAAAGACAGACACTGATACCCAGTAACAAAGACATACACTGATACCCAGTAACACAGACACACACTAACACCATTTCACAAAGACATACACTGACACCAAGTAACAAAGAAACACAAGGACACCAAGTAACAAAGACACACACTGACACAAAGTATACAAAGACATACACAGACACCAAGTAACAAAGACATACACTGATACCCAGTAACATAGACACACACTTACACCAAGTAACAAATACATACACAGACACCAAGTAACAAAGACACAAACTTTCACCAAGTAACACAGACATACACTGACACCAAGTATCAAAGACATACACTGACACCAAGTAACAAAGACATACACTTACACCAAGTAACAAAGACATACACTTACACCAAGTAACAAAGCCATACACTGATACCCAGTAACACAGACACACGCTTACACCAAGTAACAAAGACAGACACTGAAACCCGGTAACAGAGACACACACTTACTCCAAGTCACAAAGACATGCACTGACACCCAGCAACAAAGACATACACTGACACCCAGTGACAAAGACACACACTGACACCAAGTAACAAAGACATACACTTACACCAAGTAACAAAGACATACACTGAAACCAAGTAACAAAGACATACACTGTTACCCAGTAGCACAGACACACACTTACACCAAGTAACAGAGACATACACTGACACCAAGTAACAAAGGCCAACACTTACACCAAGTAACAAAGACATGCACTGAAACCAAGTAACAAAGACGTACACTTACTCCAAGTAACAAAGACATACACTGATACCCAGTCACACAGACACACACTTACACAAAGTAACAAAGAAATACACTGACAACAATTAGCAAAGTCATACACTGATACCCAGTTACACAGACACACACTTACACCAAGTAACACAGACACACACAGACACCAAGTAACAAAGACATACACTGACAGCAAGTAACACAGGCACACACTTACACCAAGTAACAAAGACAGACACTGATACCCAGTAACAAAGACATACACTGATACCCAGTAACACAGACACACACTAACACCATTTCACAAAGACATACACTGACACCCAGTAACAAAGAAACACAGGCACACCAAGTAACAAAGACACACACTGACACAAAGTATACAAAGACATACACAGACACCAAGTAACAAAGACATACACTGATACCCAGTAACACAGACACACACTTACACCAAGTAACAAATACATACACAGACTCCAAGTAACAAAGACTCAAACTTACACCAAGTAACACAGACATACACTGACACCAAGTATCAAAGACATACACTGCCAGCAAGTAACAAAGACATACACTTACACCAAGTAACAAAGCCATACACTGATACCCAGTAACACAGACACACGCTTACACCAAGTAACGAAGACAGACACTGAAACCCAGTAACAGAGACACACACTTACACCAAGTCACAAAGACATGCACTGACACCCAGCAAAAAAAGACATACACTGACACCGAGTGACAAAGACACACACTGACACCAAGTATTTTGACATACACTTACACCAAGTAACAAAGACATACACTGACACCAAGTAACAAAGACATACACTTAAACCAAGTAACACAGACATACACTGACACCAAGTAACAAAGCCATACACTTGCACCAAGTAACAAAGGCATAGACTGACACCAAGTAACAAAGACATACACTGATACCCAGTAACACAGACACACACTTACACCAAGTAACACAGACATACACTGAAACCAAGTAACAAAGACATACACTGATACCCAGTAACACAGACACACACTTACACCAAGTAACAGAGACATACACTGACACCAAGTAACAAAGGCCAACACTTACACCAAGTAACAGAGACATGCACTGAAACCAAGTAACAAAGACGTACACTTACACCAAGTAACAAAGACATACACTGATACCCAGTGACACAGACACACACTTACACCAAGTAACAAAGAAATACACTGACAACAATTAGCAAAGACATACACTGATACCCAGTAACACAGACACACACTTACACCAAGTAAAACAGACACACACAGACACCAAGTAACAAAGACATACACTGATACCCAGTAACACCGACACACACTTACACCAAGTAACAAAGACATACACTGACACCAAGTAACAAAGACATACACTTACACCAAGTAACAAAGACATACACTGACACCAAGTGACAAAAACATACACTTACACCAAGTAACAAAGACATACTTTGACACCAAGTAACAAAGACATACACTTACACCAAGTCACACAGACATACTCTGACACCAAGTAACAAAGATATACACTTACACCAAGTAACAAAGACATACACTGACACCAAGTAACAAAGACATACACTGATACCCAGTAACACAGATACACTCTTACACCAAGTAACACCGACATACACTGACTCAAAGTAACAAAGACATACACTGATACCCAGTAACACAGACACACAATTACACAAAGTAACAAAGACAGACAATGACACCAAGGAACGAAGACATGCACTGATACCCATTAACACAGACACACACTTAAACAAAGTAGCAGACACATACACTGACACCAAGTAACAAGGGCGACACTTACACCAAGTAACAAAGACATGCACTGACACCAAGTAACAAAGACGTACAATTACACCAAGTAACAAAGACATACACTGACACCAAGTAACAAAGACATACACTTACACCAAGTAACACAGACATACACTGACACCAAGTAACAAAGACACACACTTACACCAAGTACACAGACATACACTGACAGCAAGTAACAAAGACATACACTGACAGCAAGTAACACAGGCACACACTTACACCAAGTAACAAAGACAGACACTGATACCCAGTAACAAAGACATACACTGATACCCAGTAACACACACACTAACACCATTTCACAAAGACGTACACTGAAACCCAGTCACAAAGAAACACAAGGACACCAAGTAACAAAGACACACACTGACACAAAGTATACAAAGACATACACAGACACCAAGTAACAAAGACATACACTGATACCCAGTAACACAGACACACACTTACACCAAGTAACAAATACATACACAGACACCAAGTAACAAAGACACAAACTTACACCAAGTAACACAGACAAACACTGACACCAAGTATCAAAGACATACACTGCCAGCAAGTAACAAAGACATACACTTGCACCAAGTAACAAAGCCATACACTGATACCCAGTAACACAGACACACGCTTACACCAAGTAACAAAGACAGACACTGAAACCCAGTAACAGAGACACACACTTACACTAAGTCACAAAGACATGCACTGACACCCAGCAACAAAGACATACACAGACACCCAGTGACAAAGACACACACTTACACCAAGTAACAAAGACATACACTTACACCAAGTAACAAAGACATACACTGACACCAAGTAACAAAGACATACACTTACACCAAGTAACACAGACATACACTGACACCAAGTAACAAAGCCATACACTTACACCAAGTAACAAAGACATAGACTGACACCAAGTAACAAAGACATACACTGATACCCAGTAACACAGACACACACTTACACCAAGTAACACAGACATACACTGAAACCAAGTAACAAAGACATACACTGATACCCAGTAACACAGACACACACTTACACCAAGTAACAGAGACATACACTGACACCAAGTAACAAAGGCCAACACTTACACCAAGTAAAAAGGACATGCACTGAAACCAAGTAACAAAGACGTACACTTACACAAAGTAACAAAGACATACACTGATACCCAGTAACACAGACACACACTTACACCAAGTAACAAAGAAATACACTGACAACAATTAGCAAAGACATACACTGATACCCAGTTACACAGACACACACTTACACCAAGTAACACAGACACACACAGACACCAAGTAACAAAGACATACACTGACAGCAAGTAACACAGGTACACACTTACACCAAGTAACAAAGACAGACACTGATACCCAGTAACAAAGACATACACTGATACCCAGTAACACAGACACACACTAACACCATTTCACAAAGACATACACTGACACCAAGTAACAAAGAAACACAAGGACACCAAGTAACAAAGACACACACTGACACAAAGTATACAAAGACATACACAGACACCAAGTAACAAAGACATACACTGATACCCAGTAACATAGACACACACTTACACCAAGTAACAAATACATACACAGACACCAAGTAACAAAGACACAAACTTTCACCAAGTAACACAGACATACACTGACACCAAGTATCAAAGACATACACTGACACCAAGTAACAAAGACATACACTTACACCAAGTAACAAAGACATACACTTACACCAAGTAACAAAGCCATACACTGATACCCAGTAACACAGACACACGCTTACACCAAGTAACAAAGACAGACACTGAAACCCGGTAACAGAGACACACACTTACTCCAAGTCACAAAGACATGCACTGACACCCAGCAACAAAGACATACACTGACACCCAGTGACAAAGACACACACTGACACCAAGTAACAAAGACATACACTTACACCAAGTAACAAAGACATACACTGAAACCAAGTAACAAAGACATACACTGTTACCCAGTAGCACAGACACACACTTACACCAAGTAACAGAGACATACACTGACACCAAGTAACAAAGGCCAACACTTACACCAAGTAACAAAGACATGCACTGAAACCAAGTAACAAAGACGTACACTTACTCCAAGTAACAAAGACATACACTGATACCCAGTCACACAGACACACACTTACACAAAGTAACAAAGAAATACACTGACAACAATTAGCAAAGTCATACACTGATACCCAGTTACACAGACACACACTTACACCAAGTAACACAGACACACACAGACACCAAGTAACAAAGACATACACTGACAGCAAGTAACACAGGCACACACTTACACCAAGTAACAAAGACAGACACTGATACCCAGTAACAAAGACATACACTGATACCCAGTAACACAGACACACACTAACACCATTTCACAAAGACATACACTGACACCCAGTAACAAAGAAACACAGGCACACCAAGTAACAAAGACACACACTGACACAAAGTATACAAAGACATACACAGACACCAAGTAACAAAGACATACACTGATACCCAGTAACACAGACACACACTTACACCAAGTAACAAATACATACACAGACTCCAAGTAACAAAGACTCAAACTTACACCAAGTAACACAGACATACACTGACACCAAGTATCAAAGACATACACTGCCAGCAAGTAACAAAGACATACACTTACACCAAGTAACAAAGCCATACACTGATACCCAGTAACACAGACACACGCTTACACCAAGTAACGAAGACAGACACTGAAACCCAGTAACAGAGACACACACTTACACCAAGTCACAAAGACATGCACTGACACCCAGCAAAAAAAGACATACACTGACACCGAGTGACAAAGACACACACTGACACCAAGTATTTTGACATACACTTACACCAAGTAACAAAGACATACACTGACACCAAGTAACAAAGACATACACTTAAACCAAGTAACACAGACATACACTGACACCAAGTAACAAAGCCATACACTTGCACCAAGTAACAAAGGCATAGACTGACACCAAGTAACAAAGACATACACTGATACCCAGTAACACAGACACACACTTACACCAAGTAACACAGACATACACTGAAACCAAGTAACAAAGACATACACTGATACCCAGTAACACAGACACACACTTACACCAAGTAACAGAGACATACACTGACACCAAGTAACAAAGGCCAACACTTACACCAAGTAACAGAGACATGCACTGAAACCAAGTAACAAAGACGTACACTTACACCAAGTAACAAAGACATACACTGATACCCAGTGACACAGACACACACTTACACCAAGTAACAAAGAAATACACTGACAACAATTAGCAAAGACATACACTGATACCCAGTAACACAGACACACACTTACACCAAGTAAAACAGACACACACAGACACCAAGTAACAAAGACATACACTGATACCCAGTAACACCGACACACACTTACACCAAGTAACAAAGACATACACTGACACCAAGTAACAAAGACATACACTTGCACCAAGTAAAAAAGACATACACTACACCAAGTAACAAAGACAGACACTGATACCAAGTAACACAGACATACACTTACACCAAGTATCAAAGACATACACTGACACCAAGTAGCAAAGACATACACTTACACCAAGTAACAAAGACATACACTGACACCAAGTAACAAAGACATACACTTGCACCAAGTAACAAAGACATACAGTGACACCAAGTAACAAAGACATACACTTACACCAAGTAACACAGAGATACACTGAAACCAAGTAACAAAGATATACACTGACACCAAGTAACAAAGACATACACTGATACCCAGTAGCATAGACACACTCTTTCACCAAGTAACACCGACATATACTGACACAAAGTAACAAAGACATACACTGATACCCAGTAACACAGACACACAATTACACAAAGTAACAAAGACAGACAATGAAACTAAGTAACGAAGACATGCACTGATACCCATTAACACAGACACACACTTAAACCAAGTAGCAGACACATACACTGACAGCAAGTAACAAAGGCCTACACTTACAACAAGTAACAAAGACATGCACTGACACCAAGTAACAAAGACATGCACTGACACCAAGTAACAAAGACATACACTTGCACCAAGTAACAAAGACATACACTGACACCAAGTAACAAAGACATACACTTAGACCAAGTAACACAGACATACACTGACAAAAAGTAACAAAGGCATACACTGACACCCAGGAACACAGACACACACTTACAGCAAGTAACAAAGACAGAAACTGAGACCCAGTAACACAGACACACACTTACACCAAGTCACAAAGACATACACTGACACCCAGTAACAAAGACAAACACTGACCCCAGTAACAAAGACGACACTGACACCAAGTAACAAAGACACACGCTGACACAAAGTAACAAAGACATACACAGACAACAAGTAACGAAGACATACACTGATGCCCAGTAACAATGACACACACTTGCACCAAGTATCACAGAACTACACAGACACCAAGTAACAAAGACTTACACTGATACACAGTAACGCAGACACACACTTACACCAAGGGACAAAGACATACACTGACACCAAGTAACAAAGACATACACTTACACCAAGTCACACAGACATACACTGACACCAAGTAACAAAGACATACAATTACACCAACTAGCAAAGACACACACTTACACCAAGTAACACAGACATACACTGACACCAAGTAACAAAGACATACACTTACGCCAATTAACAAAGACACACACTTACACCAAGTAACAAAGACATACACTGACATCAAGTAACAAAGACATACACTGACACCAAGTCATACAGACATACACTGACACCAAGTAACAACTACATATACTGACACCAAGTAAGAAAGACACAAACTTACAACAAGTAACACAGACATACACTTACACCAAGTAACAAAGACATACACTGATACCCAGTAACACAGACACACACTTACACCAAGTAACAAAGACATACACTGACACCCAGTAACACAGACACACACTTACACCAAGTAACAATGACAGACACTGATTCCCAGTAACACAGACACACACTTACGCCAATTAACAAAGACACACACTTACACCAAGTAACAAAGACATACGCTGACACCAAGTAACAAAGACATACACTGACACCAAGTCATACAGACATACACTGACACCAAGTAACAACTCCATATACTGACACCAAGTAACAAAGACACAAACTTACAACAAGTAACAGAGACATACACTTACACCAAGTAACAAAGACATACACTGATACCCAGTAACACAGACACACACTTACACCAAGTAACAAAGACATACACTGACACCCAGTAACACAGACACACACTTACACCAAGTAACAATGACAGACACTGATTCCCAGTAACACAGACACACACTTACACCAAGTCACAAAGACATAAACTGACACCCAGTAACAAAGACATACACTAACACCCAGTAACAAAGACAAACAATGACACCAAGTAACAAAGGCACACACTGACACCAAGTAACAAAGACATACACTGATACCCAAAAACACAGACACACACTTACACCAAGTAACAAAGACATACTCTGACACAAAGTAACAAAGACATTCACTGATACCCAGTAACACAGACACACACTTCCACCAAGTAACAAAGACATACACTGATACCCAGTAGCACAGACACACACGGACACCAAGTAACAAAGACATACACTGACACCCAGTAACAAAAACATACACTGACACCCAGTAACAAAAACATGCACTGACACCAAGTAACAAAGACATGCACTGAAACCAAGTAACAAAGACGTACACTTACACCAAGTAACAAAGACATACACTTACACCAAGTAACAAAGACATACACTGACACCAGGTAACAAAGACATACACTTAGAACAAGTAACAAAGACATACACTGATACCCAGTAACACAGACACACACTTACACCAAGTAACAATGGCAGACACTGATACCCAGTAACACAGACACACACTTACACCAAGTAACAAAGACATACACTGACACCAAGTAACAAAGACATTCACTGATACCCAGTAGCACAGACACACACTTACACCAAGTAACAAAGACATCCACTGATACTCAATTACACAGACACACACTTGCACCAAGTAACAAAGACATTCACTGACACCAAGTAACAAAGGCAGACACTGACACCCGGTAACAAAGACATACACTGACACCCAGTAACACAGACACACACGGACACCAAGTAACAAAGACATACACTGACACCCAGTAACAAAAACATACACTGACACCCAGTAACAAACACATACACTGACACCAAGTAACAAAGACATTCACTGATCCCCAGTAACACAGACACACACTTACACCAAGAAACAAAGACATACACTGATACTCAGTAACACAGACAGACACTTACACCAAGTAACAAAGAAATACACTGACACCAAGTAACAAAGACATACACTTACACCAAGTAACAAAGACATACACTGACACCAAGTAGCAAAGACATCCACTGATACCCAGTAACACAGACACAGACTTACACCAAGTAACACAGACATACACTGACACCAAGTAACAAAGACATACACTGACACCAAGTAGCAAAGACATCCACTGATACCCAGTAACACAGACACAGACTTACACCAAGTAACACAGACATACACTGACACCAAGTAACAAAGACATACACTGATACCCAGTAACACAGACACAGACTTACACAAAGTAACACAGATATACACTGACACCAAGTAACAAAGACATACACTGACATCAAGTAACAAAGACATACACTGATACCCAGTAACACAGACACACACTTACAGCAAGTAACAGAGACATACACTGACACCAAGTTACAAAGAAATGCACTTTCACCAAGTAACAAAGACATGCACTGACACCAAGTAACAAAGACATACACTTGCACCAAGTAACAAAGACATACACTGACACCAAGTAACAAAGACATACACTTAGACCAAGTAACACAGACATACACTGACAAAAAGTAACAAAGGCATACACTGACACCCAGGAACACAGACACACACTTACAGCAAGTAACAAAGACAGAAACTGAGACCCAGTAACACAGACACACACTTACACCAAGTCACAAAGACATACACTGACACCCAGTAACAAAGACAAACACTGACCCCAGTAACAAAGACACACACTGACACCAAGTAACAAAGACACACGCTGACACAAAGTAACAAAGACATACACAGACACCAAGTAACGAAGACATACACTGATGCCCAGTAACACTGACACACACTTGCACCAAGTATCACAGACCTACACAGACAATAAGTAACAAAGACTTACACTGATACCCAGTAACGCAGACACACACTTACACCAAGGGACAAAGACATACACTGACACCAAGTAACACAGACATACACTTACACCTAGTCACACAGACATACACTGACACCAAGTAACAAAGACATACAATTACACCAACTAGCAAAGACACACACTTACACCAAGTAACACAGACATACACTGACACCAAGTAACAAAGACATACACTTACGCCAATTAACAAAGACACACACTTACACCAAGTAACAAAGACATACACTGACACCAAGTAACAAAGACATACTCTGACACAAAGTAACAAAGACATACACTGATACCCAGTAGCACAGACACACACGGACACCAAGTAACAAAGACATACACTGACACCCAGTAACAAAAACATAAACTGACACCCAGTAACAAAAACATGCACTGACACCAAGTAACAAAGACCTGCACTGAAACCATGTAACAAAGTCGTACACTTACACCAAGTAACAAAGACATACACTTACACCAAGTAACAAAGACATACACTGACACCAAGTAACAAAGATATACACTTAGAACAAGTAACAAATACATTCACTGATCCCCAGTAACACAGACACACACTTACACCAAGTAACAAAGACATACACTGATACTCAGTAACACAGACAGACACTTACACCAAGTAACAAAGAAATACACTGACACCAAGTAACAAACACATACACTTACACCAAGTAATAAAGACATACACTGACACCAAGTAACAAAGACATACACTGATACCCAGTAACACAGACACAGACTTACACCAAGTAACACAGACATACACTGACACCAAGTAACAAAGACATACACTGACAAAAAGTAACAAAGACGTACACTGATACCCAGTAACACAGACACACACTTACACCAAGTAACAAAGACATTCACTAATACCCAGTAACAAAGACGTACACTGATACCCAGTAACACAGACACACACTTACACCAATTAACAGAGACATACACTGACACCAAGTAACAAAGACATGCAATTACACCAAGTAACAAAGACATGCACTGATACCAAGTAACAAAGACATACACTTACACCAAGTAACAAAGACATACACTGACACCAAGTAACAAAGACATACACTTAGACCAAGTAACACAGACATACACTGACAAAAAGTAACAAAGGCATACACTGACACCCAGGAACACAGACACACACTTGCACCAAGTAACAAAGACAGAAACTGAGACCCAGTAACACAGACACACACTTACACCAAGTCACAAAGACATACACTGACACCCAGTAACAAAGACAAACACTGACACCCAGAAACAAAGACACACACTGACACCAAGTAACAAAGACACACACTGACACCAAGTAACAAAGACATACACAGGCACCAAGTAACGAAGACATACACTGATGCCCAGTAACACAGACACACACTTGCACCAAGTACCACAGACATACACAGACACCAAGTAACAAAGACATACACTTACACCAAGTCACACAGACATACACTGACACCAAGTAAGAAAGACATACAATTACACCAACTAACAAAGACACACACTTACACCAAGGAACACAGACATACACTGACACCAAGTAACAAAGACATACACTTACGCCAAGTAACAAAGACACACACTTACACCAAGTAACAAAGACGTACACTGACACCAAGTAACAAAGACATACACTTACACCAAGTCTTACAGACATACACTGACACCAAGTAACAACTACATATACTGACACCAAGTAACAAAGACACAAACTTGCAACAAGTAACAATGACATACACTGACACCAAGTATCAAAGACATACACTGACACCAAGTAACAAAGACATACACTTACACCAGGTAACAAAGACATACACTGACACCCAGTAACACAGACACACACTTACACCAAGTAACAAAGACAGACACTGATACCTAGTAACACAGACACACACTTACACCAAGTCACAAAGACATACACTGACACCCAGTAACAAAGACATACAGTGACACCCAGTAACAACGACACACACTGACACCAAGTAACAAAGACACACACTGACACCAAGTAACAAAGACATACACTGACACCAATTAACAAAGACATACACTGATACCCAGTAACACAGACACACACTTACACCAAGTAACAAAAACATAAACTGACACCAAGTAACAAAGGAATACACTTACATCAAGTAACAAAGACATACACTGACATCAAGTAACAAAGACATACACTGAGACCCAGTAACACAGACACACACTTACACGAAGTAACAAAGACATACACTGATACCCAGTAATACAGACAAACACTTACACCAAGTGTCACAGACATACACAGACACCAACTAACAAAGATATACACTGATACCCAGTAACACAGACACACACTTACACCACGTAACAAAGACATACACTGACACCAAGTAACAAAGGCATACACTTACACCAAGTAACAAAGACAGACACTTACGCCAAGTAACAAAGACATACACTGACACCAAGTAACAAAGACATACACTGATACCCAGTAACACAGACACACACTTACACCAAGTAACACAGACATACTCTGACAACTAGTAACAAAGACATACACTGGCACCAAATAACAAAGACATACACTGACACCCAGTAACACAGACACACACTTACACCAAGTAACAAAGACAGACAATGACACCAAGTAACAAAGACATACACTTACATCAAGTAACAAAGACATACACTGACACCAAGTAACAAAGACATACACTTAGACCAATTAACACAGACAGAAACTGATACCCAGTAACACAGACACACACTTACACTAAGTCACAAAGACATACACTGACACCCAGTAACAAAGACAAACACTGACCCCCAGTAACAAAGACACACACTGACACAAAGTAACAAAGACGCACACTGACACCAACAAAGACATACACAGACACCAAGTAACGAAGACATACACTGATAACCAGTAACACAGACAAACACTTACACCAAGTATCACAGACATACACAGACACCAAGTAACAAAGACCTACACTGATACCCAGTGACACAGACACACTCTTACACGAAGTAACAAAGACACACACTGATACCCAGGAACACAGACACACACTTACACCATGTATCACAGACATACACTTACACCACGTAACGAAGACATACACTGACACCAAGTAACAAATACATACACTTACACCAAATAACACAGACATACACTGGCACCAAGCAACAGAGATATACACTTACACCAACTAACAAAGACACACACTTGCACCATTTTACACAGACATACACTTACACTAAGAAACAAAGACATGCACTTAAACCAAGTAAGAAAGACACACACTTACACCAAGTAACACAGACCTACACTGACACCAAGTAACAAAGACATACACTGACACCCAGCAACACAGACACACTCTTACATCAAGTAACAAAGACAGACAATGATACCCAGTAACACAGGCACACACTTACACCAAGTATCAAAGACATGCACTGACACCAAGTAGCAAAGACATACACTTACACCATTTAACAAAGACATACACTTACACGAAGTAACAAAGACATACACTGATACCCAGTAACACAGACACACAATTACACCAGGTATCACAGACATACACAGACACCAACTAACAAAGACATACACTGATACCCAGTAACACAGACACACACTTACACCACGTAACAAAGACATACACTGACACCTAGTAACAAAGGCATACACTTACACCAAGTAACAAAGACGTGCACTGTCACCAAGTAACAAAGACGTACACTTACGCCAAGTAACAAAGACATACACTGACACCAAGTAACAAAGACATACACTGATACCCAGTAACTCAGACACACACTTACACCAAGTAACACAGACATACACTGACAACTAGTAACAAAGACATACACTGGCACCAAGTAACAAAGACACACACTGACACCCAGTAACACAGACACACACTTACACCAAGTAACAAAGACAGACAATGACACCAAGTGACAAAGACATACACTGATACCCAGTAACACAGACACAGACTTACACCAAGTAACAGAGACATACACTGACACCAAGTAACAAAGACATACACTTACACCAAGTAACAAAGACATACACTGACACCAAGTAACAAAGACATACACTTAGACCAATTAACACAGACATACACTGACACCAAGTAACAAAGGCATACACTGACACCCAGGAACACAGACACACACTTACACCAAGTAACAAAGAAAGAAACTGATACCCAGTAACACAGACACACACTTACACTAAGTCACAAAGACATACACAGACACCAAGTAACGAAGACATACACTGATAACCAGTAACACAGACAAACACTTACACCAAGTATCACAGACATACACAGACACCAAGTAACAAAGACCTACACTGATACCCAGTGACACAGACACACTCTTACACGAAGTAACAAAGACACACACTGATACCCAGGAACACAGACACACACTTACACCAAGTATCACAGACATACACAGACACCAACTAACAAAGACATACACTGATACCCAGAAACACAGACAAACACTTACACCACGTAACGAAGACATACACTGACACCAAGTAACAAATACATACACTTACACCAAATAACACAGACATACACTGGCACCAAGCAACAGAGATATACACTTACACCAACTAACAAAGACACACACTTCCACCATGTTACACAGACATACACTTACACTAAGAAACAAAGACATGCACTTACACCAAGTAAGAAAGACACACACTTACACCAAATAACACAGACCTACACTGACACCAAGTAACAGAGACATACACTGACACCCAGCAACACAGACACACTCTTACACCAAGTAACAAAGACAGACACTGATACCCAGTAACACAGGCACACACTTACACCAAGTATCAAAGACATACACTGACACCAAGCAGCAAAGACATACACTTACACCATTTAACAAAGACATACACTAGCACCAAGTAACAAAGACATACACTGATACCCAGCAACACAGACACAAACTTACACCAAGTAACAAAGAAAGACACTGATACCCAGTAAGACAGACATTCCTTTACACCAAGTATCAAAGACAAACACTGACACCAAGTAACAAAGACACACAGTTACACCAAGTAACACAGACACACACTTACACCAAGTAACAAAGACATACACTGATACCCAGCAACACAGACACAAACTTACACCAAGTAACAAAGAAAGACACTGATACCCAGTAAGACAGACATTCCTTTACACCAAGTATCAAAGACAAACACTGACACCAAGTAACAAAGACACACAGTTACACCAAGTAACACAGACATACACTGACACCAAGTAACAAAGACATACACTGATACCCAGTAACACAGACACACACTTACACCAAGTAACAAAGACAGACACTGAGACCCAGTAACACAGACAAACACTTACACCAGGTCACAAAGACACACACTGACATCCAGTAACAAAGACAGACACTGAAACCCAGTAACACAGACACACACTTGCACCAAGTAACAAAGACAGAGACTGAAACCCAGCTGCACAGACACACACTTACACCAAGTAACAAAGACACACACTGACACCCAGTAACAAAGACACACACTGATACCCAGTAATACAGACACACACTTACACCAAGTAACAAAGACATACAGTGACACCAAGTAACAAAGACATGCACTGACACCAAGTAACAAAGGCAGAAACTGACACCAAGTAACAATGACAAACACTTGACACCCAGGAACACAGATACACACTGACACCCAGTAACAAAGAGAAAAACTGACACCAAGGAACAAAGACACACAATGACACCAAGTAACAAAGACATCCACTTACACCAAGTACAAAGAAATACACTGACACCAAGTAACAAAGACATACAATTGTACCCAGTAACACAGACACGCTCTGACACCCAGTAACAAAGACATACACTGACACCAAGGAACAAAGACAGACACTGATACCCAGTAACACAGACACACACTTACACCAAGTAACAAAGATATGCACTTACACCAAGTAAGAAAGACACATACTTACACCAAGTAACACAGACCTACGCTGACACCAAGTAACAAAGACATATACTGATTCCCAACAACACAGACACACTCTTACACCAAGTAACAAAGACAGACACTGATACCCAGTAACAAAGACATGCACTGACACCCTGTAACAAAGACTCACACTGACACCCAGTAACAAAGACACGCACTGACACCCAGTAACAAAGACACACACTGACACCAATTAACAAAGACATGCACTGATACCCAGTAACACAGACACACACTTAAACAAAGTAACAAAGACATACACTGATACCAATTAAGAAAGACATACACTGATACCCAGTGACACAGACACACACTTACACCAAGTAACAAAGACATGCACTGACACCAAGTAACAAAGACATACACTTACACCAAGTAACAAAGACATACACTTACACCAAGTAAAAAAGACATACATTGACACCAAGTAACAAAGACATACACTGATACCCAGTAACACAGACACACACTTACACCAAGTAACAAAGACAGACACTGAGACCCAGTAACACAGACACACACTTACACCTGGTCACAAAGACACACACTGACAGCCAGTAACAAAGACAGACACTGAAACCCAGTAACACAGACACACACTTACACCAAGTAACAAAGACAGAGACTGAAACCCAGCAGCACAGACACACACTTACACCAAGTCACAAAGACACACACTGACACCCAGTAACAAAGAAATACACTGCACCCAGTGAGAAAGAAGCACACTGACACACAGTAACAAAGACATACACTGATACCCAGTAACAAAGACATACACTGACACCAATTAACAAAGACACACACTGATACCCAGTAATACAGACACACACTTACACCAAGTAACAAAGACATACACTGACACCAAGTAACAAAGACATGCACTGACACCAAGCAACAAAGGCAGAAACTGACACCAAGTAACAATGACAAACACTTGACACCCAGGAACACAGATACACACTGACACCCAGTAACAAAGTCATGCACTTACACCAAGTAAGAAAGACACATACTTACACCAAGTAACACAGACAGACACTGATACCCAGCAACAAAGACATGCACTGACACCCTGTAACAAAGACTCACACTGACACCAAGTAACAAAGACATACACCTACAGGCGCGTATCCATTGTCTCTCGAGATAAGGAGGCCCAAAAGAAAGAAAGAACACCTACACCAAGTAACAAAGACATACACTGACACCCAGTAACAAAGACACGCACTGACACCCATTAACAAAGACACACACTGACACCAAGTAACAAAGACATGCACTGATACCCAGTGACACAGACACACACTTAAACAAAGTAACAAAGACATACACTGATACCAATTAAGAAAGACATACACTGATACCCAGTGACACAGACACACACTTACACCAAGTAACAAAGACATGCACTGCCACCAAGTAACAAAGACATACACTGACACCAAGTAACAAAGACATGCACTGATACCCAGTGACACAGACACACACTTAAACAAAGTAACAAAGACATACACTGATACCAATTAAGAAAGACATACACTGATACCCAGTGACACAGACACACACTTACACCAAGTAACAAAGACATGCACTGCCACCAAGTAACAAAGACACACACTTACACCAAGTAACACAGACATACACTGACAACAAGTAACAAAGACATGCACTGCCACCAAGTAACAAAGACACACACTTACACCAAGTAACACAGACATACACTGCCACCAAGTAACAAAGACACACACTTACACCAAGTAACAAAGATATACACTGACACCAAGTAACAAAGACATACACTTACACCAAGTCATACAGACATGCACTGACACCAAGTAACAACTACATATACTGACACCAAGCAACAAAGACACAAACTTACAACATGTAACACAGACAAACACTGACACCAAGTATCACAGACATACACAGACACCAACTAACAAAGACATACACTGATACCCAGAAACACAGACAAACACTTACACCACGTAACAAAGACATAGACTGAAACCAAGTAACAAAGGAATACACTTACACCAAGTAAAAATGACGTGCACTGGCACCAAGTAACAAAGACGTACACTTACACCAAGTAACAAAGACATGCACTGAGACCAAGTAACAAAGACATACACTTACACCAAGTAACACAGACATACACTGACACCAAGTAACAAAGACATACACTGACACCAAGTAACAAAGACATACACTTACACCATATGACAAAGACATGCACTGGCACCAAGTAACAAAGACATACACTGATACCCAGTAACACAAACACACACTTACACCAAGTAACACAGACATACACTGACACCATTTAACAAATACATACACTGACACCAAGTAACAAAGATATGCACTGATACCCAGTAACACAGACACACACTTGCACCAAGTAACAAAGACAGACAATGACACCAAGTAAAAAAGACATACACTGACACCAAGTAACAAAGACTTACACTTACACCAACTAACAAAGGCACACACTTACACCAAGTAACACTGACATACACTGACACCATTTAACAAATACATACACTGACACCAAGTAACAAAGATATGCACTGATACCCAGTAACACAGACACACACTTGCACCAAGTAACAAAGACAGACACTGACACAAAGTAACAACTACATATACTGACACCAAGCAACAAAGACACACACTTACAACAAGGAACAAAGACAAACACTGACACCAAGTATCAAAGACATACACTGACACCAATTAACAAAGACATACACTTACACCAAGTAACAAAGACATTTACTGACACCCAGTAACACAGACACACACTTGCACCAAGTAACAAAGACAGACACTGATACCCCGTAACACAGACAGACACTTACACCAAGTCACAAAGACATACACTGACACCCAGTAACAAAGACATACACTGACAACAAGTAACAAAGACATACACTGACACCAAGTAACAAAGGCATACAGTTACACCAAGTAACAATGACATACACTGACACCAAGTAACAAAGACATAAACTGAGACCCAGTAACACAGACTCACACTTACACGAAGTAACAAAGACATACACTGACACCCAGTAACACAGACACACACTTACAGCAAGTATCACAGACATACACAGACACCAACTAACAAAGACATACACTGATACCCAGAAACACAGACAAACACTTACACCACGTAACAAAGACATACACTGACACCAAGTAACAAAGGCATACACTTACACCAAGTAACAATGACGTGCACTGGCACCAAGAAACAAAGACGTACACTTCCACCAAGTAACAAAGACATGCACTGACACCAAGTAACAAAGACATACACTTACACCAAGTAACACGGACATACACTGACACCAAGTAACAAAGACATACACTGATACCCAGTCACAAAGACACACACTTACACCAAGTTACACAGACCTACACTGACACTAAGTAACAAAGACAGACACTGACACCCAGCAACACAGACACACTCTTACACCAAGTAACAAAGTCAGACACTGATACCCAGTAACACAGGCACACACTTACACCAAGTATCAAACACATGCACTGACACCAAGTAGCAAAGACATACACTTACACCAAGTGACAAAGACATACACTTACACCAAGTAACAAAGACACATAGTTACACCAAGTAACAAAGACACACAGTTACACCAAGTAACACGGGCATACACTGACACCAAGTAACAAAGACATACACTGACACCAAGTAACAAAGACATACACTTCCACCATGTGACAAAGACATACACTGACACCAAGTAACACGGACATACACTGACACCAAGTAACAAAGACATACACTGATACCCAGTAACAAAGACACACACTTACACCAAGTTACACAGACCTACACTGACACTAAGTAACAAAGACAGACACTGACACCCAGCAACACAGACACACTCTTACACCAAGTAACAAAGTCAGACACTGATACCCAGTAACACAGGCACACACTTACACCAAGTATCAAACACATGCACTGACACCAAGTAGCAAAGACATACACTTACACCAAGTGACAAAGACATACACTTACACCAAGTAACAAAGACACACAGTTACACCAAGTAACAAAGACACACAGTTACACCAAGTAACACGGGCATACACTGACACCAAGTAACAAAGACATACACTGACACCAAGTAACAAAGTCATACACTGATACCCAGTAACACAGACACACACTTACACCAAGTAACAAAGACAGACACTGATACCAAGTAACAAAGGCATACACTTACACCAAGTAACAATGACGTGCACTGGCACCAAGAAACAAAGACGTACACTTACACCAAGTAACAAAGACATGCACTGACACCAAGTAACAAAGGCATACACTTACACCAAGTAACAATGACGTGCACTGGCACCAAGAAACAAAGACGTACACTTATACCAAGTAACAAAGACATGCACTGACACCAAGTAACAAAGACATACACTTACACCAAGTAACACAGACATACACTGACACCCAGCAACACAGACACACTCTTACACCAAGTAAAAAAGTCAGACACTGATACCCAGTAACACAGGCACACACTTACACCAAGTATCAAACACATGCACTGACACCAAGTAGCAAAGACATACACTTACACCAAGTGACAAAGACATACACTTACACCAACTAACAAAGACATACACTGACACCAAGTAACAAAGTCATACACTGATACCCAGTAACACAGACACACACTTACACCAAGTAACAAAGACAGACAATGACACCAAGTAACAAAGACATACACTGATACCCAGTAACACAGACACACACTTACACCAAGAAACAGAGACATACACTGACACCAAGTTAGAAAGACATACACTTACACCAAGGAACAAAGACATACACTGACACCAAGTAACAAAGACATACACTTAAACCAGGAAACACAGACATACACTGACACCAAGTAACAAAGGCATACACTGACTGCCAGGAACACAGACACACACTTACACCAAGTAACAAAGACAGAAACTGATAACAAGTAACGAAGACATACACTGATACCCAGTAACATAGTCATACACTGATACCCAGTAACACAGACACACACTTACACCAAGTAACAAAGACAGACACTGATACCAAGTAACAAAGGCATACACTTACACCAAGTAACAATGACGTGCACTGGCACCAAGAAACAAAGACGTACACTTACACCAAGTAACAAAGACATGCACTGACACCAAGTAACAAAGGCATACACTTACACCAAGTAACAATGACGTGCACTGGCACCAAGCAACAAAGACGTACACTTATACCAAGTAACAAAGACATGCACTGACACCAAGTAACAAAGACATACACTTACACCAAGTAACACAGACATACACTGACACCCAGCAACACAGACACACTCTTACACCAAGTAAAAATGTCAGACACTGATACCCAGTAACACAGGCACACACTTACACCAAGTATCAAACACATGCACTGACACCAAGTAGCAAAGACATACACTTACACCAAGTGACAAAGACATACACTTACACCAAGTAACAAAGACATACACTGACACCAAGTAACAAAGTCATACACTGATGCCCAGTAACACAGACACACACTTACACCAAGTAACAAAGACAGACAATGACACCAAGTAACCAAGACATACACTGATACCCAGTAACACAGACACACACTTACACCAAGTAACAGAGACATACACTGACACCAAGTTAGAAAGACATACACTTACACCAAGGAACAAAGACATACACAGACACCAAGTAACAAAGACATACACTTAAACCAAGAAACACAGACATACACTGACACCAAGTAACAAAGGCATACACTGACTGCCAGGAACACAGACACACACTTACACCAAGTAACAAAGACAGAAACTGGTAACAAGTAACGAAGACATACACTGATACCCAGTAACACAGACACACACTAACACCAAGTATCACAGACACACACAGACACCAAGTAACAAAGACTTACACTGATACCCAGTAACACAGACACACACTTACACGAAGTAACAAAGACGGACACTGATACCCGGTAACACAGACACACACTTACACCAAGTATCTCAGACATACACAGACACCAACTAACAAAGACATACACTGATACCCAGAAACACAGACAAACACTGACACCACGTAACAAAGTCATACACTGACACCAAATAACACAGACATAAACTGACACCAAGCAACAAAGATATACACTTACACCAACTAACGAAGACACACACTTACACCAAGTTACACAGACCTACACTGACACTAAGTAACAAAGACATACACTGACACCCAGCAACACAGACACACTCTTACACCAAGTAACAAAGTCAGACACTGATACCCAGTAACACAGGCACACACTTACACCAAGTATCAAACACATGCACTGACACCAAGTAGCAAAGACATACACTTACACCAAGTGACAAAGACATACAATTACACCAAGTAACAAAGGCATACACTGACACCAAGTAACAAAGACACACAGTTACACCAAGTAACAAAGACACACAGTTACACCAAGTAACACGGGCATACACTGACACCAAGTAACAAAGACATACACTGATACCCAGTAACACAGACACACACTTACACCAAGTAACAAAGACAGACACTGATACCCAGTAACACAGACACACACTTACACCAGGTCACAAAGACACACACTGACATCCAGTAACAAAGACACACACTGAAACCCAGTAACACAGACACACACTTACACCAAGTATCAAACACATGCACTGACACCAAGTAGCAAAGACATACACTTACACCAAGTAACAAAGACATACACTTACACCAAGTAACAAAGACATACACTGACACCAAGTAACAAAGACACACAGTTACACCAAGTAACACGGACATACACTGACACCAAGTAACAAAGACAAACACTGATACCCAGTAACACAGACACACACTTACACCAAGTAACAAAGACAGACACTGATACCCAGTAACACAGACACACACTTACACCAGGTCACAAAGACACACACTGACATCCAGTAACAAAGACAGACACTGAAACCCAGTAACACAGACACACACTTGCACCAAGTAACAAAGACAGAGACTGAAACCCAGCAACACAGGCACACACTTACACCAAGTCACAAAGACACACACTGACACCCAGTAACAAAGACATACACTGCACCCAGTGAGAAAGAAACACACTGACACACAGTAACAAAGACATACACTGATACCCAGTAACAAACACAGACACTGACACCAATTCACCAAGACATACACTGATACCCAGTAATACAGACACACAATTACACCAAGCAACAAAGACATACACTGACACCAAGTAACAAAGACATACACTGACACCAAGTAACAAAGACAGACTCTTACTCCAAGTAACAAAGACAGACACTGACACCAAGTAACAATGACAAACACTGACACCCAGGAACACAGATACACACTGACACACAGTAACAAAGAGAAGAACTGACACCAAGTAACAAAGACACACACTGACACCAAGTAGCACAGACATACACTGACACCAAGTAACAAAGACATCCACTTACACCAAGTGCAAAGACATACACTGACACCAAGTAACAAAGACATACAATTATACCCAGTAACACAGACACGCTCTGACACCCAGTAACAATGACATACAGAGACACCAAGTAACAAAGACAGACACTGATACCCAGTAACACAGACACACACTTACACCAAGTAACAAAGACATGCACTTACACCAAGTAAGAAAGACACACACTTACACCAAGCAACACAGACCTACGCTGACACCAAGTAACAAAGACATATACTGATTCCCAGCAACACAGACACACTCTTACACCAAGTAACAAAGACAGACACTGATACCCAGTAACAAAGACATGCACTGACACCCAGTAACAAAGACTCACACTGACACCAAGTAACAAAGACATACACTTACACCAAGTAACAAAGACATACACTGACACCCAGTAACAAAGACACGCACTGACACCCAGTAGTAAAGACACACACTGACACCAAGTAACAAAGACATGCACTGATACCCTGTCACACAGAAACACACTTACACAAAGTAACAAAGACATACACTGATACCATTTCAGAAAGACATACACTGATATCCAGTAACACATACACACACTTACACCAAGTAACAAAGACATACACTTACACCAAGTAAAAAGGACATACACTGACACCAAGTAACAAAGACATACACTGATACCCAGCAACACAGACATACACTTACTCCAAGTATCAAAGACATACACTGACACCAAGTAGCAAAGACATACAGTTACACCAAGTAACAAAGACATACACTGACACCAAGTAACAAAGACATACACTTACACCAAGTAACAAAGACATACACTGACACCAAGTAACAAAGACATACACTTACACCAAGTAACACAGACATACACTGACACCAAGTAACAAAGACATACACTTACACCAAGTAACAATGACTTACACTGACACCAAGTAACAAAGACATACACTGATACCCAGTAACACAGACACACACTTACAAAAAGTAACACAGACATACACTGACTCTAAGTAACAAAGACACACACTGATACCCATTAACACAGACACACTCTTACACCAAGTAACAAAGACAGACAATGACACCAAGTAACAAAGACATACACTGATACCCATTAACACAGACACACACTTACACCAAGTAACAGAGACATACACTGACAACAAGTAACAAAGGCATACACTTACACCAAGTAACAAAGACATGCACTGACACCAAGTAACAAAGACGGGCACTTACACCAAGTAACAAAGACATACACTGACACCAAGTAACAAAGACATACTCTTACACCAAGTAACACAGACATACACTGACACCAAGTAACAAAGACACACACTTACACCAAGTACACCGACATACACTGACAGCAAGTAACAAAGACAAACACTGACAGCAAGTAACACAGACACACACTTACGCCAAGTAACAAAGACAGACACTGATACCCAGTAACAAAGACATACACTGATACCCAGTAACACAGACATACACTTACTCCAAGTAACAAAGACATACACTGACACCAAGTAGCAAAGACATACACTTACACCAAGTAACAAAGACATACACTGACACCAAGTAAAAAATACATACACTTACACCAAGTAACAAAGACATACACTGACACCAAGTAACAAAGACATACACTTACACCAAGTAACACAGACATACAATGACACCAAGTAACAAAGACATACACTTACACCAAGTAACAAACACTTGCACTGACACCAAGTAACAAAGACATACACTGATAGCCAGTAACACAGACACACACTTACACAAAGTAACACAGACATACACTGACTCCAAGTAACAAAGACACACACTGATACCCAGTAACACAGACACACACTTACACCAAGTAACAAAGACAGACAATGACACCAAGTAACAAAGACATACACTGATACCCATTAACACAGACACACACTTACACCAAGTAACAGAGACATACACTGACAACAAGTAACAAAGGCATACACTTACAACAAGTAACAAAGACATGCACTGACACCAAGTAACAAAGACGGGCACTTACACCAAGTAACAAAGACATACACTGACACCAAGTAACAAAGACATACACTTACACCAAGTAACACTGACATACACTGACACCAAGTAACAAAGACACACACTTACACCAAGTACACAGACATACACTGACAGCAATTAACGAAGACATACACTGACAGCAAGTATCACAGACACACACTTACACCAAGTAACAAAGACAGACACTGATACCCAGTAACAAAGACATACACTGATTCCCAGTAACACAGACATACACTTACTCCAAGTATCAAAGACATACACTGACATCAAGTAGCAAAGACATACAATGATACCCAGTAACACAGACATACACTTACTTCAAGTATCAAAGACATACACTGACACCAAGTAGCAAAGACATACACTTACACCAAGTAACAAAGACATACACTTACACCAAGTAACACAGACATACACTGACACCAAGTAACAAAGACATACACTTACACCAAGTAACAAAGACTTACACCGACACCAAGTAACAAAGACATACACTGATACCCAGTAACACAGACACACATTTACACCAAGTAACACAGACATACACTGACTCCAAGTAACAAAGACATACACTGATAACCAGTAACACAGACACACACTTACACCAAGTAAAAAAGACAGACAATGACACCAAGTAACAAAGACATACACTGATACACATTAACACAGACACACACTTACACCAAGTAACAAAGACACACACTTACGCCAAGTACACAGACATACACTGACAGCAAGTAACAAAGAAATACACTGACAGCAAGTAACACAGACACACACTTACACCAAATAACAAAGACAGACACTGATACCCAGTAACAAAGACAAACACTGATACCCAGTAACACAGACACACACTAACACCAAGTCACAAAGACATACACTGACACCCAGTAACAAAGAAACACACTGACACCCAGTAACAGAGACACACACTTACACCAAGTAACACAGACATACACTGACAGCAAGTATCAAAGACATACACTGACACCAAGTATCAAAGACATACACTGACACCAAGTAACAAAGACATACACTTACACCAAGTAACAAAGACATACACTGATACCCAGTAACACAGACACACAATTACACCAAGTAACAAAGACAGACACTGAAACCCAGTAACAGAGACACTCACTTACACCAAGTCACAAAGACATACACTGACACCCAGCAACGAAGACATCCACTGACACAAATTAACAAAGACATTCACTGATACCCAGAAACACAGACACACACTTACACCAAGTAACAAAGACATACACTGATACCCAGCCACACAGACACACACTTACTCCAAGTATCACAGACGTACACAGACACCAAGTAACAAAGACATACACTGGTACCCAGTAACACAGACACACACTGAGACCATGTAACAAAGACATACACTGACACCAAGTAACAAAGACATACACTGACAACAAGTAACAAAGACATACAACTACACCAAGTAACACAGACATACACTGACACCAAGTAACAAAGACACACACTTAGACCAAGTAACACAGACATACACTGACACCAAGTAACAAAGACATCCACTGATACCCAGTATCACAGACACACACTTACACCAAGTAACAAAGACATACACTTACACCAAGTAACAAAGACATACACTGATACCCAGTAACACAGACATACACTTACACCAAGTAACAAATACAGACACTGAAACCCAGTAACAGAGACACTCACTTACACCAAGTCACAAAGACATACACTGACACCCAGCAACGAAGACATACACTGACAGCCAGTAACAAAGACACACACTGACACCAAGTAACAAAGACACACACTGACACCAAGTAACAAAGACATCCACGGACACAAATTAACAAAGACATACACTGATGCCCAGTAACACAGACACACACTTACACCAAGTAACAAAGACATACACTGATAACCAGCCACACAGACACACACTTACACCAAGTATCACAGACATACACAGACATAAAGTAACAAAGACATACACTGATACCCAGCAACACAGACACACACTTACACCATGTAACAAAGACATACACTGACACCAAGTAACAAAGACATACACTGACAACAAGTAACAAAGACATACACTTACACCAAGTAACACAGACATACACTGACACCAAGTAACAAAGACACACAGTTAGACCAAGTAACAGAGACATACACTGACACCAAGTAACAAAGACATACACTGATACCCAGTATCACAGACACACACTTACACCAAGTAACAAAGACATACACTTACACCAAGTAACAAAGACATACACTGATACCCAGTAACACAGACACACACTTACAACAAGTAACAAACACAGACACAGAATCCCAGTAACAGAGACACTCACTTACACCAAGTCACAAAGACATACACTGACACCCAGCAACGAAGACATACACTGACAGCCAGTAACAAAGACAAACACTGACACCAAGTAACAAAGACACACACTGACACCAAGTAACAAAGACATCCACGGACACAAATTACAAAGACATACACTGATGCCCAGTAACACAGACACACACTTACACCAAGTAACAAAGACATACACTGATACCCAGTCACACAGACACACACTTACACCAAGTATCACAGACATACACAGACACCAAGTAACAAAGACATACACTGATACCCAGTAACACAGACACACACTTACACCATGTAACAAAGACATACACTGACACCAATTAACAAAGACATGCACTGACAACAAGTAACAAAGACATACACTTACACCAGGTAACACAGGCATACACTGATACCCAGTAACACAGACACACACTTACACCATGTAACAAAGACATACACTGACACCAATTAACAAAGACATGCACTGACAACAAGTAACAAAGACATACACTTACACCAGGTAACACAGACATACACTGACACCAAGTAACAATGACAGACACTGATTCCCAGTAACACAGACACACACTTGCACCAAGTCACAAAGACATAAACTGACACACAGTAACAAAGACAGACAATGACACCCAGTAACAAAGGCACACACTGACACCAAGTAACAAAGACATACACTGATACCCAGGATCACAGACACACACTTACACCAAGTAACAAAGACATACACTGACACCAAGTAACAAAGCCATTAACTGATACCCAGTAACACAGACACACAGTTACACCAAGTAACAAAGACATACACTGACACCAAGTAACAAAGACATACACTGATACCCAGTAGCACAGACATACACTTACACCAAGTAACAAAGTCATACACTGATACTCAGTTACAAAGACACACCCTTGCACCAAGTAACAAAGACATTCACTTCCACCAAGTAACAAAGACTTACACTGACACCAAGTAACAAAGACATACACTGATACCCAGTAACACAGACACACACTTACACCATGTAACAAAGACATACACTGACACCAAGTAACACAGACAAACACTGACACCAAGTAACAAAGACATACACTGATAGCCAGTAACACAGACACACACTTACACTAAGTAACAATGACAGACACTGATTCCCAGTAACACAGACACACACTTACACCAAGTCACAAAGACATAACCTGACACCCAGTAACAAAGACACACAATGACACCAAGTAACAAAGGCACACACTGACACCAAGTAACAAGGACATACACTGATACCCAGTAACACAGACACACACTTACACCAAGTAACAAAGACATACACTGACACCAAGTAACAAAGCCATTCACTGATACCCAGTAACACAGACACACACTTACACCAAGTAACAAAGACATACACTTTCACCAAGTAACAAAGACATACACTGAAACCCAGTTACACAGACACACACTTACACCAAGTAACAAAGACATTCACTGACACCAAGTAACAAAGACATACACTGACACCAAGTGACAAAGTCATGCACTGACACCCAGTAACAAAGACATACACTTGCACCAAGTACCAAAGACATACACTTACACAAAGTAACAAAGACATACACTGACAACAAGTAGCAAAGACATACACTGATACCCAGTAACACAGACACACACTTACACCAAGTAACACAGACATACACTGACACGAAGTTACAAAGACATACACTGACACCAACTAACAAAGACATACACTGATACCCAGTAACACAGACACACACTTACACCAAGTAACAAAGACAGACACAGACACCAAGTAACAAAGACATACACTGATACCCAGTAACACAGACACACATTTACACCAAGTAACAGAGACATACACTGAAACCAAGTAACAAAGACATACACTTACACCAAGTAACAAAGACATGCACTGACACCAAGTAACAAAGACATACACTGATACCCAGTAACACAGACACACACTTCCACCAAGTAACAAAGACAGACACTGAAACCCAGTAACAGAGACACTCACTTACACCAAGTCACAAAGACATACACTGACACCCAGCAACAAAGTCATACACTGACACACAGTAACAAAGACACACACTGACACCAAGTAACAAAGACACACACTGATACCCAGTAACACAGACATACACTTACTCCAAGTATCAAAGACAGACACTGACACCAAGTAGCAAAGACATACACTTACACCAAGTAACAAAGACATACACTGACAGCAAGTAACAAAGACATACACTGACACCAAGTAACACAGACATACACTGACACCAAGTAACAAAGACATACACTGATACCCAGTAACACAGACACACACTTACACCAAGTAACAAAGACAGACACAGACACCAAGTAACAAAGACATACACTGATACCCAGTAACACAGACACACATTTACACCAAGTAACAGAGACATACACTGAAACCAAGTAACAAAGACATACACTTACACCAAGTAACAAAGACATGCACTGACACCAAGTAACAAAGACATACACTGATACCCAGTAACACAGACACACACTTCCACCAAGTAACAAAGACAGACACTGAAACCCAGTAACAGAGACACTCACTTACACCAAGTCACAAAGACATACACTGACACCCAGCAACAAAGTCATACACTGACACACAGTAACAAAGACACACACTGACACCAAGTAACAAAGACACACACTGATACCCAGTAACACAGACATACACTTACTCCAAGTATCAAAGACAGACACTGACACCAAGTAGCAAAGACATACACTTACACCAAGTAACAAAGACATACACTGACAGCAAGTAACAAAGACATACACTGACACCAAGTAACACAGACATACACTGACACCAAGTAACAAAGACATATACTGATACCCAGTAACACAGACACACAATTACACCAAGTCACAAAGACATAACCTGACACCCAGTAACAAAGACACACAATGACACCAAGTAACAAAGTCACACACTGACACCAAGTAACAAGGACATACACTGATACCCAGTAACACAGACACACACTTACACCAAGTAACAAAGACATACACTGACACCAAGTAACAAAGCCATTCACTGATACCCAGTAACACAGACACACACTTACACCAAGTAACAAAGACATACACTGTCACCAAGTAACAAAGACATACACTGAAACCCAGTAGCACAGACACACACTTTCACCAAGTAACAAAGGCATACACTGATACTCAGTTACACAGACACACACTTACAGCAAATAACAAAGACATTCACTGACACCAAGTAACAAAGGCATACACTGACACCAAGTGACAAAGTCATACACTGACACCCAGTAACAAAGACATACACTTGCACCAAGTACCAAAGACATACACTTACACAAAGTAACAAAGACATACACTGACAACAAGTAGCAAAGACATACACTGATACCCAGTAACACAGACACACACTTACACCAAGTAACACAGACATACACTGACACGAAGCAACAAAGACATACACTGACACCAAGTAACAAAGACATACACTGATACCCAGTAACACAGACACACACTTACACCAAGTAACAAAGACAGACACAGACACCAAGTAACAAAGACATACACTGATACCCAGTAACACAGACACTCACTTACAACAAGTAACAAAGACATACACTTACACCAAGTCACAAAGACATGCACTGACACCAAGTAACAAAGACATACACTGATACCCAGTAACACAGACACACACTTCCACCAAGTAACAAAGACAGACACTGAAACCCAGTAACAGAGACACTCACTTACATCAAGTCACAAAGACATACACTGACACCCAGAAACAAAGACATACACTGACACACAGTAACAAAGACACACACTGACACCAAGTAACAAAGACACACACTGATACCCAGTAACACAGACATACACTTACTCCAAGTATCAAAGACAGACACTGACACCAAGTAGCAAAGACATACACTTACACCAAGTAACAAAGACATACACTGACAGCAAGTAACAAAGACATACACTTACACCAAGTAACAAAGACATACACTGACACCAAGTAACAAAGACATACACTTACACCAAGTAACAAAGACAGACAATGACACCAAGTAACAAAGACATACACTGATACCCAGTAACACAGACACACACTTACACCAAGTAACAGAGACATACACTGAAACCAAGTAACAAAGACATACACTTACACCAAGTAACAAAGACATGCACTGACACCAAGTAACAAAGACACACACTGATACCCAGTAACACAGACATACACTTACTCCAAGTATCAAAGTCAGACACTGACACCAAGTAGCAAAGACATACACTGACACACAGTAACAAAGACACACACTGACACCAAGTGACAAAGACACACACTTACACCATGTACACAGACATACACTTACACCAAGTAACAAAGAAAGAAACTGATACCCAGTAACACAGACACACACTGACCCCCAGTAACAAAGACACACACTGACACAAAGTAACAAAGACACACACTGACACCAACAAAGACATACACAGACACCAAGTAACGAAGACATACACTGATAACCAGTAACACAGACAAACACTTACACCAAGTATCACAGACATACACAGACACCAAGTAACAAAGACCTACACTGATACCCAGTGACACAGACACACTCTTACACGAAGTAACAAAGACACACACTGATACCCAGGAACACAGACACACACTTACACCAAGTATCACAGACATACACAGACACCAACTAACAAAGACATACACTGATACCCAGAAACACAGACAAACACTTACACCACGTAACGAAGACATACACTGACACCAAGTAACAAATACATACACTTACAGCAAATAATACAGACATACACTGGCACCAAGCAACAGAGATATACACTTACACCAACTAACAAAGACACACACTTCCACCATGTTACACAGACATACACTTACACTAAGAAACAAAGACATGCACTTACACCAAGTAAGAAAGACACACACTTACACCAAGTAACACAGACCTACACTGACACCAAGTAACAAAGACATACACTGACACCCAGCAACACAGACACACTCTTACACCAAGTAACAAAGACAGACACTGATACCCAGTAACACAGGCACACACTTACACCAAGTATCAAAGACATGCACTGACACCAAGTAGCAAAGACATACACTTACACCATTTAACAAAGACATACACTTGCACCAAGTAACAAAGACATACTCTGACACCAAGTAACAAAGACACACAGTTACACCAAGTAACACAGGCATACACTGACACCAAGTAACAAAGACATACACTGATACCCAGTAACACAGACACACACTTACACCAAGTAACAAAGACATACACTGATACCCAGCAACACAGACACAAACTTACACCAAGTAACAAAGAAAGACACTGATACCCAGTAACACAGACATACATTTACACCAAGTATCAAAGACAAACACTGACACCAAGTAACAAAGACACACAGTTACACCAAGTAACACAGACATACACTGACACCAAGTAACAAAGACATACACTGATACCCAGTAACACAGACACACACTTACACCAAGTAACAAAGACAGACACTGAGACCCAGTAACACAGACACACACTTACACCAGGTCACAAAGACACAGACTGACATCCAGTAACAAAGACAGACACTGAAACCCAGTAACACAGACACACACTTACACCAAGTAACAAAGACAGAGACTGAAACCCAGCAGCACAGACACACACTGACACCCAGTAACAAAGACATACACTGCACCCAGTGAGAAAGAAGCACACTGACACACAATAACAAAGACATTCACTGATACCCAGTAACAAAGACATACACTGACACCAATTAACAAAGACACACACTGATACCCAGTAATACAGACACACACTTACACCAAGTAACAAAGACATACAGTGACACCAAGTAACAAAGACATGCACTGACACCAAGTAACAAAGGCAGAAACTGACACCAAGTAACAATGACAAACACTTGACACCCAGGAACACAGATACACACTGACACCCAGTAACAAAGAGAAAAACTGAGACCAAGGAACAAAGACACACAATGACACCAAGTAACAAAGACATCCACTTACACCAAGTACAAAGACATACACTGACACCAAGTAACAAAGACATACAATTGTACCCAGTAACATAGACACGCTCTGACACCCAGTAACAAAGACATACACTGACACCAAGGAACAAAGACAGACACTGATACCCAGTAACACAGACACACACTTACACCAAGTAACAAAGATATGCACTTACACCAAGTAAGAAAGACACATACTTACACCAAGTAACACAGACCTACGCTGACACCAAGTAACAAAGACATATACTGATTCCCAACAACACAGACACACTCTTACACCAAGTAACAAAGACATACACTGACACCCAGTAAAAAAGACACGCACTGACACCCAGTAACAAAGACACACACTGACACCAAGTAACAAAGACATACACTGACACCCAGTAACACAGACACACACTTAAACAAAGTAACAAAGACATACACTGATACCAATTAAGAAATACATACACTGATACCCAGTGACACAGACACACACTTACTCCAAGTAACAAAGACATGCACTGACACCAAGTAACAAAGACATACACTTACACCAAGTAACAAAGACATACACTTACACCAAGTAAAAAAGACATACATTGACACCAAGTAACAAAGACAGACACTGAGACCCAGTAACACAGACACACACTTACACCTGGTCACAAAGCCACACACTGACATCCAGTAACAAAGACAGACACTGAAACCCAGTAACACAGACACACACTTACACCAAGTAACAAAGACAGAGACTGAAACCCAGCAGCACAGACACACACTTACACCAAGTAACAAAGACACACACTGACACCCAGTAACAAAGACATACACTGCACCCAGTGAGAAAGAAGCACACTGACACACAGTAACAAAGACATACACTGATACCCAGTAACAAAGACATACACTGACACCAATTCACAAAGACACACACTGATACCCAGTAATACAGACACACACTTACACCAAGTAACAAAGACATACACTGACACCAAGTAACAAAGACATGCACTGACACCAAGTAACAAAGGCAGAAACTGACACCAAGTAACAATGACAAACACTTGACACCCAGGAACACAGATACACACTGACACCCAGTAACAAAGAGAAAAACTGACACCAAGTAACAAAGACACAGAATGACACCAAGTAACACAGACATGCACTGACACCAAGTAACAAAGACATCCACTTACAACAAGTACAAAGACATACACTGACACCAAGTAACAAAGACATGCAATTGTACCCAGTAACACAGACATGCTCTGACACCCAGTAACAAAGACATACACTGACACCAAGTAACAAAGACAGACACTGCTACCCAGTAACACAGACACACACTTACACCAAGTAACAAAGTCATGCACTTACACCAAGTAAGAAGGACACAAACTTACACCAAGTAACACAGACAGACACTGATACCCAGTTACAAAGACATGCACTGACACCCTGTAACAAAGACTCACACTGTCACCAAGTAACAAAGACATAAACCTACACCAAGTAACAAAGACATACACTGACACCCAGTAACAAAGACACGCACTGACACCCAGTAACAAAGACACACACTGACACCAAGCAACAAAGACATGCACTGATACCCAGTAACACAGACACACACTTAAACAAAGTAACAAAGACATACACTGATACCAATTAAGAAAGACATACACTGATACCCAGTGACACAGGCACACACTTACACCAAGTAACAAAGACATGCACTGACACCAAGTAACAAAGACATACAATTACACCAAGTAACAAAGACATACACTTACACCAAGTAAAAAAGACATACATTGACACCAAGTAACAAAGACATACACTAACACCAACTAACAAAGACACACACTTACACCAAGTAACACAGACATACACTGACAACAAGTAACAAAGACATACACGTACGCCAGGTAACAAAGACACACACTTACACCAAGTAACAAAGATATACACTGACACCAAGTAACAAAGACATACACTTACACCAAGTCATACAGACATGCACTGACACCAAGTAACAACTACATAGACTGACACCAAGCAACAAAGACACAAACTTACAACATGTAACACAGACAAACACTGACACCAAGTATCACAGACATACACAGACACCAACTAACAAAGACATACACTGATACCCAGAAACACAGACAAACACATACACCACGTAACAAAGACATACACTGAAACCAAGTAACAAAGGCATACACTTACACCAAGTAAAAATGACGTGCACTGGCACCAAGTAACAAAGACGTACACTTACACCAAGTAACAAAGACATGCACTGAGACCAAGTAACAAAGACATACACTTACACCAAGTAACACAGACATACACTGACACCAAGTAACAAAGACATACACTGACACCAAGTAACAAAGACATACACTTACACCATGTGACAAAGAAATGCACTGACACCAAGTAACAAAGACATACACCGATACCCAGTAACACAGACACACACTTACACCAAGTAACACAGACATACACTGACACCATTTAACAAATACATACACTGACACCAAGTAACAAAGATATGCACTGATACCCAGTAACACAGACACACACTTACACCAAGTAACAAAGACTGACAATGACACCAAGTAAAAAAGACATACACTGACACCAAGTAACAAAGACTTACACTTACACCAACTAACAAAGGCACACACTTACACCAAGTAACACTGACATACACTGACACCAAGTAACAAAGACATAAACTTACGCCAAGTAACAAAGTCACACACTTACACCAAGTAACAAAGACATACACTGACAACAAGTACCAAAGACATACACTTACACCAAGTCATACAGACATACACTGACACAAAGTAACAACTACATATACTGACACCAAGCAACAAAGACACAAACTTACAACAAGTAACAAAGACAAACACTGACACCAAGTATCAAAGACATACACTGACACCAATTAACAAAGACATACACTTACACCAAGTAACAAAGACATTTACTGACACCCAGTAACACAGACACACACTTACACCAAGTAACAAAGACAGACACTGATACCCCGTAACACAGACAGACACTTACACCAAGTCACAAAGACATACACTGACACCAATTAACAAAGACATACACTTACACCAAGTAACAAAGACATTTACTGACACCCAGTAACACAGACACACACTTGCACCAAGTAACAAAGACAGACACTGATACCCCGTAACACAGACAGACACTTACACCAAGTCACAAAGACATACACTGACACCCAGTAACAAAGACATACGCTGACAACAAGTAACAAAGACAAACACTGTCACCAAGTAACAAAGGCATACAGTTACACAAAGTAACAATGACATACACTGACACCAAGTAACAAAGACATAAACTGAGACCCAGTAACACAGACTCACACTTACACGAAGTAACAAAGACATACACTGACACCCAGTAACACAGACACACACTTACAGCAAGTATCACAGACATACACAGACACCAACTAACAAAGACATACACTGATACCCAGAAACACAGACAAACACTTCCACCACGTAACAAAGACATACACTGACACCAAGTAACAAAGGCATACACTTACACCAAGTAACAATGACGTGCACTGGCACCAAGAAACAAAGACGTACACTTACACCAAGTAACAAAGACATGCACTGACACCAAGTAACAAAGACATACACTTACACCAAGTAACACAGACATACACTGACACCAAGTAACAAAGACATACACTGACACCAAGTAACAAAGACATACACTTCCACCATGTGACAAAGACATACACTGACACCAAGTAACAAAGACAAACACTAATACCCAGTAACACAGACACACACTTACACCAAGTAACACAGACATACACAGACACCAAGTAACAAAGACATACACTGACACCAAGTAACAAAGTCATACACTGACACCAAGTAACAAAGACACACAGTTACACCAAGTAACACGGACATACACTGACACCAAGTAACAAAGACATACACTGATACCCAGTAACAAAGACACACACTTACACCAACTTACACAGACCTACACTGACACTAAGTAACAAAGTCATACACTGACACCCAGCAACACAGACACACTCTTACACCAAGTAACAAAGTCAGACACTGATACCCAGTAACACAGGCACACTCTTACACCGAGTAACAAAGACTTACACTGATACCCAGTAACGCAGACACACACTTACACCAAGGGACAAAGACATACACTGACACCAAGTAACAAAGACATACACATACACCAAGTCACACAGACATACACTGACACCAAGTAACAAAGACATACAATTACACCAACTAGCAAAGACACACACTTACACCAAGTAACACAGACATACACTGACACCAAGTAACAAAGACATACACTTACGCCAATTAACAAAGACACACACTTACAACAAGTAACAAAGACATACACTGACACCAAGTAACAAAGACATACACTGACACCAAGTCATACAGACATACACTGACACCAAGTAACAACTACATATACTGACACCAAGTTACAAAGACACAAACTTACAACAAGTAACACAGACATACACTTACACCAAGTAACAAAGACAGACACTGATACCCCGTAACACAGACAGACACTTACACCAAGTCACAAAGACATACACTGACACCCAGTAACAAAGACATACACTGACACCAAGTAACAAAGGCATACAGTTACACCAAGTAACAATGACATACACTGACACCAAGTAACAAAGACATAAACTGAGACCCAGTAACACAGACTCACACTTACACGAAGTAACAAAGACATACACTGACACCCAGTAACACAGACACACACTTACAGCAAGTATCACAGACATACACAGACACCAACTAACAAAGACATACACTGATACCCAGAAACACAGACAAACACTTACACCACGTAACAAAGACATACACTGACACCAAGTAACAAAGGCATACACTTACACCAAGTAACAATGACGTGCACTGGCACCAAGAAACAAAGACGTACACTTACACCAAGTAACAAAGACATGCACTGACACCAAGTAACAAAGACATACACTTACACCAAGTAACACAGACATACACTGACACCAAGTAACAAAGACATACACTGACACCAAGTAACAAAGACATACAGTTCCACCATGTGACAAAGACATACACTGACACCAAGTAACAAAGACATACACTAATACCCAGTAACACAGACACACACTTACACCATTTAACACAGACATACACAGACACCAAGTAACAAAGACATACACTGACACCAAGTAACAAAGTCATACACTGACACCAAGCAACAAAGACACACAGTTACACCAAGTAACACGGACATACACTGACACCAAGTAACAAAGACATACACTGATACCCAGTAACAAAGACACACACTTACACCAAGTTACACAGACCTACACTGACACTAAGTAACAAAGTCATACACTGACACCCAGCAACACAGACACACTCTTACACCAAGTAACAAAGTCAGACACTGATACCCAGTAACACAGGCACACTCTTACACCAAGTAACAAAGACTTACACTGATACCCAGTAACGCAGACACACACTTACACCAAGGGACAAAGACATACACTGACACCAAGTAACAAAGACATACACTTACACCAAGTCACACAGACATACACTGACACCAAGTAACAAAGACATACAGTTGCACCAACTAGCAAAGACACACACTTACACCAAGTAACACAGACATACACTGACACCAAGTAACAAAGACATACACTTACGCCAATTAACAAAGACACACACTTACACCAAGTAACAAAGACATACACTGACACCAAGTAACAAAGACATACACTGACACCAAGTCATACAGACATACACTGACACCAAGTAACAACTACATATACTGAAACCAAGTAACAAAGACACAAACTTACAACAAGTAACACAGACATACACTTACACCAAGTAACAAAGACATACACTGATACCCAGTAACACAGACACACACTTACACCAAGTAACAAAGACATACACTGACACCCAGTAACACAGACACACACTTACACCAAGTAACAATGACAGACACTGATTCCCACTAACACAGACACACACTTACACCAAGTCACAAAGACATAAACTGACACCCAGTAACAAAGACATACACTAACACCCAGTAACAAAGACAAACAATGACACCAAGTAACAAAGGCACACACTGACACCAAGTAACAAAGGCATACACTGATACCCAAAAACACAGACACACACTTACACCAAGTAACAAAGACATACTCTGACACAAAGTAACAAAGACATTCACTGATGCCCAGTAACACAGACACACACTTCCACCAAGTAACAAAGACATACACTGATACCCAGTAGCACAGACAAACACGGACACCAAGTAACAAAGACATACATCGACACCCAGTAACAAAAACATACACTGACACCCAGTAACAAAAACATGCACTGACACCAAGCAACAAAGACATGCACTGAAACCAAGTAACAAAGACGTACACTTACACCAAGTAACAAAGACATGCACTTACACCAAGTAACAAAGACATACACTGACACCAAGTAACAAAGACATACACTTAGAACAAGTAACAAATACATTCACTGATCCCCAGTAACACAGACACACACTTACACCAAGTAACAAAGAAATACACTGTCACCAAGTAACAAACACATACACTTACACCAAGTAACAAAGACATACACTGACACCAAGTAACAAAGACATACACTGATACCCAGTAACACAGACACAGACTTACACCAAGTAACACAGACATACACTGACACCAAGTAACAAAGACATACACTGACACCAAATAACAAAGACGTACACTGATACCCAGTAACACAGACACACACTTACACCAATTAACATAGACATACACTGACACCAAGTAACAAAGACATGCACTTACACCAAGTAACAAAGACATGCACTGACACTAAGTAACAAAGACATACACTTACACCAAGTAACAAAGACATACACTGACACCAAGTAACAAAGACATACACTTAGACCAAGTAACACAGACATACACTGACAAAAAGTAACAAAGGGATACACTGACACCCAGGAACACAGACACACACTTGCACCAAGTAACAAAGACAGAAACTGAGACACAGTAACACAGACACACACTTACACCAAGTCACAAAGACATACACTGACACCCAGTAACAAAGACAAACACTGACCCCCAGTAACAAAGACACACACTGACACCAAGTAACAAAGACATACACAGACACCAAGTAACGAAGACATACACTGATGCCCAGTAACACAGACACACACTTGCACCAAGTATCACAGACATACACAGACACCAAGTAACAAAGACATACACTTACACCAAGTCACACAGACATACACTGACACCAAGTAAGAAAGACATACAATTACACCAACTAACAAAGACACACACTTACACCAAGTAACACAGACATACACTGACACCAAGTAACAAAGACATACACTTACGCCAAGTAACAAAGACACACACTTACACCAAGTAACAAAGACATACACTGACACCAAGTAACGAAGACATACACTTACACCAAGTCATACAGACATACACTGACACCAAGTAACAACTACATATACTGACACCAAGTAACAAAGACACAAACTTACAACAAGTAACAATGACATACACTGACACCAAGTATCAAAGACATACACTGACACCAAGTAACAAAGACATACACTTACACCAGGTAACAAAGACATACACTGACACCCAGTAACACAGACACACACTTACACCATGTAACAAAGACAGACACTGATACCCAGTAACACAGACACACACTTACACCAAGTCACAAAGACATACACTGACACCCAGTAACAAAGACATACAGTGACACCCAGTAACAACGACACACACTGACACCAAGTAACAAAGACACACACTGACACCAAGTAACAAAGACATACACTGACACCAAGTAACAAAGACATACACTGAGACCCAGTAACACAGACACACACATACACGAAGTAACAAAGACATACACTGATACCCAGTAATACAGACACACACTTACACCAAGTATCACAGACATACACAGACACCAACTAACAAAGACATACACTGATACCCAGTAACACAGACACACACTTACACCACGTAACAAAGACATAAACTGACACCAAGTAACAAAGGCATACACTTACACCAAGTAACAAAGACACACACTTACACCAAGTAACACAGACATACACTGACACCAAGTAACAAAGACATACACTTACGCCAATTAACAAAGACACACACTTACAACAAGTAACAAAGACATACACTGACACCAAGTAACAAAGACATACACTGACACCAAGTCATACAGACATACACTGACACCAGGTAACAACTACATATACTGACACCAAGTAACAAAGACACAAACTTACAACAAGTAACACAGACATACACTTACACCAAGTAACAAAGACATACACTGATACCCAGTAACACAGACACACACTTACACCAAGTAAAAAGACATACACTGACACCCAGTAACACAGACACACACTTACACCAAGTAACAATGACAGACACTGATTCCCAGTAACACAGACACACACTTACACCAAGTCACAAAGACATAAACTGACACCCAGTAACAAAGACATACACTGACACCCAGTAACAAAGACAAACAATGACACCAAGTAACAAAGGCACACACTGACACCAAGTAACAAAGACATACACTGATACCCAAAAACACAGACACACACTTAAACAAAGTAACAAAGACATACACTGATAGCAATTAAGAAAGACATACACTGATACCCAGTGACACAGGCACACACTTACACCAAGTAACAAAGACATGCACTGACACCAAGTAACAAAGACATACACTTACACCAAGTAACAAAGACATACACTTACACCAAGTAAAAAAGACATACATTGACACCAAGTAACAAAGACATACACTAACACCAACTAACAAAGACACACACTTACACCAAGTAACACAGACATACACTGACAACAAGTAACAAAGACATACACGTACGCCAAGTAACAAAGACACACACTTACTCCAAGTAACAAAGATATACACTGACACCAAGTAACAAAGACATACACTTACACCAAGTCATACAGACATGCACTGACACCAAGTAACAACTACATATACTGACACCAAGCAACAAAGACACAAACTTACAACATGTAACACAGACAAACACTGACACCAAGTATCACAGACATACAAAGACACCAACTAACAAAGACATACACTGATACCCAGAAACACAGACAAAAACTTACACCACGTAACAAAGACATACACTGAAACCAAGTAACAAAGGCATACACTTACACCAAGTAAAAATGACGTGCACTGGCACCAAGTAACAAAGACGTACACTTACACCAAGTAACAAAGACATGCACTGAGACCAAGTAACAAAGACATACACTTACACCAAGTAACACAGACATACACTGACACCAAGTAACAAAGACATACACTGACACCAAGTAACAAAGACATACACTTACACCATGTGACAAAGACATGCACTGACACCAAGTAACAAAGACATACACTGATACCCAGTAACACAGACACACACTTACACCAAGTAACACAGACATACACTGACACCATTTAACAAATACATACACTGACACCAAGTAACAAAGATATGCACTGATACCCAGTAACACAGACACACACTTACACCAAGTAACAAAGACAGACAATGACACCAAGTAAAAAAGACATACACTGACACCAAGTAACAAAGACTTACACTTACACCAACTAACAAAGGCACACACTTACACCAAGTAACACTGACATGCACTGACACCAAGTAACAAAGACATAAACTTACGCGAAGTAAAAAAGTCACACACTTACACCAAGTAACAAAGACATACACTGACAACAAGTACCAAAGACATACACTTACACCAAGTCATACAGACATACACTGACACAAAGTAACAACTACATATACTGACACCAAGCAACAAAGACACAAACTTACAACAAGTAACAAAGACAAACACTGACACCAAGTATCAAAGACATACACTGACACCAATTAACAAAGACATACACTTACACCAAGTAACAAAGACATTTACTGACACCCAGTAACACAGACACACACTTACACCAAGTAACAAAGACAGACACTGATACCCCGTAACACAGACAGACACTTACACCAAGTCACAAAGACATACACTGACACCCAGTAACAAAGACATACGCTGACAACAAGTAACAAAGACATACACTGACACCAAGTAACAAAGGCATACAGTTACACCAAGTAACAATGACATACACTGACACCAAGTAACAAAGACATAAACTGAGACCCAGTAACACAGACTCACACTTACACGAAGTAACAAAGACATACACTGACACCCAGTAACACAGACACACACTTACACCACGTAACAAAGACATACACTGACACCAAGTAACAAAGGCATACACTTACACCAAGTAACAATGACGTGCACTGGCACCAAGAAACAAAGACGTACACTTACACCAAGTAACAAAGACATGCACTGACACCAAGTAACAAAGACATACACTTACACCAAGTAACACAGACATACACTGACACCAAGTAACAAAGACATACACTGACACCAAGTAACAAAGACATACAGTTCCACCATGTGACAAAGACATACACTGACACAAAGTAACAAAGACATACACTAATACCCAGTAACACAGACACACACTTACACCATTTAACACAGACATACACAGACACCAAGTAACAAAGACATACACTGACACCAAGTAACAAAGTCATACACTGACACCAAACAACAAAGACACACAGTTACACCAAGTAACACGGACATACACTGACACCAAGTAACAAAGACATACACTGATACCCAGTAACAAAGACACACACTTACACCAAGTTACACAGACCTACACTGACACTAAGTAACAAAGTCATACACTGACACCCAGCAACACAGACACACTCTTACACCAAGTAACAAAGTCAGACACTGATACCCAGTAACACAGGCACACTCTTACACCAAGTAACAAAGACTTACACTGATACCCAGTAACGCAGACACACACTTACACCAAGGGACAAAGACATACACTGACACCAAGTAACAAAGACATACACTTACACCAAGTCACACAGACATACACTGACACCAAGTAACAAAGACATACAATTACACCAACTAGCAAAGACACACACTTACACCAAGTAACACAGACATACACTGACACCAAGTAACAAAGACATACACTTACGCCAATTAACAAAGACACACGCTTACACCAAGTAACAAAGACATACACTGACACCAAGTAACAAAGACATACACTGACACCAAGTCATACAGACATACACTGACACCAAGTAACAACTACATATACTGAAACCAAGTAACAAAGACACAAACTTACAACAAGTAACACAGACATACACTTACACCAAGTAACAAAGACATACACTGATACCCAGTAACACAGACACACACTTACACCAAGTAACAAAGACATACACTGACACCCAGTAACACAGACACACACTTACACCAAGTAACAATGACAGACACTGATTCCCAGTAACACAGACACACACTTACACCAAGTCACAAAGACATAAACTGACACCCAGTAACAAAGACATACACTAACACCCAGTAACAAAGACAAACAATGACACCAAGTAACAAAGGCACACACTGACACCAAGTAACAAAGGCATACACTGATACCCAAAAACACAGACACACACTTACACCAAGTAACAAAGACATACTCTGACACAAAGTAACAAAGACATTCACTGATGCCCAGTAACACAGACACACACTTCCACCAAGTAACAAAGACATACACTGATACCCAGTAGCACAGACACACACGGACACCAAGTAACAAAGACATACACTGACACCCAGTAACAAAAACATACACTGACACCCAGTAACAAAAACATGCACTGACACCAAGCAACAAAGACATGCACTGAAACCAAGTAACAAAGACGTACACTTACACCAAGTAACAAAGACATACACTTACACCAAGTAACAAAGACATACACTGACACCAAGTAACAAAGACATACACTTAGAACAAGTAACAAATACATTCACTGATCCCCAGTAACACAGACACACACTTACACCAAGTAACAAAGAAATACACTGACACCAAGTAACAAACACATACACTTACACCAAGTAACAAAGACATACACTGACACCAAGTAACAAAGACATACACTGATACCCAGTAACACAGACACAGACTTACACCAAGTAACACAGACATACACTGACACCAAGTAACAAAGACATACACTGACACCAAGTAACAAAGACGTACACTGATACCCAGTAACACAGACACACACTTACACCAATTAACATAGACATACACTGACACCAAGTAACAAAGACATGCACTTACACCAAGTAAGAAAGACATACACTGACACAAAGTAACAACTACATATACTGACACCAAGCAACAAAGACACAAACTTACAACAAGTAACAAAGACAAACACTGACACCAAGTATCAAAGACATACACTGACACCAATTAACAAAGACATACACTTACACCAAGTAACAAAGACATTTACTGACACCCAGTAACACAGACACACACTTACACCAAGTAACAAAGACAGACACTGATACCCCATAACACAGACAGACACTTACACCAAGTCACAAAGACATACACTGACACCCAGTAACAAAGACATACGCTGACAACAAGTAACAAAGACATACACTGACACCAAGTAACAAAGGCATACAGTTACACCAAGTAACAATGACATACACTGACACCAAGTAACAAAGACATAAACTGAGACCCAGTAACACAGACTCACACTTACACGAAGTAACAAAGACATACACTGACACCCAGTAACACAGACACACACTTACAGCAAGTATCACAGACATACACAGACACCAACTAACAAAGACATACACTGATACCCAGAAACACAGACAAACACTTACACCACGTAACAAAGACATACACTGACACCAAGTAACAAAGGCATACACTTACACCAAGTAACAATGACGTGCAGTGGCACCAAGAAACAAAGACGTACACTTACACCAAGTAACAAAGACATGCACTGACACCAAGTAACAAAGACATACACTTACACCAAGTAACACAGACATACACTGACACCAAGTAACAAAGACATACACTGACACCAAGTAACAAAGACATACAGTTCCACCATGTGACAAAGACATACACTGACACCAAGTAACAAAGACATACACTAATACCCAGTAACACAGACACACACTTACACCATTTAACACAGACATACACAGACACCAAGTAACAAAGACATACACTGACACCAAGTAACAAAGTCATACACTGACACCAAGCCACAAAGACACACAGTTACACCAAGTAACACGGACATACACTGACACCATGTAACAAAGACATACACTGATACCCAGTAACAAAGACACACACTTACACCAAGTTACACAGACCTACACTGACACTAAGTAACAAAGTCATACACTGACACCCAGCAACACAGACACACTCTTACACCAAGTAACAAAGTCAGACACTGATACCCAGTAACACAGGCACACTCTTACACCAAGTAACAAAGACTTACACTGATACCCAGTAACGCAGACACACACTTACACCAAGGGACAAAGACATACACTGACACCAAGTAACAAAGACATACACTTACACCAAGTCACACAGACATACACTGACACCAAGTAACAAAGACATACAATTACACCAACTAGCAAAGACACACACTTACACCAAGTAACACAGACATACACTGACACCAAGTAACAAAGACATACACTTACGCCAATTAACAAAGACACACACTTACACCAAGTAACAAAGACATACACTGACACCAAGTAACAAAGACATACACTGACACCAAGTCATACAGACATACACTGACACCAAGTAACAACTACATATACTGAAACCAAGTAACAAAGACACAAACTTACAACAAGTAACACAGACATACACTTACACCAAGTAACAAAGACATACACTGATACCCAGTAACACAGACACACACTTACACCAAGTAACAATGACAGACACTGATTCCCAGTAACACAGACACACACTTACACCAAGTCACAAAGACATAAACTGACACCCAGTAACAAAGACATACACAAACACCCAGTAACAAAGACAAACAATGACACCAAGTAACAAAGGCACACACTGACACCAAGTAACAAAGGCATACACTGATACCCAAAAACACAGACACACACTTACACCAAGTAACAAAGACATACTCTGACACAAAGTAACAAAGACATTCACTGATGCCCAGTAACACAGACACACACTTCCACCAAGTAACAAAGACATACACTGATACCCAGTAGCACAGACACACACGGACACCAAGTAACAAAGACATACACTGACACCCAGTAACAAAAACATACACTGACACCCAGTAACAAAAACATGCACTGACACCAAGCAACAAAGACATGCACTGAAACCAAGTAACAAAGACGTACACTTACACCAAGTAACAAAGACATACACTTACACCAAGTAACAAAGACATACACTGACACCAAGTAACAAAGACATACACTTAGAACAAGTAACAAATACATTCACTGATCCCCAGTAACACAGACACACACTTACACCAAGTAACAAAGAAATACACTGACACCAAGTAACAAACACATACACTTACACCAAGTAACAAAGACATACACTGACACCAAGTAACAAAGACATACACTGATACCCAGTAACACAGACACAGACTTACACCAAGTAACACAGACATACACTGACACCAAGTAACAAAGACATACACTGACACCAAGTAACAAAGACGTACACTGATACCCAGTAACACAGACACACACTTACACCAATTAACATAGACATACACTGCCCCCAGCGATTTAACATCCGCAGCACTTAAAGCAGCCAGAAGTACTGCACAAAGAACAGCTAGGCGTTGCGCAAACGACTACTGGCAACACCTATGCAGTCATATTCAGCTGGCCTCAGACACCGGAAACATCAGAGGAATGTATGATGGCATGAAGAGAGCTCTTGGGCCAACCATCAAGAAGATCACCCCCCTCAAATCTAAATCGGGGGACATAATCACTGACCAACGCAAACAGATGGACCGCTGGGTTGAGCACTACCTAGAACTGTACTCCAGGGAGAATGCTGTCACTGAGACTGCCCTCAATGCAGCCCAGCCTCTACCAGTCATGGATGAGCTGGACATACAGCCAACCAAATCGGAACTCAGTGATGCCATTGATTCCCTAGCCAGCGGAAAAGCCCCTGGGAAGGACAGCATTACCCCTGAAATAATCAAGAGTGCCAAGCCTGCTATACTCTCAGCACTACATGAACTGCTATGCCTGTGCTGGGACGAGGGAGCAGTACCCCAGGACATGCGCGATGCCAACATCATCACCCTCTATAAAAACAAAGGTGACCGCGGTGACTGCAACAACTACCGTGGAATCTCCCTGCTCAGCATAGTGGGGAAAGTCTTTGCTCGAGTCGCTCTGAACCGGCTCCAGAAGCTGGCCGAGCGCGTCTACCCTGAGGCACAGTGTGGCTTTCGTGCAGAGAGATCGACTATTGACATGCTGTTCTCCCTTCGTCAGATACAGGAGAAATGCCGTGAACAACAGATGCCCCTCTACATTGCTTTCATTGATCTCACCAAAGCCTTTGACCTCGTCAGCAGACGTGGTCTCTTCAGACTACTAGAAAAGATCGGATGTCCACCAAAGCTACTAAGTATCATCACCTCATTCCATGACAATATGAAAGGCACAATTCAACATGGTGGCTCCTCATCAGAGCCCTTTCCTATCCTGAGTGGTGTGAAACAGGGCTGTGTTCTCGCACCCACACTTTTTGGGATTTTCGTCTCCCTGCTGCTTTCACATGCGTTCAAATCCTCTGAAGAAGGAATTTTCCTCCACACAAGATCAGGGGGCAGGTTGTTCAACCTTGCCCGTCTAAGAGCGAAGTCCAAAGTACGGAAAGTCCTCATCAGAGAACTCCTCTTTGCTGACGATGCTGCTTTAACATCTCACACTGAAGAATGCCTGCAGAGTCTCATCGACAGGTTTGCGTCTGCCTGCAATGAATTTGGCCTAACCATCAGCCTCAAGAAAACGAACATCATGGGGCAGGATGTCAGAAATGCTCCATCCATCAATATTGGCGACCACGCTCTGGAAGTGGTTCAAGAGTTCACCTACCTAGGCTCAACTATCACCAGTAACCTGTCTCTAGATGCAGAAATCAACAAGCGCATGGGTAAGGCTTCCACTGCTATGTCCAGACTGGCCAAGAGAGTGTGGGAAAATGGCGCACTGACACGGAACACAAAAGTCCGAGTGTATCAGGCCTGTGTCCTCAGTACCTTGCTCTACGGCAGCGAGGCCTGGACAACGTATGCCAGCCAAGAGCGACGTCTCAATTCATTCCATCTTCGCTGCCTTCGGAGAATACTTGGCATCAGGTGGCAGGACTATATCTCCAACACAGAAGTCCTTGAAGCGGCCAACATCCCCAGCTTATACACACTACTGAGTCAGCGGCGCTTGAGATGGCTTGGCCATGTGAGCCGCATGGAAAATGGCAGGATCCCCAAGGACACATTGTACAGTGAGCTCGCCACTGGTATCAGACCCACCGGCCGTCCATGTCTCCGTTATAAAGACGTCTGCAAACGCGACATGAAATCGTGTGACATTGATCACAAGTCGTGGGAGTCAGTTGCCAGCATTCGCCAGAGCTGGCGGGCAGCCATAAAGACAGGGCTAAATTGTGGCGAGTCGAAGAGACTTAGTAGTTGGCAGGAAAAAAGACAGAGGCGCAAGGGGAGAGCCAACTGTGCAACAGCCCCAACAAACAAATTTCTCTGCAGCACCTGTGGAAGAGCCTGTCACTCCAGAATTGGCCTTTATAGCCACTCCAGGCGCTGCTTCACAAACCACTGACCACCTCCAGGCGCGTATCCATTGTCTCTCGAGATAAGGAGGCCCAAAAGAAAAAAAACACTGACACCAAGTAACAAAGACATGCACTTACACCAAGTAACAAAGACATGCACTGACACCAAGTAACAAAGACATACACTTACACCAAGTAACAAAGACATACACTGACACCAAGTAACAAAGACATACACTTAGACCAAGTAACACAGACATACACTGACAAAAAGTAACAAAGGCATACACTGACACCCAGGAACACAGACACACACTTGCACCAAGTAACAAAGACAGAAACTGAGACACAGTAACACAGACACACACTTACACCAAGTCACAAAGACATACACTGACACCCAGTAACAAAGACAAACACTGACCCCCAGTAACAAAGACACACACTGACACCAAGTAACAAAGACACACACTGACACCAAGTAACAAAGACATACACAGACACCAAGTAACGAAGACATACACTGATGCCCAGTAACACAGACACACACTTGCACCAAGTATCACAGACATACACAGACACCAAGTAACAAAGACATACACTTACACCAAGTCACACAGACATACACTGACACCAAGTAAGAAAGACATACAATTACACCAACTAACAAAGACACACACTTACACCAAGTAACACAGACATACACTGACACCAAGTAACAAAGACATACACTTACGCCAAGTAACAAAGACACACACTTACACCAAGTAACAAAGACATACACTGACACCAAGTAACGAAGACATACACTTACACCAAGTCATACAGACATACACTGACACCAAGTAACAACTACATATACTGACACCAAGTAACAAAGACACAAACTTACAACAAGTAACAATGACATACACTGACACCAAGTATCAAAGACATACACTGACACCAAGTAACAAAGACATACACTTACACCAGGTAACAAAGACATACACTGACACCCAGTAACACAGACACACACTTACACCAAGTAACAAAGACAGACACTGATACCCAGTAACACAGACACACACTTACACCAAGTCACAAAGACATACACTGACACCCAGTAACAAAGACATACAGTGACACCCAGTAACAACGACACACACTGACACCAAGTAACAAAGACACACACTGACACCAAGTAACAAAGACATACACTGACACCAAGTAACAAAGACATACACTGAGACCCAGTAACACAGACACACACTTACACGAAGTAACAAAGACATACACTGATACCCAGTAATACAGACACACACTTACACCAAGTATCACAGACATACACAGACACCAACTAACAAAGACATACACTGATACCCAGTAACACAGACACACACTTACACCACGTAACAAAGACATAAACTGACACCAAGTAACAAAGGCATACACTTACACCAAGTAACAAAGACAGACACTTACGCCAAGTAACAAAGACATACACTGACACCAAGTAACAAAGACATACACTGATACCCAGTAACACAGACACACACTTACACCAAGTAACACAGACATACACTGACAACGAGTAACAAAGACATACACTGGCACCAAGTAACAAAGACATACACTGACACCCAGTAACACAGACACAGACTTACACCAAGTAACAAAGACAGACAATGACACCAAGTGACAAAGACATACACTGATACCCAGTAACACAGACACACACTTACACCAAGTTACAGAGACATACACTGACACCAAGTAACAAAGACATACACTTACACCAAGTAACAAAGACATACACTGACACCAAGTAACAAAGACATACACTTCGACCAATTAACACAGACAGAAACTGATACCCAGTAACACAGACACACATTTACACTAAGTCACAAATACATACACTGACACCCAGTAACAAAGACAAACACTGACCCCCAGTAACAAAGACACACACTGACACAAAGTAACAAAGACACACACTGACACCAAGAAAGGCATACACAGACATCAAGTAACGAAGACATACACTGATAACCAGTAACACAGACAAACACTTACACCAAGTATCACAGACATACACAGACACCAAGTAACAAAGACCTACACTGATACCCAGTGACACAGACACACTCTTACACGAAGTCACAAAGACACACACTGATACCCAGGAACACAGACACACACTTACACCAAGTATCACAGACATACACAGACACCAACTAACAAAGACATACACTGATACCCAGAAACACAGACAAACACTTACACCACGTAACGAAGACATACACTGACACCAAGTAACAAATACATACACTTACACCAAATAACACAGACATACACTGGCACCAAGCAACAGAGATATACACTTACAAAAACTAACAAAGACACACACTTCCACCATGTGACACAGACATACACTTACACTAAGAAACAAAGACATGCACTTAAACCAAGTAAGAAAGACACACACTTACACCAAGTAACACAGACCTACACTGACACCAAGTAACAAAGACATACACTGACACCCAGCAACACAGACACACTATTACACCAAGTAACAAAGACAGACACTGATACCCAGTAAGACAGGCACACACTTACACCAAGTATCAAAGACATGCACTGACACCAAGTAGCAAAGACATACACTTACACCATTTAACAAAGACATACACTTACACGAAGTAACAAAGACATACACTGATACCCAGTAACACAGACACACACTTACACCAGGTAGCACAGACATACACAGACACCAACTAACAAAGACATACACTGATACCAAGTAACACAGACACACACTTACACCACGTAACAAAGACATACACTGACACCAAGTAACAAAGGCATACACTTACACCAAGTAACAAAGACGTGCACTGTCACCAAGTAATAAAGACGTACACTTACACCAAGTAACAAAGACAGACACTTACGCCAAGTAACAAAGACATACACTGACACCAAGTAACAAAGACATACACTGATACCCAGTAACACAGACACACACTTACACCAAGTAACACAGACATACACTGACAACTAGTAACAAAGACATACACTGGCAGCAAGTAACAAAGACACACACTGACACCCAGTAACAAAGACATACACTTACACCAAGTAACAAAGACATACACTGACACCAAGTAACAAAGACATACACTTACACCAAGTGACAAAGACATACACTGACACCAAGTAACAAAGACATACACTTAGACCAATTAACACAGACATACACTGACACCAAGTAACAAAGGCATACACTGACACCCAGGAACACAGACATGCACTTACACCAAGTAACAAAGAGAGAAACTGATACCCAGTAACACAGACACACACTTACACTAAGTCACAAAGACATACACTGACACCCAGTAACAAAGACAAACACTGACCCCCAGTAACAAAGACACACACTGACACAAAGTAACAAAGACACACACTGACACCAACAAAGACATACACAGACACCAAGTAACGAAGACATACACTGATAACCAGTAACACAGACAAACACTTACACCAAGTATCACAGACATACACAGACACCAAGTAACAAAGACCTACACTGATACCCAGTGACACAGACACACTCTTACACGAAGTAACAAAGACACACACTGATACCCAGGAACACAGACACACACTTACACCAAGTATCACAGACATACACAGACACCAACCAACAAAGACATACACTGATACCCAGAAACACAGACAAACACTTACACCACGTAACGAAGACATACACTGAAACCAAGTAACAAATACATACACTTACACCAAATAACACAGACATACACTGGCACCAAGCAACAGAGATATACACTTACACCAACTAACAAAGACACACACTTCCACCATGTTACACAGACATACACTTACACTAAGAAACAAAGACATGCACTTACACCAAGTAAGAAAGACACACACTTACACCAAGTAACACAGACCTACACTGACACCAAGTAACAAAGACATACACTGACACCCAGCAACACAGACACACTCTTACACCAAGTAACAAAGACAGACACTGATACCCAGTAACACAGGCACACACTTACACCAAGTATCAAAGACATGCACTGACACCAAGTAGCAAAGACATACACTTACACCATTTAACAAAGACATACACTTGCACCAAGTAACAAAGACATACACTGACACCAAGTAACAAAGACACACAGTTACACCAAGTAACACAGGCATACACTGACACCAAGTAACAAAGACATACACTGACACCCAGCAACACAGACACACTCTTACACCCAGTAACAGAGACATACACTGACACCAAGTAACAAAGACATACACTTACACCAAGTGACAAAGACATACACTGACACCAAGTAACAAAGACATACACTTAGACCAATTAACACAGACAAACACTGACACCAAGTAACAAAGGCATACACTGACACCCAGGAACACAGACACACACTTACACCAAGTAACAAAGAAAGAAACTGATACCCAGTAACACAGACACACACTTACACTAAGTCACAAAGACATACACTGACACCCAGTAACAAAGACAAACACTGACCCCCAGTAACAAAGACACACACTGACACAAAGTAACGAAGACATACACTGATAAACAGTAACACAGACAAACACTTAACCAAGTATCACAGACATACACAGACACCAAGTAACAAAGACCTACACTGATACCCAGTGACACAGACACACTCTTACACGAAGTAACAAAGACACACACTGATACCCAGGAACACAGACACACACTTACACCAAGTATCACAGACATACACAGACACCAACTAACAAAGACATACACTGATACCCAGAAACACAGACAAACACTTACACCACGTAACGAAGACATACACTGACACCAAGTAACAAATACATACACTTACACCAAATAACACAGACATACACTGGCACCAAGCAACAGAGATATACACTAACACCAACTAACAAAGACACACACTTCCACCATGTTACAGAGACATACACTTACACTAAGAAACAAAGACATGCACTTACACCAAGTAAGAAAGACACACACTTACACCAAGTAACACAAACCTACACTGACACCAAGTAACAAAGACATACACTGACACCCAGCAACACAGACACACTCTTACACCAAGTAACAAAGACAGACACTGATACCCAGTAACACAGGCACACACTTACACCAAGTATCAAAGACATGCACTGACACCAAGTAGCAAAGACATACACTTACACCATTTAACAAAGACATACACTTGCACCAAGTAACAAAGACATACACTGACACCAAGTAACAAAGACACACAGTTACACCAAGTAACACAGGCATACACTGACACCAAGTAACAAAGACATACACTGACACCCAGCAACACAGACACACTCTTACACCAAGTAACAAAGACAGACACTGATACCCAGTAACACAGACAAACACTTACACCAAGTAACAAAGACATACACTGATACCCAGCAACACAGACACAAACTTACACCAAGTAACAAAGAAAGACACTGATACCCAGTAACACAGACATACATTTACACCAAGTATCAAAGACAAACAGACACCAAGTAACAAAGACACACAGTTACACCAAGTAACACAGACATACACTGACACCAAGTAACAAAGACATACACTGATACCCAGTAACACAGACACACACTTACACCAAGTAACAAAGACAGACACTGATACCCAGTAACACAGACACACACTTACACCAAGTAACCGAGACATACACTGACACCAAGTAACAAAGACATACACTTACACCAAGTGACAAAGACATACACTGACACCAAGTAACAAAGACATACACTTAGACCCATTGACACAGACATACACTGACACCAAGTAACAAAGGCATACACTGACACCAAGTGACAAAGACATACACTGACACCAAGTAACAAAGACATACACTTAGACCAATTGACACAGACACACACTTACACCAAGTAACAAAGAAAGAAACTGATACCCAGTAACACAGACACACACTTACACTAAGTCACAAAGACATACACTGACACCCAGTAACAAAGACAAACACTGACCCCCAGTAACAAAGACACACACTGACACAAAGTAACAAAGACACACACTAACACCAACAAAGACATACACAGACACCAAGTAACGAAGACATACACTGATAACCAGTAACACAGACAAACACTTACACCAAGTATCACAGACATACACAGACACCAAGTAACAAAGACCTACACTGATACCCAGTGACACAGACACACTCTTACACGAAGTAACAAAGACACACACTGATACCCAGGAACACAGACACACACTTACACCAAGTATCACAGACATACACAGACACCAACTAACAAAGACATACACTGACACCAAGTAACAAATACATACACTTACACCAAATAACACAGACATACACTGGCACCAAGCAACAGAGATATACACTTACACCAACTAACAAAGACACACACTTCCACCATGTTACACAGACATACACTTACACTAAGAATTAAAGACATGCACTTACACCAAGTAAGAAAGACACACACTTACACCAAGTAACACAGACCTACACTGACAACAAGTAACAAAGACATACACTGACACCCAGCAACACAGACACACTCTTACACCAAGTAACAAAGACATACACTGACACCAAGTAACAAAGACACACAGTTACACCAAGTAACACAGGCATACACTGACACCAAGTAACAAAGACATACACTGACACCCAGCAACACAGACACACTCTTACACCAAGTAACAAAGACAGACACTGATACCCAGTAACACAGACACACACTTACACCAAGTAACAAAGACATACACTGATACCCAGCAACACAGACACAAACTTACACCAAGTAACAAAGAAAGACACTGATACCCAGTAACACAGACATACATTTACACCAAGTATCAAAGACAAACACTGACACCAAGTAACAAAGACACACAGTTACACCAAGTAACACAGACATACACTGACACCAAGTAACAAAGACATACACTGACACCCAGTAACACAGACACACACTTACACCAAGTAACAAAGACAGACACTGAGACCCAGTAACACAGACACACACTTACACCAGGTCACAAAGACACACACTGACATCCAGTAACAAAGACAGACACTGAAACCCAGTAACACAGACACACACTTACACCAAGTAACAAAGACAGAGACTGAAACCCAGCAGCACAGACACACACTGACACCCAGTAACAAAGACATACACTGCACCCAGTGAGAAAGAAGCGCACTGACACACAGTAACAAAGACATACACTGATACCCAGTAACAAAGACATACACTGACACCAATTAACAAAGACACACACTGATACCCAGTAATACAGACACACACTTACACCAAGTAACAAAGACATACAGTGACACCAAGTAACAAAGACATGCACTGACACCAAGTAACAAAGGCAGAAACTGACACCAAGTAACAATGACAAACACTTGACACCCAGGAACACAGATACACACTGACACCCAGTAACAATGAGAAAAACTGACACCAAGTAACAAAGACATCCACTTACACCAAGTACAAAGACATACACTGACACCAAGTAACAAAGACATACAATTGTACCCAGTAACACAGACACGCTCTGACACCCAGTAACAAAGACATACACTGACACCAAGTAACAAAGACAGACACTGCTACCCAGTAACACAGACACACACTTACACCAAGTAACAAAGTCATGCACTTACACCAAGTAAGAAAGACACATACTTACACCAAGTAACACAGACAGACACTGATACCCAGTTACAAAGACATGCACTGACACCCTGTAACAAAGACTCACACTGACACCAAGTAACAAAGACATACACCTACACCAAGTAACAAAGACATACACTGACACCCAGTAACAAAGACACGCACTGACACCCAGTAACAAAGACGCACACTGACACCAAGTAACAAAGACAAACACTGATACCCAGTAACACAGACACACACTTAAACAAAGTAACAAAGACATACACTGATACCAATTAAGAAAGACATACACTGATACCCAGTGACAAAGACATGCACTGACACCCTGTAACAAAGACTCACACTGACACCAAGTAACAAAGACATACACCTACACCAAGTAACAAAGACACACACTGACACAAAGTATACAAAGACATGCACTGACACCAAGTAACAAAGACATACACTTACACCAAGTAACAAAGACATACACTTACACCAAGTAAAAAAGACATACATTGACACCAAGTAACAAAGACAGACACTAACACCAACTAACAAAGACACACTCTTACACCAAGTAACACAGACATACACTGACAACAAGTAACAAAGACATACACGTACGCCAAGTAACAAAGACACACACTTACACCAAGTAACAAAGATATACACTGACACCAAGTAACAAAGACATACACTTACACCAAGTCATACAGACATGCACTGACACCAAGTAACAACTACATATACTGACACCAAGCAACAAAGACACAAACTTACAACATGTAACACAGACAAACACTGACACCAAGTATCACAGACATACACAGACACCAACTAACAAAGACATACACTGATACCCAGAAACACAGACAAACACTTACACCACGTAACAAAGACATACACTGAAACCAAGTAACAAAGGCATACACTTTCTTTTGGGCCTCCTTATCTCAAAAGATATACTGAGACCAAGCAACAAAGACACAAACTTACAACATGTAACACAGACAAACACTTACACCAAGTAACAAAGACATACACTGATACCCAGTAACACAGACACACACTTACACCAAGTAACACAGACATACACTGACACCATTTAACAAATACATACACTGACACCAAGTAACAAAGATATGCACTGATACCCAGTAACACAGACACACACTTACACCAAGTAACAAAGACAGACACTGACACCAAGTAACAAAGACTTACACTTACACCAACTAACAAAGGCACACACTTACACCAAGTAACACTGACATACACTGACACCAAGTAACAAAGACATAAACTTACGCCAAGTAACAAAGTCACACACTTACACCAAGTAACAAAGACATACACTGACAACAAGTACCAAAGACATACACTTACACCAAGTCATACAGACATACACTGACACAAAGTAACAACTACATATACTGACACCAAGCAACAAAGACACAAACTTACAACAAGTAACAAAGACAAACACTGACACCAAGTATCAAAGACATACACTGACACCAATTAACAAAGACATACACTTACACCAAGTAACAAAGACATTTAGTGACACCCAGTAACACAGACACACACTTACACCAAGTAACAAAGACAGACACTGATACCCAGTAACACAGACAGACACTTACACCAAGTCACAAAGACATACACTGACACCCAGTAACAAAGACATACGCTGACAACAAGTAACAAAGACATACACTGACACCAAGTAACAAAGGCATACAGTTACACCAAGTAACAATGACATACACTGACACCAAGTAACAAAGACATAAACTGAGACCCAGTAACACAGACTCACACTTACACGAAGTAACAAAGACATACACTGACACCCAGTAACACAGACACACACTTACAGCAAGTATCACAGACATACACAGACACCAACTAACAAAGACATACACTGATACCCAGAAACACAGACAAACACTTACACCACGTAACAAAGACATACACTGACACCAAGTAACAAAGGCATACACTTACACCAAGTAACAATGACGTGCACTGGCACCAAGAAACAAAGACGTACACTTACACCAAGTAACAAAGACATGCACTGACACCAAGTAACAAAGACATACACTTACACCAAGTAACACAGACATACACTGACACCAAGTAACAAAGACATACACTGACACCAAGTAACAAAGACATACACTTCCACCATGTGACAAAGACATACACTGACACCAAGTAACAAAGACATACACTAATACCCAGTAACACAGACACACACTTACACCAAGTAACACAGACATACACAGACACCAAGTAACAAAGACATACACTGACACCAAGTAACAAAGTCATACACTGACACCAAGTAACAAAGACACACAGTTACACCAAGTAACACGGACATACACTGACACCAAGTAACAAAGACATACACTGATACCCAGTAACAAAGACACACACTTACACCAAGTTACACAGACCTACACTGACACTAAGTAACAAAGTCATACACTGACACCCAGCAACACAGACACACTCTTACACCAAGTAACAAAGTCAGACACTGATACCCAGTAACACAGGCACACACTTACACCAAGTATCAAACACATGCACTGACACCAAGTTGCAAAGACATACACTTACACCAAGTGACAAAGACATACACTTACACCAGGTAACAAAGACATACACTGACACCAAGTAACAAAGACACACAGTTACACCAAGTAACAAAGACACACAGTTACACCAAGTAACACGGGCATACACTGACACCAAGTAACAAAGACATACACAGATACCCAGTAACACAGACACACACTTACACCAAGTAACAAAGACAGACACTGATACCAAGTAACAAAGGCATACACTTACACCAAGTAACAATGACGTGCACTGGCACCAAGAAACAAAGACGTACACTTACACCAAGTAACAAAGACATGCACTGACACCAAGTAACAAAGGCATACACTTACACCAAGTAACAATGACGTGCACTGGCACCAAGAAACAAAGACGTACACTTACACCAAGTAAGAAAGACATGCACTGACACCAAGTAACAAAGACATACACTTACACCAAGTAACACAGACATACACTGACACCCAGCAACACAGACACACTCTTACACCAAGTAATAAAGTCAGACACTGATACCCAGTAACACAGGCACACACTTACACCAAGTATCAAACACATGCACTGACACCAAGTAGCAAAGACATACACTTACACCAAGTGACAAAGACATACACTTACACCAAGTAACAAAGACATACACTGACACCAAGTAACAAAGTCATACACTGATACCCAGTAACACAGACACACACTTACACCAAGTAACAAAGACAGACAATGACACCAAGTAACAAAGACATACACTGATACCCAGTAACACAGACACACACTTACACCAAGTAACAGAGACATACACTGACACCAAGTTAGAAAGACATACACTTACACCAAGGAACAAAGACATACACTGACACCAAGTAACAAAGACATACACTTAGACCAAGAAACACAGACATACACTGACACCAAGTAACAAAGGCATACACTGACTGCCAGGAACACAGACACACACTTACACCAAGTAACAAAGACAGAAACTGATACCAAGTAACGAAGACATACACTGATACCCAGTAACACAGACACACACTTACACCAAGTATCACAGACACACACAGACACCAAGTACCAAAGACTTACACTGACACCCAGAAACACAGACAAACACTGACACCTGACACCACGTAACAAAGTCATACACTGACACCAAATAACACAGACATAAACTGAAACCAAGCAACAAAGATATACACTTACACCAACTAACAATGACACAGACTTACACCAAGTTACACAGACCTACACTGAAACTAAGTCACAAAGACATACACTGACACCCAGCAACACAGACACACTCTTACACCAAGTAACAAAGTCAGACACTGATGCCCAGTAACACAGGCACACACGTACACCAAGTATCAAACACATGCACTGACACCAAGTAGCAAAGACATACACTTACACCAAGTGACAAAGACATACACTTACACCAAGTACCAAAGACATACACTGACACCAAGTAACAAAGACACACAGTTACACCAAGTAACAAAGACACACAGTTACACCAAGTAACACGGGAATACACTGACACCAAGTAACAAAGACATACACTGATACCCAGTAACACAGACACACACTTACACCAAGTAACAAAGACAGACACTGATACCCAGTAACACAGACACACACTTACACCAGGTCACAAAGACACACACTGACATCCAGTAACAAAGACAGACACTGAAACCCAGTAACACAGACACACACTTACACCAAGTATCAAACACATGCACTGACACCAAGTAGCAAAGACATACACTTACACCAAGTAACAAAGACATACACTTACACCAAGTAACAAAGACATACACTGACACCAAGTAACAAAGACACACAGTTACACCAAGTAACACGGACATACACTGACACCAAGTAACAAAGACAAACACTGATACCCAGTAACACAGACACACACTTACACCAAGTAACAAAGACAGACACTGATACCCAGTAACACAGACACACACTTACACCAGGTCACAAAGACACACACTGACATCCAGTAACAAAGACAGACACTGAAACCCAGTAACACAGACACACACTTGCACCAAGTAACAAAGACAGAGAATGAAACCCAGCAACACAGGCACACACTTACACCAAGTCACAAAGACACACACTGACACCCAGTAACAAAGACATACACTGCACCCAGTGAGAAAGAAACACACTGACACACAGTAACAAAGACATACACTGATACCCAGTAACAAAGACAGACACTGACACCAATTCACCAAGACATACACTGATACCCAGTAATACAGACACATACTTACACCAAGCAACAAAGACATACACTGACACCAAGGAACAAAGACATACACTGACACAAAGTAACAAAGACAGACTCTTACTCGAAGTAACAAAGACAGACACTGACACCAAGTAACAATGACAAACACTGACACCCAGGAACACAGATACACACTGACACACAGTAACAAAGAGAAAAACTGACACCAAGTAACAAAGACACACACTGACACCAAGTCGCACAGACATACACTGACACCAAGTAACAAAGACATCCACTTACACCAAGTGCAAAGACATACACTGACACCAAGTAACAAAGACATACAATTATACCCAGTAACACAGACACGCTCTGACACCCAGTAACAATGACATACAGTGACACCAAGTAACAAAGACAGACACTGATACCCAGTAACACAGACACACACTTACACCAAGTAACAAAGACATGCACTTACACCAAGTAAGAAAGACACACACTTACACCAAGTAACACAGACCTACGCTGACACCAAGTAACAAAGACATATACTGATTCCCAGCAACACAGACACACTCTTACACCAAGTAACAAAGACAGACACTGATACCCAGTAACAAAGACATGCAGTGACACCCAGTAACAAAGACTCACACTGACACCAAGTAACAAAGGCATACACTTACACCAAGTAACAAAGACATACACTGACACCCAGTAACAAAGACACGCACTGACACCCAGTAACAAAGACACACACTGACACCAAGTAACAAAGACATGCACTGATACCCTGTCACACAGACACACACTTACAAAAAGTAACAAAGACATACACTGATACCAATTAAGAAAGACATACACTGATATCCAGTAACACAGACACACACTTACACCAAGTAACAAAGACATACACTTACACCAAGTAAAAAGGACATACACTGACACCAAGTAACAAAGACATACACTGATACCCAGCAACACAGACATACACTTACTCCAAGTATCAAAGACATACACTGACACCAAGTAGCAAAGACATACACTTACACCAAGTAACAAAGACATACACTGACACCAAGTAACAAAGACATGCACTGACACCAAGTAACAAAGACATACACTTACACCAAGTAACACAGACATACACTGACACCACGTAACAAAGACACACACTTACACCAAGTACACAGACATACACTGACAGCAAGTAACAAAGACAAACACTGACAACAAGTAACACAGACACACACTTACGCCAAGTAACAAAGACAGACACTGATACCCAGTAACAAAGACATACACTGATACCCAGTAACACAGACATACACTTACTCCAAGTATCAAAGACATACACTGACACCAAGTAGCAAAGACATACACTTACACCAAGTAACAAAGACATACACTGACACCAAGTAACAAAGACATACACTTACACCAAGTAACACAGACATACACTGACACCAAGTAACAAAGACATACACTTACACCAAGTAACAAACACTTGCACTGACACCAAGTAACAAAGACATACACTGATAGCCAGTAACACAGACACACACTTACACAAAGTAACACAGGCATACACTGACTCCAAGTAACAAAGAAACACACTGATACCCAGTAACACAGACACACACTTACACCAAGTAACAAAGACAGACAATGACACCAAGTAACAAAGACATACACTGATACCCATTAACACAGACACACACTTACACCAAGTAACAGAGACATACACTGACAACAAGTAACAAAGGCATACACTTACAACAAGTACACAGACATACACTGACAGCAAGTAACAAAGACAAACACTGACAGCAAGTAACACAGACACACACTTACGCCAAGTAACAAAGACAGACACTGATACCCAGTAACAAAGACATACACTGATACCCAGTAACACAGACATACACTTACTCCAAGTAACACAGACATACACTGACACCAAGTAACAAAGACATACACTTACACCAAGTAACAAACACTTGCACTGACACCAAGTAACAAAGACATACACTGATAGCCAGTAACACAGACACACACTTACACAAAGTAACACAGGCATACACTTGACTCCAAGTAACAAAGACACACACTGATACCCAGTAACACAGACACACACTTACACCAAGTAACAAAGACAGACAACGATACCAAGTAACAAAGACATACACTGATACCCACTAACACAGACACACACTTACACCAAGTAACAGAGACATACACTGACAAAAAGTAACAAAGGCATACACTTACAACAAGTAACAAAGACATGCACTGACTCCAAGTAACAAAGACGGACACTTACACCAAGTAACAAAGACATACACTGACACCAAGTAACAAAGACATACACTTACACCAAGCAACACAGACATACACTGACACCAAGTAACAAAGACACACACTTACACCAAGTACACAGACATACACTGACAGCAAGTAACGAAGACATACACTGACAGCAAGTAACACAGACACACACTTACACCAAGTAACAAAGACAGACACTGATACCCAGTAACAAAGACATACACTGATTCCCAGTAACACAGACATACACTTACTCCAAGTATCAAAGACATACACTGACACCAAGTAGCAAAGACATACACTGATACCCAGTAACACAGACAAACACTTACTCCAAGTATCAAAGACATACACTGACACCAAGTAGCAAAGACATACACTTACACCAAGTAACAAAGACATACACTGACACCAAGTAACAAAGACATACACTTACACCAAGTAACACAGACATACACTGACACCAAGTAACAAAGACATACACTTACACCAAGTAACAAAGACTTACACTGACACCAAGTAACAAAGACATACACTGATACCCAGTAACACAGACAAACACTGATACCCAGTAACACAGACACACACTTACACCAAGTAACAAAGACAGACACTGATACCCAGTAACACAGACACACACTTACACCAGGTCACAAAGACACACACTGACATCCAGTAACAAAGACAGACACTGAAACCCAGTAACACAGACACACACTTACACCAAGTAACAAAGACAGAGAATGAAACCCAGCAACACAGGCACACACTTACACCAAGTCACAAAGACACACACTGACACCCAGTAACAAAGACAAACACTGCACCCAGTGAGAAAGAAACACACTGACACACAGTAACAAAGACATACACTGATACCCAGTAACAAAGACAGACACTGACACCAATTCACCAAGACATACACTGATACCCAGTAATACAGACACACACTTACACCAAGCAACAAAGACATACACTGACACCAAGGAACAAAGACATACACTGACACAAAGTAACAAAGACAGACTCTTACTCGAAGTAACAAAGACAGACACTGACACCAAGTAACAATGACAAACACTGACACCCAGGAACACAGATACACACTGACACACAGTAACAAAGAGAAAAACTGACACCAAGTAACAAAGACACACACTGACACCAAGTAGCACAGACATACACTGACACCAAGTAACAAAGACATACACTTACACCAAGTAACAAACACTTGCACTGACACCAAGTAACAAAGACATACACTGATAGCCAGTAACACAGACACACACTTACACAAAGTAACACAGGCATACACTGACTCCAAGTAACAAAGACACACACTGATACCCAGTAACACAGACACACACTTACACCAAGTAACAAAGACAGACAATGACACCAAGTAACAAAGACATACACTGATACCCATTAACACAGACACACACTTACACCAAGTAACAGAGACATACACTGACAACAAGAAACAAAGGCATACACTTACAACAAGTACACAGACATACACTGACAGCAAGTAACAAAGACAAACACTGACAGCAAGTAACACAGACACACACTTACGCCAAGTAACAAAGACAGACACTGATACCCAGTAACAAAGACATACACTGATACCCAGTAACACAGACATACACTTACTCCAAGTATCAAAGACATACACTGACACCAAGTAGCAAAGACATACACTTACACCAAGTAACAAAGACATACACTGACACCAAGTAACAAAGACATACACTTACACCAAGTAACACAGACATACACTGACACCAAGTAACAAAGACATACACTTACACCAAGTAACAAACACTTGCACTGACACCAAGTAACAAAGACATACACTGATAGCCAGTAACACAGACACACACATACACGAAGTAACACAGGCATACACTGACTCCAAGTAACAAAGACACACACTGATACCCAGTAACACAGACACACACTTACACCAAGTAACAAAGACAGACAACGACACCAAGTAACAAAGACATACACTGATACCCACTAACACAGACACACACTTACACCAAGTAACAGAGACATACACTGACAACAAGTAACAAAGGCATACACTTACAACAAGTAACAAAGACATGCACTGACACCAAGTAACAAAGACGGACACTTACACCAAGTAACAAAGACATACACTGACACCAAGTAACAAAGACATACACTTACACCAAGCAACACAGACATACACTGACACCAAGTAACAAAGACACACACTTACACCAAGTACACAGACATACACTGACAGCAAGTAACGAAGACATACACTGACAGCAAGTAACACAGACACACACTTACACCAAGTAACAAAGACAGACACTGATACCCAGTAACAAAGACATACACTGATTCCCAGTAACACAGACATACACTTACTCCAAGTATCAAAGACATACACTGACACCAAGTAGCAAAGACATACACTGATACCCAGTAACACAGACATACACTTACTCCAAGTATCAAAGACATACACTGACACCAAGTAGCAAAGACATACACTTACACCAAGTAACAAAGACATACACTGACACCAAGTAACAAAGACATACACTTACACCAAGTAACACAGACATACACTGACACCAAGTAACAAAGACATACACTTACACCAAGTAACAAAGACTTACACTGACACCAAGTAACAAAGACATACACTGATACCCAGTAACACAGACACACACTTACACCAAGTAACACAGACATACACTGACTCCAAGTAACAAAGACATACACTGATACCCAGTAACACAGACACACACTTACACCAAGTAACAAAGACAGACAATGACACCAAGTAACAAAGACATACACTGATACACATTAACACAGACACACACTTACACCAAGTAACAAAGACACACACTTACGCCAAGTACACAGACATACACTGACAGCAAGTAACAAAGAAATACACTGACAGCAAGTAACACAGACACACACTTACACCAAGTAACAAAGACAGACACTGACACCCAGTAACAAAGACAAACACTGATACCCAGTAACACAGACACACACTAACACCAAGTCACAAAGACATACACTGACACCCAGTAACAAAGAAACACACTGACACCCAGTGACAGAGACACACACTTACACCAAGTAACACAGACATACACTGACAGCAAGTATCAAAGACATACACTGACACCAAGTATCAAAGACATACACTGACACCAAGTAACAAAGACATACACTTACACCAAGTAACAAAGACATACACTGATACCCAGTAACACAGACACACAATTACACCAAGTAACAAAGACAGACACTGAAACCCAGTAACAGAGACACTCACTTACACCAAGTCACAAAGACATACACTGACACCCATCAACGAAGGCATCCACTGACACAAATTAACAAAGACATTCACTGATACCCAGAAACACAGATACACACTTACACCAAGTAACAAAGACATACACTGATACCCAGCCACACAGACACACACTTACACCAAGTATCACAGACGTACACAGACACCAAGTAACAAAGACATACACTGGTACCCAGTAACACAGACACACACTGAGACCATGTAACAAAGACATACACTGACACCAAGTAACAAAGACATACACTGACAACAAGTAACAAAGACATACACTTACACCAAGTAACACAGGCATACACTGACACCAAGTAACAAAGACACACACTTAGACCAAGGAACACAGACATACACTGACACCATGTAACAAAGACATACACTGATACCCAGTATCACAGACACACACTTACACCAAGTAACAAAGACATACACTTACACCAAGTAACAAAGACATACACTGATACCCAGTAACACAGACACACACTTACACCAAGTAACAAATACAGACACTGAAACCCAGTAACAGAGACACTCACTTACACCAAGTCACAAAGACATACACTGACACGCAGCAACGAAGACATACACTGACAGCCAGTAACAAAGACACACACTGACACCAGGTAACAAAGACACACACTGACACCAAGTAACAAAGACATCCACGGACACAAATTAACAAAGACATACACTGATGCCCAGTAACACAGACACACACTTACACCAAGTAACAAAGACATACACTGATACCCAGCCACACAGACACACACTTACACCAAGTATCACAGACATACACAGACACCAAGTAACAAAGACATACACTGATACCCAGTAACACAGACACACACTTACACCATGTAACAAAGACATACACTGACACCAAGTAACAAAGACATACACTGACAACAAGTAACAAAGACATACACTTACACCAAGTAACACAGACATACACTGACACCAAGTAACAAAGACACACACTTAGACCATGTAACACAAACATACACTGACACCAAGTAACAAAGACATACACTGATACCCCGTATCACAGACACACACTTACACCAAGTAACAATGACAGACACTGATTCCCAGTAACACAGACACACACTTGCACCAAGTCACAAAGACATAAACTGACACCCAGTAACAAAGACACACAATGACACCCAGTAACAAAGGCACACACTGACACCAAGTAACAAAGACATGCACTGATACCCAGGATCACAGACACACACTTACACCAAGTAACAAAGACTTACACTGACACCAAGTAACAAAGACATACATTGATACCCAGTAACACAGACACACACTTACACCATGGAACAAAGACATACACTGACACCAAGTAACAAAGACATACACTGACACCAAGTAACACAGACATACACTGACACCAAGTAACAAAGACATACACTGATACCCAGTAACACAGACACACACTTACACCAAGTAACAATGACAGACACTGATTCCCAGTAACACAGACACACACTTACACCAAGTCACAAAGACATAACCTGACACCCAGTAACAAAGACACACAATGACACCAAGTAACTAAGGCACACACTGACACCAAGTAACAAGGACATACACTGATACCCAGTAACACAGACACACACTTACACCAAGTAACAAAGACATACACTGACACCAAGTAACAAAGCCATTCACTGATACTCAGGAACACAGACACACACTTACACCAAGTAACAAAGACATACACTGTCACCAAGTAACAAAGACATACACTGAAACCCAGTAGCACAGACACACACTTTCACCAAGTAACAAAGGCATACACTGATACTCAGTTACACAGACACACACTTACACCAAGTAACAACGACATTCACTGACACCAAGTAACAAAGGCATACACTGACACCAAGTGACAAAGTCATACACTGACACCCAGTAACAAAGACATACACTTGCACCAAGTACCAAAGACATACACTTACACAAAGTAACAAAGAAATACACTTACACCAAGTAACAAAGACATACACTGATACCCAGTAACACAGACACACAATTACACCAAGTAACAAAGACAGACACTGAAACCCAGTAACAGAGACACTCACTTACACCAAGTCACAAAGACATACACTGACACCCAGCAACGAAGACATCCACTGACACAAATTAACAAAGACATTCACTGATACCCAGAAACACAGACACACACTTACACCAAGTAACAAAGACATACACTGATACCCAGCCACACAGACACACACTTACACCAAGTATCACAGACGTACACAGACACCAAGTAACAAAGACATACACTGATACCCAGTAACACAGACACACACTGAGACCATGTAACAAAGACATAGACTGACACCAAGGAACAAAGACATACACTGACAACAAGTAACAAAGACATACACTTACACCAAGTAACACAGACATACACAGACACCAAGTAACAAAGACACACACTTAGACCAAGTAACACAGACATACACTGACACCAAGTAACAAAGACATACACTGATACCCAGTATCACAGACACACTCTTACACCAAGTAACAAAGACATACACTTACACCAAGTAACAAAGACATACACTGATACCCAGTAACACAGACACACACTTACACCAAGTAACAAACACAGACACTGAAGCCCAGTAACAGAGACACTCACTTACACCAAGTCACAAAGACATACACTGACACCCAGCAACGAAGACATACACTGACAGCCAGTAACAAAGACAAACACTGACACCAAGTAACAAAGACACACACTGACACCAAGTAACAAAGACACACACTTAGACCAAGTAACACAGACATACACTGACACCAAGTAACAAAGACATACACTGATACCCAGTATCACAGACACACACTTACACCAAGTAACAAAGACATACACTTACACCAAGTAACAAAGACATACACTAATACCCAGGAACACAGACACACACTTACACCAAGTAACACAGACATACACTGACACCAAGTAACAAAGACACACACTTAGACCATGTAACACAAACATACACTGACACCAAGTAACAAAGACATACACTGATACCCCGTATCACAGACACAAACTTACACCAAGTAACAATGACAGACACTGATTCCCAGTAACACAGACACACACTTGCACCAAGTCACAAAGACATACACTGACACCCAGCAACGAAGACATACACTGACAGCCAGTAACAAAGACACACACTGACACCAAGTAACAAAGACACACACTGACACCAAGTAACAAAGACATCCACGGACACAAATTAACAAAGACATACACTGATGCCCAGTAACACAGACACACACTTACACCAAGTAACAAAGACATACACTGATACCCAGCCACACAGACACACACTTACACCAAGTATCACAGACATACACAGACACCAAGTAACAAAGACATACACTGATACCCAGTAACACAGACACACACTTACACCATGTAACAAAGACATACACTGACACCAAGTAACAAAGACATACACTGACAACAAGTAACAAAGACACACACTTAGACCATGTAACACAAACATACACTGACACCAAGTAACAAAGACATACACTGATACCCCGTATCACAGACACAAACTTACACCAAGTAACAATGACAGACACTGATTCCCAGTAACACAGACACACACTTGCACCAAGTCACAAAGACATAAACTGACACCCAGTAACAAAGACACACAATGACACCCAGTAACAAAGGCACACACTGACACCAAGTAACAAAGACATGCACTGATACCCAGGATCACAGACACACACTTACACCAAGTAACAAAGACTTACACTGACACCAAGTAACAAAGACATACATTGATACCCAGTAACACAGACACACACTTACACCATGGAACAAAGACATACACTGACACCAAGTAACAAAGACATACACTGACACCAAGTAACACAGACATACACTGACACCAAGTAACAAAGACATACACTGATACCCAGTAACACAGACACACACTTACACCAAGTAACAATGACAGACACTGATTCCCAGTAACACAGACACACACTTACACCAAGTCACAAAGACATAACCTGACACCCAGTAACAAAGATACACAATGACACCAAGTAACAAAGGCACACACTGACACCAAGTAACAAGGACATACACTGATACCCAGTAACACAGACACACACTTACACCAAGTAACAAAGACATACACTGACACCAATTAACAAAGCCATTCACTGATACCCAGTAACACAGACACACACTTACACCAAGTAACAAAGACATACACTGTCACCAAGTAACAAAGACATACACTGAAACCCAGTAGCACAGACACACACTTTCACCAAGTAACAAAGGCATATACTGATACTCAGTTACACAGACACACACTTACACCAAGTAACAAAGACATTCACTGACACCAAGTAACAAAGGCATACACTGACACCAAGTGACAAAGTCATACACTGACACCCAGTAACAAAGACATACACTTGCACCAATTACCAAAGACATACACTTACACAAAGTAACAAAGACATACACTGACAACAAGTAGCAAAGACATGCACTGATACCCAGTAACACAGACACACACTTACACCAAGTAACACAGACATACACTGACATGAAGTAAAAAAGACAGACACTGACACCAAGTAACAAAGACATACACTGACAACCAGTAACACAGACACACACTTACACCAAGTAACAAAGACAGACACAGACACCAAGTAACAAAGACATACACTGATACCCAGTAACACAGACACACACTTACACCAAGTAACAGAGACATACACTGAAACCATGTAACAAAGACATACACTTACACCAAGTAACAAAGACATGCACTGACACCAAGTAACAAAGACATACACTGATACCCAGTAACACAGACACACACTTCCACCAAGTAACAAAGACAGACACTGAAACCCAGTAACAGAGACACTCACTTACACCAAGTCACAAAGACATACACTGACACCCAGAAACAAAGACATACACTGACACACAGTAACAAAGACACACACTGATACCCAGTAACACAGACATACACTTACTCCAAGTATCAAAGACAGACACTGACACCAAGTAGCAAAGACATACACTTACACCAAGTAACAAAGACATACACTGACAGCAAGTAACAAAGACATACACTTACACCAAGTAACAAAGACATACACTGACACCAAGTAACAAAGACATACACTTACACCAAGAAACAAAGACAGACAATGACACCAAGTAACAAAGACATACACTGATACCCAGTCACACAGACACACACTTACACCAAGTAACAGAGACATACACTGAAACCAAGTAACAAAGACATACACTTACACCAAGTAACAAAGACATGCACTGACACCAAGTAACAAAGACATACACAGATACCCAGTAACACAGACACACACATACACCAAGTAACAAAGACAGTCACTGAAACCGAGTAACAGAGACACTCACTTACACCAAGTCACAAAGACATACACTGACACCCAGCAACAAAGACATACACTGACACACAGTAACAAAGACACACACTGACACCAAGTAACAAAGACAGACCCTGATACCCAGTAACACAGACATACACTTACTCCAAGTATCAAAGACAGACACTGACACCAAGTAGCAAAGACATACACTGACACACAGTAACAAAGACACACACTGACACCAAGTGACAAAGACACACACTTACACCATGTACACAGACATACACTGACAGCAAGTAACAAAGACATACACTGATACCCAGTAACACAGACACACACTAACACCAAGTCACAAAGGCATACACCGACACCCAGTAACAAAGAAACACACTGACACCAAGTAACGAAGACACTCTCTGACACCAAGTATCCAAAGACATACACAGACACCAAGTAACAAAGACATACACAGACAACAAGTAACAAAGACACAAACTTACTCCAAGTAACACAGACATACACTGACACCAAGTATCAAAGACATACACTGACACCAAGTATCGAAGACTTACACTGACACCAAGTTATAAAGACATACACTTACACCAAGTAACAAAGACATACAATGATACCCAGTAACACAGACACACACTTACACCAAGTAACAAAGACAGACACTGAAACGCAGTAACAGAGACACTCACTTACACCAAGTCACAAAGACATACACTGACACCCAGCAACAAAGACATACACTGACACCAAGTAACAAAGACACACACTGGCACCAAGTAACAAAGACATCCACGGACACAAATTAACAAAGACATACACTGATACCCAGTAACACAGACACACACTAACACCAAGTAACAAAGACATACTCTGATACCCAGCCGCACAGATACACACTTACACCAAGTATCACAGACATACACAGACACCAAGTAACAAAGACATACACTGATACCCAGTAACACAGACACACAATTACATCATGTAACAAAGACATACACTGATACCCAGCCGCACAGATACACACTTACACCAAGTATCACAGACATACACTGACCCCAAGTAACAAAGACATACACTTACACCAAGTAACACAGACATACACTGACACCAAGTAACAAATACACACACTTTGACCAAGTAACGCAGACATACGCTGACACCAAGTCACAAAGACACACAATGACACCCAGTAACAAAGACATACACTGACACCTAGTCACAAAGACATACACTGAAACACAGACATACACTTACACCAAGTAACACAGACATACACTGACACCAAGTAACAAAGACATACACTGACACCAAATAACAAAGACAGACACTTACACCAAGTAACAAAGACATACACTGACACCAAGTAACAAAGACATACACTTCCACCAAGTAACACAGACATACACTGACACCAAGTAACAAAGACATACACTTACACCAAGTAACAAAGACAGACAATGACACCAAGTAACAAAGACATACACTGATACCCATTAACACAGACACACACTTACACCAAGTAACAGAGACATACACTGACACCAAGTAACAAAGGCATAGACTGACACCAAGTAACAAAGACATGCACTGACACCAAGTAACAAAGACGTACACTTACACCAAGTAGCAAAGACATACACTGACACCAAGTAACAAAAACATACACTTACACAAAGTAACACAGACGTACACTGACACCAAGTAACAAAGACACACACTTACACCATGTACACAGACATACACTGACAGCAAGTAACAAAGACATACACTGATACCCATTAACACAGACACACACTTACACCAAGTCACGAAGACATAAACTGACACCCAGTAACAAAGACATACACTCACACCCAGTAACAAAGACACACAATGACACCAAGTAACAAAGGCACACACTGACACCAAGTAACAAAGACATACACTGATACCCAGTAACACAGACACACACTTACACCAAGTAACAAAGACATACACTGACACCAAGTAACAAAGCCATTCACTGATACCCAGTAACAGAGACACACACTTACACCAAGTAACAAAGACAGACACTGATACCCAGTGGCACAGACACACACTTACACCAAGTAACAAAGACATTCACTGACAGCAAGTAACAAAGGCATACACTGACACCCAGTAACAAAGTCATGCACTGACACCCAGTAACAAAGACATACACTTACACCAAGTAACAAAGACATACACTTACACAAAATAAGAACGACATACACTGACAACAAGTAACAAAGACATACACTGACACCCAGTAACAAAGACATACACTGACAGCAAGTAACAAAGACACAGACTTACACCAAGTAACAAAGACATACACTGATACCCAGTAACACAGACACACACTTACACCAAGTAACAAAGACACACACTTACACCAAGTAACACAGATATACACTGACACCAAGTAACAAAGACATGCACTGACACCCAGTAACAAAGACACACACGGACACCCAGTAACAAAGACACACACTTATACCAAGTAACACGGACACACACTGACTCCCATTAAAACAGACACACACTTACACCAAGTAACACAGACATACACTGACACCAAGTAACAAAGACATACACTGATACCCAGTAACACAGACACACACTTACACCAAGTAACACAGACATACACTGACACCAAGTAACAAAGACATACAATGATACCCAGGAACACAGACACACACTTACACCAAGTAACACAGACACACACTTACACCAAGTAACAAAGACATACGGTTACACCAAGTAACACAGACATACACTGACACCAAGAAACAAAGACAGACAATTACACCAAGTAACAAAGACACACACTTACACCAAGTAACAAAGACGGACTCTGATACCCAATAACACAGACACACAATGACACCCAGTTAGAAACATGCACTGAACCACAGTAACACGGACACACACTGACCCCCAGTAACACAGACATTCACTGACACCAAGTCAGAAAGACACACAATGACACCCAGTAACAAAGACATACACTGACACCTAGTCACAAAGACATACACTGATACACAGACACACACTTACACCAAGTAACACAGACATACACTGACACCAAGTAACAAAGACATACACTGACACCAAATAACAAAGACAGACACTTTCACCAAGTAACAAAGACATACACTGATACCCAGTAACACAGACACACACTTACACCAAGTAACAAAGACATACACTTACACCAAGTAACAGAGACATACACTGACACCAAGGAACAAAGACATACACTTACACCAAGTAACAAAGACTTACACTGACACCAAGTAACAAAGACATACACTGATAACCAGTAACACAGACACACATTTACACCAAGTAACTAAGACAGACACTGATACCCAGTAACACAGACACACACTTACATCAAATAACAAAGACATACACTGACACCAAGTAACAAAGACATAGACTGACACCCAGTAACACAGACACACAAGGGCACCAAGTAACAAAGTCATACACTGACACCAAGTAGCAAAGACATACACTTACACCAAGTAACAAAGACATACACTGACACCAAGTAACAAAGACATACACTGACACCAAGTAACAGAGACATACACTGACACCAAGTAACAAAGACATACACTTACACCAAGTAACAAAGACTTACACTGACACCAAGTAACAAAGACTTTCACTGATACCCTGCAACACAGACACACACTTACACCAAGTAACACAGACATACACTGACTCCAAGTAACAAAGACATACCCTGATACCCGTTAGCACAGACACACACTTACACCAAGTAACAGAGACATACACTGACACCTAGTAACAAAGGCATACACTTACACCAAGTAACAAAGACACGCACTGACACCAAGTAACAAAGACGGAAACTTACACCAAGTAACAAAGACATACACTTACACCAAGTAATGCAGACATACACTGACACCAAGTAACAAAGACACGCACTTACACCAAGTACACAGACATACACTGACAGCAAGTAACACTGACAAACACTTACACCAAGTAACACAGACATACACTGACACCAAGTAACAAAGACACACACTTACACCAAGTAACACAGACATACACTTACACCAAGTAACAAAGACTTACACTGACACCAAGTAACAAAGACATACACTGATACCCAGCAACACAGACACACACTTACACCAAGCAACACAGACATACACTGACACCAAGTAACAAAGACATACACTGATACCCAGTAACACAGACACACACTTACACCAAGTAACACAGACATACACTGACACCAAGTAACAAAGACATACAATTACACCAAGTAACAAAGACACACACTTACCCCAAGTAACAAAGACAGACTCTGATACCCAATAACACAGACACACACTGACACCCAGTTAGAAACACACACTGAACCCCAGTAAGACAGACACACACTGACCCGCAGTAACACAGACATACACTGACACCAAGTAGCAAAGACACACACATACACCAAGTAACAAAGACATACACTGACACCAAGTAACAAAGACATACACTGATACCCAGCAACACAGACACACACTTACACCAAGTAACACAGACATACACTGACTCCAAGTAACAAAGACGTACACTGATACCCATTAACACAGACACACACTTACACCAAGTAACAGAGTCATACACTGACACCAAGTAACAAAGACATACACTTACACCAAGTAACAAAGACTTACACTGACACCAAGTAACAAAGACATACACTGATACCCAGCAACACAGACACACACTTACACCAAGTAACACAGACATACACTGACTCCAAGTAACAAAGACATACACTGATACCCATTAACACAGACACACACTTACACCAAGTAACAGAGACATACACTGACACCAAGTAACAAAGGCATACACTTACACCAAGTAACAAAGACACGCACTGACACCAAGTAACAAAGACGGAAACTTACACCAAGTAACAAAGACATACACTGACACCAAGAAACAAAGACATACACTTACACCAAGTAACACAGACATACACTGACACCAAGTAACAAAGACACACACTTACACCAAGTACACAGACAGACACTGACACCAAGTAACAAAGACATACACTTACAACAAGTAACAAAGACTTACACTGACACCAAGTAACAAAGACATACACTGATACCCAGCAACACAGACACACACTTAGACCAAGTAACACAGACATACACAGACACCAAGTAACAAAGACATACACTGCTACCCAGTAGCACAGACACACACTTACACCAAGTAACAAAGACATACACTGATACCCAGTAACACAGACACAGACTTACACCAAGTAACACAGACATACACTGACACCAAGTAACAAAGACATACACTGATACCCAGTAACACAGACACACACTGACACCCGGTAACACAAACAAACACACTGACACCAAGTAACACAGACACACACTGACACCAAGTAACACAGACACACACTGACACCCAGTAACACACACTGATACACAGTAACAAAGACAGACACTGATACCAAGTCACAAAGTCATACACTGATTCCCAGTAATGCAGACACTGACACCAAGTAACACAGACACACACTGGGCGGCACAGTGGCGCAGTGGATAGCACTGCAGCCTCACAGCTCCAGGTCCACGGGTTCGAATCTGGGTACTGCCTGTGCGGAGTTTGCAAATTCTCCCTGTATCTGCGTGGGTTTCCTCCGGGTGCTCCGGTTTCCTCCCACATGCCAAAGACTTGCAGGTTGATAGGTTAATTGGCCATTATAATGCCCCTAGTATAGGTCGGGGGTAGGGAAATATATAGGGACCGGTGAGGATGTTTTTGGAATATGGGATTCGTGTAGGATTAGTATAAATGGGTGGTTGATGGTCGGCACAGACTCGGTGGGCCGAAGAGCCTGTTTCAGTGCTGTATCTCTAAACTAAACTTAATACTGACACCTCGTGCCACAGACACACACTGATACCAAGTCACAAAGACATACACTGGCACCAAGTAACACAGACACACACTGACACCCGGTAACAGGCACTGATATACAGTAACACAGACATACACTGATACCCAGTAACAAAGACACATACTGACACCAAGTAACACAGACATAAACTGACACCAAGTAACAAAGACATACACTTTCACCAACTAACAAAGACAGACAATTACACCAAGTAACAAAGACATACACTTTCACCAAGTAACAAAGACAGACAATTACACAAAGTAACAAAGACATACACTTACACCAAGTATTTTGACAAACTCTTGCACCAAGGAACAAAGACATACACTGATACACAGTAACAAAGACATACACTGATACCCAGTAACACAGACGCACACTTACACCAAGTAACAAAGACATACAATGACACCAAGTCAAAAAGACATACACTTACACCAAGTAACAAAGACATACACTGACACCCAGGAACACAGACACACACTTACACCAAGTAAAAAAGACATACACTTACACCAAGTATTTTGACATACACTGCCACCAAGTAACAAAGACATACACTGATACACAGTAACACAGACACACACTTCCACCAAGTAACAAAGACATACACTGACACAAAGTCTCAAAGACACACACTGACACCCAGTAACAAAGACATACACTGACACCAAGTAACAAAGACATACACTGATACCCAGTAACACAGACACACACTTACACCAAGTAAGAAAGACATACACTGACACCAAGTCACAAAGACACACACTGACACCCAGTAACAAAGACATACACTGACACCAAGTCACAAAGACAGACTCTGATACCCAGTAACAAAGACATACACTGATACCCAGTAACACAGACATACACTTACTCCAATTATCAAAGTCATACACTGACACCACGTAGCAAAGACATACACTTACACCAAGTAACAAAGACATACACTGATACCCAGTAACACAGACACACACTAACACCAAGTAACAAAGACATACACTGATGGTCGGCGCAGACTCGGTGGGCCGAAGAGCCTGTTTCAGTGCTGTATCTCTAAACTAAACTTAATACTGACACCTAGTGCAACAGACACACACTGATACCAAGTCACAAAGACATACACTGCCACACGGTAACACAAACAAACAGACTGACACCAAGTAATACAGGCACAAACTGACACCAAGTAACACAGACATACACTTTCACCAAGTAACAAAGACAGACAATTACACCAAGTAACAACGACATACACTTACACCAAGTATTTTGACAAACTCTTGCACCAAGGAACAAAGACATACACTGATACCCAGTAACAAAGACAAACATTGATAACCAGTAACACAGAGACACACTGAACCCCAGTAACACAGACATACACAGACACCAAGTAACAAAGACTGACACTGACACCAAGTAACAGAGACATACACCGACACCAAGTAACAAAGACATGCACTGATACCCAGTAACACAGACGCACACTTACGCGCAAGAAACAAAGACATACACTTTCACCAAGTAACACAGACATACTTACACCAAGTATTTTGACATACACTTACACAAAGTATTTTGACATACACTTACACCAAGTAACAAAGACATACACTGACACCAAGTAACAAAGACACACACTGACACCCAGTAACAAAGACATACACTGACACCAAGTCACAAAGACATACACTGATACCAAGTAACAAAGACATACAATTACACCAAGTAACAAAGACACACACTTACACCAAGTAACACAGACATACACTGACACCATGTAACAAAGACATGCACTGATACCCAGTAACACAGACGCACACCTACACCAAGTAACAAAGACATACACTGATACCCAGTAACACAGACACACTCTTACACCAAGTAACAAAGACATACACTGACACCAAGTCACAAAGACACACACTGACACCCAGTAACAAAGACATACACTGACACCAAGTCACAAAGACATACACTGATACCCAGTAACAAAGACATACACTGATACCCAGTAACACAGACGCACACTTACACCAAGTAACAAAGACATACACTTACACCAAGTAACAAAGACATACACTGACACCCAGTAACAAAGACATCCACTTACACCAAGTAACAAAGACACGCACTGACACCCAGGAACACAGACACACTCTGACACCAAGTAACAAAGACGCACACTTACACCAGGTAACACAGATATACACTGACACCAAGTAACAAAGACACATGCTATCACCAAGTAACAAAGACATACTCTTCCACCAAGTATTTTGACATACACAGCCACCAAGTAACAAAGACAGACACTGATACCCAGTAACACAGACACACACTTACACCAAGTAACAAAGACACATACTGATACCAAGTACCACAGACACACACTGACACCCGTTAACACAAACAAACAGACTGACACCAAGTAATACAGGCACACACTGACACCAAGTAACACAGACACACACTGACACCCAGTAACACACACTGATACCAAGTCACAAAGTCACACACTGATTCCCAGTAACACAGACACAAACTGACACCAAGTAACAAATGCAGACACTGACACCAAGTAACACAGACACACACTGGGCGGCACAGTGGCGCAGTGGTTAGCACTGCAGCCTCACAGCTCCAGGGACACGGGTTCGATTCTGGGTACTGCCTGTGCGGAGTTTGCAAGTTCTCCCTGTGTCTGCGTGGGTTTCCTCCGGGTGCTCCGGTTTCCTCCCACATGCCAAAGACTTGCAGGTTGATAGGTTAATTGGCCATTATAAATTGCCCCTAGTATAGGTAGGGGGTAGGGAAATATATAGGGACCGGTGGGGATGTTATTGGAATATGGGATTCGTGGAGGATTAGTATAAATGGGTGGTTGATGGTCGGCGCAGACTCGGTGGGCCGAAGAGCCTGTTTCAGTGCTGTTTCTCTAAACTAAACTTAATACTGACACCTAGTGCAACAGACACACACTGATTGCAAGTCACAAAGACACACACTGCCACCCGGTAACACAAACAAACAGACTGACACCAAGTAATACAGGCACAAACTGACACCAAGTAACACAGACACACACTTACACCAAGTAACAAAGACACATACTTACACCAAGTAACACAGACATACACTGACACCAAGAAACATAGACATACACTTTCACCAAGTAACAAAGACAGACAATTACACCAAGTAACAACGACATACACTTACACCAAGTATTTTGACAAACTCTTGCACCAAGGAACAAAGACATACACTGATACCCAGTAACAAAGACATACATTGATACCCAGTAACACAGAGACACACTGAACCCCAGTAACACAGACATACACTGACACCAAGTAACAAAGACTGACACTGACACCAAGTAACAAAGACATACACCGACACCAAGTAACAAAGACATGCACTGATACCCAGTAACACAGACGCACACTTACGCGCAAGAAACAAAGACATACAATTACACCAAGTAACACAGACATACTTACACCAAGTATTTTGACATACACTTACACAAAGTATTTTGACATACACTTACACCAAGTAACAAAGACATAGACTGACACCAAGTAACAAAGACACACACTGACACCCAGTAACAAAGACATACACTGACACCAAGTCACAAAGACATACACTGATACCAAGTAACAAAGACATACAATTACACCAAGTAACAAAGACACACGCTTACACCAAGTAACACAGACATACACTGACACCATGTAACAAAGACATGCACTGATACCCAGTAACACAGACGCACACCTACACCAAGTAACAAAGACATACACTGATACCCAGTAACACAGACACCCACTTACACCAAGTAACAAAGACATACACTGACACCAAGTCACAAAGACACACACTGACACCCAGTAACAAAGACATACACTGACACCAAGTCACAAAGACATGCAATTACACCAAGTAACAAAGACAAACACTTTCACCAAGTCACACAGACATACACTGACACCAAGTAACAAAGACATACACTGTCACCCAGTAACACAGACACACACTTACACCAAGTAACAAAGACATACACTTACACCAAGTAACACAAACACACACTTACACCAAGTTACAAAGACATAAACTGACACCAAGTAACAAAGACACACAATTACACCAGGTAACAAAGACAGACATAGACACCAAGTAACAAAGACAGACACTGATACCCAGGAACACAGACACACACTTACACCAATTAACACAGCCATACACTGACACCAAGTAACAAAGACATACACTGACACCCAGTAACAAAGACATACACTGACACCAAGTCACAAAGACATAAACTGATACCCAGTCACAAAGTCACACACTTACACCAAGTAACAAAGACATACACAGATACCAAGTAACACAGACACACACTTACACCAAGTAACAAAGACATACACTGACACCAAGTAACAAAGACATACACTTACACCAAGTAACACAGACATACACTGACAGCAAGTAACAAAGACATACAATTACACCAAGTAACAAAGACACACACTTACACCAAGTAACACAGACATACACTGACACAAAGAAACAAAGACATACAATTACATAAAGTAACACAGACGCACACTGACACCCAGTAACACAATCAAACACACACTGACACCCAGTAACATAGAGAAACACTGACACACAGTAACAAAGTCATACACAGACAGACACTGACACCAAGTAACAAAGACTAACAGAGACACACACTGACACCAAGTCACAAAGACATACACTGACACCCAGTAACAAAGACATACACTGACACCAAGTAACAAAGACATACACTGATACCTAGTAAAACAGACACATACTTACACCAAGTAACAAAGACATACACTGACACCAAGTCACAAAGACACACACTGACACCATGTAACAAAGACATGCACTGATACCCAGTAACAAAGACATACACTGACACCAAGTAACAAAGACATACACTGACACCAAGAAACAAAGACATACTCTGATACCCAGTAACACAGACACACACTTACACCAAGTAACAAAGACATACACTGACACCCAGTAACAAAGACATACACTGACAACAAGTCACAAAGACATACACTGATACCCAGTAACACAGAAACACACTTACACCAAGTAAGAAAGACAAACACTGACACCAAGTAACAAAGACATCCACTGACACCAAGAAACAAAGACATACAATTACAAAATGTAACACAGTCACACACTGACACCCAGTAACACAAACAAACACACACTGACTCCCAGTAACATAGAGAAACACTGACACACAGTAACAAAGACATACACAGACAGACACTGACACCAAGTAACAAAGACTAACAGAGACACACACTGACACCAAGTCACAAAGACATACACTGACACCCAGTAACAAAGACATACACTGACACCAAGTCACAAAGACATACACTGATACCAAGTAACAAAGACATACAATTACACCAAGTAACAAAGACACACGCTTACACCAAGTAACACAGACATACACTGACACCATGTAACAAAGACATGCACTGATACCCAGTAACACAGACGCACACCTACACCAAGTAACAAAGACATACACTGACACCAAGTCACAAAGACACACACTGACACCCAGTAACAAAGACATACACTGACACCAAGTCACAAAGACATAAACTGTAACCCAGTCACAAAGTCACACACTTACACCAAGTAACAAAGACATGCACTGATACCAAGTAACAAAGACATACAATTACACCAAGTAACAAAGACACACACTTTCACCAAGTCACACAGACATACACTGACACCAAGTAACAAAGACATACACTGTCACCCAGTAACACAGACACACACTTACACCAAGTAACAAAGACATACACTTACACCAAGTAACACAAACACACACTTACACCAAGTTACAAAGACATAAACTGACACCAAGTAACAAAGACACACAATTACACCAGGTAACAAAGACAGACATAGACACCAAGTAACAAAGACAGACACTGATACCCAGGAACACAGACACACACTTACACCAATTAACACAGCCATACACTGACACCAAGTAACAAAGACATACACTGACACCCAGTAACAAAGACATACACTGACACCAAGTCACAAAGACATAAACTGATACCCAGTCACAAAGTCACACACTTACACCAAGTAACAAAGACATACACAGATACCAAGTAACACAGACACACACTTACACCAAGTAACAAAGACATACACTGACACCCAGTAACAAAGACATACACTTACACCAAGTAACAAAGACATACACTGACAGCAAGTAACAAAGACATACAATTACACCAAGTAACAAAGACACACACTTACACCAAGTAACACAGACATACACTGACACAAAGAAACAAAGACATACAATGACATAAAGTAACACAGACGCACACTGACACCCAGTAACACAATCAAACACACACTGACACCCAGTAACATCGAGAAACACTGACACACAGTAACAAAGTCATACACAGACAGACACTGACACCAAGTAACAAAGACTAACAGAGACACACACTGACACCAAGTCACAAAGACATACACTGACACCCAGTAACAAAGACATACACTGACACCAAGTAACAAAGACATACACTGATACCTAGTAAAACAGACACATACTTACACCAAGTAACAAAGACATACACTGACACCAAGTCACAAAGACACACACTGACACCATGTAACAAAGACATGCACTGATACCCAGTAACAAAGACATACACTGACACCAAGTAACAAAGACATACACTGACACCAAGAAACAAAGACATACTCTGATACCCAGTAACACAGACACACACTTACACCAAGTAACAAAGACATACACTGACACCCAGTAACAAAGACATACACTGACAACAAGTCACAAAGACATACACTGATACCCAGTAACACAGAAACACACTTACACCAAGTAAGAAAGACAAACACTGACACCAAGTAACAAAGACATCCACTGACACCAAGAAACAAAGACATACAATTACAAAAAGTAACACAGACACACACTGACACCCAGTAACACAAACAAACACACACTGCCTCCCAGTAACATAGAGAAACACTGACACACAGTAACAAAGACATACACAGACAGACACTGACACCAAGTAACAAAGACTAACAGAGACACACACTGACACCAAGTCACAAAGACATACACTGACACCCAGTAACAAAGACATACACTGACACCAAGTCACAAAGACATACACTGATACCCAGTAACGCAGACACACACTTCCACAATGTAACAAAGACAAACACTGACACCAAGTAACAAAGACATATACTTACACAATGTAACACAGACATACACTGACACCAAGTAACAAAGACATACAATTACACCATGTAACAAAGACACAAACTTACACCAAGCAACACAGACATACACTGACACCAAGTAACAAAGACATGCATTGACACCCAGTAACACAGACACACACATACACCAAGTAACGACGACATACACTGACACCAAGTAACAAAGACATACACTGTTACCCAGTAACACAGACACACACTTACACCAAGTAACAAAGACATACACAGATAACAAGTAACACAGGCACACACTTACACCAAGTAACACAGACACACACTGACACCAAGTCACAAAGACATACACTGACACCCAGTAACAAAGACATACACTGACACCAAGTCACAAAGACATACACTGATACCCAGTAACGCAGACACACACTTCCACAATGTAACAAAGACAAACACTGACACCAAGTAACAAAGACATATACTTACACAAAGTAACACAGACATACACTGACACCAAGTAACAAAGACATACAATTACACCATGTAACAAAGACACAAACTTACACCAAGCAACACAGACATACACTGACACCAAGGAACAAAGACATGCATTGACACCCAGTAACACAGACACACACATACACCAAGTAACGACGACATACACTGACACCAAGTAACAAAGACATACACTGTTACCCAGTAACACAGACACACACTTACACCAAGTAACAAAGACATACACAGATAACAAGTAACACAGGCACACACTTACACCAAGTAACACAGACACACACTTACACCAACTAACAAAGACAGACACTTACACCAAGTAACAAAGACACACACGTACACCAAGTAACACAGACATACACTGACACCAAGTAACAAAGACAGACAATTACACCAAGTAACAAAGACATACACTTACACCAAGTATTTTGACATACACTGACACCAAGTAACAAAGACATACACTGATACCCAGTAACATAGACACACACTGACACCCAGTAACAAAAACATACACTGACACCAAGTCACAAAGACATACACTAATACCAAGTAACAAAGACATACAATTACACCAAGTAACAAAGACACACACTTACACCAAGTAACACAGACATACACTGACACCATGTAACAAAGACATGCACTGATACCCAGCAACACAGACGCACACCTACACCAAGTAACGAAGACATACACTGATACCCAGTAACACAGACACACACTGACACCCAGTAACAAAGACATACACTGACACCAAGTCACAAAGACATGCACTGATACCAAGTAACAAAGACATACAATTACACCAAGTAACAAAGACACACACTTACACCAAGTAACACAGACATACACTGACACCAAGTAACAAAGACATACACTGTCACCCAGTAACACAGACACACACTTACACCAAGTAACAAAGACAGACATAGACACCAAGTAACAAAGACAGACACTGATACCCAGTAACACAGACACACACTTACACCAAGTAACAAAGACATACACTTACACCAAGAAACACAAACACACACTTACATCAAGTTACAAAGACATAAACTGACACCAAGTAACAAGGACATACAATTACACCAAGTAACAAAGACAGACATAGACATCAAGTAGCAAAGACAGACACTGATACCCAGTAACACAGACACACACTTAAACCAATTAACACAGCCATACACTGACACCAAGTAACAAAGACATACACTGACACCCAGTAACAAAGACATACACTGACACCAAGTCACAAAGACAGACACTGATACCCAGTAAAACAGTCGCACACTTACACCAAGTAACAAAGACACACACTGACAACATGTAACAAAGACATGCACTGATACCCAGTAACAAAGACATACACTGACACCAAGTAACAAAGACATACACTGACACCAAGAAACAAAGACATGCACTGATACCCAGTAACACAGACACACACTTACACCAAGTAACAAAGACATACACTGACACCCAGTAACAAAGACATACACTGACACCAAGTCACAAAGACATACACTGATACCCAGTAACACAGACACACACTTACACCAAGTAAGAAAGACAAACACTGACACCAAGTAACAAAGACATCCACTGACACCAAGTAACAAAGACATACACTGACACCCAGTAACAAAGACATACACTGACACCAAGTCACAAAGACATACACTGATACCCAGTAACACAGTCAGACACTTACACCAAGTAACAAAGACATACACAGATACCAAGTAACAAAGACACACACTTACACCAAGAAACACAGACACACACTTACACCAAGTAACAAAGACATATACTGACACCAAGTAACAAAGACATACACTTACACCAAGTAACACAGACATACACTGACACCAAGTCAGAAAGACATATACTTATACAAAGTAATACAGACATACACTGACACCAAGTAACAAAGTCATACCCTTACACCATGTAACAAAGACACACACTTCCACCAAGCAACACAGACATACACTGACACCAAGTAACAAAGACATACACTGACACCCAGTAACACAGACACACACATACACCAAGTAACGACGACATACACTGACACCAAGTAACAAAGACATACACTGTTACCCAGTAACACAGACACACAATTACACCAAGTAACAAAGACATACACAGATAACAAGTAACACAGGCACACACTTACACCAAGTAACACAGACAAACACTTACACCAAGTAACAAAGACATACACTGACACCAAGTAACATAGACATACACTTACACCAAGTAACACAGACATACACTGACAACAAGAAACAAAGACATACAATTACAACAAGTAACAAAGACACACACTTACACCAAGTAACACAGACATGCACTGACACCATGTAACAAAGACATGCACTGATACCCAGTAACACAGACACACACTTACACCAAGTAACAAAGACATACACTGATACCTAGTAACACAGACACACACTTACACCAAGTAACAAAGACATGCATTGATACCCAGTAACAAAGACATACACTGAAACCAAGTAACAAAGACATACACTGACACCAAGAAACAAAGACATACACTGATACCCAGCAACACAGGCACAGACTTACACCAAGTAACAAAGACATACACTGACACCCAGTAACAAAGACATACACTGACACCAAGTAACAAAGACATACACTGATACCTAGTAAAACAGACACACACTTACACCAAGTCACAAAGACTAACAGAGACACACACTGACACCAAGTAACAAAGACATACACTGACACCCAGTAACAAAGACATACAATGACACAAAGTCACAAAGACACATACTGACACCATGTAACAAAGACATGCACTGATACCCAGTAACAAAGACATACACTGACACCAAGTAACAAAGACATACACTGACACCAAGAAACAAAGACATACACTGATACCCAGTAACACAGACACACACTTACACCAAGTAACAAAGACATACACTGACACCCAGGAACAAAGACATACACTGACACCAAGTCACAAAGACATGCACTGATACCCAGTAACACAGACACACACTTGCACCAAGTAAGAAAGACAAACACTGACACCAAGTAACAAAGACATCCACTGACACCAAGAAACAAAGACATACAATTACAAAAAGTAACACACACACACACTGACACCCAGTAACACAAACAAACACACACTGACTCCCAGTAACATAGAGAAACACTGACACACAGTAACAAAGACATACACAGACAGACACTGACACCAAGTAACAAAGACATACAATTACAACAAGTAACAAAGACACACACTTTCACCAAGTAACACAGACATACACTGACACCATGTAACAAAGACATGCACTGATACCCAGTAACACAGACACACACTTACACCAAGTAACAAAGACATACACTGATACCTAGTAACACAGACACACACTTACACCAAGTAACAAAGACATGCATTGATACCCAGTAACAAAGACATACACTGAAACCAAGTAACAAAGACATACACTGTCACCAAGAAACAAAGACATACACTGATACCCAGCAACACAGACACACACTTACATCAAGTAACAAAGACATACACTGACACCCAGTAACAAAGACATACACTGACACCAAGTAACAAAGACATACACTGATACCTTGTAAAACAGACACACACTTACACCAAGTAACAAAGACTAACAGAGACACACACAGACACCAAGTCACACAGACATACACTGACACCCAGTAACAAAGACATACAATGACACCAAGTCACAAAGACACATACTGACACCATGTAACAAAGACATGCACTGATACCCAGTAACAAAGACATACACTGACACCAAGTAACAAAGACATACACTGACACCAAGAAACAAAGACATACACTGATACCCAGTAACACAGACACACACTTACACCAAGTAACAAAGACATACACTGACACCCAGGAACAAAGACATACACTGACACCAAGTCACAAAGACATGCACTGATACCCAGTAACACAGACACACACTTGCACCAAGTAAGAAAGACAAACACTGACACCAAGTAACAAAGACATCCACTGACACCAAGAAACAAAGACTTACAATTACACAAAGTAACACAGACACACACTGACACCCAGTAACACAAACAAACACACACTGACTCCCAGTAACATAGATAAACACTGACACACAGTAACAAAGACATACACAGACAGACACTGACACCAAGTAACAAAGACAAACAGAGACACACACTGACACCAAGTAACAACGACATACACTGACACCAAGAAACAAAGACATACACTGACACCTAGTAAAACAGACACACACTTACACCAAGTAACAAAGACTAACAGAGACACACACTGACACCAAGTCACAAAGACATACACTGACACCCAGTAACAAAGACATACACTGACACCTAGTAAAACAGACACACACTTACACCATGTAACAAAGACTAACAGAGACACACACTGACACCAAGTCACAAAGACATACACTGACACCCAGTAACAAAGACATACACTGACACCAAGTAACAAAGACATACACTGATACCTAGTAAAACAGACACACACTTACACCAAGTAACAAAGACAGACACTGACACCAAGTCACAAAGACACACACTGACACCATGTAACAAAGACATGCACTGATACCCAGTAACAAAGACATACACTGACACCAAGTAACAAAGACATACACTGACACCAAGAAACAAAGACATACACTGATACCCAGTAACACAGACACACAATTACACCAAGTAACAAAGACATACACTGACACCCAGTAACAAAGACATACACTGACACCAAGTCACAAAGACATACACTGATACCCAGTAACACAGACACACACTTGCACCAAGTAAGAAAGACAAACACTGACACCAAGTAACAAAAACATCCACTGACACCAAGAAACAAAGACATACAATTACAAAAAGTAACACAGACACACACTGACACCCAGTAACACAAACAAACACACACTGACTCCCAGTAACATAGAGAAACACTGACACACTGTAACAAAGACATACACAGACAGACACTGACACCAAGTAACAAAGACAAACAGAGACACACACTGACACCAAGTCACAAAGACATACACTGACACCCAGTAACAAAGACATACACTGACACCAAGTCACAAAGACATACACTGATACCCAGTAACGCAGACACACACTTCCACAATGAAACAAAGCCAAACACTGACACCAAGTAACAAAGACATATACTTACACAAAGTAACACAGACATACACTGACACCAAGTAACAAAGACATACACTTACACCATGTAACAAAGCACACTCTTACACCAAGCATCACAGACATACACTGACACCAAGTAACGACGACATACACTGACACCAAGTAACAAAGACATACACTGTTACCCAGTAACACAGACACACACTTACACCAAGTAACAAAGACATACACAGATAACAAGTAACACAGGCACACACTTACACCAAGTAACACAGACACACACTTACACCAAGTAACAAAGACATACACTGACACCAAGTAACAAAGACATACACTTACACCAAGTAACACAGACATACACTGACACCAAGTAACAAAGACATACAATTACACCAAGTAACAAAGACATACACTTACACCAAGTATTTTGACATACACTGACACCAAGTAACAAAGACATACACTGATACCCAGTAACACAGACACACAATTACACCAAGTAACAAAGACACACACTGACACCCAGTAACAAAGACATACACTGACACCAAGTCACAAAGACATACACTGATACCAAGTAACAAAGACATACAATTACACCAAGTAACAAAGACACACACTTACACAAAGTAACACAGACATATACTGACACCATGTAACAAAGACATGCACTGATACCCAGTAACACAGACGCACACCTACACCAAGTAACAAAGACATACACTGACACCAAGTCACAAAAACACACACTGACACCCAGTAACAAAGACATACACTGACACCAAGTCACAAAGACATGCACTGATACCAAGTAACAAAGACATACAATTACACCAAGTAACAAAGACACGCACTTGCACCAAGTAACACAGACATACACTGACACCAAGTAACAACGACATACACTGTCACCCAGTAACACAGACACACACTTACACCAAGTAACAAAGACAGACATAGACACCAAGTAACAAAGACAGACACTGATACCCAGTAACACAGACACACACTTACACCAAGTAACAAAGACATACACTTACACCAAGTAACACAAACAAACACTTACACCAAGTTACAAAGACATAAACTGACAACAAGTAACAAGGACATACAATTACACCAAGTCACAAAGACAGACATAGACACCAAGTAACAAAGACAGACACTGATACCCAGTAACAAAGACATATACTTACACAAAGTAACACAGACATACACTGACACCAAGTAACAAAGACATACACTTACACCATGTAACAAAACACACACTTACACCAAGCAACACAGACATACACTGACACCAAGTAACAAAGACATACACTGACACCCAGTAACAAAGACATACAATGACACAAAGTCACAAAGACACATACTGACACCATGTAACAAAGACATGCACTGATACCCAGTAACAAAGACATACACTGACACCAAGTAACAAAGACATACACTGACACCAAGAAACAAAGACATACACTGATACCCAGTAACACAGACACACACTTACACCAAGTAACACAGACATACACTGACACCCAGGAACAAAGACATACACTGACACCAAGTCACAAAGACATGCACTGATACCCAGTAACACAGACACACACTTGCACCAAGTAAGAAAGACAAACACTGACACCAAGTAACAAAGACATCCACTGACACCAAGAAACAAAGACATACAATTACAAAAAGTAACACACACACACACTGACACCCAGTAACACAAACAAACACACACTGACTCCCAGTAACATAGAGAAACACTGACACACAGTAACAAAGACATACACAGACAGACACTGACACCAAGTAACAAAGACATACAATTACAACAAGTAACAAAGACACACACTTACACCAAGTAACACAGACATACACTGACACCATGTAACAAAGACATGCACTGATACCCAGTAACACAGACACACACTTACACCAAGTAACAAAGACATACACTGATACCTAGTAACACAGACACACACTTACACCAAGTAACAAAGACATGCATTGATACCCAGTAACAAAGACATACACTGAAACCAAGTAACAAAGACATACACTGTCACCAAGAAACAAAGACATACACTGATACCCAGCAACACAGACACACACTTACATCAAGTAACAAAGACATACACTGACACCCAGTAACAAAGACATACACTGACACCAAGTAACAAAGACATACACTGATACCTAGTAAAACAGACAAACACTTACACCAAGTAACATAGACTAACAGAGACACACACAGACACCAAGTCACACAGACATACACTGACACCCAGTAACAAAGACATACAATGACACCAAGTCACAAAGACACATACTGACACCATGTAACAAAGACATGCACTGATACCCAGTAACAAAGACATACACTGACACCAAGTAACAAAGACATACACTGACACCAAGAAACAAAGACATACACTGATACCCAGTAACACAGACACACACTTACACCAAGTAACAAAGACATACACTGACACCCAGGAACAAAGACATACACTGACACCAAGTCACAAAGACATGCACTGATACCCAGTAACACAGACACACACTTGCACCAAGTAAGAAAGACAAACACTGACACCAAGTAACAAAGACATCCACTGACACCAAGAAACAAAGACTTACAATTACACAAAGTAACACAGACACACACTGACACCCAGTAACACAAACAAACACACACTGACTCCCAGTAACATAGAGAAACACTGACACACAGTAACAAAGACATACACAGACAGACACTGACACCAAGTAACAAAGACAAACAGAGACACACACTGACACCAAGTAACAACGACATACACTGACACCAAGAAACAAAGACATACACTGACACCTAGTAAAACAGACACACACTTACACCAAGTAACAAAGACTGACAGAGACACACACTGACACCAAGTCACAAAGACATACACTGACACCCAGTAACAAAGACATACACTGACACCTAGTAAAACAGACACACACTTACACCAAGTAACAAAGACTAACAGAGACACACACTGACACCAAGTCACAAAGACATACACTGACACCCAGTAACAAAGACATACACTGACACCAAGTAACAAAGACATACACTGATACATAGTAAAACAGACACACACTTACACCAAGTAACAAAGACAGACACTGACACCAAGTCACAAAGACACACACTGACACCATGTAACAAAGACATGCACTGATACCCAGTAACAAAGACATACACTGACACCAAGTAACAAAGACATACACTGACACCAAGAAACAAAGACATACACTGATACCCAGTAACACAGACACACACTTACACCAAGTAACAAAGACATACACTGACACCCAGTAACAAAGACATACACTGACACCAAGTCACAAAGACATACACTGATACCCAGTAACACAGACACACACTTGCACCAAGTAAGAAAGACAAACACTGACACCAAGTAACAAAAACATCCACTGACACCAAGAAACAAAGACATACAATTACAAAAAGTAACACAGACACACACTGACACACAGTAACACAAACAAACACACACTGACTCCCAGTAACATAGAGAAACACTGACACACTGTAACAAAGACATACACAGACAGACACTGACACCAAGTAACAAAGACAAACAGAGACACACACTGACACCAAGTCACAAAGACATACACTGACACCCAGTAACAAAGACATACACTGACACCAAGTCACAAAGACATACACTGATACCCAGTAACGCAGACACACACTTCCACAATGTAACAAAGCCAAACACTGACACCAAGAAACAAAGACATATACTTACACAAAGTAACACAGACATACACTGACACCAAGTATCAAAGACATACACTTACACCATGTAACAAAGACACACTCTTACACCAAGCATCACAGACATACACTGACACCAAGTAACGACGACATACACTGACACCAAGTAACAAAGACATACACTGTTACCCAGTAACACAGACACAAACTTACACCAAGTAACAAAGACATACACAGATAACAAGTAACACAGGCACACACTTACACCAAGTAACACAGACACACACTTACACCAAGTAACAAAGACATACACTGACACCAAGTAACAAAGACATACACTTACACCAAGTAACACAGACATACACTGACACCAAGTAACAAAGACATACAATTACACCAAGTAACAAAGACATACACTTACACCAAGTATTTTGACATACACTGACACCAAGTAACAAAGACATACACTGATACCCAGTAACACAGACACACAATTACACCAAGTAACAAAGACACACACTGACACCCAGTAACAAAGACATACACTGACACCAAGTCACAAAGACATACACTGATACCAAGTAACAAAGACATACAATTACACCAAGTAACAAAGACACACACTTACACCAAGTAACACAGACATATACTGACACCATGTAACAAAGACATGCACTGATACCCAGTAACACAGACGCACACCTACACCAAGTAACAAAGACATACACAGACACCAAGTCACAAAAACACACACTGACACCCAGTAACAAAGACATACACTGACACCAAGTCACAAAGACATGCACTGATACCAAGTAACAAAGACATACAATTACACCAAGTAACAAAGACACGCACTTGCACCAAGTAACACAGACATACACTGACACCAAGTAACAACGACATACACTGTCACCCAGTAACACAGACACACACTTACACCAAGTAACAAAGACAGACATAGACACCAAGTAACAAAGACAGACACTGATACCCAGTAACACAGACACACACTTACACCAAGTAACAAAGACATACACTTACACCAAGTAACACAAACAAACACTTACACCAAGTTACAAAGACATAAACTGACAACAAGTAACAAGGACATACAATTACACCAAGTCACAAAGACAGACATAGACACCAAGTAACAAAGACAGACACTGATACCCAGTAACAAAGACATATACTTACACAAAGTAACACAGACATACACTGACACCAAGTAACAAAGACATACACTTACACCATGTAACAAAACACACACTTACACCAAGCAACACAGACATACACTGACACCAAGTAACAAAGACATACACTGACACCCAGTAACAAAGACATTCACTTACACCAAGTATTTTGACATACACTGACACCAAGTAACAAAGACATACACTGACACTCAGTAACACAGACACACAATTACACCAAGTAACAAAGACATACACTGACACCAAGTAACAAAGACACACACTGACACCCAGTAACAAAGACATACACTGACACCAAGTCACTGAGACATACACTGATACCAAGTAACAAAGACATACAATTACACCAAGTAACAAAGACACACACTTACACCAAGTAACAAAGACATACACTGATACCCAGTAACACAGACGCACACCTACACCAAGTAACAAAGACATACACTGATACCCAGTAACACAGACACACACTTACACCAAGTAACAAAGACATACACTGACACCAAGTCACAAAAACACACACTGACACCCAGTAACAAAGACATGCACTGACACCAAGTCACAAAGACATGCACTGATACCAAGTAACAAAGACATACAATTACACCAAGTAACAAAGACACACACTTATACCATGTAACACAGACATGCACTGACACCATGTAACAAAGACATGCACTGATACCCAGTAACACAGACGCACACCTACACCAAGTAACAAAGACATGCACTGATACCCAGTAACACAGATGCACACCTACACCAAGAAACAAAGACGTACACTGATACCTAGTAACACAGACGCACACCTACACCAAGTAACAAAGACATACACTGACACCAAGTCACAAAGACATACACTGCTTCCCAGTAACACAGACACACACTTACACCAAGTAAGAAAGACAAAGTCTGACACCAAGTAACAAAGACATCCACTGACACCAAGTAACAAAGACACACACTTACACCAAGCAACACAGACATACACTGACACCAAGAAACACTGACACACACTGACACCTAGTAACACAGACACACACATACACCAAGTAACGACGACATACACTGACTCCCAGTAACAAAGACATACACTGATACCCAGTAACACAGACACACACTTACACCAAGTAACAAAGACACACACTTACACCAAGTAACACAGACATACACTGACACCAAGTCACAAAGACATACACTGACACCAAGTAACAAAGACATAAGCTGACACCCAGTAACCAAGACATACACTGACACAAAGTCACAAAGACATACAGTGACACCCAGTAACAAAGACATACACTGACACCAAGTCACAAAGACATATACTGACACCAAGTAACAAAGACATAAACTGACACCCAGTAACCAAGACATACACTGACACCAAGTCACAAAGACATACAGTGACACCCAGAAACAAAGACATACACTGACACCAAGTCACAAAGACATACACTGACACCAAGTCACAAAGACATACACTGATACCCAGTAACAAAGTCACACACTTACGCCAAGTAACAAAGACATACACAGATACCAAGTAACACAGACACACACTTACACCAAGAAACACAGACACACACTTACACCAAGTAACAAAGACATACACTGACACCAAGTAACAAAGACATACACTTACACCAAGTAACACAGACATACACTGACAGCAAGTAACAAAGACCTACAATTACACCAAGTAACAAAGACACACACTTATACCATGTAACACAGACATACACTGACACCATGTAACAAAGACATACACTGATACCGAGTAACACAGACAGACACTTACACCAAGTAACAAAGACATGCATTGATACCCAGTAACAAAGACATACACTGAAACCAAGTAACAAAGACATACACTGACACCAAGAAACAAAGACATACACTGATACCCAGCAACACAGACACACACTTACACCAAGTAACAAAGACATACACTGACACCAAGTCACAAAGACATACACTGCTTCCCAGTAACACAGACACACACTTACACCAAGTAAGAAAGACAAAGTCTGACACCAAGTAGCAAAGACATCCAATGACACCAAGTAACAAAGACACACACTTACACCAAGCAACACAGACATACACTGACACCAAGTAACACTGACACACACTGACACCTAGTAACACAGACACACACATACACCAAGTAACAAAGACACACACTTACACCAAGTAACAAAGACATACACTGACACCAAGTCACAAAGACATACACTGACACCAAGTAACAAAGACATAAACTGACACCCAGTAACCAAGACATACACTGATACCAAGTCACAAAGACATACAGTGACACCCAGAAACAAAGACATACACTGACACCAAGTCACAAAGACATACACTGATACCCAGTAACAAAGTCACACACTTACACCAAGTAACAAAGACATACACAGATACCAAGTAACACAGACACACACTTACACCAAGAAACACAGACACACACTTACACCAAGTAACAAAGACATACACTGACACCAAGAAACAAAGACATACACTTACACCAAGTAACACAGACATACACTGACAGCAAGTAACAAAGATCTACAATTACACCAAGTAACAAAGACACACACTTACACCAAGTAACAAAGACATACACTGACAGCAAGAAACAAAGACATACAATAACATAAAGTAACACAGACACACACTGACACCCAGTAACACAAACAAACACACACTGACACCCAGTAACATAGAGAAACACTGACACACAGTAACAATGTCATACACAGACAGACACTGACACCAAGTAACAAAGACTAACAGAGACATACACTGACACCAAGTCACAAAGACATACACTGACACCCAGTAACAAAGACATACACTGACACCAAGTAACAAAGACATACACTGATACCTAGTAAAACAGACACACACTTACACCAAGTGACAAAGACATACACTGACACCAAGTCACAAAGACACACACTGACACCATGTAACAAAGACATGCACTGATACCCAGTAACAAAGACATACACTGACACCAAGTAACAAAGACATACACTGACACCAAGAAACAAAGACATACACTGATACCCAGTAACACAGACACACACTTACACCAAGTAACAAAGACATACACTGACACCCAGTAACACCGACACACACTTACACCAAGTAAGAAAGACAAACACTGACACCAAGTAACAAAGACATACAATTACAAAAAGTAACACAGACACACACTGACACCCAGTAACACAAACAAACGCACACTGACTCCCAGTAACATAGAGAAACACTGACACACAGTAACAAAGACATACACAGACAGACACTGACACCAAGTAACAAAGACTAACAGAGACACACACTGACACCAAGTCACAAAGACATACACTGACACCCAGTAACAAAGACATGCACTGACAGCAAGTCACAAAGACATACACTGATACCCAGTAACGCAGACACACACTTCCACAATGTAACAAAGACAAACACTGACACCAAGTAACAAAGACATATACTTACACAAAGTAACACAGACATACACTGACACCAAGTAACAAAGACATACACTTACACCATGTAACAAAGACACACAGTTACACCAAGCAACAGAGACATACACTGACACCAAGTCACAAAGACATACACTGATACCCAGTAACAAAGTCACACACTTACACCAAGTAACAAAGACATACACAGATACCAAGTAACACAGACACACACTTACACCAAGAAACACAGACACACACTTACACCAAGTAACAAAGACATACACTTGCACCAAGTAACAAAGACATACACTTACACCAAGTATCACAGACATACACTGACAGCAAGTAACAAAGACCTACAATTACACCAAGTAACAAAGACACACACTTACACCAAGTAACACAGACATACACTGACACCAAGAAACAAAGACATACAATTACATAAAGTAACACAGACACACACTGACACCCAGTAACACAAACAAACACACACTGACACCCAGTAACATAGAGAAACACTGACACACAGTAACAAAGTCATACACAGACAGACACTGACACCAAGTAACAAAGACTAACAGAGACATACACTGACACCAAGTCACAAAGACATACACTGACACCCAGTAACAAAGACATACACTGACACCAAGTAACAAAGACATACACTGATACCTAGTAAAACAGACACACACTTACACCAAGTAACAAAGACATACACTGACACCAAGTCACAAAGACACACACTGACACCATGTAACAAAGACATGCACTGATATCCAGTAACAAAGACATACACTGACACCAAGTAACAAAGACATACACTGACACCAAGAAACAAAGAAATACACTGATACCCGGTAACACAGACACACACTTACACCAAGTAACAAAGACATACACTGACACCCAGTAACAAAGACATACACTGACACCAAGTCACAAAGACATACACTGATACCCAGTAACACAGACGCACACTTACACCAAGTAAGAAAGACAAACACTGACACCAAGTAACAAAGACATACAATTCCACAATGTAACAAAGACAAACACTGACACCAAGTAACAAAGACATATACTTACACAAAGTAACACAGACATACACTGACACCAAGTAACAAAGACATACACTTACACCATGTAACAAAGACACACACTTACACCAAGCTACACAGACATACACTGACACCAAGTAACAAAGACATACACTGACACCCAGTAACACAGACACACACATACACCAAGTAACGACGACATACACTGACACCAAGTAACAAAGACATACACTGTTACCCAGTAACACAGACACACAGTTACACCAAGTAACAAAGACATACACAGATAACAAGTAACACAGGCACACACTTACACCAAGTAACACAGACACACACTTACACCAAGTAACAAAGACATACACTTACACCAAGTAACAAAGACAAACACTTACACCAAGTAACACAGACATACACTGACACCAAGTAACAAAGACAGACAATTACACCAAGTAACAAAGACATACACTTACACCAAGTATTTTGACATACACTGACACCAAGTAACAAAGACATACACTGATACCCAGCAACACAGACACACAATTACACCAAGTAACAAAGACATACACTGACACCAAGTAACAAAGACACACACTGACACACAGTAACAAAGACATACACTGACACCAAGTCACAAAGACATACACTGATACCAAGAAACAAAGACATACAATTACACCAAGTAACAAAGACACACACTTACACCAGGTAACACAGACATACACTGACACCATGTAACAAAGACATGCACTGATACCCAGTAACACAGACGCACACCTACACCAAGTAACAAAGACATACACTGATACCCAGTACCACAGACACACACTTACACCAAGTAACAAAGACATACACTGACACCAAGTAACAAAGACACACACTGACACCCAGTAACAAAGACATACACTGACACCAAGTCACAAAGACATGCACTGATACCAAGTAACAAAGACATACAATTACACCAAGTAACAAAGACACACACTTACACCAAGTAACACAGACATACACTGACACCAAGTAACAAAGACATACAATTACAAAAAGTAACACAGACACACACTGACACCCAGTAACACAAACAAACACACACTGACTCCCAGTAACATAGAGAAACACTGACACACAGTAACAAAGACAAACACAGACAGACACTGACACCAAGTAACAAAGACTAACAGAGACACACACTGACACCAAGTCACAAAGACATACACTGACACCCAGTAACAAAGGCATACACTGACACCAAGTCACAAAGACATACACTGATACCCAGTAACGCAGACACACACTTCCACAATGTAACAAAGACAAACACTGACACCAAGTAACAAAGACATATACTTACACAAAGTAACACAGACATACACTGACACCAAGTAACAAAGACATACACTTACACCATGTAACAAAGACACACCCTTACACCAAGCAGCACAGACATACACTGACACCAAGTAACAAAGACATACACTGGCACCTAGTAACACAGACACACACATACACCAAGTAACGACGACATACACTGACACCAAGTAACAAAGACATACACTGTTACCCAGTAACACAGACACACAGTTACACCAAGTAACAAAGACATACACAGATAACAAGTAACACAGGCACACACTTACACCAAGTAACACAGACACACACTTACACCAAGTAACAAAGACATACATTTACACCAAGTAACAAAGACACACACTTACACCAAGTAACACAGACATACACTGACACCAAGTAACAAATACAGACAATTACACCAAGTAACAAAGACATACACTTACACCAAGTATTTTGACATACACTGACACCAAGTAACAAAGACATACACTGATACCCAGTAACACAGACACACAATTACACCAAGTAACAAAGACATACACTGACACCAAGTAACAAAGACACACACTGACACCCAGTAACAAAGAAATACACTGACACCAAGTCACAAAAACATACACTGATACCAAGTAACAAAGACATACAATTACACCAAGTAACAAAGACACACACTTACACCAAGAAACACAGACACACACTTACACCAAGTAACAAAGGCATGCACTGACACCAAGTAACAAAGACATACACTTACACCAAGTATCACAGACATACACTGACAGCAAGTAACAAAGACCTACAATTACACCAAGTAACAAAGACACACACTTACACCAAGTAACACAGACATACACTGACACCAAGAAACAAAGACATACAATTACATAAAGTAACACAGACACACACTGACACCCAGTAACACAAACAAACACACACTGACACCCAGTAACATAGAGAAACACTGACACACAGTAACAAAGTCATACACAGACAGACACTGACACCAAGTAACAAAGACTAACAGAGACATACACTGACACCAATTCACAAAGACATACACTGACACCCAGTAACAAAGACATACACTGACACCAAGTAACAAAGACATACACTGATACCTAGTAAAACAGACACACACTTACACCAAGTAACAAAGACATACACTGACACCAAGTCACAAAGACACACACTGACACCATGTAACAAAGACATGCACTGATATCCAGTAACAAAGACATACACTGACACCAAGTAACAAAGACATACACTGACACCAAGAAACAAAGAAATACACTGATACCCGGTAACACAGACACACACTTACACCAAGTAACAAAGACATACACTGACACCCAGTAACAAAGACATACACTGACACCAAGTCACAAAGACATACACTGATACCCAGTAACACAGACACACACTTACACCAAGTAAGAAAGACAAACACTGACACCAAGTAACAAAGACATACAATTCCACAATGTAACAAAGACAAACACTGACACCAAGTAACAAAGACATATACTTACACAAAGTAACACAGACATACACTGACACCAAGTAACAAAGACATACACTTACACCATGTAACAAAGACACACACTTACACCAAGCTACACAGACATACACTGACACCAAGTAACAAAGACATACACTGACACCCAGTAACACAGACACACACATACACCAAGTAACGACGACATACACTGACACCAAGTAACAAAGACATACACTGTTACCCAGTAACACAGACACACAGTTACACCAAGTAACAAAGACATACACAGATAACAAGTAACACAGGCACACACTTACACCAAGTAACACAGACACACACTTACACCAAGTAACAAAGACATACACTTACACCAAGTAACAAAGACAAACACTTACACCAAGTAACACAGACATACACTGACACCAAGTAACAAAGACAGACAATTACACCAAGTAACAAAGACATACACTTACACCAAGTATTTTGACATACACTGACACCAAGTAACAAAGACATACACTGATACCCAGCAACACAGACACACAATTACACCAAGTAACAAAGACATACACTGACACCAAGTAACAAAGACACACACTGACACACAGTAACAAAGACATACACTGACACCAAGTCACAAAGACATACACTGATACCAAGAAACAAAGACATACAATTACACCAAGTAACAAAGACACACACTTACACCAGGTAACACAGACATACACTGACACCATGTAACAAAGACATGCACTGATACCCAGTAACACAGACGCACACCTACACCAAGTAACAAAGACATACACTGATACCCAGTACCACAGACACACACTTACACCAAGTAACAAAGACATACACTGACACCAAGTAACAAAGACACACACTGACACCCAGTAACAAAGACATACACTGACACCAAGTCACAAAGACATGCACTGATACCAAGTAACAAAGACATACAATTACACCAAGTAACAAAGACACACACTTACACCAAGTAACACAGACATACACTGACACCAAGTAACAAAGACATACAATTACAAAAAGTAACACAGACACACACTGACACCCAGTAACACAAACAAACACACACTGACTCCCAGTAACATAGAGAAACACTGACACACAGTAACAAAGACAAACACAGACAGACACTGACACCAAGTAACAAAGACTAACAGAGACACACACTGACACCAAGTCACAAAGACATACACTGACACCCAGTAACAAAGGCATACACTGACACCAAGTCACAAAGACATACACTGATACCCAGTAACGCAGACACACACTTCCACAATGTAACAAAGACAAACACTGACACCAAGTAACAAAGACATATACTTACACAAAGTAACACAGACATACACTGACACCAAGTAACAAAGACATACACTTACACCATGTAACAAAGACACACCCTTACACCAAGCAGCACAGACATACACTGACACCAAGTAACAAAGACATACACTGGCACCTAGTAACACAGACACACACATACACCAAGTAACGACGACATACACTGACACCAAGTAACAAAGACATACACTGTTACCCAGTAACACAGACACACAGTTACACCAAGTAACAAAGACATACACAGATAACAAGTAACACAGGCACACACTTACACCAAGTAACACAGACACACACTTACACCAAGTAACAAAGACATACATTTACACCAAGTAACAAAGACACACACTTACACCAAGTAACACAGACATACACTGACACCAAGTAACAAATACAGACAATTACACCAAGTAACAAAGACATACACTTACACCAAGTATTTTGACATACACTGACACCAAGTAACAAAGACATACACTGATACCCAGTAACACAGACACACAATTACACCAAGTAACAAAGACATACACTGACACCAAGTAACAAAGACACACACTGACACCCAGTAACAAAGAAATACACTGACACCAAGTCACAAAAACATACACTGATACCAAGTAACAAAGACATACAATTACACCAAGTAACAAAGACACACACTTACACCAAGTAACACAGACATACACTGACACCATGTAACAAAGGCATGCACTGATACCCAGTAACACAGACGCACACCTACACCAAGTAACAAAGACATACACTGATACCCAGTAACACAGACACACACTTACACCAAGTAACAAAGACATACACTGACACCAAGTCACAAAGACACACACTGACACCCAGTAACAAAGACATACACTGACACCAAGTCACAAAGACATGCACTGATACCAACTAACAAAGACATACAATTACACCAAGTAACAAAGACACACACTTAGACCAAGTAACACAGACATACACTGACACCAAGTAACAAAGACATACACTGTCACCCAGTAACACAGACACACACTTACACCAAGTAACAAAGACAGACATAGACGCCAAGTAACAAAGACAGACACTGATACCCAGTAACACAGACACACACTTACACCCAGTAACAAAGACATACATTTACACCAAGTAACACAAACACACACTTACACCAAGTTACAAAGACATAAACTGACACCAAGTAACAAGGACATACAATTACACCAAGAAACAAAGACAGACATAGACACCAAGTAACAAAGTCAGACACTGATACCCAGTAACACAGACACACACTTACACCAATTAACACAGCCATACACTGACACCAAGCAACAAAGACATACACTGACAGCCAGAAACAAAGACATACACTGACACCAAGTCACAAAGACATACACTGATACCCAGTAACACAGTCACACACTTACACCAAGTAACAAAGACATACACAGATACCAAGTAACACAGAGACACACTTACACCAAGAAACACAGACACACACTTGCACCAAGTAACAAAGACATACACTTACACCAAGTAACACAGACATACACAGACAGCAAGTAACAAAGACATACAATTACACCAAGTAACAAAGACACACACTTACACCAAGTAACACAGACATACACTGACACCAAGAAACAAAGACATACAATTACATAAAGTAACACAGACACACACTGACACCCAGTAACACAAACGAACACACACTGACACCCAGTAACATAGAGAAACACTGACACACAGTAACAAAGTCATACACAGACAGACACTGACACCAAGTAACAAAGACTAACAGAGACACACAATGACACCAAGTCACAAAGACATACACTGACACCCAGTAACAAAGACATACACTGACACCAATTAACAAAGACATACACTGATACCCAGTAAAACAGACACACACTTACACCAAGTAACAAAGACATACACTGACACCAAGTCACAAAGACACACACTGACACCATGTAACAAAGACATGCACTGATACCCAGTAACAAAGACATACACTGACACCAAGTAACAAAGACATACACTGACACCAAGAAACAAAGACATACACTGATACCCAGTAACACAGACACACACTTACACCAAGTAACAAAGACATACACTGACACCCAGTAACAAAGACATACACTGACACCAAGTCACAAAGACATACACTGATACCCAGTAACACAGACACACACTTACACCAAGTAAGAAAGACAAACACTGACACCAAGTAACAAAGACATCCACTGACACCAAGAAACAAAGACATACAATTACAACAAGTAACACAGACACACACTGACACCAAGTAACAAAGACATTTTCTTATACAATGTAACACAGACATACACTGACACCAAGTAACAAAGACATACACTTACATCATGTAACAAAGACACACACTTACACCAAGTAACAAAGACATACACTGAAACCAAGTAACAAAGACATACACTTACACCAAGTAACACAGACATACACTGACAACAAGTAACAAAGACATACAATTACACCAAATATCAAAGACACACACTTACACCAAGTAACACAGACATACACTGACACCATGTGACAAAGACATGCAATGATACCCAGTAACACAGACACACACTTACACAAAGTAACAAAGACATACACTGATACCTAGTAACACAGACACACACTTACACCAAGTAACAAAGACATGCATTGATACCCAGTAACAAAGACATACACTGACACCAAGTAACAAAGACATACACTGACACCAAGAAACAAAGACATACACTGATACCCAGCAACACAGACACACACTTACACCAAATAACAAAGACATACACTGACACCAAGTCACAAAGACATACACTGCTTCCCAGTAACACAGACACACACTTACACCAAGTAAGAAAGACAAACTCTGACACGAAGTAACAAAGACATCCACTGACACCAAGTAACAAAGACACACACTTACACCAAGCAACACAGACATACACTGACACCAAGTAACACTGACACACACTGACATCTAGTAACACAGACACACACATACACCAGGTAACGACGACATACACTGACTCCAAGTAACAAAGACATACACTGATACCCAGTAACACAGACACACACTTACACCAAGTAACAAAGACACACACTTACACCAAGTAACACAGACATACAGTGACACCAAGTCACAAAGACATACACTGACACCAAGTAACAAAGACATAAGCTGACACCCAGTAACCAAGACATACACTGACACAAAGTCACAAAGACATACAGTGACACCCAGTAACAAAGACATACACTGACACCAAGTCACAAAGACATACACTGACACCAAGTAACAAAGACATAAACTGACACCCAGTAACCAAGACATACACTGACACAAAGTCACAAAGACATACAGTGACACCCAGTAACAAAGACATACACTGACACCAAGTCACAAAGACATACACTGACACCAAGTAACAAAGACATAAACTGATACCCAGTAACACAGACACACACTTACACCAAGTAACAAAGACATACATTGATACCAAGTAACACAGACACACAGTTACACCAAGAAACAAAGACATACAATTACACCAAGTAACAAAGACATACACTGATACCCAGTAACACAGACACACACTTACACCTAGTAACAAAGACAAACACTGACACCAAGTAACAAAGACATCCACTGACACAAAGAAACAAAGACATAAACTTACACCAAGTAACACAGACAGACACTGACACCCAGTAACTCAAACAAACACGCACTGACACCCAGTAACATGGAGAAACACTGACACACAGTAACAAAGACATACAGTGACACCCAGTAACAAAGACATACACTGACACCAAGTCACAAAGACATACACTTACACCAAGTAACAAAGACATGAACTGACACCCAGTAACCAAGACATACACTGACACAAAGTCACAAAGACATACAGTGACACCCAGTAACAAATACATACACTGACACCAGGTCACAAAGACATAAACTGATACCCAGTAACACAGACACACACTTACACCAAGTAACTAATACATACACTGAAACCAAGTAACAAAGACATACACTTACACCAAGTAACAAAGACATACACTGACACCAAGAAACAAAGACATACAATTACATAAAGTAACACAGACACACACTGACACCCAGTAACACAAACAAACACACACTGACACCCAGTAACATAGAGAAACACTGACACACAGTAACAAAGTCATACACAGACAGACACTGACACCAAGTAACAAAGACTAACAGAGACACACACTGACACCAAGTCACAAAGACATACACTGACACCCAGTAACAAAGACATACACTGACACCAAGTAACAAAGACATACACTGATACCTAGTAAAACAGACACACACTTACGCCAAGTAACAAAGACATACACTGACACCAAGTCACAAAGACACACACTGACACCATGTAACAAAGACATGCACTGATACCCAGTAACAAAGACATACACTGACACCAAGTAACAAAGACATACACTGACACCAAGAAACAAAGACATACACTGATACCCAGTAACACAGACACACACTTACACCAAGTAACAAAGACATACACTTACACCAAGTAACACAGACATACACTGACACCAAGTAACAAAGACATACAATTTCTCCAAGTAACAAAGACACACACTTACACCAAGTAACGCAGACATACACTGACACCAAGGAACAAAGACATACATTGTTACCCAGGATCACAGACACACACTTACAATAAGTAACAAAGACATACACTGATACCAAGTAACACAGACACACAGTTACACCAAGTAACACAGAAATACACTGACACCAAGAAACAAAGACATACAATTACACCAAGTAACAAAGACATACACTGATACCCAGTAACACAGACACACACTTACAATAAGTAACAAAGACAAACACTGACACCAAGTAACAAAGACATACACTGACACAAAGAAACAAAGACATAAACTTACACCAAGTAACACAGACACACACTGACACCCAGTAACACAAACAAACACGCACTGACACCCAGTAACATGGAGAAACACTGACACACAGTAATAAAGACATGCAGTGACACCCAGTAACAAAGACATACACTGACACCAAGTCACAAAGACATACACTGACACCAAGTAACAAAGACATAAACTGACAACCAGTAACCAAGACATACAATGTCACTAAGTCACAAAGACATACAGTGACACCCAGTAACAAAGACATACACTGATACCAAGTCACAAAGACATACACCGATACCCAGTAACACAGACACACACTTACACCAAGTAACAAATACATACACTGACACCAAGTAACAAAGACATACACTTAAACCAAGTAACAAAGACACACACTTACACCAAGTAACACAGACATACACTGACACCAAGAAACAAAGACATACAATTACATAAAGTAACACAGACACACACTGACACCCAGTAACAAAAACAAACACACACTGACACCCAGTAACATAGGGAAACACTGACACACAGTAACAAAGTCATACACAGACAGACACTGACACCAAGTAACAAAGACTAACAGAGACACACTCTGACACCAAGTCACAAAGACATACACTGACACCCAGTAACAAAGACATACACTGACACCAAGTAACAAAGACATACACTGATACCTAGTAAAACAGACACACACTTACACCAAGTAACAAAGACATACACTGGCACCAAATCACAAAGACACACACTGACACCATGTAACAAAGACATGCACTGATACCCAGTAACAAAGACATTCACTGACACCAAGTAACAAAGACATCCACTGACACCAAGAAACAAAGACATACAATTACAAAAAGTAACACAGACACACACTGACACCCAGTAACACAAAGAAACACACACTGACTCCCAGTAACATTGAGAAACACTGACACACAGTAACAAAGACATACACAGACAGACATTGACACCAAGTAACAAAGACAAACAGAGACACACACTGACACCAAGGCACAAAGACATACACTGGCACCCAGTATCCAAGACATACACTGACACCAAGTCACAAAGCCATACACTGATACCCAGTAACGCAGACACACACTTCCACAATGTAACAAAGACAAACACTGACACCAAGTAACAAAGACATATACTTACACAAAGTAACACAGACATACACTGACACCAAGTAACAAAGACATACACTTACACCATGTAACAAAGACACACACTTACGCCAAGCAACACAGACATACACTGTCACCAAGTAACAAAGACATACACTGACACCCAGTAACACAGACACACACATACACCAAGTAACGACGACATACACTGACACCAAGTAACAAAGACATACACTGTTACCCAGTAACACAGACACACACTTACACCAAGTAACAAAGACATACACAGATAACAAGTAACACAGGCACACACTTACACCAAGTAACACAGACACACACTTACACCAAGTAACAAAGACATACACTGACACCAAGTAACAAAGACATACACTTACACCAAGTAACACAGACATACACTGACAACAAGTAACAAAGACATACAATTACACCAAGTAACAAAGACACACACTTACACCAAGTAACACAGACATACACTGACACCATGTAACAAAGACATGCACTGATACCCAGTAACACAGACACACACTTACACCAAGTAACAAAGACATACACTGATACCTAGCAACACAGACACACACTTACACCAAGTAACAAAGACATGCATTGATACCCAGTAACAAAGACATACACTGACACCAAGTAACAAAGACATACACTGACACCCAGTAACAAAGTCATACACTGACACCAAGTCACAAAGACATACACTGCTTCCCAGTAACACAGACACACACTTACACCAAGTAAGAAAGACAAACTCTGACACCAAGTAACACTGACACACACTGACATCTAGTAACACAGACACACACATACACCAAGTAACAAATACATACACTGACACCAAGTAACAAAGACATACACTTACACCAAGTAACAAAGAGACACACTTACACCAAGTAACAAAGACATACACTGACACCAAGAAACAAAGACATACAATTACATAAAGTAACACAGACACACACTGACACCCAGTAACACAAACAAACACACACTGACACCCAGTAACATAGAGAAACACTGACACACAGTAACAAAGTCATACACAGACAGACACTGACACCAAGTAACAAAGACTAACAGAGACACACACTGACACCAAGTCACAAAGACATACACTGACAACCAGTAACAAAGACATACACTGACACCAAGTAACAAAGACATACACTGATACCTAGTAAAACAGACACACACTTACACCAAGTAACGCAGACATACACTGACACCAAGTCACAAAGACAGACACTGACACCATGTATCAAAGACATGCACTGATACCCAGTAACAAAGACATACACTGATACCCAGTAACAAAGACATACACTGACACCAAGAAACAAAGACATACACTGATACCCAGTAACACAGACACGCACTTACACCAAGTAACAAAGACATACACTTACACCAAGTAACACAGACATACACTGACACCAAGTAACAAAGACATACAATTACTCCAAGTAACAAAGACACACACTTACACCAAGTAACGCAGACATACACTGACACCAAGTAACAAAGACATACATTGTTACCCAGGATCACAGACACACACTTACAATAAGTAACAAAGACATACACTGATACCAAGTAACACAGACACACAGTTACACCAAGTAACACAGACATACACTGACACCAAGAAACAAAGACATAAAATTACACCAAGTAACAAAGACAAACACTGACACCAAGTAACAAAGACATCCACTGACACAAATAAACAAAGACATAAACTTACACCAAGTAACAAAGACATACACTGAAACCATGTAGCAAAGACATACGCTGATATCCAGTAACAAAGACATACACTTACACCAAGTAACAGAGACATACACTGACACCAAGTCACAAAGACATACACTGACACCAAGTAACAAAGACATAAACTGACACCCAGTAACCAAGACATACACTGACACAAAGTCACAAAGACATACAGTGACACCCAGTAACAAAGACATACACTGACACCAAGTCACAAAGACATACACTGATACCCAGTAACACAGACACACACTTGCACCAAGTAACAAATACCTACACTGACACAAAGTAACAAAGACATACACTTATACCAAGTAACAAAGACACACACTTACACCAAGTAACACAGACATGCACTGACACCAAGAAACAAAGACATACAATTACATAAAGTAACACAGACACACACTGACACCCAGTAACACAAACAAACACGCACTGACACCCAGTAACATAGGGAAACACTGACACACAGTAACAAAGTCATACACAACAGACACTGACACCAAGTAACAAAGACTAACAGAGACACACACTGACACCAAGTCACAAAGACATACACTGACACCCAGTAACAAAGACATACACTGACACCAAGTAACAAAGACAATCACTGATACCTAGTAAAACAGACACACACTTACACCAAGTAACAAAGACATACACTGGCACCAAGTCACAAAGACACACACTGACACCATGTAACAAAGACATGCACTGATACCCAGTAACAAAGACATACACTGACACCAAGTAACAAAGACATACACTGACACCAAGAAACAAAGACATACACTGATACCCAGTAACACAAACACACACTTACACCAAGTAACAAAGACATACACCGACACCAAGTAACAAAGACATCCACTAACACAAAGAAACAAAGACATACAATTACAAAAAGTAACACAGACACACACTGACACCCAGTAACATAAACAAACACACACTGACTCCCAGTAACATTAGAGAAACACTGACACACAGTAACAAAGACATACACAGACAGACACTGACACCAAGTAACAAAGGCAAACAGAGACACACACTGACACCAAGTCACAAAGACATACACTGACAGCCAGTAACCAAGACATACACTGACACCAAGTCACAAAGACATACACTGATACCCAGTAACGCAGACACACACTTCCACAATGTAACAAAGACAAACACTGACACCAAGTAACAAAGACATATACTTACACAAAGTAACACAGACATACATTGACACCAAGTAACAAAGACATACACTTACACCATGTAACAAAGACACACACTTACACCAAGTCACACAGACATACATTGACACCAAGTAACAAAGACATACACTGACACCCAGTAACACAGACACACACATACACCAAGTAACGACGACATACACTGACACCAAGTAACAAAGACATACACTGTTACCCAGTAACACAGACACACACTTACACCAAGTAACAAAGACATACACAGATAACAAGTAACACAGGCACACACTTACACCAAGTAACACAGACACACACTTACACCAAGTAACAAAGACATACACTGAAACCAAGTAACAAAGACATACACTTACACCAAGTAACACAGACATACACTGACAACAAGTAACAAAGACATACAATTACACCAAGTAACAAAGATACACACTTACACCAAGTAACACAGACATACACTGACACCATGTAACAAAGACATGCAATGATACCCAGTAACACAGACACACACTTACAACAAGTAACAAAGACATAGACTGATACCTAGCAACACAGACACACACTTACTCCAAGTAACAAAGACATGCATTGATACCCAGTAACAAAGACATACACTGACACCAAGAATCAAAGACATACACTGATACCCAGCAACACAGACACACACTTACACCAAGTAACAAAGACATACACTGACACCCAGTAACAAAGACATAAACTGACACCAAGTCACAAAGACATACACTGCTTCCCAGTAACACAGACACACACTTACACAAAGTAAGAAAGACAAACTCTGACACCAAGTAACAAAGACATCCACTGACACCAAGTAACAAAGACACACACTTACACCAAGCAACACAGACATACACTGACACCAAGTAACACTGACACACACTGACATCTAGTAACACAGACACACACATACACCAAGTAACGACGACATACACTGACACCAAGTAACAAAGACATACACTGTTACCCAGTAACACAGACACACACTTACACCACGTAACAAAGACATACACAGATAACAAGTAACACAGGCACACACTTACACCAAGTAACACAGACACACACTTACACCAAGTAACAAAGACATACACTGACACCAAGTAACAAAGACATACACTTACACCAAGTAACACAGACATACACTGACAACAAGTAACAAAGACATACAATTACACCAAGTAACAAAGATACACACTTACACCAAGTAACACAGACATACACTGACACCATGTAACAAAGACATGCAATGATACCCAGTAACACAGACACACACTTACAACAAGTAACAAAGACATAGACTGATACCTAGCAACACAGACACACACTTACACCAAGTAACAAAGACATGCATTGATACCCAGTAACAAAGACATACACTGACACCAAGTAACAAAGACATACACTGACACCAAGAATCAAAGACATACACTGATACCCAGCAACACAGACACACACTTACACCAAGTAACAAAGACATACACTGACACCCAGTAACAAAGACATAAACTGACACCAAGTCACAAAGACATACACTGCTTCCCAGTAACACAGACACACACTTACACAAAGTAAGAAAGACAAACTCTGACACCAAGTAACAAAGACATCCACTGACACCAAGTAACAAAGACACACACTTACACCAAGCAACACAGACATACACTGACACCAAGTAACACTGACACACACTGACATCTAGTAACACAGACACACACATACACCAAGTAACGACGACATACACTGACTCCAAGTAACAAAGACATACACTGATACCCAGTAACACAGACACACACTTACACCAAGTAACAAAGACACACACTTACACCAAGTAACACAGACATGCACTGACACCAAGTCACAAAGACATACACTGACACCAAGTAACAAAGACATAAGCTGACACCCAGTAACCAAGACATACACTGAGACAAAGTCACAAAGACATACAGTGACACCCAGTAACAAAGACATACACTGACACCAAGTCACAAAGACATACTCTGACACCAAGTAACAAAGACATAAACTGACACCCAGTAACCAAGACATACACTGACACAAAGTCACAAAGACATACAGTGACACCCAGTAACAAAGACATACACTGACACCAAGTCACAAAGACATACACTGACACCAAGTAACAAAGACATAAACTGATACCCAGTAACACAGACACACACTTACACCAAGTAACAAATACATACACTGACACCAAGTAACAAAGACATACACTTACACCAAGTAACACAGACATACACTGACACCAAGTAACAAAGACATACACTTACTCCAAGTAACAAAGACACACACTTACACCAAGTAACGCAGACATACACTGACACCAAGTAACAAAGACATGCACTGATACCCAGTAACACAGACACACACTTACACCAAGTAAAAAAGACATACCCTGATACCCAGTAACACAGACACACACTTACACCAAGTAACAAAGACATACACTGACACCAAGTCACAAAGACACACACTGACACCCAGTATCAAAGACATACACTGACACCAAGTCACCAAAACATACACTGATACCAAGTAACAAAGACATGCACTTACACCAAGTAACACAGACATACAATTACACCAAGTATCAAAAACACACACTTGCACCAAGTAACACAGACACACACTTACACCAAGTAACAAAGACATACACTGATTCCAAGTAACACAGACACACACTTACACCAAGTAACACAGACACACACTTACACCAAGTAACAAAGACATACACTGACACCAAGTAACAAAGACATACACTTACACCACGTAACACAGACATACACTGACACCAAGTAACAAAGACATACAATTACACCAAGTAACAAAGACACACACTTACACCAAGTAACACAGACATACACTGACACCAAGTAACAAAGACGTACACTGACACCCAGTAACAAATACATACACTGACACCAAGTCACAAAGACATACACTGATACCCAGTAACACAGACACACACTTACACCAAGTAACAAAGACAAACACTGACACCAAGTAACAAAGACATCCACTGACACAATGAAACAAAGACATAAACTTACACCAAGTAACACAGACAAACACTGACACCCAGTAACACAAACAAACACGCACTGACACCCAGTAACATGGAGAAACACTGACACACAGTAACAAAGACATACACAGACAGACACTGACACCAAGTAACAAAGACTAACAGAGACACACACTGACACCAAGTCACAAAGACATACACTGACACCAAGTCACAAAGACATACACTGATACCCAGGAACACAGACACACACTTCCACAAAGAAACAAAGACAAACACTGACACCAAGTAACAAAGACATACACTTACACCAAGTAACACAGACATACACTGACACAAAGTAACAAAGACATACAATTACTCCAAGTAACAAAGACACACACTTACACCAAGTAACGCAGACATACACTGACACCAAGTAACAAAGACATACATTGTTACCCAGTAACACAGACTCACCCTTACACCAAGTAACAAAGACATACACTGATACCAAGTAACACAGACACACAGTTACACCAAGTAACACAGACATACACTGACACCAAGAAACAAAGACATACAATTACACCAAGTAACAAAGACATACACTGATACCCAGTAACACAGACACACACTTACACCAAGTAACAAAGACAAACACTGGCACCAAGTAACAAAGACATCCACTGACACAAAGAAACAAAGACATAAACTTACACCAAGTAACACAGACACACACTGACACCCAGTAACACAAACAAACACGCACTGACACCCAGTAACATGGAGAAACACTGACACACATTAACAAAGAAATACAGTGATACCCAGTAACACAGAAACACACTTACAACAAGTAACAAAGACATACACTGATACCTAGCAACACAGACACACACTTACACCAAGTAACAAAGACATGCATTGATACCCAGTAACAAAGACATACACTGACACCAAGTAACAAAGACATACACTGACACCAAGAATCAAAGACATAGACTGATACCCAGCAACACAGACACACACTTACACCAAGTAACAAAGACATACACTGACACCCAGTAACAAAGACATAAACTGACACCAAGTCACAAAGACATACACTGCTTCCCAGTACCACAGACACACACTTACACCAAGTAAGAAAGACAAACTCTGACACAAAATAACAAAGACATCCACTGACACCAAGTAACAAAGACACACACTTACACCAAGTAACGACGACATACACTGACTCCAAGTAGCAAAGACATACACTGATACCCAGTAACACAGACACACACTTACACCAAGTAACAAAGACACACACTTACACCAAGTAACACAGACATGCACTGACAACAAGTCACAAAGACATACACTGACACCAAGTAACAAAGACATAAGCTGGCACCCAGTAACCAAGACATACACTGACACAAAGTCACAAAGACATACAGTGACACCCAGTAACAAAGACATACACTGACACCAAGTCACAAAGACATACAATGACACCAAGTAACAAAGACATAAACTGATACCCAGTAACACAGACACACACTTACACCAAGTAACAAATACATACAATGACACCAAGTAACAAAGACATACACTTACACCAAGTAACACAGACATACACTGACACCAAGTAACAAAGACATACACTTACTCCAAGTAACAAAGACACACACTTACACCAAGTAACGCAGACATACACTGACACCAAGTAACAAAGACATGCACTGATACCCAGTAACACAGACACACACTTACACCAAGTAAAAAAGACATACCCTGATACCCAGTAACACAGACACACACTTACACCAAGTAAGAAAGACATACACTGACACCAAGTCACAAAGACACACACTGACACCCAGTATCAAAGACATACACTGACACCAAGTCACCAAAACATACACTGATACCAAGTAACAAAGACATGCACTTACACCAAGTAACACAGACATACAATGACACCAAGTCACAAAGACATACAATTACACCAAGTATCAAAAACACACACTTGCACCAAGTAACACAGACACACACTTACACCAAGTAACAAAGACCTACACTAATACCAAGTAACACAGACACACACTTACACCAAGTAACACAGACACACACTTACACCAAGTAACAAAGACATACACTGACACCAAGTAACAAAGACATACACTTACACCACGTAACACAGACATACACTGACACCAAGTAACAAAGACATACAATTACACCAGGTAACAAAGACACACACTTACACCAAGTAGCACAGACATACACTGACACCAAGTAACAAAGACTTACACTGACACCCAGTAACAAATACATACACTGACACCAAGTCACAAAGACATACACTGATACCCAGTAAGACAGACACACACTTACACCAAGTAACAAAGACAAACACTGACACCAAGTAACAAAGACATCCACTGACACAAAGAAACAAAGACATAAACTTACACCAAGTAACACAGACAAACACTGACACCCAGTAACACAAACAAACACGCACTGACACCCAGTAACATGGAGAAACACTGACACACAGTAACAAAGACATACACAGACAGACACTGACACCAAGTAACAAAGACTAACAGAGACACACACTGACACCAAGTCACAAAGACATACACTGACACCAAGTCACAAAGACATACACTGATACCCAGGAATACAGACACACACTTCCACAAAGAAACAAAGACAAACACTGACACCAAGTAACTAAGACATACACTTACACCAAGTAACAAAGACATACACTGACACAAAGTAACAAAGACATACATTGTTACCCAGTAACACAGACACACCCTTACACCAAGTAACAAAGACATACACTGATACCAAGTAACACAGACACACAGTTACACCAAGTAACACAGACATACACTGACACCAAGAAACAAAGACATACAATTACACCAAGTAACAAAGACATACACTGATACCCAGTAACACAGACACACACTTACACCAAGTAACAAAGACAAACACTGGCACCAAGTAACAAAGACATCCACTGACACAAAGAAACAAAGACATAAACTTACACCAAGTAACACAGACACACACTGACACCCAGTAACACAAACAAACACGCACTGACACCCAGTAACATGGAGAAACACTGACACACAGTAACAAAGAAATACAGTGACACCCAGTAACAAAGACATACACTGACACCAAGTCACAAAGACATACACTGACACCAAGTAACAAAGACATAAACTGACACCCAGTAACCAAGACATACACTGACACAAAGTCACAAAGACATACAGTGACACCCAGTAACAAAGACATACACTGACACCAAGTCACAAAGACATACACTGATACCCAGTAACACAGACACACACTTACACCAAGTAACAAATACATACACTGACACCAAGTAACAAAGACATACAATTACTCCAAGTAACAAAGACACACACTTACACCAAGTAACGCAGACATACAATGACACCAAGTAACAAAGACATACACTGTTACCCAGTAACACAGACACACACTTACACCAAGTAACAAAGACATACACTGATACCAAGTAACACAGACACACACTTACACCAAGTAACACAGACATACACTGACACCATGTAACAAAGACATGCACTGATACCCAGTAACACAGACACACGCTTACACCAAGTAAAAAAGACATACACTTACACAAACTAACACAGACATACACTGACACCAAGTATCAAAGACATACACTTACACCAAGTAACAAAGACACAGACTTACACCAAGCAACACAGACATACACTGACACCAAGTAACAAAGACATACACTGACACCCAGTAACACAGACACACACTTACACCAAAAAACAACGACATACACTGACACCAAGTAACAAAGACATACACTGATACCCAGTGACACAGACACACACTAACACCAAGTAACAAGGACACACACTTACACGAAGTAACACAGACATACACTGACACCAAGTAACAAAGACATACACTGACACCAAGTAACAAAGACATAAACGGACACCCAGTATCAAAGACATACACTGACACAAAGTCACAAAGACATACAGTGACACCCAGTAACAAAGACATACACTGACACCAAGTCACAAAGACATATACTGACACGAAGTAACAAAGACATACACTGATACCCAGTAACACAGACACACACTTACAACAAGTAACAAAGACATACAATGACACCAAGTAACAAAGACAGACACTTACACCAAGTAACACAGACATACACTGACACCAAGTAACAAAGACATACAATTGCACCAAGTAACAAAGACACACACTTACACCAAGTAACACAGACATACACTGACACCAAGTAACAAAGACATGCACTGTTACCCAGTAACGCAGACACACACTTACACCAAGTAACAAAGACATACACTGATATCAAGTAACACAGACAAACACTTACACCAAGTAACACAAACACACACTTACACTAAGTAACAAAGACATACACTGACACCAAGTAACAAAGACATACAATTACACCAAGTAACAAAGACAGACACTTACACCAATTAACACAGACATACACTGACACCAAGTAACAAAGACATACACTGTTACCCAGTATCACAGACACACACTTACACCAAGTAACAAAGACATACACTGATACCAAGTAACACAAACACACACTTACACCAAGTAACACAGACACACACTTACACCAAGTAACAAAGACATACACTGAAACCAAGTAACAAAGACATACACTTACACAAAGTAACACAGACATACACTGACACCAAGTAACAAAGACATACAATTACACCAAGTAACAAAGACACACACTTGCACCAAGTAACACAGACACACACTTACACCAAGTAACAAAGATATACACTGATACCCAGTAACACAGACACACACTTACACCAAGTAACAAAGACATACACTGACACCAAGTAACAAAGACATACACTGACACCAAGTCACAAAGACAGACACTGACACACGGTAACAAAGACAAACACTGATACCCAGTAACACAGACACACACTTACACCAAGTAACAAAGCCATACACTGACACCAAGTAACAAAGACAGACACTTCCACCAAGTAACACAGACATACACTGACACCAAGTAACAAAGACATACAATTGCACCAAGTAACAAAGACACACACTTACACCAAGTACCACAGACATACACTGACACAAAGTAACAAAGACATGCACTGTTACCCAGTAACAAAGACACACACTTACACCAAGTAACAAAGACATACACTGATATCAAGTAACACAGACAAACACTTACACCAAGTAACACAAACACTCACTTACACTAAGTAACAAAGACATACACTGACACCAAGTAACAAGGACATACAATTACACCAAGTAACAAAGACACACACTTACACCAATTAACACAGACATACACTGACACCAAGTAACAAAGACATACACTGTTACCCAGTAACACAGACACACTCTTACACCAAGTAACAAAGACATACACTGATGCCAAGTAACACAAACACACACTTACACCAAGTAACACAGACACACAATTACACCAAGTAACAAAGACATACACTGACACCAAGTAACAAAGACATACACTGATACCCAGCAACACAGACACACACTTACACCAAGTAACAAAGACACACACTTACACCAAGTAACACAGACATACACTGACACCAAGTAACAAAGACATACACTGACACCCAGTAACAAAGACATACACTGACACAATGTCACAAAGACATACAGTGTCACCCAGTAACAAAGACATACACTGACACCAAGGAACAAAGACTTACACTGATACCCAGTAACACAGACACACACTTACACCAAGTAACAAAGACACTGACACACGGTAACAAAGACAAGCACTGACTCCAAGGAACGAAGGCAGCCACTGACACCCAGTAACAAAGACAGACACTGACACCAAGTCACTAATAATTACACTGACACCAAGTAACAAAGAAATACAGTTACACCAAGTAACAAAGACATACAATGACACCAAGTAACAAAGACATACAGTTACACCAAGTAACAAAGACACACACTTACACCAAGTAAAACAGACATACAATTACACCAAGTAACAAAGACATACACTGTTACCCAGTAACACAGACACACACTTACACCAAGTAACAACGACATACAATGACACCAAGTAACAAAGAGATACACTGATACCCAGAAACACAGACACACACTTACACCAAGTAACAAAGACACACACTTACACAAAGTAACACAGACAAACACTGACACCAAGTAACAAAGACATACACTGACACCAAGTAACACAGACATACACTGACACCAAGTAACAAAGACATACAATTACACCAAGCAACAAAGACACACACTTACACCAAGTAACACAGACATACACTGACACCAAGTAACAAAGACATACAATTACACCAAGTAACAAAGACACACACTTACACCAAGTAACACAGACATACACTGACACCAAGTAACAAAGATATACACTGTTACCCAGTAACACAGATACACACTTACACCAAGTAACAAAGATATACACTGATACCCAGTAACACAGACACACACTTACACCAAGTAACAAAGACATACACTGACACCAAGTAACAAAGACATACACTGACACCAAGTCACAAAGAAAGACACTGACACACCGTAACAAAGACAAGCACTGACTCCAAGGAACGAAGGCAGCCACTGACACCCAGTAACATAGACAGACACTGACACTAAGTCACAAATAATTACACTGACACCAAGTAACAAAGAAATATAGTTACACCAAGTAACAAAGACATACAATGACACCAATGACACCAAGTAACAAAGACATACAGTTACACCAAGTAACAAAGACACACACTTACACCAAGTAACACAGACATACACTGACACCAAGTAACAAAGACATACACTGTTACCCAGTAACACAGACACACACTTACACCAAGTAACAACGACATACAATGACACCAAGTAACAAAGAGATACACTGATACCCAGTAACACAGACACACACTTACACCAAGTAACAAAGACACACACTTACACAAAGTAACACAGACAAACACTGACACCAAGTAACAAAGACATACACTGACACCCAGTAACATAGACATAAACTGACACCCAGTAACAAAGACATACAATTACACCAAGCAACAAAGACACACATTTACACCAAGTAACACAGACATACACTGACACCAAAAAACAAAGACATACACTGTTACCCAGTAACACAGACACACACTTACACCAAGTAACAAAGACATACAATGATACCAAGTAACACAGACACGCACTTACACCAAGTCACACAGACACACACTTACACCAAGTAACAAAGACATACAATGACACCAAGTAACAAAGACATACACTGACACCAAGTAACAAAGACATACACTTACACCAAGTAACACAGACATACACTGACACCAAGTAACAAAGACATACAATTACATCAAGTAACAAAGACACACACTTACCACAAGTAACACAGACATACACTGACACCAAGTAACAAAGACAAACACTGTTACCCAGTAACACAGATACACACTTACATCAAGTAACAAAGACATACACTTATAGCAAGTAACACAGACACACAATTACACCAAGTAACACAAACACTCACTCACACCAAGTAACAAAGACATACACTGACACCAAGTAACAAAGACATACAATTACACCAAGTAACAAAGACACACACTTACACCAAGTAACAAAGAAATACACTGACACCAAGTAACAATGCCATACACTGTTACCCAGTAACACAGACACACATTAACACCAAGTAACAAAGACATACAGTGATACCAAGTAACACAGACACACACTTACACCAACTAACACAGACACACACTTACACCAAGTAACAAAGACATACACTGACACCAAGTAACAAAGACATACACTTACACCAAGAAACACAGACATACACTGACACCAAGGAACAAAGATATACACTGATACCCAGTAACACAGACACACACTTACACCAATTAACAAAGACATACACTGAAACCAAGTAACAAAGTCATACACTGACACCAAGTCACAAAGTCATACACTGACACCAAGTAACAAAGACATGCACTTACACCACGTAACACAGACACACACATACACCAGGTAACAAAGACATACACTGACACCAAGTCACAAAGACACACACTGACACCCAGTAACAAAGACATACACTGACACCAAGTAACAAAGACATACACTGATACCCAGTAACTCAGACACACAATTACACCAAGTAACACAGAAATACACTGACACCAAGTAACAAAGACATACACTGATACCCAGTAACACAGACACACACTTACACCAAGTAACAAAGACAGACACTGATACCCAGTAACAAACACACACACTTACACCAAGTAACAAAGACATACACTGACATCAAGTAACAAAGACATAAACTGACACCCAGCAACACAGACACACACGGACACCAAGTAACAAAGACACAGACTTACACCAAGTAACACAGACACACACTGACACCCAGTAACACAGACACACACTTACACCAAGTAAAAAAGACATACACTGACACCAAGTAACAAAGAAATACACTTAAACCAAGTAACAAAGACAGACACTGACACCAAGTAACAAAGACATACACTGATACCCAGTAACACAGGCACACACTTACACCAAGTAACAAAGACATACACTGATACCCAGTAACACAGACGCACACTTACACCAAGTAGCACAGACATACACTGACACCAAGTAACACAGACACACTCTTACACCAAGTAACAAAGACATACAATTACACCAAGTAACAAAGACACACACTTGCACCAAGTAACACAGACATACACTGTCATCATGTAGCAAAGACATTCACTGATACCCAGTAACACAGACACACACTTACACCAAGTAACAAAGACATACACTGACACCAAGTAACAAAGACATACACTGACACCAAGTCACAAAGACAGACACTGACACACGGTAACAAAGACAAACACTGACACCAAGTAACGAAGACAGACACTGACACTCAGAAACAAAGACAGACACTGACACCAAGTCACAAACAATTACACTGACACCAAGTAACACAGACACACACTTACACCAAGTAACACAGACATACACTGACACCAAGTAACAAAGACATACACAGTTACTCAGTAACACAGACACACACTTACACCAGGCAGCAAAGAGATATACTGATACCAAGTAACAAAGACATACACTGATACCCAGTAACACAGACACACACTTACACCAAGTAACAAAGACACACACTTACACCAAGTAACACAGACATACACTGACACAAAGTAACAAAGACATACACTGACACCAAGTAACAAAGACATAAACTGACACCCAGTAACAAAGACATACACTGACACAAAGTCACAAAGACATACAGTGTCACCCAGTAATAAAGGCATACACTGACACCAAGGAACAAAGACTTACACTGATACCCAGTAACACAGACACACACTTACACCAAGTAACAAAGACATACACTGACACCAAGTAACACAGACATACACTGACACCAAGTAACAAAGACATACAATTACACCAAGCAACAAAGACACACACTTACACAAAGTAACACAGACATACACTGACACCAAGTAACAAAGACATACAATAACACCAATTCACAAAGAAAGACACTGACACACGGTAACAAAGACAAGCACTGACACCAAGGAACGAAGGCAGCCGCTGACACTCAGTAACAAAGACAGACACTGACACCAAGTCACAAATAATTACACTGACACCAAGTAACAAAGAAATACAGTTACACCAAGTAACAAAGACATACAATGACACCAAGTAACAAAGACATACAGTTACACCAAGTAACAAAGACACACACTTACACCAAGTAACACAGACATACACTGACACCAAGTAACAAAGACATACACTGTTACCCAGTAACACAGACACACACTTACACCAAGTAACAACGACATACAATGACACCAAGTAACAAAGACATACACTGATAGCCAGTAACACAGACACACACTTACACCAAGTAACAAAGACACACACTTACACAAAGTAACACAGACAAACACTGACACCAAGTAACAAAGACATACACTGACACCAAGTAACATAGACATAAACTGACACCAAGTAACAAAGGCATACACTGACACAAAGTCACAAAGACATACACTGACACCAAGTAACAAAGACATACTCTTACACCAAGTAACACTGACATACACTGACACCAAGTAACAAAGACATACACTGATACCTAGTAACACAGACACACACTTACACCAAGTAACACAAACACTCACTTACACCAAGTAACAAAGACATACACTGACACCAAGTAACAAAGACATACAATTACACCAAGCAACAAAGAGACACACTTACACCAAGTAACACTGACATAAACTGACACCAAGAAACAAAGACATACACTGCTCCCCAGTAACACAGACACACACTTACACCAAGTAACAAAGACATACAACGATACCAAGTAACACAGACACGCACTTACACCAAGTAACACAGACACACACTTACACCAAGTAACAAAGACATACAATGACACCAAGTAACAAAGACATACACTGACACCAAGTAACAAAGACATACACTTACACCAAGTAACACAGACATACACTGACACCAAGTAACAAAGACATACAATTACATCAAGTAACAAAGACACACACTTACTCCAAGTAACACAGACATACACTGACACCAAGTAACAAAGACATACACTGTTACCCAGTAACACAGATACACACTCACACCAAGAAACAAAGACATACACTGACACCAAGTAACAAAGACATAAAATTACACCAAGTAACAAAGACACACACTTACACCAAGTAACACAGACATACACTGACACCAAGTAACAAAGCCATACACTGTTACCCAGTAACACAGACACACATTAACAAAAAGTAATAAAGCCATACAATGATACCAAGTAACACAGACACACACTTACACCAACTAACACAGACACACACTTACACCAAGTAGCAAAGACATACACTGACACCAAGTAACAAAGACATACACTTACACCAAGTAACACAGACATACACTGACACCAAGGAACAAAGATATTCACTGATACCCAGTAACACAGACACACACTTACACCAATTAACAAAGACATACAATGAAACCAAGTAACACAGACACACAATTACACCAAGTAACACAGACATACACTGACACCAAATCACAAAGACATACACTGATACCCAGTAACACAGTCACACAATTACACCAAGTAACACAGACATACACTGACACCAAGTAACAAATACATACACTGATACCCAGTAACACAGACACACACTTACTCCAAGTAACAAAGACAGACACTGACATCAAGTAACAAAGACATAAACTGGCACCCAGCAACACAGACACACACGGACACCAAGTAACAAAGACACAGACATACACCGAGTAACACAGACACACACTGACACCCAGTAACACAGACACACACTTACACCAAGTAAAAAAGACATACACTGACACCAAGTAACAAAGACATACACTTAAACCAAGTAACAAAGACAGACGCTGACACCAAGTAACAAAGACATACACTGATACCCAGTAACACAGACACACACTTACACCAAGTAACAAAGACATACACTGATACCCAGTAACACAGACGCACACTTACATCAAGTAGCACAGACATACACTGACACCAAGTAACAAAGACAGACACTGACACCCAGTAACACAGACACACTCTTACACCAAGTAACAAAGACATACACTGACACCCAGTAACAAAGACATACACTGACACCCAGTAACACAGACACACACAGACACCAAGTAACAAAGTCCCACACTTACACGAAGTAACACAGACTCTCACTGACACCCAGTAACTCAAACAAAAACACTGACACCAAGTGACACAGACATACACTGACACCAAGCAACAAAGACATACACTGACACCAAGTAACACAGACACACACTTACACCAAGTAACACAGACATAGACTGACACAAAGGAACAAAGACATACACTTACACCAAGAAACACAGACATACAGTGACACCAAGTCACAAAGACACACACTGAGCCCCAGTAACAAAGACATACACTGACACCAAGTCACAAAGACATACACTGATACTTTTAACACAGACACACACTTACACCAAGTAACACAGACATACACCTGACACCAAGTAACAAAGACATACACTGATACCCAGTAACACAGACACGCACTTACACCAAGTAAAAAAGACAGACACTGATACCCAGTAACACAGACACACACTTACACCAAGTAACAGAGACATAAACTGAAACCAAGTTACAAAGACATACACTGATACCCAAAACACAGACACACACTTACACCAAGTAACAAAGACATACACTGACACCAAGTCACCAAGACACACACTGACACCCAGTAACAAAGACATACACTGACACCAAGTCACAAAGACATACACTGATACCCAGTAACACACACACACAATTACACCAAGTAACACAGACATACACTGCCACCAAGTAACAAAGACATACACTGATACCCAGTAACGCAGGCACACACTTACACCAAGTAACAAAGACAGACACTGATACCCAGTAACACAAACACACACTTACACCAAGTAACAAAGACATACAATGACTTCAAGTAACAAAGACATAAACTGACACCCAGTAACACAGACACACACGGACACCAAGTAACAAAGACACACATTCACAACATGTAACACAGGCAAACACTGTCTCCCAGTAACACAGACACACACTTACACCAAGTAACAAAGACATACACTGACACCAAGTAACAAAGACATACACTTACACCAAGTAACAAAGACATACACTGACACCAAGTAACAAAGACATACACTGATACCCAGTAACACAGACACACACTTACACCAAGTAACAAAGACATACACTGATACCCAGTAACACAGACACACACATACACCAATTAACAAAGACATACACTGACACCAAGTCACAAAGACATACACTGATACCCAGTGACACAGACATACAATTACACCAGGTAACACAGACACACACATACACCAATTAACAAAGACATACACTGACACCAAGTCACAAAGACATACACTGATACCCAGTGACACAGACATACAATTACACCAGGTAACACAGACATACACTGACACCAAGCAACAAAGACATACACTTAAATCAAGTAACAAAGACATAAACTGACACCCAGCAACACAGACACACACGGACACCAAGTAACAAAGACACACACTTACACCAAGTAACACAGACACACACTGAAACCCAGAAACACAGACACACACTTACACCAAGTAACAAAGACATACACTGACACCAAGTAACAAAGACATACACTTACACCAAGCAACAAAGACATACACTGACACCAAGTAACAAAGACATACACTGATACCCAGGAACACAGACACACACTTACACCAAGTAACAAAGACAGACACTGATACCCAGTAACACACACACACACTTACACAAAGTAACAAAGACATACACTGAAATGAAGTAACAAAGACATAAACTGACACCCAGCAACACAGACAAACACGGACACCAAGTAACAAAGACACACACTTACACCAAGTAACACAGACACACACTGACACCCAGAAACACAGACACACACTTACACCAAGTAACAAAGACATACACTGACACCAAGTAACAAAGACATACACTTACACCAAGTAACAAAGACATACACTGACACCAAGTAACAAAGACATACACTGATTCCCAGTAACACAGACACACACTTACACCAAGTAACAAAGACATACACTGATACCCAGTAACACAGACACACACTGAGACCAAGTAGCACAGACATACACTGACACCAAGTAACAAAGACATACACTGATACCCAATAACACAGACACACACTTACACCAAGTAACAAAGACAGACACTGACACCCAGTAGCACAAACACACACTTACACCAAGTAACAAAGACATACACTGAGACACAGTAACAAAGACATACACTGACACCCAGTAACACAGACACACACAGACACCAAGTAACAAAGTCCCACACTTACACCAAGTAACACAGACACACACTGACACCCAGTAACTCAAACAAACACACTGACACCAAGTGACACAGACATACACTGACACCAAGTAACAAAGACATACACTGACACCAAGTAACAAAGACACACACTTACACCAAGTAACAAAGACATAAACTGACACCCAGTAACACAGACACACACGGACACCAAGTAACAAAGACACACATTTACACCAAGTAACACAGGCACACACTGACACCCAGTAACACAGACACACACTGACACCAAGTGACAAAGACATACACTTACACCAAGTAACAAAGACATACACTGACACCAAGTATCAAAGACATACACTGAAACCCAGTAACACAGACACACACTTACACCAAGTAACAAAGACATGCACTGATACCCAGTAACACAGACACACACTTACACCAAGTAACAAAGACATACACTGATACCCAGTAACACAGACACACACATACACCAAGTAACAAAGACATACACTGACACCAAGTCACAAAGACATACACTGATACCCAGTAACACACACACACACTTACACCAAGCAACAAAGACATACACTGAAATCAAGTAACAAAGGCATAAACTGACACCCAGCAACACAGACACACACGGACACCAACTAACAAAGACACACACTTACACCAAGTAACACAGGCACACACTGAAACCCAGAAACACAGACACACACTTACACCAAGTAACAAAGACATACACTGACACCAAGTAACAAAGACATACACTTACACCAAGTAACAAAGACATACACTGACACCAAGTAACAAAGACATACACTGATACCCAGTAACACAGACACACACTTACACCAAGTAACAAAGACAGACACTGATACCCAGTAACACACACACACACTTACACAAAGTAACAAAGACATACACTGAAATGAAGTAACAAAGACATAAACTGACACCCAGCAACACAGACAAACACGGACACCAAGTAACAAAGACACACACTTACACCAAGTAACACAGACACACACTGACACCCAGAAACACAGACACACACTTACACCAAGTAACAAAGACATACACTGACACCAAGTAACAAAGACATACACTTACACCAAGTAACAAAGACATACACTGATTCCCAGTAACACAGACACACACTTACACCAAGTAACAAAGACATACACTGATACCCAGCAACACAGACACACACTGACACCAGGTAGCACAGACATACACTGACACCAAGTAACAAAGACATACACTGATACCCAATAACACAGACACACACTTACACCAAGTAACAAAGACAGACACTGACACCCAGTAACACAGACACACACTTACACCAAGTAACAAAGACATACACTGAGACACAGTAACAAAGACATACACTGACACCCAGTAACACAGACACACACAGACACCAAGTAACAAAGTCCCACACTTACACCAAGTAACACAGACACACACTGACACCCAGTAACTCAAACAAACACACTGACACCAAGTGACACAGACATACACTGACACCAAGTAACAAAGACATACACTGACACCAAGTAACACAGACACACACCTACACCAAGTAACACAAACACACACTTACACCAAGTAACAAAGACATACACTGACACCAAGTAACAAAGACACACACTTACACCAAGTAACAAAGACATAAACTGACACCCAGTAACACAGACACACACGGACACCAAGTAACAAAGACACACATTTACACCAAGTAACACAGGCACACACTGACACCCAGTAACACAGACACACACTGACACCAAGTGACAAAGACATACACTTACACCAAGTAACAAAGGCATACACTGACACCAAGTATCAAAGACATACACTGAAACCCAGTAACACAGACACACACTTACACCAAGTAACAAAGACATGCACTGATACCCAGTAACACAGACACACACTTACACCAAGTAACAAAGACATACACTGATACCCAGTATCACAGACACACACATACACCAAGTAACAAAGACATACACAGACACCAAGTCACAAAGACATACTCTGATACCCAGTAACACAGACACACAATTACACCAAGTAACAAAGACATACACTGAAATCAAGTAACAAAGACGTAAACTGACACCGAGCAACACAGACACACACGGACACCAAGTAACAAAGACACATACTTACACCAAGTAACACAGACACACACTTACACCAAGTAACAAAGACATACACTGACACCAAGTAACAAAGACATACACTTACACCAAGTAACAAAGACATACACTGACACCAAGTAACAAAGACATACACTGATACCCAGTAACACAGACACACTCTTACACCAAATAACAAAGACAGACACTGATACCCAGTAACACACACACACACACTTACACCAAGTAACAAAGACATACACTGAAATCAAGTAACAAAGACATAAACTGACACCCAGCAACACAGAAAATCACGGACACCAAGTAACAAAGACACACACTTACACCAAGTAACACAGACACACACTGAAACCCAGAAACACAGACTCACACTTACACCAAGTAACAAAGACATACACTGATACCAAGTAACAAAGACATACACTTACACCAAGTAACAAAGACATACACTGATACCCAGTAGCACAGACACACACTTACAGCAAGTAGCACAGACATACACTGACACCAAGTAACAAAGACATACACTGATACCCAGTAACACAGACACACACTTACACCAAGTAACAAAGACAGACACCGACACTCCAGTAACACAGACACACACTTACACCAAGTAACAAAGACATACACTGAGACACAGTAACAAAGACATACACTGACACCCAGTAACACAGACACACACAGACACCAAGTAACAAAGTCCCACACTTACACCAAGTAACACAGACACACACTGACACCCAGTAACACAAACAAACACACTGACACCAAGTGACACAGACATACACTGACACCAAGTAACAAAGACATACACTGACACCAAGAAACACAGACACACACTTACACCAGGTAACACAAACACACACTTACACCAAGTAACAAAGACATACACTGACACCAAGTAACAAAGACACACACTTACACCAAGTAACACAGACATAGACTGACACCAAGTAACAAAGACATACACTTACACCAAGTAACACAGACATATAGTGACACCAAGTCACAAAGACACACACTGACACCCAGTAACAAAGACATACACTGACACCAAGTCACAAAGACATACACTGATACCCAGTAACACAGACACACACTTACACCAAGTAACACAGACATACACCTGACACCAAGTAACAAAGTCATACACTGATACCCAGTAACACAGACACACACTTACACCAAGTAACAGAGACATAAACTGACACCAAGTAACAAAGACATACACTGATACCCAGAAACACAGACACACACTTACACCAAGTAACAAAGACATACACTGATACCCAGTAACACAGACACACACATACACCATGCAACAAAGACATACACTGACACCAAGTCACAAAGACATACACTGATACCCAGTAACACAGACACACAATTACACCAAGTAACACAGACATACACTGACACCAAGTAACAAATACATACACTGATACCCAGTAACACAGACACACACTTACACCAAGTAACAAAGACAGACACTGATACCCAGTAACACACACACACACGTACACCAAGTAACAAAGACATACACTGAAATCAAGTAACAAAGACATAAACTGACACCCAGCAACACAGACACACACGGACACCAAGTAACAAAGACACACACTTACACCAAGTAACACAGACACACACTGACACCCAGAAACACAGACACACACTTACACCAAGTAACAAAGACATACACTGACACCAAGTAACAAAGACATACACTTACACCAAGTAACAAAGACATACACTGACACCAAGTAACAAAGACATAAACTGACACCCAGCAACACAGACAAACACGGACACCAAGTAACAAAGACACACACTTACACCAAGTCACACAGACACACACTGACACCCAGAAACACAGACACACACTTACACCAAGTAACAAAGACATACACTGACTCCAAGTAACAAAGACATACACTTACACCAAGTAACAAAGACATACACTGACACCAAGTAACAAAGACATACACTGATTCCCAGTAACACAGACACACACTTACACCAAGTAACAAAGATATGCACTGACAGCAAGTAACAAAGACATACACTGACACCAAGTAACAAAGACATACATTTACACCAAGTAACACAGGCGCACACTGACACCCAGTAACACAGACACACACTTACACCAAGAAACAAAGACATACACTGACACCAAGTAACAAAGACATACACTGAAACCCAGTAACACAGACACACACTTACACCAAGTAACAAAGACATACACTGATACCCAGTAACACAGACACACAATTACACCAAGTAACAAAGACATACACTGATACCCAGTAACACAGACACACACATACACCAAGTAACAAAGACATACACTGACACCAAGTCACAAAGACATACACTGATACCCAGTAACACAGACACACAATTACACCAAGTAACAAAGACATGCACTGAAATCAAGTAACAAAGACATAAACTGACACCGAGCAACACAGACACACACGGACACCAAGTAACAAAGACACACACTTACACCAAGTAACACAGACACACACTGACACCCAGACACACAGAAACACACTTACACCAAGTAACAAAAACATACACTGACACCAAGTAACAAAGACATACACTTACACCAAGTAACAAAGACATACACTGACACCAAGTAACAAAGACATACACTGATACCCAGTAACACAGACACACTCTTACACCAAATAACAAAGACAGACACTGATGCCCAGTAACACACACACACACTTACACCAAGTAACAAAGACATACACTGAAATCAAGTAACAAAGACATAAACTGACACCCAGCAACACAGAAAATCAAGGACACAAAGTAACAAAGAAACACACTTATACCAAGTAACACAGACACACACTGAAACCCAGAAACACAGACTCACACTTACACCAAGTAACAATGACATACACTGATACCAAGTAACAAAGACATACACTGATACCCAGTAACACAGACACACACTTACAACAAGTAACAAAGACATACACTGATACCCAGTAACACAGACACACACTTACACCAAGTAGCACAGACATACACTGACAGCAAGTAACAAAGACTTACACTGATACCCAGTAACACAGACACACACTTACACCAAGTAACAAAGACAGACACTGACACCCAGTAACACAGACACACACTTACACCAAGTAACAAAGATATACACTGAGACACAGTAACAAAGACATACACTGACACCCAGTAACACAGACACACACAGACACCAAGTAACAAAGTCCCACACTTACACCAAATAACAAAGACATACACTGACACCAAGTAACACAGACACACACTTACACCAGGTAACACAAACACACACTTACACCAAGTAACAAAGACATACACTGACACCAAGTAACAAAGACACACACTTACACCAAGTAACACAGACATAGACTGACACCAAGTAACAAAGACATACACTTACACCAAGTAACACAGACATATAGTGACACCAAGTCACAAAGACACACACTGACACCCAGTAACAAAGACATACACTGACACCAAGTCACAAAGACATACACTGTTACCCAGTAACACAGACACACACTTACACCAAGTAACACAGACATACACCTGACACCAAGTAACAAAGACATACACTGATACCCAGTAACACAGACACACACTTACACCAAGTAACAGAGACATAAACTGACACCAAGTAACAAATACATACACTGATACCCAGTAACACAGACACACACTTACACCAAGTAACAAAGACAGACACTGATACCCAGTAACACACACACACACGTACACCAAGTAACAAAGACATACACTGAAATCAAGTAACAAAGAAATAAACTGACACCCAGCAACACAGACACACACGGACACCAAGTAACAAAGACACACACTTACACCAAGTAACACAGACACACACTGACACCCAGAAACACAGACACAAACTTACACCATGTAACACAGACATACACTGACACCAAGTAACAAATACATACACTGATACCCAGTAACACAGACACACACTTACACCAAGTAACAAAGACATACACTGATACCCAGTAACACACACACACACTTACACCAAGTAACAAAGACATACACTGAAATCAAGTAACAAAGACATAAACTGACACCCAGCAACACAGACAAACACGGACACCAAGTAACAAAGACACACACTGACACCAAGTCACACAGACACACACTGACACCCAGAAACACAGACACACACTTACACCAAGTAACAAAGACATACACTGACACCAAGTATCAAAGACATACACTTACACCAAGTAACAAAGACATACACTGACACCAAGTAACAAAGACATACACTGATTCCCAGTAACACAGACACACACTTACACCAAGTAACAAAGATATACACTGACACCAAGTAACAAAGACATACACTGACACCAAGTAACAAAGACATACATTTACACCAAGTAACACAGGCGCACACTGACACCAAGTAACACAGACACACACTTACACCAAGTAACAAAGACATACACTGACACCAAGTAACAAAGACATACACTGAAACCCAGTGACACAGACACACACTTACACCAAGTAACAAAGACATACACTGATACCAAGTCACAAAGACATACACTGATAAACAGTAACACAGACACACAATTACACCAAGTAACACAGACATACACTGACACCAAGTAACAAATACATACACTGATACCCAGTAACACAGACACACTTACACCAAGTAACAAAGACAGACACTGATACCCAGTAACACACACACACACTTACACCAAGTAACAAAGACATACACTGAAATCAAGTAACAAAGACATAAACTGACACCCAGCAACACAGACACACATGGACACCAAGTAACAAAGACACACACTTACACCAAGTAACACAGACACACATTGACACCCAGAAACACAGACACACACTTACACCAAGTAACAAAGACATACACTGACACCAAGTAACAAAGACATACACTTACACCAAGTAACAAAGTCATACACTGACACCAAGTAACAAAGACATACATTGATACCCAGTAAAACAGACACACACTTACACCAAGTAACAAAGACAGACACTGATACCCAGTAACACACACACACACTTACAACAAGTAACAAAGACATGCACTGAAATCAGGTAACAAAGACATAAACTGACACCCAGCAACACAGACACACACGGACACCAAGTAACAAAGACACACACTTACACCAAGTAACACAGACACACACTGAAACCCAGAAACACAGACACACACTTACACCAAGTAACAAAGACATACACTGACACCAAGTAACAAAGACATACACTTACACCAAGTAACAAAGACATACACTGATTTCCAGTAACACAGACACACACTTACAACAAGTAACAAAGACATACACTGATACCCAGTAACACAGACACACACTGATACCCAGTAACACAGACACACACTTACACTAAGTAACAAAGACAGACACTGACACCCAGTAACACAGACACACACTTACACCAAGTAACAAAGACATACACTGAGACACAGTAACAAAGACATACGCTGACACCCAGTAACACAGACACACACAGACACCAAGTAACAAAGACATACACTTACAGCAAGTAACAAAGACATACACTGATTCCCTGTAACACAGACACACACTTACAACAAGTAACAAAGACATACACTGATACCCAGTAACACAGACACACACTTACACCAAGTAGCACAGACATACACTGACACCAAGTAACAAAGACATACACTGATACCCAGTAACACAGACACACACTTGCACCAAGTAACAAAGACAGACACTGACACCCAGTAACACAGACACACACTGACACCAAGTAACAAAGACATACACTGAGACACAGTAACAAAGACATACACTGACACCCAGTAACACAGACACACACAGACAACAAGTAACAAAGTCCCACACTTACACCAAGTAACACAGACACACACTGACACCCAGTAACACAAACAAACACACTGACACCAAGTGACACAGACATACACTGACACCAAGTAACAAAGACATACACTGACACCAAGTAACACAGACACACACTTACACCAGGTAACACAAACACACACTTACACCAAGTAACAAAGACATACACTGACACCAAGTAACAAAGACACACACTTACACCAAGTAACACAGACATAGACTGACACCAAGTAACAAAGACATACACTTACACCAAGTAACACAGACATATAGTGACACCAAGTCAAAAAGACACACACTGACACCCAGTAACAAAGACATACACTGACACCAAGTCACAAAGACATACACTGATACCCAGTTACACAGACTCACACTTACACCAAGTAACACAGACATACACCTGACACCAAGTAACAAAGACATACACTGAAATCAAGTAACAAAGACATAAACTGATACCCAGCAACACAGACACACATGGACACCAAGTAACAAAGACACACACTTACACCAATTAACACAGACACACACTGACACCCAGAAACACAGACACACACTTACACCAATTAACAAAGACATACACTGACACCAAGTAACAAAGACATACACTTACACCAAGTAACAAAGTCATACACTGACACCAAGTAACAAAGACATACACTGATACCCAGTAAAACAGACACACACTTACACCAAGTAACAAAGACAGACACTGATACCCAGTAACACACACACACACTTACACCAAGTAACAAAGACATGCACTGAAATCAGGTAACAAAGACATAAACTGACACCCAGCAACACAGACACACACGGACACCAAGTAACAAAGACACACACTTACACCAAGTAACACAGACACACACTGAAACCCAGAAACACAGACACACACTTACACCAAGTAACAAAGACATACACTGACACCAAGTAACAAAGACATACACTTACACCAAGTAACAAAGACATACACTGATTCCCAGTAACACAGACACACACTTACAACAAGTAACAAAGACATACACTGATACCCAGTAACACAGACACACACTGATACCCAGTAACACAGACACACACTTACACTAAGTAACAAAGACAGACACTGACACCCAGTAACACAGACACACACTTACACCAAGTAACAAAGACATACACTGAGACACAGTAACAAAGACATACACTGACACCCAGTAACACAGACACACACAGACACCAAGTAACAAAGACATACACTTACAGCAAGTAACAAAGACATACACTGATTCCCTGTAACACAGACACACACTTACAACAAGTAACAAAGACATACACTGATACCCAGTAACACAGACAAACACTTACACCAAGTAGCACAGACATACACTGACAGCAAGTAACAAAGACATACACTGATACCCAGTAACACAGACACACACTTACACCAAGTAACAAAGACAGACACTGACACCCAGTAACACAGACACACACTTACACCAAGTAACAAAGACATACACTGAGACACAGTAACAAAGACATACACTGACACCCAGTAACACAGACACACACAGACAACAAGTAACAAAGTCCCACACTTACACCAAGTAACACAGACACACACTGACACCCAGTAACACAAACAAACACACAGACACCAAGTGACACAGACATACACTGACACCAAGTAACAAAGACATACACTGACACCAAGTAACACAGACACACACTTACACCAGGTAACACAAACACACACTTACACCAAGTAACAAAGACATACACTGACACCAAGTAACAAAGACACACACTTAAACCAAGTAACACAGACATAGACTGACACCAAGTAACAAAGACATACACTTACACCAAGTAACACAGACATATATTGACACCAAGTCACAAAGACACACACTGAAACCCAGTAACAAAGACATACACTGAGACCAAGTCACAAAGACATACACTGATACCCAGTTACACAGACACAAACTTACACCAAGTAACACAGACATACACCTGACACCAAGTAACAAAGACATACACTGATACCCAGTAACACAGACATGCACTTACACCAAGTAAAAAAGACAGACACTGATACCCAGTAACACAGACACACACTTACACCAAGTAACAGAGACATAAACTGACACCAGGTAACAAAGACATACACTGATACCCAGAAACACAGACACACACTTACACCAAGTAACAAAGACATAAACTGATACCCAGTAACACAGACACACACATACACCATGCAACAAAGACATACACTGACACCAAGTCACAAAGACATACACTGATACCCAGTAACACAGACACACAATTACACCAAGTAACACAGACATACACTGACACCAAGTAACAAAGACATACACTGATACCCAGTAACACAGACACACACTTACACCAAGTATCAAAGACAGACACTGATACCCAGTAACACACACACACACGTACACCAAGTAACAAAGACACACACTTACACCAAGTAACATAGACACACACTGGAACCCAGAAACACAGACACGCACTTACACCAAGTAACAAAGACAGACACTGACACCAAGTAAGAAAGACATACACTTACAACCAGTAACGCAGACACACACGGACACCAAGTAACAAAGACAGACACTGAAATCAAGTAACAAAGACATAAACTGACACCCAGCAACACAGACACACATGGACACCAAGTAACAAAGACACACACTTACACCAAGTAACACAGACACACACTGACACCCAGAAACACAGACACACACCTACACCAAGTAACAAAGACATACACTGACACCAAGTAACAAAGACATACACTTACACGAAGTAACAAAGACATACACTGACACCAAGTAACAAAGTGATACACTGATACCCAGTAACACAGAGACACACTTCCACCAAGTAACAAAGACAGACACTGATACCCAGTAACACACACACACACTTACACCAAGTAACAAAGACATACACTGAAATCAAGTAACAAAGACATAAACTGACACCCAGCAACACAGACACACATGGACAGCAAGTAACAAAGACACACACTTACACCAAGTAACACAGACACACACTGACACCCAGAAACACAGACACACACTTACACCAAGTAACAAAGACATACACTGACACCAAGTAACAAAGACATACACTTACACCAAGTAACAAAGACATACACTGACACCAAGTAACAAAGACATACACTGATACCCAGTAACACAGACACACACTTACACCAAGTAACAAAGACAGACACTGATACCCAGTAACACACACACACACTTACACCAAGTAACAAAGACATGCACTGAAATCAAGTAACAAAGACATAAACTGACACCCAGCAACACAGACACACACGGACACCAAGTAACAAAGACACACACTTACACCAAGTAACACAGACACACACTGAAACCCAGAAACACAGACACACACTTACACCAAGTAACAAAGACATACACTGACACCAAGTAACAAAGACTCACACTTACACCAAGTAACAAAGACATACACTGATTCCCAGTAACACAGACACACACTTACAACAAGTAACAAAGACATACACTGATACCCAGTAGCACAGACACACACTTACACCAAGTAGCACAGACATACACTGACACCAAGTAACAAAGACATACACTGATACCCAGTAACACAGACACACACTTACACTAAGTAACAAAGACAGACACTGACACCCAGTAACACAGACACACACTGACACCAAGTAACAAAGTCCCACACTTACACCAAGTAACACAGACACACACTGACACCCAGTAACACAAACAAACACACTGACACCAAGTGACACAGACATACACTGACACCAAGTAACAAAGACATACACTGATACCAAGTAACAAAGACACACACTTACACCAAGTAACACAAACACACACTTACACCAAGTAACAAAGACATACACTGACACCAAGTAACAAAGACACACACTTACACCAAGTAACACAGACATAGACTGACACCAAGTAACAAAGACTTACACTTACACCAAGTAACACAGACATATAGTGACACCAAGTCACAAAGACACACACTGACACCCAGTAACAAAGACATACACTGACACCAAGTCACAAAGACATACACTGATACCCAGTAACACAGGCACACACTTACACCAAGTAATACAGACATACACCTGACACCAAGTAACAAAGACCTACACTGATACCCAGTAGCACAGACACACACTTACACCAAGTGAAAAAATAGACACTGATACCCAGTAACACAGACACACACTTACACCATGTAACAGAGACATAAACTGACACCAAGTAACAAAGACATACACTGATACCCAGAAACACAGACACACACTTACACCAAGTAACAAAGACATACACTGACACCAAGTCACGAAGACACACACTGACACCCATTAACAAAGACATTCACTGACACCAAGTATTTTGACACATACTTACACCAAGTAACAATGACATACACTGATACCCAGTAACACAGACACACACTTACACCAAGTAACAAAGACATACATGGACACCAAGTCACAAAGACACACACTGACACCCAGTAACAAAGACATACACTGACACCAAGTCAAAAAGACATACACTGATACCCAGTAACACAGACACACAATTACACCAAGTAACACAGACATACACTGACACCAAGTAACAAAGACATACACTGATATCCAGTAACACAGGCACACACTTACACCAAGTAACAAAGACAGACACTGATACCCAGTAACACAGACACACACTTACACAAAGTAACAAAGACATGCACTGAATTCAAGTGACAAAGACATAAACTGACACCCAGTAACACAGACACACACGGACACCAAGTAACAAAGACACACACTTACACCAAGCAACACAGACACACACTGACACCCAGTAACACAGACACACACTTACACAAAGTAACAAATACATACACTGACACCAAGTAACAAAGACATACACTTACACCAAGTAACAAAGACATACACTGACACCAAGTAACAAAGACATACACTGAAACCCAGTAACACAGACACACAGTTACACCAAGTAACAAAGACATACACTGATACCCAGTAACACAGACACACACTTACACCAAGTAGCACAGACATACACTGACACCAAGTAACAAAGACATACACTGATATCCAGTAACACAGACACACACTTACACCAAGTAACAAAGACAGACACTGACACCCAGTAACAAAGACCTACACTGACACCCAGTAACAAAGACACACACGGACACCAAGTACCAAAGACACACACTTACACCAAGTAACACAGACACACACTGACACCCAGTAACACAAACAAACACACTGATACCAACTGACACAGACATACACTGACACCAAGTAACAAAGATATACACTGACACCAAGTAACACGGACACACACTAACACCAAGTAACACAAACGCACTCTTACACCAAGTAACAAAGACATACACTGACACCAAGTAACAAAGACACACACTTACACCAAGTAACACAGACACAGACTGACACCAGGTAACAAAGACATACACTTACACTAAGTAACACAGACATACACTGACACCAAGTCACAAAGACACACACTTACACCAAGTAACACAGACACAGACTGACACCAGGTAACAAAGACATACACTTACACTAAGTAACACAGACATACACTGACACCAAGTCACAAAGACACACACTGACACCCAGTAACAAAGACATACACTTACACCAAGTAACAAAGACATACACTGACACCAAGTAACAAAGACATACACTGATTCCCAGTAACACAGACACACACTTACACCAAGTAACAAAGACATACACTGATACCCAGTAACACAGACACACACTGACACCAGGTAGCACAGACATACACTGACACCAAGTAACAAAGACATACACTGATACCCAATAACACAGACACACACTTACACCAAGTAACAAAGACAGACACTGACACCCAGTAACACAGACACACACTTACACCAAGTAACAAAGACATACACTGAGACACAGTAACAAAGACATACACTGACACCCAGTAACACAGACACACACAGACACCAAGTAACAAAGTCCCACACTTACACCAAATAACACAGACACACACTGACACCCAGTAACTCAAACAAACACACTGACACCAAGTGACACAGACATACACTGACACCAAGTAACAAAGACATACACTGACACCAAGTAACACAGACACACACCTACACCAAGTAACACAAACACACACTTACACCAAGTAACAAAGACATACACTGACACCAAGTAACAAAGACACACACTTACACCAAGTAACAAAGACATAAACTGACACCCAGTAACACAGACACACACGGACACCAAGTAACAAAGACATACACTTACACCAAGTAACAAAGGCATACACTGACACCAAGTATCAAAGACATACACTGAAACCCAGTAACACAGACACACACTTACACCAAGTAACAAAGACATGCACTGATACCCAGTAACACAGACACACACTTACACCAAGTAACAAAGACATACACTGATACCCAGTATCACAGACACACACATACACCAAGTAACAAAGACATACACTGAAACCAAGTCACAAAGACATACTCTGATACCCAGTAACACAGACACACAATTACACCAAGTAACAAAGACATACACTGAAATCAAGTAACAAAGACATAAACTGACACCGAGCAACACAGACACACACGGACACCAAGTAACAAAGACACACACTTACACCAAGTAACACAGACACACACTTACACCAAGTAACAAAGACATACACTGACACCAAGTAACAAAGACATACACTTACACCAAGTAACAAAGACATACACTGACACCAAGTAACAAAGACATACACTGATACCCAGTAACACAGACACACTCTTACACCAAATAACAAAGTCAGACACTGATACCCAGTAACACACACACACACTTACACCAAGTAACAAAGACATACACTGAAATCAAGTAACAAAGACATAAACTGACACCCAGCAACACAGAAAATCACGGACACCAAGTAACAAAGACACACACTTACACCAAGTAACACAGACACACACTGAAACCCAGAAACACAGACTCACACTTACACCAAGTAACAAAGACATACACTGATACCAAGTAACAAAGACATACACTTACACCAAGTAACAAAGACATACACTGATACCCAGTAGCACAGACACACACTTACAGCAAGTAGCACAGACATACACTGACACCAAGTAACAAAGGCATACACTGATACCCAGTAACACAGACACACACTTACACCAAGTAACAAAGACAGACACCGACACTCCAGTAACACAGACACACACTTACACCAAGTAACAAAGACATACACTGAGACACAGTAACAAAGACATACACTGACACCCAGTAACACAGACACACACAGACACCAAGTAACAAAGTCCCACACTTACACCAAGTAACACAGACACACACTGACACCCAGTAACACAAACAAACACACTGACACCAAGTGACACAGACATACACTGACACCAAGTAACAAAGACATACACTGACACAAAGAAACACAGACACACACTTACACCAGGTAACACAAACACACACTTACACCAAGTAACAAAGACATACACTGACACCAAGTAACAAAGACACACACTTACACCAAGTAACACAGACATAGACTGACACCAAGTAACAAAGACATACACTTACACCAAGTAACACAGACATATAGTGACACCAAGTCACAAAGACACACACTGACACCCAGTAACAAAGACATACACTGACACCAAGTCACAAAGACATACACTGATACCCAGTAACACAGACACACACTTACACCAAGTAACACAGACATACACCTGACACCAAGTAACAAAGACATACACTGATACCCAGTAACACAGACACACACTTACACCAAGTAACAGAGACATAAACTGACACCAAGTAACAAAGACATACACTGATACCCAGAAACACAGACACACACTTACACCAAGTAACAAAGACATACACTGATACCCAGTAACACAGACACACACATACACCATGCAACAAAGACATACACTGACACCAAGTCACAAAGACATACACTGATACCCAGTAACACAGACACACAATTACACCAAGTAACACAGACATACACTGACACCAAGTAACAAATACATACACTGATACCCAGTAACACAGACACACACTTACACCAAGTAACAAAGACAGACACTGACACCCAGTAACACACACACACACGTACACCAAGTAACAAAGACATACACTGAAATCAAGTAACAAAGACATAAACTGACACCCAGCAACACAGACACACACGGACACCAAGTAACAAAGACACACACTTACACCAAGTAACACAGACACACACTGACACCCAGAAACACAGACACACACTTACACCAAGTAACAAAGACATAGACTGACACCAAGTAACAAAGACATACACTTACACCAAGTAACAAAGACATACACTGACACCAAGTAACAAAGACATAAACTGACACCCAGCAACACAGACAAACACGGACACCAAGTAACAAAGACACACACTTACACCAAGTCACACAGACACACACTGACACCCAGAAACACAGACACACACTTACACCAAGTAACAAAGACATACACTGACACCAAGTAACAAAGACATACACTTACACCAAGTAACAAAGACATACACTGACACCAAGTAACAAAGACATACACTGATTCCCAGTAACACAGGCACACACTTACACCAAGTAACAAAGATATACACTGACAGCAAGTAACAAAGACATACACTGACACCAAGTAACAAAGACATAAACTGACACCCAGCAACACAGACAAACACGGACACCAAGTAACAAAGACACACACTTACACCAAGTCACACAGACACACACTGACACCCAGAAACACAGACACACACTTACACCAAGTAACAAAGACATACACTGACACCAAGTAACAAAGACATACACTTACACCAAGTAACAAAGACATACACTGACACCAAGTAACAAAGACATACACTGATTCCCAGTAACACAGGCACACACTTACACCAAGTAACAAAGATATACACTGACAGCAAGTAACAAAGACATACACTGACACCAAGTAACAAAGACATACATTTACACCAAGTAACACAGGCGCACACTGACACCCAGTAACACAGACACACACTTACACCAAGAAACAAAGACATACACTGACACCAAGTAACAAAGACATACACTGAAACCCAGTAACACAGACACACACTTACACCAAGTAACAAAGACATACACTGATACCCAGTAACACAGACACACAATTACACCAAGTAACAAAGACATACACTGATACCCAGTAACACAGACACACACATACACCAAGTAACAAAGACATACACTGACACCAAGTCACAAAGACATACACTGATACCCAGTAACACAGACACACAATTACACCAAGTAACAAAGACATGCACTGAAATCAAGTAACAAAGACATAAACTGACACCGAGCAACACAGACACACACGGACACCAAGTAACAAAGACACACACTTACACCAAGTAACACAGACACAAACTGACACCCAGAAACACAGAAACACACTTACACCAAGTAACAAAGACATACACTGACATCAAGTAACAAAGACATACACTTACACCAAGTAACAAAGACATACACTGACACCAAGTAACAAAGACATACACTGATACCCAGTAACACAGACACACTCTTACACCAAATAACAAAGACAGACACTGATACCCAGTAACACACACACACACTTACACCAAGTAACAAAGACATACACTGAAATCAAGTAACAAAGACATAAACTGACACCCAGCAACACAGAAAATCAAGGACACAAAGTAACAAAGACACACACTTATACCAAGTAACACAGACACACACTGAAACCCAGAAACACAGACTCACACTTACACCAAGTAACAATGACATACACTGATACCAAGTAACAAAGACATACACTTACACCAAGTAATAAAGACATACACTGATTCCCTGTAACACAGACACACACTTACAACAAGTAACAAAGACATACACTGATACCCAGTAACACAGACACACACTTACACCAAGTAGCACAGACATACACTGACACCAAGTAACAAAGACATACACTGATACCCAGTAACACAGACACACACTTACACCAAGTAACAAAGACAGACACTGACACCCAGTAACACAGACACACACTTACACCAAGTAACAAAGATATACACTGAGACACAGTAACAAAGACATACACTGACACCCAGTAACACAGACACACACAGACACCAAGTAACAAAGTCCCACACTTACACCAAGTAACACAGACACACACTGACACCCAGTAACACAAACAAACACACTGACACCAAGTGACACAGACATACACTGACACCAAGTAACAAAGACATACACTGACACCAAGTAACACAGACACACAATTACACCAGGTAACACAAACACACACTTACACCAAGTAACAAAGACATACACTGACACCAAGTAACAAAGACACACACTTACACCAAGTAACACAGACATAGACTGACACCAAGTAACAAAGACATACACTTACACCAAGTAACACAGACATATAGTGACACCAAGTCACAAAGACACACACTGACACCCAGTAACAAAGACATACACTGACACCAAGTCACAAAGACATACACTGTTACCCAGTAACACAGACACACACTTACACCAAGTAACACAGACATACACCTGACACCAAGTAACAAAGACATACACTGATACCCAGTAACACAGACACACACTTACACCAAGTAACAGAGACATAAACTGACACCAAGTAACAAATACATACACTGATACCCAGTAACACAGACACACACTTACACCAAGTAACAAAGACAGACACTGATACCCAGTAACACACACACACACGTACACCAAGTAACAAAGACATACACTGAAATCAAGTAACAAAGAAATAAACTGACACCCAGCAACACAGACACACACGGACACCAAGTAACAAAGACACACACTTACACCAAGTAACACAGACACACACTGACACCCAGAAACACAGACACACACTTACACCATGTAACACAGACATACACTGACACCAAGTAACAAATACATACACTGATACCCAGTAACAAAGACACACACTTACACCAAGTAACAAAGACATACACTGATACCCAGTAACACACACACACACACTTACACCAAGTAACAAAGACATACACTGAAATCAAGGAACAAAGACATAAACTGACACCCAGCAACACAGACAAACACGGACACCAAGTAACAAAGACACACACTGACACCAAGTCACACAGACACACACTGACACCCAGAAACACAGACACACACTTACACCAAGTAACAAAGACATACACTGACACCAAGTAACAAAGACATACACTTACACCAAGTAACAAAGACATACACTGACACCAAGTAACAAAGACATACACTGATTCCCAGTAACACAGACACACACTTACACCAAGTAACAAAGATATACACTGACACCAAGTAACAAAGACATACACTGACACCAAGTAACAATGACATACATTTACACCAAGTAACACAGGCGCACACTGACACCCAGTAACACAGACACACACTTACACCAAGTAACAAAGACATACACTGACACCAAGTAACAAAGACATACACTGAAACCCAGTGACACAGACACACACTTACACCAAGTAACAAAGACATACACTGATACCCAGTAACACAGACACACACTTACACCAAGTAACAAAGACATACACTGATACCCAGTAACACAGACACACACATACACCAAGTAACAAAGACATACACTGACACCAAGTCACAAAGACATACACTGATACCCAGTAACACAGACACACAATTACACCAAGTAACACAGACATACACTGACACCAAGTAACAAATACATACACTGATACCCAGTAACACAGACACACTTACACCAAGTAACAAAGACAGACACTGATACCCAGTAACACACACACACACTTACACCAAGTAACAAAGACATACACTGAAATCAAGTAACAAAGACATAAACTGACACCCAGCAACACAGACACACATGGACACCAAGTAACAAAGACACACACTTACACCAAGTAACACAGACACACACTGACACCCAGAAACACAGACACACACTTACACCAATTAACAAAGACATACACTGACACCAAGTAACAAAGACATACACTTACACCAAGTAACAAAGTCATACACTGACACCAAGTAACAAAGACATACACTGATACCCAGTAAAACAGACACACACTTACACCAAGTAACAAAGACAGACACTGATACCCAGTAACACACACACACACTTACAACAAGTAACAAAGACATGCACTGAAATCAGGTAACAAAGACATAAACTGACACCCAGCAACACAGACACACACGGACACCAAGTAACAAAGACACACACTTACACCAAGTAACACAGACACACACTGAAACCCAGAAACACAGACACACACTTACACCAAGTAACAAAGACATACACTGACACCAAGTAACAAAGACACACACTTACACCAAGTAACAAAGACATACACTGATTCCCAGTAACACAGACACACACTTACAACAAGTAACAAAGACATACACTGATACCCAGTAACACAGACACACACTGATACCCAGTAACACAGACACACACTTACACTAAGTAACAAAGACAGACACTGACACCCAGTAACACAGACACACACTTACACCAAGTAACAAAGACATACACTGAGACACAGTAAGAAAGACATACGCTGACACCCAGTAACACAGACACACACAGACACCAAGTAACAAAGACATACACTTACAGCAAGTAACAAAGACATACACTGATTCCCTGTAACACAGACACACACTTACAACAAGTAACAAAGACATACACTGATACCCAGTAACACAGACACACACTTACACCAAGTAGCACAGACATACACTGACACCAAGTAACAAAGACATACACTGATACCCAGTAACACAGACACACACTTACACCAAGTAACAAAGACAGACACTGACACCCAGTAACACAGACACACACTGACACCAAGTAACAAAGACATACACTGAGACACAGTAACAAAGACATACACTGACACCCAGTAACACAGACACACACAGACAACAAGTAACAAAGTCCCACACTTACACCAAGTAACACAGACACACACTGACACCCAGTAACACAAACAAACACACTGACACCAAGTGACACAGACATACACTGACACCAAGTAACAAAGACATACACTGACACCAAGTAACACAGACACACACTTACACCAGGTAACACAAACACACACTTACACCAAGTAACAAAGACATACACTGACACCAAGTAACAAAGACACACACTTACACCAAGTAACACAGACATAGACTGACACCAAGTAACAAAGACATACACTTACACCAAGTAACACAGACATATAGTGACACCAAGTCACAAAGACACATACTGACACCCAGTAACAAAGACATACACTGACACCAAGTCACAAAGACATACACTGATACCCAGTTACACAGACACACACTTACACCAAGTAACACAGACATACACCTGACACCAAGTAACAAAGACATACACTGAAATCAAGTAACAAAGACATAAACTGACACCCAGCAACACAGACACACATGGACACCAAGTAACAAAGACACACACTTACACCAAGTAACACAGACACACACTGACACCCAGAAACACAGACACACACTTACACCAATTAACAAAGACATACACTGACACCAAGTAACAAAGACATACACTTACACCAAGTAACAAAGTCATACACTGACACCAAGTAACAAAGACATACACTGATACCCAGTAAAACAGACACACACTTACACCAAGTAACAAAGACAGACACTGATACCCAGTAACACACACACACACTTACACCAAGTAACAAAGACATGCACTGAAATCAGGTAACAAAGACATAAACTGACACCCAGCAACACAGACACACACGGACACCAAGTAACAAAGACACACACTTACACCAAGTAACACAGACACACACTGAAACCCAGAAACACAGACACACACTTACACCAAGTAACAAAGACATACACTGACACTAAGTAACAAAGACATACACTTACACCAAGTAACAAAGACATACACTGATTCCCAGTAACACAGACACACACTTACAACAAGTAACAAAGACATACACTGATACCCAGTAACACAGACACACACTGATACCCAGTAACACAGACACACACTTACACTAAGTAACAAAGACAGACACTGACACCCAGTAACACAGACACACACTTACACCAAGTAACAAAGTCATACACTGAGACACAGTAACAAAGACATACACTGACACCCAGTAACACAGACACACACAGACACCAAGTAACAAAGACATACACTTACAGCAAGTAACAAAGACATACACTGATTCCCTGTAACACAGACACACACTTACAACAAGTAACAAAGACATACACTGATACCCAGTAACACAGACAAACACTTACACCAAGTAGCACAGACATACACTGACAGCAAGTAACAAAGACATACACTGATACCCAGTAACACAGACACACACTTACACCAAGTAACAAAGACAGACACTGACACCCAGTAACACAGACACACACTTACACCAAGTAACAAAGACATACACTGAGACACAGTAACAAAGACATACACTGACATCCAGTAACACAGACACACACAGACAACAAGTAACAAAGTCCCACACTTATACCAAGTAACACAGACACACACTGACACCCAGTAACACAAACAAACACACAGACACCAAGTGACACAGACATACACTGACACCAAGTAACAAAGACATACACTGACACCAAGTAACACAGACACACACTTACACCAGGTAACACAAACACACACTTACACCAAGTAACAAAGACATACATTGACACCAAGTAACAAAGACACACACTTACACCAAGTAACACAGACATAGACTGACACCAAGTAACAAAGACATACACTTACACCAAGTAACACAGACATATATTGACACCAAGTCACAAAGACACACACTGACACCCAGTAACAAAGACATACACTGACACCAAGTCACAAAGACATACACTGATACCCAGTTACACAGACACACACTTACACCAAGTAACACAGACATACACCTGACACCAAGTAACAAAGACATACACTGATACCCAGTAACACAGACATGCACTTACACCAAGTAGAAAAGACAGACACTGATACCCAGTAACACAGACACACACTTACACCAAGTAACAGAGACATAAACTGACACCAAGTAACAAAGACATACACTGATACCCAGAAACACAGACACACACTTACACCAAGTAACAAAGACATAAACTGATACCCAGTAACACAGACACACACATACACCATGCAACAAAGACATACACTGACACCAAGTCACAAAGACATACACTGATACCCAGTAACACAGACACACAATTACACCAAGTAACACAGACATACACTGACACCAAGTAACAAAGACATACACTGATACCCAGTAACACAGACACACACTTACACCAAGTATCAAAGACAGACACTGATACCCAGTAACACACACACACACGTACACCAAGTAACAAAGACACACACTTACACCAAGTAACACAGACACACACTGGCACCCAGAAACACAGACACGCACTTACACCAAGTAACAAAGACATACACTGACACCAAGTAACAAAGACATACACTTACAACCAGTAACACAGACACACACGGACACCAAGTAACAAAGACAGACACTGAAATCAAGTAACAAAGACATAAACTGACACCCAGCAACACAGACACACATGGACACCAAGTAACAAAGACACACACTTACACCAAGTAACACAGACACACACTGACACCCAGAAACACAGACACACACGTACACCAAGTAACAAAGACATACACTGACACCAAGTAACAAAGACATACACTTACACGAAGTAACAAAGACATACACTGACACCAAGTAACAAAGTGATACACTGATACCCAGTAACACAGAGACACACTTCCACCAAGTAACAAAGACAGACACTGATACCCAGTAACACACACACACACTTACACCAAGTAACAAAGACATACACTGAAATCAAGTAACAAAGACATAAACTGACACCCAGCAACACAGACACACATGGACAGCAAGTAACAAAGACACAAACTTACACCAAGTAACACAGACACACACTGACACCCAGAAACACAGACACACACTTACACCAAGTAACAAAGACATACACTGACACCAAGTAACAAAGACATACACTTACACCAAGTAACAAAGACATACACTGACACCAAGTAACAAAGACATACACTGATACCCAGTAACACAGACACACACTTACACCAAGTAACAAAGACAGACACTGATACCCAGTAACACACACACACACTTACACCAAGTAACAAAGACATGCACTGAAATCAAGTAACAAAGACATAAACTGACACCCAGCAACACAGACACACACGGACACCAAGTAACAAAGACACACACTTACACCAAGTAACACAGACACACACTGAAACCCAGAAACACAGACACACACTTACACCAAGTAACACAGACATATAGTGACACCAAGTCACAAAGACACACACTGACACCCAGTAACAAAGACATACACTGACACCAAGTCACAAAGACATACACTGATACCCAGTAACACAGGCACACACTTACACCAAGTAATACAGACATACACCTGACACCAAGTAACAAAGACCTACACTGATACCCAGTAGCACAGACACACACTTACACCAAGTGAAAAAATAGACACTGATACCCAGTAACACAGACACACACTTACACCATGTAACAGAGACATAAACTGACACCAAGTAACAAAGACATACACTGATACCCAGAAACACAGACACACACTTACACCAAGTAACAAAGACATACACTGACACCAAGTCACGAAGACACACACTGACACCCATTAACAAAGACATTCACTGACACCAAGTATTTTGACACATACTTACACCAAGTAACAATGACATACACTGATACCCAGTAACACAGACACACACTTACACCAAGTAACAAAGACATACATGGACACCAAGTCACAAAGACACACACTGACACCCAGTAACAAAGACATACACTGACACCAAGTCAAAAAGACATACACTGATACCCAGTAACACAGACACACAATTACACCAAGTAACACAGACATACACTGACACCAAGTAACAAAGACATACACTGATATCCAGTAACACAGGCACACACTTACACCAAGTAACAAAGACAGACACTGATACCCAGTAACACAGACACACACTTACACAAAGTAACAAAGACATGCACTGACTTCAAGTGACAAAGACATAAACTGACACCCAGTAACACAGACACACACGGACACCAAGTAACAAAGACACACACTTACACCAAGCAACACAGACACACACTGACACCCAGTAACACAGACACACACTTACACAAAGTAACAAATACATACACTGACACCAAGTAACAAAGACATACACTTACACCAAGTAACAAAGACATACACTGACACCAAGTAACAAAGACATACACTGAAACCCAGTAACACAGACACACAGTTACACCAAGTAACAAAGACATACACTGACACCCAGTAACACAGACACACACTTACACCAAGTAGCACAGACATACACTGACACCAAGTAACAAAGACATACACTGATATCCAGTAACACAGACACACACTTACACCAAGTAACAAAGACAGACACTGACACCCAGTAACAAAGACCTACACTGACACCCAGTAACAAAGACACACACGGACACCAAGTACCAAAGACACACACTTACACCAAGTAACACAGACACACACTGACACCCAGTAACACAAACAAACACACTGATACCAACTGACACAGACATACACTGACACCAAGTAACAAAGATATACACTGACACCAAGTAACACGGACACACACTAACACCAAGTAACACAAACGCACTCTTACACCAAGTAACAAAGACATACACTGACACCAAGTAACAAAGACACACACTTACACCAAGTAACACAGACACAGACTGACACCAGGTAACAAAGACATACACTTACACTAAGTAACACAGACATACACTGACACCAAGTCACAAAGACACACACTTACACCAAGTAACACAGACACAGACTGACACCAGGTAACAAAGACATACACTTACACTAAGTAACACAGACATACACTGACACCAAGTCACAAAGACACACACTGACACCCAGTAACAAAGACATACACTGACACCAAGTCACAAAGAAATACACTGATACCCAGTAACACAGACACACACTTACACCAAGTAACAGAGACATACACTGACACCAAGTAACAAAGACATACACTGATACCCAGTAACACAGACACACACTTACACCAATTAAAAAAGACAGACACTGGTACCCAGTAACACAGTCACACACTTACACCAAGTAACAAAGACTTACACTGACACCCAGTAACAAAGACATACACTGACACCCAGTAACACAGACACACACGGACACCAAGTAACAAAGGCACACACTTACACCAAGTAACACAGACACGCACTGACACCCAGTAACACAAACAAACACACTGACACCAAGTGACACAGACATACACTGACACGAAGTAACAAAGACATACACTGACACCAAGTAACACAGACACACACTTACAACAAGTAACACAAACACACACTTACACCAAGTAACAAAGACATACACTTACACCAAGTAACAAATACATACACTGACACCCAGTAACACAGACACACACTTACACCAAGTAACATAGCCAGACACTGATACCCAGTAATACAGATACACACTTACACCAAGTAACAAAGACATACACTGACACCAAGTAACAATGACATAAACAGACACCCAGTAACACAGACACACACGGACACCAAGTAACAAAGACACACACTTACACAAAGTAACACAGACACACACTGGCACCCAGTAACACAGACACACACTTACACCAAGTAACAAAGACATACACTGGCACCAAGTAACAAAGACATACACTTACACCAAGTAACAAAGACACACACTTACATCAAGTAACACAGACATACACTGACACCAAGTAACAAAGACAGACACTGATACCCAGTAACACAGTCACACACTTGGGGGGGGTGGGGGCACATTGGCGCAGTGGTTAGCACCGCAGCCTCACAGCTCCAGGGACCCGGGTTCGATTCTGGGTACTGCCTGTGCGGAGTTTGCAAGTTCTCCCTGTGTCTGCGTGCGTTTCCTCCCGGTGCTCCGGTTTCCTCCCACATGCCAAAGACTTACAGGTTGATAGGTTAATTGGCTATCATAAATTGCCCCTAGTATAGGTAGGTGGAAGGGAAATATATAGGTACAGTTGGAGATGTGATAAGAATACGGGATTAGTGTAGGATTAGTATAAATGGGTGGTTGATGGTCGGCACACATTCGGTGGGCCGAAGGGCCTGTTTAAGTGCTGTATCTCTAAACTAAACTAAATACTGACACCTAGTGTCACAGACACACACTGACACCCAGTAACACAAACAAACACTGAAACACAGTATAAAAGACATACACTGACACCAAGTAACACAGACACACACTGACACCCAGTATAAAAGACATACACTGACACCAAGTCACAAAGACATACACTGATACCAAGTCACAAAGACATACACTGATGCCCAGTAGCACATACACAAACTGACACCAAGTAACAAAGCCACACACTTACACCAAGTAACAAAGACACACACTTACACCAAGTAACACAGACATACACTGACACCAAGTAACAAAGACAGACACTTACACCAAGTAACAAAGACATACACTTACACCAAGTATTTTGACATACACTGACACCAAGTAACAAAGACATACACTGATACCCAGTAACACAGACACACACTTACACCAAGTAACACAGACATACAATGACACCAAGTAACAAAGACAAGCACTTATACCCAGTAACAAAGACACACACTTACAACAAGTAAAAAAGACAGACCCTGATACCCAGTAACACAGACACACACTTACACCAAGTAACAAAGACATACACTGACACCAAGTTTCAAAGACACACAGTTACACCAAGTAACACAGACATACACTGACACCTAGTAACACAGACATACAATGACAGCAAGTAACAAAGACATGCACTGATACCCAGTAACAAAGACACACACTGACACCATGTAACAAAGACATACACTGACACCAAGTTTCAAAGACACACACGTGCACCAAGTAACACAGACATACACTGACACCAAGTATTTTGACATACACTGACACAAAGTAACAAAGACATACACTGATACCCAGTAACACAGACACACACTTACACCAAGTAACACAGACATACAATGACCCCAAGTAACAAAGAAATGCACTTATACCCAGTAACAAAGACACACACTTACAACAAGTAAAAAAGACAGACCCTGATACCCAGTAACACAGACACACACTTACACCAAGTAACAAAGACATACACCGACACCCAGTAACAAAGACATACACTGACACCCAGTAAGACAGACACACAAGGACACCAAGTAAGAAAGACTCACACTTACACCAAGTAACACAGACACACACTGACACCCAGTAACACAGACAAACAATGATACCAAGTCACAAAGACATACACTGATGCCCAGTAACAAAGACACAAACTGACACCAACTAACAAAGAGACACAGTTACACCAAGTAACACAGACATACACTGACACCAAGTAACAAAGACATACACTTACACCAAGAAACAAAGACATACACTTACACCAAGTAACACAGAAATACACAGGCACCAAGTCACAAAGACATACACTGATACCAAGTGACAAAGACATACACTGATGCCCAGTAACACAGAAACACACTGACACCACGTAACAAACAGATACACTGACACCAAGTTACAAAGCCACACACTTACACCAAGTAACAAAGACACACACTTACACCAAGTAACAAAGACATACACTGACACCAAGTAACAAAGACAGACAATTACACCAAGTAACAAAGACATACACTTACACCAAGTATTTTGACATGCACTGACACAAAGTAACAAAGACATACACTGATACCCAGTAACACAGACAGACAATTACACCAAGTAACAAAGACATACACTTACACCAAGTCACAAAGACACACACTGACACCCAGTAACAAAGACATACACTGACACCAAGTCACAAAGACATACACTGATACCCAGTAACACAGACACACAATTACACCAAGTAACACAGACATACACTGACACCAAGTAACAAAGACATACACTGATATCCAGTAACACAGGCACACACTTACACCAAGTAACAAAGACAGACACTGATACCCAGTAACACAGACACACACTTACACCAAGTAACAAAGACATACACTGACTTCAAGTGACAAAGACATAAACTGACACCCAGTAACACAGACACACACGGACACCAAGTAACAAAGACACACACTTACACCAAGCAACACAGACACACACTGACACCCAGTAACACAGACACACACTTACACAAAGTAACAAAGACATACACTGACACCAAGTAACAAAGTCCCACACTTATACCAAGTAACACAGACACACACTGACACCCAGTAACACAAACAAACACACAGACACCAAGTGACACAGACATACACTGACACCAAGTAACAAAGACATACACTGACACCAAGTAACACAGACACACACTTACACCAGGTAACACAAACACACACTTACACCAAGTAACAAAGACATACATTGACACCAAGTAACAAAGACACACACTTACACCAAGTAACACAGACATAGACTGACACCAAGTAACAAAGACATACACTTACACCAAGTAACACAGACATATATTGACACCAAGTCACAAAGACACACACTGACACCCAGTAACAAAGACATACACTGACACCAAGTCACAAAGACATACACTGATACCCAGTTACACAGACACACACTTACACCAAGTAACACAGACATACACCTGACACCAAGTAACAAAGACATACACTGATACCCAGTAACACAGACATGCACTTACACCAAGTAGAAAAGACAGACACTGATACCCAGTAACACAGACACACACTTACACCAAGTAACAGAGACATAAACTGACACCAAGTAACAAAGACATACACTGATACCCAGAAACACAGACACACACTTACACCAAGTAACAAAGACATAAACTGATACCCAGTAACACAGACACACACATACACCATGCAACAAAGACATACACTGACACCAAGTCACAAAGACATACACTGATACCCAGTAACACAGACACACAATTACACCAAGTAACACAGACATACACTGACACCAAGTAACAAAGACATACACTGATACCCAGTAACACAGACACACACTTACACCAAGTATCAAAGACAGACACTGATACCCAGTAACACACACACACACGTACACCAAGTAACAAAGACACACACTTACACCAAGTAACACAGACACACACTGGCACCCAGAAACACAGACACGCACTTACACCAAGTAACAAAGACATACACTGACACCAAGTAACAAAGACATACACTTACAACCAGTAACACAGACACACACGGACACCAAGTAACAAAGACAGACACTGAAATCAAGTAACAAAGACACACACTGACACCCAGAAACACAGACACACACGTACACCAAGTAACAAAGACATACACTGACACCAAGTAACAAAGACATACACTTACACGAAGTAACAAAGACATACACTGACACCAAGTAACAAAGTGATACACTGATACCCAGTAACACAGAGACACACTTCCACCAAGTAACAAAGACAGACACTGATACCCAGTAACACACACACACACTTACACCAAGTAACAAAGACATACACTGAAATCAAGTAACAAAGACATAAACTGACACCCAGCAACACAGACACACATGGACAGCAAGTAACAAAGACACAAACTTACACCAAGTAACACAGACACACACTGACACCCAGAAACACAGACACACACTTACACCAAGTAACAAAGACATACACTGACACCAAGTAACAAAGACATACACTTACACCAAGTAACAAAGACATACACTGACACCAAGTAACAAAGACATACACTGATACCCAGTAACACAGACACACACTTACACCAAGTAACAAAGACAGACACTGATACCCAGTAACACACACACACACTTACACCAAGTAACAAAGACATGCACTGAAATCAAGTAACAAAGACATAAACTGACACCCAGCAACACAGACACACACGGACACCAAGTAACAAAGACACACACTTACACCAAGTAACACAGACACACACTGAAACCCAGAAACACAGACACACACTTACACCAAGTAACACAGACATATAGTGACACCAAGTCACAAAGACACACACTGACACCCAGTAACAAAGACATACACTGACACCAAGTCACAAAGACATACACTGATACCCAGTAACACAGGCACACACTTACACCAAGTAATACAGACATACACCTGACACCAAGTAACAAAGACCTACACTGATACCCAGTAGCACAGACACACACTTACACCAAGTGAAAAAATAGACACTGATACCCAGTAACACAGACACACACTTACACCATGTAACAGAGACATAAACTGACACCAAGTAACAAAGACATACACTGATACCCAGAAACACAGACACACACTTACACCAAGTAACAAAGACATACACTGACACCAAGTCACGAAGACACACACTGACACCCATTAACAAAGACATTCACTGACACCAAGTATTTTGACACATACTTACACCAAGTAACAATGACATACACTGATACCCAGTAACACAGACACACACTTACACCAAGTAACAAAGACATACATGGACACCAAGTCACAAAGACACACACTGACACCCAGTAACAAAGACATACACTGACACCAAGTCAAAAAGACATACACTGATACCCAGTAACACAGACACACAATTACACCAAGTAACACAGACATACACTGACACCAAGTAACAAAGACATACACTGATATCCAGTAACACAGGCACACACTTACACCAAGTAACAAAGACAGACACTGATACCCAGTAACACAGACACACACTTACACAAAGTAACAAAGACATGCACTGACTTCAAGTGACAAAGACATAAACTGACACCCAGTAACACAGACACACACGGACACCAAGTAACAAAGACACACACTTACACCAAGCAACACAGACACACACTGACACCCAGTAACACAGACACACACTTACACAAAGTAACAAATACATACACTGACACCAAGTAACAAAGACATACACTTACACCAAGTAACAAAGACATACACTGACACCAAGTAACAAAGACATACACTGAAACCCAGTAACACAGACACACAGTTACACCAAGTAACAAAGACATACACTGACACCCAGTAACACAGACACACACTTACACCAAGTAGCACAGACATACACTGACACCAAGTAACAAAGACATACACTGATATCCAGTAACACAGACACACACTTACACCAAGTAACAAAGACAGACACTGACACCCAGTAACAAAGACCTACACTGACACCCAGTAACAAAGACACACACGGACACCAAGTACCAAAGACACACACTTACACCAAGTAACACAGACACACACTGACACCCAGTAACACAAACAAACACACTGATACCAACTGACACAGACATACACTGACACCAAGTAACAAAGATATACACTGACACCAAGTAACACGGACACACACTAACACCAAGTAACACAAACGCACTCTTACACCAAGTAACAAAGACATACACTGACACCAAGTAACAAAGACACACACTTACACCAAGTAACACAGACACAGACTGACACCAGGTAACAAAGACATACACTTACACTAAGTAACACAGACATACACTGACACCAAGTCACAAAGACACACACTTACACCAAGTAACACAGACACAGACTGACACCAGGTAACAAAGACATACACTTACACTAAGTAACACAGACATACACTGACACCAAGTCACAAAGACACACACTGACACCCAGTAACAAAGACATACACTGACACCAAGTCACAAAGAAATACACTGATACCCAGTAACACAGACACACACTTACACCAAGTAACAGAGACATACACTGACACCAAGTAACAAAGACATACACTGATACCCAGTAACACAGACACACACTTACACCAATTAAAAAAGACAGACACTGGTACCCAGTAACACAGTCACACACTTACACCAAGTAACAAAGACTTACACTGACACCCAGTAACAAAGACATACACTGACACCCAGTAACACAGACACACACGGACACCAAGTAACAAAGGCACACACTTACACCAAGTAACACAGACACGCACTGACACCCAGTAACACAAACAAACACACTGACACCAAGTGACACAGACATACACTGACACGAAGTAACAAAGACATACACTGACACCAAGTAACACAGACACACACTTACAACAAGTAACACAAACACACACTTACACCAAGTAACAAAGACATACACTTACACCAAGTAACAAATACATACACTGACACCCAGTAACACAGACACACACTTACACCAAGTAACATAGCCAGACACTGATACCCAGTAATACAGATACACACTTACACCAAGTAACAAAGACATACACTGACACCAAGTAACAATGACATAAACAGACACCCAGTAACACAGACACACACGGACACCAAGTAACAAAGACACACACTTACACAAAGTAACACAGACACACACTGGCACCCAGTAACACAGACACACACTTACACCAAGTAACAAAGACATACACTGGCACCAAGTAACAAAGACATACACTTACACCAAGTAACAAAGACACACACTTACATCAAGTAACACAGACATACACTGACACCAAGTAACAAAGACAGACACTGATACCCAGTAACACAGTCACACACTTGGGGGGGGTGGGGGCACATTGGCGCAGTGGTTAGCACCGCAGCCTCACAGCTCCAGGGACCCGGGTTCGATTCTGGGTACTGCCTGTGCGGAGTTTGCAAGTTCTCCCTGTGTCTGCGTGCGTTTCCTCCCGGTGCTCCGGTTTCCTCCCACATGCCAAAGACTTACAGGTTGATAGGTTAATTGGCTATCATAAATTGCCCCTAGTATAGGTAGGTGGAAGGGAAATATATAGGTACAGTTGGAGATGTGATAAGAATACGGGATTAGTGTAGGATTAGTATAAATGGGTGGTTGATGGTCGGCACACATTCGGTGGGCCGAAGGGCCTGTTTAAGTGCTGTATCTCTAAACTAAACTAAATACTGACACCTAGTGTCACAGACACACACTGACACCCAGTAACACAAACAAACACTGAAACACAGTATAAAAGACATACACTGACACCAAGTAACACAGACACACACTGACACCCAGTATAAAAGACATACACTGACACCAAGTCACAAAGACATACACTGATACCAAGTCACAAAGACATACACTGATGCCCAGTAGCACATACACAAACTGACACCAAGTAACAAAGCCACACACTTACACCAAGTAACAAAGACACACACTTACACCAAGTAACACAGACATACACTGACACCAAGTAACAAAGACAGACACTTACACCAAGTAACAAAGACATACACTTACACCAAGTATTTTGACATACACTGACACCAAGTAACAAAGACATACACTGATACCCAGTAACACAGACACACACTTACACCAAGTAACACAGACATACAATGACACCAAGTAACAAAGACAAGCACTTATACCCAGTAACAAAGACACACACTTACAACAAGTAAAAAAGACAGACCCTGATACCCAGTAACACAGACACACACTTACACCAAGTAACAAAGACATACACTGACACCAAGTTTCAAAGACACACAGTTACACCAAGTAACACAGACATACACTGACACCTAGTAACACAGACATACAATGACAGCAAGTAACAAAGACATGCACTGATACCCAGTAACAAAGACACACACTGACACCATGTAACAAAGACATACACTGACACCAAGTTTCAAAGACACACACGTGCACCAAGTAACACAGACATACACTGACACCAAGTATTTTGACATACACTGACACAAAGTAACAAAGACATACACTGATACCCAGTAACACAGACACACACTTACACCAAGTAACACAGACATACAATGACCCCAAGTAACAAAGAAATGCACTTATACCCAGTAACAAAGACACACACTTACAACAAGTAAAAAAGACAGACCCTGATACCCAGTAACACAGACACACACTTACACCAAGTAACAAAGACATACACCGACACCCAGTAACAAAGACATACACTGACACCCAGTAAGACAGACACACAAGGACACCAAGTAAGAAAGACTCACACTTACACCAAGTAACACAGACACACACTGACACCCAGTAACACAGACAAACAATGATACCAAGTCACAAAGACATACACTGATGCCCAGTAACAAAGACACAAACTGACACCAACTAACAAAGACATACTCTGACACCAAGTAACAAAGACATACACTTACACCAAGTAACAAAGAGACACAGTTACACCAAGTAACACAGACATACACTGACACCAAGTAACAAAGACATACACTTACACCAAGAAACAAAGACATACACTTACACCAAGTAACACAGAAATACACAGGCACCAAGTCACAAAGACATACACTGATACCAAGTGACAAAGACATACACTGATGCCCAGTAACACAGAAACACACTGACACCACGTAACAAACAGATACACTGACACCAAGTTACAAAGCCACACACTTACACCAAGTAACAAAGACACACACTTACACCAAGTAACAAAGACATACACTGACACCAAGTAACAAAGACAGACAATTACACCAAGTAACAAAGACATACACTTACACCAAGTATTTTGACATGCACTGACACAAAGTAACAAAGACATACACTGATACCCAGTAACACAGACAGACAATTACACCAAGTAACAAAGACATACACTTACACCAAGTCACAAAGACACACACTGACACCCAGTAACAAAGACATACACTGACACCAAGTCACAAAGACATACACTGATACCCAGTAACACAGACACACAATTACACCAAGTAACACAGACATACACTGACACCAAGTAACAAAGACATACACTGATATCCAGTAACACAGGCACACACTTACACCAAGTAACAAAGACAGACACTGATACCCAGTAACACAGACACACACTTACACCAAGTAACAAAGACATACACTGACTTCAAGTGACAAAGACATAAACTGACACCCAGTAACACAGACACACACGGACACCAAGTAACAAAGACACACACTTACACCAAGCAACACAGACACACACTGACACCCAGTAACACAGACACACACTTACACAAAGTAACAAAGACATACACTGACACCAAGTAACAAAGACATACACTTACACCAAGTAACAAAGACATACACTGACACCAAGTAACAAAGACATACACTGAAACCCAGTAACACAGACACACAGTTACACCAAGTAACAAAGACATACACTGATACCCAGTAACACAGACACACACTTACACCAAGTAGCACAGACATACACTGACACCAAGTAACAAAGACATACACTGATATCCAGTAACACAGACACACACTTACACCAAGTAACAAAGACAGACACTGACACCCAGTAACAAAGACCTACACTGACAACCAGTAACAAAGACACACACGGACACCAAGTACCAAAGACACACACTTACACCAAGTAACACAGACACACACTGACACCCAGTAACACAAACAAACACACTGATACCAACTGACACAGACATACACTGACACCAAGTAACAAAGATATACACTGACACCAAGTAACACGGACACACACTTACACCAAGTAACACAAACGCACTCTTACACCAAGTAACAAAGACATACACTGACACCAAGTAACAAAGACACACACTTACACCAAGTAACACAGACACAGACTGACACCAGGTAACAAAGACATACACTTACACTAAGTAACTCAGACATACACTGACACCAAGTCACAAAGGCACAAACTGACACCCAGTAACAAAGACATACACTGACACCAAGTCACAAAGAAATACACTGATACCCAGTAACACAGACACACACTTACACCAAGTAACAGAGACATACACTGACACCAAGTAACAAAGACATACACTGATACCCAGTAACACAGACACACACTTACACCAATTAAAATAGACAGACACTGGTACCCAGTAACACAGACACACACTTACACCAAGTAACAAAGACTTACACTGACACCCAGTAACAAAGACATACACTGACACCCAGTAACACAGACACACACGGACACCAAGTAACAAAGACACACACTTACACCAAGTAACACAGACACGCACTGACACCCAGTAACACAAACAAACACACTGACACCAAGTGACACAGACATACACTGACACGAAGTAACAAAGACATACACTGACACCAAGTAACACAGGCACACACTTACACCAAGTAACACAAACACACACTTACACCAAGTAACAAAGACATACACCTACACCAAGTAACAAAGACATACACTGACACCCAGTAACACAGACACACACTTACACCAAGTAACATAGACAGACACTGATACCCAGTAATACAGAGACACACTTACACCAAGTAACAAAGACATACACTGACACCAAGTAACAAAGACATAAACAGACACCCAGTAACACAGACACACACGGACACCAAGTAGCAAAGACACACACTTACACAAAGTAAAACAGACGCACACTGGCACCCAGTAACACAGACACACACTTACACCAAGTAACAAAGACATACACTGGCACCAAGTAACAAAGACATACACTGACACCAAGTAACACAGACACACACTGACACCCAGTATAAAAGACATACACTGACACCAAGTCACAAAGACATACACTGATACCAAGTCACAAAGACATACACTGATGCCCAGTAACACAGACACAAACTGACACCAAGTAACAAAGCCACACACTTACACCAAGTAACAAAGACACACACTTACACCAAGTAACACAGACATACACTGACACCAAGTAACAAAGACAGACAATTACACCAAGTAACAAAGACATACACTTACACCAAGTATTTTGACATACACTGACACCAAGTAACAAAGACATACACTGATACCCAGTAACACAGACACACACGTACACCAAGTAACACAGACATACAATGACACCAAGTAACAAAGACAAGCACTTATACCCAGTAACAAAGTCACACACTTACAACAAGTAAAAAAGACAGACCCTGATACCCAGTAACACAGACACACACTTACACCAAGTAACAAAGACATACACTGACACCAAGTTTCAAAGACACACAGTTACACCAAGTAACACAGACATACACTGACACCAAGTAACAAAGACATGCACTGATACCCAGTTACAAAGACACACACCGACACCAAGTAATAAAGACATACACTGACACCAAGTTTCAAAGACACACACTTACACCAAGTAACACAGGCACACACTTACACCAAGTAACACAGACATACAATGACAGCAAGTAACAAAGACATGCACTGATACCCAGTAACAAAGACACACACTGACACCATGTAACAAAGACATACACTGACACCAAGTTTCAAAGACACACACGTGCACCAAGTAACACAGACATACACTGACACCAAATATTTTGACATACACTGACACAAAGTAACAAAGACATACACTGATACCCAGTAACACAAACACACATTTACACCAAGTAACACAGACATACAATGACCCCAAGTAACAAAGAAATGCACTTATACCCAGTAACAAAGACACACACTTACAACAAGTAAAAAAGACAGACCCTGATACCCAGTAACACAGACACACACTTACACCAAGTAACAAAGACATACACCGACACCCAGTAACAAAGACATTCACTGACACCCAGTAAGACAGACACACAAGGACACCAAGTAAGAAAGACTCACACTTACACCAATTAACACAGACACACACTGACACCCAGTAACACAGACAAACAATGATACCAAGTCACAAAGACATACACTGATGCCCAGTAACAAAGACACAAACTGACACCAACTAACAAAGACATACTCTGACACCAAGTAACAAAGACATACACTTACACCAAGTAACAAAGAGACAAAGTTACACCAAGTAACACAGACATACACTGACACCAAGTAACAAAGACATACACTTACACCAAGAAACAAAGACATACACTGGCACCAAGTAACAAAGACATACACTTACACCAAGTAACAAAGACACACACTTACATCAAGTAACAAAGAAACACAATTACACCAAGTAACACAGACATACACTGACACCAAGTAACAAAGACAGACAATTACACCAAGTAACAAAGACATACACTTACACCAAGTATTTTGACATGCACTGACACAAAGTAACAAAGACATACACTGATACCCAGTAACACAGACAGACAATTACACCAAGTAACAAAGACATACACTTACACCAAGTCACAAAGACACACACTGACACCCAGTAACAAAGACATACACTGACACCAAGTCACAAAGACATACACTGATACCCAGTAACACAGACACACAATTACACCAAGTAACACAGACATACACTGACACCAAGTAACAAAGACATACACTGATATCCAGTAACGCAGGCACACACTTACACCAAGTAACAAAGACAGACACTGATACCCAGTAACACAGACACACACTTACACCAAGTAACAAAGACATACACTGACTTCAAGTGACAAAGACATAAACTGACACCCAGTAACACAGACACACACGGACACCAAGTAACAAAGACACACACTTACACCAAGCAACACAGACACACACTGACACCCAGTAACACAGACAGACACTTACACAAAGTAACAAAGACATACACTGACACCAAGTAACAAAGACATGCACTTACACCAAGTAACAAAGACATACACTGACACCAAGTAACAAAGACATACACTGAAACCCAGTAACACAGACACACAGTTACACCAAGTAACAAAGACATACACTGATACCCAGTAACACAGACACACACTTACACCAAGTAGCACAGACATACACTGACACCAAGTAACAAAGACATACACTGATATCCAGTAACACAGACACACACTTACACCAAGTAACAAAGACAGACACTGACACCCAGTAACAAAGACCTACACTGACACCCAGTAACAAAGACACACACGGACACCAAGTACCAAAGACACACACTTACACCAAGTAACACAGACACACACTGACACCCAGTAACACAAACAAACACACTGATACCAACTGACACAGATATACACTGACACCAAGTAACAAAGATATACACTGACACCAAGTAACACGGACACACACTTACACCAAGTAACACAAACGCACTCTTACACCAAGTAACAAAGACATACACTGACACCAAGTAACAAAGACACACACTTACACCAAGTAACACAGACACAGACTGACACCAGGTAACAAAGACATACACTTACACCAAGTAACAAAGACATACACTTACACCAAGTAACAAAGACATAAACAGACACCCAGTAACACAGACACACACGGACACCAAGTAACAAAGACACACACTTACACAATGTAACACAGACACACACTGGCACCCAGTAACAAAGACACACACTTACACCAAGTAACAAAGACATACACTGGCACCAAGTAACAAAGACATACACTTGCACCAAGTAACAAAGACACACACTTACATCAAGTAACACAGACATACACTGACACCAAGTAACAAAGAGAGACACTGATACCCAGTAACACAGGCACACACTTGGGGGGGGGGGGGGCACATTGGCGCAGTGGTTAGCACCGCAGCCTCACAGCTCCAGTGACCCGGGTTCGATTCTGGGTACTGCCTGTGCGGAGTTTGCAAGTTCTCCCTGTGTCTGCGTGCGTTTCCTCCTGGTGCTCCGGTTTCGTCCCACATGCCAAAGACTTACAGGTTGATAGGTTAATTGGCCATCATAAATTGCCCCTAGTATAGGTAGGTGGAAGGGAAATATATAGGTATAGGTGGAGATGTGATAGGAATACGGGATTAGTGTAGGATTAGTATAAATGGGTGGTTGATGGTCGGCACACATTCGGTGGGCCGAAGGGCCTGTTTAAGTGCTGTATCTCTAAACTAAACTAAATACTGACACCTAGTGTCACAGACACACACTGACACCCAGTAACACAAACAAACACTGATACACAGTATAAAAGACATACACTGACACCAAGTAACACAGACACACACTGACACCCAGTATAAAAGACATACACTGACACCAAGTCACAAAGACATACACTGATACCAAGTCACAAAGACATACACTGATGCCCAGTAACACAGACACAAACTGACACCAAGTAACAAAGCCACACACTTACACCAAGTAACAAAGACACACACTTACACCAAGTAACACAGACGTACACTGACACCAAGTAACAAAGACAGACAATTACACCAAGTAACAAAGACATACACTGATACCCAGTAACACAGACACACACTTACACCAAGTAACACAGACATACAATGACACCAAGTAACAAAGACAAGCACTTATACCCAGTAACAAAGACACACACTTACAACAAGTAAAAAAGACAGACCCTGATACCCAAGTAACACAGACACAGACTTACACCAAGTAACAAAGACATACACTGACACCAAGTTTCAAAGACACACAGTTACACCAAGTAACACAGACATACACTGACACCAAGTAACAAAGACATGCACTGATACCCAGTTACAAAGACACACACTGACACCAAGTAACAAAGACATACTCTGACACCAAGTTTCAAAGACACACACTTACACCAAGTAACACAGACACACACTTACACCAAGTAACACAGACATACAATGACAGCAAGTAACAAAGACATGCACTGATACCCAGTAACAAAGACACACACTGACACCAAGTAACAAAGACATACACTGACACCAAGTTTCAAAGACACACACGTGCACCAAGTAACACAGACATACACTGACACCAAGTATTTTGACATACACTGACACAAAGTAACAAAGACATACACTGATACCCAGTAACATAGACACATACTTGCACCAAGTAACACAGACATACAATGACCCCAAGTAACAAAGAAATGCACTTATACCCAGTAACAAAGACACACACTTACAACAAGTAAAAAAGACAGACCCTGATACCCAGTAACACAGACACACACTTACACCAAGTAACAAAGACATACACCGACACCCAGTAACAAAGACATACACTGACACCCAGTAAGACAGACACACAAGGACACCAAGTAAGAAAGACTCACACTTACACCAAGTAACACAGACACACACTGACACCCAGTAACACAGACAAACAATGATACCAAGTCACAAAGACATACACTGATGCCCAGTAACAAAGACACAAACTGACACCAAGTAACAAAGACATACTCTGACACCAAGTAACAAAGACATACACTTACACCAAGTAACAAAGAGACACAGTTAGACCAAGTAACACAGACATACACTGACACCAAGTAACAAAGACATACACTTACACCAAGAAACAAAGACATACACTTACACCAAGTAACACAGAAATACACAGGCACCAAGTCACAAAGACATACACTGATACCAAGTGACAAAGACATACACTGATGCCCAGTAACACAGACACACACTGACACCACGTAACAAACACATACACTGACACCAAGTAACAAAGCCACACACTTACACCAAGTAGCAAAGACACACACTTACACTAAGTAACACAGACATACACTGACACCAAGTAACAAAGACAGACAATTACACCAAGTAGCAAAGACATACACTTACACCAAGTATTTTGACATGCACTGACACAAAGTAACAAAGACATACACTGATACCCAGTAACACAGACAGACAATTACACCAAGTAACAAAGACATACACTTACACCAAGTATTTTGACATGCACTGACACAAAGTAACAAAGACATGCACTGATACCCAGTAACAAAGACACACACTTACACTAAGTAAAAAAGACAGACACTGATACCCTTTAACACAGACACACACTTACACCAAAAAACAAAGACATACACTGACACCCAGTAACAAAGACATACACTGACACCCAGTAACACAGACACACAAGGACACCAAGTAACAAAGACACACACTTACACCAAGTAACACAGACACACACTGACACCCAGTAACACAGACAAACACACTGACACCAAGTAACACACACATACACTGATACCCAGTAACACAGACAAACACTGATACCAAGTCACAAAGACATACACTGATGCCCAGTAACAAAGACACACACTTACACCCAGTAACACAGACATACACTGAAATCAAGTAACAAAGACAGACAATTACACCAAGTAACAAAGACATGCTCTGACACCATGTAACAAAGACATACACTGATACCCAGTAACACAGACACACACTGACACCCAGTAAAAAAGACATACACTGACACCAAGTCACAAAGACATACACTGATGCCCAGTAACAAAGACACACACTTACACCCAGTAACACGGACATACACTGACACCAAGTAACAAAGACAGCCAATTACACCAAGTAACAAAGACATACACTGACACCATGTAACAAAAACATACACTGATACCCAGTAACGCAGACACACACTTACACCCAGTAAAAAAGACATACACTGACACCAAGTCACAAAGACATACACTTACACCAAGTAACAATGACATACACTGACACAAAGTAACAAAGACATACACTTACACCAAGTAACAAAGACATACACTGACACCATGTAACAAAGACATACGCTGATACCCAGTAACAAAGACAAACACTGACACCTAGTAACAAAGACATACACTTACACCAAGTAACAGAGACATACACTGACACCAAGTAACAAAGACAGACACTGACACCAAGTACCAAAAACACAAACTTACACCAAGTAACAAAGACATACACTGACACCAAGTATCAAAGACATACACTGACACCAAGTAACAAAGACATGCACTTACACGAAGTAACAAATACAGACACTGATACCCAGTAACACAGACACACACTTACACCAGGTCACAAAGACACACACTGACACCCAGTAACAAAGACAGACACTGATATCCAGTAACACAGACACACACTTACACCAAGTAACTAAGACATACACTTACACCAAGTATTTTGACATACACTGACACCTAGTAACAAAGACATACACTGATGCCCAGTAACACAGACACACACTGACACCAAGTAACAAACACATACACTGACACTAAGTAACAAAGCCACACACTTACACCAAGTAACAAAGACACACACTTACACCAAGTAACACAGACATACACTGACACCAAGTAACAAAGACAGACAATTACCCCAAGTAACAAAGACATACACTTACACCAAGTATTTTGACATACACTGAGACAAAGTAACAAAGACATACACTGATACCCAGTAACACAGACACACACTTACACCAAGTAACACAGACATACAATGCCACCAAGTAACAAAGACATGCACTGATACCCAGTAACAAAGACACACACTTAGACCAAGTAAAAAAGACATACACTGACACCCAGTAACAAAGACATACACTGAAACCCAGTAACACAGACACACAAGGACACCAAGTAACAAAGACACACACTTACACCAAGTAACACAGACACACACTGACACCCAGCAACACAGACAAACACACTGACACCAAGTAACACAGACATACACTGACACCAAGTAACAAAGACATACACTGATACCCAATAACACAGGCTCACACTGGGGGGTGGCGGGCACATTGGCGCAGTTGTTAGCACCGCAGCCTCACTGCTCCAGGGACCCGGGTTCGATTCTGGGTACTGCCTGTGCGGAGTTTGCAAGTACGCCCTGTGTCTGCGTGGGTTGCCTCCCGGTGCTCAGGTTTCCTCCCACATGCCAAAGACTTGCAGGTTCATAGGTTAATTGGCCATCATAAATTGCCCCTAGTATCGGTAGGTGGTCGGGAAATATATAGGGATAGGTGCGGATGTGATAGGAATCCGGGATTAGTGTAGGATTAGTATAAATGGATTGTTGATGATCGGCACAGACTCGGTGGGCCGAAGGGCCTGTTTAAGTGCTGTGTCTCTAAACTAAACTAAATAATGACAACTATTGTCACAGACACACACTGACACCCAGTAAAAAAGACATACACTGACACCAAGTCACAAAGACATACACTGATGCCCAGTAACAAAGACACACACTTACACCCAGTAACACAGACATACACTGACACCAGGTAACAAAGACAGCCAATTACACCAAGTAACAAAGACATACACTGACACCAAGTAACAAAGACATACACTTACACCAAGTATTTTGACATACACTGAGACAAAGTAACAAAGACATACACTGATACCCAGTAACAAAGACACACACTTACACCAAGTAACACAGACATACACTGACACCAAGTAACAAAGACATACACTGATACCCAGTAACGCAGACACACACATACACCATGTAAAAAAGACATACACTGACACCAAGTCACAAAGACATACACTTACACCAAGTAACAAAGACATACACTGACACAAAGTAACAAAGACATACACTTACACCAAGTAACAAAGACATACACTGACACCATGTAACAAAGACATACACTGATACCCAGTAACAAAGACATACACTGACACCAAGTCACAAAGACATACACTGACACCAAGTAACAGAGACATGCACTGACACCAAATAACAAAGACAGACACTGACACCAAGTACCAAAAACACAAACTTACACCAAGTAACAAAGACATACACTGACACCAAGTATCAAAGACATACACTGACACCAAGTAACAAAGACATGCACTTACACCAAGTAACAAAGACAGACACTGATACCCAGTAACACAGACACACACTTACACCAAGTACCAAAAACACAAACTTACACCAAGTAACACAGACATACACTGACACCAAGTATCAAAGACATACACTGACACCAAGTAACAAAGACATGCACTTACACCAAGTAACAAAGACAGACACTGATACCCAGTAACACAGACACACACTTACACCAGGTCACAAAGACACACACTGACACCCAGTAACAAAGACAGACACTGATATCCAGTAACACAGACACACACTTACACCAGGTAACACAGACATACACTGACACCAAATAACAAAGACAGACAATTACACCAAGTAACAAAGACATACACTGGCACCAAGTCACAAAGACATGCACTTACACCAAGTAACAAAGACATACACTGACACAAAGTAACAAAGACATACACTTACACCAAGTGTTTTGACATACACTGACACCAAGTAACAAAGACATACACTGTTACCCAGTAACGCAGACACACACTTACACCCAGTAAAAAAGACATACACTGACACCAAGTCACAAAGACATACACTTACACCAAGTAACAAAGACATACACTGACTCAAAGTAACAAAGACAGACACTTACACCATGTAACAAAGACATACACTGATACCCAGTAACAAAGACAGACACTGACACCAAGTAACAAAGACATACACTTACACCATGTAACAGAGACATACACCGACACCAAGTAACAAAGACATACACTGATACCCAGTAACGCAGACACACACTTACACCCAGTAAAAAAGACATACACTGACACCAAGTCACAAAGACATACACTTACACCAAGTAACAAAGACATACACTGACACAAAGTAACAAAGACATACACTTACACCAAGTAACAAAGACATACACTGACACCATGTAACAAAGACATACGCTGATACCCAGTAACAAAGACATACACTGACACCAAGTAACAAAGACATACACTGATACCCAGAAACGCAGACACACACTTACACCCAGTAAAAAAGACATACACTGACACCAAGTCACAAAGACATACACTTACACCAAGTAACAAAGACATACACTGACACAAAGTAACAAAGACATACACTTACACCAAGTAACAAAGACATACACTGACACCATGTAACAAAGACATACACTGATACCCAGTAACAAAGACATACACTGACACCAAGTCACAAAGACATACACTTACACCAAGTAACAGAGACATACACTGACACCAAGTAAAAAAGATAGACACTGACACCAAGTACCAAAAACACAAACTTACACTAAGTAACACAGACATACACTGACACCAAGTATCAAAGACATACGCTGACACCAAGTAACAAAGACATGCACTTACACCAAGTAACAAAGACAGACACTGATACCCAGTAACACAGTCACACACTTACACCAAGTACCAAAAACACAAACTTACACCAAGTAACACAGACATACACTGACACCAAGTATCAAAGACATACACTGACACCAAGTAACAAAGACATGCACTTACACCAAGTAACAAAGACAGACACTGATACCCAGTTACACAGACACACACTTACACAAGGTCACAAAGACACACACTGACACCCAGTAACAAAGACAAACACTGATATCCAGTAACACAGACACACACTGACACCAAGTAACACAGACATACACTGACACCAAATAACAAAGACAGACAATTACACCAAGTAACAAAGACATACACTTACACCAAGTAACAAAGACATACACTGACACAAAGTAACAAGGACATACACTTACACCAAGTGTTTTGACATACACTGACACCTAGTAACAATGACATACACTGACTCAAAGTAACTAAGACAGACACTTACACCAAGTAACAAAGACATACACTGACACCATGTAACAAAGACATACACTGATACCCAGTAACAAAGACATACACTGACACCAAGTAACAAAGACATACACTTACACCATGTAACAGAGACATACACTGACACCAAGTAACAAAGACATACACTGATACCCAGTAACGCAGACACACACTTACACCCAGTAAAAAAGACATACACTGACACCAAGTCACAAAGACATACACTTACACCAAGTAACAAAGACATACACTGACACAAAGTAACAAAGACATACACTTACACCAAGTAACAAAGACATACACTGACACCATGTAACAAAGACATACGCTGATACCCAGTAACAAAGACATACACTGACACCAAGTCACAAAGACATACACTGATACCCAGTAACACAGGCTCACACTGGGGGTGGGGGGCACATTGGCGCAGTGGTTAGCACCGCAGCCTCACAGCTCCAGGGACCCGGGTTCGATTCTGGGTACTGCCTGTGCGGAGTTTGCAAGTTCTCCCTGTGTCTGCGTGGGTTGCCTCCCGGTGCTCCGGTTTCCTCCCACATGCCAAAGACATGCAGGTTGATAGGTTAATTGGCCGTCATAAATTGCCCCTAGTATTGGTAGGTGCTAGGGACATATATAGTGATAGGTGGGGATGTGATAGGAATCCAGGATTAGTATAAATGGGTTGTTGATGGTCGGCACAGACTCGGTGGGCCGAAGGGCCTGTTTAAGTGCTGTATCTCTAAACTAAACTAAATAATGACACCTAGTGTCACAGACACACACTGACACCCAGTAAAACAAACAAACACACACTGACACCCAGTCACAAAGACATACACTGACACCCAGTAAAAAAGACATACACTGACACCAAGTCACAAAGACATACACTGATTGTCACAAAGACATACACTGATGCCGAGTAACAAAGACACACACTTACACCAAGTAACACAGACATACACTGACACTAAGTAACAAAGACAGACAATTACACCAAGTAACAAATACACACACTTACACCAAGTATTTTGACAGACACTGACACCAAGTAACAAAGACATTCACTGATACCCAGTAACGCAGACACACACTGACACCCAGTCACAAAGACATACACTGACACCAAGTTACAAAGACATACACTGATTGTCACAAAGACATACACTGATGCCCAGTAACAAAGACACACACTTACACCAAGTAACACATACAAACACTGACACCAAGAAACAAAGACAGACAATTACACCAAGTAACAAAGACACACACTTACACCAGGTATTTTGACATACACTGACACCAAGTAACAAAGACATACACTGATACCCAGTAACGCAGACACGCACTTACACCAAGTAAAAAAGACATACACTGACACAAAGTAACAAAGACATACACTTACACCAAGTAACAAAGACATACACTGACACCATGTAACAAAGACATACACTGATACCCAGTAACAAAGACATACACTGACACCAAGTCACAAAGACATACACTGACACCAAGTAACAGAGACATACACTGACACGAAGTAACAAAGACAGACACTGACACCAAGTACCAAAAACACAAACGTACACCAAGTAACACAGACATACACTGACACCAAGTATCAAAGACATACACTGACACCAAGTAACAAAGACATGCACTTACACCAAGTAATAAAGACAGACACTGATACCCAGTAACACAGACACACACTTACACCAGGTCACAAAGACACACACTGACACCCAGTAACAAAGACAGACACTGATATCCAGTAACACAGACACACACTTACACCAAGTAACACAGACATACACTGACACCAAATAACAAAAACAGACAATTACACCAAGTAACAAAGACATACACTTACACCAAGTGTTTTGACATACACTGACACCTAGTAACAAAGACATACACTGATACCCAGTAACGCAGACACACACTTACACCCAGTAAAAAAGACATACACTGACACCAAGTCACAAAGACATACACTTACACCAAGTAACAAAGACATACACTGACACAAAGTAACAAAGACAGACACTTACACCAAGTAACAAAGACATACACTGACACCATGTAACAAAGACATACACTGATACCCAGTAACAAAGACATACACTGACACCAAGTAACAAAGACATACACTTACACCATGTAACAGAGACATACACTGACACCAAGTAACAAAGACATACACTGATAACCAGTAACGCAGACACACACTTACACCCAGTAAAAAAGACATACACTGACACCAAGTCACAAAGACATTCACTTACACCAAGTTCCAAAGACATACACTGACACAAAGTAACAAAGACATACACTTACACCAAGTAACAAAGACATACACTGACACCATGTAACAAAGACATACGCTGATACCCAGTAACAAAGACATACACTGACACCAAGTAACCAAGACATACACTGATACCCAGTCACACAGGCTCACACTAGGGGTGGGGGGCACATTGGCGCAGTGGTTAGCACCGCAGCCTCACAGCTCCAGGGACCCGGGTTCGATTCTGGGTACTGCCTGTGTGGAGTTTGCAAGTTCTCCCTGTGTCTGCGTGAGTTGCCTCCCGGTGCTCCGGTTTCCTCCCACATGCCAAAGACATGCAGGTTGATAGGTTAATTGGCCGTCATAAATTGCCCCTAGTATAGGTAGGTGGTAGGGAAATATATTGGGATAGGTGGGGATGTGATAGGAATCCGGGATTAGTGTAGGATTAGTATAAATGGGTTGTTGATGGTCGGCACAGACTCGGTGGGCCGAAGGGCCTGTTTAAGTGCTGTATCTCTAAACTAAACTAAATAATGACACCTAGTGTCACAGACACACACTGACACCCAGTAAAAAAGACATACACTGACACCAAGTCACAAAGACATACACTGATTGTCACAAAGACATACACTGATGCCCAGTAACAAAGACACACACTTACACCAAGTAACACATACATACACTGACACCAAGTAACAAAGACAGACAATTACACCAAGTAACAAAGACACACACTTACACCAAGTATTTTGACATACACAGACACCAAGTAACAAAGACATACACTGATACCCAGTAACGCAGACACGCACTTACACCAAGTAAAAAAGACATACACTGACACAAAGTAACAAAGACATACACTTACACCAAGTAACAAAGACATACACTGACACAAAGTAACAAAGACATACACTTACACCATGTAACAAAGACATACACTGATACCCAGTAACAAAGACATACACTGACACCAAGTCACAAAGACATACACTGACACCAAGTAACAGAGACATACACTGACACGAAGTAACAAAGACAGACACTGACACCAAGTACCAAAAACACAAACTTACACCAAGTAACGCAGACCTACTCTGACACCAAGTCACAAAGACATACACTGACACCAAGTAACAAAGACATGCACTTACACCAAGTAACAAAGACAGACACTGATACCCAGTAACACAGACACACACTTACACCAGGTCACAAAGACACGCACTGACACCCAGTAACAAAGACAGACACTGATATCCAGTAACACAGACACACACTAACACCAAGTAACACAGACATACACTGACACCAAATAACAAAAACAGACAATTACACCAAGTAACAAAGACATACACTTACACCAAGTGTTTTGACATACACTGACACCTAGTAACAAAGACATACACTGATACCCAGTAACGCAGACACACACTTACACCCAGTAAAAAAGACATACACTGACACCAAGTCACAAAGACATACACTTACACCAAGTAACAAAGACATACACTGACACAAAGTAACAAAGACAGACACTTACACCAAGTAACAAAGACATACACTGACACCATGTAACAAAGACACACACTGATACCCAGTAACAAAGACATACACTGACACCAAGTAACAAAGACATACACTTTCACCATGTAACAGAGACATACACTGACACCAAGTAACAAAGACATACACTGATACCCAGTAACGCAGACACACACTTACAACCAGTAAAAAAGTCATACACTGACACCAAGTCACAAAGACATACACTTACACCAAGTTACAAAGACATACACTGACACAAAGTAACAAAGACATACACTTACACCAAGTAACAAAGACATACACTGACACCATGTAACAAAGACATACGCTGATACCCAGTAACAAAGACATACACTGACACCAAGTAACAAAGACATACACTGATACCCAGTAACACAGGCTCACACTCGGGGTGGGGGGCACATTGGCGCCGTGGTTAGCACCGCAGCCTCACAGCTCCAGGGACCCGGGTTCGATTCTGGGTACTGCCTGTGTGGAGTTTGCAAGTTCTCCCTGTGTCTGTGTGGGTTGCCTCCCGGTGCTCCGGTTTCCTCCCACATGCCAAAGACATGCAGGTTGATAGGTTAATTGGCCGTCATAAATTGCCCCTAGTATAGGTAGGTGGTAGGGAAATATATTGGGATAGGTGGGGATGTGATAGGAATCCGGGATTAGTGTAGGATTAGTATAAATGGGTTGTTGATGGTCGGCACAGACTCGGTGGGCCGAAGGGCCTGTTTAAGTGCTGTATCTCTAAACTAAACTAAATAATGACACCTCGTGTCACAGACACACACTGACACCCAGTAACACAAACAAACACACACTGATACCCAGTAACACAGACACACACTGACACCCAGTAAAAAAGACATACACTGACACCAAGTCACAAAGACATACACTGATTGTCACAAAGACATACACTGATGCCCAGTAACAAAGACACACACTTACACCAAGTAACACATACATACACTGACACCAAGTAACAAAGACAGACAATTACACCAAGTAACAAAGACACAAACTTACACCAAGTATTTTGACATACACTGACACCAAGTAACAAAGACATACACTGATACCCAGTAACGCAGACACGCACTTACACCAAGTAAAAAAGACATACACTGACACAAAGTAACAAAGACATACACTTACACCAAGTAACAAAGACATACACTGACACCATGTAACAAAGACACACACTGATACCCAGTAACAAAGACATACACTGACACCAAGTCACAAAGACATACACTGACACCAAGTAACAGAGACATACACTGACACGAAGTAACAAAGACAGACACTGACACCAAGTACCAAAAACACAAACTTACACCAAGTAACACAGACATACACTGACACCAAGTATCAAAGACATACACTGACACCAAGAAACAAAGACATGCACTTACACCAAGTAACAAAGACATACACTGATACCCAGTAACACAGACACACACTTACACCTAGTCACAAAGACACACACTGACACCCAGTAACAAAGACAGACACTGATATCCAGTAACACAGACACACACTTACACCAAGCAACACAGACATACACTGACACCAAATAACAAAAACAGACAATTACACCAAGTAACAAAGACATACACTTACACCAAGTGTTTTGACATACACTGACACCTAGTAACAAAGACATACACTGATACCCAGTAACGCAGACACACACTTATACCCAGTAAAAAAGACATACACTGACACCAAGTCACAAAGACATACACTTACACCAAGTAACAAAGACATACACTGACACAAAGTAACAAAGACAGACACTTACACCAAGTAACAAAGACATACTCTGACACCATGTAACAAAGACATACACTGATACCCAGTAACAAAGACATACACTGACACCAAGTAACAAAGACATACACTTACACCATGTAACAGAGACATACACTGACACCAAGTAACAAAGACATACACTGATACCCAGTAACGCAGACACACACTTACACCCAGTAAAAAAGACATACACTGACACCAAGTCACAAAGACATACACTTACAACAAGTAACAAAGACATACACTGACACAAAGTAACAAAGACATACACTTACACCAAGTAACAAAGACATACACTGACACCATGTAACAAAGACATACACTGATACCCAGTCACAAAGACATACACTGACACCAAGTAACAAAGACATACACTTACACCAAGTAACAGAGACATACACTGACACCAAGTAACAAAGACAGACACTGACACCAAGTACCAAAAACACAAACTTACACCAAGTAACACAGACATACACTGACACCAAGTATCAAAGACATACACTGACACCAAGAAACAAAGACATGCACTTACACCAAGTAACAAAGACATACACTGATACCCAGTAACACAGACACACACTTACACCTAGTCACAAAGACACACACTGACACCCAGTAACAAAGACAGACACTTATATCCAGTAACACAGACACACACTTACACCAAGCAACACAGACATACACTGACACCAAATAACAAAAACAGACAATTACACCAAGTAACAAAGACACACACTTACACCAAGTGTTTTGACATACACTGACACCTAGTAACAAAGACATACACTGATACCCAGTAACGCAGACACACACTTATACCCAGTAAAAAAGACATACACTGACACCAAGTCACAAAGACATACACTTACACCAAGTAACAAAGACATACACTGACACAAAGTAACAAAGACAGACACTTACACCAAGTAACAAAGACATACTCTGACACCATGTAACAAAGACATACACTGATACCCAGTAACAAAGACATACACTGACACCAAGTAACAAAGACATACACTTACACCATGTAACAGAGACATACACTGACACCAAGTAACAAAGACATACACTGATACCCAGAAACGCAGACACACACTTACACCCAGTAAAAAAGACATACACTGACACCAAGTCACAAAGACATACACTTACACCAAGTTACAAAGACATACACTGACACAAAGTAACAAAGACATACACTTACACCAAGTAACAAAGACATACACTGACACCATGTAACAAAGACATACGCTGATACCCAGTAACAAAGACATACACTGACACCAAGTAACAAAGACATACACTGATACCCAGTAACACAGGCTCACACTAGGGGTGGGGGGCACATTGGCGCAGTGGTTAGCACCGCAGCCTCACAGCTCCAGGGACCCGGGTTCGATTCTGGGTACTGCCTGTGTGGAGTTTGCAAGTTCTCCCTGTGTCTGCGTGGGTTGCCTCCCAGTGCTCCGGTTTCCTCCCACATGCCAAAGACATGCATGTTGATAGGTTCATTGGCCGTCATAAATTGCCCCTAGTATAGGTAGGTGGTAGGGAAATATATAGTGATAGGTGGGGATGTGATAGGAATCCGGGATTAGTGTAGGATTAGTATAAATGGGTTGTTGATGGTCGGCACAGACTCGGTGGGCCGAAGGGCCTGTTTAAGTGCTGTGTCTCTAAACTAAACTAAATAATGACACCTAGTGTCACAGACACACACTGACACCCAGTAACACAAACAGAAACACACTGACACCCAGTAAAAAAGACATACACTGACACCAAGTCACAAAGACATACACTGATTGTCACAAAGACATACACTGATGCCCAGTAACAAAGACACACACTTACACCAAGTATTTTGACATACACTGACACCAAGTAACAAAGACATACACTGATACCCAGTAACGCAGACACACACTTACACCCAGTAAAAAAGACATACACTGACACCAAGTCACAAAGACATACACTTACAACAAGTAACAAAGACATACACTGACACAAAGTAACAAAGACATACACTTACACCAAGTAACAAAGACATACACTGACACCATGTAACAAAGACATACACTGATACCCAGTCACAAAGACATACACTGACACCAAGTAACAAAAACATACACTTACACCAAGTAACAGAGACATACACTGACACCAAGTAACAAAGACAGACACTGACACCAAGTACCAAAAACACAAACTTACACCAAGTAACACAGACATACACTGACACCAAGTATCAAAGACATACACTGACACCGAGTAACAAAGACATACAATGATACCCAGTCACGCAGACACACACTTACACCCAGTAAAAAAGACAGACACTGACACCAAGTCACAAAGACATACACTTGCACCAAGTAACAAAGACATACACTGACACAAAGTTAGAAAGACATACACTTACACCATGTAACAAAGACATACACTGACACCATGTAACAAAGACATACGCTGACACCAAGTAACAAAGAGATACACTTACACCACGTAGCAGAGACATACACTGACACCAAGTAACAAAGACATACAATGAAACCCAGTAACGCAGACACACACTTACACCCAGTCAAAAAGACATACACTGACACCAAGTCACAAAGACATACACTTACACCAAGTAACAAAGACATACACTGACACAAAGTAACAAAGACATACACTTACACCAAGTAACAAAGACATACACTGACACCATGTAACAAAGACATACGCTGATACCCAGTAACAAAGACATACACTGACACCAAGTAACAAAGACATACACTTACACCAAGTAACAGAGACATACACTGACACCAAGTAACAAAGACAGACACTGACACCAAGGACCAAAAACAAAAACTTACACCAAGTAACACAGACATACACTGACACCAAGTATCAAAATCATACACTGACACCAAGTAACAAAGACATGCACTTACACCAAGTAACAAAGACAGACACTGATACCCAGTAACACAGACACACACTTACACCAGGTCACAAAGACACACACTGACACCCAGTAACAAAGACAGACACTGATATCCAGTAACACAGACACACACTTACACCAAGTAACACAGAAATACACTGACATCAAGTAACAAAGACAGACAATTACACCAAGTAACAAAGACATACACTTACACCAAGTATTTTGACATACACTGACACCTAATAACTAAGACATGCACTGATGCCCAGTAACACAGACGCACACTGACACCAAGTAACAAACACATTCACTGACACTAAGTAACAAAGCCACACACTTACACCAAGTAACAAAGACACACACTTACACCAAGTAACACAGACATACACTGACACCAAGTAACAAAGACAGACAATTACACCAAGTAACAAAGACATACACTTACACCAAGTATTTTGACATACACTGACACAAAGTAACAAAGACATACACTGATACCCAGTAACACAGATACACACTTACACCAAGTAACACAGACATACAATGACACCAAGTCACAAAGACATGCACTGATACCCAGTAACAAAGACACACACTTACACCAAGTAAAAAAGACAGACACTGATACCCAGTAACACAGACACACACTTACACCAAGTAACAAAGACATACACTGACACCCAGTAACAAAGACATACACTGACACCCAGTAACACAGACACACAAGGACACCAAGTAACAAAGACACACACTTACACCAAGTAACACAGACACACACTGACACCCAGTAACACAGACAAACACACTGACACCAAGTAACACAGACATACACTGACACCAAGTAACAAAGACATACACTGATACCAAGTCACAAAGACATACACTGATGCCCAGTAACAAAGACACACAATTACACCAAGTAACACAGACACACACTTACACCAGGTCACAAAGACACACACTGACACCAAATAACAAAGACAGACAATTACACCAAGTAACAAAGACATACACTTACACCAAGTATTTTGACATGCACTGACACCTAGTAACAAAGACATACACTGATACCCAGTAACACAGACACACACTTACACCAGGTCACAAAGATACACACTGAAACCAAATAACAAAGACAGACAATTACACCAAGTAACACAGACATACACTGACACCAAGTATCAAAGACATACACTGACAGCAAGTAACAAAGACATGCACTTACACCAAGTAACAAAGACAGACACTGATACCCAGTAACACAGACACACACTTACACCAAGTAACACAGACATACACTGACACCAAACAACAAAGACAGACAATTACACCAAGTAACAAAGACATACACTTACACCAGGTATTTTGACATACACTGACACCGAGTAACAAAGACAAACACTGAAAAGCCAGTAACGCAGACACACACTTACACCCAGTAAAAAAGACATACACTGACACCAAGTCACAAAGACATACACTTACACCAAGTAACAAAGACATACACTGACACAAAGTAACAAAGACATGCACTTACACCAAGTAACAAAGACATACACTGACACCATGTAACAAAGACATACACTGATACCCAGTAACAAAGACATACACTGACACCAAGAAACAAAGACATACACTTAAACCAAGTAACAGAGACATACACTGACACCAAGTAACAAAGACATACACTGATACCCAGTAACGCAGACACACACTTACACCCAGTAAAAAAGACATACACTGACACAAAGTAACAAAGACATACACTTACACCAAGTAACAAAGACATACACTGACACCATGTAACAAAGACATGCACTTACACCAAGCAACAAAGACATACACTGACACAAAGTAACAAAGACATACACTTACACCAAGTAGCAAAGACATACACTGACACCATGTAACAAAGACATACGCTGATACCCAGTAACAAAGACATACACTGACACCAAGTCACAAAGATATACACTTACACCAAGTAACAGAGACATACACTGACACCAAGTAACAAAGACAGACACTGACACCAAGTACCAAAAACACAAACTTACACCAAGTAACACAGACATACACTGACACCAAGTATCAAAGACATACACTGATATCCAAAACACAGACACACACTTACACCAAGTAACAAAGACATACACTGACACCAAGTCACCAAGACACACACTGAAACCCAGTAACAAAGACATACACTGACACCAAGTATTTTGACACACACTTACACCAAGTAACAATGACATACACTGATACCCAGTTACACAGACAGACACTTACACCAAGTAACAAAGACATACAATGACACCAAGTTACAAAGACACACACTGACACCCAGTAACAAAGACATACACTGACACCAAGTCACAAAGACATACACTGATACCCAGTAACACAGACACACAATTACACCAAGTAACACAGACATACACTGCCACCAAGTAACAAAGACATACACCGATACCCAGTAACGCAGGCACACACTTACACCAAGTAACAAAGACAGACACTGATACCCAGTAACACAGACACACACTTACACCAAGTAACAAAGACATACAATGACTTCAAGTAACAAAGACATAAACTTACACCAAGTAACAAAGACATACACTGACACCAAGTAACAAAGACATACACTGATACCCAGTAACACAGACACACACTTACACCAAGTAACAAAGACATACACTGATACCCAGTAACACAGACACACACATGCACCAATTAACAAAGACATACACTGACACCAAGTCACAAAGACATACACTGATACCCAGTGACACAGACATACAATTACACCAGGTAACACAGACGTACACTGACACCAAGTAACAAATACATACACTGATACCCAGTAACACACACACACACTTACACCAAGCAACAAAGACATACACTGAAATCAAGTAACAAAGACATAAACTGACACCCAGCAACACAGACACACACAGACACCAAGTAACAAAGACACACACTTACACCAAGTAACACAGACACACACTGAAACCCAGAAACACAGACACACACTTACACCAAGTAACAAAGACATACACTGACACCAAGTAACAAAGACATACACTTACACCAAGTAACAAAGACATACACTGACACCAAGTAACAAAGACATACACTGATACCCAGTAACACAGACACACACTTACACCAAGTAACAAAGACAGACACTGATACCCAGTAACACACACACACACTTACACAAAGTAACAAAGACATACACTGAAATGAAGTAACAAAGACATAAACTGACACCCAGCAACACAGACAAACACGGACACCAAGTAACAAAGACACACACTTACACCAAGTAACACAGACACACACTGACACCCAGAAACACAGACACACACTTACACCAAGTAACAAAGACATACACTGACACCAAGTAACAAAGACATACACTTACACCAAGTAACAAAGACATACACTGACACCAAGTAACAAAGACATACACTGATTCCCAGTAACACAGACACACACTTACACCAAGTAACAAAGACATACACTGATACCCAGTAACACAGACACACACTGACACCAAGTAGCACAGACATACACTGACACCAAGTAACAAAGACATACACTGATACCCAATAACACAGACACACACTTACACCAAGTAACAAAGACAGACACTGACACCCAGTAACACAGACACACACTTACACCAAGTAACAAAGACATACACTGAGACACAGTAACAAAGACATACACTGACACCCAGTAACACAGACACACACAGACACCAAGTAACAAAGTCCCACACTTACACCAAGTAACACAGACACACACTGACACCCAGTAACTCAAACAAACACACTGACACCAAGTGACACAGACATACACTGACACCAAGTAACAAAGACATACACTGACACCAAGTAACACAGACACACACCTACACCAAGTAACACAAACACACACTTACACCAAGTAACAAAGACATACACTGACACAAAGTAACAAAGACACACACTTACACCAAGTAACAAAGACATAAACTGACACCCAGTAACACAGACACACACGGACACCAAGTAACAAAGACACACATTTACACCAAGTAACACAGGCACACACTGACACCCAGTAACACAGACACACACTGACACCAAGTGACAAAGACATACACTTACACCAAGTAACAAAGACATACACTGACAGCAAGTATCCAAGACATACACTGAAACCCAGTAACACAGACACACACTTACACCAAGTAACAAAGACATGCACTGATACCCAGTAACACAGACACACACTTACACCAAGTAACAAAGACATACACTGATACCCAGTAACACAGACACACACATACACCAAGTAACAAAGACATACACTGACACCAAGTCACAAAGACATACACTGATACCCAGTAACACACACACACTTACACAAAGTAACAAAGACATACACTGAAATGAAGTAACAAAGACATAAACTGACACCCAGCAACACAGACAAACACGGACACCAAGTAACAAAGACACACACTTACACCAAGTAACACAGACACACACTGACACCCAGAAACACAGACACACACTTACACCAAGTAACAAAGACATAAACTGACACCAAGTAACAAAGACATACACTTACACCAAGTAACAAAGACATACACTGACACCAAGTAACAAAGACATACACTGATTCCCAGTAACACAGACACACACTTACACCAAGTAACAAAGACATACACTGATACCCAGTAACACAGACACACACTGACACCAAGTAGCACAGACATACACTGACACCAAGTAACAAAGACATACACTGATACCCAATAACACAGACACACACTTACACCAAGTAACAAAGACAGACACTGACACCCAGTAACACAGACACACACTTACACCAAGTAACAAAGACATACACTGAGACACAGTAACAAAGACATACACTGACACCCAGTAACACAGACACACACAGACACCAAGTAACAAAGTCCCACACTTACACCAAGTAACACAGACACACACTGACACCCAGTAACTCAAACAAACACACTGACACCAAGTGACACAGACATAAACTGACACCAAGTAACAAAGACATACACTGACACCAAGTAACACAGACACACACCTACACCAAGTAACACAAACACACACTTACACCAAGTAACAAAGACATACACTGACACAAAGTAACAAAGACACACACTTACACCAAGTAACAAAGACATAAACTGACACCCAGTAACACAGACACACACGGACACCAAGTAACAAAGACACACATTTACACCAAGTAACACAGGCACACACTGACACCCCGTAACACAGACACACACTGACACCAAGTGACAAAGACATACACTTACACCAAGTAACAAAGACATACACTGACACCAAGTATCCAAGACATACACTGAAACCCAGTAACACAGACACACACTTACACCAAGTAACAAAGACATGCACTGATACCCAGTAACACAGACACACACTTACACCAAGTAACAAAGACATACACTGATACCCAGTAACACAGACACACACATACACCAAGTAACAAAGACATACACTGACACCAAGTCACAAAGACATACACTGATACCCAGTAACACAGACACACAATTACACCAAGTAACAAAGACATACACTGAAATCAAGTAACAAAGACATAAACTGACACCGAGCAACACAGACACACACGGACACCAAGTAACAAAGACACACACTTACACCAAGTAACACAGACACACACTGACACCCAGAAACACAGACACACACTTACACCAAGTAACAAAGACATACACTGACACGAAGTAACAAAGACATACACTTACACCAAGTAACAAAGACATACACTGACACCAAGTAACAAAGACATACACTGATACCCAGTAACACAGACACACTCTTACACCAAATAACAAAGACAGACACTGATACCCATGTAACACACACTCACACTTACACCAAGTAACAAAGACATACACTGAAATCAAGTAACAAGGACATAAACTGACACCCAGCAACACAGAAAATCACGGACACCAAGTAACAAAGACACACACTTACACCAAGTAACACAGACACACACTGAAACCCAGAAACACAGACTCACACTTACACCAAGTAACAAAGACATACACTGATACCAAGTAACAAAGACATACACTTACACAAAGTAACAAAGACATACACTGATTCCCTGTAACACAGACACACACTTACAACAAGTAACAAAGACATACACTGATACCCAGTAACACAGACACACACTTCCACCAAGTAGCACAGACCAACACTGACACCAAGTAACAAAGACATACACTGATACCCAGTAACACAGACACACACTTACACCAAGTAACAAAGACAGACACTGACACCCAGTAACACAGACACACACTTACACCAAGTAACAAAGACATACACTGAGACACAGTAACAAAGACATACACTGACACCCAGTAACACAGACACACACAGACACCAAGTAACAAAGTCCCACACTTACACCAAGTAACACAGACACACACTGACACCCAGTAACACAAACAAACACACTGACACCAAGTGACACAGACATACACTGACACCAAGTAACAAAGACATACACTGACACCAAGTAACACAGACACACACTTACACCAGGTAACACAAACACACACTTACACCAAGTAACAAAGACATACACTGACACCAAGTAACAAAGACACACACTTACACCAAGTAACACAGACATAGACTGACACCAAGTAACAAAGACATACACTTACACCAAGTAACACAGACATATAGTGACACCAAGTCACAAAGACACACACTGACACCCAGTAACAAAGACATACACTGACACCAAGTCACAAAGACATACACTGATACCCAGTAACACAGACACACACTTACACCAAGTAACACAGACATACACCTGACACCAAGTAACAAAGACATACACTGATACCCAGTAACACAGACACACACTTACACCAAGTAACAGAGACATAAACTGACACCAAGTAACAAAGACATACACTGATACCCAGAAACACAGACACACACTTACACCAAGTAACAAAGACATACACTGATACCCAGTAACACAGACACACACATACACCATGCAACAAAGACATACACTGACACCAAGTCACAAAGACATACACTGATACCCAGTAACACAGACACACAATTACACCAAGTAACACAGACATACACTGACACCAAGTAACAAATACATACACTGATACCCAGTAACACAGACACACACTTACACCAAGTAACAAAGACAGACACTGATACCCAGTAACACACACACACATGTACACCAAGTAACAAAGACATACACTGAAATCAAGTAACAAAGACATAAACTGACACCCAGCAACACAGACACACACGGACACCAAGTAACAAAGACACACTCTTACACCAAGTAACACAGACACACACTGACACCCAGAAACACAGACACACACTTACACCAAGTAACAAAGACATACACTGACACCAAGTAACAAAGACATACACTTACACCAAGTAACAAAGACATACACTGACACCAAGTAACAAAGACATAAACTGACACCCAGCAACACAAACAAACACGGACACCAAGTAACAAAGACACACACTTACACCAAGTCACACAGACACACACTGACACCCAGAAACACAGACACACACTTACACCAAGTAACAAAGACATACACTGACACCAAGTAACAAAGACATACACTTACACCAAGTAACAAAGACATACACTGACACCAAGTAACAAAGACATACACTGATTCCCAGTAACACAGACACACACTTACACCAAGTTACAAAGATATACACTGACACCAAGTAACAAAGACATACACTGACACCAAGTAACAAAGACATACATTTACACCAAGTAACACAGGCGCACACTGACACCCATTAACACAGACACACACTTATACCAAGAAACAAAGACATACACTGACACCAAGTAACAAAGACATACACTGAAACCCAGCAACACAGACACACACTTACACCAAGTAACAAAGACATACACTGATACCCAGTAACACAGACACACAATTACACCAAGTAACAAAGACATACACTGATACCCAGTAACACAGACACACACATACACCAAGTAACAAAGACATACACTGACACCAAGTCACAAAGACATACACTGATACCCAGTAACACAGACACACAATTACACCAAGTAACAAATACATACACTGAAATCAAGTAACAAAGACATAAACTGACACCGAGCAACACAGACACACACGGACACCAAGTAACAAAGACACACACTTACACCAAGTAACACAGACACACACTGACACCCAGAAACACAGACACACACTTACACCAAGTAACAAAGACATACACTGACACCAAGTAACAAAGACATACACTTACACCAAGTAACAAAGACATACACTGACACCAAGTAACAAAGACATACACTGATACCCAGTAACACAGACACACTCTTACACCAAATAACAAAGACAGACACTGATACCCAGTAACACACACACACACTTACACCAAGTAACAAAGACATACACTGAAATCAAGTAACAAAGACATAAACTGACACCCAGCAACACAGAAAATCAAGGACACCAAGTAACAAAGACACACACTTACACCAAGTAACACAGACACACACTGAAACCCAGAAACACAGACTCACACTTACACCAAGTAACAATGACATACACTGATACCAAGTAACAAAGACATACACTTACACCAAGTAATAAAGACATACACTGATTCCCTGTAACACAGACACACACTTACAACAAGTAACAAAGACATACACTGATACCCAGTAACACAGACACACACTTACACCAAGTAGCAGAGACATACAATGACACAAAGTAACAAAGACATACACTGATACCCAGTAACACAGACACACACTTACACCAAGTAACAAAGACAGACACTGACACCCAGTAACAAAGACACACACTTACACCAAGTAACAAAGACATACACTGAGACACAGTAACAAATTCATACACTGACACCCAGTAACACAGACACACACAGACACCAAGCAACAAAGTCCCACACTTACACCAAGTAACACAGACACACACTGACACCCAGTAACACAAACAAACACACTGACACCAAGTGACACAGACATACACTGACACCAAGTAACAAAGACATACACTGACAACAAGTAACACAGACACACACTTACACAAGGTAACACAAACACACACTTACACCAAGTAACAAAGACATACACTGACACCAAGTAACAAAGACACACACTTACACCAAGTAACACAGACATAGACTGACACCAAGTAACAAAGACATACACTTACACCAAGTAACACAGACATATAGTGACACCAAGTCACAAAGACACACACTGACACCCAGTAACAAAGACATACACTGACACCAAGTCACAAAGACATACACTGATACCCAGTAACACAGACACACACTTACACCAAGTAACACAGACATACACCTGACACCAAGTAACAAAGACATACACTGATACCCAGTAACACAGACACACACTTACACCAAGTAACAGAGACATAAACTGACACCAAGTAACAAAGACATACACTGATACCCAGAAACACAGACGCACACTTACACCAAGTAACAAAGACATACACTGATACCCAGTAACACAGACACACACATACACCATGCAACAAAGACATACACTGACACCAAGTCACAAAGACATACACTGATACCCAGTAACACAGACACACAATTACACCAAGTAACACAGACATACACTGACACCAAGTAACAAATACATACACTGATACCCAGTAACACAGACACACACTTACACCAAGTAACAAAGACAGACACTGATACCCAGTAACACACACACACACGTACACCAAGTAACAAAGACATACACTGAAATCAAGTAACAAAGACATAAACTGACACCCAGCAACACAGACACACACGGACACCAAGTAACAAAGACACACACTTACACCAAGTAACACAGACACACACTGACACCCAGAAACACAGACACACACTTACACCAAGTAACAAAGACATACACTGACACCAAGTAACAAAGACATACACTTACACCAAGTAACAAAGACATACACTGACACCAAGTAACAAAGACATACACTGATACCCAGTAACACACACACACGCTTACACCAAGTAACAAAGACATACACTGAAATCAAGTAACAAAGACATAAACTGACACCCAGCAACACAGACAAACACGGACACCAAGTAACAAAGACACACACTTACACCAAGTCACACAGACACACACTGACACCCAGAAACACAGACACACACTTACACCAAGTAACAAAGACATACACTGACACCAAGTAACAAAGACATACACTTACACCAAGTAACAAAGACATACACTGACACCAAGTAACAAAGACATAAACTGACACCCAGCAACACAGACAAACACGGACACCAAGTAACAAAGACACACACTTACACCAAGTCACACAGACACACACTGACACCCAGAAACACAGACACACACTTACACCAAGTAACAAAGACATACACTGACACCAAGTAACAAAGACATACACTTACACCAAGTAACAAAGACATACACTGACACCAAGTAACAAAGACATACACTGATTCCCAGTAACACAGACACACACTTACACCAAGTAACAAAGATATACACTGACACCAAGTAACAAAGACATACACTGACACCAAGTAACAAAGACATACATTTACACCAAGTAACACAGGCGCACACTGACACCCAGTAACACAGACACACACTTACACCAAGAAACAAAGACATACACTGACACCAAGTAACAAAGACATACACTGAAACCCAGTAACACAGACACACACTTACACCAAGTAACAAAGACATACACAGATACCCAGTAACACAGACACACAATTACACCAAGTAACAAAGACATACACTGATACCCAGTAACACAGACACACACATACACCAAGTAACAAAGACATACACTGAAACCAAGTCACAAAGACATACACTGATACCCAGTAACACAGACACACAATTACACCAAGTAACAAATACATACACTGAAATCAAGTAACAAAGACATAAACTGACACCGAGCAACACAGACACACACGGACACCAAGTAACAAAGACACACACTTACACCAAGTAATACAGACACACACTGACACCCAGAAACACAGACACACACTTACACCAAGTAACAAAGACATACACTTACACCAAGTAACAAAGACATACACTGACACCAAGTAACAAAGACATACACTGATACCCAGTAACACAGACACACTCTTACACCAAATAACAAAGACAGACACTGATACCCAGTAACAAACACACACACTTACACCAAGTAACAAAGACATACACTGAAATCAAGTAACAAAGACATAAACTGACACCCAGCAACACAGAAAATCAAGGACACCAAGTAACAAAGACACACACTTACACCAAGTAACACAGACACACACTGAAACCCAGAAACACAGACTCACACTTACACCAAGTTACAATGACATACACTGATACCAAGTAACAAAGACATACACATACACCAAGTAATAAAGACATACACTGATTCCCTGTAACACAGACACACACTTACAACAAGTAACAAAGACATACACTGATTCCCTGTAACACAGACACACACTTACAACAAGTAACAAAGACATACACTGATACCCAGTAACACAGACACACACTTACACCAAGTAGCACAGACATACACTGACACCAAGTAACAAAGACATACACTGATACCCAGTAACACAGACACACACTTACACCAAGTAACAAAGACAGACACTGACACCCAGTAACACAGACACACACTTACACCAAGTAACAAAGACATACACTGACACCCAGTAACACAGACACACACAGACACCAAGTAACAAAGTCCCACACTTACACCAAGTAACACAGACACACACTGACACCCAGTAACACAAACAAACACACTGACACCAAGTGACACAGACATACACTGACACCAAGTACCAAAGACATACACTGACACCAAGTAACACAGACACACACTTACACCAGGTAACACAAACACACACTTACACCAAGTAACAAAGACATACACTGACACCAAGTAACAAAGACACACACTTACACCAAGTAACACAGACATAGACTGACACCAAGTAACAAAGACATACACTTACACCAAGTAACACAGACATATAGTGACACCAAGTCACAAAGACACACACTGACACCCAGTAACAAAGACATACACTGACACCAAGTCACAAAGACATACACTGATACCCAGTAACACAGACACACACTTACACCAAGTAACACAGACATACACCTGACACCAAGTAACAAAGACATACACTGATACCCAGTAACACAGACACACACTTACACCAAGTAACAGAGACATAAACTGACACCAAGTAACAAAGACATACACTGATACCCAGAAACACAGACACACACTTACACCAAGTAACAAAGACATACACTGATACCCAGTAACACAGACACACACATACACCATGCAACAAAGACATACACTGACACCAAGTCACAAAGACATACACTGATACCCAGTAACACAGACACACAATTACACCAAGTAACACAGACACACACTGACACCCAGAAACACAGACACACACTTACACCAAGTAACAAAGACATACACTGACACCAAGTAACAAAGACATACACTTACACCAAGTAACAAAGACATACACTGACACCAAGTAACAAAGACATACACTGATACCCAGTAACACACACACACGCTTACACCAAGTAACAAAGACATACACTGAAATCAAGTAACAAAGACATAAACTGACACCCAGCAACACAGACAAACACGGACACCAAGTAACAAAGACACACACTTACACCAAGTCACACAGACACACACTGACACCCAGAAACACAGACACACACTTACACCAAGTAACAAAGACATACACTGACACCAAGTAACAAAGACATACACTTACACCAAGTAACAAAGACATACACTGACACCAAGTAACAAAGACATAAACTGACACCCAGCAACACAGACAAACACGGACACCAAGTAACAAAGACACACACTTACACCAAGTCACACAGACACACACTGACACCCAGAAACACAGACACACACTTACACCAAGTAACAAAGACATACACTGACACCAAGTAACAAAGACATACACTTACACCAAGTAACAAAGACATACACTGACACCAAGTAACAAAGACATACACTGATTCCCAGTAACACAGACACACACTTACACCAAGTAACAAAGATATACACTGACACCAAGTAACAAAGACATACACTGACACCAAGTAACAAAGACATACATTTACACCAAGTAACACAGGCGCACACTGACACCCAGTAACACAGACACACACTTACACCAAGAAACAAAGACATACACTGACACCAAGTAACAAAGACATACACTGAAACCCAGTAACACAGACACACACTTACATCAAGTAACAAAGACATACACTGATACCCAGTAACACAGACACACAATTACACCAAGTAACAAAGACATACATTGATACCCAGTAACACAGACACACACATACACCAAGTAACAAAGACATACACTGACACCAAGTCGCAAAGACATACACTGATACCCAGTAACACAGACACACAATTACACCAAGTAACAAATACATACACTGAAATCAAGTAACAAAGACATAAACTGACACCGAGCAACACAGACACACACGGACACCAAGTAACAAAGACACACACTTACACCAAGTAACACAGACACACACTGACACCCAGAAACACAGACACACACTTACACCAAGTAACAAAGACATACACTTACACCAAGTAACAAAGACATACACTGACACCAAGTAACAAAGACATACACTGATACCCAATAACACAGACACACTCTTACACCAAATAACAAAGACAGACACTGATACCCAGTAACACACACACACACTTACACCAAGTAACAAAGACATACACTGAAATCAAGTAACAACGACATAAACTGACACCCAGCAACACAGAAAATCAAGGACACCAAGTAACAAAGACACACACTTACACCAAGTAACACAGACACACACTGAAACCCAGAAACACAGACTCACACTTACACCAAGTTACAATGACATACACTGATACCAAGTAACAAAGACATACACTTACACCAAGTAATAAAGACATACACTGATTCTCTGTAACACAGACACACACTTACAACAAGTAACAAAGACATACACTGATACCCAGTAACACAGACACAAACTTACACCAAGTCGCACAGACATACACTGACACCAAGTAACAAAGACATACACTGATACCCAGTAACACAGACACACACTTACACCAAGTAACAAAGACAGACACTGACACCCAGTAACACAGACACACACTTACACCAAGTAACAAAGACATACACTGAGACACAGTAACAAAGACATACACTGACACCCAGTAACACAGACACACACAGACACCAAGTAACACAAACAAACACACTGACACCAAGTGACACAGACTTACACTGACACCAAGTAACAAAGACATACACTGACACCAAGTAACACAGACACACACTTACACCAGGTAACACAAACACACACTTACACCAAGTAACAAAGACATACACTGACACCAAGTAACAAAGACACACACTTACACCAAGTAACACAGACATAGACTGACACCAAGTAACACAGACATACACTTACACCAAGTAACACAGACATATAGTGACACCAAGTCACAAAGACACACACTGACACCCAGTAACAAAGACATACACTGACACCAAGTCACAAAGACATACACTGATACCCAGTAACACAGACACACACTTACACCAAGTAACACAGACATACACCTGACACCAAGTAACAAAGACATACTCTGATACCCAGTAACACAGACACACACTTAAACCAAGTAACAGAGACATAAACTGACTCCAAGTAACAAAGACATACACTGATACCCAGAAACACAGACACACACTTACACCAAGTAACAAAGACATACACTGATACCCAGTAACACAGACACACACATACACCATGCAACAAAGACATACACTGGCACCAAGTCACAAAGACATACACTGATACCCAGTAACACAGACACACAATTACACCAAGTAACACAGACATACACTGACACCAAGTAACAAATACATACACTGATACCCAGTAACACAGACACACACTTACACCAAGTAACAAAGACAGACACTGATACCCAGTAACACACACACACACGTACACCAAGTAACAAAGACATACACTGAAATCAAGTAACAAAGACATAAACTGACACCCAGCAACACAGACACACACGGACACCAAGTAACAAAGACACACACTTACACCAAGTAACACAGACACACACTGACACCCAGAAACACAGACACACACTTACACCAAGTAACAAAGACATACACTGACACCAAGTAACAAAGACATACACTGACACCAAGTAACAAAGACATACACTGATACCCAGTAACACACACACACGCTTACACCAAGTAACAAAGACATACACTGAAATCAAGTAACAAAGACATAAACTGACACCCAGCAACACAGACAAACACGAACACCAAGTAACAAAGACACACACTTACACCAAGTCACACAGACACACACTGACACCCAGAAACACAGACACACACTTACACCAAGTAACAAAGACATACACTGACACCAAGTAACAAAGACATACACTTACACCAAGTAACAAAGACATACACTGACACCAAGTAACAAAGACATACACTGATTCCCAGTAACACAGACACACACTTACACCAAGTAACAAAGCTATACACTGACACCAAGTAACAAAGACATACACTGACACCAAGTAACAAAGACATACATTTACACCAAGTAACACAGGCGCACACTGACACCCAGTAACACAGACACACACTTACACCAAGTAACAAAGACATACACTGACACCAAGTAACAAAGACATACACTGAAACCCAGTGACACAGACACACACTTACACCAAGTAACAAAGACTTACACTGATACCCAGTAACACAGACACACATGGACACCAAGTAACAAAGACATACACTGATACCCAGTAACACAGACACACACATACACCAAGTAACAAAGACATACACTGACACCAAGTCACAAAGACATACACTGATACCCAGTAACACAGACACACAATTACACCAAGTAACACAGACATACACTGACACCAAGTAACAAATACATACACTGATACCCAGTAACACAGACACACTTACACCAAGTAACAAAGACAGACACTGATACCCAGTAACACACACACACACTTACACCAAGTAACAAAGACATACACTGAAATCAAGTAACAAAGACATAAACTGACACCCAGCAACACAGACACACATGGACACCAAGTAACAAAGACAAACACTTACACCAAGTAACACAGACACACACTGACACCCAGAAAAACAGACACACACTTACACCAAGTAACAAAGACATACACTGACACCAAGTAACAAAGACATACACTTACACCAAGTAACAAAGTCATACACTGACACCATTTAACAAAGACATACACTGATACCCAGTAAAACAGACACACACTTACACCAAGTAACAAAGACAGACACTGATACCCAGTAACACACACACACACTTACACCAAGTAACAAAGACATGCACTGAAATCAAGTAACAAAGACATAAACTGACACCCAGCAACACAGACAAACACGGACACCAAGTAACAAAGACACACACTTACACCAAGTAACACAGACACACACTGAAACCCAGAAACACAGACACACACTTACACCAAGTAACAAAGACATACACTGACACCAAGTAACAAAGACATACACTTACACCAAGTAACAAAGACATACACTGATTCCCAGTAACACAGACACACACTTACAACAAGTAACAAAGACATACACTGATACCCAGTAACACAGACACACACTGATACCCAGTAACACAGACACACACTTACACTAAGTAACAAAGACAGACACTGACACCCAGTAACACAGACACACACTAACACCAAGTAACAAAGACATGCACTGAGACACAGTAACAAAGACATACACTGACACCCAGTAACACAGACACACACACACACCAAGTAACAAAGACATACACTTACAGCAAGTAACAAAGACATACACTGATTCCCTGTAACACAGACACACACTTACAACAAGTAACAAAGACATACACTGATACCCAGTAACACAGACACACATTTACACCAAGTAGCACAGACATACACTGACACGAAGTAACAAAGACATACACTGATACCCAGTAACACAGACACACACTTACACCAAGTAACAAAGACAGACACTGACACCCAGTAACACAGACACACACTTACACCAAGTAACAAAGACATACACTGAGACAAAGTAACAAAGACATACACTGACACCCAGTAACACAGACACACACAGACAACAAGTAACAAAGTCCCACACTTACACCAATTAACACAGACACACACTGACACCGAGTAACACAAACAAACACAATGACACCAAGTGACACAGACATACACTGACACCAAGTAACAAAGACATACGCTGACACCAAGTAACACAGACACACACATACACCAGGTAACACAAACACACACTTACACCAAGTAACAAAGACATACACTGACACCAAGTAACAAAGACACACACTTACACCAAGTAACACAGACATAGACTGACACCAAGTAACAAAGACATACACTTACACCAAGTAACACAGACATATAGTGACACCAAGTCACAAAGACACACACTGACACCCAGTAACAAAGACATACACTGACACCAAGTCACAAAGACATACACTGATACCCAGTTACACAGACACACACTTACACCGAGTAACACAGACATACACCTGACACCAAGTAACAAAGACATACACTGATACCCAGAAACACAGACACACACTTACACCAAGTAACAAAGACATAAACTGATACCCAGTAACACAGACACACACATACACCATGCAACAAAGACAGACACTGACACCAAGTCACAAAGACATACACTGATACCCAGTAACACAGACACACAATTACACCAAGTAACACAGACATACACTGACACCAAGTAACAAAGACATACACTGATACCCCGTAACACAGGCACACACTTACACCAAGTATCAAAGACAGACACTGATACCCAGTAACACACACACACACGTACACCAAGTAACAAAGACACACACTTACACCAAGTAACACAGACACACAATGGCACCCAGAAACACAGACACGCACTTAGACCAAGTAACAAAGACATACACTGACACCAAGTAACAAAGACATACACTTACACCCAGTAACACAGACACACACGGACACCAAGTAACAAAGACAGAAACTGAAATCAAGTAACAAAGACATAAACTGACACCCAGCAACACAGACACACATGGACACCAAGTAACAAAGACACACACTTACACCAAGTAACACAGACACACACTGACACCCAGAAACACAGACACACACTTACACCAAGTAACAAAGACATACACTGACACCAAGTAACAAAGACATACTCTTACACGAAGTAACAAAGACATACACTGACACCAAGTAACAAAGTGATACACTGATACCCAGTAACACAGACACACACTTGCACCAAGTAACAAAGACAGACACTGATACCCAGTAACACACACACACACTTACACCAAGTAACAAAGACATACACTGAAAACAAGTAACAAAGACATAAACTGACACCCAGCAACACAGACACACATGGACACCAAGTAACAAAGACACACACTTACACCAAGTAACACAGACACACACTGACACCCAGAAACAAAGACACACACTTACACCAAGTAACAAAGACATACACTGACACCAAGTAACAAAGACATACACTTACACCAAGTAACAAAGACATACACTGACACCAAGTAACAAAGACATACACTGATACCCAGTAACACAGACACACACTTACACCAAGTAACAAAGACAGACACTGATACCCAGTAACACACACACACACTTACACCAAGTAACAAAGACATGCACTGAAATCAAGTAACAAAGACATAAACTGACACCCAGCAACACAGACACACACGGACACCAAGTAACAAAGACACACACTTACACCAAGTAACACAGACACACACTGAAACCCAGAAACACAGACACACACTTACACCAAGTAACAAAGACATACACTGACACCAAGTAACAAAGACATACACTTACACCAAGTAACAAAGACATACACTGATTCCCAGTAACACAGACACACACTTACAACAAGTAACAAAGACATACACTGATACCCAGTAGCACAGACACACACTTACACCAAGTAGCACAGACATACACTGACACCAAGTATCAAAGACATACACTGATACCCAGTAACACAGACACACACTTACACTAAGTAACAAAGACAGACACTGACACCCAGTAACACAGACACACACTGACACCAAGTAACAAAGTCCCACACTTACACCAAGTAACACAGACACACACTGACACCCAGTAACACAAACAAACACACTGACACCAAGTGACACAGACATACACTGACACCAAGTAACAAAGACATACACTGATACCAAGTAACACAGACACACACTTACACCAAGTAACACAAACACACACTTACACCAAGTAACAAAGACATACACTGACACCAAGTAACAAAGACACACACTTACACCAAGTAACAAAGACATACACTTACACCCAGTAACACAGACACACACGGACACCAAGTAACAAAGACAGACACTGAAATCAAGTAACAAAGACATAAACTGACACCCAGCAACACAGACACACATGGACACCAAGTAACAAAGACACACACTTACACCAAGTAACACAGACACACACTGACACCCAGAAACACAGACACACACTTACACCAAGTAACAAAGACATACACTGACACCAAGTAACAAAGACATACTCTTACACGAAGTAACAAAGACATACACTGACACCAAGTAACAAAGTGATACACTGATACCCAGTAACACAGACACACACTTGCACCAAGTAACAAAGACAGACACTGATACCCAGTAACACACACACACACTTACACCAAGTAACAAAGACATACACTGAAAACAAGTAACAAAGACATAAACTGACACCCAGCAACACAGACACACATGGACACCAAGTAACAAAGACACACACTTACACCAAGTAACACAGACACACACTGACACCCAGAAACAAAGACACACACTTACACCAAGTAACAAAGACATACACTGACACCAAGTAACAAAGACATACACTTACACCAAGTAACAAAGACATACACTGACACCAAGTAACAAAGACATACACTGATACCCAGTAACACAGACACACACTTACACCAAGTAACAAAGACAGACACTGATACCCAGTAACACACACACACACTTACACCAAGTAACAAAGACATGCACTGAAATCAAGTAACAAAGACATAAACTGACACCCAGCAACACAGACACACACGGACACCAAGTAACAAAGACACACACTTACACCAAGTAACACAGACACACACTGAAACCCAGAAACACAGACACACACTTACACCAAGTAACAAAGACATACACTGACACCAAGTAACAAAGACATACACTTACACCAAGTAACAAAGACATACACTGATTCCCAGTAACACAGACACACACTTACAACAAGTAACAAAGACATACACTGATACCCAGTAGCACAGACACACACTTACACCAAGTAGCACAGACATACACTGACACCAAGTATCAAAGACATACACTGATACCCAGTAACACAGACACACACTTACACTAAGTAACAAAGACAGACACTGACACCCAGTAACACAGACACACACTGACACCAAGTAACAAGGTCCCACACTTACACCAAGTAACACAGACACACACTGACACCCAGTAACACAAACAAACACACTGACACCAAGTGACACAGACATACACTGACACCAAGTAACAAAGACATACACTGATACCAAGTAACACAGACACACACTTACACCAAGTAACACAAACACACACTTACACCAAGTAACAAAGACATACACTGACACCAAGTAACAAAGACACACACTTACACCAAGTAACACAGACATAGACTGACACCAAGTAACAAAGACATACACTTACACCAAGTAACACAGACATATAGTGACACCAAGTCACAAAGACACACACTGACACCCAGTAACAAAGACATACACTGACACCAAGTCACAAAGACATACACTGATACCCAGTAACACAGGCACACACTTACACCAAGTAACACAGACATACACCTGACACCAAGTAACAAAGACCTACACTGATACCCAGTAACACAGACACACACTTACACCAAGTGAAAAAAATAGACACTGATACCCAGTAACACAGACACACACTTACACCATGTAACAGAGACATAAACTGACACTAAGTAACAAAGACATACACTGATACCCAGAAACACAGACACACACTTACACCAAGTAACAAAGACATACACTGACACCAAGTCACGAAGACACACACTGACACCCATTAACAAAGACATTCACAGACACCAAGTATTTTGACACATACTTACACCAAGTAACAATGACATACACTGATACCCAGTAACACAGACACACACTTACACCAAGTAACAAAGACATACACTGACACCAAGTCACAAAGACACACACTGACACCCAGTAACAAAGACATACACTGACACCAAGTCAAAAAGACATACACTGATACCCAGTAACACAGACACACAATTACACCAAGTAACACAGACATACACTGACACCAAGTAACAAAGACATACACTGATATCCAGTAACACAGGCACACACTTACACCAAGTAACAAAGACAGACACTGATACCCAGAAACACAGACACACACTTACACCAAGTAACAAAGACATACACTGACTTCAAGTGACAAAGACATAAACTGACACCCAGTAACACAGACACACACGGACACCAAGTAACAAAGACACACACTTACACCAAGCAACACAGACACACACTGACACCCAGTAACACAGACACACACTTACACAAAGTAACAAAGACATACACTGACACCAAGTAACAAAGACATACACTTACACCAAGTAACAAAGACATACACTGACACCAAGTAACAAAGACATACACTGAAACCCAGTAACACAGACACACAGTTACACCAAGTAACAAAGACATACACTGATACCCAGTAACACAGACACACACTTACACCAAGTAGCACAGACATACACTGACACCAAGTCACAAAGACATACACTGATATCCAGTAACACAGACACACACTTACACCAAGTAACAAAGACAGACACTGACACCCAGTAACAAAGACCTACACTGACACCCAGTAACAAAGACACACACGGACACCAAGTACCAGAGACACACACTTACACCAAGTAACACAGACACACACTGACACCCAGTAACACAAACAAACACACTGATACCAACTGACACAGACATACACTGACACCAAGTAACAAAGATATACACTGACACCAAGTAACACGGACACACACTAACACCAAGTAACACAAACGCACTCTTACACCAAGTAACAAAGACATACACTGACACCAAGTAACAAAGACACACACTTACACCAAGTAACACAGACACAGACTGACACCAGGTAACAAAGACATACACTTACACTAAGTAACACAGACATACACTGACACCAAGTCACAAAGACACACACTGACACCCAGTAACAAAGGCATACACTGACACCAAGTCACAAAGAAATACACTGATACCCAGTAACACAGACACACACTTACACCAAGTAACAGAGACATACACTGACACCAAGTAACAAAGACATACACTGATACCAGGTAACACAGACACACACTTACACCAATTAAAAAAGACAGACACTGGTACCCAGTAACACAGTCACACACTTACACCAAGTAACAAAGACTTACACTGACACCCAGTAACAAAGACATACACTGACACCCAGTAACACAGACACACACGGACACCAAGTAACAAAGACACACACTTACACCAAGTAACACAGACACGCACTGACACCCAGTAACACAAACAAACACACTGACACCAAGTGACACAGACATACACTGACACGAAGTAACAAAGACATACACTGACACCAAGTAACACAGACACACACTTACAACAAGTAACACAAACACACACTTACACCAAGTAACAAAGACATACACTTACACCAAGTAACAAAGACATACACTGACACCCAGTAACACAGACACACACTTACACCAAGTAACATAGACAGACACTGATACCCAGTAATACAGGCACACACTTACACCAAGTAACAAAGACATACACTGACACCAAGTAACAAAGACATAAACAGACACCCAGTAACACAGACACACGCGGACACCAAGTAACAAAGACACACACTTACACAAAGTAACACAGACACACACTGGCACCCAGTAACACAGACGCACACTTACACCAAGTAACAAAGACATACACTGGCACCAAGTAACAAAGACATACACTTACACCAAGTAACAATGACACACACTTTCATCAAGTAACACAGACATACACTGACACCAAGTAACAAAGACAGACACTGATACCCAGTAACACAGGCACACACTTGGGGGGCACATTGGCGCAGTGGTTAGCACCGCAGCCTCACAGCTCCAGGGACCCGGGTTCGATTCTGGGTACTGCCTGTGCGGAGTTTGCAAGTTCTCCCTGTGTCTGCGTGCGTTTCCTCCCGGTGCTCCGGTTTCCTCCCACATGCCAAAGACTTACAGGTTGATAGGTTAATTGGCCATCATAAATTGCCCCTAGTATAGGTAGGTGGAAGGGAAATATATAGGTACAGGTGGAGATGTGATAGGAATACGGGATTAGTGTAGGATTAGTATAAATGGGTGGTTGATGGTCGGCACACATTCGGTGGGCCGAAGGGCCTATTTAAGTGCTGTATCTCTAAACTAAACTAAATACTGACACCTAGTGTCACAGACACACACTGACACCCAGTAACACAAACAAACACTGAAACACAGTATAAAAGACATACACTGACACCAAGTAACACAGACACACACTGACACCCAGTATAAAAGACATACACTGACACCAAGTCTCAAAGACATACACTGATGCCCAGTAACACAGACACAAACTGACACCAAGTAACAAAGCCACACACTTACACCAAGTAACAAAGACACACACTTACACCAAGTAACACAGACATACACGGACACCAAGTAACAAAGACAGACAATTACACCAAGTAACAAAGACATACACTTACATCAAGTATTTTGACATACACTGACACCAAGTAACAAAGACATACACTGATACCCAGTAACACAGACACACACTTACACCAAGTAACACAGACATACAATGACACCAAGTAACAAAGACAAGCACTTATACCCAGTAACAAAGACACACACTTACAACAAGTAAAAAAGACAGACCCTGATACCCAGTAACACAGACACACACTTACACCAAGTAACAAAGACATACACTGACACCAAGTTTCAAAGACACACAGTTTCACCAAGTAACACAGACATACACTGACACCAAGTAACAAAGACATGCACTGATACCCAGTTACAAAGACACACACTGACACCAAGTAACAAAGACATACACTGACACCAAGTTTCAAAGACACACACTTACACCAAGTAACACAGACACACACTTACACCAAGTAACACAGACATACAATGACAGCAAGTAACAAAGACATGCACTGATACCCAGTAACAAAGACACACACTGACACCATGTAACAAAGACATACACTGACACCAAGTTTCAAAGACACACACGTGCACCAAGTAACACAGACATACACTGACACCAAGTATTTTGACATACACTGACACAAAGTAACAAAGACATACACTGATACCCAGTAACATAGACACACACTTGCACCAAGTAACACAGACATACAATGACCCCAAGTAACAAAGAAATGCACTTATACCCAGTAACAAAGACACACACTTACAACAAGTAAAAAAGACAGACCCTGATACCCAGTAACACAGACACACACTTACACCAAGTAACAAAGACATACACCGACACCCAGTAACAAAGACATACACTGACACCCAGTAAGACAGACACACAAGGACACCAAGTAAGAAAGACTCACACTTACACCAAGTAACACAGACACACACTGACACCCAGTAACACAGACAAACAATGATACCAAGTCACAAAGACATACACTGATGCCCAGTAACAAAGACACAAACTGACACCAAGTAACAAAGACATACTCTGACACCAAGTAACAAAGACATACACTTACACCAAGTAACAAAGAGACACAGTTACACCAAGTAACACAGACATACACTGACACCAAGTAACAAAGACATACACTTACACCAAGAAACAAAGACATACACTTACACCAAGTAACACAGAAATACAAAGGCACCAAGTCACAAAGACATACACTGATACCAAGTGACAAAGACATACACTGATGCCCAGTAACACAGAAACACACTGACACCACGTAACAAACACATACACTGACACCAAGTAACAAAGCCACACACTTACACCAAGTAACAAAGACACACACTTACACCAAGTAACACAGACATACACTGACACCAAGTAACAAAGACAGACAATTAGACCAAGTAACAAAGACATACACTTACACCAAGTATTTTGACATGCACTGACACAAAGTAACAAAGACATACACTGATACCCAGTAACACAGACAGACAATTACACCAAGTAACAAGGACAGACACTGATACCCAGTAACACAGACACACACTTACACCAAGTAACAAAGACATACACTGACACCAAGTAACAAAGACATACACTTACACCAAGTAACAAAGACACACACTGACACCCAGTAACAAAGACATACACTGACACCAAGTCACAAAGACATACACTGATACCCAGTAACACAGACACACAATTACACCAAGTAACACAGACATACACTGACACCAAGTAACAAAGACATACACTGATATCCAGTAACACAGGCACACACTTACACCAAGTAACAAGGACAGACACTGATACCCAGTAACACAGACACACACTTACACCAAGTAACAAAGACATACACTGACACCAAGTAACAAAGACATACACTTACACCAAGTAACAAAGACATACACTGACACCAAGTAACCAGGACATACACTGAAACCCAGTAACACAGACACACAGTTACACCAAGTAACAAAGACACACACTTACACCAAGCAACACAGACACACACTGACATCCAGTAACACAGACACACACTTACACAAAGTAACAAAGACATACACTGACACCAAGTAACAAAGACATACACTTACACCAAGTAACAAAGACATACACTGAAACCCAGTAACACAGACACACAGTTACACCAAGTAACAAAGACATACACTGATACCCAGTAACACAGACACACACTTACACCAAGTAGCACAGACATACACTGACACCAAGTAACAAAGACATACACTGATATCCAGTAACACAGACACACACTTACACCAAGTAACAAAGACAGACACTGACACCCAGTAACAAAGACCTACACTGACACCCAGTAACAAAGACACACACTTACACCAAGTAACACAGACACACACTGACACCCAGTAACACAAACAAACACACTGACACCAACTGACACAGACATACACTGACACCAAGTAACAAAGATATACACTGACACCAAGTAACACGGACACACACTTACACCAAGTAACACAAACGCACTCTTACACCAAGTAACAAAGACATACACTGACACCAAGTAACAAAGACACACACTTACACCAAGTAACACAGACACAGACTGACACAAGGTAACAAAGACATACACTTACACTAAGTAACACAGACATACACTGACACCAAGTCACAAAGACACAAACTGACACCCAGTAACAAAGACATACACTGACACCAAGTCACAAAGAAATACACTGATACCCAGTAACACAGACACACACTTACACCAAGTAACAGAGACATACACTGACACCAAGTAACAAAGACATACACTGATACCCAGTAACACAGACACACACTTACACCAATTAAAAAAGACAGACACTGGTACCCAGTAACACAGACACACACTTACACCAAGTAACAAAGACTTACACTGACACCCAGTAACAAAGACATACACTGACACCCAGTAACACAGACACACACGGACACCAAGTAACAAAGACACACACTTACACCAAGTAACACAGACACGCACTGACACCCAGTATCACAAACAAACACACTGACACCAAGTGACACAGACATACACTGACACCAAGTAACAAAGACATACACTGACACCAAGTAACACAGACACACACTTACACCAAGTAACACAAACACACACTTACACCAAGTAACAAAGACATACACTTACACCAAGTAACAAAGACATACACTGACACCCAGTAACACAGACACACACTTACACCAAGTAACATAGACAGACACTGATACCCAGTAATACAGGCACACACTTACACCAAGTAACAAAGACATACACTGACACCAAGTAACAAAGACATAAACAGACACCCAGTAACACAGACACACACGGACACCAAGTAACAAAGACACACACTTACACAAAGTAACACAGACACACACTGGCACCCAGTAACACAGACACACACTTACACCAAGTAACAAAGACATACACTGGCACCAAGTAACAAAGACATACACTTACACCAAGTAACAAAGACACAAACTTACATCAAGTAACACAGACATACACTGACACCAAGTAACAAAGACAGACACTGATACCCAGTAACACAGGCACACACTTGGGGGGGGGGGGGGGGGTGGGGGTCACATTGGCGCAGTGGTTAGCACCGCAGCCTCACAGCTCCAGGGACCCGGGTTCGATTCTGGGTACTGCCTGTGCGGAGTTTGCAAGTTCTCCCTGTGTCTGCGTGCGTTTCCTCCCGGTGCTCCGGTTTCCTCCCACATGCCAAAGACTTACAGGTTGATAGGTTAATTGGCCATCATAAATTGCCCCGAGTATAGGAAGGTGGAAGGGAAATATATAGGTACAGGTGGAGATGTGATAGGAATACGGGATTAGTGTAGGATTAGTATAAATGGGTGGTTGATGGTCGGCACACATTCGGTGGGCCGAAGGGCCTGTTTAAGTGCTGTATCTCTAAACTAAACAAAATACTGACACCTAGTGTCACAGACACACACTGACACCCAGTAACACAAACAAACACTGATACACAGTATAAAAGACATACACTGACACCAAGTAACACAGACACACACTGACACCCAGTATAAAAGACATGCACTGACACCAAGTCACAAAGACATACACTGATACCAAGTCACAAAGACATACACTGATGCCCAGTAACACAGACACAAACTGACACCAAGTAACAAAGCCACACACTTACACCAAGTAACAAAGACACACACTTACACCAAGTAACACAGACATACACTGACACCAAGTAACAAAGACAGACAATTACACCAAGTAACAAAGACATACACTGATACCCAGTAACACAGACACACAGTTACACCAAGTAACACAGACATACACTGACACCATGTAACAAAAACATACACTGATACCCAGTAACGCAGACACACACTTACACCCAGTAAAAAAGACATACACTGACACCAAGTCACAAAGACATACACTTACACCAAGTAACAATGACATTCACTGACACAAAGTAACAAAGACATACACTTACACCAAGTAACAAAGACATACACTGACACCATGTAACAAAGACATACGCTGATACCCAGTAACAAAGACAAACACTGACACCTAGTAACAAAGACATACACTTACACCAAGTAACAGAGACATACACTGACACCAAGTAACAAAGACAGACACTGACACCAAGTACCCAAAACACAAACTTACACCAAGTAACACAGACATACACTGACACCAAGTATCAAAGACATACACTGACACCAAGTAACAAAGACATGCACTTACACCAAGTAACAAATACAGACACTGATACCCTGTAACACAGACACACACTTACACCAGGTCACAAAGACACACACTGACACCCAGTAACAAAGACAGACACTGATATCCAGTAACACAGACACACACTTACACCAAGTAACACAGATATACACTGACACCAAGTAACAAAGTCAGACAATTACACCAAGTAACTAAGACATACACTTACACCAAGTATTTTGACATACACTGACACCTAGTAACAAAGACATACACTGATGCCCAGTAACACAGACACACACTGACACCAAGTAACAAACACATACACTGACACCAAGTAACAAAGCCACACACTTACACCAAGTAACAAAGACACACACTTACACCAAGTAACACAGACATACACTGACACCAAGTAACAAAGACAGACAATTACACCAAGTAACAAAGACATACACTTACACCAAGTATTTTGACATACACTGAGACAAAGTAACAAAGACATACACTGATACCCAGGAACACAGACACACACTTACACCAAGTAACACAGACATACAATGACACCAAGTAACAAAGACATGCACTGATACCCAGTAACAAAGACACACACTTAGACCAAGTAAAAAAGACATACACTGACACCCAGAAACAAAGACATACACTGAAACCCAGTAACACAGACACACAAGGACACCAAGTAACAAAGACACACACTTACACCAAGTAACACAGACACACACTGACACCCAGCAACACAGACAAACACACTGACACCAAGTAACACAGACATACACTGACACCAAGTAACAAAGACATACACTGATACCCAATAACACAGGCTCACACTGGGGGGTGGCGGGCACATTGGCGCAGTTGTTAGCACCGCAGCCTCACAGCTCCAGGGACCCGGGTTCGATTCTGGGTACTGCCTGTGCGGAGTTTGCAAGTACGCCCTGTGTCTGCGTGGGTTGCCTCCCGGTGCTCAGGTTTCCTCCCACATGCCAAAGACTTGCAGGTTCATAGGTTAATTGGCCATCATAAATTGCCCCTAGTATAGGTAGGTGGTCGGGAAATATATAGGGATAGGTGCGGATGTGATAGGAATCCGGGATTAGTGTAGGATTAGTATAAATGGATTGTTGATGGTCGGCACAGACTCGGTGGGCCGAAGGGCCTGTTTAAGTGCTGTGTCTCTAAACTAAACTAAATAATGACACCTAGTGTCACAGACACACACTGACACCCAGTAAAAAAGACATACACTGACACCATGTAACAAAGACATACACTGACACCAAGTAACAAAGACATACACTTTCACCAGGTAACAGAGACATACACTGATACCCAGTAACGCAGACACACACTTACACCCAGTAAAAAAGACATACACTGACACCAAGTCACAAAGACATACACTTACACCAAGTAACAAAGACATACACTGACACAAAGTAACAAAGACATACACTTACACCAAGTAACAAAGACATACACTGACACCATGTAACAAAGACATACGCTGATACCCAGTAAAAAAGACAGACACTGACACCAAGTAACAAAGACATACACTTACACCAAGTAACAGAGACATACACTGACACCAAGTAACAAAGATAGACACTGACACCAGGTACCAAAAACACAAACTTACACCAAGTAACACAGTCATACACTGACACAAAGTATCAAAGACATACACTGACACCAAGTAACAAAGACATGCACTTACACCAAGTAACAAAGACAGACACTGATACCCAGTAACACAGACACACACTTACACCAGGTCACAAAGACATACAATGACACCCAGTAATAAAGACAGACACTGATATCCAGTAACACAGACACACACTTACACCAAGTAACACAGACATACACTGACACCAAGTAACAAAGACAGACAATTACACCAAGTAACAAAGACATACACTTACACCAAGTATTTTGACATACACTGACACCTAGTAACAAAGACATACACTGATGCCCAGTAACACAGACACACACTGACACCAATTAACAAACACATACACTGACACCAAGTAACAAAGCCACACACTTACACCAAGTAACAAAGACACACACTTACACCAAGTAACAGAGACATACACTGACACCAAGTAACAAAGACATACACTGATACCCAGTAACACAGACACACACTTACACCAATTAAAAAAGACAGACACTGGTACCCAGTAACACAGACACACACTTACACCAAGTAACAAAGACTTACACTGACACCCAGTAACAAAGACATACACTGACACCCAGTAACACAGACACACACGGACACCAAGTAACAAAGACACACACTTACACCAAGTAACACAGACACGCACTGACACCCAGTATCACAAACAAACACACTGACACCAAGTGACACAGACATACACTGACACCAAGTAACAAAGACATACACTGACACCAAGTAACACAGACACACACTTACACCAAGTAACACAAACACACACTTACAACAAGTAACAAAGACATACACTTACACCAAGTAACAAAGACATACACTGACACCCAGTAACACAGACACACACTTACACCAAGTAACATAGACAGACACTGATACCCAGTAATACAGGCACACACTTACACCAAGTAACAAAGACATACACTGACACCAAGTAACAAAGACATAAACAGACACCCAGTAACACAGACACACACGGACACCAAGTAACAAAGACACACACTTACACAAAGTAACACAGACACACACTGGCACCCAGTAACACAGACACACACTTACACCAAGTAACAAAGACATACACTGGCACCAAGTAACAAAGACATACACTTACACCAAGTAACAAAGACACAAACTTACATCAAGTAACACAGACATACACTGACACCAAGTAACAAAGACAGACACTGATACCCAGTAACACAGGCACACACTTGGGGGGGGGGGGGGGGGGTGGGGGTCACATTGGCGCAGTGGTTAGCACCGCAGCCTCACAGCTCCAGGGACCCGGGTTCGATTCTGGGTACTGCCTGTGCGGAGTTTGCAAGTTCTCCCTGTGTCTGCGTGCGTTTCCTCCCGGTGCTCCGGTTTCCTCCCACATGCCAAAGACTTACAGGTTGATAGGTTAATTGGCCATCATAAATTGCCCCGAGTATAGGAAGGTGGAAGGGAAATATATAGGTACAGGTGGAGATGTGATAGGAATACGGGATTAGTGTAGGATTAGTATAAATGGGTGGTTGATGGTCGGCACACATTCGGTGGGCCGAAGGGCCTGTTTAAGTGCTGTATCTCTAAACTAAACAAAATACTGACACCTAGTGTCACAGACACACACTGACACCCAGTAACACAAACAAACACTGATACACAGTATAAAAGACATACACTGACACCAAGTAACACAGACACACACTGACACCCAGTATAAAAGACATGCACTGACACCAAGTCACAAAGACATACACTGATACCAAGTCACAAAGACATACACTGATGCCCAGTAACACAGACACAAACTGACACCAAGTAACAAAGCCACACACTTACACCAAGTAACAAAGACACACACTTACACCAAGTAACACAGACATACACTGACACCAAGTAACAAAGACAGACAATTACACCAAGTAACAAAGACATACACTGATACCCAGTAACACAGACACACAGTTACACCAAGTAACACAGACATACACTGACACCATGTAACAAAAACATACACTGATACCCAGTAACGCAGACACACACTTACACCCAGTAAAAAAGACATACACTGACACCAAGTCACAAAGACATACACTTACACCAAGTAACAATGACATTCACTGACACAAAGTAACAAAGACATACACTTACACCAAGTAACAAAGACATACACTGACACCATGTAACAAAGACATACGCTGATACCCAGTAACAAAGACAAACACTGACACCTAGTAACAAAGACATACACTTACACCAAGTAACAGAGACATACACTGACACCAAGTAACAAAGACAGACACTGACACCAAGTACCAAAAACACAAACTTACACCAAGTAACACAGACATACACTGACACCAAGTATCAAAGACATACACTGACACCAAGTAACAAAGACATGCACTTACACCAAGTAACAAATACAGACACTGATACCCAGTAACACAGACACACACTTACACCAGGTCACAAAGACACACACTGACACCCAGTAACAAAGACAGACACTGATATCCAGTAACACAGACACACACTTACACCAAGTAACACAGATATACACTGACACCAAGTAACAAAGTCAGACAATTACACCAAGTAACTAAGACATACACTTACACCAAGTATTTTGACATACACTGACACCTAGTAACAAAGACATACACTGATGCCCAGTAACACAGACACACACTGACACCAAGTAACAAACACATACACTGACACCAAGTAACAAAGCCACACACTTACACCAAGTAACAAAGACACACACTTACACCAAGTAACACAGACATACACTGACACCAAGTAACAAAGACAGACAATTACACCAAGTAACAAAGACATACACTTACACCAAGTATTTTGACATACACTGAGACAAAGTAACAAAGACATACACTGATACCCAGGAACACAGACACACACTTACACCAAGTAACACAGACATACAATGACACCAAGTAACAAAGACATGCACTGATACCCAGTAACAAAGACACACACTTAGACCAAGTAAAAAAGACATACACTGACACCCAGAAACAAAGACATACACTGAAACCCAGTAACACAGACACACAAGGACACCAAGTAACAAAGACACACACTTACACCAAGTAACACAGACACACACTGACACCCAGCAACACAGACAAACACACTGACACCAAGTAACACAGACATACACTGACACCAAGTAACAAAGACATACACTGATACCCAATAACACAGGCTCACACTGGGGGGTGGCGGGCACATTGGCGCAGTTGTTAGCACCGCAGCCTCACAGCTCCAGGGACCCGGGTTCGATTCTGGGTACTGCCTGTGCGGAGTTTGCAAGTACGCCCTGTGTCTGCGTGGGTTGCCTCCCGGTGCTCAGGTTTCCTCCCACATGCCAAAGACTTGCAGGTTCATAGGTTAATTGGCCATCATAAATTGCCCCTAGTATAGGTAGGTGGTCGGGAAATATATAGGGATAGGTGCGGATGTGATAGGAATCCGGGATTAGTGTAGGATTAGTATAAATGGATTGTTGATGGTCGGCACAGACTCGGTGGGCCGAAGGGCCTGTTTAAGTGCTGTGTCTCTAAACTAAACTAAATAATGACACCTAGTGTCACAGACACACACTGACACCCAGTAAAAAAGACATACACTGACACCATGTAACAAAGACATACACTGACACCAAGTAACAAAGACATACACTTTCACCAGGTAACAGAGACATACACTGATACCCAGTAACGCAGACACACACTTACACCCAGTAAAAAAGACATACACTGACACCAAGTCACAAAGACATACACTTACACCAAGTAACAAAGACATACACTGACACAAAGTAACAAAGACATACACTTACACCAAGTAACAAAGACATACACTGACACCATGTAACAAAGACATACGCTGATACCCAGTAAAAAAGACATACACTGACACCAAGTAACAAAGACATACACTTACACCAAGTAACAGAGACATACACTGACACCAAGTAACAAAGATAGACACTGACACCAGGTACCAAAAACACAAACTTACACCAAGTAACACAGTCATACACTGACACAAAGTATCAAAGACATACACTGACACCAAGTAACAAAGACATGCACTTACACCAAGTAACAAAGACAGACACTGATACCCAGTAACACAGACACACACTTACACCAGGTCACAAAGACATACAATGACACCCAGTAATAAAGACAGACACTGATATCCAGTAACACAGAAACACACTTACACCAAGTAACACAGACATACACTGACACCAAGTAACAAAGACAGACAATTACACCAAGTAACAAAGACATACACTTACACCAAGTATTTTGACATACACTGACACCTAGTAACAAAGACATACACTGATGCCCAGTAACACAGACACACACTGACACCAATTAACAAACACATACACTGACACCAAGTAACAAAGCCACACACTTACACCAAGTAACAAAGACACACACTTACACCAAGTAACACAGACATACACTGACACCAAGTAACAAAGACAGACAATTACACCAAGTAACAAAGACATACACTTACACCAAGTATTTTGACATGCACTGACACAAAGTAACAAAGACATACACTGATACCCAGTAACACAGACACACACTTACACCAAGTAACACAGACATACAATGACACCAAGTAACAAAGACATGCACTGATACACAGTAACAAAGACACACACTTAGACCGAGTAAAAAAGACAGACACTGACCCCCAGTAACACACACACACACTTACACCAAGTAACAAAGACACACACTGACACCCAGTAACAAAGACATACACTGAAACCCAGTAACACAGACACACAAGGACACCAAGTAACAAAGACACACACTTACACCACGAAACACAGACACACACTTACACCAAGTAACACAGACATACAATGACACCAAGTAACAAAGACATGCACTGATACCCAGTAACAAAGACACACACTTAGACCAAGTAAAAAAGACATACACTGACACCCAGAAACAAAGACATACACTGAAACCCAGTAACACAGACACACAAGGACACCAAGTAACAAAGACACACACTTACACCAAGTAACAAAGACATGCACTGATACCCAGTAACAAAGACACACACTTAGACCAAGTAAAAAAGACAGACACTGACCCCCAGTAACACACACACACACTTACACCAAGTAACAAAGACACACACTGACACCCAGTAACAAAGACATACACTGAAACCCAGTAACACAGACACACAAGGACACCAAGTAACAAAGACACACACTTACACCACGTAACACAGACACACACTTACACCAAGTAACACAGACACACACTGACACCAAGTAACACAGACAAACACACTGACACCAAGTAACACAGACAGACACTGACACCAAGTAACAAAGACATACACTGATACCCAGTAACACAGGCTCACACTGGGGGTGGGGGGCACATTGGCGCAGTGGTTAGCATCGCAGCCTCTCAGCTCCAGGGACCCGGGTTCCATTCTGGGTACTGCCTGTGCGGAGTTTGCAAGTTCTCCCTGTGTCTGCGTGGGTTGCCTCCCGGTGCTCCGGTTTCCTCCCACATGCCAAAGACTTGCAGGTTGATAGGTTAATTGGCCGTCATAAATTGCCCCTAGTATAGGTAGGTGGTAGGGAAATATATAGGGATAGGTGGGGATGTGATAGGAATCCGGGATTAGTGTAGGATTAGTATAAATGGGTTGTTGATGGTCGGCACAGACTCGGTGGGCCGAAGGGCCTGTTTAAGTGCTGTATCTCTAAACTAAACTAAATAATGACACCTAGTGTCACAGACACACACTGACACCCAGTAACACAAACAAACACACACTGATACCCAGTAACAAAGACATACACTGACACCAAGTCACAAAGACATACACTGACACCAAGTAACAGAGACATACACTGACACCAAGTAACAAAGACAGACACTGACACCAAGTACCAAAAACACAAACTTACACCAAGTATCAAAGACATACACTGACACCAAGTAACAAAGACATGCACTTACACCAAGTAACAAAGACAGACACTGATACCCAGTAACACAGGCACACACTTACACCAAGTACCAAAAACACAAACTTACACCAAGTAACACAGACATACACTGACACCAAGTATCAAAGACATACACTGACACCAAGTAACAAAGACATGCACTTACACCAAGTAACAAAGACAGACACTGATACCCAGTAACACAGACACACACTTACACCAGGTCACAAAGAAACACACTGACACCCAGTAACAAAGACAGACACTGATATCCAGTAACACAGACACACACTTACACCAAGTAACACAGACATACACTGACACCAAATAACAAAGACAGACAATTACACCAAGTAACAAAGACATACACTGACATCAAGACACAAAGACATGCACTTACACCAAGTAACAAAGACATACACTGACACAAAGTAACAAAGACATACACTTACACCAAGTGTTTTGACATACACTGACACCAAGTAACAAAGACATACACTGTTACCCAGTAACGCAGACACACACTTACACCCAGTAAAAAAGACATACACTGACACCAAGTCACAAAGACATACACTTACACCAAGTAACAAAGACATACACTGACTCAAAGTAACAAAGACAGACACTTACACCATGTAACAAAGACATACACTGATACCAGTAACAAAGACATACACTGACACCAAGTAACAAAGACATACACTTACACCATGTAACAGAGACATACACTGACACCAAGTAACAAAGACATACACTGATACCCAGTAACGCAGACACACACTTACACCCAGTAAAAAAGACATACACTGACACCAAGTCACAAAGACATACACTTACACCAAGTAACAAAGACATACACTGACACAAAGTAACAAAGACATACACTTACACCAAGTAACAAAGACATACACTGACACCATGTAACAAAGACATACGCTGATACCCAGTAACAAAGACATACAATGACACCAAGTAACAAAGACATACACTGATACCCAGTAACGCAGACACACACTTACACCCAGTAAAAAAGACATACACTGACACCAAGTCACAAAGACATACACTTACACCAAGTAACAAAGACATACACTGACACAAAGTAACAAAGACATACACTTACACCAAGTAACAAAGACATACACTGACACCATGTAACAAAGACATACACTGATACCCAGTAACAAAGACATACACTGACACCAAGTCACAAAGACATACACTTACACCAAGTAACAGAGACATACACTGACACCAAGTAAAAAAGACAGACACTGACACCAAGTACCAAAAACACAAACTTGCACCAAGTAACACAGACATACACTGACACCAAGTATCAAAGACATACGCTGACACCAAGTAACAAAGACATGCACTTACACCAAGTAACAAAGACAGACACTGATACCCAGTAGCACAGACACACACTTACACCAAGTACCAAAAACACAAACTTACACCAAGTAACACAGACATACACTGACACCAAGTATCAAAGACATACACTGACACCAAGTAACAAAGACATGCACTTACACCAAGTAACAAAGACAGACACTGATACCCAGTTACACAGACACACACTTACACCAGGTCACAAAGACACACACTGACACCCAGTAACAAAGACAGACACTGATATCCAGTAACACAGACACACACTTACACCAAGTAACACAGACATACACTGACACCAAATAACAAAGACAGACAATTACACCAAGTAACAAAGACATACACTGACACCAAGTCACAAAGACATACACTTACACCAAGTAACAAAGACATACACTGACACAAAGTAACAAAGACATACACTTACACCAAGTGTTTTGACATACACTGACACCTAGTAACAATGACATACACTGATACCCAGTAACGCAGACACACACTTACACCCAGTAAAAAAGACATACACTGACACCAAGTCACAAAGACATACACTTACACCAAGTAACAAAGACATACACTGACTCAAAGTAACTAAGACAGACACTTACACCAAGTAACAAAGACATACACTGACACCAAGTAACAAAGACATACACTGATACCCAGTAACGCAGACACACACTTACACCCAGTAAAAAAGACATACACTGACACCAAGTCACAAAGACATACACTTACACCAAGTAACAAAGACATACACTGACACAAAGTAACAAAGACATACACTTACACCAAGTAACAAAGACATACACTGACACCATGTAACAAAGACATACGCTGACACCCAGTAACAAAGACATACACTGACACCAAGTCACAAAGACATACACTGATACCCAGTAACACAGGCTCACACTGGGGGTGGGGGGCACATTGGCGCAGTGGTTAGCACAGCAGCCTCACAGCTCCAGGGACCCGGGTTCGATTCTGGGTACTGCCTGTGCGGAGTTTGCAAGTTCTCCCTGTGTCTGCGTGGGTTGCCTCCCGGTGCTACGGTTTCCTCCCACATGCCAAAGACATGCAGGTTGATAGGTTAATTGGCCGTCATAAATTGCCCCTAGTATTGGTAGGTGGTAGGGAAATATATAGTGATAGGTGGGGATGTGATAGGAATCCGGGATTAGTGTAGGATTAGTATAAATGGGTTGTTGATGGTCGGCACAGACTCGGTGGGCCGAAGGGCCTGTTTAAGTGCTGTATTTCTAAACTAAACTAAATAATGACACCTAGTGTCACAGACACACACTGACACCCAGTAACACAAACAAACACACACTGATACCCAGTAACAATGACACACACTTCCACCAAGTAACACAGACATACACTGACACTAAGTAACAAAGACAGACAATTACACCAAGTAACAAATACACACACTGACACCAAGTAACAAAGACATACACTGATACCCAGTAACGCAGACACACACTTACACCCAGTAACACAGACACACACTAACACCCAGTCACAAAGACATACACTGACACCAAGTTACAAAGACATACACTGATTGTCACAAAGACATACACTGATGCCCAGTAACAAAGACACACACTTACACCAAGTAACACAGACATACACTGACACCAAGTAACAAAGACAGACAATTACACCAAGTAACAAAGACACACACTTACACCAAGTATTTTGACATACACTGACACCAAGTAACAAAGACATACACTGATACCCAGTAACGCAGACACGCACTTACACCAAGTAAAAAAGACATACACTGACACAATGTAACAAAGACATACACTTACACCAAGTAACAAAGACATACACTGACACCATGTAACAAAGACGTACACTGATACCCAGTAACAAAGACATACACTGACACCAAGTCACAAAGACATACATTGGCACCAAGTAACAGAGACATACACTGACACGAAGTAACAAAGACAGACACTGACACCAAGTACCAAAAACACAAACTTACACCAAGTAACACAAACACACACTGATACCCAGGAACACAGACACACACTGACACCCAGTAAAAAAAGACATACACTGACACCAAGTCACAAAGACATACACTGATGCCCAGTAACAAAGGCACACACTTACACCAAGTAACACAGACATACACGGACACTAAGTAACAAAGACAGACAATTATACCAAGTAACAAATACACACACTTACACCAAGTATTTTGACATACACTGACACCAAGTAACAAAGACATACACTGATACCCAGTAACGCAGACACACACTTACACCCAGTAAAAAGACATACACTGACACCAAGTCACAAAGACATACACTTACAACAAGTAACAAAGACATACACTGACACAAAGTAACAAAGACATACACTTACACCAAGTAACAAAGACATACACTGACACCAAGTAACAAAGACATACACTGATACCCAGTCACAAAGACATACACTGACACCAAGTAACAAAGACATACACTTACACCAAGTAACAGAGACATACACTGACACCAAGTAACAAAGACAGACACTGACATCAAGTACCAAAAACACAAACTTACACCAAGTAACACAGACATACACTGACACCAAGTATCAAAGACATACACTGACACCAAGTAACACAGACACACACTTACACCAGGTCACAAAGACACACACTGACACCCAGGAACAAAGACAGACACTGATATCCAGTAACACAGACACACACTTACACCAAGTAACACAGACATACACTGACACCAAATAACAAAGACAGACAATTACACCAAGTAACAAAGACATACACGTACACCAATTATTTTGACATACACTGACACCTAGTAACAAAGACATACAATGATACCCAGTCACGCAGACACACACTTGCACCCAGTAAAAAAGACATACACTGACACCAAGTCACAAAGACATACACTTACACCAAGTAACAAAGACATACACTGACACAAAGTTAGAAAGAAATACACTTACACCATGTAACAAAGACATACACTGACACCATGTAACAAAGACATACGCTGACACCAAGTAAAAAAAGATACACTTACACCAAGTAACAGAGAAATACACTGACACCAAGTAGCAAAGACATACAATGAAACCCAGTAACGCAGACACACACTTACACCCAGTAAAAAAGACATACACTGACACCAAGTCACAAAGACATACACTTACACCAAGTAACAAAGACATACACTGACACAAAGTAACAAAGACATACACTTACACCAAGTAACAAAGACATACACTGACACCATGTAACAAAGACATACGCTGATACCCAGTAACAAAGACATACACTTACACCAAGTAACAAAGACATACACTTACACCAAGTAACAGAGACATACACTGACACCAAGTAACAAAGACAGACACTGACACCAAGGACCAAAAACACAAACTTACACCAAGTAACACAGAAATACACTGACACCAAGTATCAAAGACATACACTGACACCAAGTAACAAAGACATGCACTTACACCAAGTAACAAAGACAGACACTGATACCCAGTAACACAGACACACACTTACACCAGGTCACAAAGACACACACTGACACCCAGTAACAAAGACAGACACTGATATCCAGTAACACAGACACACACTTACACCAAGTAACACAGAAATACACTGACACCAAGTAACAAAGACAGACAATTACACCAAGTAACAAAGACATACACTTACACCAAGTATTTTGACATACACTGACACCTAATAACTAAGACATACACTGATGCCCAGTAACACAGACGCACACTGACACCAAGTAACAAACACATTCACTGACACTAAGTAACAAAGCCACACACTTACAACAAGTAACAAAGACACACACTTACACCAAGTAACACAGACATACACTGACACCAAGTAACAAAGACAGACAATTACACCAAGTAACAAAGACATACACTTACACCAAGTATTTTGACATACACTGACACAAAGCAACAAAGACATACACTGATACCCAGTAACACAGATACACACTTACACCAAATAACACAGACATACACTGACACCATGTAACAAAGACATACGCTGATACCCAGTAACAAAGACATACACTGACACCAAGTAACAAAGACATACACTGATACCCAGTAACACAGGCTCACACTAGGGGTGGGGGGCACATTGGCGCAGTGGTTAGCACCGCAGCCTCACAGCTCCAGGGACCCGGGTTCGATTCTGGGTACTGCCTGTGCGGAGTTTGCAAGTTCTCCCTGTGTCTGCGTGGGTTGCCTCCCGGTGCTCCGGTTTCCTCCCACATGCCAAAGACATGCAGGTTGATAGGTTAATTGGCCGTCATAAATTGCCCCTAGTATAGGTAGGTGGTAGGGAAATATATTGGGATAGGTGGGGATGTGATAGGAATCCGGGATTAGTGTAGGATTAGTATAAATGGGTTGTTGATGGTCGGCACAGACTCGGTGGGCCGAAGGGCCTGTTTAAGTGCTGTATCTCTAAACTAAACTAAATAATGACACCTAGTGTCACAGACACACACTGACACCCAGTAACACAAACAAACACACACTGATACCCAGTAACACAGACACACACTGACACCCAGTAAAAAAGACATACACTGACACCAAGTCACAAAGACATACACTGATTGTCACAAAGACATACACTGATGCCCAGTAACAAAGACACACACTTACACCAAGTAACACAGACATACACTGACACTAAGTAACAAAGACAGACAATTACACCAAGTAACAAATACACACACTTACACCAAGTATTTTGACATACACTGACACCAAGTAATAAAGACATACACTGATACCCAGTAACGCAGACACACACTTACACCCAGTAAAAAAGACATACACTGACACCAAGTCACAAAGACATACACTTACAACAAGTAACAAAGACATACACTGACACAAAGTAACAAAGACATACACTTACAACAAGTAACAAAGACATACACTGACACCATGTAACAAAGACATACACTGATACCCAGTCACAAAGACATACACTGACACCAAGTAACAAAGACATACACTTACACCAAGTAACAGAGACATACACTGACACCAAGTAACAAAGACAGACACTGACACCAAGTATCAAAAACACAAACTTACACCAAGTAACACAGACATACACTGACACTAAGTATCAAAGACATACACTGACACCAAGTAACACAGACACACACTTACACCAGGTCACAAAGACACACACTGACACCCAGGAACAAAGACAGACACTGATATCCAGTAACACAGACACACACTTACACCAAGTAACACAGACGTACACTGACACCAAATAACAAAGACAGACAATTACACCAAGTAACAAAGACATACACTTACACCAATTATTTTGACATACACTGACACCTAGTAACAAAGACATACAATGATACCCAGTCACGCAGACACACACTTACACCCAGTAAAAAAGACATACACTGACACCAAGTCACAAAGACATACACTTACACCAAGTAACAAAGACATACACTGTCACAAAGTTAGAAAGACATACACTTACACCATGTAACAAAGACATACACTGACACCATGTAACAAAGACATACGCTGACACCAAGTAACAAAGAGATACACTTACACCAAGTAACAGAGACATACACTGACACCAAGTAACAAAGACATACAATGAAACCCAGTAACGCAGACACACACTTACACCCAGTAAAAAAGACATACACTGACACCAAGTCACAAAGACATACACTTACACCAAGTAACAAAGACATACACTGACACAAAGTAACAAAGACATACACTTACACCAAGTAACAAAGACATACACTGACACCATGTAACAAAGACATACGCTGATACCCAGTAACAAAGACATACACTGACACCAAGTAACAAAGACATACACTTACACCAAGTTACAGAGACATACACTGACACCAAGTAACAAAGACAGACACTGACACCAAGGACCAAAAACACAAACTTACACCAAGTAACACAGACATACACTGACACCAAGTATCAAAGACATGCACTGACACCAAGTAACAAAGACATGCACTTACACCAAGTAACAAAGACAGACACTGATACCCAGTAACACAGACACACACTTACACCAGGTCACAAAGACACACACTGACACCCAGGAACAAAGACAGACACTGATATCCAGTAACACAGACACACACTTACACCAAGTAACACAGACGTACACTGACACCAAATAACAAAGACAGACAATTACACCAAGTAACAAAGACATACACTTACACCAATTATTTTGACATACACTGACACCTAGTAACAAAGACATACAATGATACCCAGTCACGCAGACACACACTTACACCCAGTAAAAAAGACATACACTGACACCAAGTCACAAAGACATACACTTACACCAAGTAACAAAGACATACACTGTCACAAAGTTAGAAAGACATACACTTACACCATGTAACAAAGACATACACTGACACCATGTAACAAAGACATACGCTGACACCAAGTAACAAAGAGATACACTTACACCAAGTAACAGAGACATACACTGACACCAAGTAACAAAGACATACAATGAAACCCAGTAACGCAGACACACACTTACACCCAGTAAAAAAGACATACACTGACACCAAGTCACAAAGACATACACTTACACCAAGTAACAAAGACATACACTGACACAAAGTAACAAAGACATACACTTACACCAAGTAACAAAGACATACACTGACACCATGTAACAAAGACATACGCTGATACCCAGTAACAAAGACATACACTGACACCAAGTAACAAAGACATACACTTACACCAAGTTACAGAGACATACACTGACACCAAGTAACAAAGACAGACACTGACACCAAGGACCAAAAACACAAACTTACACCAAGTAACACAGACATACACTGACACCAAGTATCAAAGACATGCACTGACACCAAGTAACAAAGACATGCACTTACACCAAGTAACAAAGACAGACACTGATACCCAGTAACACAGACACACACTTACACCAGGTCACAAAGACACACACTGACACCCAGTAACAAAGACAGACACTGATATCCAGTAACACAGACACACACTTACACCAAGTAACAAAGAAATACACTGACACCAAGTAACAAAGACAGACAATTACACCAAGTAACAAAGACATACACTTACACCAAGTATTTTGACATACACTGACACCTAATAACTAAGACATACACTGATGCCCAGTAACACAGACGCACACTGACACCAAGTAACAAACACATTCACTGACACTAAGTAACAAAGCCACACACTTACACCAAGTAACAAAGACACACACTTACACCAAGTAACAAAGACAGACAATTACACCATGTAACAAAGACATACACTTACACCAAGTATTTTGACATACACTGACACAAAGTAACAAAGACATACACTGATACCCAGTAAAACAGATACACACTTACACCAAGTAACACAGACATACAATGACACCAAGTCACAAAGACATGCACTGATACCCAGTAACAAAGACACACACTTACACCAAGTAAAAAAGACAGACACTGATACCCAGTAACACAGACACACACTTACACCAAGTAACAAAGACATACACTGACACCCAGTAACAAAGACATACACTGACACCCAGTAACACAGACACACAAGGACACCAAGTAACAAAGACACACACTTACACCAAGTAACACAGACACACACTGACACCCAGTAACACAGACAAACACACTGACACCAAGTAACACAGACATACACTGACACCAAGTAACAAAGACATACACTGATACCAAGTCACAAAGACATACACTGATGCCCAGTAACAAAGACACACACTTACACCAAGTAACACAGACACACACTTACACCAGGTCACAAAGACACACACTGACACCAAATAACAAAGACAGACAATTACACCAAGTAACAAAGACATACACTTACACCAAGTATTTTGACATGCACTGACACCTAGTAACAAAGACATACACTGATACCCAGTAACACAGACACACACTTACACCAGGTCACAAAGATACACACAGACACAAAATAACAAAGACAGACAATTACACGAAGTAACACAGACATACACTGACACCAAGTATCAAAGACATACACTGACAGCAAGTAACAAAGACATGCACTTACACCAAGTAACAAAGACAGACACTGATACCCAGTAACACAGACACACACTTACACCAAGTAACACAGACATACACTGACACCAAATAACAAAGACAGACAATTACACCAAGTAACAAAGACATACACTTACACCAGGTATTTTGACATACACTGACACCGAGTAACAAAGACATACACTGAAAGCCAGTAACGCAGACACACACTTTCACCCAGTAAAAAAGACATACACTGACACCAAGTCACAAAGACATACACTTACACCAAGTAACAAAGACATACACTGACACAAAGTAACAAAGACATGCACTTACACCAAGTAACAAAGACATACACTGACACCATGTAACAAAGACATACACTGATACCCAGTAACAAAGACATACACTGACACCAAGTAACAAAGACATACACTTACACCAAGTAACAGAGACATACACTGACACCAAGTAACAAAGACATACACTGATACCCAGTAACGCAGACACACACTTACACCCAGTAAAAAAGACATACACTGACACCAAGTCACAAAGACATACACTTACACCAAGCAACAAAGACATACACTGACACAAAGTAACAAAGACATACACTTACACCAAGTAGCAAAGACATACACTGACACCATGTAACAAAGATATACGCTGATACCCAGTAACAAAGACATACACTGACACCAAGTATCAAAGACATACACTGATACCCAGTAACACAGACACACACTTACACCAAGTAACACAGACATACAATGACACCAAGTAACAAAGACATGCACTGATACCCAGTAACAAAGACACACACTTACACCAAGTAACAAAGACATACACTGACACCCCGTAACAAAGACATACACTGACACCCAGTAACACAGACACACAAGGACACCAAGTAACAAAGACACACACTTACACCAAGTAACACAGACACACACTGACACCCAGTAACACAGACAAACACACTGACACCAAGTAACACAGACATACACTGACACCAAGTAACAAAGACATACACTGATACCAAGTCACAAAGACATACACTGATGCCCAGTAACAAAGACACACACTTACACCAAGTAACACAGACACACACTTACACCAGGTCACAAAGACACACACTGACACCAAATAACAAAGACAGACAATTACACCAATAACAAAGACATACACTTACACCAAGTATTTTGACATGCACTGACACCTAGTAACAAAGACATACACTGATACCCAGTAACACAGACACACACTTACACCAGGTCACAAAGATACACACAGACACAAAATAACAAAGACAGACAATTACACCAAGTAACACAGACATACACTGACACCAAGTATCAAAGACATACACTGACAGAAAGTAACAAAGACATGCACTTACACCAAGTAACAAAGACAGACACTGATACCCAGTAACACAGACACACACTTACACCAAGTAACACAGACATACACTGACACCAAATAACAAAGACAGACAATTACACCAAGTAACAAAGACATACACTTACACCAGGTATTTTGACATACACTGACACCGAGTAACAAAGACATACACTGAAAGCCAGTAACGCAGACACACACTTTCACCCAGTAAAAAAGACATCCACTGACACCAAGTCACAAAGACATACACTTACACCAAGTAACAAAGACATACACTGACACAAAGTAACAAAGACATGCACTTACACCAAGTTAGAAAGACATACACTTACACCATGTAACAAAGACATACACTGACACCATGTAACAAAGACATACGCTGACACCAAGTAACAAAGAGATACACTTACACCAAGTAACAGAGACATACACTGACACCAAGTAACAAAGACATACAATGAAACCCAGTAACGCAGACACACACTTACACCCAGTAAAAAAGACATACACTGACACCAAGTCACAAAGACATACACTTACACCAAGTAACAAAGACATACACTGACACAAAGTAACAAAGACATACACTTACACCAAGTAACAAAGACATACACTGACACCATGTAACAAAGACATACGCTGATACCCAGTTACAAAGACATACACTGACACCAAGTAACAAAGACATACACTTACACCAAGTAACAGAGACATACACTGACACCAAGTAAATAAGACAGACACTGACACCAAGGACCAAAAACACAAACTTACACCAAGTAACACAGACATACACTGACACCAAGTATCAAAGACATACACTGACACCAAGTAACAAAGACATGCACTTACACCAAGTAACAAAGACAGACACTGATACCCAGTAACACAGACACACATTTACACCAGGTCACAAAGACACACACTGACACCCAGTAACAAAGCCAGACACTGACATCCAGTAACACAGACACACACTTACACCAAGTAACACAGAAATACACTGACACCAACTAACAAAGACAGACAATTACACCAAGTAACAAAGACAAACACTTACACCAAGTATTTTGACATACACTGACACCTAATAAGTAAGACATACACTGATGCCCAGTAACACAGACGCACACTGACACCAAGTAACAAACACATTCACTGACACTAAGTAACAAAGCCACACACTTACACCAAGTAACAAAGACACACACTTACACCAAGTAACACAGACATACACTGACACCAAGTAACAAAGACAGACAATTAAACCAAGTAACAAAGACATACACTTACACCAAGTATTTTGACATACACTGACACAAAGTAACAAAGACATACACTGATACCCAGTAACACAGATACACACTTACACCAAGTAACACAGACATACAATGACACCAAGTCACAAAGACATGCACTGATACCCAGTAACAAAGACACACACTTACACCAAGTAAAAAAGACAGACACTGATACCCAGTAACACAGACACACACTTACACCAAGTAACAAAGACATACACTGACACCCAGTAACAAAGACATACACTGACACCCAGTAACACAGACACACAAGGACACCAAGTAACAAAGACACACACTTACACCAAGTAACACAGACACACACTGACACCCAGTAACACAGACAAACACACTGACACCAAGTAACACAGACATACAATGACACCAAGTAACAAAGACATACACTGATACCAAGTCACAAAGACATACACTGATGCCCAGTAACAAAGACACACACTTACACCAAGTAACACAGACACACACTTACACCAGGTCACAAAGACACACACTGACACCACATAACAAAGACAGACAATTACACCAAGTAACAAAGACATACACTTACACCAAGTATTTTGACATGCACTGACACCTCGTAACAAAGACATACACTGATACCCAGTAACACAGACACACAATTACACCAGGTCACAAAGATACACACAGACACAAAATAACAAAGACAGACAATTACACGAAGTAACACAGACATACACTGACACCAAGTATCAAAGACATACACTGACAGCAAGTAACAAAGACATGCACTTACACCAAGTAACAAAGACAGACACTGATACCCAGTAACACAGACACACACTTACACCAAGTAACACAGACATACACTGACACCAAATAACAAAGACAGACAATTACACCAAGTAACAAAGACATACACTTACACCAGGTATTTTGACATACACTGACACCGAGTAACAAAGACATACACTGAAAGCCAGTAACGCAGACACACACTTTCACCCAGTAAAAAAGACATACACTGACACCAAGTCACAAAGACATACACTTACACCAAGTAACAAAGACATACACTGACACAAAGTAACAAAGACATGCACTTACACCAAGTAACAAAGACATACACTGACACCATGTAACAAAGACATACACTGATACCCAGTAACAAAGACATACACTGACACCAAGTAACAAAGACATACACTTACACCAAGTAACAGAGACATACACTGACACCAAGTAACAAAGACATACACTTACACCAAGTAGCAAAGACATACACTGACACCATGTAACAAAGACATACGCTGATACCCAGTAACAAAGACATACACTGACACCAAGTATCAAAGACATACACTGATACCCAGTAACACAGACACACACTTACACCAAGTAACACAGACATACAATGACACCAAGTAACAAAGACATGCACTGATACCCTGTAACAAAGACACACACTTACACCAAGTAACAAAGACATACACTGACACCCCGTAACAAAGGCATACACTGGCACCCAGTAACACAGACACACAAGGACACCAAGCAACAAAGACACACACTTACACCAAGTAACTCAGACACACACTGACACCCAGTAACACAGACAAACACACTGACACCAAGTAACACAGACATACAATGACACCAAGTATTTTGACATACACTGACACAAAGTAACAAAGACATACACTGATACCCAGTAACACAGACACACACTTACAACAAGGAACACAGACATACAATGACACCAAGTAACAAAGACATGCACTGATACCCAGTAACAAAGACACACACTTACACCAAGTAAAAAAGACAGACACTGATACCCAGTAACACAGACACACACTTAAACCAAGTACCAAACACATACACTGACACCAAGTAACAAAGCCACACACTTACACCAAGTAACAAAGACACACACTTACACCAAGTAACACAGACATACACTGACACCAAGTAACAAAGGCAGACAAGTACACCAAGTAACAAAGACATACACTTACACCAAGTATTTTGACATACACTGACACAAAGTAACAAAGACATACACTGATACCCAGTAACACAGACACACACTTACACCAAGTAACACAGACATACAATGACACCAAGTAACAAAGACATGCACTGATACCCAGTAACAAAGACACACACTTACACCAAGTAAAAAAGACAGACACTGATACCCAGTAACACAGACACACACTTAAACCAAGTAACAAAGACATACACTGACACCCAGTAACAAAGACATACACTGACACCCAGTAACACAGACACACAAGGACACCAAGTGACAAAGACACACACTTACACCAAGTAACACAGACACACACTGACACCCAGTAACACAGACAAACACACTGACACCAAGTAACACAGACATGCACTGACACCAAGTAACAAAGACATACACTGATACCCAGTAACACAGGCACACACTGGGGGTGGGGGGCACATTGGCGCAGTGGTTAGCACCGCAGCCTCACAGCTCCAGGGACCCGGGTTCGATTCTGGGTACTGCCTGTGCGGAGTTTGCAAGTTCTCCCTGTGTCTGCGTGGGTTGCCTCCCGGTGCTCCGGTTTCATCCCACATGCCAAAAACTAGCAGGTTGATAGGTTAATTGGCCGTCATAAATTGCCCCTAGTATAGGTAGGTGGTAGGGAAATATATAGGGATAGGTGGGGATGTGATAGGAATCCGGGATTAGTGTAGGATTAGTATAAATGGGTTGTTGATGGTCGGCACAGACTCGGTGGGCCGAAGGGCCTGTTTAAATGCTGTATCTCTAAACTAAACTAAATAATGACACCGAGTGTCACAGACACACTGACACCCAGTAACACAAACAAACACACACTGATACCCAGTAACACAGACACACACTGACACCCAGTAAAAAAGACATACACTGACACCAAGTCACAAAGACATACACTGATACCAAGTCACAAAGACATACACTGATGCCCAGTAACAAAGACACACACTTACACCAAGTAACACAGACATACACCGACACCCAGTAACACAAACAAACACACACTGATACCCAGTAACAGAGACACACACTGACACCCAGTAAAAAAGACATACACTGACACCAAGTCACAAAGACATACACTGATACCAAGTCACAAAGACATACACTTGCACCAAGTAACACAGACGTACACTGACACCACGTAACAAAGACAGACAATTACACCAAGTAACAAAGACACACACTTACACCAAGTATTTTGACATACACTGACACCAAGTAACAAAGACATACACTGATACCCAGTAACGCAGACACACACTTACACCCAGTAAAAAAGACATACACTGACACCAAGTCACAAAGACATACACTTACACCATGTAACAAAGACATACACTGACACAAAGTAACAAAGACATACACTTACACCAAGTAACAAAGACATACACTGACACCATGTAACAAAGACATACACTGATACCCAGTAACAAAGACATACACTGACACCAAGTAACAAAGACATACACTTACACGAAGTAACAGAGACATACACTGACACCAAGTAACAAAGACATACACTGACACCATGTAACACTGACATACACTGACACCAAGTATCAAAGACATACACTTACACCAAGTAACAAAGACATGCACTTACACCAAGTAACAAAGACAGACACTGATACCCAGTAACGCAGACGCACACTTACACCCAGTAAAAAAGACATACACTGACACCAAGTCACAAAGACATACACTGACACAAAGTAACAAAGACATACACTTACACCAAGTAACAAAGACATACACTGAAACCATGTAGCAAAGACATACGCTGATATCCAGTAACAAAGACATACACTTACACCAAGTAACAGAGACATACACTGACACCAAGTAACAAAGACAGACACTGACACCAAGTACCAAAAACACAAACTTACACCAAGTAACACAGACATGCACTGACACCAAGTATCAAAGACATAAACTGACACCAAGTAACAAAGACATGCACTTACACCAAGTAACAAAGACAGACACTGATACCCAGTAACACAGACACACTCTTCCACCAGGTCACAAAGACACACACTGACACGAAATAACAAAGACAGACAATTACACCAAGTAACAAAGACATACACTTACTCCAAGTATTTTGACATGCACTGACACCTAGTAACAAAGACATACACTGATACCCAGTAACACAGACACACACTTACACCAGGTCACAAAGATACACACTGACACCAAATAACAAAGACAGACAATTACACCAAGTAACACAGACATACACTGACACCAAATAACAAAGACATGCACTTACACCAAGTAACACAGACATACACTGACACCAAGTAACAAAGACATGCACTTACACCAAGTAACAAAGACAGACTCTGATACCCAGTAACACAGACAAACACACGTACACCAAGTAACACAGAAATCCACTGACACCAAGTAACAAAGACAGACAATTACACCAAGTAACAAAGACATCCACTTACACCAAGTATTTTGACATACACTGACACCAAGTAACAAAGACATACACTGATACCCAGTAACGCAGACACACACTTACACCCAGTAAAAAAGACATACACTGACACCAAGTCACAAAGACAGACACTTACACCAAGTAACAAAGACATACACTGACACAAAGTAACAAAGACATACACTTACACCAAGTAAAAAAGACATACACTGACACCATGTAACAAAGACATACACTGATACCCAGTAACAAAGACATACACTGACACCAAGTAACAAAGACATACACTTACACCAAGTAACAGAGACATACACTGACACCAAGTAACAAAGACATACACTTACACCAAGTAACAGAGACATACACTGACACCAAGTAACAAAGACAGACACTGATACGAAGTAACAAAGACACAAACTTACACCAAGTAACACAGACATACACTGACACCAAGTAAAAAGACATACACTGACACCAAGTTACAAAGACACACACTTACACCAAGTAACACAGACATACACTGACACCAAGTAACAAAGACAGACAATTACACCAAGTAACAAAGACATACAATTACACCAAGGATTTTGACATACACTGACACCAAGTAACAAAGACATACACTGATACCCAGTAACACAGACACACACTTGCACCAAGTAACACAGACATACAATGACACCAAGTAACAAAGACATCCACTGATACCCAGTAACAAAGACACACACTTACACCAAGTCAAAAAGACAGACACTGATACGCAGTAACACAGACACACAAATACACCAAGTAACAAAGACATACACTGACACCCAGTGACAAAGACATACACTGACACCCAGTAACACAGACACACAAGGACACCAAGTAACAAAGACACACACTTACACTAAGTAACACAGACACACACTGACCCCCAGGAACACAGACAAACACACTTGCACCAAGTATTTTGACATACACTGACACCAAGTAACAAAGACATACACTGAGACCCAGTAACGCAGACACACACTTACACCCAGTAAAAAAGACATCCACTGAAACCAAGTCACAAAGACATATACTGATGCCCAGTAACAAAGACACACACTGACACCAAGTAACAAAGACATACTCTGACACCAAGTAACAAAGACATACACTTACACCAAGTAACAAAGACACACACTTACACCAAGTAACACAGACATACACTGACACCAAGTAACAAAGACATACACTTACACCAAGTAACAAAGACACACACTTACACCAAGTAACACAGACAAGCAATGACACCAAGTAAAATGACATACACTGATACCCAGTAACACAGACAAACAGGGACACCAAGTAACAAAGACACACACTTACACCAAGTAACACAGACACACACTGACACCCAGTAACACAGACAAACACACTTACACCAAGTATTTTGACATACACTGACACCAAGTAACAAAGACATACACTGATACCCAGTAACGCAGACACACACTTACACCCAGTAAAAAAGACATACACTGAAACCAAGACACAAAGACATACACTTACACCAAGTAACAAAGACATACACTGACACCAAGTAACAAAGACATACAATTACACCAAGTAACAAAGACACACACTTACACCAAGTAACACAGAGATACACTGACACCAAGTATCAAAGACAGACAATTACACCAAGTAACAAAGACATACACTTACACCAAGTATTTTGACATACTCTGACACCAAGTAACAAAGACATACACTGATACCCAGTATCGCAGGCACACACTTACACCCAGTAAAAAATACATACACTGACACCAAGTCACAAAGACATACACTTACACCAAGTAACAAAGACATACACTGACACAAAGTAACAAAGACATGCACTTACACCAAGTAACAAAGACATACACTGACACCATGTAACAAAGACATACTCTGATACCCAGTAACAAAGACATACAATGACACCAAGTAACACAGACATACACTGACACCAGGTAACAAAGACAGACACTGACACCAAGTAACAAAGAAACAAACTTACACCAAGTAACACAGACATACACTGACACCAATTATCAAAGACATACACTGACACCAAGTAACAAAGACATGCACTTACACCAAGTAACAAAGACAGACTCTGATACCCAGTAACACAGACACACACTTACAACAGGTCACAAAGACACGCACTGACACCCAGTAACAAAGACACACACCGATATCCAGTAACACAGACACACACTTACACCAAGTCAAAAATACATACACTGATACCCAGTAACACAGACACACACTTACACCAAGTAACAAAGACATACACTGATACCCAGTAACACATTGGCGCAGTGGTTAGCACCGCAGCCTCACAGCTCCAGGGATCCGGGTTCGATTCTGGGTACTGCCTGTGCGCAGTTTGCAAGTTCTTCTTGTGTCTGCGTGGGTTTCCTCCCGGTGCTCCGGTTTCCTCCCAGATGCGAAAGACTTGCAGGTTGATAGGTTAATTGGCCATCATAAATTGCCCCTGGTATAGGTAAGTGGTAGGGAAATATATAGGAATAGGAGGGGATGTGATAGGAATACGGGATTAGTGTCGGATTATTATAATTGGGTGGATGATGGTCGGCACAGACTCGGTGGCCCGAAGGGCCTGTTATAAGTGCTGTATCTCTAAACTAAACTAAATATTGACAGGTAGTATCACTGACACCCAGTAACACAGAGAAACACTGATACAAAGTAACAAAGACACACACTGACACCAAGTAACACAGACACACACTGACACCCAGTAACACAGACAAACACACTTGCACCAAGTATTTTGACAGACACTGACACCAAGTAACAAAGACATACACTGAGACCCAGTAACGCAGACACACACTTACACCCAGTAAAAAAGACATCCACTGAAACCAAGTCACAATGACATACACTGATGCCCAGTAACAAAGACACACACTGACACCAAGTAACAAAGACATACACTTACACCAAGTAACAAAGACACACACTTACACCAAGTAACACTGACATACACTGACACCAAGGAACAAAGACATACACTTACACCAAGTAACAAAGACTCACACTTACACCAAGTAACACAGACATACAATGACACCAAGTAACAATGACATACACTGATACCCAGTAACACAGACAAACAAGGACACCAAGTAACAAAGACACACACTTACACCAAGTAACACAGACACACACTGACACCCAGTAACACAGACAAACACTTGCACCAAGTAACACAGACATACAATGACACCAAGTAACAAAGACATGCACTGATACCCAGTAACAAAGACACACACTTACACCAAGTAAAAAGGACAGACACTGATACGCAGTAACACAGACACACACTTACACGAAGTAACAAAGACATACACTGACACCCAGTGACAAAGACATACACTGACACCAAGTAACAAAGACATACACTTACAAAAAGTAACAGAGACATACACTGACACCAAGTAACAAAGACAGACACTGATACGAAGTAACAAAGACACAAACTTACACCAAGTAACACAGACATACACTGACACCAAGTAAAAAGACATACACTGACACCAAGTTACAAAGACACACACTTACACCAAGTAACACAGACATACACTGACACCATGTAACAAAGACATACGCTGATACCATGTAACAAAGACATACGCTGATACCCAGTAACAAAGACATACACTGACACCAAGTAACAAAGACATACACTGATACCCAGTACCACAGGCTCACACTATGGGTGGGGGGGGCACATTGGCGCAGTGGTTAGCACCGCAGCCTCACAGCTCCAGGGACCCGGGTTCGATTCTGGGTACTGCCTGTGTGGAGTTTGCAAGTTCTCCCTGTGTCTGCGTGGGTTGCCTCCCGGTGCTCCGGTTTCCTCCCACATGCCAAAGACATGCAGGTTGATAGGTTAATTGGCCGTCATAAATTGCCCCTAGTATAGGTAGGTGGTAGGGAAATATATTGGGATAGGTGGGGATGTGATAGGAATCCGGGATCAGTGTAGGATTAGTATAAATGGGTTGTGGATGGTCGGCTCAGGCACGGTGGGCCGAAGGGCCTGTTTAAGTGCTGTGTCTCTAAACTAAACTAAATAATGACACCTAGTGTCACAGACACACACTGACACCCAGTAAAAAAGACATACACTGACACCAAGTAACACAGAGATACACTGACACCAAGTATCAAAGACAGACAATTACACCAAGTAACAAAGACATACACTTACACCAAGTATTTTGACATACTCTGACACCAAGTAACAAAGACATACACTGATACCCAGTATCGCAGGCACACACTTACACCCAGTAAAAAATACATACACTGACACCAAGTCACAAAGACATACACTTACACCAAGTAACAAAGACATACACTGACACAAAGTAACAAAGACATGCACTTACACCAAGTAACAAAGACATACACTGACACCATGTAACAAAGACATACTCTGATACCCAGTAACAAAGACATACAATGACACCAAGTAACACAGACATACACTGACACCAGGTAACAAAGACAGACACTGACACCAAGTAACAAAGAAACAAACTTACACCAAGTAACACAGACATACACTGACACCAATTATCAAAGACATACACTGACACCAAGTAACAAAGACATGCACTTACACCAAGTAACAAAGACAGACTCTGATACCCAGTAACACAGACACACACTTACAACAGGTCACAAAGACACGCACTGACACCCAGTAACAAAGACACACACCGATATCCAGTAACACAGACACACACTTACACCAAGTCAAAAATACATACACTGATACCCAGTAACACAGACACACACTTACACCAAGTAACAAAGACATACACTGATACCCAGTAACACATTGGCGCAGTGGTTAGCACCGCAGCCTCACAGCTCCAGGGATCCGGGTTCGATTCTGGGTACTGCCTGTGCGCAGTTTGCAAGTTCTTCTTGTGTCTGCGTGGGTTTCCTCCCGGTGCTCCGGTTTCCTCCCAGATGCGAAAGACTTGCAGGTTGATAGGTTAATTGGCCATCATAAATTGCCCCTGGTATAGGTAAGTGGTAGGGAAATATATAGGAATAGGAGGGGATGTGATAGGAATACGGGATTAGTGTCGGATTATTATAATTGGGTGGATGATGGTCGGCACAGACTCGGTGGCCCGAAGGGCCTGTTATAAGTGCTGTATCTCTAAACTAAACTAAATATTGACAGGTAGTATCACTGACACCCAGTAACACAGAGAAACACTGATACAAAGTAACAAAGACACACACTGACACCAAGTAACACAGACACACACTGACACCCAGTAACACAGACAAACACACTTGCACCAAGTATTTTGACAGACACTGACACCAAGTAACAAAGACATACACTGAGACCCAGTAACGCAGACACACACTTACACCCAGTAAAAAAGACATCCACTGAAACCAAGTCACAATGACATACACTGATGCCCAGTAACAAAGACACACACTGACACCAAGTAACAAAGACATACACTTACACCAAGTAACAAAGACACACACTTACACCAAGTAACACTGACATACACTGACACCAAGGAACAAAGACATACACTTACACCAAGTAACAAAGACTCACACTTACACCAAGTAACACAGACATACAATGACACCAAGTAACAATGACATACACTGATACCCAGTAACACAGACAAACAAGGACACCAAGTAACAAAGACACACACTTGCACCAAGTAACACAGACACACACTGACACCCAGTAACACAGACAAACACTTGCACCAAGTAACACAGACATACAATGACACCAAGTAACAAAGACATGCACTGATACCCAGTAACAAAGACACACACTTACACCAAGTAAAAAGGACAGACACTGATACGCAGTAACACAGACACACACTTACACGAAGTAACAAAGACATACACTGACACCCAGTGACAAAGACATACACTGACACCAAGTAACAAAGACATACACTTACAAAAAGTAACAGAGACATACACTGACACCAAGTAACAAAGACAGACACTGATACGAAGTAACAAAGACACAAACTTACACCAAGTAACACAGACATACACTGACACCAAGTAAAAAGACATACACTGACACCAAGTTACAAAGACACACACTTACACCAAGTAACACAGACATACACTGACACCATGTAACAAAGACATACGCTGATACCATGTAACAAAGACATACGCTGATACCCAGTAACAAAGACATACACTGACACCAAGTAACAAAGACATACACTGATACCCAGTACCACAGGCTCACACTATGGGTGGGGGGGGCACATTGGCGCAGTGGTTAGCACCGCAGCCTCACAGCTCCAGGGACCCGGGTTCGATTCTGGGTACTGCCTGTGTGGAGTTTGCAAGTTCTCCCTGTGTCTGCGTGGGTTGCCTCCCGGTGCTCCGGTTTCCTCCCACATGCCAAAGACATGCAGGTTGATAGGTTAATTGGCCGTCATAAATTGCCCCTAGTATAGGTAGGTGGTAGGGAAATATATTGGGATAGGTGGGGATGTGATAGGAATCCGGGATCAGTGTAGGATTAGTATAAATGGGTTGTTGATGGTCGGCTCAGGCACGGTGGGCCGAAGGGCCTGTTTAAGTGCTGTGTCTCTAAACTAAACTAAATAATGACACCTAGTGTCACAGACACACACTGACACCCAGTAAAAAAGACATACACTGACACCAAGTCACAAAGACATACACTGATTGTCACAAAGACATACACTGATGCCCAGTAACAAAGACACACACTTACACCAAGTAACACAGACATACACTGACACTAAGTAACAAAGACAGACAATTACACCAAGTAACAAAGACATACACTGACACCATGTAACAAAGACATACACTGATACCCAGTAACAAAGACATACACTGACACTAAGTCACAAAGACATACACTGACACCAAGTAACAGAGACATACACTGACACGAAGTAACAAAGACAGACACTGACACCAAGTACCAAAAACACAAACTTACACCAAGTAACACAGACATACACTGACACCAAGTATCAAAGACATACACTGACACCAAGTAACAAAGACATGCACTTACACCAAGTAATAAAGACAGACACTGATACCCAGTAACACAGACATACACTTACACCAGGTCACAAAGACACACACTGACACCCATTAACAAAGACAGACACTGATATCCAGTAACACAGACACACACTTACACCAAGTAACACAGACATACACTGACACCAAATAACAAAAACAGACAATTACACCAAGTAACAAAGACATACACTTACACCAAGTGTTTTGACATACACTGACACCTAGTAACAAAGACATACACTGATACCCAGTAACGCAGACACACACTTACACCCAGTAAAAAAGACATACACTGACACCAAGTCACAAAGACATACACTTACACCAAGTAACAAAGACATACACTGACACAAAGTAACAAAGACAGACACTTACACCAAGTAACAAAGACATACACTGACACCATGTAACAAAGACATACACTGACACCCAGTAACAAAGACATACACTGACACCAAGTAACAAAGACATACACTGATACCCAGTAACACAGGCTCACACTAGGGGTGGGGGGCACATTGGCGCAGTGGTTAGCACCGCAGCCTCACAGCTCCAGGGACCCGGGTTCGATTCTGGGTACTGCCTGTGTGGAGTTTGCAAGTTCTCCCTGTGTCTGCGTGGGTTGCCTCCCGGTGCTCCGGTTTCCTCCCACATGCCAAAGACATGCAGGTTGATAGGTTAATTGGCCGTCATAAATTGCCCCTAGTATAGGTAGGTGGTAGGGAAATATATTGGGATAGGTGGGGATGTGATAGGAATCCGGGATTAGTGTAGGATTAGTATAAATGGGTTGTTGATGGTCGGCACAGACTCGGTGGGCCGAAGGGCCTGTTTAAGTGCTGTATCTCTAAACTAAACTAAATAATGACACCTAGTGTCACAGACACACACTGACACCCAGTAACACAGACACACACTGACACCCAGTAAAAAAGACATACACTGATTGTCACAAAGACATACACTGATGCCCAGTAACAAAGACACACACTTACACCAAGTAACACAGACATACACTGACACTAAGTAACAAAGACAGACAATTACACCAAGTAACAAATACACACACTTACACCAAGTATTTTGACATACACTGACACCAAGTAACAAAGACATACACTGATACCCAGTAACGCAGACACACACTTACACCCAGTAACACAGACAGACACTGACACCCAGTCACAAAGACATACACTGACACCAAGTTACAAAGACATACACTGATTGTCACAAAGACATACACTGATGCCCAGTAACAAAGACACACACTTACACCAAGTAACACATACATACACTGACACCAAGTAACAAAGACAGACAATTACACCAAGTAACAAAGACACACACTTACACCAAGTATTTTGACATACACTGACACCAAGTTACAAAGACATACACTGATACCCAGTAACGCAGACACGCACTTACACCAAGTAAAAAAGACATACACTGACACCATGTAACAAAGACATACACTGATACCCAGTAACAAAGACATACACTGACACCAAGTCACAATGACATACACTGACACCAAGTAACAGAGACATACACTGACACAAAGTAACAAAGACATACACTTACACCAAGTAACAAAGACATACACTGACACCATGTAACAAAGACATACACTGATACCCAGTAACAAAGACATACACTGACACCAAGTCACAAAGACATACACTGACACCAAGTAACAGAGACATACACTGACACGAAGTAACAAAGACAGACACTGACACCAAGTACCAAAAACACAAACTTACACCAAGTAACACAGACATACACTGACACCAAGTATCAAAGAGATACACTGACACCAAGTAACAAAGACATGCACTTACACCAAGTAACAAAGACATACACTGATACCCAGTAACACAGACACACACTTACACCAGGTCACAAAGACACACACTGACACCCAGTAACAAAGACAGACACTGATATCCAGTAACACAGACACACACTTACACCAAGCAACACAGACATACACTGACACCAAATAACAAAAACAGACAATTACACCAAGTAACAAAGACATACACTTACACCAAGTGTTTTGACATACACTGACACCTAGTAACAAAGACATACACTGATACCCAGTAACGCAGACACACACTTACACCCAGTAAAAAAGACATACACTGACACCAAGTCACAAAGACATACACTTACACCAAGTAACAAAGACATACACTGACACCATGTAACAAAGACATACACTGATACCCAATAACAAAGACATACACTGACACCAAGTAACAAAGACATACACTTACACCTTGTAACAGAGACATACACTGACACCAAGTAACAAAGACATACACTGATACCCAGTAACGCAGACACACACTTACACCCAGTAAAAAAGACATACACTGACACCAAGTCACAAAGACATACACTTACACCAAGTTACAAAGACATACACTGACACAAAGTAACAAAGACATACACTTACACCAAGTAACAAAGACATACACTGACACCATGTAACAAAGACATACGCTGATACCCAGTAACAAAGACATACACTGACACCAAGTAACAAAGACATACACTGATACCCAGTAACACAGGCTCACACTAGGGGTGGGGGGCACATTGGCGCAGTGGTTAGCACCGCAGCCTCACAGCTCCAGGTACCCGGGTTCGATTCTGGGTACTGCCTGTGTGGAGTTTGCAAGTTCTCTCTGTGTCTGCGTGGGTTGCCTCCCGGTGCACCGGTTTCCTCCCACATGCCAAAGACATGCAGGTTGATAGGTTAATTGGCCGTCATAAATTGCCCCTAGTATAGGTAGGTGGTAGGGAAATATATTGGGATAGGTGGGGATGTGATAGGAATCCGGGATTAGTGTAGGATTAGTATAAATGGGTTGTTGATGGTCGGCACAGACTCGGTGGGGCGAAGGGCCTGTTTAAGTGCTGTATCTCTAAACTAAACTAAATAATGACACCTAGTGTCACAGACACACACTGACATCCAGTAACACAAACAAACACACACTGACACCCAGTAAAAAAGACATGCACTGACACCAAGTCACAAAGACATACACTGATTGTCACAAAGACATACACTGATGCCCAGTAACAAAGACACACACTTACACCAAGTAACACAGACATACACTGACACTAAGTAACAAAGACAGACAATTACACCAAGTAACAAATACACACACTTACACCAAGTATTTTGACATACACTGACACCAAGTAACAAAGACATACACTGATACCCAGTAACGCAGACACACACTTACACCCAGTAAAAAAGACATACACTGACACCAAGTCACAAAGACATACACTTACAACAAGTAACAAAGACATACACTGACACCAAGTAACAAAGACAGACAATTACACCAAGTAACAAAGACATACACTTACACCAAGTATTTTGACATACACTGACACAAAGTAACAAAGACATACACTGATACCCAGTAACACAGATACACACTTACACCAAGTAACACAGACATACAATGACACCAAGTCACAAAGACATGCACTGATACCCAGTAACAAAGACACACACTTACACCAAGTAAAAAAGACAGACACTGATACCCAGTAACACAGACACACACTTACACCAAGTAACAAAGACATACACTGACACCCAGTAACAAAGACATACACTGACACCCAGTAACACAGACACACAAGGACACCAAGTAACAAAGACACACACTTACACCAAGTAACACAGACACACACTGACACCCAGTAACACAGACAAACACACTGACACCAAGTAACACAGACATACACTGACACCAAGTAACAAAGACATACACTGATACCAAGTCACAAAGACATACACTGATGCCCAGTAACAAAGACACACACTTACACCGAGTAACACAGACACACACTTACACCAAGTATTTTGACATGCACTGACACCTAGTAACAAAGACATACACTGATACCCAGTAACACAGACACACACTTACACCAGGTCACAAAGATACACATTGACACCAAATAACAAAGACAGACAATTGCACCAAGTAACAAAGACATGCACTTACACCAAGTATTTTGACATGCACTGACACCTAGTAACAAAGACATACACTGATACCCAGTAACACAGACACACACTTACACCAGGTCACAAAGATACACACTGACACCAAATAACAAAGACAGACAATTACACCAAGTAACACAGACATACACTGACACCAAGTATCAAAGACATACACTGACAGCAAGTAACAAAGACATGCACTTACACCAAGTAACAAAGACAGACACTGATACCCAGTAACACAGACACACACTGACACCAAGTAACACAGACATACACTGACACCAAATAACAAAGACAGACAATTACACCAAGTAACAAAGACATACATTTACACCAGGTATTTTGACATACACTGACACCGAGTAACAAAGACATACACTGAAAGCCAGTAACGCAGACACACACTTGCACCCAGTAAAAAAGACATACACTGACACCAAGTCACAAAGACATACACTTACACCAAGTAACAAAGACATACACTGACACAAAGTAACAAAGACATACACTGACACCATGTAACAAAGACATACACTGATACCCAGTAACAAAGGCATACACTGACACCAAGTAACAAAGACATACACTTAAACCAAGTAACAGAGACATACACTGACACCAAGTAACAAAGACATACACTGATACCCAGTAACGCAGACACACACTTACACCCAGTAAAAAAGACATACACTGACACCAAGTCACAAAGACATACACTTACACCAAGCAACAAAGACATACACTGACACAAAGTAACAAAGACATACACTTACACCAAGTAGCAAAGACATACACTGACACCATGTAACAAAGACATACGCTGATACCCAGTAACAAAGACATACACTGACACCAAGTCACAAAGACATACACTTACACCAAGTAACAGAGACATACACTGACACCAAGTAACAAAGACAGACACTGACACCAAGTACCAAAAATACAAACTTACACCAAGTAACACAGACATACACTGACACCAAGTATCAAAGACATACACTGATACCCAGTAACACAGACACACACTTACACCAAGTAACACAGACATACAATGACACCAAGTAACAAAGACATGCACTGATACCCAGTAACAAAGACACACACTTACACCAAGTAAAAAAGACAGACACTGATACCCAGTAACACAGACACACACTTACACCAAGTAACAAAGACATACACTGACACCCCGTAACAAAGGCATACACTGGCACCCAGTAACACAGACACACAAGGACACCAAGCAACAAAGACACACACTTACACCAAGTAACCCAGACACACACTGACACCCAGTAACACAGACAAACACTCTGACACCAAGTAACACAGACATACAATGACACCAAGTATTTTGACATACACTGACACAAAGTAACAAAGACATACACTGATACCCAGTAACACAGACACACACTTACACCAAGGAACACAGACATACAATGACACCAAGTAACAAAGACATGCACTGATACCCAGTAACAAAGACACACACTTACACCAAGTAAAAAAGACAGACACTGATACCCAGTAACACAGACACACACTTAAACCAAGTACCAAACACATACACTGACACCAACTAACAAAGCCACACACTTACACCAAGTAACAAAGACACACATTTACACCAAGTAACACAGACATACACTGACACCAAGTAACAAAGGCAGACAATTACACCAAGTAACAAAGACATACAATTACACCAAGTATTTTGACATACACTGACACAAAGTAACAAAGACATACACTGATACCCAGTAACACAGACACACACTTACACCAAGTAACACAGACATACAATGACACCAAGTAACAAAGACATACACTGACACCCAGTAAAAAAGACAGACACTGATACCCAGTAACACAGACACACACTTAAACCAAGTAACAAAGACATACACTGGCACCCAGTAACACAGACACACACTGACACCCAGTAAAAAAGACATACACTGACACCAAGTCACAAAGACATACACTGATACCAAGTCACAAAGACATACACTGATGCCCAGTAACAAAGACACACACTTACACCAAGTAACACAGACATACACCGACACCCAGTAACACAAACAAACACACACTGATACCCAGTAACAGAGACACACACTGACACCCAGTAAAAAAGACATACACTGACACCAAGTCACAAAGACATACACTGATACCAAGGCACAAAGACATACACTTACACCAAGTAACACAGACGTACACTGACACCAAGTAACAAAGACAGACAATTACACCAAGTAACAAAGACACACACTTACACCAAGTATTTTGACATACACTGACACCAAGTAACAAAGACATACACTGATACCCAGTAACGCAGACACACACTTACACCCAGTAAAAAAGACATACACTGACATCAAGTCACAAAGACATACACTTACACCAAGTAACAAAGACATACACTGACACAAAGTAACAAAGACATACACTTACACCAAGTAACAAAGACAGACACTGACACCATGTAACAAAGACATACACTGATACCCAGTAACAAAGACATACACTGACACCAAGTAACAAAGACATACACTTACACGAAGTAACAGAGACATACACTGACACCAAGTAACAAAGACATACACTTACACCCAGTAACAAAGACATACACTGACACCCAGTAACAAAGACACACACTGACACCATGTAACACAGACATACACTGACACCAAGTATCAAAGACATACACTGACACCAAGTAACAAAGACATGCACTTACACCAAGTAACAAAGACAGACACTGATACCCAGTAACGCAGACACACACTTACACCCAGTAAAAAAGACATACACTGACACCAAGTCACAAAGACATACACTGACACAAAGTAACAAAGACATACACTTACACCAAGTAACAAAGACATACACTGAAACCATGTAGCAAAGACATACGCTGATATCCAGTAACAAAGACATACACTTACACCAAGTAACAGAGACATACACTGACACCAAGTAACAAAGACAGACACTGACACCAAGTACCAAAAACACAAACTTACACCAAGTAACACAGACATGCACTGACACCAAGTATCAAAGACATAAACTGACACCAAGTAACAAAGACATGCACTTACACCAAGTAACAAAGACAGACACTGATACCCAGTAACACAGACACACACTTCCACTAGGTCACAAAGACACACACTGACACCAAATAACAAAGACAGACAATTACACCAAGTAACAAAGACATACACCTACACCAAGTATTTTGACATGCACTGACACCTAGTAACAAAGACATACACAGATACCCAGTAACACAGACACACACTTACACCAGGTCACAAAGATACACACTGACACCAAATAACAAAGACAGACAATTACACCAAGTAACACAGACATACACTGACACCAAATAACAAAGACATGCACTTACACCAAGTAACACAGACATACACTGACACCAATTAACAAAGACATGCACTTACACCAAGTAACAAAGACAGACTCTGATACCCAGTAACACAGACAAACACACGTACACCAAGTAACACAGACATACACTGACACCAAGTAACAAAGACAGACAATTACACCAAGTAACAAAGACATACACTTACACCAAGTATTTTGACATACACTGACACCAAGTAACAAAGACATACACTGATACCCAGTAACGCAGACACACACTTACACCCAGTAAAAAAGACATACACTGACACCAAGTCACAAAGACAGACACTTACACCAAGTAACAAAGACATACACTGACACAAAGTAAAAAGACATACACTGACACCAAGTTACAAAGACACACACTTACACCAAGTAACACAGACATACACTGACACCAAGTAACAAAGACAGACAATTACACCAAGTAACAAAGACATACACTTACACCAAGGATTTTGACATACACTGACACCAAGTAACAAAGACATACACTGATACCCAGTAACACAGACACACACTTGCACAAAGTAACACAGACATACAATGACACCAAGTAACAAAGACATCCACTGATACCCAGTAACAAAGACACACACTTACACCAAGTCAAAAAGACAGACACTGATACGCAGTAACACAGACACACACATACACCAAGTAACAAAGACATACACTGACACCCAGTGACAAAGACATACACTGACACCCAGTAACACAGACACACAAGGACACCAAGTAACAAAGACACACACTTACACCAAGTAACACAGACACACACTGACCCCCAGTAACACAGACAAACACACTTGCACCAAGTATTTTGACATACACTGACACCAAGTAACAAAGACATACACTGAGACCCAGTAACGCAGACACACACTTACACCCAGTAAAAAAGACATCCACTGAAACCAAGTCACAAAGACATATACTGATGCCCAGTAACAAAGACACACACTGACACCAAGTAACAAAGACATACTCTGACACCAAGTAACAAAGACATACACTTACACCAAGTAACAAAGACACACACTTACACCAAGTAACACAGACATACACTGACACCAAGTAACAAAGACATACACTTACACCAAGTAACAAAGACACACACTTACACCAAGTAACACAGACATACAATGACACCAAGTAACAATGACATACACTGATACCCAGTAACACAGACAAACAGGGACACCAAGTAACAAAGACACACACTTACACCAAGTAACACAGACACACACTGACACCCAGTAACACAGACAAACACTCTTACACCAAGTATTTTGACATACACTGACACCAAGTAACAAAGACATACACTGATACCCAGTAACGCAGACACACACTTACACCCAGTAAAAAAGACATACACTGAAACCAAGTCACAAAGACATACACTGATATCAAGTCACAAAGACATACACTGATGCCCAGGAACAAAGAAACACACTGACACCAAGTAAAAAAGACATACTCTGACACCAATTATCAAAGACATACACTTACACCAAGTAACAAAGACACACACTTACACCAAGTAACACAGACATACACTGACACCAAGTAACAAAGACATACACTTACACCAAGTAACAAAGACACACACTTACACCAAGTAACACAGAGATACACTGACACCAAGTATCAAAGACAGACAATTACACCAAGTAACAAAGACATACACTTACACCAAGTATTTTGACATACTCTGACACCAAGTAACAAAGACATACACTGACACCCAGTAACGCAGGCACACACTTACACCCAGTAAAAAATACATACACTGACACCAAGTCACAAAGACATACACTTACACCAAGTAACAAAGACATACACTGACACAAAGTAACAAAGACATACACTTACACCAAGTGACAAAGACATACACTGACACCATGTAACAAAGACATACACTGATACCCAGTAACAAAGACATAGAATGACACCAAGTAACACAGACATACACTGACACCAAGTAACAAAGACAGACACTGACACCAAGTATCAAAGACACAAACTTACACCATGTAACACAGACATACACTGACACCAAGTATCAAAGACATACACTGACACCAAGTAAAAAAGACATACACTGAAACCAAGTCACAAAGACATACACTGATACCAAGTCACAAAGACATACACTGATGCCCAGTAACAAAGACACACACTGACACCAAGTAAAAAAGACATACTCTGACACCAAGTAACAAATACATACAATGATACACAGTAACACAGACACACACTTACACCAAGTAACACAGACATACAATGACACCAAGTATCAAAGACATGCACTGATACCCAGTAGCACAGACACACTCTGACACCAAGTAAAAAAGAAAGGCACTGATACCCAGTAACACAGACACACACTTACACCAAGTAACAAAGACATACACTGACACCCAGTAACAAAGACATACACTGAAACCCAGTAACAAAGACATACACTGACACACAGTATCACAGAAACACACTTACACCAAGTAACACAGACATACACTGATACCCAGTAACACAGACACACACTTACAACAGGTCACAAAGACACGCACTGACACCCAGTAACAAAGACACACACCGATATCCAGTAACACAGACACACACTTACACCAAGTCAAAAATACATACACTGATACCCAGTAACACAGAAACACACTTACATCAAGTAACAAAGACATACACTGACACCCAGTAACAAAGACATACACTGACACCCAGTAACAAAGACATACACTGACACACAGTATCACAGACACACACTTACACCAAGTAACACAGACATACACTGATACCCAGTAACACAGACACACACTTGCAACAGGTCACAAAGACACGCACTGACACCCAGTAACAAAGACACACACCGATATCCAGTAACACAGACACACACTTACAGCAAGTCAAAAATACATACACTGATACCCAGTAACACAGACACACACTTACACCAAGTAACAAAGACATAATCTGATACCCAGTAACACATTGGCGCAGTGGTTAGCACCGCAGCCTCACAGCTCCAGGGATCCGGGTTCGATTCTGGGAACTGCCTGTGCGGAGTTTGCAAGTTCTTCTTGTGTCTGCGTGGGTTTCCTCCCGGTGCTCCGGTTTCCTCCCAGATGCCAAAGACTTGCAGGTTGATAGGTTAATTGGCCATCATAAATTGCCCCTGGTATAGGTAGGTGGTAGGGAAATATATAGGGATTGGTGGGGATGTGATAGGAATACGGGATTAGTGTCGGATTATTATAATTGGGTGGATGATGGTCGGCACAGACTCGGTGGCCCGAAGGGCGTGTTTTAAGTGCTGTATCTCTAAACTAAACTAAATATTGACAGCTAGTATCACAGACACACACTGACACCCAGTACCACAAACAAACACACACTGACACCCAGTAACACAGAGAAACACTGATACAAAGTAACAAAGACACACACTGACACCAAGTAACACAGACACACACTGACACCCAGTAACACAGACAAACACACTTGCACCAAGTATTTTGACAGACACTGACACCAAGTAACAAAGACATACACTGAGACGCGGTAACGCAGACACACACTTACACCCAGTAAAAAAGACATCCACTGAAACCAAGTCACAAAGACATACACTGATGCCCAGTAACAAAGACACACACTGACACCAAGTAACAAAGACATACACTTGCACCAAGTAACAAAGACACACACTTACACCAAGTAACACTGACATACACTGACACCAAGTAACAAAGACATACACTTACACCAAGTAACAAAGACACACACTTACACCAAGTAACACAGACATACAATGAAACCAAGTAACAATGACATACACTGATACCCAGTAACACAGACAAACAAGGACACCAAGTAACAAAGACACACACTTAAACCGAGTAACACAGACACACACTGACACCCAGTAACACAGACAAACACTTGCACCAAGTAACACAGACATACAATGACACCAAGTAACAAAGACATGCACTGATACCCAGTAACAAAGACACACACTTACACCAAGTAAAAAGGACAGACACTGATACGCAGTAACACAGACACACACCTACACCAAGTAACAAAGACATACACTGACACCCAGTGACAAAGACATACACTGACACCAAGTAAAAAAGACATACACTTACACCAAGTAACAGAGACATACACTGACACCAAGTAACAAAGACAGACAATTACACCAAGTAACAAAGACATACACTTACACCAAGTATTTTGACATACACTGACACCAAGTAACAAAGACATACACTGATACCCAGTAACACAGACACACACTTGCACCAAGTAACACAGACATACAATGACACCAAGTAACAAAGACATGCACTGATACCCAGTAACAAAGACACACACTTACACCAAGTCAAAAAGACAGACACTGATACGCAGTAACACGGACACACACATACACCAAGTAACAAAGACATACACTGACACCCAGTGACAAAGACATACACTGACACCCAGTAACACAGACACACAAGGACACCAAGTAACAAAGACACACACTTACACCAAGTAACACAGACACACACTGACACCCAGTAACACAGACAAACACACTTGCACCAAGTATTTTGACATACACTGACACCAAGTAACAAAGACATACACTGAGACCCAGTAACGCAGACACACACTTACACCCAGTAAAAAAGACATCCACTGAAACCAAGTCACAAAGACATACACTGATGCCCAGTAACAAAGACACACACTGACACCAAGTAACAAATACATACTCTGACACCAAGTAACAAAGACATACACTTACACCAAGTAACAAAGACACACACTTACACCAAGTAACACTGACATACACTGACACCAAGTAACAAAGACATACACTTACACCAAGTAACAAAGACACACACTTACACCAAGTAACACAGACATACAATGACACCAAGTAACAATGACATACACTGATACCCAGTAACACAGACAAACAAGGACACCAAGTAACAAAGACACACACTTACACCAAGTAACACAGATACACACGGACACCCAGTAACACAGACAAACACACTTACACCAAGTATTTTGACATACACTGACACCAAGTAACAAAGTCATACACTGATACCCAGTAACGCAGACACACACTTACACCCAGTAAAAAAGACATACACTGAAACCAAGTCACAAAGACATACACTGATACCAAGTCACAAAGTCATACACTGATGCCCAGTAACAAAGACACACACTGACACCAAGTAAAAAAGACATACTCTGACACCAAGTAACAAAGACATACAATTACACCAAGTAACAAAGACACACACTTGCACCAAGTAACACAGACATACACTGACACCAAGTAATAAAGACATACACTTACACCAAGTAACAAAGACACACACTTACACCAAGTAACAAAGACAGACAATTACACCAAGTAACAAAGACATACACTTACACCAATTATTTTGACATACACTGACACCAAGTAACAAAGACATACACTGATACCCAGTAACGCAGGCACACTCTTACACCCAGTAAAAAATACATACACTGACACCAAGTCACAAAGACATACACTTACACCAAGTAACAAAGACATACACTGACACAAAGTAACAAAGACATACACTTACACCAAGTAACAAAGACATACACTGACACCATGTAACAAAGACATACACTGATACCCAGTAACAAAGACATACACTGACACCAAGTAACACAGACATACACTGACACCAAGTAACACAGACACACACTTGCACCAAGTAACACAGACATACAATGACACCAAGTAACAAAGACATGCACTGATACCCAGTAACAAAGACACACACTTACACCAAGTAAAAAAGACAGACACTGATACCCAGTAACATAGACACGCATTTACACCAAGTAACAAAGGCATACACTGACACCCAGTGACAAAGACATACACTGACACCCAGTAACACAGACACACAAGGACACCAAATAACAAAGACACACACTTACACCAAGTAACACAGACACACACTGACACCCAGTAACACAGACAAACACACGTACACCAAGTAACACAGACATACACTGACACCAAGTAACAAAGACAGACAATTACACCAAGTAACAAAGACATACACTTACACCAAGTATTTTGACATACACTGACACCAAGTAACAAAGACATTCAGTGCAGCAGCTTTTTCGGGAGCAGCGTGTGAGCGAGTGAGCAGCGGGGAAAGTCCGTTTGAAAGTAAATTTATTTTCCTTTTGTTTTTCGGCGGAGGCCAGGGGCCTGCTGTGTAAGTAAAACACTATATATTTGGGCGGTTTCTGAACCCGAGACACCACACTTGTAGTGTCTCCCACCCGCCCTCCTCCTCTAACCAAAAAAAAGGACTCGGTGGGGTGTTTATAAGGTAAGGCTTTTTCGATTTCTCTGGTTTTATTGTGATTGGTAAAAACTTTTCGTTCCTTTTTCATTTAACTAAGTTTAAACTTAAGATTAAAAATGGCAGGAGATCTCAGACCCGTATCATGCTCCTCTTGCTCAATGTGGGAGCTCAGGGACATGGCTGATGACCCTGACTCCTTCACGTGCAGGAAGTGTGTCCAGTTGCAGCTCTTGTTAGACCGCATGACGGCTCTCGAGCTGCGGATGGACTCACTTTGGAGCATGCGCGATGCTGAGGAGGTCGTGGATAGCACGTTGAGTGAATTGGTCACACCGCAGATTAGGATTGCTGAGGGAGAAAGGGAATGGGTGACCAAAAGGCAGAGAAAGAGCAGGAAGGCAGCGCAGGAGTCCCCTGCGGTCATCTCCCTCCAAAACAAGTATACCGTTTTGGATACTGTTGAGGGAGATGGCTCACCAGGGGAAGGCAGCAGTAGCCAGGTCCATGGCACCGTGGCTGGCTCTGCTGTTCCGAAGGGCGGGAAAAAGAGTGGAAGGGCTATAGTCGTAGGGGATTCGATTGTAAGGGGAGTAGATAGGCGGTTCTGTGGTCGAAAACGAGGCTCCCGAATGGTATGTTGCCTCCCAGGTGCACGGGTCAGGGACGTCTCAGATCGGCTGCAGAACATTCTAAAGGGGGAGGGTGAACAGCCAGTTGTCATTGTGCACATAGGCACTAATGATATAGGTAAAAAACGGGATGAGGTCCTACATGCAGAGTTTAGGGAGTTAGGAGCCAAGTTAAAAAGTAGGACCTCAAAGGTAGTAATCTCAGGATTACTACCAGTGCCACGTGATAGTCAGAGTAAAAATGAAAGAATAGTCAGGATGAATGCGTGGCTTGAGAGATGGTGCAGGAAGGAGGGGTTCAGATTTTTGGGACATTGGGACCGGTTCTGGGGGAGGTGGGACTATTACAAATTGGACGGTCTACACCTGGGCCGCACTGGAACCAATGTCCTTGGAGGTGCTTTTGCTAACGCTGTTGGGGAGGGTTTAAACTAATGTGGCAGGGGGATGGGAACCAATTGAGGTCAGTTGACAGTAAGGAGGTAGTAACAAAAGCCTGTAAGGAACTAGATAATGAAGTCAGTGTGACTAAGGGGAAGAGCAGGCAGGGAGCAGATGATGAATATAAAGGGACTGGTGGTCTGAGGTGCATTTGTTTTAATGCAAGAAGTGTAATAGGTAAGGCAGATGAACTTAGGGCTTGGATTAGTACCTGGGAGTATGATGTTATTGCTATTACTGAGACTTGGTTGAGGGAAGGGCATGATTGGCAACTAAATATCCCAGGATATCGATGCTTCAGGCGGGATAGAGAGGGAGGTAAAAGGGGTGGAGGAGTTGCATTACTGGTCAAAGAGGATATCACAGCTGTGCTGAAGGAGGGCACTATGGAGGACTCGAGCAGTGAGGCAATATGGACAGAACTCAGAAATAGGAAGGGTGCGGTAACAATGTTGGGGCTGTACTACAGGCCTCCCAACAGCGAGCGTGAGATAGAGGTACAAATATGTAAACAGATTATGGAAAGATGTAGGAGCAACAGGGTGGTGGTGATAGGAGATTTTAATTTTCCCAACATTGACTGGGATTCGCTTAATGTTAGAGGTCCAGATGGAGCAGAATTTGTAAGGAGCATCCAGGAGGGTTTTCTAGAGCAGTATGTAAATAGTCCAACTCGGGAAGGGGCCATACTGGACCTGGTGTTGGGGAATGAGCCCGACCAGGTTGTTGAAGTTTCAGTAGGGGACTACTTTGGGAATAGTGATCACAATTCCGTAAGCTTTAAAATACTCATGGACAAAGACGAGAGTGGTCCAAAAGGGAGAGTGCTAAATTGGGGGAAGGCCAACTACACCAAAATTCGGCAGGAGCTGGGAAATGTAGATTGGGAGCAGCTGTTTGAAGGTAAATCCACATGTGATATGTGGGAGGCTTTTAAAGAGAGGTTGATTAGCGTGCAGGAGAGACATGTTCCTGTGAAAATGAGGGATAGAAATGGCAAGATTAGGGAACCATGGATGACAGGTGAAATTGTGAGACTAGCTAAGAGGAAAAAGGAAGCATACATAAGGTCTAGGCGGCTGATGAAAGACGAAGCTTTGAAAGAATATCGGGAATGTAGGACCAATCTGAAACGAGGAATTAAGAGGGCTAAAAGGGGTCATGAAATATCTTTAGCAAACAGGGTTAAGGAAAATCCCAAAGCCTTTTATTCATATATAAGGAGAAATAGGGTAACTAGAGAAAGGATTGGCCCACTAAAGGACAAAGGAGGAATGTTATGCTTGGACTCAGAGAAAATGGGTGAGATTCTAAACGAGTACTTTGCATCGGTATTCACCGAGGAGAGGGACATGACGGATATTGAGGTTAGGAACAGATGTTTGATTACTCTAGGTCAAGTCGGCATAAGGAGGGAGGAAGTGTTGGGTATTCTAAAGGGCATTAAGGTGGACAAGTCCCCAGGTCCGGATGGGATCTAACCCAGGTTACAGAGGGAAGCGAGAGAGGAAATAGCTGGGGCCTTAACAGATATCTTTGCAGCATCCTTAAACACGGGTGAGGTCCCGGAGGACTGGAGAATTGCTAATGTTGTCCCCTTGTTTAAGAAGGGTAGCAGGGATAATCCAGGTAATTATAGACCGGTGAGCCTGACGTCAGTGGTAGGGAAGCTGCTGGAGAAGATACTGAGGGATAGGATCTATTCCCATTTGGAAGAAAATGGGCTCATCAATGTAGGCAACATGGTTTTGTGCAGGGAAGGTCATGTCTTACCAACTTAATAGAATTCTTTGAGGAAGTGACAAAGTTGATTGATGAGGGAAGGGCTGTCGATGTCATATACATGGACTTCAGTAAGGCGTTTGATAAGGTTCCCCATGGCAGGCTGATGGAGAAAGTGAAGGCGCTTGGGGTCCAAGGTGTACTAGCTAGATGGATAAAGAACTGGCTGGGCAACAGGAGACAGAGAGTAGCAGTAGAAGGGAGTTTTTCAAAATGGAGACGTGTGACCAGTGGTGTTCCACAGGGATCCGTGCTGGGACCACTGTTGTTTGTGATATACATTAATGATTTGGAGGAAAGTATAGGTGGACTGATTAGCAAATTTGCAGACGACACTAAGATTGGTGGAGTAGCAGATAGTGAAGGGGACTGTCAGAGAATACAGCAGAATATAGATAGATTGGAGAGTTGGGCAGAGAAATGGCAGATGGAGTTCAATCAGGGCAAATGCGAGGTGATGCATTTTGGAAGATCCAATTCAAGAGTGAACTATACAGTAAATGGAAAAGTCCTGGGGAAAATTGATGTCCAGAGAGATTTGGGTGTTCAGGTCCACTGTTCCCTGAAGGTGGCAACGCAGGTAAATAGAGTGGTCAAGAAGGCATACGGCATGCTTTCCTTCATCGGGCGGGGCATTGAGTACAAGAGTTGGCAGGTCATGTTACAGTTGTAAAGGACTTTGGTTCGGCCACATATGGAATATTGCGTACAGTTCTGGTCGCCACATTATCAAAAGGATGTGGATGCTTTGGAAAGGGTGCAGAGGAGGTTCACCAGGATGTTGCCTGGTATGGAGGGCGCTAGCTATGAAGAGAGGTTGAGCAGATTAGGATTATTTTCAATAGAAAGACGGAGGTTGAGGGGGGACCTGATTGAGGTGTACAAAATCATGAGAGGTATAGACAGGGTGGATAGCAAGAGGCTTTTTCCCAGAGTGGGGGTTTCAATTACTAGAGGACACGAGTTCAAAGTGAAAGGGGAAAAGTTTAGGGGGGATATGCGTGGAAAGTTCTTCACGCAGAGGGTGGTGGGCACCTGGAACGCATTGCCAGCGGAGGTGGTAGATGCGGGCACGATGGAGTCTTTTAAGATGTATCTAGACAGATACATGAATGGGCAGGAAGAAAAGAGATACAGAACCTTAGAAAACAGGCGACATGTTTAGAGAGAGGATCTGGATCGGCGCAGGCTTGAAGGGCCGAAGGGCCTGTTCCTGTGCTGTAATTATCTTTGTTCTTTGTTTGTTCTTTGTATTTTGACATACACTGACACCAAGTAACAAAGACATACACTGATACCCAGTAACGCAGACACACACTTACACCCAGTAAAAAAGACATACACTGACACCAAGTCACAAAGACATACACTTACACCAAGTAACAAAGAAATACACTGATACCCAGTAACACATTGGCGCAGTGGTTAGCTCCGCAGCCTCACAGCTCCAGGGACCCGGGTTCGATTCTGGGTACTGCCTGTGCGGAGTTTGCAAGTTCTTCTTGTGTCTGCGTGGGTTTCCTCCAGGTGCTCCGGTTTCCTCCCACATGCCAAAGACTTGAAGGTTGATAGGTTAATTGGCCATCATAAATTGCCCCTGGTATAGGTAGGTGGTAGGGAAATATACAGGAATAGGTGGGGATGTGATAGGAATACGGGATTAGTGTAGGATTATTATAATTGGGTGGATGATGGTCGGCACAGACTCGGTGCCCGAAGGGCCTGTTTTAAGTGCTGTATCTCGAAACTAAACTAAATACTGACACCTAGTATCACAGACACACACTGACACCCAGTAACACAGAGAAACACTGATACAAAGTAACAAAGACACACACTGACACCCAGTAAAAAAGACATACCGGGACACCAAGTCACAAAGACATACACTGATGCCCAGTAACACAGAAACACACTGACACCAAGTAAAAAGACATACACTGACACCAAGTTACAAAGACACACACTTACACCAAGTAACACAGACAGACACTGACACCAAGTAACAAAGACATACACTTACAACAAGTATTGTGACATACAATGACACCAAGTAACAAAGACATACACTGATACCCAGTAACACAGACACACACTTGCACCAAGTAACACAGACATACACTTACACCAAGTATTTTGACATACAATGACACCAAGTAACAAAGACATGCACTGATACCCAGTAACAAAGACACACACTTACACCAAGTAAAAAAGACAGACACTGATACCCAGTAACACAGACACACACTTACACCAAGTAACAAAGACATACACTGACACCCAGTAACAAAGACATACACTGACACCCAGTAACACAGACACACAAGGAAACCAAGTAACAAAGACACACACTTACACCAAGTAACACAGACACACACTGACACCCAGTAACACAGACAAACACAATGACACCCAGTAACACAGACAAACACACTGACACCAAGTAACACAGACATACACTGACACCAAGTAACAAAGACATACACTGAAACCCAGTAACACAGGCACACACTGGGGTTGGGGGGCACATTGGCGCAGTGGTTAGCACCGCAGCCTCACAGCTCCAGGGACCCGGGTTCGATTCTGGGTACTGCCTGTGCGGAGTTTGCAAGTTCTCCCTGTGTCTGCGTGGGTTGCCTCCCGGTGCTCCGGTTTCCTCCCACATGCCAAAGACTTGCAGGTTGATAGGTTAATTGGCCGTCATAAATTGCCCCTAGTACAGGTAGGTGGTAGGGAAATATATAGCGATAGGTGGGGATGTGATAGGAATACGGGATTAGTGTAGGATTAGTATAAATGGGTTGTTGATGGTCGGCACAGACTCTGTGGGCCGAAGGGCCTGTTTAAGTGCTGTATCTCTAAACTAAACTAAATACTGACACCTAGTGTCACAGACACACACTGACACCCAGTAACACAAACAAACACACACTGACACCCAGGAACACAGACACACATTGACACCCAGTAAAAAAGACATCCACTTACACCAAGTAACACAGACATCCACGGACACCAAGTAACAAAGACAGACAATTTCACCAAGTAACAAAGACATACACTTACACCAAGTAACAAAGACATACACTGATAGCCAGTAACGCAGACACACACTTACACCCAGTAAAAAAAACATACACTGTTACCAAGTCACAAAGACATACACTGATACCAAATCACAAAGACATACACTGATGCCCAGTAACACAGACACACAGTGACACCAAGTAACAAAGACATACACTGACACCAAGTAACAAAGGCATACACTTACACCAAGTAACAAAGACACACACTTACACCATGTAACACAGACATACACTGACACCAAGTAACAAAGACAGACAATTACACCAAGTAACAAAGACATACACTGATACCAAGTAACAAAGACACTCACTTACACCAAGTAACACATTCACACACTGACACCTAGTAACACAGACAAACGCACTGACACCCAGGAACACAGACAAACACACTGACACCAAGTAACACAGACATACACTGACACCAGTTAACAAAGACATACACAGAAACCCAGTAACACAGGCAGACTCTGGGGGTGGGGTGCACATTGGCGCAGTGGTTAGCACCGCAGCCTCACAGCTCCAGGGACTCGGGTTCGATTCTGGGTACTGCCTGTGCGGAGTTTGCAAGTTCTCCCTGTGTCTGCGTGGGTTGCCTCCCGGTGCTCCGGTTTCCTCCCACATGCCAAAGACTTGCAGGTTGATAGGTTAATTGGTCGTCATAAATTGCCCCTAGTACAGGTAGGTGGTAGGGAAATATATAGGGATAGGTGGGGATGTGATAGGAATACGGGATTAGTGTAGGATTAGTCTCAATGGGTGTTTGATGGTCGGCACAGACTCGGTGGGCCGAAGGGCCTGTTGAAGTGCTGCATCTCCAAACTAAACTAAATACTGACACCTTGTGTCACAGACAGACACAGACACCCAATACCACAAGCAAACACACACTGAAACCCAGTAACACAGAGAAACACTGATGCACTGTAACAAAGACATACACTGAAACGAAGTAACACAGACACACACTGACACCCAGGAAAAAAGACATACACTGACACCAAGTCACAAAGACATACACTGACGCCAAGTGCCAAAGACAGACAATTACATCAAGTAACAAAGACATACACTTACACCAAATATTTTGACATACACTGACACCAAGTAACAAAGACATACACTGACACCAAGTAACACAGACACACACTGCCACCCAGTAAAAAAGACATACACTGACACCAAGTCACAAAGACATACTCTGATACCAAGTCACAAAGACATACACTGATGCCCAGTAACACAGACAAAAATTGACACCAAGTAACAAAGACACACACTTACACCAAGTAACAAAGACATACACTGACACCCAGTAACAAAGACATACTCTGACACCCAGTAACACAGACACACACGGACACCAAGTAACAAAGACACACACTGACACCAAGTGACACAGACATACACTGACACCAAGTAACAAAGACAGACAATTACACCAAATAACAAAGGCACACACTGACACCAAGTATTTTGACATTCTCTGACACCAAGTAACAAAGACATACACTGATACCCAGTAACACAGGCACACACTGGGGTTGGGTTGGGGGGGGGGGGGGGGGGGCACATTGGCGCAGTGGTTGGCACCGCGGCCTCACAGCTCCAGGGACCCGGGTTCGATTCTGGGTACTGCCTGTGCGGAGTTTGCAAGTTCTCCCTGTGTCTGCGTGGGTTTCCTCCGGGTGATCCGGTTTCCTCCCACATGCCAAAGACTTGCAGGTTGATAGGTTAATTGGCCATTATAAATTGCCCCTACTATAGGTAGGTGGTAGGGAAATATATAGGGATAGGTGGGGATGTGATCGGAATACGGGATTCGTGTAGGATTTGTATAAATGGGTTGTTGATGGTCGACACAGACCCGGTGGGCCGAAGGGCCTGTTTAAGTGCTGTATCTCTAAACTAAACTAAATACTGACACCGAGTGTCACAGACACACACTGACACCCAGTAACACAAACAAACACACACAGACACTCAGTAAGACAGAAAACACTGATACACAGTAACAAAGACATACACTGAAACCGAGTAAGACAGACACACACTGACACCCAGTAAAGAAGACATACACTGACACCAAGTCACAAAGGCATACACTGATTCCAAGTCACAAAGACATACACTGATGCCCAGGAACAAAGACACCCACTTACACCAAGTAACACAGACATACACTGACACCAAGTAAAAAAGACAGACAATTAGACCAAGTAACAAAGACATACACTGACACCAAGTATTTTGACATAAACTGACACCAAGTACAAAGACATACAATGATACCCAGTAACGCAGACACACACTTACACCCAGTAACACAGACACACACTGACACCAAGTAACAAAGACATACACTGACACCAAGTAACAAAGACATACACTGACACCAAGTAACACAGACACACACTGCCACCCAGTAAAAAAGACATACACTGACACCAAGTCACAAAGACATACTCTGATACCAAGTCACAAAGACATACACTGATGCCCAGTAACACATACACACATTGACACCAAGTAACAAAGACACACACTTACACCAAGTAACATAGACATACACTGACACCCAGTAACAAAGACATACTCTGACACCCAGTAACACAGACACACACGGACACCAAGTAACAAAGACACACACTGACACCAAGTGACACAGACATACACTGACACCAAGTAACAAAGACAGACAATTACACCAAATAACAAAGACACACACTGACACCAAGTATTTTGACATTCTCTGACACCAAGTAACAAAGACATACACTGATACCCAGTAACACAGGCACACACTGGGGTTGGGTTGGGGGGGGGGGCACATTGGCGCAGTGGTTGGCACCGCGGCCTCACAGCTCCAGGGACCCGGGTTCGATTCTGGGTACTGCCTGTGCGGAGTTTGCAAGTTCTCCCTGTGTCTGCGTGGGTTTCCTCCGAGTGCTCCGGTTTCCTCCCACATGCCAAAGACTTGCAGGTTGATAGGTTAATTGGCCATTATAAATTGCCCCTACTATAGGTAGATGGTAGGGAAATATATAGGGATAGGTGGGGATGTGATAGGAATACGGGATTAGTGTAGGATTTGTATAAATGGGTTGTTGATGGTCGACACAGACCCGGTGGGCCGAAGGGCCTGTTTAAGTGCTGTATCTCTAAACTAAACTAAATACTGACACCTAGTGTCACAGACACACACTGACACCCAGTAACACAGAGAAACACTGATACACAGTAACAAAGACATACACTGACACCAAGTAACACAGACACTCACTGACACCCAGTAAAAAAGACATGCACTGACACAAAGTCACAAAGACATACACTGATACCAAGTCACAAAGACATACACTGATACCCAGTAACAAAGACACACACTTACACCAAGTAACACAGACATACACTGACATCAAGTAACAAAGACAGACAATTACACCAAGTAACAAAGACATACACTTACACCAAGTATTTTGACATCCACTGACACCAAGTAACAAAGACATACACTGATACCCAGTAACACAGGCACACACTTACACCAAGTAACACAGACATACAATGACACCAAGTAACAAAGACATGCACTGATACCCAGTAACGCAGACATACACTGACACCCAGTAACAAAGACATACTCTGACACCCAGTAACACAGACATGCACTGACATCAAGTAACAAAGACACACACTTACACCAAGTAACACAGACATACACTGACAGCAAGTAAAAAAGACATACACTGATACCCAGTAAAAAAGACATACACTGACACCAAATCACAAAGACATACACTGATGCCAAGTCACAAAGACATACACTGATGCCCAGTAACAAAGACACACACTTACACCAAGTAACACAGACATACACTGACATCAAGTAACAAAGACAGACAATTACACCAAGTAACAAAGACACACACTTACACCAGGTAACACAGACATACACTGACTCCAAGTAACATAGACAGACAATTACACCAAGTAACAAAGACATACACTTACACCAAGTATTTTGACATACACTGACACCAAGTAACAAAGACACACACTGACACCAAGTGACACAGACATACACTGACACCAAGTAACAAAGACAGACAATTACACCAAATAACAAAGACACACACTGACACCAAGTATTTTGACATTCTCTGACACCAAGTAACAAAGACATACACTGATACCCAGTAACACAGGCACACACTGGGGTGGGGGTGGGGGGGGTGGGGCACATTGGCGCAGTGGTTGGCACCGCGGCCTCACAGCTCCAGGGACCCGGGTTCGATTCTGGGTACTGCCTGTGCGGAGTTTGCAAGTTCTCCCTGTGTCTGCGTGGGTTTCCTCCGAGTGCTCCGGTTTCCTCCCACATGCCAAAGACTTGCAGGTTGATAGGTTAATTGGCCATTATAAATTGCCCCTACTATAGGTAGATGGTAGGGAAATATGTAGGGATAGGTGGGGATGTGATAGGAATACGGGATTAGTGTAGGATTTGTATAAATGGGTTGTTGATGGTCGACACAGACCCGGTGGGCCGAAGGGCCTGTTTAAGTGCTGTATCTCTAAACTAAACTAAATACTGACACCTAGTGTCACAGACACACACTGACACCCAGTAACACAGAGAAACACTGATACACAGTAACAAAGACATACACTGACACCAAGTAACACAGACACTCACTGACACCCAGTAAAAAAGACATGCACTGACACAAAGTCACAAAGACATACACTGATACCAAGTCACAAAGACATACACTGATACCCAGTAACAAAGACACACACTTACACCAAGTAACACAGACATACACTGACATCAAGTAACAAAGACAGACAATTACACCAAGTAACAAAGACATACACTTACACCAAGTATTTTGACATCCACTGACACCAAGTAACAAAGACATACACTGATACCCAGTAACACAGGCACACACTTACACCAAGTAACACAGACATACAATGACACCAAGTAACAAAGACATGCACTGATACCCAGTAACGCAGGCATACACTGACACCCAGTAACAAAGACATACTCTGACACCCAGTAACACAGACATGCACTGACATCAAGTAACAAAGACACACACTTACACCAAGTAACACAGACATACACTGACAGCAAGTAACAAAGACATACACTGATACCCAGTAAAAAAGACATACACTGACACCAAATCACAAAGACATACACTGATGCCAAGTCACAAAGACATACACTGATGCCCAGTAACAAAGACACACACTTACACCAAGTAACACAGACATACACTGACATCAAGTAACAAAGACAGACAATTACACCAAGTAACAAAGACACACACTTACACCAGGTAACACAGACATACACTGACTCCAAGTAACATAGACAGACAATTACACCAAGTAACAAAGACATACACTTACACCAAGTATTTTGACATACACTGACACCAAGTAACAAAGACATGCACTAATACCCAGTAACACAGGCACACACTGGGGTGGGGGGGGGGGGCACATTGGCGCAGTGGTTAGCACCGCAGCCTCTCAGCTCCAGGGACCCGGGTTCGATTCTGGGTACTGCCTGTGCGGAGTTTGCATGTTCTCCCTGTGTCTGCATGGGTTTCCTCCGGGTGCTCCGGTCTCCTATCACATGCCAAAGACTTGCAGGTTGATAGGTTAATTGACCATTATATATTGCCCCTCGTACAGGTAGGTGGTAGCGAAATATATTGGGACCGGTGGGGATGTGATAGGAATACGGGATTAGTGTAGGATTAGTATAAATGGGTTGTTGATGGTCGGCAAAGACTCGGTGGGCCGAAGGGCCTGTTGAAGTGCTGTATCTCCAAACTAAACTAAATACTGACACCTAGTGTCACATACACACACTGACACCCAGTCACACAAACAAACATACACTGACACCCAGTAGCACAGAGAAACACTGATACACAGTAACAAAGAAATACACTTACACCAAGTAACACAGACATACACTGACACCAAGTAAAAAAGACAGACAATTACACCAAGTAACAAAGACATACACTTACACCAAGTATTTTGACATCCACTGACACCAAGTAACAAAGACATACACTGATACCCAGTCACACAGGCACACACTTACACCAAGTAACACAGACATACAATGACACCAAGTAACAAAGACATGCACTGATACCCAGTAACGCAGACCTACACTGACACCAAGTCACAAAGACATACACTGACACCAAGTCACAAAGACATACACTGATACCAAGTCACAAAGACATACACTGATGCCCAGTAACACAGACACACATTGACACCAAGTAACAAAGACATGCACTGACACCAAGTAACAAAGACATACACTGACACCCAGTAACACAAACACATACACTGACACCAAGTAACACAGACATACACTGATACCAAGTAACAAAGACATACACTGATACCCAGTAACACAGTCACACATTTACACCAAGTAACACAGACATACACTGACACCAAGTAAAAAAGACATACACTTACACCAAGTATTTTGACATCCACTGACACCAAGTAACAAAGACATACACTGATACCCAGTAACACAGGCACACACTTACACCAAGTAACTCAGACATACTATGACACCAAGTAACAAAGACATGCACTGATACCCAGTAACGCAGACATACACTGAGAACCAGTCACAAAGACATACACTGATACCAAGTAACAAAGACATACACTGATACCCAGTAACACAGACACACACTTACACCATGTAACACAGACATACACTGACACCAAGTAACAAAGACATACACTTACACCAAGTATTTTGACATCCACTGACACCAAGTAACAAAGACATACACTGATATCCAGTAACACAGGCACACACTTACACCAGGTAACACAGACATACAATGACACCAAGTAACAAAGACATGCACAGATACCCAGTATCACAGACATAAACTGACACCAAGTAACAAAGACATACACTTACACCAAGTATTTTGACATCCACTGACACCAAGTAACAAAGACATACACTGATATCCAGTAACACAGGCACACACTTACACCAAGTAACACAGCCATACAATGACACCAAGTAACAAAGACATGCACAGATACCCAGTATCACAGACATAAACTGACACCCAGTCACAAAGACATACACTGATACCAAGTAACAAAGGCATACACTGATACGCAGTAACACAGACGCACACTTACACCAAGTAACACAGACATACACTGACACCAAGTAACAAAGACATACACTTACACCAAGTATTTTGACATCCACTGACACGAAGTAACAAAGACATACACTGATACCCAGTAACACAGGCACACACTTACACGAAATAACACAGACATACAATGACACCAAGTAACAAAGACATGCACAGATACCCAGTAACACAGACATACACTGACACCCAGTAACACAGAGAAACACTGATACACAGTAACAAAGACAGACACTGATACCAAGTAACGCAGACACACACTGACACCCAGTAAAAAAGACAAACACTGACACCAGGTCACAAAGACATACACTGATACCAAGTCACAAAGACATACACTGATGCCCAGTAACAAAGACACACACTTACACCAAGTAACACAGACGTACACTGACATCAAGTAACAAAGACAGACAATTACACCAAGTAACAAAGACATACACTTACACCAGGTATTTTGACATACACTGACACCAAGTAACAAAGACATACACTGATACCCAGTAACGCAGACACACACTTACACCCAGTAACACAGACACACACTGACACCAAGAAACAAAGACATACACTGACACCAAGTAACAAAGACATACACTGACACCAAGTTAACACAGACACACACTGACACCCAACAAAAAAGACATACACTGACACCAAGTCACAAAGACATACTCTGATACCAAGTCACAAAGACATACACTGATGCCCAGTAACACAGACACACATTGACACCAAGTAACAAAGACATACACTGACACCAAGTAACAAAGACATGCACTTACACCAAGTAACAAAGACACATACTTACACCAAGTAACACAGACATACATTGACACCAAGTAACAAAGACAGACAATTACACCAAGTAACAAAGACATACAATTACACCAAGTATTTTGACATACACTGACACCAAGTAACAAAGACATAGACTGATACCAAGTAACACAGACACACACTTTCACCATTTAACACAGAGATACAATGACACCAAGTAACAAAGACATGCACTGATACCCAGTAACACAGACACACACTTACACCAAGTAACAAAGACATACACTGATACCCAGTAACACAGACACACACTTGCACCAAGTAACAAAGACATACACTGACACCCAGTAACAAAGACATACACTGACACCCAGTAACACAGACACACACGGACACCAAGTAACAAAGACACACACTTACACCAAGTAACAAAGACACACACTGACACCCAGTAACATAAACATACACTGACAACAAGTAACACAGACATACACTGACTCCAAGTAACAAAGAAATACACTGACACCAAGTAGCACAGACACACACTGACACCCAACAAAAAAGATATACACTGACACCAAGTCACAAAAACATACTCTGATACCAAGTCACAAAGACATACACTGATGCCCAGTAACACAGACACACATTGACACCAAGTAACAAAGACATACACTGACACCAAGTAACAAAGGCATGCACTTACACCAAGTAACAAAGACACATACTTACACCAAGTAACACAGACATACATTGACACCAAGTAACAAAGACAGACAATTACACCAAGTAACAAAGACATACAATTACACCAAGTATTTTGACATACACTGACACCAAGTAACAAAGACATACACCGATACCAAGTAACACAGACACACACTTTCACCAAGTAACACAGACATACAATGACACCAAGTAACAAAGACATGCACTGATACCCAGTAACACAGACACACACTTACACCAAGTAACAAAGACAGACACTGATACCCAGTAACACAGACACACACTTGCACCAAGTAACAAAGACATACACTGACACCCAGTAACAAAGACATACACTGACACCCAGTAACACAGACACACACGGACACCAAGTAACAAAGACACACACTTACACCAAGTAACAAAGACACACACTGACACCCAGTAACACAAACACATACACTGACACCAAGTAACACAGACATACACTGACTCCAAGTAACAAAGACATACACTGACACCCAGTAACACATGCACACACGGAGGGGGGGGGGGGGGGCACATTGGCGCATTGGTTAGCACCGCAGCCTCACAGATTCAGGGACCCGGGTTCGTTTCAGGGTACAGCCTGTGTGGAGTTTGCAAGTTCTCCCTCTGTCTGCGTGGGTTTCCTCCCGGTGCTCCGGTTTCCTCCCACATGCCAAAGACTTGCAGATTGATAGGTTAGTTGACCATTATATATTTCTCCTCGTACAGGTAGGTGGTAGCGAAATGTACAGGGACCGGTGGGGTTGTGATAGGAATACGGGATTAGTGTAGGATTAGTATAAATGGGTTGTTGATGGTCGACACAGACTCGGTGGGCCGAAGGGCCTGTTTAAGTGCTGTATCTCTGAACTAAACTAAATACTGACACCTGGTGTCAGAGACACACACTGACACCCAGTAACACAAACAAACACACACTGACACCCAGTAACACAGAGAAACACTGATACACAGTAAAAAAGACATACACTGACACCAAGTAACACAGACACACACTGACACCCAGTGAAAAAGACATACACTGACACCAAGTAACAAAGACATACTGATACCCATTAACACAGTCACACATTTACACCAAGTAACACAGACATGCACTGACACCAAGTAAAAAAGACATACACTTACACCAAGTATTTTGACATCCACTGACACCAAGTAACAAAGACATACACTGATACCAAGTAACACAAGCACACACTTACACCAAGTAACACAGACATACAACGACACCAAGTAACAAAGACATGCACTGATATCCAGTAACGCAGACATACACTGACACCCAGTCACAAAGACATACACTGATACCAAGTAACAAAGACATACACTGATACCCAGTAACACAGACACACACTTACACCATGTAACACAGACATACACTGACACCAAGTAACAAAGACATACACTTACACCAAGTATTTTGACATCCACTGACACCAAGTAACAAAGACATACACTGATATCCAGTAACACATTCACACACTTACACCAAGTAACACAGACATACTCTGACACCCAGTAACACAGACATGCACTGACATCAAGTAACAAAGACACACACTTACACCAAGTAACACAGACATACACTGACAGCAAGTAACAAAGACATACACTGATACCCAGTAAAAAAGACATACACTGACACCAAGTCACAAAGACATACACTGATGCCAAGTCACAAAGACATACACTGATGCCCAGTAACAAAGACACACACTTACACCAAGTAACACAGACATACACTGACATCAAGTAACAAAGACAGACAATTATACCAAGTAACAAAGTCACACCCTTACACCAGGTAACACAGACATACACTGACTCCAAGTAACATAGACAGACAATTACACCAAGTAACAAAGACATACACTTACACCAAGTATTTTGACATACACTGACACCAAGTAACAAAGACATGCACTAATACCCAGTAACGCAGGCACACACTGGGGTGGGGGGGGCACATTGGCGCAGTGGTTAGCACCGCAGCCTCTCAGCTCCAGGGACCCGGGTTCGATTCTGGGTACTGCCTGTGCGGAGTTTGCAAGTTCTCCCTGTGTCTGCGTGGGTTTCCTCCGGGTGCTCCGGTTTCCTATCACATGCCAAAGACTTGCAGGTTGATAGGTTAATTGACCATTATATATTGCCCCTCGTACAGGTAGGTGGTCGCGAAATATATAGGGACCGGTGGGGATGTGATAGGAATACGGGATTAGTGTAGGATTAGTATAAATGGGTTGTTGATGGTCGGCACAGACTCGGTGGGCCGAAGGGCCTGTTGAAGTGCTGTATCTCCAAACTAAACTAAATACTGACACCTAGTGTCACATACACACACTGACACCCAGTCACACAAACAAACATACACTGACACCCAGTAGCACAGAGAAACACTGATACACAGTAAAAAAGAAATACACTGACACCAAGTAACACAGACACACACTGACACCCAGTAAAAAAGACATACACTGACACTAAGTCACCAAGACATACACTGATACCAAGTAACAAAGACATACACTGATACCCAGAAACACAAACACACACTTACACCAAGTAACACAGACATACACTGACACCAAGTAAAAAAGACAGACAATTACACCAAGTAACAAAGACATACACTTACACCAAGTATTTTGACATCCACTGACACCAAGTAACAAAGACATACACTGATACCCAGTAACACAGGCACACACTTACACCAAGTAACACAGACATACAATGACACCAAGTAACAAAGACATGCACTGATACCCAGTAACGCAGACCTACACTGACACCAAGTCACAAAGACATACACTGACACCAAGTCACAAAGACATACACTGATACCAAGTCACAAAGACATACACTGATGCCCAGTAACACAGACACACATTGACACCAAGTAAAAAAGACATGCACTGACACCAAGTAACAAAGACATACACTGACACCCAGTAACACAAACACATACACTGACACCAAGTAACACAGACATACACTGATACCAAGTAACAAAGACATACACTGATACCCAGTAACACAGTCACACATTTACACCAAGTAACACAGACATACACTGACACCAAGTAAAAAAGCCATACACTTACACCAAGTATTTTGACATCCACTGACACCAAGTAACAAAGACATACACTGATACCCAGTAACACAGGCACACACTTACACCAAGTAACACAGACATACTATGACACCAAGTAACAAAGACATGCACTGATACCCAGTAACGCAGACATACACTGAGAACCAGTCACAAAGACATACACTGATACCAAGTAACAAAGACATACACTGATACCCAGTAACACAGACACACACTTACACCATGTAACACAGACATACACTGACACCAAGTAACAAAGACATACACTTACACCAAGTATTTTGACATCCACTGACACCAAGTAACAAAGACATACACTGATATCCAGTAACACAGGCACACACTTACACCAAGTAACACAGACATACAATGACACCAAGTAACAAAGACATGCACAGATACCCAGTATCACAGACATAAACTGACACCAAGTAACAAACACATACACTTACACCAAGTATTTTGACATCCACTGACACCAAGTAACAAAGACATACACTGATATCCAGTAACACAGGCACACACTTACACCAAGTAACACAGCCAGACAATGACACCAAGTAACAAAGACATGCACAGATACCCAGTATCACAGACATAAACTGACACCCAGTCACAAAGACATACACTGATACCAAGTAACAAAGGCATACACCGATACGCAGTAACACAGACGCACACTTACACCAAGTAACACAGACATACACTGACACCAAGTAACAAAGACATACACTTACACCAAGTATTTTGACATCCACTGACACGAAGTAACAAAGACATACACTGATCCCCAGTAACACAGGCACACACTTACACGAAATAACACAGACATACAATGACACCAAGTTACAAAGACATGCACAGATACCCAGTAACACAGACATACACTGACACCCAGTAACACAGAGAAACACTGATACACAGTAACAAAGACAGACACTGATACCAAGTAACGCAGCCACACACTGACACCCAGTAAAAAAGACAAACACTGACACCAGGTCACAAAGACATACACTGATACCAAGTCACAAAGACATACACTTACACCAGGTATTTTGACATGCACTTACACCAAGTAACAAAGACACATACTTACACCAAGTAACACAGACATACATTGACACAAAGTAACAAAGACAGACTATTACACCAAGTAACAAAGACATACAATTCCACCAAGTATTTTGACATACACTGACACCAAGTAACAAAGACATACACTGATACCAAGTAACACAGACACACACTTTCACCAAGTAACACAGACATACAATGACACCAAGTAACAAAGACATGCACTGATACCCAGTAACACAGACACACACTTACACCAAGTAACAAAGACAGACACTGATACCCAGTAACACAGACACACACTTGCACCAAGTAACAAAGACATACACTGACACCCAGTAACAAAGACATACACGGACACCCAGTAACACAGACACACACGGACACCAAGTAACAAAGGCACACACTTACACCAAGTAACAAAGACACACACTGACACCCAGTAACACAAACACATACACTGACACCAAGTAACACAGACATACACTGACACCAAGTAACAAAGACATACACTGATACCCAGTAACACAGGCACACACGGGGGGTGGGGGGGGGGGGCACATTGGCGCAGTGGTTAGCACCGCAGCCTCACAGATCCAGGGACCCGGGTTCGTTTCAGGGTACTTCCTGTGCGGAGTTTGCAAGTTCTCCCTCTGTCTGCGTGGGTTTCCTCCCGTTGCTCCGGTTTCCTCCCACATGCCAAAGACTTGCAGGTTGATAGGTTAGTTGGCCATCATAATTTGCCCCTAGTATAGGTAAGTGATAGGGAAATATATAGGGATAGGTGGGGATGTGATAGGAATACGGAAATGGTGTCGGATTAGTATAAATGGGTTGTTGATGGTCGGCACAGACTCGGTGGGCCGAAGGGCCTGTTTAAGTGCTGCATCTCTAAACTAAACTAAATAATGACACCTAGTGTCACAGACACACACTGACACCCAGTAACACAAACAAACACACACTGACACCCAGTAACACAGAGAAACACTGATACACAGTAACAAAGACATGCACTGACACCAAGTAACACAGACATACACTGACACACAGTAAAAAGGACATGCACTGACACCAAGTCACAAAGACATACACTGATACCAAGTCACAAAGACATACACTGATGCCCAGTGACAAAGACACACACTTACACCAAGTAACACAGACATACACTGACACCAAGTAACAAAGACAGACAATGACACCAAGTAACAAAGACATAAACTTACACCAAGTATTTTGACATACACTGACACCAAGTAACAAAGACATACACTGATACCCAGTAACGCAGACACACACTTACTCCCAGTAAAAAAGACATACACTGACACCAAGTCACAAGGACATGCACTGACACCAAGTCACAAAGACATACACTGATACCAAGTCACAAAGACATACACTGATGCCCAGTGACAAAGACACACACTTACACCAAGTAAAAAAGACATACACTGACACCAAGTCACAAAGACATACACTGATACCAAGTCACAAAGACATATACTGATGACCAGCAACACAGACACACACTGACACCAAGGAACAAAGACATACACTGACACCAAGTAACAAAGACAGACAATGACACCAAGTAACAAAGACACACACTTACAACAAGTAACACAGACATACACTGACACCAAGTAACAAAGACAGTCAATTACACCAAGTAACAAAGACATACACTTACACGAAGTATTTTGAGATAAACTGACACCAAGTTACAAAGACATACACTGATACCCAGTAACACAGACACACACTTACACCAGGTAGCACAGACAAACACTGACACCAAGTCACAAAGAGACACCCTGACACCCAGTAACGAAGACATACACTGACACCAAGTCACAAAGACATACACTGATACCCAGTAACACAGACACACACTTACACCAAGCAACACAGACATACACTGACACCAAGTAACAAAGACATGCTCTGATACCCAGTAACACAGACACACACTTACACCAAGTAACTAAGACATACACTGACACCCAGTAACACAGACACACACTTTCACCAAGTAACAAAGACATCCACTGACACCCACTAACAAAGACATACACTTGCACCTAGTAACACAGACACACACTGACACCCAGTAACACAGACACACACATACACCAAGTAACACAGACATACACTGACACCAAGTAACAAAGACATACACTGACACCAAGTAACAAAGACATACACTTACACCAAGTAACAAAGACAGACAATTACACCAAGTAACAAAGACATACACTTACACCAATTATTTTGACATACAGTGACACCAAGTAACAAAGACATACACTGATACCCGGTAACACAGACACACACTTACACCAAGTAACAAAGACATACACTGACACCAAGTCACAAAGACACATACTGACACCCAGTAACAAAGACACACACTGACACCAAGTAACACAGACACACACTGACACCCAGTAACACAAACAAACAGACTGACACCAAGTAACAAAGACATGCACTGACACCAAGTATCACAGGCACACACTGGGAGGTGGTGGGGGGACATTGGCGCAGTGGTTAGCACCGCAGCCTCACAGCTCCAGGGACCCGGGTTCGATTCTGGGTACTGCCTGTGCGGAGTTTGCAAGTTCTCCCTGTGTCTGCGTGGTTTTCCTCCGGGTGCCCCGGTTTCCTCCCACATGCCAAAGACTTGCAGGTTGATAGGTTAATTGGCCTTCATAATTTGCCCCTAGTATAGGTAAGTGATAGGGAAATATATAGGGATAGTTGGGGATGTGATAGGAATACGGGATTAGTGTAGGACTAGTATAAATGGGTTGTTGATGGTCGGCACAGACTCGGTGGGCCGAAGGGCCTGTTTAAGTGCTGTATCTCTAAACTAAACTAAATACTGACACCAAGTGTCACAGACACAGACTGACACATAGTAACACAAACAAATACACACTGACACCCAGTAACACAGAGAAACACTGATACACAGTAACAAAGACATGCACTGACACCAAGTCACAAAGATATACACTGATGCCAAGTCACAAAGACATACACTGATGCCCAGTGACAAAGACACACACTTACACCAAGTAACACAGACATACACTGACACCAAGTAACAAAGACCGACAATTACACCAAGTAACAAAGACATACACTTACACCAAGTATTTTGACATACACTGACACCAAGTAACAAAGACATACACTGATACCCAGTAACGCAGACACACACTTACACCCAGTAAAAAAGACATACACTGACACCAAGTCACAAAGACATACACTGATACCAAGTCACAAAGACATACACAGATACCAAGTAACAAAGACATACAATTACACCAAGTAACAAAGACACACACTTACACCAAGTAACACAGACATACACTGACACCATGTAACAAAGACATGCACTGATACACAGTAAAACAGACACACACTTACACCAAGTAACAAAGACATACACTGATACCCAGTAACACAGAGACACACTTACACAAAGTAACAAAGACATACACTGACACCAAGTCACAAAGACACACACTGACACCCAGTAACAAAGACATACACTGACACCAAGTCACAAAGACATACACTGATACCAAGTAACAAAGACATGCAATTACACCAAGTAACAAAGACACACACTTACACCAAGTAACACAGACATACACTGACACCAAGTAACAAGGACATACACTGTTACCCAGTAACGCAGACACACACTTACACCAAGTAACAAAGACATACACTGATACCAAGTAACACAGACACACACTTACACCAATAACACAGAAAAACACTTACACCAAGTAACAAAGACAGACACAGACACCAAGTAACAAAGACAGACACTGATACCCAGTAACACAGACACACACTTACACCAAGTAAAAAGACATACACTTACACCAAGTAACACAAACACACAAGTACACCAAGTTACAAAGACGGAAACTGACACCAAGTAACAAAGACATACAATTACACCAAGTAACAAAGACACACACTTACACCAATTAACACAGCCGCACACTGACACCAAGTAACAAAGACATACACTGACACCAAGTCACAAAGACTTACACTGACACCCAGTAACAAAGACATGCACTGTTACCCAGTAACACAGACACACACTTACACCAAGTAACAAAGACATACACTGATATCCAGTAACACAGACACACACTTACACCAAGCAACACAGACATACACTGACACCAAGTAACAAAGACATACACAGACACCAAGTAACAAAGACACACACTGACACCAAGTAACAAAGACATACACTGACACCAAGTAGCAAAGACACACACTTACACCAAGTAACACAGACAGACAATTACACCAAGTAACAAAGACATACACTTACACCAAGTATTTTGACATACACTGACACCAAGTAACAAAGACATACACTGATACCCAGTAACACAGACACACAATTACACCAAGTAACAAAGACATACACTGACACCAAGTCACAAAGACATACACTGATACCCAGTAACAAAGACATACACTGACACCAAGTCACAAAGACACACACTGACACCCAATAACAAAGACATACACTGACACCAAGTCACAAAGACATACACTGCTACCCAGTAACACAGACGCACACTTACACCAAGTTACACAGACATACACTGACACCAAGTAACAAAGACATACACTGATACCCAGTAACAAAGACATACACTTACACCAAGTAACAAAGACATACACTTACACCAAGTAACAAAGACATACACTTACACCAAGTAACACAGACATACACTGACACCAAGTAACAAAGACACACACTGACACCAGGTCACAAAGACACACACTTACATCAAGTAACACAGACATACACTGACACCATGTAACAAAGACATGCACTGATACACAGTAAAACAGACACACACTTACACCAAGTAACAAAGACATACACTGACACCAAGTCACAAAGACACACACTGACACCCAGTAACAAAGACATACACTGACACCAAGTCACAAAGACATACACTGATACCAAGTAACAAAGACATGCAATTACACCAAGTAACAAAGACACACACTTACACCATGTAACACAGACATACACTGACACCAAGTAACAAATACATACACTGATAACAAGTAACACAGACACACACTTACACCAAGTAACACAGAAAAACACTTACACCAAGTAACAAAGACAGACACTGACACCAAGTAACAACGACAGACACTGATACCCAGTAACACAGACACACACTTACACCAAGTAAAAAGACATACACTTACACCAAGTAACACAAACACACAAGTACACCAAGTTACAAAGACGGAAACTGACACCAAGTAACAAAGACATACAATTACACCAAGTAACAAAGACACACACGTACACCAATTAACACAGCCACACACTGACACCAAGTAACAAAGACATACACTGACACCAAGTCACAAAGACATACACTGACACCCAGTAACAAAGACATGCACTGTTACCCAGTAACACAGACACACACTTACACCAAGTAACAAAGACATACACTGATATCCAGTAACACAGATACACACTTACACCAAGCAACACAGACATACACTGACACCAAGTAACAAAGACATACACTGACACCAAGTAACAAAGACATACACAGACACCAAGTAACAAAGACACACACTTACACCAAGTAACACAGACAGACAATTACACCAAGTAACAAAGACATACACTTACACCAAGTATTTTGACATACACGGACACCAAGTAACAAAGACAGACACTGATACCCAGTAACACAGACACACAATTACACCAAGTAACAAAGACATACACTGACACCAAGTCACAAAGACTTACACTGACACCCAGTAACAAAGACATGCACTGTTACCCAGTAACACAGACACACACTTACACCAAGTAACAAAGACATACACTGATATCCATTAGCACAGACACACACTTACACCAAGCAACACAGACATACACTGACACCAAGTAACAAAGACATACACAGACACCAAGTAACAAAGGCATACACTGACACCAAGTAACAAAGACATACACAGACACCAAGTAGCAAAGACACACACTTACACCAAGTAACACAGACAGACAATTACACCAAGTAACAAAGACATACACTTACACCAAGTATTTTGACATACACTGACACCAAGTAACAAAGACATACACTGATACCCAGTAACACAGACACACAATTACACCAAGTAACAAAGACATACACTGACACCAAGTCACAAAGACACACACTGACACCCAATAACAAAGACATACACTGACACCAAGTCACAAAGACATACACTGATACCCAGTAACAAAGACATACACTGACACCAAGTCACAAAGACACACACTGACACCCAATAACAAAGACATACACTGACACCAAGTCACAAAGACATACACTGCTACCCAGTAACACAGACGCACACTTACACCAAGTTACACAGACATACACTGACACCAAGTAACAAAGACATACACTGATAACCAGTAACACAGACATACACTTACACCAAGTAACAAAGACATACACTTACACCAAGTAACACAAACACACACTTACACCAAGTTACAAAGACATACACTGGCACCAAGTAACAAAGACATACAATTACACCAAGTAACAAAGACATACACTGACACCAAGTAACAAAGACATACACTTACACCAAGTAACACAGACATACACTGACACCAAGTAACAAAGACACACACTGACACCAGGTCACAAAGACATACACTGACACCAAGTCACAAAGACATACACTGATACCAAGTAACAAAGACATAGAATTACACCAAGTAACAAAGACACACACTTACATCAAGTAACACAGACATACACTGACACCATGTAACAAAGACATGCACTGATACACAGTAAAACAGACACACACTTACACCAAGTAACAAAGACATACACTGACACCAAGTCACAAAGACACACACTGACACCCAGTAACAAAGACATACACTGACACCAAGTCACAAAGACATACACTGATACCAAGTAACAAAGACATGCAATTACACCAAGTAACAAAGACACACACTTACACCAAGTAACACAGACATACACTGACACCAAGTAACAAATACATACACTGATAACAAGTAACACAGACACACACTTACACCAAGTAACACAGAAAAACACTTACACCAAGTAACAAAGACAGACACTGACACCAAGTAACAACGACAGACACTGATACCCAGTAACACAGACACACACTTACACCAAGTAAAAAGACATACACTTACACCAAGTAACACAAACACACAAGTACACCAAGTTACAAAGACGGAAACTGACACCAAGTAACAAAGACATACAATTACACCAAGTAACAAAGACACACACGTACACCAATTAACACAGCCACACACTGACACCAAGTAACAAAGACATACACTGACACCAAGTCACAAAGACATACACTGTTACCCAGGAACACAGACACACACTTACACCAAGTAACAAAGACATACAATTACACCAAGTAACAAAGACATACACTGACACCAAGTAACAAAGACATACACTTACACCAAGTAACACAGACATACACTGACACCAAGTAACAAAGACACACACTGACACCAGGTCACAAAGACATACACTGACACCAAGTCACAAAGACATACACTGATACCAAGTAACAAAGACATAGAATTACACCAAGTAACAAAGACACACACTTACATCAAGTAACACAGACATACACTGACACCATGTAACAAAGACATGCACTGATACACAGTAAAACAGACACACACTTACACCAAGTAACAAAGACATACACTGACACCAAGTCACAAAGACACACACTGACACCCAGTAACAAAGACATACACTGACACCAAGTCACAAAGACATACACTGATACCAAGTAACAAAGACATGCAATTACACCAAGTAACAAAGACACACACTTACACCAAGTAACACAGACATACACTGACACCAAGTAACAAATACATACACTGATAACAAGTAACACAGACACACACTTACACCAAGTAACACAGAAAAACACTTACACCAAGTAACAAAGACAGACACTGACACCAAGTAACAACGACAGACACTGATACCCAGTAACACAGACACACACTTACACCAAGTAAAAAGACATACACTTACACCAAGTAACACAAACACACAAGTACACCAAGTTACAAAGACGGAAACTGACACCAAGTAACAAAGACATACAATTACACCAAGTAACAAAGACACACACGTACACCAATTAACACAGCCACACACTGACACCAAGTAACAAAGACATACACTGACACCAAGTCACAAAGACATACACTGACACCCAGTAACAAAGACATGCACTGTTACCCAGGAACACAGACACACACTTACACCAAGTAACAAAGACATACACTGATACCCAGTAACACAGACACACACTTACACCAAGCAACACAGACATACACTGACACCAAGTAACAAAGACATACACAGACACCAAGTAACAAAGGCATACACTGACACCAAGTAACAAAGACATACACAGACACCAAGTAACAAAGACACACACTTACACCAAGTAACACAGTCAGACAATTACACCAAGTAACAAAGACATACACTTACACCAAGTATTTTGACATACACGGACACCAAGTAACAAAGACATACACTGATACCCATTAACACAGACACACAATTACACCAAGTAACAAAGACATACACTGACACCAAGTCACAAAGACTTACACTGACACCCAGTAACAAAGACATGCACTGTTACCCAGTAACACAGACACACACTTACACCAAGTAACAAAGACATACACTGATATCCAGTAACACAGACACACACTTACACCAAGCAACACAGACATACACTGACACCAAGTAACAAAGACATACACAGACACCAAGTAACAAAGGCATACACTGACACCAAGTAACAAAGACATACACAGACACCAAGTAGCAAAGACACACACTTACACCAAGTAACACAGACAGACAATTACACCAAGTAACAAAGACATACACTTACACCAAGTATTTTGACATACACTGACACCAAGTAACAAAGACATACACTGATACCCAGTAACACAGACACACAATTACACCAAGTAACAAAGACATACACTGACACCAAGTCACAAAGACACACACTGACACCCAATAACAAAGACATACACTGACACCAAGTCACAAAGACATACACTGATACCCAGTAACAAAGACATACACTGACACCAAGTCACAAAGACACACACTGACACCCAATAACAAAGACATACACTGACACCAAGTCACAAAGACATACACTGCTACCCAGTAACACAGACGCACACTTACACCAAGTTACACAGACATACACTGACACCAAGTAACAAAGACATACACTGATACCCAGTAACACAGACATACACTTACACCAAGTAACAAAGACATACACTTACACCAAGTAACACAAACACACGCTTACACCAAGTTACAAAGACATACACTGGCACCAAGTAACAAAGACATACAATTACACCAAGTAACAAAGACATACACTGACACCAAGTAACAAAGACATACACTTACACCAAGTAACACAGACATACACTGACACCAAGTAACAAAGACACACACTGACACCAGGTCACAAAGACATACACTGACACCAAGTCACAAAGACATACACTGATACCAAGTAACAAAGACATAGAATTACACCAAGTAACAAAGACACACACTTACATCAAGTAACACAGACATACACTGACACCATGTAACAAAGACATGCACTGATACACAGTAAAACAGACTCACACTTACACCAAGTAACAAAGACATACACTGACACCAAGTCACAAAGACACACACTGACACCCAGTAACAAAGACATACACTGACACCAAGTCACAAAGACATACACTGGTACCAAGTAACAAAGACATGCAATTACACCAAGTAACAATGACACACACTTACACCAAGTAACACAGACATACACTGACACCAAGTAATAAATACATACACTGATAACAAGTAACACAGACACACACTTACACCAAGTAACACAGAAAAACACTTACACCAAGTAACAAAGACAGACACTGACACCAAGTAACAACGACAGACACTGATGCCCAGTAACACAGACACACACTTACACCAAGTAAAAAGACATACACTTACACCAAGTAACACAAACACACAAGTACACCAAGTTACAAAGACGGAAACTGACACCAAGTAACAAAGACATACAATTACACCAAGTAACAAAGACACACACGTACACCAATTAACACAGCCACACACTGACACCAAGTAACAAAGACATACACTGACACCAAGTCACAAAGACATACACTGACACCCAGTAACAAAGACATGCACTGTTACCCAGGAACACAGACACACACTTACACCAAGTAACAAAGACATACACTGATATCCAGTAACACAGACACACACTTACACCAAGCAACACAGACATACACTGACACCAAGTAACAAAGACATACACAGACACCAAGTAACAAAGGCATACACTGACACCAAGTAACAAAGACATACACAGACACCAAGTAACAAAGGCACACACTTACACCAAGTAACACAGACAGACAATTACACCAAGTAACAAAGACATACACTTACACCAAGTATTTTGACATACACGGACACCAAGTAACAAAGACATACATTGATACCCAGTAACACAGACAGACAATTACACCAAGTAACAAAGACATACACTGACACCAAGTCACAAAGACACACACTGACACCCAATAGCAAAGACATACACTGACACCTAGTCACAAAGACATACACTGATACACAGTAACACAGACGCACACTTACACCAAGATACACAGACATACACTGACACCAAGTAACAAAGACATACACTGATACCCAGTAACACAGACACACACTTACACCACGTAACAAAGACATACACTTACACCAAGTAACACAAACACACACTTACACCAATTAACACAGCCATACACTGACACCAAGTAACAAAGACATACACTGACACCAAGTCACTAAGGCATACAATTACACCAAGTAACAAAGACACACACTTACACCAATTAACACAGCCATACACTGACACCAAGTAACAAAGACATACACTGACACCAAGTCACTAAGACATACACTGACACCCAGTAACAAAGACATACACTGACACCAAGTCACAAAGACATACACTGACACCAAGTAACAAAGACATACACTGATACCCAGTAGCACAGACACACACTTACACCAAGTAACCAAGACATAAGCTAACACCAAGTAACAAAGACATACACTTACACCTAGTGACACAGACATACACTGACACCAAGTAGCAAAGACATACAATTACACCAAGTAACAAAGACACACACTTACACCAAGTAACACAGACATACACTGACACCATGTAACAAAGACATGCACTGATACACAGTAAAACAGACACACACTTACACCAAGAAACAAAGACATACACTGATACCCAGTAGCACAGACACACACTTACACCAAGTAACCAAGACATAAGCTAACACCAAGTAACAAAGACATACACTTACACCTAGTGACACAGACATACACTGACACCAAGTAACAAAGACACACACTTACACCAAGTAGCACAGACATACACTGACACCCAGTAACAAAGACATGCACTGACATCCAGTAACAAAGACAAACACTGATACCAAGAAACAAAGACAGACACTGATACCCAGTAACAAAGACATACAATTGCACCAAGTAAAAAAGACATACACTGACACCAAGTAACAAAGACATACACTGATACCAAGTAACAGAGACACACACTTACTCCAAGTAACACAAACACACACTTACATCAAGTAACAAAGACATACACAGACACCAAGTAACAAAGACATACAATTACACCAGGTAACAAAGACACACTGGGCGGCACATTGGCACAGTCGTTAGCAGCCTCAAGCTCCAGTGACCCGGGCTCGATTCTGGGTAATGCCTGTGCGGAGCTTGCAAGTTCTGCCTGTGTCTGCGTGGCTTTCCTCCGGGTGCTCCGGTTTCCTCCCACAAGCCAAAAGACTTGCAGGTTGATAGGTATATTGGCCATTATAAATTGTCACTAGTATAGTTAGGTGGTAGGGAAATATAGAGACAGGTGGGGATGTTTGCTAGGAATATGGGATTAGTGTAGGATTAGTATAAATGGGTGGTTGATGTTCGGCACAGACTCGGTGGGCCGAAGGGCCTGTTTCAGTGCTGTATCTCTAATCTAATCTAATCTAATTACACCAAGTAACAAAGACACACACTTACTCCAAGTAACAAAGACATACACTGACACCAAGTAACAAAGACAGTCAATTACACCAAGTAACAAAGACATACACTTACACCAAGTATTTTGAGATACACTGACACCAAGTAACAAAGACATACACAGATACCCAGTAACACAGACACACACTTACACCAAGTTACACAGACACACACTGTCAACAAGTAACAAAGACATGCTCTGATACCCAGTAACACAGACACACACTTACACCAAGTAACTAAGACATACACTGACACCAAGTCACAAAGACATACACTGATACCCAGTAACACAGACACACACTTACACCAAGCAACACAGACATACACTGACACCAAGTAACAAAGACATGCTCTGATACCCAGTAACACAGACACACACTTACACCAAGTAACTAAGACATACACTGACACCCAGTAACACAGACACACACTTACACCAAGTAACAAAGACATCCACTGACACCAAGTAACAAAGACATACACTTACACCAAGTAACAAAGACAGACAATTACACCAAGTAACAAAGACATACACTTTCACCAATTATTTTGACATACACTGACACCAAGTAACAAAGACAGACACTGATACCCGGTAACACAGACACACACATACACCAAGTAACAAAGACATACACTGACACCAAGTCACAAAGACACACACAGACGCCCAGTAACAAAGACACACACTGACACCAAGTAACACAGACACACACTGACACCCAGTAACACAAACAAACACACTGACACCAAGTAACAAAGACATACACTGACACCAAGTAACAAAGACATACACTTACACCAAGTAACAAAGACAGACAATTACACCAAGTAACAAAGACATACACTTTCACCAATTATTTTGACATACACTGACACCAAGTAACAAAGACATACACTGATACCCGGTAACACAGACACACACATACACCAAGTAACAAAGACATACACTGACACCAAGTCACAAAGACACACACAGACGCCCAGTAACAAAGACACACACTGACACCAAGTAACACAGACACACACTGACACCCAGTAACACAAACAAACACACTGACACCAAGTAACAAAGACATACACTGACACCAATTCACAAAGACATACACTGATACCCAGTAACACAGACACACACTTACACCAAGCAACACAGACATACACTGACACCAAGTAACAAAGACATGCTCTGATACCCAGTAACACAGACACACACTTACACCAAGTAACACAGACATACACTGACACCAAGTAACAAAGACATACACTTACACCAAGTAACAAAGACAGACAATTACACCAAGTAACAAAGACATAGACTTACACCAATTATTTTGACATACACTGACACCAAGTAACAAAGGCATCCACTGACACCCACTAACAAAGACATACACTTACACCTAGTAACACAGACACACACTGACACCCAGTAACACAGACACACACATACACCAAGTAACACAGACATACACTGACACCAAGTAACAAAGACATACACTGACACCAAGTAACAAAGACATACACTTACACCAAGTAACAAAGACAGACAATTACACCAAGTAACAAAGACATACACTTACACCAATTATTTTGACATACACTGACACCAAGTAACAAAGACATACACTGATACCCGGTAACACAGACACACACTTACACCAAGTAACAAAGACATACACTGACACCAAGTCACAAAGACACACACTGACACCCAGTAACACAAACAAACAGACTGACACCAAGTGACAAAGACATACACTGACACCAAGTAACACAGGCACACACTGGGAGGTGGTGGGGGGACATTGGCGCAGTGGTTAGCACCGCAGCCTCATAGCTCCAGGGACCCGGGTTCGATTCTGGGTACTGCCTGTGCGGAGTTTGCAAGTTCTCCCTGTGTCTGCGTGGTTTTCCTCCGGGTGCTCCGGTTTCCACCCACATGCCAAAGACTTGCAGGTTGATAGGTTCATTGGCCATCATAATTTGTCCCTCGTATAGGTAAGTGATAGGTAAATATATAGGGATAGGTGGGGATGTGATAGGAATACGGGATTAGTGTAGGATTAGTATAAATGGGTTGTTGATGGTCGGCACAGACTCGGTGGACCGAAGGGCCTGTTTAGGTGCTGTATCTCTAAACTAAACTAAATACTGACACCAAGTGTCACAGACACAGACTGACACATAGTAACACAATCAAATACACACTGACACCCAGTAACACAGAGAAACACTGATACACAGTAACAAAGACATGCACTGACACCAAGTCACAAAGACATTCACTGATAACAAGTCACAAAGACATACACTGATGCCCAGTGACAAAGACACACACTTACACCAAGTAACACAGACATACACTGACACCAAGTAACAAAGACAGACAATTAAACCAAGTAACAAAGACATACACTTACACCAAGTATTTTGACATACACTGACACCAAGTAACAAAGACATACACTGATACCCAGTAACGCAGACACACACTTACACCCAGTAAAAAAGACATACACTGACACCAAGTCACAAAGACATACAAGGATACAAAGTCACAAAGACATACACTGACACCAAGTAACAAAGACACACACTTACACCAAGTAACACAGACATACACTGACACCAAGTAACAAAGACAGTCAATTACACCAAGTCACAAAGACATACACTTACACCAAGTATTTTGAGATACACTGACACCAAGTAACAAAGACATACACTGATACCCAGTGACACAGACACACACATACACCAAGTTACACAGACACACACTGACAACAAGTCACAAAGACTCAAACTGACACCCAGTAACGAAGACATACACTGACACCAAGTCACAGAGACATACACTGATACCCAGTAACACAGACACACACTTACACCAAGCAACACAGACATAAACTGACACCAAGTAACAAAGACATGCTCTGATACCCAGTAACACAGACACACACTTACACCAAGTAACTAAGACATACACTGACACCCAGTAACACAGACACACACTTACACCAAGTAACAAATACATCCACTGACACCCACTAACAAAGACATACACTTACACCTAGTAACACAGACACACACTGACACCCAGTAACACAGACACACACATACATCAAGTAACACAGACATACACTGACACCAAGTAACAAAGACATACACTGACACCAAGTAACAAAGACATACACTTACACCAAGTAACAAAGACAGACAATTACACCAAGTAACAAAGACATACACTTACACCAATTATTTTGACATACACTGACACCAAGTAACAAAGACATACACTGATACCCGGTAACACAGACACAAACTTACACCAAGTTACAAAGACATACACTGACACCATGTCACAAAGACACACACTGATACCAAGTCACAAAGACATACACTGATGCACAGTGACAAAGACACACACTTACACCAAGTAACACAGACAGACACTGACACCAAGTAACAAAGACCGACAATTACACCAAGTAACAAAGACATACACTTACACCAAGTATTTTGACAGGCACTGACACCAAGTAACAAAGACATACACTGATACCCAGTAACGCAGACACACACTTACACCCAGTAAAAAAGACATACACTGACACCAAGTCACAAAGACACACACTGACGCCCAGTAACAAAGACACACACTGACACCAAGTAACACAGACACACACTGACACCCAGTAACACAAACAAACACACTGACACCAAGTAACAAAGACATACACTGATACCCAGTAACGCAGACACACACTTACACCCAGTAAAAAAGACATACACTGACACCAAGTCACAAAGACATACACTGATACCAAGTCACAAAGACATACACTGATGACCATTAACACAGACACACACTGACACCAAGTAACGAAGACATACACTGACACCAAGTCACAAAGACATACACTGATACCCAGTAACACAGACACACACTTACACCAAGCCACACAGACATACACTGACACTAAGTAACAAAGACATGCTCTGATACCCAGTAACACAGACACACACTTACACCAAGTAACTAAGACATACACTGACACCCAGTAACACAGACACACACTTACTCCAAGTAACAAAGACATCCACTGACACCCACTAACAAAGACATACACTTACACCTAGTAACACAGACACACACTGACACCCAGTAACACAGACGCACACATACTTCAAGTAACACAGACATACACTGACACCAAGTAACAAAGACATACACTGACACCAAGTAACAAAGACATACAGTTACACCAAGTAACAAAGACAGTCAATTACACCAAGTAACAAAGACATACACTTACACCAATTATTTTGACATACACTGACACCAAGTAACAAAGACATACACTGATACCCGGTAACACAGACACACACTTACACCAAGTAACACAGACACACACTGACACCCAGTAACACAAACAAACACACTGACACCAAGTAACAAAGACATACACTGACACCAAGTCTCAAAGACATACACTGATACCCAGTAACACAAACAAACACACTGACACCTAGTAACACAGACATACACTGACACCAAGTCACAAAGACACACACTGACACCCAGTAACACAAACAAACACACTGACACCTAGTAACACAGACATACACTGACACCAAGTCACAAAGACACACACTGACGCACAGTAACAAAGACACACACTGACACCAAGTAACACAGACACACACTGACACCCAGTAGCACAAACAAACACACTGACACCAAGTAACAAAGACATACACTGACACCAAGTCACAAAGACATACACTGATACCCAGTAACACAGACACACACTTACACCAAGCAACACAGACATACACTGACACCAAGTAACAAAGACATGCTCTGATACCCAGTAACACAGACACACACTTACACCAAGTAACTAAGACATACACTGACACCCAGTAACACAGACACACACTTACACCAAGTAACAAAGGCATCCACTGACACCCACTAACAAAGACATACATTTACACCTTGTAACACAGACACACACTGACACCCAGTAAAAGAGACACACACATACACCAAGTAACACAGACATACACTGACACCAAGTAACAAAGACATACACTTACACCAAGTAACAAAGACAGACAATTACACCAAGTAACAAAGACATGCACTTACACCAATTATTTTGACATACACTGACACCAAGTAACAAAGTCATACACTGATACCCGGTAACACAGACACACACTTACACCAAGCAACACAGACATACACTGACACCAAGTAACAAAGACATGCTCTGATACCCAGTAACACAGACACACACTTACACCAAGTAACTAAGACATACACTGACACCCAGTAACACAGACACACACTTACACCAAGTAACAAAGACATCCACTGACACCCACTAACAAAGACATACACTTACACCTAGTAACAGAGACACACACTGACACCCAGTAACACAGACACACACATACATCAAGTAACACAGACATACACTGACACCAAGTAACAAAGACATACACTGACACCAAGTAACAAAGACATACACTTACACCAAGTAACAAAGACAGACAATTACACCAAGTAACAAAGACATACACTTACACCAATTATTTTGACATACACTGACACCAAGTAACAAAGACATACACTGATACCCGGTAACACAGACACACACTTACACCAAGTAACAAAGACATACACTGACACCAAGTCACGAAGACACACTGACGCCCAGTAACAAAGACACACACTGACACCAAGTAACACAGACACACACTGACACCCAGTAACACAAACAAACACACTGACACCAAGTAACAAAGACATACACTGACACCAAGTCACAAAGACATACACTGATACCCAGTAACACAGACACACACTTACACCAAGCAACACAGACATACACTGACACCAAGTAACGAAGACATGCTCTGATACCCAGTAACAAAGACACACACTTACACCAAGTAACTAAGACATACACTGACACCCAGTAACACAGACACACACTTACACCAAGTAACAAAGGCATCCACTGACACCCACTAACAAAGACATACACTTACACCTAGTAACACAGACACACACTGACACCCAGTAACACAGACACACACATACACCAAGTAACACAGACATACACTGACACCAAGTAACAAAGACATACACTTACGCCAAGTAACAAAGACAGACAATTACACCAAGTAACAAAGACATACACTTACACCAATTATTTTGACATACACTGACACCAAGTAACAAAGGCATCCACTGACACCCACTAACAAAGACATACACTTACACCTAGTAACACAGACACACACTGACACCCAGTAACACAGACACACACATACACCAAGTAACACAGACATACACTGACACCAAGTAACAAAGACATACACTTACACCAAGTAACAAAGACAGACAATTACACCAAGCAACAAAGACATACACTTACACCAATTATTTTGACATACACTGACACCAGGTAACAAAGGCATCCACTGACACCCACTAACAAAGACATACACTTACACCTAGTAACACAGACACACACTGACACCCAGTAACACAGACACACACATACTTCAAGTAACACAGACATACACTGACACCAAGTAACAAAGACATACACTGACACCAAGTAACAAAGACATACACTTACACCAAGTAACAAAGACAGTCAATTACACCAAGTAACAAAGACATACACTTACACCAATTATTTTGACATACACTGACACCAAGTAACAAAGACATACACTGATACCCGGTAACACAGACACACACTTACACCAAGTAACACAGACACACACTGACACCCAGTAACACAAACAAACACACTGACACCAAGTAACAAAGACATACACTGACACCAAGTCTCAAAGACATACACTGATACCCAGTAACACAAACAAACACACTGACACCTAGTAACACAGACATACACTGACACCAATTCACAAAGACACACACTGACACCCAGTAACACAAACAAACACACTGACACCTAGTAACACAGACATACACTGACACCAAGTCACAAAGACACACACTGACGCCCAGTAACAAAGACACACACTGACACCAAGTAACACAGACACACACTGACACCCAGTAACACAAACAAACACACTGACACCAAGTAACAAAGACATACACTGACACCAAGTCACAAAGACATACACTGATACCCAGTAACACAGACACACACTTACACCAAGCAACACAGACATACACTGACACCAAGTAACAAAGACATGCTCTGATACCCAGTAACACAGACACACACTTACACCAAGTAACTAAGACATACACTGACACCCAGTAACACAGACACACACTTACACCAAGTAACAAAGGCATCCACTGACACCCACTAACAAAGACATACATTTACACCTTGTAACACAGACACACACTGACACCCAGTAAAAGAGACACACACATACACCAAGTAACACAGACATACACTGACACCAAGTAACAAAGACATACACTTACACCAAGTAACAAAGACAGACAATTACACCAAGTAACAAAGACATACACTTACACCAATTATTTTGACATACACTGACACCAAGTAACAAAGTCATACACTGATACCCGGTAACACAGACACACACTTACACCAAGCAACACAGACATACACTGACACCAAGTAACAAAGACATGCTCTGATACCCAGTAACACAGACACACACTTACACCAAGTAACTAAGACATACACTGACACCCAGTAACACAGACACACACTTACACCAAGTAACAAAGACATCCACTGACACCCACTAACAAAGACATACACTTACACCTAGTAACACAGACACACACTGACACCCAGTAACACAGACACACACATACATCAAGTAACACAGACATACACTGACACCAAGTAACAAAGACATACACTGACACCAAGTAACAAAGACATACACTTACACCAAGTAACAAAGACAGACAATTACACCAAGTAACAAAGACATACACTTACACCAATTATTTTGACATACACTGACACCAAGTAACAAAGACATACACTGATACCCGGTAACACAGACACACACTTACACTAAGTAACAAAGACATACACTGACACCAAGTCACGAAGACACACACTGACGCCCAGTAACAAAGACACACACTGACACCAAGTAACACAGACACACACTGACACCCAGTAACACAAACAAACACACTGACACCAAGTAACAAAGACATACACTGACACCAAGTCACAAAGACATACACTGATACCCAGTAACACAGACACACACTTACACCAAGCAACACAGACATACACTGACACCAAGTAACGAAGACATGCTCTGATACCCAGTAACACAGACACACACTTACACCAAGTAACTAAGACATACACTGACACCCAGTAACACAGACACACACTTACACCAAGTAACAAAGGCATCCACTGACACCCACTAACAAAGACATACACTTACACCTAGTAACACAGACACACACTGACACCCAGTAACACAGACACACACATACACCAAGAAACACAGACATACACTGACACCAAGTAACAAAAACATACACTTACGCCAAGTAACAAAGACAGACAATTACACCAAGTAACAAAGACATACACTTACACCAATTATTTTGACATACACTGACACCAAGTAACAAAGGCATCCACTGACACCCACTAACAAAGACATACACTTACACCTAGTAACACAGACACACACTGACACCCAGTAACACAGACACACACATACACCAAGTAACACAGACATACACTTTCACCAAGTAACAAAGACATACACTTACACCAAGTAACAAAGACAGACAATTACACCAAGCAACAAAGACATGCACTTACACCAATTATTTTGACATACACTGACACCAAGTAACAAAGGCATCCACTGACACCCACTAACAAAGACATACACTTACACCTAGTAACACAGACACACACTGACACCCAGTAACACTGACACACACATACACCAAGTAACACAGACATACACTGACACCAAGTAACAAAGACATACACTTACACCAAGTAACAAAGACAGAAAATTACACCAAGTAACAAAGACATACACTTACACCAATTATTTTGACATACACTGACACCAAGTAACAAAGACATACACTGATACCCGGTAACACAGACACACATTTACACCAAGCAACACAGACATACACTGACACCAAGTAACAAAGACATGCTCTGATACCCAGTAACACAGACACACACTTACACCAAGTAACTAAGACATACACTGACACCCAGTAACACAGACACACACTTACACCAAGTAACAATGACATCCACTCACACCCACTAACAAAGACATACACTTACACCTAGTAACACAGACACACACTGACACCCAGTAACACAGACACACACATACATCAAGTAACACAGACATACACTGACACCAAGTAACAAAGACATACACTGACACCAAGTAACAAAGACATACACTTACACCAAGTAACAAAGACAGACAATTACACCAAGTAACAAAGACATACACTTACACCAATTATTTTGACATACACTGACACCAAGTAACAAAGACATACACTGATACCCGGTAACACAGACACACACTTACACCAAGTAACAAAGACATACACTGACACCAAGACACAAAGACACACACTGACGCCCAGTAACAAAGACACACACTGACACCAAGTAACACAGACACACACTGACACCCAGTAACACAAACAAACACACTGACACCAAGTAACAAAGACATACACTGACACCAAGTCACAAAGACATACACTGATTCCCAGTAACACAGACACACACTTACACCAAGCAACACAGACATACACTGACACCAAGAAACAAAGACATGCTCTGATACCCAGTAACACAGACACACACTTACACCAAGTAACTAAGACATACACTGACACCCAGTAACACAGACACACACTTACACCAAGTAACAAAGGCATCCACTGACACCCACTAACAAAGACATACACTTACACCTAGTAACACAGACACACACTGACACCCAGTAACACAGACAAACACATACACCAAGTAACACAGACATACACTGACACCAAGTAACAAAGACATACACTTACACCAAGTAACAAAGACAGACAATTACACCAAGTAACAAAGACATAGACTTACACCAATTATTTTGACATACACTGACACCAAGTAACAAAGTCATCCACTGACACCCACTAACAAAGACATACACTTACACCTAGTAACACAGACACACACTGACTCCCAGTAACACAGACACACACATACACCAAGTAACACAGACATACACTGACACCAAGTAACAAAGACATACACTGACACCAAGTAACAAAGACATACACTTACACCAAGTACCAAAGACAGACAATTACACCAAGTAACAAAGACATACACGTACACCAATTATTTTGACATACACTGACACCAAGTAACAAAGACATACACTGATACCCGGTAACACAGACACACACTTACACCAAGTAACAAAGACATACACTGACACCAAGTCACAAAGACACACACTGACACCCAGTAACAAAGACACACACTGACACCAAGTAACACAGACACACACTGACACCCAGTAACACAAACAAACAGACTGACACCAAGTAACAAAGACATACACTGACACCAAGTAACACAGGCACACACTGGGAGTTGGTGGGGGGACATTGGCTCAGTGGTTAGCACCGCAGCCTCACAGCTCCAGGGACCCGGGTTCGATTCTGGGTACTGCCTGTGCGGAGTTTGGAAGTTCTCCCTGTGTCTGCGTGGTTTTCCTCCGGGTGCTCCGGTTTCCTCCCACATGCCAAAGACTTGCAGGTTGATAGGTTCATTGGCCATCATAATTTGCCCCTAGTATAGGTAAGTGATAGGGAAATATATAGGGATAGGTGGGGATGTGATAGGAATACGGGATTAGTGTAGGATTAGTATAAATGGGTTGTTGATGGTCGGCACAGACTCGGTGGGCCGAAGGGCCTGTTTAAGTGCTGTATCTCTAAACTAAACTAAATACTGACACCAAGTGTCACAGACACAGACTGACACATAGTAACACAAACAAATACACACTGACACCCAGTAACACAGAGAAACACTGATACACAGTAACAAAGACATGCACTGACACCAAGTCACAAAGACATACACTGATAACAAGTCACAAAGACATACACTGTTGCCCAGTGACAAAGACACACTCTTACACCAAGTAACACAGGCATACACTGACACCAAGTAACAAAGACAGACAATTACACCAAGTAACAAAGACATACACTTACACCAAGTATTTTGACATACACTGACACCAAGTAACAAAGTCATACACTGATACCCAGTAACGCAGACACACACTTACACCCAGTAAAAAAGACATACACTGACACCAAGTCACAAAGACATACACTGATACCAAGTCACAAAGACATACACTGACACCAAGTAACAAAGACACACACTTACACCAAGTAACACAGACATACACTGACACCAAGTAACAAAGACAGTCAATTACACCAAGTAACAAAGACATACACTTACACCAAGTATTTTGAGATACACTGACACCAAGTAACAAAGACATACACTGATACCCAGTGACACAGACACACACATACACCAAGTTACACAGACACACACTGACAACAAGTCACAAAGACACAAACTGACACCCAGTAACGAAGACATACACTGACACCAAGTCACAAAGACATACACTGATACCCAGTAACACAGACACACACTTACACCAAGCAACACAGACATACACTGACACCAAGTAACAAAGACATGCTCTGATACCCAGTAACACAGACACACACTTACACCAAGTAACTAAGACATACACTGACACCCAGTAACACAGACACACAATTACACCAAGTAACAAAGACATCCACTGACACCCACTAACAAAGACATACACTGACACCTAGTAACACAGACACACACTGACACCCAGTAACACAGACAAACACATACATCAAGTAACACAGACATACACTGACACCAAGTAACAAAGACATACACTTACACCAAGTAACAAAGACAGACAATTACACCAAGTAACAAAAACATACACTTACACCAATTATTTTGACATACACTGACACCAAGTAACAAAGACATACACTGATACCCGGTAACACAGACACACACTTACACCAAGTAACAAAGACATACACTGACACCATGTCACAAAGACACACACTGACGCCCAGTAACAAAGACACACACTGACACCAAGTAACACAGACACACACTGACACCCAGTAACACAAACAAACACACTGACACCAAGTAACAAAGACATACACTGACACCAAGTAACAAAGACATACACTGACACCAAGTAACACAGACATACACTGACACCAAGTAACAAAGACAGACAATTACACCAAGTAACAAAGACATACACTTACACCAAGTATTTTGACATACACTGACACCAAGTAACAAAGACATACACTGATACCCAGTAACGCAGACACACACTTACACCCAGTAAAAAAGACATAAACTGACACCAATTCACAAAGACATACACTGATACCAAGTCACAAAGACATACACTGATGACCATTAACACAGACACACACTGACACCAAGTAACAAAGACATACACTGACACCAAGTAACAAAGACAGACAATGACACCAAGTAACAAAGACACACACTTACACCAAGTAACACAGACATACACTGACACCAAGTAACAAAGACAGTCAATTACACCAAGTAACAAAGACATACACTTACACCAAGTGTTTTGAGATACACTGACACCAAGTAACAAAGACATACACTGATACCCAGTAACACAGACACACACATACACCAAGTTACACAGACACACACTGACAACAAGTCACAAAGACACAAACTGACACCCAGTAACGAAGACATACACTGACACTAAGTAACAAAGACATGCTCTGATACCCAGTAACACAGACACACACTTACACCAAGTAACTAAGACATACACTGACACCCAGTAACACAGACACACACTTACACCAAGTAACAAAGACATCCACTGACACCCACTAACAAAGACATACACTTACACCTAGTAACACAGACACACACTGACACCCAGTAACACTGACACACACATACATCAAGTAACACAGACATACACTGACACCAAGTAACAAAGACATACACTGACACCAAGTAACAAAGACATACACTTACACCAAGTAACAAAGACAGACAATTACACCAAGTAACAAAGACATACACTTACACCAATTATTTTGACATACACTGACATCAAGTAACAAAGACATACACTGATACCCGGTAACACAGACACACACTTACACCAAGTAACAAAGACATACACTGACACCAAGTCACAAAGACACACACTGACGCCCATTAACAAAGACACACACTGACACCAAGTAACACAGAAACACACTGACACCCAGTAACACAAACAAACACACTGACACCAAGTAACAAAGACATACACTGACACCAAGTCACAAAGACATACACTGATACCCAGTAACACAGACACACACTTACACCAAGCAACACAGACATATACTGACACCAAGTAACAAAGACATGCTCTGATACCCAGTAACACAGACACACACTTACACCAAGTAACTAAGACATACACTGACACCCAGTAACACAGACACACACTTACACCAAGTAACAAAGGCATCCACTGACACCCACTAACAAAGACATACACTTACACCTAGTAACACAGACACACACTGACACCCAGTAACACAGACACACACATACACCAAGTAACACAGACATACACTGACACCAAGTAACAAAGACATACACTTACACCAAGTAACAAAGACAGACAATTACACCAAGTAACAAAGACATACACTTACACCAATTATTTTGACATACACTGACACCAAGTAACAAAGACATACACTGATACCCGGTAACACAGACACACACTTACACCAAGCAACACAGACATACACTGACACCAAGTAACAAAGACATGCTCTGATACCCAGTAACACAGACACACACTTACACCAAGTAACTAAGACATACACTGACACCCAGTAACACAGACACACACTTACACCAAGTAACAAAGACATCCACTGACACCCACTAACAAAGACATACACTTACACCTAGTAACACAGACACACACTGACACCCAGTAACACAGACACACACATACATCAAGTAACACAGACATACACTGACACCAAGTAACAAAGACATACACTGACACCAAGTAACAAAGACATACACTTACACCAAGTAACAAAGAAAGACAATTACACCAAGTAACAAAGACATACACTTACACCAATTATTTTGACATACACTGACACCAAGTAACAAAGACATACACTGATACCCGGTAACACAGACACACACTTACACCAAGGAACAAAGACATACACTGACACCAAGTCACAAAGACACACACTGACGCCCAGTAACAAAGACACACACTGACACCAAGTAACACAGACACACACTGACACCCAGTAACACAAACAAACACACTGACACCAAGTAACAAAGACATACACTGACACCAAGTCACAAAGACATACACTGATACCCAGTAACACAGACACACACTGACACCCAGTAACACAGACACACTCATACACCAAGTAACACAGACATACACTGACACCAAGTAACAAAGACATACACTTACACCAAGTAACAAAGACATACACTGATACCCAGTAACACAGACACACACTTACACCAAGCAACACAGACATACACTGACACCAAGTAACAAAGACATGCTCTGATACCCAGTAACACAGACACACACTTACACCAAGTAACTAAGACATACACTGACACCCAGTAACACAGACACACACTTACACCAAGTGACAAAGGCATCCACTGACACCCACTAACAAAGACATACACTTACACCTAGTAACACAGACACACACTGACACCCAGTAACACAGACACACACATACACCAAGTAACACAGACATACACTGACACCAAGTAACAAAGACATACACTTACACCAAGTAACAAAGACAGACAATTACACCATGTAACAAAGACATACACTTACACCAATTATTTTGACATACACTGACACCAAGTAACAAAGACATACACTGATACCCGGTAACACAGACACACACTTACACCAAGCAACACAGACATACACTGACACCAAGTAACAAAGACATGCTCTGATACCCAGTAACACAGACACACACTTACACCAAGTAACTAAGACATACACTGACACCCAGTAACACAGACACACACTTTCACCAAGTAACAAAGACATACACTGACACCAAGTAACAAAGACATACACTGATACCCAGTAACACAGTCACACATTTACACCAAGTAACACAGACATACACTGACACCAAGTAAAAAAGACATACACTTACACCAAGTATTTTGACATCCACTGACACCAAGTAACAAAGACATACACTGATACCAAGTAACACAGGCACACACTTACACCAAGAAACACAGACATACAATGACACCAATTAACAAAGACATGCACTGATACCCAGTAACGCAGACATACACTGACACCCAGTCACAAAGACATACACTGATACCAAGTAACAAAGACATACACTGATACCCAGTAACACAGACACACACTTACACCATGTAACACAGACATACACTGACACCAAGTAACAAAGACATACACTTACACCAAGTATTTTGACATCCACTGACATGCAAGTAACAAAGACATACACAGATATCCTGTAACACAGGCATACACTTACACCAAGTAACACAGACATACAATGACACCAAGTAACAAAGACATGCACAGATACCCAGTAACACAGACATAAACTGACACCCAGTCACAAAGACATACACTGATACCAAGTAACAAAGACATACACTGATACCCAGTAACACAGACGCACACTTACACCAAGTAACACAGACATACACTGTCACCAAGTAACAAAGACATACACTTACACCAAGTATTTAGACATTCACTGACACGAAGTAACAAAGACATACACTGATACCCAGTAACACAGGCACACACTTACACCAAGTAACACAGACATACAATGACACCAAGTAACAAAGACATGCACAGATACCCAGTAACACAGACATACACTGACACCCAGTAACAAAGACATACTCTGACACCCAGTAACACAGAGAAATACTGATACACAGTAACAAAGACATACACTGATACCAAGTAACACAGACGCACACTGTCACCCAGTAAAAAAGACAAACACTGACACCAGGTCACAAAGACATACACTGATACCAAGTCACAAAGACATACACTGATGCCCAGTAACAAAGACACACACTTACACCAAGTAACACAGACATACACTGACATCAAGTAACAAAGACAGACAATTACACCAAGTAACAAAGACATACACTTACACCAGGTATTTTGACATGCACTTACACCAAGTAACAAAGACACATACTTACACCAAGTAACACAGACATACATTGACACAAAGTAACAAAGACAGACAATTACACCAAGTAACAAAGACATACAATTACAGCAAGTATTTTGACATACACTGACACCAAGTAACAAAGACAGACACTGATACCAAGTAACACAGACACACACTTTCACCAAGTAACACAGACATACAATGACACCAAGTAACAAAGACATGCACTAATACCCAGTAACACAGACACACACTTACACCAAGTAACAAAGACAGACACTGATACCCAGTAACACAGACACACACTTGCACCAAGTAACAAAGACATACACTGACACCCAGTAACAAAGACATACACTGACACCCAGTAACACAGACACACACGGACACCAAGTAACAAAGACACACACTTACACCAAGTAACAAAGACACACACTGACACCCAGTAACACAAACACATACACTGACACCAAGTAACACAGACATACACTGACACCAAGTAACAAAGACATACACTGATACCCAGTAACACAGGCACACACGGGGTGGGGGGGGGGGGCACATTGGCGCAGTGGTTAGCACCGCAGCCTCACAGATCCAGGGACCCGGGTTCGTTTCAGGGTACTGCCTGTGCGGGGTTTGCAAGTTCTCCCTCTGTCTGCGTGGGTTTCCTCCCGGTGCTCCGGTTTCCTCCCACATGCCAAAGACTTGCAGGTTGATAGGTTAGTTGGCCATCATAATTTGCCCCTAGTATAGGTAAGTGATAGGGAAATATATAGGGATAGGTGGGGATGTGATAGGAATACGGGAATGGTGTAGGATTAGTATAAATGGGTTGTTGATGGTCGGCACAGACTCGGTGGGCCGAAAAGGCCTGTTTAACTGCTGTATCTCTAAACTAAACTAAATAATAACACCGAGTGTCACAGACACACACTGACACCCAGTAACACAAACAAACACACACTGACACCCAGTAACACAGAGAAACACTGATACACAGAAACAAAGACATGCACTGACACCAAGTAAAACAGACACACACTGACACACAGTAAAAATACCCTGACTCCAAGTCACAAAGACATACACTGATACCAAGTCACAAAGACATACACTGATGCCCAGTGACAAAGACACACACTTACACCAAGTAACACAGACGTGAACTGACACCAAGTAACAAAGACAGACAATTACACCAAGTAACAAAGACATACACTTACACCAAGTATTTTGACATACACTGACACCAAGTAACAAAGACATACACTGATACCCAGTAACGCAGACACACACTTACTCCCAGTAAAAAAGACATACACTGACACCAAGTCACAAGGACATGCACTGACACCAAGTCACAAAGACATACACTGATACCTAGTCACAAAGACATACACTGATGCCCAGTGACAAAGACACACACTTACACCAAGTAAAAAAGACATACACTGACACCAAGTCACAAAGACATGCACTGATACCAAGTCACAAAGACATATACTGATGACCAGTAACACAGACACACACTGACACCAAGGAACAAAGACATACACTGACACCAAGTAACAAAGACAGACAATTACACCAAGTAACAAAGACACAAACTTACACCAAGTAAAACAGACATACACTGACAGCAAGTAACAAAGACAGTCTATTACACCAAGTAACAAAGACATACACTTACACCAAGTATTTTGAGATACACTGACACCAAGTAACAAAGACATACACTGATACCTGGTAACACAGACACACACTTACACCAAGTAACACAGACAAACACTGACACCAAGTCACAAAGAGACACCCTGACACCCAGTAACGAAGACATACACTGACACCAAGTCACAAAGACATACACTGATACCCAGTAACACAGACACACACTTACACCAAGCAACACAGACATACACTGACACCAAGTAACAAAGACATGCTCTGATACCCAGTAACACAGAAACACACTTACACCAAGTAACTAAGACATACACTGACACCCAGTAACAAAGACACACACTTACACCAAGTAACAAAGGCATCCACTGACACCCACTAACAAAGACATACACTTACACCTAGTAACACAGACACACACTGACACCCATTAACACAGACACACACATACACCAAGTAACACAGACATACACTGACACCAAGTAACAAAGACATACACTGACACCAAGTAACAAAGACATACACTTACACCAAGTAACAAAGACAGGCAATTACACCAAGTAACAAAGATATACACTTACACCAATTATTTTGACATACACTGACACCAAGTAACAAAGACATACACTGATACCCGGTAACACAGACACACACTTACACCAAGTAACAAAGACATACACTGACACCAAGTCACAAAGACACACACTGACACCCAGTAACAAAGACACACACTGACACCAAGTAACATAGACACACACTGACACCCAGTAACACAAACAAACAGACTGACACCAAGTAACAAAGACATACACTGACACCAAGTAACACAGGCACACACTGGGAGGTGGTGGGGGGACATTGGCGCAGTGGTTAGCACCGCAGCCTCACAGCTCCAGGGACCCGGGTTCGATTCTGGGTACTGCCTGTGCGGAGTTTGCAAGTTCTCCCTGTGTCTGCGTGGTTTTCCTCCGGGTGCTCCGGTTTCCTCCCACATGCCAAAGACTTGCAGGTTGATAGGTTCATTGGCCATCATAATTTTGCCCCTAGTATAGGTAAGTGATAGGGAAATATATAGGGATAGGTGGGGATGTGACAGGAATACGGGATTAGTGTAGGATTAGTATAAATGGGTTGTTGATGGTCGGCACAGATTCGGTGGGCCGAAGGGCCTGTTTAAGTGCTGTATCTCTAAACTAAACTAAATATTGACACCAAGTGTCACAGACACAGACTGACACATAGTAACACAAACAAATACACACTGACACCCAGTAACACAGAGAAACACTGATACACAGTAACAAAGACATGCACTGACACCAAGTAAAACAGACACACACTGACACACAGTAAAAAGGACATACACCGACACCAAGTCACAAAGACATACACTGATACCAAGTCACAAAGACATACACTGATGCCCAGTGACAAAGACACACACTTACACCAAGTAACAAAGGCATCCACTGACACCCACTAACAAAGACATACACTTACACCTAGTAACACAGACACACACTGACACCCATTAACACAGACACACACATACACCAAGTAACACAGACATACACTGACACCAAGTAACAAAGACATACAATTACACCAAGTAACAAAGACATACACTTACACCAATTATTTTGACATACACTGACACCAAGTAACAAAGACATACACTGATACCCGGTAACACAGACACACACTTACACCAAGTAATAAAGACATACACTGACACCAAGTCACAAAGACATACACTGACGCCCAGTAACAAAGACACACACTGACACCAAGTAACACAGACACACACTGACACCCAGTAACACAAACAAACACACTGACACCAAGTAACAAAGACATACACTGACACCAAGTAACACAGGCACACACTGGGAGGTGGTGGGGGGACATTGGCGCAGTGGTTAGCACCGCAGCCTCACAGCTCCAGGGACCCGGGTTCGATTCTGGGTACTGCCTGTGCGGAGTTTGCAAGTTCTCCCTGTGTCTGCGTGGCTTTCCTCCGGGTGCTCCGGTTTCCTCCCACATGCCAAAGACTTGCAGGTTGATAGGTTAATGGGCCATTATAAATTGCCCCTAGTATAGGTAGGTGGTAGGGAAATATATAGGGACCGTTGGGGATGTGATAGGAATACGGGATTAGTGTAGGATTAGTATAAATGGGTTGTTGATGTTCGTCTCAGACTCGGTGGGCCGAAGGGCCTGTTTAAGTGCTGTATCTCCAAAATAAACTAAATACTGACACCAAGTGTCACAGACACAGACTGACACATAGTAACACAAACAAACACACACTGACACCCAGTAACACAGAGAAACACTGATACACAGTAACAAAGACATGCACTGACACCAAGTCACAAAGACATACACTGATACCAAGTCACAAAGACATACACTGATGCCCAGTGACAAAGACACACACTTACACCAAGTAACACAGACATACACTGACACCAAGTAACAAAGACAGACAATTACACCAAGTAACAAAGACATACACTTACACCAAGTATTTTGACATACACTGACACCAAGTAACAAAGACATACACTGATACCCAGTAACGCAGACACACACTTGCACCCAGTAAAAAAGACATACACTGACACAAAGTCACAAAGACATACACTGATGCCAAGTCACAAAGACATACACTGATGACCAGTAACACAGACACACAATGACACCAAGTAACAAAGGCATACACTGACACCAAGTAACAAAGACAGACAATGACACCAAGTAGCAAAGACACACACTTACACCAAGTAACACAGACACACACTGACACCAAGTAACAAAGACAGTCAATTACACCAAGTAACAAAGACATACACTTACACCAAGTATTTTGAGATACACTGACACCAAGTAACAAAGAGATACACTGATACCCAGTAACACAGACACACACATACACCAAGTAACACAGACACACACTGACACCAAGTCACAAAGACACACACTGACACCCAGTAACGAAGACATACACTGACACCAAGTCACAAAGACATACACTGATACCCAGTAACACAGACAGACACTTACACCAAGCAAGACAGACATACACTGACACCAAGTAACAAAGACATGCTCTGATACCCAGTAACACAGACACACACTTACACCAAGTAACTAAGACATACACTGACACCCAGTAACACAGACACACACTTACACCAAGTAACAAAGGCATCCACTGACACCCACTAACAAAGACACACACTTACACCTAGTAACACAGACACACACTTACACCGAGTAACACAGACACACACATACATCAATTAACACAGACATTCACTGACACCAAGTAACAAAGACATACACTTACACCAAGTATTTTGACATCCACTGACACGAAGTAACAAAGACATACACTGATACCCAGTAACACAGGCACACACTTACACGAAATAACACAGACATACAATGACACCAAGTAACAAAGACATGCACAGATACCCAGTAACACAGACATACACTGACACCCAGTAACACAGAGAAACACTGATACACAGTAACAAAGACATGCACTGATACCAAGTAACACAGACATACACTTTCACCAAGTAACACAGACATACAATGACACCAAGTAACAAAGACATGCACTGATACCCAGTAACACAGACACACACTTACACCAAGTAACAAAGACAGACACTGATACCCAGTAACACAGACACACACTTGCACCAAGTAACAAAGACATACACTGACACCCAGTAACAAAGCCATACACTGACACCCAGTAACACAGACACACACGGACACCAAGTAACAAAGACACACACTTACACCAAGTAACAAAGACACACACTGACACCCAGTAACACAAACACATACACTGACACCAAGTAACACAGACATACACTGACACCAAATAACAAAGACATACACTGATACCCAGTAACACAGGCACACACGGGGGCGGGGGGGGGGGGCACATTGGCGCAGTGGTTAGCACCGCAGCCTCACAGATCCAGGGACCCGGGTCCGTTTCAGGGTACTGCCTGTGCGGATTTTGCAAGTTCTCCCTCTGTCTGCGTGGGTTTCCTCCCGGTGCTCCGGTTTCCTCCCACATGCCAAAGACTTGCAGATTGATAGGTTAGTTGACCATTATATATTTCTCCTCGTACAGGTAGGTGGTAGCGAAATATATAGGGACCGGTGGGGATGTGATAGGAATACGGGATTAGTGTAGGATTAGTATAAATGGGTTGTTGATGGTCGGCACAGACTCGGTGGGCCGAAGGGCCTGTTTAAGTGCTGTATCTCTAAACTAAATACAGACACCTGGTGTCACAGACACACACTGACACCCAGTAACACAAACAAACACACACTGACACCCAGTAACACAGAGAAACACTGATACACAGTAAAAAAAGACATACACTGACACCAAGTAACACAGACACACACTGACACCCAGTAAAAAAGACATACACTGACACCAAGTAACAAAGACATACACTGATACCCAGTAACACAGTCACACATTTACACCAAGTAACACAGACATACACTGACACCAAGTAAAAAAGACATACACTTACACCAAGTATTTTGACATCCACTGACACCAAGTAACAAAGACATACACTGATACCAAGTAACACAGGCACACACTTACACCAAGTAACACAGACATACAATGACACCAAGTAACAAAGACATGCACTGATACCCAGTAACGCAGACATACACTGACACCCAGTCACAAAGACATACACTGATACCAAGTAACAAAGACATACACTGATACCCAGTAACACAGACACACACTTACACCATGTAACACAGACATACACTGACACCAAGTAACAAAGACATACACTGACACCAAGTATTTTGACATCCACTGACACCAAGTAACAAAGACATACACTGATATCCAGTAACACAGGCATACACTTACACCAAGTAACACAGACATACAATGACACCAAGTAACAAAGACATGCTCAGATACCCAGTAACACAGACATAAACTGACACCCAGTCACAAAGACATACACTGATACCAAGTAACAAAGACATACACTGATACCCAGTAACACAGACGCACACTTACACCAAGTAACACAGACATACACTGTCACCAAGTAACAAAGACATACACTTACACCAAGTATTTTGACATCCACTGACACGAAGTAACAAAGACATACACTGATACCCAGTAACACAGGCACACACTTACACCAAGTAAGACAGACATACAATGACACCAAGTAACAAAGACATGCACAGATACCCAGTAACACAGACATACACTGACACCCAGTAACAAAGACATACTCTGACACCCAGTAACACAGAGAAACACTGATACACAGTAACAAAGACATACACTGATACCAAGTAACACAGACACACACTGACACCCAGTAAAAAAGACAAACACTGACACCAGGTCACAAAGACAGACACTGATACCAAGTCACAAAGACATACACTGATGCCCAGTAACAAAGACATACACTTACACCAAGTAACGCAGACATACACTGACATCAAGTAACAAAGACAGACAATTACACCAAGTAACAAAGACATACACTTACACCAGGTATTTTGACATGCACTTACACCAAGTAACAAAGACACATACTTACACCAAGTAACACAGACATACATTGACAGAAAGTAACAAAGACAGACAATTACACCAAGGAACAAAGACATACAATTACACCAAGTATTTTGACATACACTGACACCAAGTAACAAAGACAGACACTGATACCAAGTAACACAGACACACACTTACACCAAGTAAGACAGACATACAATGACACCAAGTAACAAAGACATGCACAGATACCCAGTAACACAGACATACACTGACACCCAGTAACAAAGACATACTCTGACACCCAGTAACACAGAGAAACACTGATACACAGTAACAAAGACATACACTGATACCAAGTAACACAGACACACACTGACACCCAGTAAAAAAGACAAACACTGACACCAGGTCACAAAGACAGACACTGATACCAAGTCACAAATACATACACTGATGCCCAGTAACAAAGACACACACTTACACCAAGTAACACAGACATACACTGACATCAAGTAACAAAGACAGACAATTACACCAAGTAACAAAGACATACACTTACACCAGGTATTTTGACATGCACTTACACCAAGTAACAAAGACACATACTTACACCAAGTAACACAGACATACATTGACAGAAAGTAACAAAGACAGACAATTACACCAAGTAACAAAGACATACAATTACACCAAGTATTTTGACATACACTGACACCAAGTAACAAAGACAGACACTGATACCAAGTAACACAGACACACACTTTCACCAAGTAACACAGACATACAATGACACCAAGTAACAAAGACATGCACTGATACCCAGTAACACAGACACACAATTACACCAAGTAACAAAGACAGACACTGATACCAAGTAACACAGACACACACTTGCACCAAGTAACAAAGACATACACTGACACCCAGTAACAAAGACATACACTGACACCCAGTAACACAGACACACACGGACACCAAGTAACAAAGACACACACTTACACCAAGTAACAAAGACACACACTGACACCCAGTAACACAAACACATACACTGACACCAAGTAACACAGACATACACTGACACCAAGTAACAAAGACATACACTGATACCCAGTAACACAGGCACACACGGGGGGGGGGGGGGCACATTGGCGCAGTGGTTAGCACCGCAGCCTCACAGATCCAGGGACCCGGGTTCGTTTCAGGGTACTGCCTGTGCGGAGTTTGCAAGTTCTCCCTCTGTCTGCGTGGGTTTCCTCCCGGTGCTCCGGTTTCCTCCCACATGCCAAAACTTGCAGGTTGATAGGTCAGTTGGCCATCATAATTTGCTCCTCGTATAGGTAAGTGATAGGGAAATATATAGGGATAGGTGGGGATGTGATAGGAATACGGGAATGGTGTAGGATTAGTATAAATGGGTTGTTGATGGTCGGCACAGACTCGGTGGGCCGAAAAGGCCTGTTTAACTGCTGTATCTCTAAACTAAACTAAATAATGACACCTAGTGTCACAGACACACACTGACACCCAGTAACACAAACAAACACACACTGACACCCAGTAACACAGAGAAACACTGATACACAGAAACAAAGACATGCACTGACACCAAGTAAAACAGACACACACTGACACACAGTAAAAAGGACATACACTGACACCAAGTCACAAAGACATACACTGATACCAAGTCACAAAGACATACACTGATGCCCAGTGACAAAGACACACACTTACACCAAGTAACACAGACATACACTGACACCAAGTAACAAAGACAGACAATTACACCAAGTAACAAAGACATACACTTACACCAAGTATTTTGACATACACTGACACCAAGTAACAAAGACATACACTGATACCCAGTAACGCAGACACACACTTACTCCCAGTAAAAAAGACATACACTGACACCAAGTCACAAGGACATGCACTGACACCAAGTCACAAAGACATACACTGATGCCCATTGACAAAGACACACACTTACACCAAGTAAAAAAGACATACACTGACACCAAGTCACAAAGACATACACTGATACCAAGTAACAAAGACAGACAATTACACCAAGTAACAAAGACACACACTTACACCAAGTAACACAGACATACACTGACACCAAGGAACAAAGACATACACTGACACCAAGTAACAAAGACAGACAATTACACCAAGTAACAAAGACACACACTTACACCAAGTAACACAGACATACACTGACACCAAGTAACAAAGACAGTCAATTACACCAAGTAACAAAGACATACACTTACACCAAGTATTTTGAGATACACTGACACCAAGTAACAAAGACATACACTGATACCCAGTAACACAGACACACACTTACACCAAGTAACACAGACAAACACTGACACCAAGTCACAAAGAGACACCCTGACACCCAGTAACGAAGACATACACTGACACCAAGTCACAAAGACATACACTGATACCCAGTAACACAGACACACACTTACACCAAGCAACACAGACATACACTGACACCAAGTAACAAAGACATGCTCTGATACCCAGTAACACAGACACACACTTACACCAATTAACTAAGACATACACTGACACCCAGTAACACAGACACACACTTACACCAAGTAACAAAGACATCCACTGACACCCACTAACAAAGACATACACTTACACCTAGTAACACAGACACACACTGACACCCAGTAACACAGACACACACATACAGCAAGTAACACAGACATACACTGACACCAAGTAACAAAGACATACACTGACACCAAGTAACAAAGACATACACTTACACCAAGTAACAAAGACAGACAATTACACCAAGTAACAAAGACATACACTTACACCAATTATTTTGACATACACTGACACCAAGTAACAAAGACATACACTGATACCCGGTAACACAGACACACACTCAAACCAAGTAACAAAGACATACACTGACACCAAGTCACAAAGACACAAACTGACACCCAGTAACAAAGACACACACTGACACCAAGTAACACAGACACACACTGACACCCAGTAACACAAACAAACAGACTGACACCAAGTAACAAAGACATACACTGACACCAAGTAACACAGGCACACACTGGGAGGTGGTGGGGGGACATTGGCGCAGTGGTTAGCACCGCAGCCTCACAGCTCCAGGGACCCGGGTTCGATTCTGGGTACTGCCTGTGCGGAGTTTGCAAGTTCTCCCTGTGTCTGCGTGGTTTTCCTCCGGGTGCTCCGGTTTCCTCCCACATGCCAAAGACTTGCAGGTTGATAGGCTCATTGGCCATCATAATTTTGCCCCTAGTATAGGTAAGTGATAGGGAAATATATAGGGATAGATGTGGATGTGACAGGAATACGGGATTAGTGTAGGATTAGTATAAATGGGTTGTTGATGGTCGGCACAGACTCGGTGGGCCGAAGGGCCTGTTTAAGTGCTGTATCTCTAAACTAAACTAAATACTGACACCAAGTGTCACAGACACAGACTGACACATAGTAACACAAACAAATACACACTGACACCCAGTAACACAGAGAAACACTGATACACAGTAACAAAGACATGCACTGACACCAAGTCACAAAGACATACACTGATACCAAGTCACAAAGACATACACTGATGCCCAGTGACAAAGACACACACTGACACCCAGTAACACAGACACACACTTACACCTAGTAACACAGACACAAACTGACACCCAGTAACACAGACACACACATACATCAAGTAACACAGACATACACTGACACCAAGTAACAAAGACATACACTTACACCAAGTAACAAAGACATACACTTACACCAATTATTTTGACATACACTGACACCAAGTAACAAAGACATACACTGATACCCGGTAACACAGACACACACTTACACCAAGTAACAAAGACATACACTGACACCAAGTCACAAAGACACACACTGACGCCCAGTAACAAAGACACACACTGACACCAAGTAACACAGACACACACTGACACCCAGTAACACAAACAAACACACTGACACCAAGTAACAAAGACATACACTGACACCAAGTAACACAGGTACACACTGGGAGGTGGTGGGGGGACATTGGCGCAGTGGTTAGCACCGCAGCCTCACAGCTCCAGGGACCCGGGTTCGATTCTGGGTACTGCCTGTGCGGAGTTTGCAAGTACTCCCTGTTTCTGCTTGGCTTTCCTCCGGGTGCTCCGGTTTCCTCCCACATGCCAAAGACTTGCAGGTTGATAGGTTAATGGGCCATTATAAATTGCCCCTAGTATAAGTAGGTGGTAGGGAAATATATAGGGACCGGTGGGGATGTGATAGGAATACGGGCTTTGTGTAGGATTAGTATAAATGGGTTGTTGATGTTCGTCACAGACTCGGTGGGCCGAAGGGCCTGTTTAAGTGCTGTATCTCCAAACTAAACTAAATACTGACACCAAGTAACACAGACACAGACTGACACATAGTAACACAAACAAACACACACTGACACCCAGTAACACAGAGATACACTGATGCCCAGTGACAAAGACACACACTTACACCAAGTAACACAGACATACACTGACACCAAGTAACAAAGACAGACAATTACACCAAGTAACAAAGACATACACTTACACCAAGTATTTTGACATACACTGACATCAAGTAACAAAGACATACACTGATACCCAGTAACGCAGACACACACTTGCACCCAGTAAAAAAGACATACACTGACACAAAGTCACAAAGACATACACTGATGCCAAGTCACAAAGACATACACTGATGACCAGTAACACAGACACACAATGGCACCAAGTAACAAAGACATACACTGACACCAAGTAACAAAGACAGACAATGACACCAAGTAGCAAAATCACACACTTACACCAAGTAACACAGACACACACTGACACCAAGTAACAAAGACAGTCAATTACACCAAGTAACAAAGACATACACTTACACCAAGTATTTTGAGATACACTGACACCAAGTAACAAAGACATACACTGATACCCAGTAACACAGACACACACATACACCAAGTAAAACAGACACACACTGACACGAAGTCACAAAGACACACACTGACACCCAGTAACGAAGACATACACTGACACCAAGTCACAAAGACATACACTGATACCCAGTAACACAGACAGACACTTACACCAAGCAACACAGACATACACTGACACAAAGTAACAAAGACATGCTCTGATACCCAGTAACACAGACACACACTTACACCAAGTTTTTAAGACATACACTGACACCCAGTAACACAGACACACACTTACACCAAGTAACAAAGACATCCACTGACACCCACTAACAAAGACATACACTTACACCTAGTAACACAGACACACACTGACACCCAGTAACACAAACAAACACACAATGACACCCAGTAACACAGAGAAACACTGAGACACAGTAACAAAGACATACACTGACACCAAGTAACACAGACATACACTGACACCAAGTAACAAAGACAGACAATTACAACAAGTAACAAAGACATACACTTACACCAAGTATTTTGACATACACTGACACCAAGTAACAAAGACATACTCTGATACCCAGTAACGCAGACACACACTTACACCCAGTAACACAGACACACACTGACACCAAGTAACAAAGACATACACTGATACCAAGTAACAAAGACATACACTTACACCAAGTAACAAAGACACACACTGATACCCAGTAACGCAGACACACACTTACACCCAGTAAAAAAGACATACACTGACACCAAGTCACAAAGACATACACTGATACCAAGTCACAAAGACATACACTGATGCCCAGTAACACAGACACACACTGACACCAAGTAACAAAGATATACACTGACACCAAGTAACAAAGACATACACTTACACCAAGTAACAAAGACACACACTTACACCAAGTAACACAGACATACACTGACACCAAGTAACAAAGACAGACAATTACACCAAGTAACAAAGACATACACTTACACCAAGTATTTTGACATCCACTGACACCAAGTAACAAAGACATACACTGATACCCAGTAGCACAGGCACACACTTACACCAAGCAACACCGACAAACACTGACACCAAGTAACAAAGACATGCTCTGATACCCAGTAACACAGACACACACTTACACCAAGTAACTAAGACATACACTGACACCCAGTAACACAGACACACACTTACACCAAGTAACAAAGACATCCACTGACACCCACTAACAAAGACATACACTTACACCTAGTAACACAGACACACACTGACACCCAGTAACACAGACACACACATACAGCAAGTAACACAGACATGCACTGACACCAAGTAACAAAGACATACACTGACACCAAGTAACAAAGACATACACTGATACCCGGTAACACAGACACACACTTACACCAAGTAACAAAGACATACACTTACACCAATTATTTTGACATACACTGACGCCCAGTAACAAAGACACACACTGACACCAAGTAACACAGACACACACTGACACCCAGTAACACAAACAAACACACTGACACCAAGTAACAAAGACATACACTGACACCAAGTAACACAGGCACACACTGGGAGGTGGTGGGGGGACATTGGCGCAGTGGTTAGCACCGCAGCCTCACAGCTCCAGGGACCCGGGTTCGATTCTGGGTACTGCCTGTGCGGAGTTTGCAAGTTCTCCCTGTGTCTGCGTGCGTTTCCTCCCGGTGCTCCGGTTACCTCCCACATGCCAAAGACTTGCAGGTTGATAGGTTAATTGGCCTTCATAAATTGCCCCCAGTATTGGTAGGAGGTAGGGAAATATATAGGGATTGGTGCGGATGTGATAGGAATACGGGATTAGTGTAGGATGAGTATCAATGGGTGGTTGATGGTCGGCACACACTCGGTGGGCCGAAGTGCCTGTTTAAGTGCTGTATCTCTAAACTAAACTAAATACTGACACCAAGTGTCACAGACACAGACTGACACATAGTAACACAAACAAACACACACTGACACCCAGGAACACAGAGAAACACTGATACACAGTAACAAAGACATGCACTGACACCAAGTCACAAAGACATACACTGATACCAAGTCACAAAGACATACACTGATGCCCAGTGACAAAGACACACACTTACAACAAGTAACACAGACATACTCTGACACCAAGTAACAAAGACAGACAATTACACCAAGTAACAAAGACATACAGTTACACCAAGTATTTTGACATATACTGACACCAAGTAACAAAGACATACACTGATACCCAATAACGCAGACACACACTTACACCCAGTAAAAAAGACATACACTGACACCAAGTCACAAAGACATACACTGATGACCAGTAACACAGACACACACTGACACCAAGTAACAAAGACATACAATTACACCAAGTAGCAAAGCACACACTTACACCAAGTAACACAGACATACACTGACACCAAGTAACAAAGACAGTCAATTACACCAAGTAACAAAGACATACACTGACACCAAGTATTTTGAGATACACGGACACCAAGTAACAAAGACATACACTGATACCCAGTAACACAGACACACACATACACCAAGTAACACAGACACACACTGACACCATGTCACAAAGACACACACTGACACCCAGTAACGAAGACATACACTGACACCAAGTCACAAAGACATACACTGATACCCAGTAACACAGACACACACTTACACCAAGCAACACAGACATACACTGACACCAAGTAACAAAGACATGCTTTGATACCCAGTAACACAGACACACACTTACACCAAGTAACTAAGACATACACTGACACCATGTAACACAGACACACACTTACACCAAGTAACAAAGACATCCACTGACACCCACTAACAAAGACATACACTTACATCTAGTAACACAGACACACACTGACACCCAGTAACACAGACACACACATACATCAAGTAACACAGACATTCACTGACACCAAGTAACAAAGACACACACATACACCAAGTAACAAAGACAGACAATTACACCAAGTAACAAATACATACACTAACACCAATTATTTTGTTTGAGCTCTCTTTCTCTAACCTAAACTAAATACTGACACCTAGTGTCACAGACACACACTGACACCCAGTAACACAAACAAACACACACTGACACCCAGTAACACAGAGAAACACTGAGACACAGTAACAAAGACATACACTGACACCAAGTAACACAGACATACACTGACACCAAGTAACAAAGACAGACAATTACACCAAGTAACAAAGACATACACTTACACCAAGTATTTTGACATACACTGACACCAAGTAACAAAGACATACACTGATACCCAGTAACGCAGACACACACTTACACCCAGTAACACAAACACACACTGACACCAAGTAACAAAGACATACACTGACACCAAGTAACAACGACATACCCTTACACCAAGTAACAAAGACACATACTGATACCCAGTAACGCAGACAAACACTTACACCCAGTAAAAAAGACAGACAATGACACCAAGTCACAAATACATACACTGATACCAAGTCACAAAGACATACAATGATGCCCAGTAATACAGACACACACTGACACCAAGTAACAAAGATATACACTGACACCAAGTAACAAAGACATACACTTACACCAAGTAACAAAGACACACACTTACACCAAGTAACACAGACATACACTGACACCAAGTAACAAAGACAGACAATTACACCAAGTAACAAAGATATACACTTAGACCAAGTATTTTGACATCCACTGACACCAAGTAACAAAGACATACACTGATACCCAGTAGCACAGGCACACACTTACACCAAGCAACACAGACATACACTGACACCAAGTAACAAAGACATGCTCTGATACCCAGTAACACAGACACACACTTACACAAAGTAACTAAGACATACACTGACACCCAGTAACACAGACACACACTTACACCAAGTAACAAAGACATCCACTGACACCCACTAACAAAGACATACACTTACACCTAGTAACACAGACACACACTGACACCCAGTAACACAGACATACACTGACACCAAGTAACAAAGACATACACTTACACCAAGTATTTTGACATCCACTGACACGAAGTAGCAAAGACATACACTGATACCCAGTAACACAGGCACACACTTACACCAAGTAACACAGACATACAATGACACCAAGTAACAAAGACATGCACAGATACCCAGTAACACAGACATACACTGACACCCAGTAACAAAGACATACTCTGACACCCAGTAACACAGAGAAACACTGATACACAGTAACAAAGACATACACTGATACCAAGTAACACAGACACACACTGACACCCAGTAAAAAAGACAAACACTGACACCAGTTCACAAAGACATACACTGATACCAAGTCACAAAGACATACACTGATGCCCAGTAACAAAGACACACACTTACACCAAGTAACACAGACATACACTGACATCAAGTAACAAAGACAGACAATTACACCAGGTAACAAAGACATACACTTACACCAGGTATTTTGACATACACTGACACCAAGTAACAAAGACATACACTGATACCCAGTAACGCAGACACACACTTACACCCAGTAACACAGACACACACTGACACCAAGAAACAAAGACATACACTGACACCAAGTAACAAAGACATACACTGACACCAAGTAACACAGACACACACTGACACCCAGTAAAAAAGACATACACTGACACCAAGTCACAAAGACATACTCTGAGACCAAGTCACAAAGACATACCCTGATGCCCTGTAACACAGACACACATTGACACCAAGTAGCAAAGACATACACTGACACCAAGTAACAAAGACATGCACTTACACCAAGTAACAAAGACACATACTTACACCAAGTAACACAGACATACATTGACACCAAGTAACAAAGAAAGACAATTACACCAAGTAACAAAGACATACACTGATACCAAGTAACACAGACACACACTTTCACCAAGTAACACAGACATACAATGACACCAAGTAACAAAGACATGCACTGATACCCAGTAACACAGGCACACACTTGCACCAAGTAACAAAGACATACACTGACACCCAGTAACAAAGACATACACTGACACCCAGTAACACAGACACACTTACACCAAGCAACACAGACACACACTGACACCCAGTAACACAAACAAACAGACTGACACCAAGTAACAAAGACATACACTGACACCAAGTAACACAGGCACACACTGGGAGGTGGTGGGGGGACATTGGCGCAGTGGTTAGCACCGCAGCCTCACAGCTCCAGGGAACCGGGTTCGATTCTGGGTACTGCCTGTGCGGAGTTTGCAAGTTCTCCCTGTGTCTGCGTGGTTTTCCTCCGGGTGCTCCGGTTTCCTCCCACATGCCAAAGACTTGCAGGTTGGTAGGTTAATTGGCCATCATAATTTGCCCCTCGTATAGCTAAGTGATAGGGAAATATATAGGGATAGGTGGGGATGTGATAGGAATACGGGATTAGTGTAGGATTAGTATAAATGGGTTGTTGATGGTCGGCACAGACTCGGTGGGCCGAAGGGCCTGTTTAAGTGCTGTATCTCTAAACTAAACTAAATACTGACACCAAGTGTCACAGACACAGACTGACACATAGTAACACAAACAAACTCACACTGACACCCAGTAACAAAGCCATACACTGACACCAAGTAACAAAGACAGACAATTACACCAAGTAACAAAGACATACACTTACACCAAGTATTTTGACATACACTGACACCAAGTAACAAAGACATACACTGATACCCAGTAACGCAGACACACTCTTACACCCAGTAAAAAAGACATACACTGACACCAAGTCACAAAGACATACACTGATACCAAGTCACAAAGACATACACTGATGACCAGTAACACAGACACACACTGACACCAAGTAACAAAGACATACACTGACACCAAGTAACAAAGACAGACAATTACACCAAGTAACAAAGACACACACATACACTAAGTAACACAGACATACACTGACACCAAGTAACAAAGACAGTCAATTACACCAAGTAACAAAGACATACACTTACACCAAGTATTTTGAGATACACTGACACCAAGTAACAAAGACATACACTGATACCCAGTAACACAGACACTCACATACACCAAGTTACACAGACACACACTGACACCAAGTCACAAAGACACAAACTGACACCCAGTAACGAAGACATACACTGACACCAAGTCACAAAGACATACACTGATACACAGTAACACAGACACACTCTTACACCAAGCAACACAGACAGACACTGACACCAAGTAACAAAGACATGCTCTGATACCCGGTAACACAGACACACACTTACACCAAGTAACTAAGACATACACTGACACCCAGTAACACAGACACACACTTACACCAAGTAACAAAGACATCCACTGACACCCACTAACAAAGACATACACTTACACCTAGTATCACAGACACACACTGACACCCAGTAACACAGACACACACATACATCAAGTAACACAGACATACACTGACACCAGGTAACAAAGACATACACTGACACCAAGTAACAAAGGCATACACTTACACCAATTAACAAAGACAGACAATTACACCAAGTAACAAAGACATACACTTGCACCAATTATTTTGACATACACTGACACCAAGTAACAAAGACATACACTGATACCCGGTAACACAGACACTCACTTATACCAAGTAACAGACATACACTGACACCAAGTCACAAAGACACACACTGACGCCCAGTAACAAAGACACACACTGACACCAAGTAACACAGTCACACACTGACACCCAGTAACACAAACAAACACACTGACACCAAGTAACAAAGACATACACTGACACCAAATAACACAGGCACATACTGGGAGGTGGTGGGGGGACATTGGCGCTGTGGTTAGCACCGCAGCCTCACAGCTCCAGGGACCCGGGTTCGATTCTGGGTACTGCCTGTGCGGCGTTTGCAAGTTCTCCCTGTGTCTGCGTGGCTTTCCTCCGGGTGCTCCGGTTTCCTCCCACATGCCAAAGACTTGCAGGTTGATAGGTTAATGGGCCATTATAAATTGCCCCAAGTATAGGTAGGTGGTAGGGAAATATATAGGGACCGGTGGGGATGTGATAAGAATACGGGATTAGTGTAGGATTAGTATAAATGGGTTGTTGATGTTCGGCACAGACTCGGTGGGCCGAAGGGCCTATTTAAGTGCTGTATCTCTAAACTAAACTAAATACTGACACCAAGTGTCACAGACACAGACTGACACATAGTAACACAAACAAACACACACTGAGACCCAGTAACACAGAGAAACACTGATACACAGTAACAAAGACATGCACTGACACCAAGTCACAAAGACATGCAATGATACCAAGTCACAAAGACATACACTGATGCCCAGTGACAAAGACATACACTGATGCCCAGTGACAAAGACACACACTTACATTTGAAAAAAAGACATACACTTACACCAAGTAACACAGACAGACACTGACACCAAGTAACAAAGACATACACTGATACCCAGTAACGCAGACACACACTTGCACCCAGGAAAAAAGACATACACTGACACCAAGTCACAAGGACATGCACTGACACCAAGTCACAAAGCATACACTGATACCAAGTCACAAAGACATACACTGATGCCCAGTGACAAAGACACACACTTACATCAAGAAAAAAAGACATACACTGACACCAAGTCACAAAGACATACACTGATACCAAGTCACAAAGACATATACTGATGACCAGTAACACAGACACACACTGACACCAAGGAACAAAGACATACACTGACACCAAGTAACAAAGACAGACAATTACACCAAGTAACAAAGACACACACTTACACCAGGTAACACAGACATACACTGACACCAAGTAACAAAGACAGTCAATTACACCAAGTAACAAAGACATACACTTACACCAAGTATTTTGAGATACACTGACACCAAGTAACAAAGACATACACTGATGCCCAGTAACACAGACACACACTGACACCAAGTAACACAGACATACACTGACACCAAGTCACAAAGAGACACCCTGACACCCAGTAACGAAGACATACACTGACACCAAGTCACAAAGACATCCACTGACACCCAGTAACACAGACACACACATACACCAAGCAACACAGACATACACTGACACCAAGTAACAAAGACATGCTCTGATACCCAGTAACACAGACACACACTTACACCAAGTAACTAAGACATACACTGACACCCAGTAACACAGACACACACTTACACCAAGTAACAAAGACATACACTTACACCTAGTAACACAGACACACAAAGACACCCAGTAACACAGACACACACATACACCAAGTAACACAGAGATACACTGACACCAAGTAGCAAAGACATACACTGACACCAAGTAACAAAGACATACACTTACACCAAGTAACAAAGACAGACAATTACACCAAGTAACAAAGACATACACTTACACCAATTATTTTGACATACACTGACATCAAGTAACAAAGACATACACTGATACCCGGTAACACAGACACACACTTACACCAAGTAACAAAGACATACACTGACACCAAGTCACAAAGACACACACTGACACCCAGTCACAAAGACACACACTGACACCAAGTAACACAGACACACACTGACACCCAGTAACACAATACAAACAGACTGACACCAAGTAACAAAGACATACACTGACACCAAGTAACAAAGACGGACAATTACACCAAGTAACAAAGACACACACATACACCAAGTAACACAGACATACACTGACACCAAGTAACAAAGACAGTCAATTACACCAAGTAACAAAGACATACACTTACACCAAGTATTTTGAGATACACTGACACCAAGTAACAAAGACATGCACTGATACCCAGTAACACAGACACACACATACACCAAGTTACACGGACACACACTGACACCAAGTCACAAAGACACAAACTGACACCCAGTAACGAAGACATACACTGACACCAAGTCACAAAGACATACACTGATACCCAGTAACACAGACACACACTGACACCCAGTAACACAGACACACACATACATCAAGTAACACAGACATACACTGACACCAGGTAACAAAGACATACACTGACACCAAGTAACAAAGACATACACTTACACCAAGTAACAAAGACAGACAATTACACCAAGTAACAAAGACATACACTTGCACCAATTATTTTGACATACACTGACACCAAGTAACAAAGACATACACTGATACCCGGTAACACAGACACTCACTTACACCAAGTAACAAAGACATACACTGACACCAAGTCACAAAGACACACACTGACGCCCAGTAACAAAGACACACACTGACACCAAGTAACACAGACACACACTGACACCCAGTAACACAAACAAACACACTGACACCAAGTAACAAAGACATACACTGACACCAAATAACACAGGCACACACTGGGAGGTGGTGGGGGGACATTGGCGCAGTGGTTAGCACCGCAGCCTCACAGCTCCAGGGACCCGGGTTCGATTCTGGGTACTGCCTGTGCGGAGTTTGCAAGTTCTCCCTTTGTCTGCGTGGGTTTCCTCCGGGTGCTCCGGTTTCCTCCCACATGCCAAAGACTTGCAGGTTGATAGGTTAATGGGCCATTATAAATTGCCCCAAGTATAGGTAGGTGGTAGGGAAATATATAGGGACCGGTGGGGATGTGATAGGAATACGGGATTAGTGTAGGATTAGTATAAATGGGTTGTTGATGTTCGGCACAGACTCGGTGGGCCGAAGGGCCTATTTAAGTGCTGTATCTCTAAACTAAACTAAATACTGACACCAAGTGTCACAGACACAGACTGACACATAGTAACACAAACAAACACACACTGACACCCAGTAACACAGAGAAACACTGATACACAGTAACAAAGACATGCACTGACACCAAGCCACAAAGACATACACTGATACCAAGTCACAATGACATACACTGATGCCCAGTGACAAAGACACACACTTACACCAAGTAACACAGACATACACTGACACCAAGTAACAAAGACAGACAATTACACCAAGTAACAAAGACATACACTTACACCAAGTATTTTGACATACACTGAAACCAAGTCACAAAGAGATACACTGATACCCAGTAACGCAGACACACACTTACACCCAGTAAAAAAGACATACACTGACACCAAGTCACAAGGACATGCACGGACACCAAGTCACAAAGACATACACTGATACCAAGTCACAAAGAAATACACTGATGCCCAGTGACAAAGACACACACTTACATCAAGTAAAAAAGACATACACTGACAACAAGTCACAAAGACATACACTGATGCCAAGTCACAAAGACATATACTGATGACCAGTAACACAGACACACACTGACACCAAGGAACAAAGACATACACTAACACCAAGTAACAAAGACAGACAATTACACCAAGTAACAAAGACACACACTTACACCAAGTAACACAGACATACACTGACACCAAGTAACAAAGACAGTCTATTACACCAAGTAACAAAGACATACACTTCCACCAAGTATTTTGAGATACACTGACACCAAGTAACAAAGACATACACTGATACCCAGTAACACAGACACACACTTACACCAAGTAACACAGACATACACTGACACCAAGTCACAAAGAGACACCCTGACACCCAGTAACGAAGACATACACTGACACCAAGTCACAAAGACATACACTGACACCCAGTAACACAGACACACACTTACACCAAGTAACAAAGACATACACTTACACCTAGTAACACAGACACACACTGACACCCAGTAACACAGACACACACTTACACCACTTAACAAAGACATACACTGACACCAAGTAACAAAGACATACACTTACACCAAGTAACAAAGACAGACAATTACACCAAGTAACAAAGACATACACTTACACCAATTATTTTGACATACACTGACACCAAGTAACAAAGACATACACTGATACCCGGTAACACAGACACACACTTACACCAAGTAACAAAGACATACACTGACACCAAGTCACAAAGACACACACTGACACCCAGTAACAAAGACACACACTGACACCAAGTAACACAGACACACACTGACACCCAGTAACACAAACAAACAGACTGACACCAAGTAACAAAGACATACACTGACACCAAGTAACACAGGCACACACTTACACCAAGTAACACAGACATACACTGACACCAAGTAACAAAGACAGACAATTACACCAAGTAACAAAGACATACACTTACACCAAGTATTTTGACATACACTGACACCAAGTAACAAAGACATACACTGACACCAAGTAACAAAGACAGACAATTACACCAAGTAACAAAGACACACACTTACACCAAGTAACACAGACACACACTGACACCAAGTAACAAAGACAGTCAATTACACCAAGTAACAAAGACATACACTTACACCAAGTATTTTGAGATACACTGACACCAAGTAACAAAGACATACACTGATACCCAGTAACACAGACACACACATACACCAAGTTACACAGACACACACTGACTCCAAGTCACAAAGACACAAACTGACACCCAGTAACGAAGACATACACTGACACCAAGTCACAAAGACATACACTGATACCCAGTAACACAGACACACACTTACACCAAGCAACACAGACATACACTGACACCAAGTAACAAAGACAGGCTCTGATACCCAGTAACACAGACACACACTTACACCAAGTAACTGAGACATACACTGACACCCAGTAACACAGACACACACTTACACCAAGTAACAAAGACATCCACTGACACCAAGTCACAAAGACATACACTGATACCCAGTAACACAGACACACACTTACACCAAGCAACACAGACTGACACTGACACCAAGTAACAAAGACATGCTCTGATACCCAGTAACACAGACACACACTTACACCAAGTAACTAAGACATACACTGACACCAAGTAACAAAGACATACACTTACACCAAGTAACAAAGACACACACTGATACCCAGTAACGCAGACACACACTTGCACCCAGTAAAAAAGACATACACTGACACCAAGTCACAAAGACACACACTGACACCCAGTAACAAAGACACACACTTACACCAAGTAACACAGACACACACTTACACCAAGTAACTAAGACATACACTGACACCAAGTAACAAAGACATACACTGACACCAAGTAACAAAGACGTACACTGATACCCGTTAACACAGACACACACTTACACCAAGTAACAAAGACATACACTGACACCAAGTCACAAAGACACACACCGACGCCCAGCAACAAAGACACACACTGATGCCCAGTTACACAGACACACACTGACACCAAGTAACAAAGACATACACTGACACCAAGTAACAAAGACATACACTTACACCAAGTAAAAAAGACACACACTTACACCAAGTAACACAGACATACACTGACACCAAGTAACAAAGACAGACAATTACACCAAGTAACAAAGACATACACTTACATCAAGTATTTTGACATCCACTGACACCAAGAAACAAAGGCATACACTGACACCAAGTAACACAGGCACACACTGGGAGGTGGTGGGGGGAGATTGGCGCAGTGGTTAGCACCGCAGCCTCACAGCTCCAGGGACCCGGGTTCGATTCTGGGTACTGCCTGTGCGGAGTTTGCAAGTTCTCCCTGTGTCTGCGTGGCTTTCCTCCGGGTGCTCCGGTTTCCTCCCACATGCCAAAGACTTGCAGGTTGATAGGTTAATGGGCCATTATAAATTGCCCCTAGTATAGGTAGGTGGTAGGGAAATATATAGGGACCGGTGGGGATGCGATAGGAATACGGGATTAGTGTAGGATTAGTATAAATGGGTTGTTGATGGTTGGCACAGACTCGGTGGGCCGAAGGGCCTGTTTAAGTGCTCTATCTCTAAACTAAACTAAATACTGACACCTAGTGTCACAGACACACACTGACACCCAGTAACACAAACAAACACACACTGACACCCAGTAACACAGAGAAACACTGATACACAGTAACAAAGACATACACTGACACCAAGTAACACAGACATACGCTGATACCAAGTAACAAAGACAGACAATTACACCAAGTAACAAAGACATACACTTACACCAAGTATTTTGACATACACTGACACCACGTAACAAAGACATACACTGATACCCAGTAACGGAGACACCCACTTACACCCAGTAACACAGACACACACTGACACCAAGTAACAAAGACATACACTGACACCAAGTAACAAAGACATACACTTACACCAAGTAACAAAGACACACACTGATACCCAGTAACGCAGACACACACTTGCACCCAGTAAAAAAGACATACACTGACACCAAGTCACAAAGACACACACTGACACCCAGTAACAAAGACACACAATTACACCAAGTAACAAAGACATACACTGACACCAAGTAACACAGGCACACACTGGGAGGTGGTGGGGGGACATTGGCGCAGTGGTTAGCACCGCTGCCTCACAGCTCCAGGGACCCGGGTTCGATTCTGGGTACTGCCTGTGCGGAGTTTGCAAGTTCTCCCTGTTTCTGCGTGGCTTTCCTCCGGGTGCTCCGGTTTCCTCCCACATGCCAAAGACTTGCAGGTTGATAGGTTAATTGGCCATTATATGTTGCCCCTAGTACAGGTAGGTGGTAGCGAAATACATAGGGACCGGTGGGGATGTGATAGGAATACGGGATTAGTGTAGGATTAGTATAAATGGGTTGTTGATGGTCGGCACAGACTCGGCGGGCCGAAGGGGCTGTTTAAGTCCTGTATCTCCAAACTAAACTAAATACTGACACCTAGTGTCACAGACACACACTGACACCCAGTAACACAAACAAACACACACTGACACCCAGTAACACAGAGAAACACTGAGACACAGTAACAAAGACATACACTGACACCAAGTAACACAGACACGCACTGACACCAGGTAACAAAGACATACACTGACACCAAGTCACAAATATACACACTGACACCCAGTAACAAAGGCACACACTGAAACCAAGTAACACAGACACACACTTACACCAAGCAACACAGACATACACTGACACCAAGTAACAAAGACATGCACTGATACCCAGTAACACAGACACACACTTACACCAAGTAACTAAGACATACACTGACACCCAGTAACACAGACACATACTTACACCAAGTAACAAAGACATCCACTGACACCCACTAACAAAGACACACACTTACACCTAGTAACACAGACACACACTGACACCCAGTAACACAGACACACACATACATCAAGTAACACAGACATACACTGACACCAAGTAACAAAGACATACACTGACACCAAGTAACGAAGACATGCACTTACACCAAGTAACAAAGACAGACAATTACACCAAGTAACAAAGACATACACTTACGCCAATTATTTTGACATACACTGACACCAATTAACAAAGACGTACACTGATACCCGTTAACACAGACACACACTTACACCAAGGAACAAAGACATACACTGACACCAAGTCACAAAGACACACACCGACGCCCAGCAACAAAGACACACACTGATGCCCAGTAACACAGACACACACTGACACCAAGTAACAAAGACATACACTGACACCAAGTAACAAAGACATACACTTACACCAAGTAAAAAAGACACACACTTACACCAAGTAACACAGACGTACACTGACACCAATAACAAAGACAGACAATTACACCAAGTAACAAAGACATACACTTACATCAAGTATTTTGACATCCACTGACACCAAGTAACAAAGACATACACTGACACCAAGTAACACAGGCACACACTGGGAGGTGGTGGGGGGAGATTGGCGCAGTGGTTAGCACCGCAGCCTCACAGCTCCAGAGACCCGGGTTCGATTCTGGGGACTGCCTGTGCGGAGTTTGCAAGTTCTCCCTGTGTCCGCGTGGCTTTCCTCCGGGTGCTCCGGTTTCCTCCCACATGCCAAAGACTTGCAGGTTGATAGGTTAATTGGCCATTATATGTTGCCCCTAGTACAGGTAGGTGGTAGCGAAATACAGAGGGACCGGTGGGGATGTGATAGGAATACGGGATTAGTGTAGGATTAGTATAAATGGGTTGTTGATGGTCGGCACAGACTCGGCGGGCTGAAGGGGCTGTTTAAGTGCTGTATCTCCAAACTAAACAAAATACTGACACCTAGTGTCACAGACACACACTGACACCCAGTAACACAAACAAACACACACTGACACCCAGTAACACAGAGAAACACTGAGACACAGTAACAAAGACATACACTGACACCAAGTAACACAGACACACACTGACACCAGGTAACAAAGACATACACTGACACCAAGTCACAAAGACACTCACTGACACCCAGTAACAAAGACACACACTGACACCAAGTAACACAGACACACACTTACACCAAGCAACACAGACATACACTGACACCAAGTAACAAAGACATGCTCTGATACCCAGTAACACAGACACACACTTACACCAAGTAACTAAGACATACACTGACACCCAGTAACACAGACACACACTTACACCAAGTAACAAAGACATCCACTGACACCCACTAACAAAGACATACACTTACACCTAGTAACACAGACACACACTGACACCCAGTAACACAGACACACACATACATCAAGTAACACAGACATACACTGACACCAAGTAACAAAGACATCCACTGACACCAAGTAACAAAGACATACACTTACACCAAGTGACAAAGACAGACAATTACACCAAGTAACAAAGACATACACTTACACCAATTATTTTGACATACACTGACACCAAGTAACAAAGGCATACACTGATACCCGTTAACACAGACACACACTTACACCAAGTAACAAAGACATACACTGACACCAAGTCACAAAGATACACACCGACGCCCAGCAACAAAGACACACACTGACACCCAGCAACACAAATAAACACACTGACACCAAGTAACAAAGACATACACTGACACCAAGTAACACAGGCACACACTGGGAGGTGGTGGGGGGACATTGGCGCAGTGGTTAGCACCGCAGCCTCACAGCTCCAGGGACCCGGGTTTGATTCTGTGTACTGCCTGTGCGGAGTTTGCAAGTTCTCCCTGTGTCTGCGTGGCTTTCCTCCGGGTGCTCCGGTTTCCTCCCACATGCCAAACACTTGCAGGTTGATAGGTTAATGGGCCATTATAAATTGCCCCTAGTATAGGTAAGTGGTAGGGAAATATCTAGGGACCGGTGGGGATGTGACAGGAATACGGGATTAGTGTAGGATTAGTATAAATGGGTTGTTGATGGTTGGCACAGACTCGGTGGGCCGAAGGGCCTGTTTTAGTGCTCTATCTCTGCACTAAACTAAATACTCACACCTAGTGTCACAGACACACACTGACACCCAGTAACACAAACAAACACACACTGACACCCAGTAACACAGAGAAACACTGAGACACAGTAACAAAGACATACACTGACACCAAGTAACACAGACATACACTGACACCAAGTAACAAAGACAGACAATTACACCAAGTAACAAAGACATACACTTACACCAAGCATTTTGACATACACTGACACCAAGTAACAAAGACATACACTGATACCCAGTAACGCAGACACACACTTACACCCAGTAACACAGACACACACTGACACCAAGTAACAAAGACATACACTGACACCAAGTAACAAAGACATACACTTACACCAAGTAACAAAGACACACACTGATACCCAGTAACGCAGACACACACTTACACCCAGTAAAAAAGACATACACTGACACCAAGTCACAAAGACATACACTGATACCAAGTCACAAAGACATACACTGATGCCCAGTAACACAGACACACACTGACACCAAGTAACAAAGACATACACTGACACCAAGTAACAAAGACATACACTTACACCAAGTAAAAAAGACACACACTTACACCAAGTAACACAGACATACACTGACACCAAGTAACAAAGACAGACAATTACACCAAGTAACAAAGACATACACTTACACCAAGTATTTTGACATCCACTGTCACCAAGTAACAAAGACATACACTGATACCCAGTAACACAGCCACACACTGGGGGCGGGGGGCACATTGGCGCAGTGGTGAGCACCGCAGCCTCACAGCTCCAGGGACCCGGGTTCGATTCTGCGGACTGCCTGTGCGGAGTTTGCAAGTTCTCCCTGTGTCTGCGTGGCTTTCCTCCGGGTGCTCCGGTTTCCTCCCACATGCCAAAGACTTGCAGGTTGATAGGTTAATTGGCCATTATATGTTGCCCCTAGTACAGGTAGGTGGTAGCGAAATACAGAGGGACCGGTGGGGATGTGATAGGAATACGGGATTAGTGTAGGATGAGTATAAATGGGTTGTTGATGGTCGGCACAGACTCGGCGGGCCGAAGGGGCTGTTAAAGTGCTGTCTCTCTAAACTAAACTAAATACTGACACCTAGTGTCACAGACACACACTGACACCCAGTAACACAAACAAACACACACTGACACCCAGTAACACAGAGAAACACTGAGACACAGTAACAAAGACATACACTGACACCAAGTAACACAGACACACACTGACACCAGGTAACAAAGACTTACACTGACACCAAGTCACAAAGACACACACTGACACCCAGTAACAAAGACACACACTGACACCAAGTAACACAGACACACACTTACACCAAGCAACACAGACATACACTGACACCAAGTAACAAAGACATGCTCTGATACCCAGTAACACAGACACACACTTACACCAAGTAACTAAGACATACACTGACACCCAGTAACACAGACACACACTTACACCAAGTAACAAAGACATCCACTGACACCCACTAACAAAGACATACACTTACACCTAGTAACAAAGACACACACTGATACCCAGTAACGCAGACACACACTTACATCAAGTAACACAGACATACACTGACACCAGGTAACAAAGACATACATTGACACCAAGTGACAAAGACATACACTGACAACAAGTCACAAAGACACACACTGACACCCAGTAACAAAGACACACACTGACACCAAGTAACACAGACACACACTGACACCCAGTAACGAAGACATACTCTGATACCAATTCACAAAGACATACACTGATACCCAGTAGCACAGACATACACTTACTCCAAGCAACACAGACATACACTGACACCAAGTAACAAAGACATGCTCTGATACCCTGTAACGAAGACATACACTGACACCAAGTCACAAAGACATACACTGATACCCAGTAACACAGACACACAATTACACCAAGTAACAAAGACACACACTGACACCAAGTAACACAGACACACACTGACACCCAGTAACACAAACAAACACACTGACACCAAGTAACAAAGACATACACTGACACCAAGGAACACAGGCACACACTGGGAGGTGGTGGGGGGACATTGGCGCAGTGGTTAGCACCGCAGCCTCACAGCTCCAGGGACCTGGGTTCGATTCTGGGTACTGCCTGTGCGGAGTTTGCAAGTTCTCCCTGTGTCTGCGTGGCTTTCCTCCGGGTGCTCCGGTTTCCTCCCACATGCCAAAGATTTGCAGGTTGATAGGTTAATGGGCCATTATAAATTGCCCCTAGTATAGGTAGGTGGTAGGGAAATATATAGGGACCGGTGGGGATGTGATAGGAATACGGGATTAGTGTAGGATTAGTATAAATGGGTGGTTGATGGTATGCACAGACTCGGTGGGCCGAAGGGCCTGTTTAAGTGCTCTATCTCTAAACTAAACTAAATACTGACACCTAGTGTCACAGACACACACTGACACCCAGTACCACAAACAAACACACACTGACACCCAGTAACACAGAGAAACACTGAGACACAGTAACAAAGACATACACTGACAACAAGTAACACAGACACACACTGACACAAAGTAACAAAGACAGACAACTACACCAAGTAACAAAGACATACACTTACACCAGGTATTTTGACATACACTGACATCAAGTAACAAAGACATACACTGATACCCAGTAACGCAGACACACACTTACACCCAGTAACACAGACACACACTGACACCAAGTAACAAAGACATACACTGACACCAAGTAACAAAGACACACACTGTTACCCAGTAACGCAGACACACACTTACACCCAGTAAAATAGACATACACTGACACCAAGTCACAAAGACATACACTGATACCAAGTCACAAAGACATACACTGATGCCCAGTAACACAGACACACACTGACACCAAGTAACAAAGACATACACTGACACCAAGTAACAAAGACATTCACTTACACCAAGTAACAAAGACACACACTTACACCAAGTAACACAGACATACACTGACACCCAGTAACACAGACACACACTTACACCAAGTAACTAAGACATACACTGACACCCAGTAACACAGACGCACACTTACACCAAGTAACAATGACATCCACTGACACCCACTAACAAAGACATACACTTACACCAAGTAACACAGACACACACTGACACCCAGTAGCACAGACACACACATACACCAGGTAACACAGACATACACTGACACCAAGTAACAAAGACAAACACTGACAGTAATTAACAAAGAAAGACAATTACACCAAGTAACAAAGACATACACTTACACCAAGTATTTTGACATACACTGATACCCAGTAACACAGACACACACTTACACCAAGTAACAAAGACATACACTGACACCCAGTAACAAAGACATACACTGACACCCAGTAACACAGACACACACGGACACCAAATAACACAGACACACACTGACACCCAGTAAAAAAGAGATACACTGACACCAAGTCACAAAGACATACACTGATACCCAGTAAAAAAGACATACACTGATGCCCAGTAACACAGACACACACAGACACCAACTAACAAAGACATACACTGACACCAAGTAACAAAGACATACACTTACACCAAGTAACAAAGACACACACTTACACCAAGTAACACATACATACACTGACACCAAGTAACAAAGACAGACAATTACACCTAGTAACAAAGACATACACTTACACCAAGTATTTTGACATACAGAGACACCAAGTAACAAAGACATACACTGATACCCAGTAACACAGACACACACTTACACCAAGTAACACAGACACACACTGACACCCAGTAACACAAACAAACACACTGACACCCAGTAACACAGACATACAAAGACACCAAGTAACAAAGACATACACTGATACCCAGTAACACAGGCACACACTGGGAGGTGGTGGGGGGACATTGGCGCATTGGTTAGCACCGCAGCCTCACAGTTCCAGGGACCCGGATTCGATTCTGGGTACTGCCTGTGCGGAGTTTGCAAGTTCTCCCATTGTCTGCGTGGGTTTCCTCCGGGTGCTCCGTTTTCCTCCCACATGCCAAAGACTTGCAGTTTGATAGGTTAATGGGACATTATAAATTGCCCATAGTATAGGTAGGTGGTAGGGAAATATATAGGGACCGGAGGGGATGTGATAGGAATACGGGATTAGTGTCGGATTAGTATAAATGGGTTGTTGATGGTCGGCACAGACTCGGTGGGCCGAAGGGCCTGTTTAAGTGCTGTATCTCTAAAGTAAACTAAATACTGACACCTAGTGTCACAGACACACACTGACACCCAGTAACACAAACAAACACAAACTGACACCCAGTAACACAGAGAAACACTGATACACAGTAACAAAGACATACACTGACACCAAGTAACACAGACACACACTGACACCCAGTAAAAAAGACAGACACTGACACCAAGTCACAAAGACATGCACTGATACCAAGTCACAAAGACATACACATACACCAAGTAACAAAGACACACACTTACACCAAGTAACACAGACATAACCTGACACCAAGTGACAAAGACAGACAATTACACCAAGTAACAGAGACATACACTTACACCAAGTATTTGACAGACACTGACACCAAGTAACAAAGACATGCACTGATACCCAGTAACACAGACACACACTTACACCAAGTAACACAGACACACACTGACACCAAGTAACAAAGACAGACACTGATACACAGTAACACAGACACACAGTTACACCAAGTAACAAAGACATACACTGACACCCAGTAACAAAGACAGACACTGACACCCAGTAACACAGACACACACGGTCACCAAGTAACACAGACACACAGTGACACCCAGTAAAAAGACATACACTGATACCAATTCACAAAGACATACACTGATGCCCAGTAACACAGACACACACAGACACCAACTAACAAAGACATACACTGACACCAAGTAACAAAGACATACACTTACACCAAGTAACAAAGACACACACTTACACCAAGTAACACATACATACACTGACACCAAGTAACAAAGACAGACATTTACACCAAGTAACAAAGACATACACTTACACCAAGTATTTTGACATACACTGACACCAAGTAACAAAGACATACACTGATACCCAGTAACACAGACACACACTTACACCAAGTAACACAGACACACACTGACACCCAGTAACACAAACAAACACACTGACACCAAGTAACACAGACATACACTGACACCAAGTAACAAAGACATACACTGATACCCAGTATCACAGGCACACACTGGGAGGTGGTGGGGGGACATAGGCGCAGTGGTTAGCACCGCAGCCTCACAACTCCAGGGACCCGGGTTCGATTCTGGGTACTGCCTGTGCGGAGTTTGCAAGTTCTCCCTGTGTCTGCGTGGGTTTCCTCCGGGTGCTCCAGTTTCCTCCCACATGCCAAAGACTTGTAGGTTGACAGGTTAATGGGCCATTATAAATCGCCCCTAGTATAGGTAGGTGGTAGGGAAATATACAGGGACCGGTGGGGATGTGATAGGAATACGGGATTAGTGTAGGATTAGTATAAATGGGTTGTTGATGGTCGGCACAGACTCGGTGGGCCGAAGGGCCTGTTTAAGTGCTGTATCTCTAAAGTAAACTAAATACTGACACCTAGTGTCACAGACACACACTGACACCCAGTAACACAAACAAACACACACTGACACCCAGTAACACAGAGAAACACTGATACACAGTAACAAAGACATACACTGACACCAAGTAACACAGACACACACTGACACCCAGTAAAAAAGACAGACACTGACACCAAGTCACAAAGACATGCACTGATACCAAGTCACAAAGACATACACATACACCAAGTAACAAAGACACACACTTACACCAAGTAACACAGACATAACCTGACACCAAGTGACAAAGACAGACAATTACACCAAGTAACAGAGACATACACTTACACCAAGTATTTGACAGACACTGACACCAAGTAACAAAGACAGACACTGACACCCACTAACACAGACACACACGGTCACCAAGTAACACAGACACACACTGACACCCAGTAAAAAAGACATACACTGATACCAATTCACAAAGACACACACTGACACCCAGTAACACAAACAAACACACACTGACACCCAGTAACACAGAGAAACACTGATACACAGTAACAAAGACATACACTGACACCAAGTAACACAGACACACACTGACACCCAGTAACAAAGACATACACTTACACCAAGTATTTTGAGATACACTGACACCAAGTAACAAAGACATACACTGATACCCAGTAACACAGACGCACACTTACACTAAGTAACACAGACACACACTGACACCAAGTCACAAAGACACACACTGACACCCAGTAACAAAGACATACGTTGACACCAAGTAACAAAGGCATACACTGATAACCAGTAACACAGACAAACATTAACACCAATGTACAAAGACATACACTGACACCAAGTCACAAAGAGACTCACTGACACCCAGTAACACAGACACACACTTACACCAAGTAACACAGACACACACTGACACCAAGTAACAAAGACAGACACTGATACACAGTAACACAGACACACAGTTACACCAAGTAACAAAGACATACACTGACACCCAGTAACAAAGACAGACACTGACACCCAGTAACACAGACACACACGGTCACCAAGTAACACAGACACACACTGACACCCAGTAAAAAGACATACACTGATACCAATTCACAAAGACATACACTGATGCCCAGTAACACAGACACACACAGACACCAACTAGCAAAGACATACACTGACACCAAGTAACAAAGACATACACTTACACCAAGTAACAAAGACACACACTTACACCAAGTAACACATACATACACTGACACCAAGTAACAAAGACAGACATTTACACCAAGTAACAAAGACATACACTTACACCAAGTATTTTGACATACACTGACACCAAGTAACAAAGACATACACTGATACCCAGTAACACAGACACACACTTACACCAAGTAACACAGACACACACTGACACCCAGTAACACAAACAAACACACTGACACCAAGTAACACAGACATACACTGACACCAAGTAACAAAGACATACACTGATACCCAGTATCACAGGCACACACTGGGAGGTGGTGGGGGGACATAGGCGCAGTGGTTAGCACCGCAGCCTCACAACTCCAGGGACCCGGGTTCGATTCTGGGTACTGCCTGTGCGGAGTTTGCAAGTTCTCCCTGTGTCTGCGTGGGTTTCCTCCGGGTGCTCCAGTTTCCTCCCACATGCCAAAGACTTGTAGGTTGACAGGTTAATGGGCCATTATAAATCGCCCCTAGTATAGGTAGGTGGTAGGGAAATATACAGGGACCGGTGGGGATGTGATAGGAATACGGGATTAGTGTAGGATTAGTATAAATGGGTTGTTGATGGTCGGCACAGACTCGGTGGGCCGAAGGGCCTGTTTAAGTGCTGTATCTCTAAAGTAAACTAAATACTGACACCTAGTGTCACAGACACACACTGACACCCAGTAACACAAACAAACACACACTGACACCCAGTAACACAGAGAAACACTGATACACAGTAACAAAGACATACACTGACACCAAGTAACACAGACACACACTGACACCCAGTAAAAAAGACAGACACTGACACCAAGTCACAAAGACATGCACTGATACCAAGTCACAAAGACATACACATACACCAAGTAACAAAGACACACACTTACACCAAGTAACACAGACATAACCTGACACCAAGTGACAAAGACAGACAATTACACCAAGTAACAGAGACATACACTTACACCAAGTATTTGACAGACACTGACACCAAGTAACAAAGACAGACACTGACACCCACTAACACAGACACACACGGTCACCAAGTAACACAGACACACACTGACACCCAGTAAAAAAGACATACACTGATACCAATTCACAAAGACACACACTGACACCCAGTAACACAAACAAACACACACTGACACCCAGTAACACAGAGAAACACTGATACACAGTAACAAAGACATACACTGACACCAAGTAACACAGACACACACTGACACCCAGTAACAAAGACATACACTTACACCAAGTATTTTGAGATACACTGACACCAAGTAACAAAGACATACACTGATACCCAGTAACACAGACGCACACTTACACTAAGTAACACAGACACACACTGACACCAAGTCACAAAGACACACACTGACACCCAGTAACAAAGACATACGTTGACACCAAGTAACAAAGGCATACACTGATAACCAGTAACACAGACAAACATTAACACCAATGTACAAAGACATACACTGACACCAAGTCACAAAGAGACTCACTGACACCCAGTAACACAGACACACACTTACACCAAGTAACACAGACACACACTGACACCAAGTAACAAAGACAGACACTGATACACAGTAACACAGACACACAGTTACACCAAGTAACAAAGACATACACTGACACCCAGTAACAAAGACAGACACTGACACCCAGTAACACAGACACACACGGTCACCAAGTAACACAGACACACACTGACACCCAGTAAAAAGACATACACTGATACCAATTCACAAAGACATACACTGATGCCCAGTAACACAGACACACACAGACACCAACTAACAAAGACATACACTGACACCAAGTAACAAAGACATACACTTACACCAAGTAACAAAGACACACACTTACACCAAGTAACACATACATACACTGACACCAAGTAACAAAGACAGACATTTACACCAAGTAACAAAGACATACACTTACACCAAGTATTTTGACATACACTGACACCAAGTAACAAAGACATACACTGATACCCAGTAACACAGACACACACTTACACCAAGTAACACAGACACACACTGACACCCAGTAACACAAACAAACACACTGACACCAAGTAACACAGACATACACTGACACCAAGTAACAAAGACATACACTGATACCCAGTATCACAGGCACACACTGGGAGGTGGTGGGGGGACATAGGCGCAGTGGTTAGCACCGCAGCCTCACAACTCCAGGGACCCGGGTTCGATTCTGGGTACTGCCTGTGCGGAGTTTGCAAGTTCTCCCTGTGTCTGCGTGGGTTTCCTCCGGGTGCTCCAGTTTCCTACCACATGCCAAAGACTTGTAGGTTGACAGGTTAATGGGCCATTATAAATCGCCCCTAGTATAGGTAGGTGGTAGGGAAATATACAGGGACCGGTGGGGATGTGATAGGAATACGGGATTAGTGTAGGATTAGTATAAATGGGTTGTTGATGGTCGGCACAGACTCGGTGGGCCGAAGGGCCTGTTTAAGTGCTGTATCTCTAAAGTAAACTAAATACTGACACCTAGTGTCACAGACACACACTGACACCCAGTAACACAAACAAACACACACTGACACCCAGTAACACAGAGAAACACTGATACACAGTAACAAAGACATACACTGACACCAAGTAACACAGACACACACTGACACCCAGTAAAAAAGACAGACACTGACACCAAGTCACAAAGACATGCACTGATACCAAGTCACAAAGACATACACATACACCAAGTAACAAAGACACACACTTACACCAAGTAACACAGACATAACCTGACACCAAGTGACAAAGACAGACAATTACACCAAGTAACAGAGACATACACTTACACCAAGTATTTGACAGACACTGACACCAAGTAACAAAGACATGCACTGATACCCAGTAACGCAGACACACACTTACACCAAGTAACACAGACACACACTGACACCAAGTAACAAAGACAGACACTGATACACAGTAACACAGACACACAGTTACACCAAGTAACAAAGACATACACTGACACCCAGTAACAAAGACAGACACTGACACCCACTAACACAGACACACACGGTCACCAAGTAACACAGACACACACTGACACCCAGTAAAAAAGACATACACTGATACCAATTCACAAAGACATACACTGATGCCCAGTAACACAGACACACACAGACACCAACTAACAAAGACATACACTGACACCAAGTAACAAAGACATACACTTACACCAAGTAACAAAGACACACACTTACACCAAGTAACACATACATACACTGACACCAAGTAACAAAGACAGACATTTACACCAAGTAACAAAGACATACACTTACACCAAGTATTTTGACATACACTGACACCAAGTAACAAAGACATACACTGATACCCAGTAACACAGACACACACTTACACCAAGTAACACAGACACACACTGACACCCAGTAACACAAACAAACACACTGACACCAATAACACAGACATACACTGACACCAAGTAACAAAGACATACACTGATACCCAGTATCACAGGCACACACTGGGAGGTGGTGGGGGGACATAGGCGCAGTGGTTAGCACCGCAGCCTCACAACTCCAGGGACCCGGGTTCGTTTCAGGGTACTGCCTGTGCGGAGTTTGCAAGTTCTCCCTGTGTCTGCGTGGGTTTCCTCCGGGTGCTCCAGTTTCCTCCCACATGCCAAAGACTTGTAGGTTGACAGGTTAATGGGCCATTATAAATCGCCCCTAGTATAGGTAGGTGGTAGGGAAATATACAGGGACCGGTGGGGATGTGATAGGAATACGGGATTAGTGTAGGATTAGTATAAATGGGTTGTTGATGGTCGGCACAGACTCGGTGGGCCGAAGGTCCTGTTTAAGTGCTGTATCTCTGAACTAAACTAAATACTGACACCTAGTGTCACAGACACACACTGACACCCAGTAACACAAACAAACACACACTGACACCCAGTAACACAGAGAAACACTGATACACAGTAACAAAGACATACACTGACACCAAGTAACACAGACACACACTGACACCCAGTAACAAAGACATACACTTACACCAAGTATTTTGAGATACACTGACACCAAGTAACAAAGACATACACTGATACCCAGTAACACAGATGCACACTTACACTAAGTAACACAGACACACACTGACACCAAGTCACAAAGACACACACTGACACCCAGTAACGAAGACTTACACTGACACCAAGTCACAAAGACATACACTGATAGCCAGTAACACAGACACACACTTACACCAAGTAACACAGACATACACTGACATCAAGTAACAAAGACATGCACTGATACCCAGTAACACAGACACACACTTACACCAAGTAACTAAGACATCCACTGACACCCACTAACAAAGACGTACACTTACACCAAGTAACAAAGACATACACTGACACCAAGTAACAAAGACATACACTTACACCAAGGAACAAAGACATACACTTACACCAAGTATTTTGAGATACACTGACACCAAGTAACAAAGACATACACTGATACCCAGTAACAAAGACACAGACTTACACCAAGTAAAAAAGACACACACTGACACCAAGTCACAAAGACACACACTGACAATCAGTAACGAAGGCATACACTGACACCAAGTCACAAAGACATACACTGATACCAGTAACACAGACACACACTTACACCAAGTAACACAGACATACACTGACACCCAGTAACACAGACACACACTTACACCAAGTAACTAAGACATACACTGACACCCAGTAACACAGACACACACTTACACCAAGTAACAAAGACATCCACTGACACCCACTAACAATGACACACACTTACACCAAGTAACACAGACACACACTGACACCCAGTAACACAGACACACACATACACCAAGTAACACAGACATACACTGACACCAAGTAACACAGACACACACTGACACCCAGTAACACAGACACACACTTACACCAAGTAAGACAGACATACACTGACACCAAGTAACAAAGACATACACTAATACCCAGTAACACAGACACACAATGACACGAAGTAGCAAAGACATACACTGACACCAAGTAACAAAGGCATACACTGATACCCAGTAGCACAGACACACACTTACACCAAGTAAGAGAGACATACACTGACACCCGGTAACACAGACACACACTTACACCAAGTAACACAGACATACACTGATACCCAGTAACACAGACACACACTTCCACCAATTAACAAAGACATACACTGACACCCAGTAACACAGACACACACTTACACCAATTAACAAATACATACACTGAGACCCAGTAACAAAGACATACACTGACACCCAGTAACACAGACATACACTGACACCAAGTAACAAAGACATACACTGACACCAATTAACAACGGCATACACAAAGACCCTTAACAAAGACATACACTGACACCCAGTAACACAGACATACACTGACACCAAGTAACAAAGATACACACTTACAGCAAGTAACACAGACTCACACTGACACCCAGTAACACAGACACACGCTTACACCAAGTAACACAGACATACACTGACACCAAGTAACAAAGACATACACTTATACCCAGTAACACAGGCACACACTTACACCAAGTAACACAGACATGCACTGACACCAAGTAACAAAGACATACACTTACACCAAGTAACAAAGACATACACTGACACCAAGTCGCAAATACATACACTGATACGCAGTAACACAGACACACAATGACACGAAGTAGCAAAGACATACACTGACACCAAGTAACAAAGGCATACACTTACACCAAGTAACACAGACATACACTGACACCAAGTAACAAAGACATACACTGACACCAAGTAACAAAGACACACACTTACACCAAGTAACAAAGACACACAGTTACACCATGTAAAAAAGACATACACTGACACCAGGTATTTTGACATACACTGACACCAAGCAACAAAGACATACACTGATACCCAGTAACACAGACACACACTTTCACCAAGTAAGACAGACATACAATTTCACCAAGTCACAAAGACAATCACTGACACCCAGTAACAAAGGCATAGTCTGACACCAAGTCACAAAGACACACACTGACACCAAGTCACAAAGACATACACTGATACCCAGTAACACAGACACACACTGACACCACGTAAGACAGATATACACTTACAGCAAGTAACAAAGACATACACTGACACCAAGTCACAAAGACACACACTGACACCCAGTAACAAAGACATACACTGACACCAAGTCACAAAGACATACACTGATACCCAGTAGCACAGACACACACTTACACCAAGTAAGACAGACATCCACTGACACCCGGTAACACAGACACACACTTACACCAAGTAACACAGACATACACTGACACCAAGTCACAAAGACATACACTGATACCCAGTAACAATGACACACACTTACACCAAGTAACAAAGACATACACTGACCCCAAGTAACAAAGGCATACACATGCACCAAGTAACACAGACATACACTGACACCAAGTAACAAAGACAGACACTGACACCAAGTAACAAAGGCATACACTTACACCAAGTAACAAAGACAGACACTTACACCAAGTAACACAGACATACACTGACACCAAGTAACAAAGACAGACAATTACACCAAGTAACAAGACATACACTTACACCAAGTTTTGTGACATACACTGACACCAAGTAACAAAGACATGCACTGATACCCAGTAACACAGACACACACTTACACCAAGTAACAAAGACATACACAGACACGACGTCACAAAGACACACACTGACAACCAGTAACAAAGACATACAGTGACACGAAGTCACAAAGACATACACTGATACCCTGTAACAGAGACACACACTAGCACCAAGTAACACAGACATACACTGACACCAAGAAACAAAGACATACACTGATACCCAGTAACACAGACACACACTTACACCAAGTAACACAGACATACACTGACACCAAGTAACAAAGACATACACTGATACCAAGTCACCAAGACCTACACTGATACCCAGTATCGCAGAAACACACTGACACCAAATAACCAAGACATACACTGACACCAAGTAACACAGACACACAATGACACCCAGTAACAAAGACATACACTGACACCAAGTCACAAAGACATACACTTATACCAAGTCACAAAGACATACACTGATACCCAGTAACACAGACACACACTGACACCAAGTAACAAAGACAAACACTGATACCCAGTAATACAGACACACACTTACACCAAGTAACAAAGACAGACACTGATACCCAGTAACACAGACACACACTTACACCAAGTAACAAAGACATACACTGACACCCAGTAACAAAGACATACATTGACACCCAGTAACACAGACACACACGGACACCAAGTAACAAAGACTCACACTTACAACAAGTAACACAGACACACACTGACACCCAGTAACACAAACAAACATACTGACACCAAGTAACAAAGACATACACTGATACCCAGTAACACAGACATACACTTACACCAAGTAACAAAGACATACACTGACACCAAGTCACATAGACACACACTGACACCAAGTCACAAAGACATACACTGTTACCCAGTAACACAGACACACACTTACACCAAGTAACACAGACATACACTGACACCAAGTAACAAAGACATACACAGATAGCCAGTAACACAGACACGCACTTACACCAAGTAACAAAGACAGACACTGATACCCAGTAACACAGACACACACTTACACCAATTAACAAAGACATACACTGAGACCCAGTAACAAAGACATACACTGACACCCAGTAACACAGACACACCCGGACACCAAGTAACAAAGACACACACTTACACCAAGTAACACAGACTCACACTGACACCCAGTAACACAGACACACACTTCCACCAAGTAACACAGACATACACTGACACCAAGTAACAAAGACATACACTGATACCCAGTAACACAGACAAACACTTACACCAAGTAACAAAGACAGACACTGATACCCAGTAACACAAACACACACTTACACCAATTAACAAAGACATACACTGAGACCCAGTAACAAAGACATACACTGACACCCAGTGACACAGACACACGAGGACACCAAGTAACAAAGACACACACTTACACCAAGTAACACAGACTCTCACTGACACCCAGTAACACAGACACACACTTACACCAAGTAACACAGGCACACACTTACACCAAGTAACACAGACATACACTGACAACAGGTAACAAAGACATACACTTACACCAAGTAACAAAGACACACACTTACACCAAGTAACACAGACATACACTGACACCCAGTAACAAAGACAGACAATTACACCAAGTAACAAAGACATACACTTACACCAAATATTTTGACATACACTGACACAAAGTAACAAAGACATACACTGATACCCAGTAACACAGACACACACTTACACCAAGTAACAACGACATCCACTGACACCAAGTCACAAAGACACACACTGACACCCAGTAACAAAGACATAAACTGACACCAAGTCACAAAGACATACACTGATACCCAGTAACACAGACACACACTTACACCAAGTAAGACAGACACACACTGACACCAAGTAACAAAGACATACACTGACACCAAGTAACAAAGACAGACAATTACACCGAGTAACAAAGAAATACACGTACATCAAGTATTTTGACATACACTGACACAAAGTAACAAAGACATACACTGATACCCAGGAACACAGACAAACACTCACACCAAGTAACTAAGACATCCAGTGATACCCAGTAAGACAGACACACACTTACACCAAGTAACACAGACATACATTGATACCAAGTCACAAAGACATACACTGATACGCAGTAACACAGACACACACTTACACCAAGTAACAAAGACATACACTGACACCAAGTCACAAAGACACACACTGACACCCAGTAACAAAGACATACACTGACACCAAGTCACAAAGACATACACTGACACCCAGTAACACAGACACACACTTACACCAAGTAACACAGACATACACTGACACCAAGTAACAAAGACATACACTAATACCCAGTAACACAGACACACACTTACACCAAGTAACAAAGACAGACACTGATACCCAGTAACACAGACACACACTTACACCAAGTAACAAAGACATGCACTTACACCAAGTATTTTGACATGCACTGACACCAAGTAACAAAGACATACACTGATACCCAGTAACACAGACAAACACTCACACCAATTAACAGAGACATACACTGATACCCAGTAACACAGACACACACTTACACCATGTCACAAAGAAATACACTGTCACCAAGTAACAAAGACATACAGTTACACCAAGTAACAAAGGCATACACTGACACCAAGTAACAAAGACATACACTGATACCCAGTAACACAGACACACACTTACACCAAGTCACAAAGACATACACTGTCACCAAGTAACACAGACACACACTGACACCCAGTAACACAAACAAACATACTGACACCAAGAAACAAAGACATACACTGATACCCATTAACACAGACATACACTTACACCAAATAACAAAGACAGACACTGACACCAAGTCACAAAGACACACACTGACACCAAGTCACAAAGACATACACTGTTACCCAGTAACACAGACACACACTTACACCAAGTAACACAGAGATGCACTGACACCAAGTAACAAAGACATACACAGATAGCCAGTAACACAGACACACACTTACACCAAGTAACAAAGACAGACACTGATACCCAGTAACACAAACACACACTTACACCAATTAACAAAGACATACACTGAGACCCAGTAACAAAGACATACACTGACACCCAGTGACACAGACACACGAGGACACCAAGTAACAAAGACACACACTTACACCAAGTAACACAGACTCTCACTGACACCCAGTAACACAGACACACACTTACACCAAGTAACACAGACATACACTGACACCAAGTAACAAAGACATACACTGATACCCAGTAACACAGGCACACACTTACACCAAGTAACACAGACATACACTGACAACAGGTAACAAAGACATACACTTACACCAAGTAACAAAGACACACACTTACACCAAGTAACACAGACATACACTGACACCCAGTAACAAAGACAGACAATTACACCAAGTAACAAAGACATACACTTACACCAAATATTTTGACATACACTGACACCAAGTAACAAAGACATACACTGATACCCAGTAACACAGACACACACTTACACCAAGTAACACAGACATACACTGACACCAAGTAACAAAGACAGACAATTACACCAAGTAACAAAGACATACACTTACACCAAGTATTTTGACATACACTGACACCAAGTCACAAAGACATACACTTACACCCAGTAACAAAGACATACACTGACACCAAGTCACAAAGACACACACTGACACCCAGTAACAAAGACAAAAACTGACACCAAGTCACAAAGACATACACTGATACCCAGTAACACAGACACACACTTACACCAAGTAAGACAGACACACACTGACACCAAGTAACAAAGACATACACTGACACCAAGTAACAAAGGCAGTCAATTACACCGAGTAACAAAGAAATACACGTACACCAAGTATTTTGACATACACTGACACAAAGTAACAAAGACATACACTGATACTCAGGAACACAGACAAACACTCACACCAAGTAACAAAGACATCCAGTGATACCCAGTAAGACAGACACACACTTACACCAAGTAACACAGACATACATTGATACCAAGTCACAAAGACATACACTGATACGCAGTAACACAGACACACACTTACACCAAGTAACAAAGACATACACTGACACCAAGTCACAAAGGCACACACTGACACCCAGTAACAAAGACATACACTGACACCAAGTCACAAAGACATACACTGACACCCAGTAACACAGACACACACTTACATCAAGTAACACAGACATACACTGACACCAAGTAACAACGACATACACTAATACCCAGTAACACAGACACACACTTTCACCAAGTAACAAAGACAGACACTGATACCCAGTAACACAGACACACACTTACACCAAGTAACAAAGACATGCACTTACACCAAGTATTTTGACATGCACTGACACCAAGTAACAAAGACATACACTGATACCCAGTAACACAGACAAACACTCACACCAATTAACAAAGACATACACTGATACCCAGTAACACAGACACACACTTACACCAAGTCACAAAGACATACACTGTCACCAAGTAACAAAGACATACACTTACACCAAGTAACAAAGGCATACACTGACACCAAGTAACAAAGACATACACTGATACCCAGTAACACAGACACACACTAACACCAAGTCACAAAGACATACACTGTCACCAAGTAACAAAGACACACACTCACACCAAGTAACAAAGACATACACTGACACCAAATAACAAAGACATACACTGATACCCAATATAACAGGCACACACTGGTGGGGGGGGGGGGCGGGGGGTACATTGGCGCAGTGTTTAGCACCGCAGCCTCACAGCTCCAGGGACCCGGGTTCGATTCTGGGTACTGCCTGTGCGGAGTTTGCAAGTTCTCCCTGTGTCTGCGTGAGTTTCCTCCGGGTGCTCCGGTTTCCTCCCACATGCCAAAGACTTGCAGGTTGATAGGTTAATTGGCAATCATAAATTGCCCCTAGTCGGTGGTCGGGAAATATATAGGGACAGGTGGGGATGTGATCGGAATACGGAATTAGTGTAGGATTAGCATAAATGGGTGGTTGATGGTCGGCACAGACTAGGTGGGCCGAAGGGCCTGTTTAAGTGCTGTATCTCTAAACTAAACTAAATACTGACACCTGGTGTCACAGACAAGCACTGACACCCAGTCACTACAAACAAACACACACTGACAACCAGTAACACAGAGAACCACTGATACACAGTAACAAAGACATACACTGACACCAAGTCACAAAGACATACATTGATACCAAGTCACAAAGACATACACTGATACCCAGTAACACAGACACACAATGACACCAAGTAACAAAGACATACACTGATACCCAGTAACACAGACACATACTTACACCAAGTAACAAAGACTTACACTGACACCAAGTAACAAAGACAGACAATTACACCAAGTAACAAAGACATACACTTACACCAAGTATTTTGACATACACTGACGCAAAGTAACAAAGACATACACTGATACCCAGTAACACAGACAAACACTCACACCAAGTAACAAAGACAAACACTGATACCCAGTAATACAGACACACACTTACACCAAGTAACAAAGACAGACACTGATACCCAGTAACACAGACACACACTTACACGAAGTAACAAAGATATACACTGACACCCAGTAACAAAGACATACATTGACACCCAGTAACACAGACACACACGGACACCAAGTAACAAAGACACACACTTACACCAAGTAACACAGACACACACTGACACCCAGTAACACAAACAAACATACTGACACCAAGTAACACAGACATACACTGACACCAAGTAACAAAGACATACACTGATACCCAGTAACACAGGCACACACTGGGGGTGGGGGGGGGCACATTGGCGCAGTGTTTCGCACCGCAGCCTCACAGGTCCAGGGACCCGGGTTCGATTCTGGGTACTGCCTGTGCGGAGTTTGCAAGTTCTCCCTGTCTCTGCGTGAGTTTCCTCCGGGTGCTCCGGTTTCCTCCCACATGCCAAAGACTTGCAGCTTGATAGGTTAATTGGCCATCATAAATTGCCCCTAGTATAGGTAGGTGGCAGTGAAATATATAGGGAAAGGTGGGGATGTGATAGAAATACGGGATTAGTGTAGGATTAGTATAAATGTGTGGTTGATGGTCGGCACAGACTCGGTGGGCCGAAGGGACTGTTGAAGTGCTGTATCTCTAAACTAAACTAAATACTGACACCTAGTGTCACAGACACACACGGACACCCAGTCACACAAACAAACACACACTGACAACCAGTAACACAGAGAAACACTGATGCACAGTAACAAAGACATACACTGACACCAAGTAACACAGACACTCACTGACACCCAGTAACAAAGACATACACTGACACCAAGTCACAAAGAGATACATTGATACCAAGTCACAAAGAAATACACTGATACCCAGTAACACAGACACACAATGACACCAAGTAACAAAGACATACACTGACACCAAGTAACAAAGGCATACACTTCCACCAAGTAACAAAGACATACACTGACACCAAGTAACAAAGACAGACAATTACACCAAGTAACAAAACATACACTTACACCAATTATTTTGACATACACTGACACCAAGTAACAAAGACATACACTGATACCCAACAACACAGACACACACTCACACCAAGTAACAAAGACATACACTGATACCCAGTAACACAGACACACACTTACACCAAGTAACAAAGACATACACTTACACAAAGTATTTTGACATACACTGACACCAAGTAACAAAGACATACACTGATACCCAGTAACACAGACATACACTTACACCAAGTAACAAAGACATACACTGACACCAAGTCACAAAGACACACACTGACACCAAGTCACAAAGACATACACTGTTACCCAGTAACACAGACACACACTTACACCAAGTAACACAGACATACACTGACACCAAGTAACAAAGACATACAAAGATAGCCAGTAACACAGACACACACTTACACCAAGTAACAAAGACAGACACTGATACCCAGTAACACAGACACACACTTACACCAATTAACAGAGACATACACTGAGACCCAGTAACAAAGCCATACACTGACATCCAGTAACACAGACACACCCGGACACCAAGTAACAAAGGCACACACTTACACCAAGTAACGCAGACTCACACTGACACCCAGTAACACAGACACACACTTCCACCAAGTAACACAGACATACACTGACACCAAGTAACAAAGACATACACTGATACCCAGTAACACAGACAAACACTTACACCAAGTAACAAAGACAGACACTGATACCCAGTAACACAAACACACACTTACACCAATTAACAAAGACATACACTGAGACCCAGTAACAAAGACATACACTGACACCCAGTAACACAGACACACAAGGACACCAACTTACAAAGACAAACACTTACACCAAGTAACACAGACTCTCACTGACACCCAGTAACACAGACACACACTTACACCAAGTAACACAGACATACACTGACACCAAGTAACAAAGACATACACTGATACCCAGTAACACAGGCACACACTTACACCAAGTAACACAGACATACACTGACACCAGGTAACAAAGACATACACTTACACCAAGTAACAAAGACACACACTTACACCAAGTAACACAGACATACACTGACACCCAGTAACAAAGACAGACAATTACACCAAGTAACAAAGACATACACTTACACCAAATATTTTGACATACACTGACACCAAGTAACAAAGACATACACTGATACCCAGTAACACAGACACACACTTACACCAAGTAACAAAGACATACACTGACACCAAAACACAAAGACACGCACTGACACCCAGTAACAAAGACATAAACTGACACCAAGTCACAAAGACAGACACTGATACCCAGTAACACAGACACACACTTACACCAAGTAAGACAGACACACACTGACACCAAGTAACAAAGACATACACTGACACCAAGTAACAAAGACAGACAATTACACCAAGTAACAAAGACATACACGTACTCCAAGTATTTTGACATACACTGACACAAAGTAACAAAGACATACACTGATACCCAGGAACACAGACAAACACTCACACCAAGTAACAAAGACATCCAGTGATACCCAGTAACACAGACACACACTTACACCAAGTAACACAGACATACATTGATACCAAGTCACAAAGACATACACTGATACGCAGTAACACAGACACACACTTACACCAAGTAACAAAGACATACACTGACACCAAGTCACAAAGACACACACTGACACCCAGTAACAAAGACATACACTGACACCAAGTCACAAAGACATACACTGACACCCAGTAACACAGACACACACTTACACCAAGTAACACAGACATACACTGACACCAAGTAACAAAGACATACACTAATACCCAGTAACACAGACACACACTTACACCAAGTAACAAAGACAGACACTGATACCCTGTATCACAGACACTCACTTACACCAAGTAACAAAGACATACACTTACACCAAGTATTTTGACATGCACTGACACCAAGTCACAAAGACATACACTGTCACCAAGTAGCAAAGACATACACTTACACCAAGTAACAAAGGCATACACTGACACCAAGTAACAAAGACATACACTGATACCCAGTAACACAGACACACACTAACACCAAGTCACAAAGACATACACTGTCACCAAGTAACAAAGACACACACTCACACCAAGTAACAAAGACATACACTGACACCAAGTAACAAAGACATACACTGATACCCAATATAACAGGCACACACTGGTGCGGGGGGGGGGGGTGAGGGCGGGGGGTACATTGGCGCAGTGTTTAGCACCGCAGCCTCACAGCTCCAGGGACCCGGGTTCGATTCTGGGTACTGCCTGTGCGGAGTTTGCAAGTTCTCCCTGTGTCGTCGTGAGTTTCCTCCGGGTGCTCCGGTTTCCTCCCACATGCCAAAGACTTGCAGGTTGATAGGTTAATTGGCCATCATAAATTGCCCCTAGTCGGTGGTCGGGAAATATATAGGGACAGGTGGGGATGTGATCGGAATACGGAATTAGTGTAGGATTAGCATAAATGGGTGGTTGATGGTCGGCACAGACTAGGTGGGCCGAAGGGCCTGTTTAAGTGCTGTATCTCTAAACTAAACTAAATACTGACACCTAGTGTCACAGACAAGCACTGACACCCAGTCACTACAAACAAACACACCCTGACAACCAGTAACACAGAGAACCACTGAAACACAGTAACAAAGACATACACTGACACCAAGTAACACAGACACACACTGACACCCAGTAACAAAGACATACACTGACACCAAGTCACAAAGACATACATTGATACCAAGTCACAAAGACATACACTGATACCCAGTAACACAGACACACAATGACACCAAGTAACAAAGACATACACTGATACCCAGTAACACAGACACACACTTACACCAAGTAACAAAGACATACACTGACACCAAGTAACAAAGACAGACAATTACACCAAGTAACAAAGACATACACTTACACCAAGTATTTTGACATACACTGACACAAAGTAACAAAGACATACACTGATACCCAGTAACAGAGACAAACAGTCACACCAAGTAACAAAGACAGACAGTGATACCCAGTAACACAGACACACACTTACACCAAGTAACACAGACATACATTGATACCAAGTCACAAAGACATACACTGATACCCAGTAACACAGACACACACTTACACCAAGTAACAAAGACATACACTGACACCAAGTCACAAAGACACACACTGACACCCAGTAACAAAGACATACACTGACACCAAGTCACAAAGACATACACTGACACCCAGTAACACAGACACACACTTACACCAAGTAACACAGACATACACTGACACCAAGTAACAAAGTCATACACTAATACCCAGTAACACAGACATACACTTACAACAAGTAACAAAGACATGCACTTACACCAAGTATTTTGACATGCACTGACACCAGGTAACAAGGACATACACTGATACCCAGTAACACAGACAAACACTCACACCAATTAACAGACATACAGTGATACCCTGCAACACAGACACAGACTTACACCAAGTAACACAGACATACATTGATGCCAAGTCACAAAGACATACACTGATACCCAGTAACACAGACACACACTTACACCAAGTCACAAAGACATACACTGTCACCAAGTAACAAAGACATACACTTACACCAAGTAACAAAGACATACACTGACACCAAGTAACAACGACATACTCTGATACCCAGTAACACAGACACACACTCACACCATGTAACAAAGACATACACTGACACCAAGTAACAAAGACATACACTGATACCCAATATAACAGGCACACACTGGTGGGGGGGGGGGCGGGGGGTACATTGGCGCAGTGTTTAGCACCGCAGCCTCACAGCTCCAGGGACCCGGGTTCGATTCTGGGTACTGCCTGTGCGGAGTTTGCAAGTTCTCCCTGTGTCTGCGTGAGTTTCCTCCGGGTGCTCCGGTTTCCTCCCACATGCCAAAGACTTGCAGGTTGATAGGTTAATTGGCCATCATAAATTGACCCTAGTAGGTGGTAGGGTAATATATCGTGACAGGTGGGGATGTGATAGGATTACGGGATTAGTGTAGGATCAGTATAAATGGGTTGTTGATGGTCGGCACAGACTCGGTGGGCCGAAGGGCCTGTTTAAATGCTGTATCTCGAAACTAAACTAAATACTGACACCTCGTGTCACAGACACACACTGACACCCAATAACACAAACAAACACACTTTGACATCCAGTAACACAGACTCTCACTGACACCCAGTAACACAGACACACACTTACACCAAGTAACACAGACATACACTGATACCCAGTAACACAGGCACACACTTACACCAAGTAACACAGACATACACTGACACCAAGTAACAAAGACATACACTTACACCAAGTAACAAAGACACACACTTACACCAAGTAACACAGACATACACTGACACCAAGTAACAAAGACATACACTGATACCCAGTAACACAGGCACACACTTACACCAGGTAACACAGACATACACTGACACCAAGTAACAAAGACATGCACTTACACCAAGTAACACAGACATACACTGACACCAAGTAACAAAGACAGACAATTACACCAGGTAACAAAGACACACACTTACACCAAGTCACACAGACATACACTGACACCAAGTAACAAAGACATACACTGATACCCAGTAACACAGGCACACACTCACACCAAGTCACAAAGACATTCACTGATGCCCAGTAACAAAGACACACACTTACACCAAGTAACACAGACATACACTGACACCAAGTAACAAAGACAGACAATTACACCAAGTAACAAAGACATACACTTACACCAAGTATTTTGACATACACTGACACCAAGTCACAAAGACATACACTTACACCCAGTAACACAGACACACACTTGCACCAAGTAACACAGACATACACTGACACCAAGTAACAAAGACCTACACTAATACCCAGTAACACAGACACACACTTACACCAAGTAACAAAGACAGACACTGATACCCAGCAACACAGACACACACTTACACCAAGTAACAAAGACATACACTTACACCAAGTAATTTGACATGCACTGACACAAAGTAACAAAGACATACACTGATACCCAGTAACACAGACAAACACTCACACCAATTAACAAAGACATACAGTGATACCCTGCAACACAGACACACACTTACACCAAGCAACACTGACATACATTGATGCCAAGTCACAAAGACATACACTGATACCCAGTAACACAGACACACACTTACACCAAGTCCCAAAGACATACACTGTCACCAAGTAACAAAGACATACACTTACACCAAGTAACAAAGACATACACTGACACCAAGTAACAAAGACATACTCTGATACCCAGTAACACAGACACACACTCACACCAAGTAACAAAGACATACACTGATACCCAATATAACAGACACACACTTGTGGGGGGGGGGGGCGGGGGGTACATTGGCGCAGTGTTTAGCACCGCAGCCTCACAGCTCCAGGGACCCGGGTTCGATTCTGGGTACTGCCTGTGCGGAGTTTGCAAGTTCTCCCTGTGTCTGCGTGAGTTTCCTCGGGGTGCTCCGGTTTCCTCCCACATGCCAAAGACTTGCAGGTTGATTGGTGAATTGGCCATCATAAATTGACCCTAGTAGGTGGTAGGGAAATATATCGTGACAGGTGGGGATGTGATAGGATTACGGGATTAGTGTAGGATTAGTATAAATGGGTTGTTGATGGTCGGCACAGACTCGGTGGGCCGAAGGGCCTGTTTAAGTGCTGTATCTCTAAACTAAACTAAATACTGACACCTAGTGTCACAGACACACACGGACACCCAGTAACACAAACAAACACACACTGACATCCAGTAACACAGACACACACTGACACCCAGTAAAAAAGACATACACTGACACCAAGTCACAAAGACATACACTGATGCCCAGTAACAAAGACACACACCTACACCAAGTAACACAGACATACACTGACACCAAGTAACAAAGACAGACAATTACACCAAGTATTTTGACATACACTGACACCAAGTAACAAAGACATACACTGATACCCAGTAACACAGACAAACACTCACACCAAGTAACAAAGACATACAGTGATACCCAGTAACACAGAAACACACTTACACCAAGTAACACAGAGATACATTGACACCAAGTAACAAAGACATACACTGATACCCAGTAGCACAGACACACACTTCCACCAAGTAACAAAGACATACACTGACACCAAGTAACAAAGACATACAATTACACCAAGTAACACAGGCATACACTGACACCAAGTAACAAAGTTATACAATTATACCAAGTAACAAAGACACACAAATACACCAATTAACACAGACATACACTGACAGCAAGTAACAAAGACATACACTGTTACCCAGTAACACAGACACACACTTATACCAAGTAACAAAGACATACACTGATACCAAGTAACACAAAAACACAATTACAACAAGTAACACAAACACACACTTACACCAAGTAACAAAGACATACACTGACACCAAGTAACAAAGACATACAATTACACCAAGTAACAAAGACACACACCTACACCAAGTAACAAAGACATACACTGACACAAAGTAACAAAGACATACAATTACACCAAGTAACAAAGACACACACCTACACCAAGTAACAAAGACATACACTGTTACCCAGTAACACAGACACAAACTTACACCAAGTAACAAAGACATACACTGATACCAAGTAACACAGACACACACTTACACCAACTAACAAAGACAGACAATGACACCAAGTAACAGAGACATACACTGACACCAAGTAACAAAGACATACACTTACACCAAGTAACAAAGACATGCACTGACACCAAGTAACAAAGACATACACTTACACCAAGTAACAAAGACATACACTGACACCAAGTAACACAGACACACACTTACACCAAGTAACAAAGACATACACTGACACCCAGTAACAAAGACACACACTGACACCATGTAACACAGACATACACTGACACCAAATAACAAAGACATACACTGACACCCAGTAACACAGACACACACTTACACCAAGTAACAAAGACAGACACTGACACCAAGTAACAAAGACATACACTGATACCCAGTAACACAGACACACACTTACACCAAGTAAAAAAGACACACACTTGCACCAAGTAACACAGACATACACTGACAGCAAGTAACAAAGACATACACTGACACCAAGTAACGAAGACATAAACTGACACACAGTAGCAAAGACATACACTGACACGAAGTCACAAAGATACACACTGACACCCAGTAAAAAAGACATACACTGACACCAAGTCACAAAGACATACACTGACACCAAGTAACAAAGACATACAATTACACCAAGTAACACAGACATGCACTGACACCAAGTAACAAAGACATACAATTACACCAAGTAACAAAGACACACACTTACACCAAAATACACAGACATACACTGACACCAAGCAACAAAGACATACACTGACACCAAGTAACAAAGACATACACTGTTACCCAGTAACACAGACACACACTTACACCAAGTAACAAAGACATACACTGATACCAAGTAACACAGACACACAATTACAACAAGTAACAAAAACAAACACTTACACCAAGTAACAAAGACATACACTGACACCAAGTAACAAAGACATATAATTACACCAAGTAACACAGACATGCACTGACACCAAGTAACAAAGACATACAATTACACCAGGTAACAAAGACACACACTTACACCAAGTAACACAGACATACACTGACACCAAGTAACAACGACATACACTGACACCAAGTAAAAAAGACATAAAATTACACCAATTAACAAAGACACACACTTACACCAAATAACACAGACATACACTGACACGAAGTAACAAATACATACACTGTTACCCAGTAACACAGACACATACTTACAGCAAGTAACAAAGACATACACTGATACCAAGTAACACAGACACACACTTACACCAAGTAACACAGGCACAAACCTACACCAAGTAACAAAGACATACACTGACACCAAGTAACAAAGTCATACACTTACACCAAGTAACGCAGACATACACTGACACCAAGTAACAAAGACATACAATAACACCAAGTAACAAAGACACACACTTACACCAAGTAACACAGACATACACTGACACCATGTAACAAAGACATGCACTGACACCAAGTAACAAAAACATACACTGACACCAAGTCACAAAGACAGACACTGAAACCCAGTAACAAAGACAAACACTGACACCAAGTAACGAAGACAGACACTGACACCCAGTAACAAAGACATACACTTACACCAAGTAAAACAGACATACACTGACGCCATGTAACAAAGACATGCACTGAAACCATGTAACAAAGACATACAGTGATACCCAGTAACACAGACATTCACTGACACCAAGCAACAAAGACACACACTTACACCAAGTAAAACAGACATACACTGACGCCATGTAACAAAGACATGCACTGAAACCCAGTAACACAGACATAGAATGACACCAACAAACAAAGACATACACTGATACCCAGTAACACAGACACAGACTTACACCAAGTAACAAAGACAAACACTGACACCAAGTAACAAAGACATACACTGACACCAAGAAACAAAGACATACAATTAAACCAAGTAACACAGACACACACTGACACCCAGTAACACAAACAAACACACACTGACACCCAGTAACATAGACAAACACAGACACAAAGTAACAAAGACATACACAGACTCACACTGACACCAAGTAACAAAGACTAACACAGACACACACTGACACCAAGTCACAAAGACAGACACTGATACCCAGTAACACAGACACACACTTCCACCAAGTAACAAAGACAAACACTGACACCAAGTAACAAAGAAATACACTTACACCAAGTAACGCAGACACACACTGACACCAAGTAACAAAGATATACACTTACACCAAGTAACAAAGACACACACTTACACGAAGTAACACAGAAATATACTGACACCAAGTAAGAAGACATACACTGATACACAGTAACAGAGACACACACTTACACCAAGTAACAAAGACATACACTGACACCCAGTAACAAAGACACACACTGACACCATGTAACACAGACATAGACTGACACCAAGTAACAAAGACATACACTGACACCCAGTAACACAGACACACACTTACACCAAGTAACAAAGACAATCACTGACACCAAGTAACAAAGACATACACTGATAACCAGTAACACAGACACACACTTACACCAAGTAACAAAAACACACACTGATACCAAGTAACAAAGACATAAACTGACACACAGTAACAAAGACATACACTGACACCAAGTCACAAAGACATACACTGACACCCAGTAACAAAGACATACACTGACACCAAGTCACAAAGACATACACTGACAACAAGTAACAAAGACATACACTGATACCCAGTAGCACAGACACACACTTACACCAAGTAACCAAGACATACACTGACACCATGTAACAAAGACATGCACTGTCACCAACAAACAAAGACATATACTGATACCCAGTAACACAGACACACACTTACTCCAAGTAACAAAGACAAACACTAACACCAAGTAACAAAGACATACACTGACACCAAGAAACAAAGACATACACTTACACCAAGTAACACAGACACACACTGACACCCAGTAACACAAACAAACACACACTGACACCCAGTAACATAGAGAAACACAGACACGCAGTAACAAAGACATTCACAGACTCACACTGACACCAAGTAACAAAGACTAAGACAGACACACACTGTCACCAAGTAACAAAGACATACACTGACACCCAGTAACAAAGACATAGACTGACACCAAGTCACAAAGACATACACTGATACCCAGTAACACAGACACACACTTCCACCAAGTAACAAAGAGAAACACTGACACCAAGTAACAAAGACATACACTTACACCAAGTAACACAGACATACACTGACACCAAGTAACAAAGACATACACTGTTACCCAGTAACACAGACACACACTTCCACCAAGTAACAAAGACATACACTGATACCAAGTAACACAGACACACAATTACAACAAGTAACAAAAACAAACACTTACACCAAGTAACAAAGACATACACTGACACCAAGTAACAAAGACATACAATTACACCAAGTAACAAAGACACACACTTACACCAAGTAACACTGACATACACTGACACGAAGTAACAAAGACATACACTGTTACCCAGTAACACAGACACATACTTACACCAAGTAACAAAGACATACACTGATACCAAGTAACACAGACACAAACTTACACCAAGTAACACAGACACAATCTTACACCAAGTAACAAAGACATACACTGACACCAAGTAACAAAGTCATACACTTACACCAAGTAACACAGACATACATTGACACCAAGTAACAAAGACATACAATTACCCCAAGTAACACAGACATAAACTGACACCATGTAACAAAGACATGCACTGATACACAGTAAAACAGACACACACTTACACCAAGTAACAAAGACATACACTGACACCAAGTAACAAAAACATACACTGACACCAAGTCACAAAGACAGACACTGACACCCAGTAACAAAGACAAACACTGACACCAAGTAATTAAGACAGACACTGACACCCAGTAACAAAGACATACACTTACACCAAGTAACACAGACATACACTGACACCATGTCACAAAGACATACAGTGATACCCAGTAACACAGATATACACTGACACCAAGTAACAAAGACACACACTTACACCAAGTAAAACAGACATACACTGACACCAAGTAACAAAGACATACAATAACACCAAGTAACAAAGACACACACTTACACCAAGTAACACAGACATACACTGACACCATGTAACAAAGACATGCACTGACACCAAGTAACAAAAACATACACTGACACCAAGTCACAAAGACAGACACTGAAACCCAGTAACAAAGACAAACACTGACACCAAGTAACGAAGACAGACACTGACACCCAGTAACAAAGACATACACTTACACCAAGTAAAACAGACATACACTGACGCCATGGAACAAAGACATGCACTGAAACCATGTAACAAAGACATACAGTGATACCCAGTAACACAGACATTCACTGACACCAAGCAACAAAAACACACACTTACACCAAGTAAAACAGACATACACTGACGCCATGTAACAAAGACATGCACTGAAACCCAGTAACACAGACATAGAATGACACCAACAAACAAAGACATACACTGATACCCAGTAACACAGACACAGACTTACACCAAGTAACAAAGACAAACACTGACACCAAGTAACAAAGACATACACTGACACCAAGAAACAAAGACATACAATTAAACCAAGTAACACAGACACACACTGACACCCAGTAACACAAACAAACACACACTGACACCCAGTAACATAGACAAACACAGACACACACTGACACCAAGTCACAAAGACAGACACTGATACCCAGTAACACAGACACACACTTCCACCAAGTAACACAGACACACACTGACACCCAGTAACACAAACAAACACACACTGACACCCAGTAACAAAGACTAACACAGACACACACTGACACCAAGTCACAAAGACAGACACTGATACCCAGTAACACAGACACACACTTCCACCAAGTAACAAAGACAAACACTGACACCAAGTAACAAAGAAATACACTTACACCAAGTAACGCAGACACACACTGACACCAAGTAACAAAGATATACACTTACACCAAGTAACAAAGACACACACTTACACGAAGTAACACAGAAATATACTGACACCAAGTAAGAAGACATACACTGATACACAGTAACAGAGACACACACTTACACCAAGTAACAAAGACATACACTGACACCCAGTAACAAAGACACACACTGACACCATGTAACACAGACATAGACTGACACCAAGTAACAAAGACATACACTGACACCCAGTAACACAGACACACACTTACACCAAGTAACAAAGACAATCACTGACACCAAGTAACAAAGACATACACTGATAACCAGTAACACAGACACACACTTACACCAAGTAACAAAGACACACACTGATACCAAGTAACAAAGACATAAACTGACACACAGTAACAAAGACATACACTGACACCAAGTCACAAAGACATACACTGACACCCAGTAACAAAGACATACACTGACACCAAGTCACAAAGACATACACTGACAACAAGTAACAAAGACATACACTGATACCCAGTAGCACAGACACACACTTACACCAAGTAACCAAGACATACACTGACACCATGTAACAAAGACATGCACTGTCACCAACAAACAAAGACATATACTGATACCCAGTAACACAGACACACACTTACTCCAAGTAACAAAGACAAACACTGACACCAAGTAACAAAGACATACACTGACACCAAGAAACAAAGACATACACTTACACCAAGTAACACAGACACACACTGACACCCAGTAACACAAACAAACACACACTGACACCCAGTAACATAGAGAAACACAGACACACAGTAACAAAGACATTCACAGACTCACACTGACACCAAGTAACAAAGACTAAGACAGACACACACTGTCACCAAGTAACAAAGACATACACTGACACCCAGTAACAAAGACATAGACTGACACCAAGTCACAAAGACATACACTGATACCCAGTAACACAGACACACACTTCCACCAAGTAACAAAGAGAAACACTGACACCAAGTAACAAAGACATACACTTACACCAAGTAACACAGACATACACTGACACCAAGTAACAAAGACATACACTGTTACCCAGTAACACAGACACACACTTCCACCAAGTAACAAAGACATACACTGATACCAAGTAACACAGACACACAATTACAACAAGTAACAAAAACAAACACTTACACCAAGTAACAAAGACATACACTGACACCAAGTAACAAAGACATACAATTACACCAAGTAACAAAGACACACACTTACACCAAGTAACACTGACATACACTGACACGAAGTAACAAAGACATACACTGTTACCCAGTAACACAGACACATACTTACACCAAGTAACAAAGACATACACTGATACCAAGTAACACAGACACAAACTTACACCAAGTAACACAGACACAAACTTACACCAAGTAACAAAGAGATACACTGACACCAAGTAACAAAGTCATACACTTCCACCAAGTAACACAGACATACATTGACACCAAGTAACAAAGACATACAATTACCCCAAGTAACACAGACATAAACTGACACCATGTAACACAGACATGCACTGATACACAGTAAAACAGACACACACTTACACCAAGTAACAAAGACATACACTGACACCAAGTAACAAAAACATACACTGACACCAAGTCACAAAGACAGACACTGACACCCAGTAACAAAGACAAACACTGACACCAAGTAACGAAGACAGACACTGACACCCAGTAACAAAGACATACACTTGCACCAAGTAACACAGACATACACTGACACCATGTCACAAAGACATACAGTGATACCCAGTAACACAGATATACACTGACACCATGTAACAAAGACATGCACTGAAACCCAGTAACACAGCCATACACTGACACCAACAAACAAAGACATACACTGATACCCAGTAACACAGACACAGACTTACACCAAGTAACAAAGACATACACTGACACCAAGTAACACAGACATACACTGACACCATGTAACAAAGACATGCACTGATACCCAGTAACAGAGACATACACTGACACCAAGTAACAAAGACACACACTTCCACGAAGTAACACAGACATACACTGACACCAAGTAACGAAGACATACACTGTTACCCAGTAACACAAACACACACTTACACCAAGCAACAAAGACATACACTGATACCAAGTAACACAGACACACAATTACACCAACAAACAAAGACACACATTGATACCCAGTAACACAGACACAGACTTACACCATGTAACAAAGACATGCATTGATACCCAGGAACACAGACATACACTGACACCAAGTAACAAAGACACACACTTACACCAAGTAACACAGACATACACTGACACCATGTAACAAAGACATGCACTGATACCCAGTAACAGAGACATACACTGACACCAATTAACACAGACATACACTGACACCAAGCAACAAAGACATACACTGTTACCCAGTAACACAGACACACACTTACACCAAGCAACAAAGACATACACTGATACCAAGTAACACAGACACACAATTACACCAACAAACAAAGACACACATTGATACCCAGTAACACAGACACAGACTTACACCATATAACAAAGACATGCATTGATACCCAGGAACACAGACATACACTGACACCAAGTAACAAAGACACACACTTACACCAAGTAACACAGACATACACTGACACCATGTAACAAAGACATGCACTGATACCCAGCAACAGAGACATACACTGACACCAAGTAACGAAGACATACACTGTCACCAACAAACAAAGACACACACTGATACCCAGTAACACAGACACAGACTTAAACCAAGTAACAAAGACATACACTGACACCCAGTAACAAAGACATGCACTGACACTAAGTCACAAAGACATACACTGATACCCAGTAACACAGACACACACTTACACCAAGTAACAAAGACAAACACTGACACCAAGTAACAAAGACATACACTGACACCAAGAAACAAAGACATACACTTACACCAAGTAACACAGACACACACTGACACCCAGTAACACAAACAAACACACACTGACACCCAGTAACATAGAGAAACACAGACACACAGTAACAAAGACATACACAGACTCACACTGACACCAAGTAAAAAAGACTAACACAGACACACACTGTCACCAAGTAACAAAGACATTCACTGACACCCAGTAACAAAGACATAGACTGACACCAAGTCACAAAGACATACACTGATACCCAGTAACACAGACACACACTTCCACCAAGTAACAAAGAGAAACACTGACACCAAGTAACAAAGACATACACTGACACCAAGTAACAAAGACATACACTGATACCCAGTAGCACAAAAACACACTTAGACCAAGTAACAAAGACATACACTGACACCAAGTAACAGAGACATACAATTATACCAAGTAACACAGACATACACTAACACCAAGTAACAAATACATACACTGACACCAAGTAACAATGACACACACTGACACCAATTAACACAGACATACACTGACACCAAGTAACAAAGATATACACTGTTACCCAGTAACACAGACACACACTTACACCAGCAACAAAGACATACACTGATACCAAGTAACACAGACACACAATTACACCAACAAACAAAGACACACACTGATACCCAGTAACACAGACACAGACTTACACCAAGTAACAAAGACATACCCTGACACCAAGTCACAAAGACATACACTGATACCCAGTAACACAGACACACACTTACACCAAGTAACAAAGACAAACACTGACACCAAGTAACAAAGACATACACTGACACCAAGAAACAAATACATACACTTACAACAAGTAACACAGACACACACTGACACCCAGTAACACAAACAAATACACACTGACACCCAGTAACATAGAGAAACACAGACACGCAGTAACAAAGACATACACAGACTCACACTGACACCAAGTAACAAAGACTAACACAGACACACAGTGTCACCAAGTAACAAAGACATACACTGACACCCAGTAACAAAGACATAGACTGACACCAAGTCACAAATACATACACTGATACCATGTAACACAGCCACACACGTCCACCAAGTAACAAAGACAAACACTGACACCAAGTAACAAAGAAATACACTTACACCAAGTAACACAGACATACACTGACACCAAGTAACAAAGACATACACTTACACCAAGTAACAAAGACACACAATTACACGAAGTAACACAGACATACACTGACACCAAGTAACAAAGACATACACTGATACCCAGTAACAGAGACACACACTTACACCAAGTAACAAAGACATACACTAACACCCAATAACAAAGACACACACTGACACCATGTAACACAGACATACACTGACACCAAGTAACAAAGACATACACTGACACCCTGTAACACAGACACACACTTACACCAAGTAACAAAGACATACACAGACACCAAGTAACAAAGACATACACTGATAACCAGTAACACAGACAAACACTTACACCAAGTAACAAAGACACACAATGATACCAAGTAAGAAAGACATCATTTGACACACAGGAACAAAGACATACACTGACACCAAGTCACAAAGACATACACTGACACCCAGTAACAAAGACATACACTGACACCAAGTCACAAAGACATACACTGACACCAAGTAACAAAGACATACACTGATACCCAGTAGCACAGACACACACTTACACCAAGTAACCAAGACATACACTGACACCAAGTAACACAGACATACACTGACACCAAGTAACAAAGACATACAATTACACCCGGTAACAAAGACACACACTTACACCAAGTAACACAGACATACACTGACACCCAGAAACACAGAAACACACTTCCATCAAGTAACAAAGGGCAACACTGACACCAAGTAACAAAGACATACACTTACACCAAGCAACACAGACATACACTGACACCAAGTCGCAAAGACATACACTTACACCAAGTAACAAAGACATACACTGACACCAAGTAACAGAGACATACAATTACACCAAGTAACACAGACATACACTGACACCAAGTAACAAAGACATACAATTACACCAAGTAACAAAGACACACACTTACACCAAGTAACACAAACAAACACTTACACCAAGTAACAAAGAGATACACTGACACCAAGTAACAAAGACATACAATTACACCAAGTAACAAAGACACACACCTACACCAAGTAACACAGACATACACTGACACCAAGTAACAAAGACATGAACTGTTACCCAGTAACACAGACACACACTTACACCAAGTAACAAAGACATACAATGATGCCAAGTAACACAGACATACACTGACACCAAGTAACAAAGACATACACTGATGCCCAGTAACAAAGACATACACTGACACCAAGTCACAAAGACATACACTGACACCCAGTAACAAAGACATTCACTGATACCCAGTAACACAGACACACACTTACACCAAGTAACAAAGACACACACTGATACACAGTAACACAGACACACACGGACACCAAGTAACAAAGACTCACACTTACACCAAGTAACACAGACACACACTGACAGCCAGTAAGACAAACAAACACACTGACACCCAGTAACACAGACACACACTGACACCAAGTAACAAAGACATACACTGACACCCAGTAACACAGACCACACACTGGGCGGCACAGTGGCGCAGTGGTTAGCACTGCAGCCTCACAGCTCCAGGGACCCGGGTTCGATTCTGGGTACTGTCTATGCGGAGTTTGCAAGTTTTCCCTGTGTCTGCGTGGGTTTCCTCCGGGTGCTCCGGGTTCCTCCCACATGCCAAAGAATTGCAGGTTGATAGGTTAATTGGCCATCATAAATTGCCCCTAGTATAGGTAGGTGGTGGGGAAATATATAGGGACAGGTGGGGATGTGATAGGAATACGGGATCAGTGTCGGATTAGTATAAATGGGTGGTTGATGGTCGGCACAGACTCGGTGGGCCGAAGGGCCTGTTTAAATGCTGGATCTCTAAACTAAACTAAATACTGACACCTAGTGTCACATATACACACTGACACCCAGAAACACAGAGAAACACTGATAAACAGTAACAAAGACATACACTGACACCAAGTCACAAAGACAAACACTGACAACAAGTAACAAAGACATCCACTGATACCCAGTAGCACAGACACACACTTACACCAAGTAACCAAGACATACACTGACACCAAGTAACAAAGACATACACTTACACCAAGTAACACAGACATACACTGACACCAAGTAACAAAGACATACAATTACACCAAGTAACAAAGACATACAATTACACCAAGTAACAAAGACACACACTTCCACCAAGTAACACAGACATACACTGACACCCAGAAACAAAGACATACACTGTTACCCAGTAACACAGACACACACTTATACCAAGTAACACATACATACACTGACACAATGTAACAAAGACATGCAATGATACCCAGTGACACAGACATACACTGACACCAAGTAGCAAAGACACACAGTTACACCAAGTAACACAGACATACACTGACACCATGTAACAAAGACATGCACTGATACGCAGTAACACAGACATACACTGACACCAAGTAACAAAGACATACACTGTCACCAACAAACAAAGACACACACTGATAGACAGTAACACAGACACACACTGACACCAAGTAACAAAGACATACACTGACACCCAGTAACACAGACCACACACTTACACCAAGTAACAAAGATATACACTGATACCCAGTAAAACAGCCACACACTTACACCAAGTAACAAAGACATACACTGACACCAAGTAACAAAGACAGACACTGACACCCAGTAACAAAGACAAACACTGACACCAAGTAACGAAGACAGACACTGACACCCAGTAACAAAGACATACACTTACACCTAGTAACACCGACATACACTGACACCATGTAACAAGACATGCAGTGATACCCAGTAACACAGACATACACTGACACCATGTAACAAAGACACACACTTACACCAAGTAAAACCGACATACACTGACACCATGTAACAAAGACATGCACTGATACCCAGTAACACAGACATACACTGACACCAAGTAACAAAGACATACACTGTCACCAACAATCAAAGACATACACTGATACCCAGTAACACAGGCACAGACTTACACCAAGTAACAAAGACATACACTGACACCAAGTCACAAAGACATACACTGATACCCAGTAACACAGACACACACTTATACCATGTAACAAAGACAAACACTGACACCAAGTAACAAAGACATACACTGACACCAAGAAACAAAGTCATACACTTACACCAAGTAACACAGACACACACTGACACCCAGTAACACAAACAAACACACACTGACACCCAGTAAAATAGAGAAACACAGACACACAGTAACAAAGACTTACACAGACTCACACTGACACCAAGTAACAAAGACAAACAAAGACACCCACAGTCACCAAGTAACAAAGACATACACTGACACCCAGTAACAAAGACATAGACTGACACCAAGTCACAAAGACATACACTGATACCCAGTAACACAGACACACACTTCCACCAAGTAACAAAGACAAACACTTACACCAAGTAACAAAGACATACACTTCCACCAAGTGACACAGACATACACTGACACCAAGTAACAAAGACATACACTTACACCAAGTAACAAAGACACACACTTACACGAAGTAACACAGACATACACTGACACCAAGTAACAAAAACATACACTGATACCCAATATCAAAGACATACACTGACACCAAGTCACAAAGATATACACTGATACCCAGTAACAAAGACATTCACTGATACCCAGTAACACAGACACACACTTACACCAAGTAACAAAGACACACACTTATACACAGTAACACAGACACACACGGACACCAAGTAACAAAGACACACACTTACACCAAGTAACACAGACACACACTGACAGCCAGTAAGACAAACAAACACACTGACACCTAGTAACACAGACACACACTGAGACCAAGTAACAAAGACATACACTGACACCCAGTAACACAGACCACACACTTACACCAAGTAACAAAGATATACACTGATACCCAGTAAAACAGCCACACACTTACACCAAGTAACAAAGACATACATTGACACCAAGTAACAAAGACAGACACTGACACCCAGTAACAAAGACAAACACTGACACCAAGTAACGAAGACAGACACTGACACCCAGTAACAAAGACATACACTTACAGCTAGTAACACAGACATACACTGACACCATGTAACAAAGACACACACTTACACAAAGTAAAACCGACATACACTGACACCATGTAACAAAGACATGCACTGATACCCAGTAACACAGACATACATTGACACCAAGTAACAAAGACATACACTGTCACCAACAAACAAAGACATACACTGATACCCAGTAACACAGGCACATACTTACACCAAGTAACAAAGACATACACTGACACCAAGTCACAAAGACATACACTGATACCCAGTAACACAGGCACAGACTTACACCAAGTAACAAAGACAAACACTGACACCAAGTAACAAAGACATACACTTACACCAAGTAACACAGACATACACTGACAGCAAGTCACAAAGACATACACTGACACCAAGTAACAAAGACATCCACTGATACCCAGTAGCACAGACACACACTTACACCAAGTAACCAAGACATACACTGACACCAAGTAACAAAGACATACACTTACACCAAGTAACACAGACATACACTGACACCAAGTAACAAATACATACAATTACACCATGTAACAAAGACATACAATTACACCAAGTAACAAAGACACACACTTACACCAAGTAACACAGACATACACTGACACCCAGAAACAAAGACATACACTGTTACCCAGTAACACAGACACACACTTATACCAAGTAACACATACATACACTGACACAATGTAACAAAGACAGGTAGTGATACCCAGTAACACAGACATACACTGACACCAAGTAACAAAGACACACACTTACACCAAGTAACGCAGACATACACTGACACCATGTAACAAAGACATGCACTGATACCCAGTAACACAGACATACACTGACACCAAGTAACAAAGACATACACTGTCACCAACAAACAAAGACACACACTGACAGACAGTAACACAGACACACACGGACACCAAGTAACAAAGACACACACTTACACCAAGTAACACAGACACACACTGACAGCCAGTAAGACAAACAAACACACTGACACCCAGTAACACAGACACACACTGACACCAAGTAACAAAGACATACACTGACACGCAGTAACACAGACCACACAATTACACCAAGTAACAAAGATATACACTGATACCCAGTAAAACAGCCACACACTTACACCAAGTAACAAAGACATACACTGACACAAAGTAACAAAGACAGACACTGCACCCAGTAACAAAGACAAACACTGACACCAAGTAACGAAGACAGGCACTGACACCCAGTAACAAAGACATACACTTACACCTAGTAACACCGACATACACTGACACCATGTAACAAGACATGCAGTGTTACCCAGTAACACAGACATACACTGACACCATGTAACAAAGACACACACTTACACCAAGTAAAACCGACATACACTGACATCATGTAACAAAGACATGCACTGATAGCCAGTAACACAGACATACACTGACACCAAGTAACAAAGACATACGCTGTCACCAACAAACAAAGACATACACTGATACTCAGTAACACAGGCACAGACTTACTCCAAGTAACAAAGACATACACTGACACCAAGTCACAAAGACATACACTGATACCCAGTAACACAGACACACACTTACACCATGTAACAAAGACAAACACTGACACCAAGTAACAAAGACATACACTGACACCAAGAAACAAAGACATACACTTACACCAAGTAACACAGACACACATTGACACCCAGTAACACAAACAAACACACACTGACACCCAGTAACATAGAGAAACACAGACACACAGTAACAAAGACATACACAGACTCACACTGTCACCAAGTAACAAAGACAAACACAGACACCCACTGTCACCAAGTAACAAAGACAGACACTGACACCCAGTAACAAAGACATAGACTGACACGAAGTCACAAAGACATACACTGATACCCAGTAACACAGACACACACTTCCACCAAGTAACAAAGACAAACACTGACACCAAGTAACAAAGACATACACTTCCACCAAGTGACACAGACATACACTGGCACCAAGTAACAAAGACATAAACTTACACCAAGTAACAAAGACACACACTTACACGAAGTAACACAGACATACACTGACACCAAGTAACAAAGACATACACTGATACCCAGTAACAAAGACATACACTGACACCAAGTCACAAAGACATACACTGATACCCAGTAACAAAGACATTCACTGATACCCAGTAACACAGACACACACTTACACCAAGTAACAAAGACACACACTTAAACACAGTAACACAGACACACACGGACACCAAGTAACAAAGACACACACTTACACCAAGTAACACAGACACACACTGACAGCCAGTAAGACAAACAAACACACTGACACCCAGTAACACAGACACACACTGACACCAAGTAACACAGACCACACACTTACACCAAGTAACAAAGATATACACTGATACCCAGTAAAACAGCCACACACTTACACCAAGTAACAAAGACATACACTGACACCAAGTAACAAAGACAGACACTGACACCCAGTAACAAAGACAAACAGTGACACCAAGTAACGAAGACAGACACTGACACCCAGTAACAAAGACATACACTTACACCTAGTAACACAGACATACACTGACACCATGTAACAAGACATGCAGTGATACCCAGTAACACAGACATACACTGACACCATGTAACAAAGACACACACGTACACCAAGTAAAACCGACATACACTGACACCATGTAACAAAGACATGCACTGATACCCAGTAACACAGACATACACTGACACCAAGTAACAAAGACATACACTGTCACCAACAAACAAAGACATACACTGATACCCAGTAACACAGGCACAGACTTACACCAAGTAACAAAGACATACACTGACACCAAGTCACAAAAACATACACTGACACCCAGTAACACAGACACACACTTCCACCAAGTAACAAAGACAAATACTGACACCCAGTAACAAAGACATACACTTCCACCAAGTGACACAGACATACACTGACACCAAGTAACAAAGACATACACTTACACCAAGTAACAAAGACAAACACTTACACGAAGTAACACAGACATACACTGACACCAAGTAACAAAGACATACACTTACACCAAGTAACAAAGACAAACACTTACACGAAGTAACACAGACATACACTGACACCAAGTAACAAAGACATACACTGATACCCAGTAACAAAGACATACACTGACACCAAGTCACAAAGACATACACTGATACCCAGTAACAAAGACATTCACTGATACCCAGTAACACAGACACACACTTACACCAAGTAACAAAGACACACACTGATACACAGTAACACAGACACACACGGACACCAAGTAACAAAGACACACACTTACACCAAGTAACACAGACACACACTGACAGCCAGTAAGACAAACAAACACACTGACACCCAGTAACACAGACACACACTGACACCAAGTAACAAAGACATACACTGACACCCAGTAACACAGACCACACACTTACACCAAGTAACAAAGACACACACTGACAACAAGTAACAAAGACAGACACTGACACCCAGTAACAAAGACAAACACTGACAACAAGTAACGAAGACAGACACTGACACCCAGTAACAAAGACATACACTTACACCTAGTAACACAGACATACACTGACACCATGTAACAAGACATGCAGTGATTACCCAGTAACACAGACATACACTGACACCATGTAACAAAGACATGCACTGATACCCAGTCGCACAGACATACACTGACACCAAGTAACAAAGACAGACACTGTCACCAACAAACAAAGACATACACTGATACCCAGTAACACAGGCACAGACTTACACGAAGTAACAAAAACATACACTGACACCAAGTCACAAAGACATACACTGATACCCAGTAACACAGACACACACTTACACCATGTAAAAAGACAAACACTGACACCAAGTAACAAAGACATACACTGACACCAAGAAACAAAGACATACACTTACACCAAGTAACACAGACACACACTGACACCCAGTAACACAAACAAACACACACTGACACCCAGTAACATAGAGAAACACAGACACACAGTAACAAAGACATACACAGACTCACACTGACACCAAGTAACAAAGACAAACACAGACACCCACTGTCACCAAGTAACAAAGACATACACTGACACCAAGTAACAATGACATACACTTACACCAAGTAACAAAGACACACACTTACACGAAGTAACACAGACATACACTGACACCAAGTAACAAAGACATACACTGATACCCAGTAACAAAGACATACACTGACACCAAGTCACAAAGACATACACTGATACCCAGTAACAAAGACATTCACTGATACCCAGTAACACAGACACACACTTACACCAATAACAAAGACACACACTGATACACAGTAACACAGACACACACGGACACCAAGTAACAAAGACACACAATTACACCAAGTAACACAGACACACACTGACAGCCAGTAAGACAAACAAACACACTGACACCCAGTAACACAGACACACACTGACACCAAGTAACAAAGACATGCACTGACACCCAGTAACCCAGACCACACACTGGTCGGCACAGTGGCGCAGTGGTTAGCACTGCAGCCTCACAGCTCCAGGGACCAGGGTTCGATTCTGGGTACTGCCTATGCGGAGTTTGCAAGTTTTCCCTGTGTCTGCGTGGGTTTCCTCCGGGTGCTCCGGTTTCCTCCCACATGCCAAAGACTTGCAGGTTGATGGGTTAATTGGCCATCATAAATTGCCCCCAGTACAGGTGGGTGGTAGGGAAGTATAGAGGGACAGGTGGGTATGTGATAGGAATATGGGAGTAATGTAGGATTGGTATAAATGGGTGGTTGATGGTCGGCACAGACTCGGTGGGCCGAAGGGCCTGTTAAAGTGCTGTGTCTCTGAAATAAACTAAATACTAACACCTAGTGTCACAGATACACACTGACACCCAGTAACACACACAAGCACACACTGACACCCAGTAACACAGAGAAACACTGATAAACAGTAACAAAGACATACACTGACACCAAGTAACAAAGACACACACTGACACCCAGTAACAAAGACATACACTGACACCAAGTCACAAAGACATACACTGATACCAAGTCTCAAAGACATACACTGATACCCAGTGACAAAGTCATACACTTACGCCAAGTAACAAAGACAGACAATTACACCAAGTAACAAAGACATACACTTACACCAAGTATTTTGACATACACTGACACCAAGTAACAAAGACACACACTGACACCCAGTAACAAAGACATACTCTGACACCAAGTCACAAAGACAGACAATTACACCAAGTAACAAAGACATACACTTACACCAAGTAACAAAGACAGACAATTACACCCAGTAACAAAGACATACACTTGTACCCAGTAACACAGACACACACTTCCACCATGTAACAAAGACATACACTGACACCAAGTCACAAAGACACACACTGACACCCAGTAACAAAGACATACACTGACACCAAGTCACAAAGACATACACTGATACCCAGTAAAACAGACACGCTTACTCCAAGTATCACAGACACACACTGACACCAAGTAACAAAGACATACACTGACACCAAGTAACAAAGACATACACTTACACCAAGTAACAAAGGCAGACAATTACACCAAGTAACAAAGACATAAACTTCCACCAAGTATTTTGACATACACTGACACCAAGTAACAAAGACATACACTGATACCCAGAAACGCAGACACACACTTACACCCAGTAAAAAATACATACACTGACACCAAGTCACAAAGACATACACTGATACCAAGTCACAAAGACATACACTGATGACCATTAACACAGACACACACTGACACCAAGTAACAAAGACACACACTGACACCAAGTAACAAAGACAGACAATAGGGCGGCACAGTGGCGCAGTGGTTAGCACCGCAGCCTCACAGCTCCAGGGACCCGGGTTCGATTCCGGGTACTGCCTGTGCGGAGTTTGCAAGTTCTCCCTGTGTCTGCGTGGGTTTCCTCCGGGTGCTCCGGTTTCCTCCCACATGCCAAAGACTTGCAGGTTGATAGGTTAATTGGCCATCATAAATTCCCCCTAGTATAGGTAGGTGGTGGGGAAATATATAGGGACAGGTGGGGATGTGATAGGAATACGGGATTAATGTAGGATTAGTATAAATGGGTGGTTGATGGTCGGCACAGCCTCCGTGGGCCGAAGGGCCTGTTGAAGTGCTATATCTCTAAACTAAATTAAATACTGACACCGAGTGTCACATATACACACTGACACCCAGAAACACACACTGACACCCAGTAACACAGAGAAACACTGATAAACAGTAACAAAGACATAGACTGACACCAAGTAACAAAGACATACACTTACACCAAGTAACAAAGACAGACAATTACACCAAGTAAGAAAGACATACACTTACACCAAGTATTTTGACATACACTGACACCAAGTAACAAAGACATACACTGATACCCAGTAACACAGACACACAGTTACACCAAGTAACAAAGACAGACAATTACACCAAGTAACAAAGACATACACTTACACCAAGTAACAAAGACAGACAATTACACCCAGTAACAAAGACATACACTTATACCCAGTAACACAGACACACACTTACACCAAGTAACAAAGACATACACTGACACCAAGTATTTTGACATACACTGACACAAAGTAACAAAGACATACACTGACACCAAGTAACAAAGACATACACTTCCACCAAGTAACACAGACATACACTGACACCAAGTAACAATGACATGCACTTACACCAAGTAACAAAGACACACACTTACACGAAGTAACACAGACATACACTGACACCCAGTAACAAAGACATACACTGATACCCAGTAACACAGACACACACTTACACCAAGTAACAAAGACATACACTGACACCAAGTATTTTGACATACACTGACACCAAGTAACAAAGACTTACACTGATACCCAGTAACACAGACACACACTTCCACCAAGTAACAAAGACAAACACTGACACCAAGTATTTTGACATACACTGACACAAAGTAACAAAGACTTACACTGATACCCAGTAACACAGACACACACTTCCACCAAGTAACAAAGACAAACACTGACACCAAGTAACAAAGACATACACTTCCACCAAGTAACACAGACATACACTGACACCAAGTAACAATGACATACACTTACACCAAGTAACAAAGACATTCACTGATACCCAGTAACACAGACACACACTTACACCAATAACAAAGACACACACTGATACACAGTAACACAGACACACACGGACACCAAGTAACAAAGACACACAATTACACCAAGTAACACAGACACACACTGACAGCCAGTAAGACAAACAAACACACTGACACCCAGTAACACAGACACACACTTACACCAAGTAACAAAGACATACACTGACACCAAGTAACAAAGGCAGACAATTACACCAAGTAACAAAGACATAAACTTACACCAAGTATTTTGACTTACACTGACACAAAGCAACAAAGACATACACTGATACCCAGTAACACAGACACACACTTACACCAAGAAACAAAGACATACACTGACACCCAGTAACAAAGACATACACTTACACCAAGTATTTTGACATACACTGACACCAAGTAACAAAGACATACACTGACACCCAGTAACAAAGACAGACACTGACACCCAGTAACACAGACACACACTTACATCAAGTAACACAGACACACACTGACAACCAGAAACTCAGACACACACTTACACCAAGCAACAAAGACATGCACTGACACCCAGTAAAAAAGACACACACTTACACCAAGTAACAAAGACATACACTGACACCCAGTAACAAAGACATACACTGACACCCAGTAACACAGACACACACGGACACCATGTAACACAGACACACACTGACACCCGGTAACACAAACAAACATACTGACACCCAGCAACACAGACACACACTTACACCAAGTAACACAGACAAACACTGACAACCAGTTACAAAGACACACACTTACACCAAGCAACAAAGACATACACTGACACCCAGTAAAAAAGACACACACTTACACCAAGTAACAAAGACATACACTGACACCCAGTAACAAAGGCATACACTGACACCCAGTAACACAGACACACACGGACACCATGTAACACAGACACTCACTGACACCCGGTAACACAAACAAACATACTGACACCCAGTAACACAGATACACACTGACACCCAGTAACAAAGACATACACTAACACCCAGTAACACAGACACACACTGACACCAAATAACAAAGTCATACACTGACACCCAGTAACAAAGACAGACAATTACACTAAGTAACAAAGACATACACTTACACCAAGTAACAAAGACAGACAATTACACCCAGTAACAAAGACATACACTGATACCCAGTAACACAGACACACACTTACACCAAGTAACAAAGACATACAATTACACCAAGTAACAAAGACACACACTTACACCAAGTAACACAGACATACACTGACACCAAGTAACAAAGACATACACTTACATCAAGTTACAAAGACATACACTGACACCAAGTCACAAAGACATAGACTGATACCCAGTAACACAGACACACACTTACACCAAGTAACACAGACATACACTTACACCAAGTAACAAAGACACACACTTACACCAAGTAACAAAGACATACACTGACACCCAGTAACACACACTGATTCACAGTAACATAGACAGACACTGACACCCAGGAACACAGACACACACTGACACCAAGTCACAAAGACATACACTGATACCCAGTAACACAGACACAAACTTACACCAAGTAACACAGACATACACTGACACCCAGTAACACAGACACACACTTACACCAAGAAACAAAGACATACACTGACACCCAGTAACAAAGACACAAACTTACACCAAGTAACACAGACATACACTGACACCCAGTAACACAGACACACATTTACACCAAGAAACAAAGACATACACTGACACCCAGTAACAAAGCCATACACTTACACCAAGTATTTTGACATACACTGACACCAAATAACAAAGACATACACTGACACCCAGTAACAAAGACAGACACTGACACCCAGTAACACAGACACACACTTACATCAAGTAACACAGACACACACTGACAACCAGTAACACAGACACACACTTACACCAAGCAACAAAGACATACACTGACACCCAGTAAAAAAGACACACACTTACACCAAGTAACAAAGACATACACTGACACCCAGTAACAAAGACATACACTGACACCCAGTAACACAGACACACACGGACACCATGTAACACAGACACACACTGACACCCGGTAACACAAACAAACATGCTGACACCCAGCAACACAGACGCACACTTACACCAAGTAGCAAAGACATACACGGACACCCAGTAACAAAGACATACAGTGACACCCAGTAACACAGACACACACGGTGACCAAGTAACAAAGACACACACTTACACCAAGTAACAAAGACATGCACTGACACCAAGTCACAAAGACACACACTGACACCAAGTAACAAAGACATACACTGACACCAAGTCACAAAGACATACACTGATACCCAGTAACAAAGACATACACTGATACCCAGTAACACAGACACACTTACACCTAGTAACAAAGACACACACTGATACCCAGTAAAACACACTGATTCACAGTAACAAATACATACACTGACACCCAGGAACACAGGCACACACTGACACCAAGTCACAAATACATGCACTGATACCCAGTAACACAGACACACACTTTTACCAAGTAACAAAGACACACACTTACACCAAGTAACACAGACATACACTGACACCAAGTCACAAAGACACACACGGACACCATGTAACACAGACACACACTGACACCCGGTAACACAAACAAACATACTGACACCCAGCAACACAGACGCACACTTACACCAAGTAGCAAAGACATACACGGACACCCAGTAACAAAGACATACAGTGACACCCAGTAACACAGACACACACGGTGACCAAGTAACAAAGACACACACTTACACCAAGTAACAAAGACATGCACTGACACCAAGTCACAAAGACACACACTGACACCAAGTAACAAAGACATACACTGACACCAAGTCACAAAGACATACACTGATACCCAGTAACAAAGACATACACTGATACCCAGTAACACAGACACACTTACACCTAGTAACAAAGACACACACTGATACCCAGTAACACACACTGATTCACAGTAACAAAGACATACACTGACACCCAGGAACACAGGCACACACTGACACCAAGTCACAAAGACATGCACTGATACCCAGTAACACAGACACACACTTTTACCAAGTAACAAAGACACACACTTACACCAAGTAACACAGACATACACTGACACCAAGTCACAAAGATACACACTGACACCAAGTAACAAAGACAGACACTGATACCCAGTAACACAGATAAGCACTGAAACCAAGTAACAAAGACATACACTGACACACAGTAACAAAGACATACACTGACACCCAGTAACACAGACACACACGGACACCAAGTAACAAAGACTCACACTTACACCAAGTAACACAGACACACACTGACACCCAGTAACACACACTGATACACAGTAACAAAGACATACTCTGACACCCAGGAACAAAGACGCACACTGACACCAAGTAACAAAGACACACACTTACACCAAGTAACAAAGACACACACTGACACCAAGTAACACAGACATACACTGACACCAAGTAACAAAGACAGACAATTGCACCAATTAACAAAGACATACACTTACACCAAGTATTTTGACATACACTGACACCAAGTAACAAAGACATACACTGACACCCAGTAACAAAGACAGACACTGACACCCAGTAACACAGAGACACACTTACACCAAGTAACACAGACAAACACTGACAACCAGTTACACAGACACACACTTACACCAAGCAACAAAGACATACACTAACACGCAGTAAAAAAGACACACACTTACACCAAGTAACAAAGACATACACTGACACCCAGTAACAAAGACATACACTGACACCCAGTAACACAGACACACACGGACACCATGTAACACAGACACACACTGACACCCGGTAACACAAACAAACATACTGACACCCAGTAACACAGACACACACTGACACCCAGTAACAAAGACATACACTGACACCCAGTAACACAGACACACACTGACACCAAGTCACAAAGACATGCACTGATACCCAGTAACACAGACACACACTTTTACCAAATAACAAAGACACGCACTTACACCAAGTAACACAGACATACACTGACACCAAGTCACAAAGACACACACTGACACCAAGTAACAAAGACAGACACTGATACCCAGTAACACAGATAAGCACTGACACCAATAACAAAGACATACACTGACACCCAGTAACAGAGACATACACTGACACCCAGTAACACAGACACACACGGACACCAAGTAACAAAGACTCACACTTACACCAAGTAACACAGACACACACTGACACCCAGTAACACACACTGATACACAGTAACAAAGACATACTCTGACACCCAGGAACAAAGACGCACACTGACACCAAGTAACAAAGACACACACTTACACCAAGTAACAAAGACACACACTGACACCAAGTAACACAGACATACACTGACACCAAGTAACAAAGACAGACAATTGCACCAATTAACAAAGACATACACTTACACCAAGTATTTTGACATACCCTGACACCAAGTAACAAAGACATACACTGACACCCAGTAACAAAGACAGACACTGACACCCAGTAACACAGAGACACACTTACACCAAGTAACACAGACAAACACTGACAACCAGTTACACAGACACACACTTACACCAAGCAACAAAGACATACACTGACACCCAGTAAAAAAGACACACACTTACACCAAGTAACAAAGACATACACTGACACCCAGTAACAAAGACATACACTGACACCCAGTAACACAGACACACACGGACACCATGTAACACAGACAATCACTGACACCCGGTAACACAAACAAACATACTGACACCCAGTAACACAGACACACACTGACACCCAGTAACAAAGACATACACTGACACCCAGTAACACAGACACACACTGACACCAAGTAACAAAGACATACACTGACACCCAGTAACAAAGACAGACAATTACACCAAGTAACAAAGACATACACATACACCAAGTAACAAAGACAGACAATTACACCCAGTAACAAAGACATACACTGATACCCAGTAACACAGACACACACTTACACCAAGTAACAAAGACATACAATTACACCAACTAACAAAGACACACACTTACACCAAGTAACACAGACATACACTGACACCAAGTAACAAAGACATACACTTACATCAAGTAACAAAGACATACACTGACACCAAGTCACAAAGACATAGACTGATACCCAGTAACACAGACACACACTTACACCAAGTAACACAGACATACACTTACACCAAGTAACAAAGACACACACTTACACCAAGTAACAAAGACATACACTGACACCCAGTAACACACACTGATTCACAGTAACAAAGACAGACACTGACTCCCAGGAACACAGACACACACTGACACCAAGTCACAAAGACATGCACTGATACCCAGTAACACAGACACACACTTCCACCAAGTAACAAAAACACACACTTACACCAAGTAACACAGACATACACTGACACCAAGTCACAAAGACACACACTGACACCCAGTAACAAAGACATACACTGACACCAAGTCACAAAGACATACACTGATACCCAGTAACACAGACACAAACTTACACCAAGTAACACAGACATACACTGACACCCAGTAACACAGACACACACTTCCCCCAAGAAACAAAGTCATACACTGACACCCAGTAACAAAGACACAAACTTACACCAAGTAACACAGACATACACTGACACCCAGTAACACAGACACACACTTACACCAAGAAACAAAGACATACACTGACACCCAGTAACAAAGACATACACTTACACCAAGTATTTTGACATACACTGACACCAAGTAACAAAGACATACACTGACACCCAGTAACAAAGACAGACACTGACACCCAGAAACACAGACACACACTTACATCAAGTAACACAGACACACACTGACAACCAGTAACACAGACACACACTTACACCAAGCAACAAAGACATACACTGACACCCAGTAAAAAACACACACACTTACACCAAGTAACAAAGACATACACTGACACCCAGCAACAAAGACATACACTGACACCCAGTAACACAGACACATACGGACACCATGTAACACAGACACACACTGATACCCAGTAACAAAGACATACACTGATACCCAGTAACACAGACACACACTTACACCTAGTAACAAAGACACACACTGATACCCAGTAACAAAGACATACACTGATACCCAGTAACACAGACACACACTTACACCCAGTAAAAAAGACACACACTTACACCAAGAAACAAAGACATACACTGACACCCAGTAACAAAGACATACACTTACACCAAGTATTTTGACATACACTGACACCAAGTAACAAAGACATACACTGACACCCAGTAACAAAGACAGACACTGACACCCAGAAACACAGACACACACTTACATCAAGTAACACAGACACACACTGACAACCAGTAACACAGACACACACTTACACCAAGCAACAAAGACATACACTGACACCCAGTAAAAAAAACACACACTTACACCAAGTAACAAAGACATACACTGACACCCAGCAACAAAGACATACACTGACACCCAGTAACACAGACACACACGGACACCATGTAACACAGACACACACTGACACCCGGTAACACAAACAAACATACTGACACCCAGCAACGCAGACACACACTTACACCAAGTAACAAAGACATACACGGACACCCAGTAACAAAGACATACACTGACACCCAGTAACACAGACACACACGGAGACCAAGTAACAAAGACACACACTTACACCAAGTAACAAAGACGTACACTGACACCAAGTCACAAAGACACACACTGACACCAAGTAACAAAGACATACACTGACACCAAGTCACAAAGACATACACTGATACCCAGTAACAAAGACATACACTGATACCCAGTAACACAGACACACACTTACACCTAGTAACAAAGACACACACTGATACCCAGTAACACACACTGATTCACAGTAACAAAGACATACACTGACACCCAGGAACACAGACACACACTGACACCAAGTTTCAAAGACATGCACTGATACCCAGTAACACAGACACACACTTCCACCAAGTAACAAAGACACACACTTACACCAAGTAACACAGACATACACTGACACCAAGTCACAAAGGCACACACTGACACCCAGTAACAAAGACATACACTGACACCAAGTCACAAAGACATACACTGATACCCAGTAACACAGACACAAACTTACACCAAGTAACACAGACATACACTGACACCCAGTAAAACAGACACACACTTACACCAAGAAACAAAGACATACACTGACACCCAGTAACAAAGACATACACTTACACCAAGTATTTTGACATACACTGACACCAAGTAACAAAGACATACAATGACACCCAGTAACAAAGACAGACACTGACACCCAGTAACACAGACACACACTTACATCAAGTAACACAGACACACACTGACAACCAGTAACACAGACACACACTTACACCAAGCAACAAAGACATACACTGACACCCAGTAAAAAAGACACACACTTACACCAAGTCACAAAGGCGTTTGATAAGGTTCCCCATGGCAGGCTGATGGAGAATGTGAAGGCGCTTGGGGTCCAAGGTGTACTAGCTAGATGGATAAAGAACTGGCTGTGCAACAGGAGACAGAGAGTAGCAGTAGAAGGGAGTTTCTCAAAATGGAGACGTGTGACCAGTGGTGTTCCACAGGGATCCGTGCTGGGACCACTGTTGTTTGTGATATACATTAATGATTTGGAGGAAAGTATAGGTGGACTGATTAGCAAATTTGCAGACGACACTAAGATTGGTGGAGTAGCAGATAGTGAAGGGGACTGTCAGAGAATACAGCAGAATATAGATAGATTGGAGAGTTGGGCAGAGAAATGGCAGATGGAGTTCAATCAGGGCAAATGCGAGGTGATGCATTTTGGAAGATCCAATTCAAGAGTGAACTATACAGTAAATGGAAAAGTCCTGGGGAAAATTGATGTCCAGAGAGATTTGGGTGTTCAGGTCCACTGTTCCCTGAAGGTGGCAACGCAGGTAAATAGAGTGGTCAAGAAGGCATACGGCATGCTTTCCTTCATCGGACGGGGCATTGAGTACAAGAGTTGGCAGGTCATGTTACAGTTGTATAGGACTTTGGTTTGGCCACATTTGGAATGCTGCGTACAGTTCTGGTCGCCACATTATCAAAAGGATGTGGATGCTTTGGAGAGGGTGCAGAGGAGGTTCACCAAGATGTTGCCTGGTATGGAGGGCGCTAGCTATGAAGAGAGGTTGTGTAGATTAGGATTATTTTCATTAGAAAGACGGAGGTTGAGGGGGGACCTGATTGAGGTGTACAAAATCATGAGAGGTATAGACAGGGTGGATAGCAAGAAGCTTTTTCCCAGAGTGGGGGTTTCAATTACTAGAGGACACGAGTTCAAAGTGAAAGGGGAAAAGTTTAGGGGGGATATGCGTGGAAAGTTCTTTACGCAGAGGGTGGTGGGCACCTGGAACGCATTGCCAGCGGAGGTGGTAGATGCGGGCACGATGGAGTCTTTTAAGATGTATCTAGACAGATACATGAATGGGCAGGAAGAAAAGAGATACAGAAGCTGAGAAAATAGGTGACATGTTTAGAGAGAGGCTCTGGATCGGCGCAGGCTTGGAGGGCCGAAGGGCCTGTTCCTGTGCTGTAATTATCTTTGTTCTTTGTTTGTTTGATACCCAGTAACACAGACACACACTTACACCAAGTAAAAAAGACAGACACTGATACCCAGTAACACAGATAAGCACTTACACCAAGTAACAAAGACATACACTGACACCCAGTAACAAAGACATACACTGACACCCAGTAACACAGACACACACGGACACCAAGTAACAAAGACACACACTTACACCAAGTAACACAGACACACACTGACACCCAGTAACACACACTGATACACAGTAACAAAGACATACTCTGACACCCAGGAACAAAGACACACACTGACACCAAGTAACAAAGACACACAATTACACCAAGTAACAAAGACACACACTGACACCAAGTAACACAGACATACACTGACACCAAGTAACAAAGACAGACAATTGCACCAAGTAACAAAGACATACACTTACACCAATTATTTTGACATACACTGACACCAAGTAACAAAGACATACACTGACACCCAGTAACAAAGACAGACACTGACACGCAGTAACACAGACACACACTTACACCAAATAACACAGACACACTCTGACAACCAGTAACACAGACACACAATTACACCAAGCAACAAAGACATACACTGACACCCAGTAAAAAAGACACACACTTACACCAAGTAAAAAAGACATACACTGACACCCAGTAACAAAGACATACACTTACACCAAGTAACAAAGACAGACACTGATACCCAGTAACACAGACACACACTTACACCAAGTAACAAAGACATACACTGACACCCAGTAACACAAACTGATTCACAGTAACAAAGACAGACACAGACACCCAGGAACACAGACACACACTGACACCAAGTCACAAAGACATGCACTGATACCCAGTAACACAGACACACACTTCCACCAAGTAACAAAAACACACACTTACACCAAGTAACACAGACATACACTGACACCAAGTCACAAAGACACACACTGACACCCAGTAACAAAGACATACACTGACACCAAGTCACAAAGACATACACTGATACCCAGTAACACAGACACTAACTTACACCAAGTAACACAGAAATACACTGACACCCAGTAACACAGACACACACTTACACCAAGAAACAAAGACATACACTGACACCCAGTAACAAAGACACAAACTTACACCAAGTCACAAAGACACACACTGACACCCAGTAACAAAGACATACACTGACACCAAGTCACAAAGACATACACTGATACCCAGTAACACAGACACAAACTTACAGCAAGTAACACAGACATACACTGACACCCAGTAACACAGACACACATTTACACCAAGAAACAAAGACATACACTGACACCCAGTAACAAAGACATACACTTACACCAAGTATTTTGACATACACTGACACCAAGTAACAAAGACATACACTGACACCCAGTAACAAAGACAGACACTGACACCCAGTAACACAGACACACACACCAAGCAACAAAGACATACACTGACACCCAGTAAAAAAGACACACACTTACACCAAGTAACAAAGACATACACTGACACCCAGTAACAAAGACAAACACTGACACCCAGTAACACAGACACACACCGACACCATGTAACACAGACACACACTGACACCCGGTAACACAAACAAACATACTGACACCCAGCAACACAGACAAACACTTACACCAAGTAACAAAGACATACACTGACACCCAGTAACACAAACTGATTCACAGTAACAAAGACAGACACAGACACCCAGGAACACAGACACACACTGACACCAAGTCACAAAGACATGCACTGATACCCAGTAACACAGACACACACTTCCACCAAGTAACAAAAACACACACTTACACCAAGTAACACAGACATACACTGACACCAAGCAACAAAGACATACACTGACACCCAGTAAAAAAGACACACACTTACACCAAGTAAAAAAGACATACACTGACACCCAGTAACAAAGACATACACTTACACCAAGTAACAAAGACAGACACTGATACCCAGTAACACAGACACTAACTTACACCAAGTAACACAGAAATACACTGACACCCAGTAACACAGACACACACTTACACCAAGAAACAAAGACATACACTGACACCCAGTAACAAAGACACAAACTTACACCAAGTCACAAAGACACACACTGACACCCAGTAACAAAGACATACACTGACACCAAGTCACAAAGACATACACTGATACCCAGTAACACAGACACACACCGACACCATGTAACACAGACACACACTGACACCCGGTAACACAAACAAACATACTGACACCCAGCAACACAGACAAACACTTACACCAAGTAACAAAGACATACACTGACACCCAGTAACACAAACTGATTCACAGTCACAAAGACACACACTGACACCAAGTAACAAAGACATACACTGACACCAAGTCACAAAGACATACACTGATACCCAGTAACACAGACACTAACTTACACCAAGTAACACAGAAATACACTGACACCCAGTAACACAGACACACACTTACACCAAGAAACAAAGACATACACTGACACCCAGTAACAAAGACACAAACTTACACCAAGTCACAAAGACACACACAGACACCCAGTAACAAAGACATACACTGACACCAAGTCACAAAGACATACACTGATACCCAATAACACAGACACAAACTTACAGCAAGTAACACAGACATACACTGACACCCAGTAACACAGACACACACTTACAACAAGAAACAAAGACATACACTGTCACCCAGTAACAAAGACATACACTTACACCAAGTATTTTGACATACACTGACACCAAGTAACAAAGACATACACTGACACCCAGTAACAAAGACAGACACTGACACCCAGTAACACAGACACACACACCAAGCAACAAAGACATACACTGACACCCAGTAAAAAAGACACACACTTACACCAAGTAACAAAGACATACACTGACACCCAGTAACAAAGACATACACTGACACCCAGTAACACAGACACACACCGACACCATGTAACACAGACACACACTGACACCCGGTAACACAAACAAACATACTGACACCCAGCAACACAGACACACACTTACACCAAGTAACAAAGACATACACTGACACCCAGTAACACAAACTGATTCACAGTAACAAAGACAGACACAGACACCCAGGAACACAGACACACACTGACACCAAGTCACAAAGACATGCACTGATACCCAGTAACACAGACCCACACTTCCACCAAGTAACAAAAACACACACTTACACCAAGTAACACAGACATACACTGACACCAAGTCACAAAGACACACACTGACACCCAGTAACAAAGACATACACTGACACCAAGTCACAAAGACATACACTGATACCCAGTAACACAGACACAAACTTACACCAAGTAACACAGAAATACACTGACACCCAGTAACTCAGACACACACTTACACCAAGAAACAAAGACATACACTGACACCCAGTAACAAAGACACAAACTTACACCAAGTCACAAAGACACACACTGACACCCAGTAACAAAGACATACACTGACACCAAGTCACAAAGACATACACTGATACCCAGTAACACAGACACAAACTTCCACCAAGTAACACAGACATACACTGACACCCAGTAACACAGACACACACTTACACCAAGAAACAAAGACATACACTGACACCCAGTAACAAAGACATACACTTACACCAAGTATTTTGACATACACTGACACCAAGTAACAAAGACATACACTGACACCCAGTAACAAAGACAGACACTGACACCCAGTAACACAGACACACACACCAAGCAACAAAGACATACACTGACACCCAGTAAAAAAGACACACACTTACACCAAGTAACAAAGACATACACTGACACCCAGTAACAAAGACATACACTGACACCCAGTAACACAGACACACACCGACACCATGTAACACAGACACACACTGACACCCGGTAACACAAACAAACATACTGACACCCAGCAACACAGACACACACTTACACCAAGTAACAAAGACATACACGGACACCCAGTAACAAAGACATACACTGACACCCAGTAACACAGACACACACGGACACCAAGTAACAAAGACACACACTTACACCAGGTAACAAAGACATACACTGACACCATGTCACAAAGACACACACTGACACCCAGTAACAAAGACATACACTGACACCAAGTCACAAAGACCTACACTGATACCCAGTAACAAAGACATACACTGATACCGAGTAACACAGACACACACTTACACCTAGTAACAAAGACTCACACTGATACCCAGTAACACACACTGATTCACAGTAACAAAGACATACACTGACACCCAGGAACACAGACACACACTGACACCAAGTCACAAAGACATGCACTGATACCCAGTAACACAGACACACACTTCCACCAAGTAACAAAGACACACACTTACACCAAGTAACACAGACATACACTGGCACCAAGTCACAAAGACACACACTGACACCCAGTAACAAAGACATACACTGACACCAAGTCACAAAGACATACACTGATATCCAGTAACACAGACACAAACTTACACCAAGTAACACAGACATACACTGACACCCAGTAACAGAGACACACACTTACACCAAGAAACAAAGACATACACTGACACCCAGTAACAAAGACACAAACTTCCACCAAGTAACACAGACATACACTAACACCCAGTCACACAGACACACACTTACACCAAGAAACAAAGACATACACTGACACCCAGTAACAAAGACATACACTTACACCAAGTATTTTGACATACACTGACACCAAGTAACAAAGACATACACTGAAATCCAGTAACAAAGACAGACACTGACACGCAGTAACACAGACACACACTTACATCAAGTAACACAGACACACACTGAGAACCAGTAACACAGACACACACTTACACCAAGCAACAAAGACATGCACTGACACCCAGTAAAAAAGACACACACTTACACCAAGTCACAAAGACATACACTGATACCCAGTAACACAGACTCACACTTACACCAAGTAACAAAGACAGACACTTATACCCAGTAACACAGATAAGCACTTACACCAAGTAACAAAGACATACACTGACACCCAGTAACACAGACACACACGGACACCAAGTAACAAAGACACACACTTACACCAAGTAACACAGACACACACTGACACCCAGTAACACACACTGACACACAGTAACAAAGACATACTCTGACACCCAGGAACAAAGACACACACTGACACCAAGTAACAAAGACACACACTTACACCAAGTAACAAAGACACACACTGACACCAAGTAACACAGACATACACTGACACCCAGTAACACAGACACACACTTACAACAAGAAACAAAGACATACACTGTCACCCAGTAACAAAGACATACACTTACACCAAGTATTTTGACATACACTGACACCAAGTAACAAAGACATACACTGACACCCAGTAACAAAGACAGACACTGACACCCAGTAACACAGACACACACACCAAGCAACAAAGACATACACTGACACCCAGTAAAAAAGACACACACTTACACCAAGTAACAAAGACATACACTGACACCCAGTAACAAAGACATACACTGACACCCAGTAACACAGACACACACCGACACCATGTAACACAGACACACACTGACACCCGGTAACACAAACAAACATACTGACACCCAGCAACACAGACACACACTTACACCAAGTAACAAAGACATACACTGACACCCAGTAACACAAACTGATTCACAGTAACAAAGACAGACACAGACACCCAGGAACACAGACACACACTGACACCAAGTCACAAAGACATGCACTGATACCCAGTAACACAGACCCACACTTCCACCAAGTAACAAAAACACACACTTACACCAAGTAACACAGACATACACTGACACCAAGTCACAAAGACACACACTGACACCCAGTAACAAAGACATACACTGACACCAAGTCACAAAGACATACACTGATACCCAGTAACACAGACACAAACTTACACCAAGTAACACAGAAATACACTGACACCCAGTAACTCAGACACACACTTACACCAAGAAACAAAGACATACACTGACACCCAGTAACAAAGACACAAACTTACACCAAGTCACAAAGACACACACTGACACCCAGTAACAAAGACATACACTGACACCAAGTCACAAAGACATACACTGATACCCAGTAACACAGACACAAACTTCCACCAAGTAACACAGACATACACTGACACCCAGTAACACAGACACACACTTACACCAAGAAACAAAGACATACACTGACACCCAGTAACAAAGACATACACTTACACCAAGTATTTTGACATACACTGACACCAAGTAACAAAGACATACACTGACACCCAGTAACAAAGACAGACACTGACACCCAGTAACACAGACACACACACCAAGCAACAAAGACATACACTGACACCCAGTAAAAAAGACACACACTTACACCAAGTAACAAAGACATACACTGACACCCAGTAACAAAGACATACACTGACACCCAGTAACACTGACACACACCGACACCATGTAACACAGACACACACTGACACCCGGTAACACAAACAAACATACTGACACCCAGCAACACAGACACACACTTACACCAAGTAACAAAGACATACACGGACACCCAGTAACAAAGACATACACTGACACCCAGTAACACAGACACACACGGACACCAAGTAACAAAGACACACACTTACACCAGGTAACAAAGACATACACTGACACCATGTCACAAAGACACACACTGACACCCAGTAACAAAGACATACACTGACACCAAGTCACAAAGACCTACACTGATACCCAGTAACAAAGACATACACTGATACCGAGTAACACAGACACACACTTACACCTAGTAACAAAGACTCACACTGATACCCAGTAACACACACTGATTCACAGTAACAAAGACATACACTGACACCCAGGAACACAGACACACACTGACACCAAGTCACAAAGACATGCACTGATACCCAGTAACACAGACACACACTTCCACCAAGTAACAAAGACACACACTTACACCAAGTAACACAGACATACACTGGCACCAAGTCACAAAGACACACACTGACACCCAGTAACAAAGACATACACTGACACCAAGTCACAAAGACATACACTGATATCCAGTAACACAGACACAAACTTACACCAAGTAACACAGACATACACTGACACCCAGTAACAGAGACACACACTTACACCAAGAAACAAAGACATACACTGACACCCAGTAACAAAGACACAAACTTCCACCAAGTAACACAGACATACACTAACACCCAGTCACACAGACACACACTTACACCAAGAAACAAAGACATACACTGACACCCAGTAACAAAGACATACACTTACACCAAGTATTTTGACATACACTGACACCAAGTAACAAAGACATACACTGAAATCCAGTAACAAAGACAGACACTGACACGCAGTAACACAGACACACACTTACATCAAGTAACACAGACACACACTGAGAACCAGTAACACAGACACACACTTACACCAAGCAACAAAGACATGCACTGACACCCAGTAAAAAAGACACACACTTACACCAAGTCACAAAGACATACACTGATACCCAGTAACACAGACTCACACTTACACCAAGTAACAAAGACAGACACTTATACCCAGTAACACAGATAAGCACTTACACCAAGTAACAAAGACATACACTGACACCCAGTAACACAGACACACACGGACACCAAGTAACAAAGACACACACTTACACCAAGTAACACAGACACACACTGACACCCAGTAACACACACTGACACACAGTAACAAAGACATACTCTGACACCCAGGAACAAAGACACACACTGACACCAAGTAACAAAGACACACACTTACACCAAGTAACAAAGACACACACTGACACCAAGTAACACAGACAAACACTGACACCAAGTAACAAAGACAGACAATTGCACCAAGTAACAAAGACATACACTTCTTTTGGGCCTCCTTATCTCGAGAGACAATGGATACGCGCCTGGAGGTGGTCAGTGGTTTGTGAAGCAGCGCCTGGAGTGGCTATAAAGGCCAATTCTGGAGTGACAGGCTCTTCCACAGGTGCTGCAGAGAAATTTGTTTGTTGGGGCTGTTGCACAGTTGGCTCTCCCCTTGCGCCTCTGTCTTTTTTCCTGCCAACTACTAAGTCTCTTCGACTCGCCGCAATTTAGCCCTGTCTTTATGGCTGCCCGCCAGCTCTGGCGAATGCTGGCAACTGACTCCCACGACTTGTGATCAATGTCACACGATTTCATGTCGCGTTTGCAGACGTCTTTATAACGGAGACATGGACGGCCGGTGGGTCTGATACCAGTGGCGAGCTCGCTGTACAATGTGTCTTTGGGGATCCTGCCATCTTCCATGCGGCTCACATGGCCAAGCCATCTCAAGCGCCGCTGACTCAGTAGTGTGTATAAGCTGGGGATGTTGGCCGCTTCAAGGACTTCTGTGTTGGAGATATAGTCCTGCCACCTGATGCCAAGTATTCTCCGAAGGCAGCGAAGATGGAATGAATTGAGACGTCGCTCTTGGCTGGCATACGTTGTCCAGGCCTCGCTGCCGTAGAGCAAGGTACTGAGGACACAGGCCTGATACACTCGGACTTTTGTGTTCCGTGTCAGTGCGCCATTTTCCCACACTCTCTTTGCCAGTCTGAACATAGCAGTGGAAGCCTTACCCATGCGCTTGTTGATTTCTGCATCTAGAGACAGGTTACTGGTGATAGTTGAGCCTAGGTAGGTGAACTCTTGAACCTCTTCCAGAGCGTGGTCGCCAATATTGATGGATGGAGCATTTCTGACATCCTGCCCCATGATGTTCGTTTTCTTGAGGCTGATGGTTAGGCCAAATTCATTGCAGGCAGACGCAAACCTGTCGATGAGACTCTGCAGGCATTCTTCAGTGTGAGATGTTAAAGCAGCAACGTCAGCAAAGAGGAGTTCTCTGATGAGGACTTTCCGTACTTTGGACTTCGCTCTCAGACGGGCAAGGTTGAACAACCTGCCCCCTGATCTTGTGTGGAGGAAAATTCCTTCTTCAGAGGATTTGAACGCATGTGAAAGCAGCAGGGAGAAGAAAATCCCAAAAAGTGTGGGTGCGAGAACACAGCCCTGTTTCACACCACTCAGGATAGGAAAGGGCTCTGATGAGGAGCCACCATGTTGAATTGTGCCTTTCATATTGTCATGGAATGAGGTGATGATACTTAGTAGCTTTGGTGGACATCCGATCTTTTCTAGTAGTCTGAAGAGACCACGTCTGCTGACGAGGTCAAAGGCTTTGGTGAGATCAATGAAAGCAATGTAGAGGGGCATCTGTTGTTCACGGCATTTCTCCTGTATCTGACGAAGGGAGAACAGCATGTCAATAGTCGATCTCTCTGCACGAAAGCCACACTGTGCCTCAGGGTAGACGCGCTCGGCCAGCTTCTGGAGCCTGTTCAGAGCGACTCGAGCAAAGACTTTCCCCACTATGCTGAGCAGGGAGATTCCACGGTAGTTGTTGCAGTCACCGCGGTCACCTTTGTTTTTTACTGACACCAAGTCATAAAGACATACACTGATATCCAGTAACACAGACACAAACTTACACCAAGTAACACAGACATACACTGACACCCAGTAACAGAGACACACACTTACACCAAGAAACAAAGACATACACTGACACCCAGTAACAAAGACACAAACTTACACCAAGTAACACAGACATACACTGACACCCAGTCACACAGACACACACTTACACCAAGAAACAAAGACATACACTGACACCCAGTAACAAAGACATACACTTACACCAAGTATTTTGACATACACTGACACCAAGTAACAAAGACATACACTGAAACCCAGTAACAAAGACAGACACTGACACGCAGTAACACAGACACACACTTACATCAAGTAACACAGACACACACTGAGAACCAGTAACACAGAAACACACTTACACCAAGCAACAAAGACATACACTGACACCCAGTAAAAAAGACACACACTTACACCAAGTCACAAAGACATACACTGATACCCAGTAACACAGACTCACACTTACACCAAGTAACAAAGACCGACACTGATACCCAGTAACACAGATAAGCACTTACACCAAGTAACAAAGACATACACTGACACCCAGTAACAAAGACATACACTGACACCGGGTAACACAGACACACACGGGCAGCAAGTAACAAAGACACACACTTACACCAAGTAACAGAGACACACACTGACACCCAGTAACACACACTGACACACAGTAACAAAGACATACTCTGACACCCAGGAACAAAGACACACACTGACACCAAGTAACAAAGACACACACTTACGCCAAGTAGCAAAGACACACACTGACACCAAGTAACACAGACATACACTGACACCAAGTAACAAAGACAGACAATTGCACCAAGTAACAAAGACATACACTTACACCAAGTATTTTGACATACACTGACACCAAGTAACAAAGACATACACTGACACCCAGTAACAAAGACAGACACTGACACGCAGTAACACAGACACATACTTACACCAAGTAACACAGACACACACTGACAACCAGTAACACAGACACACACTTACACCAAGCAACAAAGACATACACTGACACCCAGTAAAAAAGACACACACTTACACCAAGTAACAAAGACATACACTGACACCCAGTAACAAAGACATACACTGACACCCAGTAACACAGACACACACGAACACCATGTAACACAGACACACACTGACACCCGGTAACACAAACAAACATACTGACACCCAGTAACACAGACACACACTGACACCCAGTAACAAAGACATACACTGACACCCAGTAACACAGACACACACTGACACCAAGTAACAAAGACATACACTGACACCCAGTAACAAAGACACACACTTACACCAAGTAACAAAGACATACACTGACACCCAGTAACAAAGACATACACTGATACCAAGTCACAAAGACATACACTGATACCAAGTAACATAGACACACACTGACACCAAGTAACAAAGACATACAATTACACCAAGTAACAAAGACACACACTTACACCAAGTAACACAGACATACACTGACACCAAGTAACAAAGACATACACTTACACCAAGTAACAAAGACATACACTGACACCAAGTCACAAAGACACAGACTGATACCCAGTAACACAGACACACACTTGCACCAAGTAACACAGACATACACTTACACCAAGTAACAAAGACATACACTGATACCCAGTAACACAGACACACACTTACACCAAGTAACAAAGACAGACACTGATACCCAGTAACACAGACACACACTTACACCAAGTAACAAAGACATACACTGACACCCAGTAACACACACTGATTCACAGTAACAAAGACATACACTGACACCCAGGAACACAGACAAACACTGACACCAAGTCACAAAGACATGCACTGATACCCAGTAACACAGACACACACTTCCACCAAGTAACAAATACACACACTTACACCAAGTAACACAGACATACACTGACACCAAGTAACAAAGACAGACAATTGCACCAAGTAACAAAGACATACACTTACACCAAGTCACAAAGACACACACTGACACCCAGTAACAAAGACATACACTGATACCCAGGAACACACACACACACTTACACCAAGTAAAACAGACAGACACTGACACCAAGTAACAAAGACATAGACTGATACCCAGTAACACAGACACACACTTACACCAAGTAACACAGACATACACTTACACCAAGTAACAAAGACATACACTGATACCCAGTAACACAGACACACACTTACACCAAGTAACAAAGACAGACACTGATACCCAGTAACACAGACACACACTTACACCAAGTAACAAAGACATACACTGACACCCAGTAACACACACTGATTCACAGTAACAAAAACACACACTTACACCAAGTAACACAGACATACACTGACACCAAGTCACAAAGACACACACTGACACCCAGTAACAAAGACATACACTGACACCAAGTCACAAAGACATACACTGATACCCAGTAACACAGACACAAACTTCCACCAAGTAACACAGACATACACTGACACCCAGTAACACAGACACACACTTACACCAAGAAACAAAGACATACACTGACACCCAGTAACAAAGACATACACTTACACCAAGTTTTTTGACATACACTGACACCAAGTAACAAAGACATATACTGACACCCAGTAACAAAGACAGACACTGACACCCAGTAACACAGACACACACTTACACCAAGTAACACAGACACACACTGACAACCATGAACACAGACACACACTTACACCAAGCAACAAAGACATGCACTGACACCCAGTAAAAAAGACACACACTTACACCAAGTAACAAAGACATACACTGACACCCAGTAACAAAGACATACACTGACACCCAGTAACACAGACACACACGAACACCATGTAACACAGACACACACTGACACCCGGTAACACAAACAAACATACTGACACCCAGTAACACAGACACACACTGACACCCAGTAACAAAGACATACACTGACACCCAGTAACACAGACACACACTGACACCAAGTAACAAAGACATACACTGACACCCAGTAACAAAGACACACACTTACACCAAGTCACAAAGACATACACTGATACCCAGTAACACAGACTCACACTTACACCAAGTAACAAAGACCGACACTGATACCCAGTAACACAGATAAGCACTTACACCAAGTAACAAAGACATACACTGACACCCAGTAACAAAGACATACACTGACACCGGGTAACACAGACACACACGGACAGCAAGTAACAAAGACACACACTTACACCAAGTAACAGAGACACACACTGACACCCAGTAACACACACTGACACACAGTAACAAAGACATACTCTGACACCCAGAAACAAAGACACACACTGACACCAAGTAACAAAGACACACACTTACGCCAAGTGACAAAGACACACACTGACACCAAGTAACACAGACATACACTGACACCAAGTAACAAAGACAGACAATTGCACCAAGTAACAAAGACATACACTTACACCAAGTATTTTGACATACACTGACACCAAGTAACAAAGACATACACTGACACCCAGTAACAAAGACAGACACTGACACGCAGTAACACAGACACATACTTACACCAAGTAACACAGACACACACTGACAACCAGTAACACAGACACACACTTACACCAAGCAACAAAGACATACACTGACACCCAGTAAAAAAGACACACACTTACACCAAGTAACAAAGACATACACTGACACCCAGTAACAAAGACATACACTGACACCCAGTAACACAGACACACACGAACACCATGTAACACAGACACACACTGACACCCGGTAACACAAACAAACATACTGACACCCAGTAACACAGACACACACTGACACCCAGTAACAAAGACATACACTGACACCCAGTAACACAGACACACACTGACACCAAGTAACAAAGACATACACTGACACCCAGTAACAAAGACACACACTTACACCAAGTAACAAAGACATACACTGACACCCAGTAACAAAGACATACACTGATACCAAGTCACAAAGACATACACTGATACCAAGTAACATAGACACACACTGACACCAAGTAACAAAGACATACAATTACACCAAGTAACAAAGACACACACTTACACCAAGTAACACAGACATACACTGACACCAAGTAACAAAGACATACACTTACACCAAGTAACAAAGACATACACTGACACCAAGTCACAAAGACACAGACTGATACCCAGTAACACAGACACACACTTGCACCAAGTAACACAGACATACACTTACACCAAGTAACAAAGACATACACTGATACCCAGTAACACAGACACACACTTACACCAAGTAACAAAGACAGACACTGATACCCAGTAACACAGACACACACTTACACCTAGTAACAAAGACATACACTGACACCCAGTAACACACACTGATTCACAGTAACAAAGACATACACTGACACCCAGGAACACAGACAAACACTGACACCAAGTCACAAAGACATGCACTGATACCCAGTAACACAGACACACACTTCCACCAAGTAACAAAGACACACACTTACACCAAGTAACACAGACATACACTGACACCAAGTAACAAAGACAGACAATTGCACCAAGTAACAAAGACATACACTTACACCAAGTCACAAAGACACACACTGACACCCAGTAACAAAGACATACACTGATACCCAGGAACACACACACACACTTACACCAAGTAAAACAGACAGACACTGACACCAAGTAACAAAGACATAGACTGATACCCAGTAACACAGACACACACTTACACCACGTAACACAGACATACACTTACACCAAGTAACAAAGACATACACTGATACCCAGTAACACAGACACACACTTACACCAAGTAACAAAGACAGACACTGATACCCAGTAACACAGACACACACTTACACCAAGTAACAAAGACATACACTGACACCCAGTAACACACACTGATTTACAGTAACAAAAACACACACTTACACCAAGTAACACAGACATACACTGACACCAAGTCACAAAGACACACACTGACACCCAGTAACAAAGACATACACTGACACCAAGTCACAAAGACATACACTGATACCCAGTAACACAGACACAAACTTCCACCAAGTAACACAGACATACACTGACACCCAGTAACACAGACACACACTTACACCAAGAAACAAAGAAATACACTGACACCCAGTAACAAAGACATACACTTACACCAAGTTTTTTGACATACACTGACACCAAGTAACAAAGACATATACTGACACCCAGTAACAAAGACAGACACTGACACCCAGTAACACAGACACACACTTACACCAAGTAACACAGACACACACTGACAACCATGAACACAGACACACACTTACACCAAGCAACAAAGACATGCACTGACACCCAGTAAAAAAGACACACACTTACACCAAGTAACAAAGACATACACTGACACCCAGTAACAAAGACATACACTGACACCCAGTAACACAGACACACACTTACACCAAGTAACACAGACATACACTGACACCAAGTAACAAAGACAGACAATTGCATCAAGTAACAAAGACATACACTTACACCAAGTCACAAAGACACACACTGACACCCAGTAACAAAGTCATACACTGATACCCAGGAACACACACACACACTTACACCAAGTAAAACAGACAGACACTGACACCAAGTAACAAAGACATAGACTGATACCCAGTAACACAGACACACACTTACACCAAGTAACACAGACATACACTTAAACCAAGTAACAAAGACATACACTGATACCCAGTAACACAGAGACACACTTACACCAAGTAACAAAGACAGACACTGATACCCAGTAACACAGAAACACACTTACACCAAGTAACAAAGACATACACTGACACCCAGTAACACACACTGATTCACAGTAACAAAAACACACACTTACACCAAGTAACACAGACATACACTGACACCAAGTCACAAAGACACACACTGACACCCAGTAACAAAGACATACACTGACACCAAGTCACAAAGACATACACTGATACCCAGTAACACAGACACAAACTTCCACCAAGTAACACAGACATACACTGACACCCAGTAACACAGACACACACTTACACCAAGAAACAAAGACATACACTGACACCCAGTAACAAAGACACAGACTTACACCAAGTAACACAGACATACACTGACACCCAGTAACACAGACACACACTTACACCAAGAAACAAAGACATACACTGACACCCAGTAACAAAGACATACACTTACACCAAGTTTTTTGACATACACTGACACCAAGTAACAAAGACATATACTGACACCCAGTAACAAAGACAGACACTGACACCCAGTAACACAGACACACACTTACACCAAGTAACACAGACACACACTGACAACCATTAACACAGACACACACTTACACCAAGCAACAAAGACATGCACTGACACCCAGTAAAGAAGACACACACTTACACCAAGTAACAAAGACATACGCTGACACCCAGTAACAAAGACATACACTGACACCCAGTAACACAGACACACACGGACACCATGTAACACAGACACACACTGACACCCGGTAACACAAACAAACATACTGACAACCAGCAATACAGACACACACTTACACCAAGTAACAAAGACATACACGGACACCCAGTAACAAAGACATACACTGACACCCAGTAACACAGACACACACGGACACCAAGTAACAAAGACACACACTGACACCAAGTAACAAAAACATACACTGACACCAAGTCACAAAAACACTCACTGACACCCAGTAACAAAGACATTCACTGACACCAAGTCACAAAGACATACACTGATACCCAGTAACAAAGACATACACTGATACCCAGTAACACAGACACACACTTACACCTAGTAACAAAGACACACACTGATACCCAGTAACACACACTGATTCACAGTAACAAAGACATACACTGACACCCAGGAACACAGACACACACTGACACCAAGTCACAAAGACATGCACTGATACCCAGTAACACAGACACACACTTCCACCAAGTAACACAGACATACACTGACACCAAGTCACAAAGACACACACTGACACCAAGTAACAAAGACATACACTGACACCAAGTCACAAAGACATACACTGATACCCAGTAACACAGACACAAACTTACACCAAGTAACACAGACATACACTGACACCCAGTAACAAAGACACACACTTACACCAAGAAACAAAGACATACACTGACACCCAGTAACAAAGACACAAACTTACACCAAGTAACACAGACATACACTGACACCCAGTAACACAGACACACACTGACACCAAGAAACAAAGACATACACTGACACCCAGTAACAAAGACATACACTTACACCAAGTATTTTGACATACACTGACACCAAGTAACAAAGACATACACTGACACCCAGTAAGAAAGACAGACACTGACACCCAGTAACACAGACACACACTTACATCAAGTAACACAGACACACACTGACAACCAGTAACACAGACACACACTTACACCAAGCAACAAAGACATACACTGACACCCAGTAAAAAAGACACACACTTACACCAAGTCACAAAGACATACACTGATACCCAGTAACACAGACACACACTTACACCAAGTAACAAAGACAGACACTGATACCCAGTAACACAGATAAGCACTTACACCAAGTAACAAGGACATACACTGACACCCAGTAACAAAGACATACACTGACACCCAGTAACACAGACACACACGGACACCAAGTAACAAATACACACACTTACACCAAGTAACACAGACACACACTGACACCCAGTAACACACACTGATACACTGTAACAAAAACATACTCTGACACCCAGGAACAAAGACACACACTGACACCAAGTAACAAAGACACACATTTATACCAAGTAACAAAGACACACACTGACACCAAGTAACACAGACATACACTGACACCAAGTAACAAAGACAGACAATTGCACCAAGTAACAAAGACATACACTTACACCAAGTATTTTGACATACACTGACACCAAGTAACAAAGACATACACTGACACCCAGTAACAAAGACAGACACTGACACGCAGTAACACAGACACACACTTACACCAAGTAACACAGACACACACTGACAACCAGTAACACAGACACACACTTACACCAAGCAACAAAGACATACACTGACACCCAGTAACAAAGACATACACTTATACCAAGTAACAAAGACAGACACTGATACCCAGTAACACAGACACACACTTACACCAAGTAACAAAGACATGCACTGACACCCAGTAACACACACTGATTCACAGTAACAAAGACAGACACTGACACCCAGTAACAAAGACACACACTGACACCAAGTCACAAAGACATGCACTGATACCCAGTAACACAGACACACACTTCCACCAAGTAACAAAAACACACACTTACACCAAGTATTTTGACATACACTGACACCAAGTAACAAAGACATACACTGACACCCAGTAACAAAGACAGACACTGACACCCAGTAACACAGACACACACTTACACCAAGCAACAAAGACATACACTGACACCCAGTAAAAAAGACACACACTTACACCAAGTAACAAAGACATACACTGACACCCAGTAACAAAGACATGCACTGACACCCAGTAACACAGACACACACGGACACCATGTAAAACACACACACACTGACACCCGGTAACACAAACAAACATACTGACACCCAGCAACACAGACACACACTTACACCAAGTAACAAAGACACACACTTACACCAAGTAACAAAGACATACACTGACAAAAAGTCACAAAGACACACACTGACACCCAGTACCAAAGACATACACTGACACCAAGTCACAAAGACATACACTGATACCCAGTAACAAAGACATACACTGATACCCAGTAACACAGACACACACTTACACCTAGTAACAAAGACACACACTGATACCCAGTAACACACACTGATTCACAGTAACAAAGACATACACTGACACCCAGGAACACAGACACACACTGACACCAAGTCACAAAGACATGCACTGATACCCAGTAACACAGACACACACTTCCACCAAGTAACAAAGACACACACTTACAACAAGTAACACAGACATAAACTGACACCAAGTCACAAAGACACACACTGACACCCAGTAACAAAGACATACACTGACACCAAGTCACAAAGACATACACTGATACCCAGTAACACAGACACAAACTTACACCAAGTAACACAGACATACACTGACACCCAGTAACACAGACACACACTTACACCAAGAAACAAAGATATACCCTGACACCCAGTAACAAAGACACAAACTTACACCAAGTAACACAGACATACACTGACACCCAGTAACACAGGCACACACTTACACCAAGAAACAAAAACATACACTGACACCCAGTAACATAGACACACACTTACATCAAGTAACACAGACACACACTGAGAACCAGTAACACAGACACACACTTACAACAAGCAACAAAGACATACACTGACACCCAGTAAAAAAGACACACACTTACACCAAGTCACAAAGACATACACTGATACCCAGTAACACAGACTCACACTTACACCAAGTAACAAAGACATACACTGACACCCAGTAACAAAGACATACACTGACACCCATAACACAGACACACACGGACACCAAGTAACAAAGACACACACTTTCACCAAGTAACACAGACACACACTGACACCCAGTAACACACACTGACACACAGTAACAAAGACATACTCTGACACCCAGGAACAAAGACACACACTGACACCAAGTAACAAAGACACACACTTACACCAAGTAACAAAGACACACACTGACACCAAGTAACACAGACATACACTGACACCAAGTAACAAAGACAGACAATTGCACCAAGTAACAAAGACATACACTTACACCAAGTATTTTGACATACACTGACACCAAGTAACAAAGACATACACTGACACCCAGTAACAAAGACAGACACTGACACGCAGTAACACAGACACACACTTACACCAAGTAACACAGACACACACTGACACCAAGTAACACAGACATACAGTGACACCAAGTAACAAAGACAGACAATTGCACCAAGTAACAAAGACATACACATACACCAAGTATTTTGACATACACTGACACTAAGTAACAAAGACATACACTGACACCCAGTAACAAAGACAGACACTGACACGCAGTAACACAGACACACACTTACACCAAGTAACACAGACACACACTGACAACCAGTAGCACAGACACACACTTACACCAAGTAACAAAGACATACACTGACTCCCAGTAACAAAGATATACACTGACACCCAGTAACACAGACACACACGAACACCATGTAACACAGACACACACTGACACCCGTTAACACAAACAAACATACTGACACCCAGTAACACAGACACACACTTACACCAAGAAACAAAGACATACACTGACACCCAGTAACAAAGACATACAATTACACCAAGTTTTTTGACATACACTGACACCAAGTAACAAAGACATATACTGACACCCAGTAACAAAGGCAGACACTGACACCCAGTAACACAGACACACACTTACACCAAGTAACACAGACACACACTGACAACCATTAACACAGACACACACTTACACCAAGCAACAAAGACATGCACTGACACCCAGTAAAAAGACACACACTTACACCAAGTAACAAAGACATACACTGACACCCAGTAACAAAGACATACACTGACACCCAGTAACACAGACACACACGGACACCATGTAACACAGACGCACACTGACACCCGGTAACACAAACAAACATACTGACACCCAGCAACACAGACACACACTTACACCAAGTAACAATGACATACACGGACACCCAGTAACAAAGACATACACTGACACCCAGTAACACAGACACACACGGACACCAAGTAACAAAGACACACACTGACACCAAGTAACAAAGACATACACTGACACCAAGTCACAAAAACACACACTGACACCCAGTAACAAAGACATACACTGACACCAAGTCACAAAGACATACACTGATACCCAGTAACAAAGACATATACTGATACCCAGTAACACAGACACACACTTACACCTAGTAACAAAGACACACACTGATACCCAGTAACACACACTGATTCACAGTAACAAAGACATACACTGACACCCAGGAACACAGACACACACTGACACCAAGTCACAAAGACATGCACTGATACCCAGTAACACAGACACACACTTCCACCAAGTAACAAAGACACACACTTACACCAAGTAACACAGACAGACACTGACACCAAGTCACAAAGACACACACTGATACCCAGTAACAAAGACATACACTGACACCAAGTCACAAAGACATACACTGATACCCAGTAACACAGACACAAACTTACACCAAGTAACACAGACATACACTGACACCCAGTAACACAGACACACACTTACACCAAGAAACAAAGACATACACTGACACCCAGTAACAAAGACACAAACTTACACCAAGTAACACAGACATAAACTGACACCCAGTAACACAGACACACACTGACACCAAGAAACAAAGACATACACTGACACCCAGTAACAAAGACATACACTTACACCAAGTATTTTGACATACACTGACACCAAGTAACTAAGACATACTCTGACACCCAGTAAAAAAGACAGACACTGACACCCAGTAACACAGACACACACTTACATCAAGTAACACAGACACACACTGACAACCAGTAACACAGACACACACTTACACCAAGCAACAAAGACATACACTGACACCCAGTAAAAAAGACACACACTTACACCAAGTCACAAAGACATACACTGATACCCAGTAACACAGACACACACTTACACCAAATAACAAAGACAGACACTGATACCCAGTAACACAGATAAGCACTTACACCAAGTAACAAAGACATACACTGACACCCAGTAACAAAGACATACACTGACACCCAGTAACACAGACACACACGGACACCAAGTAACAAAGACACACACTGACACCAAGTAACACAGACACACACTGACACCCAGTAACACAGACATACACTGACACCAAGTAACAAAGACAGACAATTGCACCAAGTAACAAAGACATACACTTACACCAAGTATTTTGACATACACTGACACCAAGTAACAAAGACATACACTGACACCCAGTAACAAAGACAGACACTGACACGCAGTAACACAGACACACACTTACACCAAGTAACACAGAAACACACTGACAACCAGTAACACAGACACACACTTACACCAAGCAACAAAGACATACACTGACACCCAGTAAAAAAGACACACACTTACACCACCTAACAAAGTCATACACTGACACCCAGTAACAAAGACATACACTTACACCAAGTAACAAAGACAGACACTGATACCCAGTAACACAGACACACACTTACACCAAGTAACAAAGACATACACTGACACCCAGTAACACACACTGATTCACAGTAACAAAGACAGACACTGACACCCAGGAACACAGACACACACTGACACCAAGTCACAAAGACATGCACTGATACCCAGTAACAAAGACACACACTTCCACCAAGTAACAAAAACGCACACTTACACCAAGTAACACAGACATACACTGACACCAAGTCACAAAGACACACACTGACATCCAGTAACAAAGACATACACTGACACCAAGTCACAAAGACATACACTGATACCCAGTAACACAGACACAAACTTACACCAAGTAACACAGACATACACTGACACCCAGTAACACAGACACACACTTACACCAAGAAACAAAGACATACACTGACACCCAGTAACACAGTCACACACTTACACAAAGAAACAAAGACATACACTGACACGCAGTAACAAAGTCATACACTTGCACCAAGTATTTTGACATACACTGACCCCAAGTAACAAAGACATACACTGACACCCAGTAACAAAGACAGACACTGACACCCAGTAACACAGACACACACTTACACCAAGTAACACAGACACACACTGACAACCAGTAACACAGACACACACTTGCACCAAGCAACAAAGACATACACTGACACCCAGTAAAAAAGACACACACTGACACCAAGTAACAAAGACATACACTGACACCCAGTAACAAAGACATGCACTGACACCCAGTAACACAGACACACACGGACACCATGTAACACACACACACACTGACACCCGGTAACACAAACAAACATACTGACACCCAGCAACACAGACACACACTTACACCAAGTTACAAAGACATACACGGACACCCAGTAACAAAGACATACACTGGCACCCAGTAACACAGACACACACTTACACCAAGTAACAAAGACACACACTTACACCAAGTAACAAAGACATACACTGACAAAAAGTCACAAAGACACACACTGACACCCAGTACCAAAGACATACACTGACACCAAGTCACAAAGACATACACTGATACCCAGTAACAAAGACATACACTGATACCCAGTAACACAGACACACACTTACACCTAGTAACAAAGACACACACTGATACCCAGTAACACACACTGATTCACAGTAACAAAGACATACACTGACACCCAGGAACACAGACACACACTGACACCAAGTCACAAAGACATGCACTGATACCCAGTAACACAGACACACACTTCCACCAAGTAACAAAGACACACACTTACAACAAGTAACACAGACATAAACTGACACCAAGTCACAATGACACACACTGACACCCAGTAACAAAGACATACACTGACACCAAGTCACAAAGACATACACTGATACCCAGTAACACAGACACAAACTTACACCAAGTAACACAGACATACACTGACACCCAGTAACACAGACACACACTTACACCAAGAAACAAAGACATACCCTGACACCCAGTAACAAAGACACAAACTTACACCAAGTAACACAGACATACACTGACACCCAGTAACACAGGCACACACTTACACCAAGAAACAAAAACATACACTGACACCCAGTAACAAAGACATACACTTACACCAAGTATTTTGACATACACTAACACCAAGTAACAAAGACATACACTGACACCCAGTAACAAAGACAGACACTGACACCCAGTAACACAGACACACACTTACATCAAGTAACACAGACACACACTGAGAACCAGTAACACAGACACACACTTACACCAAGCAACAAAGACATACACTGACACCCAGTAAAAAAGACACACACTTACACCAAGTCACAAAGACATACACTGATACCCAGTAACACAGACTCACACTTACACCAAGTAACAAAGTCAGACACTGATACCCAGTAACACAGATAAGCACTTACACCAAGTAACAAAGACATACACTGACACCCAGTAACAAAGACATACACTGACACCCAGTAACACAGACACACACGGACACCAAGTAACAAAGACACACACTTACAGCAAGTAACACAGACACACACTGACACCCAGTAACACACACTGACACACAGTAACAAAGACATACTCTGACACCCAGGAACAAAGACACACACTGACACCAAGTAACAAAGACACACACTTACACCAAGTAACAAAGACACACACTGACACCAAGTAACACAGACATACACTGACACCAAGTAACAAAGACAGACAATTGCACCAAGTAACAAAGACATACACTTACACCAAGTATTTTGACATACACTGACACCAAGTAACAAAGACGTACACTGACACCCAGTAACAAAGACAGACACTGACACGCAGTAACACAGACACACACTTACACCAAGTAACACAGACACACACTGACACCAAGTAACACAGACATACAGTGACACCAAGTAACAAAGACAGACAATTGCACCAAGTAACAAAGACATACACTTACACCAAGTATTTTGACATACACTGACACCAAGTAACAAAGACATACACTGACACCCAGTAACAAAGACAGACACTGACACGCAGTAACACAGACACACACTTACACCAAGTAACACAGACACACACTGACAACCAGTAACACAGACACACACTTACACCAAGTAACAAAGACATACACTGACACCCAGTAACAAAGATATACACTGACACCCAGTAACACAGACACACACGAACACCATGTAACACAGACACACACTGACACCAAGTAACACAGACACACACTGACACCAAGTAACACAGACATACAGTGACACCAAGTAACAAAGACAGACAATTGCACCAAGTAACAAAGACATACACTTACACCAAGTATTTTGACATACACTGACACCAAGTAACAAAGACATACACTGACACCCAGTAACAAAGACAGACACTGACACGCAGTAACACAGACACACACTTACACCAAGTAACACAGACACACACTGACAACCAGTAACACAGACACACACTTACACCAAGTAACAAAGACATACACTGACACCCAGTAACAAAGATATACACTGACACCCAGTAACACAGACACACACGAACACCATGTAACACAGACACACACTGACACCCGTTAACACAAACAAACATACTGACACCCAGTAACACAGACACACACTTACACCAAGAAACAAAGACATACACTGACACCCAGTAACAAAGACATACAATTACACCAAGTTTTTTGACATACACTGACACCAAGTAACAAAGACATATACTGACACCCAGTAACAAAGACAGACACTGACACCCAGTAACACAGACACACACTTACACCAAGTAACACAGACACACACTGACAACCATTAACACAGACACACACTTACACCAAGCAACAAAGACATGCACTGACACCCAGTAAAAAAGACACACACTTACACCAAGTAACAAAGACATACACTGACACCCAGTAACAAAGACATACACTGACACCCCGTAACACAGACACACACGGACACCATGTAACACAGACACACACTGACACCCGGTAACACAAATAAACATACTGACACCCAGCAACCCAGACACACACTTACACCAAGTAACAATGACATACACGGACACCCAGTAACAAAGACATACACTGACACCCAGTAACACAGACACACACGGACACCAAGTAACAAAGACACACACTGACACCAAGTAACAAAGACATACACTGACACCAAGTCACAAAAACACACACTGACACCCAGTAACAAAGACATACACTGACACCAAGTCACAAAGACATACACTGATACCCAGTAACAAAGACATACACTGATACCCAGTAACACAGACACACACTTACACCTAGTAACAAAGACACACACTGATATGCAGTAACACACACTGATTCACAGTAACAAAGACATACACTGACACCCAGGAACACAGACACACACTGACACCAAGTCACAAAGACATGCACTGATACCCAGTAACACAGACACACACTTCCACCAAGTAACAAAGACACACACTTACACCAAGTAACACAGACATACACTGACACCAAGTCACAAAGACACACACTGACACCCAGTAACAAAGACATACACTGATACCAAGTCACAAAGACATACACTGATACCCAGTAACACAGACACAAACTTACACCAAGTAACACAGACATACACTGACACCCAGTAACACAGACACACACTTACACCAAGAAACAAAGACATACACTGACACCCAGTAACAAAGACACAATCTTACACCAAGTAACACAGACATACACTGACACCCAGTAACACAGACACACACTGACACCAAGAAACAAAGACATACACTGACACCCAGTAACAAAGACATACACTTACACCAAGTATTTTGACATACACTGACACCAAGTAACAAAGACATACACTGACACCCAGTAAAAAAAACAGACACTGACACCCAGTAACAGAGACACACACTTACATCAAGTAACACAGACACACACTGACAACCAGTAACACAGACACACACTTACACCAAGCAACAAAGACATACACTGACACCCAGTAAAAAAGACACACACTTACACCAAGTCACAAAGACATACACTGATACCCAGTAACACAGACACACACTTACACCAAGTAACAAAGACAGACACTGATACCCAGTAACACAGATAAGCACTTACACCAAGTAACAAAGACATACACTGACACCCAGTAACAAAGACATACACTGACACCCAGTAACACAGACACACACGGACACCAAGTAACAAAGACACACACTTACACCAAGTAACACAGACACACACTGACACCCAGTAACACAGACATACACTGACACCAAGTAACAAAGACAGACAATTGCACCAAGTAACAAAGACATACACTTACACCAAGTATTTTGACATACACTGACACCAAGTAACAAAGACATACACTGACACCCAATAACAAAGACAGACACTGACACGCAGTGACACAGACACACAGTTACATCAAGTAACACAGACACACACTGACAACCAGTAACACAGACACACACTTACACCAAGCAACAAAGACATACACTGACACCCAGTAAAAAAGACACACACTTACACCACCTAACAAAGACATACACTGACATCCAGTAACAAAGACATACACTTACACCAAGTAACAAAGACAGACACTGATACCCAGTAACACAGACACACACTTACACCAAGTAACAAAGACATACACTGACACCCAGTAACACACACTGATTCACAGCAACAAAGACAGACACTGACACCCAGGAACACAGACACACACTGACACCAAGTCACAAAGACATGCACTGATACCCAGTAACACAGACACACACTTCCACCAAGTAACAAAAACACACACTTACACCAAGTAACACAGACATACACTGACACCAAGTCACAAAGACACACACTGACATCCAGTAACAAAGACATACACTGACACCAAGTCACAAAGACATACACTGATACCCAGTAACACAGACACAAACTTACAGAAAGTAACACAGACATACACTGACACCCAGTAACACAGACACACACTTACACCAAGAAACAAAGACATACACTGACACCCAGTAACAAAGACACAAACTTACACCAAGTAACACAGACATACACTGACACCCAGTAACACAGTCACACACTTACACCAAGAAACAAAGACATACACTGACACCCAGTAACAAAGTCATACACTTGCACCAAGTATTTTGACATACACTGACACCAAGTAACAAAGACATACACTGACACCCAGTAACAAAGACAGACACTGACACCCAGTAACACAGACACACACTTACACCAAGTAACACAGACACACACTGACAACCAGTAACACAGACACACACTTACACCAAGCAACAAAGACATACACTGACACCCAGTAAAAAAGACACACACTTACACCAAGTAACAAAGACATACACTGACACCCAGTAACAAAGACATGCACTGACACCCAGTAACACAGACACACACGGACACCATGTAACACACACACACACTGACACCCGGTAACACAAACAAACATACTGACACCCAGCAACACAGACACACACTTACACCAAGTAACAAAGACATACACGGACACCCAGTAACAAAGACATACACTGGCACCCAGTAACACAGACACACACTTACACCAAGTAACAAAGACACACACTTACACCAAGTAACAAAGACATACACTGACAAAAAGTCACAAAGACACACACTGACACCCAGTACCAAAGACATACACTGACACCAAGTCACAAAGACATACACTGATACCCAGTAACAAAGACATACACTGATACCCAGTAACACAGACACACACTTACACCTAGTAACAAAGACACACACTGATACCCAGTAACACACACTGATTCACAGTAACAAAGACATACACTGACACCCAGGAACACAGACACACACTGACACCAAGTCACAAAGACATGCACTGATACCCAGTAACACAGACACACACTTCCACCAAGTAACAAAGACACACACTTACAACAAGTAACACAGACATAAACTGACACCAAGTCACAAAGACACACACTGACACCCAGTAACAAAGACATACACTGACACCAAGTCACAAAGACATACACTGATACCCAGTAACACAGACACAAACTTACACCATTTAACACAGACATACACTGACACCCAGTAACACAGACACACACTTACACCAAGTAACACAGACATACACTGACACCCAGTAACACAGGCACACACTTACACCAAGTAACAAAGACATACACTGACACCCAGTAACACAGACACACACTTGCACCAAGTAACAAAGACATACACGGACACCAAGTAACAAAGACACACACTTACACCAAGTAACACAGACACACACTGACAGCCAGTGAGACAAACAAACACACTGACACGCAGTAACACAGACACACACTGACACCAAGTAACAGAGACATACACTGACACCCAGTAACACAGACCACACAGTGGGCGGCACAGTGGCGCAGTGGTTTGCAACGCAGCCTCACAGCTCCAGGGACCCGGGTTCGATTCTGGGTACTGCCTGTGCGGAGTTTGCAAGTTCTCCCTGTGTCTGCGTGGGTTTCCGCCCGGTGCTCCGGCTTCCTCCCACATGCCAAAGACTTGCAGGTTGGTAGGTTAATTGACCGTCAGAAATTGCTTCTAGTATAGGTAGGTGGTAGGGAAATATATAGGGATAGGTGGGGATGTGATAGGAATACGGGATTAGTGTAGGATTAGTATAAATGGGTGGTTGATGGTCGGCACAGTCTCGGTGGGCCGAAGGGCCTGTTAAAGTGCTGCATCTCTAAACTAATCTAAATACTGACACCGAGTGTCACAGATACACACTGACACACAGTAACACAAACAAACACACACTGTCACCCAGTAACAGAGAGAAACACTGATAAACAGTAACAAAGACATACACTGACACCAAGTCACAAAGACATACACTGATACCAAGTCACAAAGACACACACTGACACCAAGTAACGAAGACATACACTTGCACCAAGTAACAAAGACAGACAATTACACCAAGTAACAAAGACATACACTTACACGATTTATTTTGACATACACTGACATCAAATAACAAAGACATACACTGATACCCAGTAACACTAACACACACTTACACCATGTAACAAAGACATACACTGACACCAAGTCACAAAGACACACACTGACACCCGATAACAAAGACATACACTGACACCAAGTCACAAAGAAATACACTGATACCCAGAAACACAGACCCACACTTACACCAAGTAACACAGACATACACTGACACCCAGTAACACAGACACACACTTACACCAAGTAACAAAGACATACACTGATACCCAGTAACAAAGACATACACTGATACCCAGTAACACAGACACACACTTACACCTAGTAACAAAGACACACACTGATACCCAGTAACACTGACTCACACTTACACCAAGGAACAAAGACATACACTGACACCCAGAAACAAAGACATGCACTGACACCCAGTAACACAGACACACACGGACACCAAGTAACAAAGACACACACTTACACCAAGTAACACAGACACACACTGACAGCCAGTAAGACAAACAAACACACTGACACCCAGCAACACAGACACACACTGACACCAAGTAACAAAGACATACACTTACACCAAGTAACAAAGACATACACTGACACCCAGTAACAAAGCCATACACTGACACCAAGTCACAAACACATACACTGACACTAAGTAACAAAGACATACACTGATACACAGACACACACTTACACCAAGTAACAAAGACATACACTGATAGCCAGTAACACAGACACACACTGACACCCAGTTAGAAACACACACTGAAAACCAGTAACACAGACACACACTGACCCCCCGTAACACAGACATTTACTGACACTAAGTCACAAAGTCACACACTGACACCAAGTAACAAAGACATACACTGACACCAAGTCACAAAGACATACACTGAGACATAGACACACACTTACACCAAGGAACAGAGACATACACTGACACCAAGTCACAAAGACATACACTTATACCCAGGAACACAGACACACACTGACACCCAGTAGCAAAGACATATACTGATACCATGTCACAAAGACATACACTGATACCCAGTAACACAGACACACACTGACACCCAGTAACAAAGACATACACTGATACCAAGTCAAAAAGACATACACTGATACCCAGTAACACAGACACACACTTACACCAAGTAACAAAGACAGACACTGATACCCAGTAACACTGATAAACACTTACACCAAGTAACAAAGACAGACACTGATACCCAGTAACACTGATAAACACTGACACCAAGTCACAAAGACATCCACTGATACACAGTCACACAGACACACACTTACACCAAGTAACAAAGACAGACACTGATACCCAGTAACACTGATAAACACTAACACCAAGTCACAAAGACATACACTGATACCCAGTAACACAGACATACACTGACACCCAGTAACAAAGACATACACTGATACCAAGTCAAAAAGACATACACTGATACCCAGTAACACAGACACACACTTCCACCAAGTAACAAAGACAGACACTGATACCCAGTAACACTGATAAACACTTACACCAAGTAACACAGACACACACTGACACCCAGTAAAACACACTGATACACAGTAACAAAGACATACACTGACACCCAGGAACAAAGACACACACTTACACCAAGTAACAAAGACACACCCTTACACCTAGTAACAAAGACACACACTTACACCAAGTAACAAAGGCACACACTTACACCAAGTAACACAGACATACACTGACACCAAGTAACAAAGACAGACAATTGCACCAAGTAACAAAGACATACACTTACACCAAGTATTTTGACATACACTGACACCAAGTAACAAAGACATACACTGACACCCAGTAACAACGAGATACACTGACACCCAGTAACACAGACACACACTTACACCAAGTAACAAAGACATACACTGACACGCAGTAACACAGAAACACACGGACACCAAGTAACAAAGACACACACTTACACCTAATAACACAGACATGCACTGACACCAAGTAACAAAGACATACACTGACACCCAGTAACACAGACCGACACGGACACCCAGTAACAAAGACATACACTGATACCAAGTCAAAAAGACATACACTGATACCCAGTAACACAGACACACACTTCCACCAAGTAACAAAGACAGACACTGATACCCAGTAACACTGATAAACACTTACACCAAGTAACACAGACACACACTGACACCCAGTAAAACACACTGATACACAGTAACAAAGACATACACTGACACCCAGGAACAAAGACACACACTTACACCAAGTAACAAAGACACACCCTTACACCTAGTAACAAAGACACACACTTACACCAAGTAACAAAGGCACACACTTACACCAAGTAACACAGACATACACTGACACCAAGTAACAAAGACAGACAATTGCACCAAGTAACAAAGACATACACTTACACCAAGTATTTTGACATACACTGACACCAAGTAACAAAGACATACACTGACACCCAGTAACAACGAGATACACTGACACCCAGTAACACAGACACACACTTCCACCAAGTAACAAAGACATACACTGACACGCAGTAACACAGAAACACACGGACACCAAGTAACAAAGACACACACTTACACCTAATAACACAGACATGCACTGACACCAAGTAACAAAGACATACACTGACACCCAGTAACACAGACCGACACGGACACCAAGTAACAAAGACACAGACTTACACCAAGTAACACAGACACACACTGACAGCCAGTAACACAGACACACACTTACACCAAGTAACTAAGACATACACTGACACCAAGTCACAAAGACACACACTGACACCCAGTAACAAAGACATACACTGACACCAAGTCTCAAAGACATACACTGATACCCAGTAACAAAGACATACACTGATACCCAGTAACACAGACACACACTTACACCCATTAACACAGACACACACTGATACCCAGTAACACAGACACACACTTACTACAAGTAACAAAGACACACACTGACACCAAGTAACAAAGACATACACTGACTCCAAGTAACAAAGACATACACTGACACCCAGTAACACAGATACACACTGGGCGGCACAGTGGCGCATTGGTTGGCACTGCAGCCTCACAGCTCCAGGGACACGGGTTCGATTCTGGGTACTGCCTGTGCGGAGTTTGCAGGTTCTCCCTGTGTCTGTGTGGGTTTCCTCCGGTGCTCTGGTTTCCTCCCACATGCCAAAGACTTGCAGGTTGGTAGGTTAATTGGCCATTATAAATTGCCCCTAGTATAGTTAGGTGGTAGGGAAATATATAGGGACCGGTGGGGATGTTATTGGAATATGGGATTCGTGTAGGATTAGTATAAATGGTTGGTTGATGGTCGGCACAGACTCGGTGGGCCGAAGGGCCTGTTTCAATGCTGTATTTCTAAACTAAACTGAATAATGACACCTAGTGTCACAGACACACACTGACACCAAGTAACAAAGACATACATTTACACCGAGTAACACAGACATACACTTACACCAAGTATTTTGACATGCACTTACACCAAGTAACAAAGACATACACGGACACCCATTAACAACGACATACACTGACACCAAGTCACAAACACATACACTGACACGAAGTAACAAAGACATACACTTACACCAAGTAACAAAGACATACACTGATAGCCAGGAACACAGACACAAACTGACACCCAGTTAGAAACAGACACTGACCCCCAGTAACACAGACACACGCTGACCCCCCCGTAACACAGACATATACTGACACCAAGTCACAAAGACACACACTTACACCAAGTAACACAGACATACACTGACACCAAGTAACAAAGACATGCACTGATACCCAGTATCACAGACACACACTTACACCAAGTAACAAAGACATACACTGACACCAAGTCACTAAGACATACACTGATACCCAGGAACACAGACACACACCAACACCCAGTCACAAAGACATACACTGATACCAAGTCACAAAGACACGCACTGACACCAAGTAACAAAGACATACACTTACAGCAAGTAACAAAGACAAACACTTACACCAAGGAACACAGACATACTCTGACACCAAGTAACAAAGGCAGACAATTACACCAAGTAACAAAGACATACACTTACACCAAGCATTTTGACATACACTGACACCAAGTAACAAAGACATGCACTGATACCCATTAACACAGACACACACTTACACCAAGTAACAAAGAAATACACTGACACCAAGTCACAAAGACATACACTGACACCAAGTCACAAAGACATACACTGATACCCAGTCACAAAGACCCACACTTACACCAAGAAACACAGACATACACTGACACCCAGTAACACAGACACACACTTACACCAAGTAACAAAGACATACACGGACTCCCATTAACAAACACATACACTGACACCCAGTAACACCGACACACACGGACACCAAGTAACAAAGACACACACTTACACCAAGTAACACAGACACACACTGACACCCAGTAACACACACTGATACACAGTAACAAAGACATACACTGACACACAGGAACAAAGACACACATTGACACCAAGTAACAAAGACACACACTTACACCAAGTAACAAAGACACACAGTTACACCAAGTAACACAGACATACACTGACACCAGGTAACAAAGACAGACAATTGCACCCAGTAACAAAGACATACACTGACACCCAGTAACACAGACACACACTTACACCAAGTAACAAAGACATACACTGACACCCAGTTACACAGACACACACGGACACCAAGTAACAAAGACACACACTTACACCAAGTAACCCAGACATACACTGAAACCAAGTAACAAAGACAGACAATTACTCCAAGGAACAAAGACATACACTTCCACCAAGTATTTTGACATACACTGACACCAAGTAACAAAGACATACACTGATACCCAGTAGCACAGACACACACTTACACCAAGTATCAAAGACATACACTGACACCAAGTAACAAAGACTTCCACTGATACCCAGTAACGCAGACACACACTTACACCAAGTAACAAAGACAGACACTGATGCCCAGAAACACAGACACACACTTTCTCCCAGTAACACTGACACACACGGACACCAAGTTACAAAGACACACACTTGCACCAAGTAACACAGACACACACTGACACCCAGTAACACAAACAAACGCACTGACACCAATTGACACAGACATACACTGACACCAAGTAACAAAGACATACACTGACACCAAGTAACACAGACACACACTTGCAGCAAGTAACACAAACACACACTTACACCAAGTAACAAAGACATACACTGACACCAAGTAACAAAGACACACACTTACACCAAGTAACAAAGACATACACTGATACCCAGTAACACAGACACACACTTACACCATGTAACAAAGACATACACTGACACCAAGTCACAAAGACACACACTGACACCCAGTAACAAAGACATACACTGATACACAGTAACACAGACACACACTTACACCAAGTAACAAAGACATACACTGGCACCCAGTAACAAAGACATACACTGACAGCCAGTAACACAGACACACACGGACACCAAGTAACAAAGACACACACTTACACCAAGTAACACAGACAGACACTGACACCCAGTAACACATACACACACTTGCACCAAGTAACACAGACATACACTGACACCAAGTGACAAAGACATACTCTGATACCCAGCAACACAGGCACACACTTACACCTAGTAACACAGACATACACTGACACCAATTAACAAAGACATACATTGACACCAGGTAACCCAGACATTCACTGAAACCAAGGAACAAAGACAGACAATTACTCCAAGTAACAAAGACATACACTTACACCAAGTATTTTGGCATACACTGACACCAAGTAACAAAGACATACACTGATACCCAGTAGCACAGACACACACTTACACCAAGTATCAAAGACATACACTGACACCAAGTCACAAAGAAACACACTGACACCCAGTAACAAAGACACACGCTTACACCAAGTAACACAGACATACACTGACACCAAGTAACACAGACATACACTGACACCAAGTAACAAAGACATCCACTGATACCCAGTAACGCAGACACACACTTACACCAAGTAACAAAGACAGACACTGATGCCCAGTAACACAGACACACACTTTCTCCCAGCAACACTGACACACACGGACACCAAGTAACACAGACACACACTGACACCCAGTAACACAAACAAACGCACTGACACCAAGTGACACAGACATACACTGACACCAAGTAACAAAGACATACACTGACACCAAGTAACACAGACACACACTTGCAGCAAGTAACACAAACACACTTACACCAAGTAACAAAGACATACACTGACACCAAGTAACAAAGACACACACTTACACCAAGTAACAGAGACATAGACTGACACCAAGTAACAAAAACATAGACTTACACCAAGTAACACAGACATACACTGACACCAAGTAACAAAGACATACACTGATACCCAGTAACACAGACACACACTTGCACCAAGTAACAAAGACATACACTGACACACAGTAACAAAGTCATACACTGACACCCAGTAACACAGACACACACGGACACCAAGTAACAAAGACACACACTTACACCAAGTAACACAGACACACACTGACACCCAGTAACACAGACACACACTTACACCAAGTAACAAAGACATACACTGACACCAAATAACAAAGACATACATTGATTCCCAGTAACACAAGCACACACTTACACCAAGTAACACAGACATACACTTACACCAATTAACACAGACATACACTGAAACCAAGTAACAAAGACATGCACTGACACCAAGTAACAAAGACATACACTTACACCAAGTAACAAAGACATACACTGACACCAAGTCACAAACATACACTGACACGAAGTAACAAAGACATACACATACACCAAGTAGCAAAGACATACACTGATAGCCAGGAACACAGACACAAACTGACACCCATTTAGAAACAGACACTGACCCCCAGTAACACAGACACACATTGACCCCCCCGTAACACAGACATATACTGACACCAAGTCACAAAGACACACACTTACACCAAGTAACACAGACATACACTGACACCAAGTAACAAAGACATGCACTGATACCCAGTATCACAGACACACACTTACACCAATTAACAAAGACATACACTGACACCAAGTCACTAAGACATACACTGATACCCAGGAACACAGACACACACCGACACCCAGTCACAAAGACATACACTGATACCAAGTCACAAAGACACGCACTGACACCAAGTAACAAAGACATACACTTACAGCAAGTAACAAAGACAAACACTTACACCAAGGAACATAGACATACTCTGACACCAAGTAACAAACACAGACAATTACACCAAGTAACAAAGACATACACTTACACCAAGCATTTTGACATACACTGACACCAAGTAACAAAGACATGCACTGATACCCATTAACACAGACACACACTTACACCAAGTAACAAAGAAATACACTGACACCAAGTCACAAAGACATACACTGACACCAAGTCACAAAGACATACACTGATACCCAGTCACAAAGACCCACACTTACACCAAGAAACACAGACATACACTGACACCCAGTAACACAGACACACACTTACACCAAGTAACAAAGACATACACGGACTCCCATTAACAAACACATACACTGACACCCAGTAACACCGACACACACGGACACCAAGTAACAAAGACACACACTTACACCAAGTAACACAGACACACACTGACACCCAGTAACACACACTGATACACAGTAACAAAGACATACACTGACACACATGAACAAAGACACACATTGACACCAAGTAACAAAGACACGCACTTACACCAAGTAACAAAGACACACAGTTACACCAAGTAACACAGACATACACTGACACCAGGTAACAAAGACAGACAATTGCACCCAGTAACAAAGACATACACTGACACCCAGTAACACAGACACACACTTACACCAAGTAACAAAGACATACACTGACACCCAGTTACACAGACACACACGGACACCAAGTAACAAAGACACACACTTACACCAAGTAACCCAGACATTCACTGAAACCAAGTAACAAAGACAGACAATTACTCCAAGGAACAAAGACATACACTTCCACCAAGTATTTTGACATACACTGACACCAAGTAACAAAGACATACACTGATACCCAGTAGCACAGACACACACTTACACCAAGTATCAAAGACATACACTGACACCAAGTCACTAAGAAACACACTGACACCCAGTGACAAAGACACACACTTACACCAAGTAACACAGACATACACTGACACCAAGTAACAAAGACTTCCAATGATACCCAGTAACGCAGACACACACTTACATCAAGTAACAAAGACAGACACTGATGCCCAGAAACACAGACACACACTTTCTCCCAGTAACACTGACACACACGGACACCAAGTAACAAAGACACACACTTACACCAAGTAACACAGACACACACTGACACCCAGTAACACAAACAAACGCACTGACACCAATTCACACAGACATACACTGACACCAAGTAACAAAGACATACACTGACACCAAGTAACACAGACACACACTTGCAGCAAGTAACACAAACACACACTTACACCAAGTAACAAAGACATACACTGACACCAAGTAACAAAGACACACACTTACACCAAGTAACAAAGACATACACTGATACCCAGTAACACAGACACACACTTACACCATGTAACAAAGACATACACTGACACCAAGTCACAAAGACACACACTGACACCCAGTAACAAAGACATACACTGATACACAGTAACACAGACACACACTTACACCAAGTAACAAAGACATACACTGGCACCCAGTAACAAAGACATACACTGACAGCCAGTAACACAGACACACACGGACACCAAGTAACAAAGACACACACTTACACCAAGTAACACAGACAGACACTGACACCCAGTAACACATACACACACTTGCACCAAGTAACACAGACATACACTGACACCAAGTGACAAAGACATACTCTGATACCCAGTAACACAGGCACACACTTACACCTAGTAACACAGACATACACTGACACCAATAAACAAAGACATACATTGACACCAAGTAACCCAGACATTCACTGAAACCAAGGAACAAAGACAGACAATTACTCCAAGTAACAAAGACATACACTTACACCAAGTATTTTGGCATACACTGACACCAAGTAACAAAGACATACACTGATACCCAGTAGCACAGACACACACTTACACCAAGTATCAAAGACATACACTGACACCAAGTCACAAAGAAACACACTGACACCCAGTAACAAAGACACACACTTACACCAAGTAACACAGACATACACTGACACCAAGTAACACAGACATACACTGACACCAAGTAACAAAGACATCCACTGATACCCAGTAACGCAGACACACACTTACACCAAGTAACAAAGACAGACACTGATGCCCAGTAAAACAGACACACACTTTCTCCCAGCAACACTGACACACACGGACACCAAGTAACACAGACACACACTGACACCCAGTAACACAAACAAACGCACTGACACCAAGTGACACAGACATACACTGACACCAAGTAACAAAGACATACACTGACACCAAGTAACACAGACACACACTTGCAGCAAGTAACACAAACACACTTACACCAAGTAACAAAGACATACACTGACACCAAGTAACAAAGACACACACTTACACCAAGTAACAGAGACATAGACTGACACCAAGTAACAAAGACATAGACTTACACCAAGTAACACAGACATACACTGACACCAAGTAACAAAGACATACACTGATACCCAGTAACACAGACACACACTTGCACCAAGTAACAAAGACACACACTTACACCAAGTAACACAGACACACACTGACACCCAGTAACACAGACACACACTTACACCAAGTAACAAAGACATACACTGACACCAAATAACAAAGACATACATTGTTACCCAGTAACACAAGCACACACTTACACCAAGTAACACAGACATACACTTACACCAAGTAACACAGACATACACTGAAACCAAGTAACAAAGACATGCACTGACACCAAGTAACAAAGACATACACTTACACCAAGTAACAAAGACACACACTTACACCAAGTAACACAGACATACACTGAAACCAAGTGACAAAGACAGACAATTACAAAAAGTAACAAAGACATACACATACACCAAGTATTTTGACATACACTGACACCAAGTAACAAAGACAGACACTGATACCCAGTAACACAGACACACACTTACACCAAGTAAAAAAGACATACTCTGACACCAAGTCACAAAGCCACACTCTGACACCCAGTAACAAAGACATTCACTGAAACCAAGTCACAAAGACAGACACTGATACCCAGTAACACTGACACACAGTTACACCAAGTAACAAAGACATACACTGACACCCAGTAACAAAGACTTACACTGACACCCAGTAACACAGACACACACTTACACCAAGTAACACAGACATACACTGACACCAAGTAACAAAGACACACACTTACACCAAGTAACACAGACACACACTTTCACCAATTAACAAAGACACACACTGACACCAAGTAACAAAGACATGCATTGACACCCAGTAACACAGACAAACACGGACACCAAGTAACAAAGACACACACTTACACCAACTAACACAGACACACATTGACACCCAGTAACACAGACACACACTTACACCAAGTAACACAGACATACACTGACACCAGGTAACAAAGACATACACTGATACCCAGGAACACAGACACACACTTACACCAAGTAACCAGACACACACTTACACCAAGTAACAAAGACATACACTGACACCAAGTCACAAAGACATACACTGATACCCAGTAACAAAGACACACACTTACACCAAGTAACAAAGACAGACACTGATACCCAGTAACACAGACACACACTTACACCAAGTAACAAAGACATACACTTACACCAAGTAACAGAGACATACACTGATACCCAGTAACAAAGACAGACAATTACACCAAGTCACAAAGACATACACTGACACCAAGTAACAAAGACATACACTTACACCAAGTATTTTGACATACACTGACACCAAGTAACAAAGACATACACTGATACTCAGTAACACAGGCACACACTTACACCAAGTAACACAGACACACACTTACACCAAGTAACAAAGACAGACACTGATACCCAGTAACACAGACACACACTTGCACCAATTAACAAAGACATACACTGACACCCAGTAACAAAGACCTACACTGACACCCAGTAACACAGACACACATGGACACCTAGTAACAAAGACATACACTTACACCAAGTAACAGACACACACTGACACCCAGTAACGCAGACACACACTTACACCAAGCAACACAGAAAAACAATGACACCAAGTAACAAAGACATACACTGATACCCAGTAACACAGACACAAACTTACACCAACTAACACAGACACACACTTACACCAAGTAACACAGACACACACTTACACCAAGTAACAAAGACATACACTGATACCCAGGAACACAGACACACACTTGCACCAAGTAACAAAGACATACACTGACACCCAGTAACAAAGACATACACTGACACCCAGTAACACAGACACACATGGACACCTAGTAACAAAGACATACACTTACACCAAGTAACAGACACACACTGACACCCAGTAACGCAGACACACACTTAGACCAAGCAACACAGAAAGACAATGCCACCAAGTAACAAAGACATACACTGATACCCAGTAACACAGACACAAACTTACACCAAATAACACAGACACACACTTACACCAAGTAACACAGACGCACACTTACACCAATTAACAAAGACATACACTGATACCCAGGAACACAGACACACACTTACACCAAGTAACACAGACACACACTTACACCAAGTAACAAAGACAGACAATTACACCAAGTAACAAAGACACACACATACACCAAGTAACACAGATATACACTGACACCAAGTAACAAAGACCTGCACTGACACCCAGTAACACAGACACACACTTACACCAAGTAACACAGACATACACTGACACCAAGTAACAAAGACCTACACTGATACCCAGTAACACAGAAACACACTTCCACCAACTAACACAGACATCCACTGACGCCAAGTAACAAAGACATACACTGATACCCAGGAACACAGACACACACTTACACCAAGTAACACAGACACACACTTACACCAAGTAACAAAGACATACACTGACACCAAGTCACAAAGACATACACTGATACCCAGTCACACAGACACACACTTACACCAAGTAACAAAGACAGACACTGATACCCAGTAACAAAGACAGACTCTGATACCCAGTAACACAGACACACGATTACACCAAGTAACAGAGACATACACTGACCCCCTGTAACAAGGACATGCACTGACACCAAGTAACAAAGACAGACAATTGCACCAAGTATTTTGACATACACTGACACCAAGTAACAAAGACATGCACTGATACCCAGTAACACAGACACACACTGACACCCAGTAATACAAACAAACACACTGACACCCAGTAACACAGACACACACTGACACCAAGTAACAAAGACATACATTGACACCCAGTAACACAGATACACACTGGGTGGCACAGTGGCGCAGTGGTTAGCACTGCAGCCTCATAGCTCCAGGGACACGGGTTCGATTCTGGGTACTGCCTGTGCGGAGTTTGCAAGTTCTCCCTGTGTCTGCTTGGGTTTCCTCCGGGTGCTCCGGTTTCCTCCCACATGCCAAAGACTTGCAGGTTGATAGGTTAATTGGCCATCAGAAATTGCCCCTAGTTTAGGTAGGTGGTAGGGAAATATATAGGGATAGGTGGGGATGTGATAGAAATACGGGATTGGTGTAGGATTAGTATAAATGGGTTGTTGATGGTCGGCACAGACTCGGTGGGCCGAAGGGCCTGTTTCAGAGCTGTATCTCTGAACAAAACTAAATACTGACACCTAGTGTCACAGACACACACTGACACCCAGTAACACAGAGAAACAATGATAAACAGTAACAAAGACATGCACTGACACCAAGTAACACAGACACACACTGACACCCAGTAACAAAGACATACATTGACACCAAGTCACAAAGACATACACGGATACCCAGTAACACAGTGATACACTTACACCAAGTGACAAAAACAGACAATTACACCAAGTAACAAAGACTTACACCAAGTATTTTGACATACACTGACACCAAGTAACAAAGACATACACTGAAACCCAGTAACACAAACAAACGCACTGACACCAAGTGACACAGACATACACTGACACCAAGTAACAAAGACATACACTGACACCAAGTAACACAGACACACACTTGCAGCAAGTAACACAAACACACACTTACACCAAGTAACAAAGACATACACTGACACCAAGTAACAAAGACACACACTTACACCAAGTAACAGAGACATAGACTGACACCAAGTAACAAAGACATAGACTTACACCAAGTAACAAAGACATACACTGACACCAAGTAACAAAGACATACACTGATACCCAGTAACACAGACACCCACTTGCACCAAGTAACAAAGACAGACACTGACACACAGTAACAAAGTCATACACTGACACCCAGTAACACAGACACACACGGACACCAAGAAACAAAGACACACACTTACACCAAGTAACACAGACATACATTGATACCCAGTAACACAAGCACACACTTACACCAAGTAACACAGACATACACTTACACCAAGTAACACAGACATACACTGAAACCAAGTAACAAAGACATGCACTGACACCAAGTAACAAAGACATGCACTGACACCAAGTAACAAAGACATACACTGATACCCAGTAACACAGACACACACTTGCACCAAGTAACAAAGACACACACTTACACCAAGTAACACAGACACACACTGACACCCAGTAACACAGACACACACTTACACCAAGTAACAAAGACATACACTGACACCAAATAACAAAGACATACACTGATACCCAGTAACACAGACACACACTTGCACCAAGTAACAAAGACACACACTTACACCAAGTAAAACAGACACACACTGACACCCAGTAACACAGACACACACTTACACCAAGTAACACAGACATACACTTACACCAAGTAACACAGACATACACTGAAACCAAGTAACAAAGACATGCACTGACACCAAGTAACAAAGACATACACTTACACCAAGTAACAAAGACACACACTTACACCAAGTAACACAGACATACACTGAAACCAAGTGACAAAGACAGACAATTACAAAAAGTAACAAAGACATACACATACACCAATTATTTTGACATACACTGACACCAAGTAACAAAGACAGACACTGATACCCAGTAACACAGACACACACTTACACCAAGTAAAAAAGACATACTCTGACACCAAGTCACAAAGCCACACTCTGACACCCAGTAACAAAGACATTCACTGAAACCAAGTCACAAAGACAGACACTGATACCCAGTAACACTGACACACACTTACACCAAGTAACAAAGACATACACTGACACCCAGTAACAAAGACTTACACTGACACCCAGTAACACAGACACACACTTACACCAAGTAACAAAGACATACACTGATACCCAGGAACACAGACACACACTTACACCAAGTAACACAGACACACACTTTCACCAATTAACAAAGACACACACTGACACCAAGTAACAAAGACATGCATTGACACCCAGTAACACAGACAAACACGGACACCAAGTAACAAAGACACACACTTACACCAACTAACACAGACACACATTGACACCCAGTAACACAGACACACACTTACACCAAGTAACACAGACATACACTGACACCAGGTAACAAAGACATACACTGATACCCAGGAACACAGACACACACTTACACCAAGTAACCAGACACACACTTACACCAAGTAACAAAGACATACACTGACACCAAGTCACAAAGACATACACTGATACCCAGTAACAAAGACACACACTTACACCAAGTAACAAAGACAGACACTGATACCCAGTAACACAGACACACACTTACACCAAGTAACAAAGACATACACTTACACCAAGTAACAGAGACATACACTGATACCCAGTAACACAGACAGACAATTACACCAAGTCACAAAGACATACACTGACACCAAGTAACAAAGACATACACTTACACCAAGTATTTTGACATACACTGACACCAAGTAACAAAGACATACACTGATACTCAGTAACACAGGCACACACTTACACCAAGTAACACAGACACACACTTACACCAAGTAACAAAGACAGACACTGATACCCAGTAACACAGACACACACTTGCACCAATTAACAAAGACATACACTGACACCCAGTAACAAAGACCTACACTGACACCCAGTAACACAGACACACATGGACACCTAGTAACAAAGACATACACTTACACCAAGTAACAGACACACACTGACACCCAGTAACGCAGACACACACTTACACCAAGCAACACAGAAAAACAATGACACCAAGTAACAAAGACATACACCGATACCCAGTAACACAGACACAAACTTACACCAACTAACACAGACACACACTTACACCAAGTAACACAGACACACACTTACACCAAGTAACAAAGACATACACTGATACCCAGGAACACAGACACACACTTGCACCAAGTAACAAAGACATACACTGACACCCAGTAACAAAGACATACACTGACACCCAGTAACACAGACACACATGGACACCTAGTAACAAAGACATACACTTACACCAAGTAACAGACACACACTGACACCCAGTAACGCAGACACACACTTTGACCAAGCAACACAGAAAGACAATGACACCAAGTAACAAAGACATACACTGATACCCAGTAACACAGACACAAACTTACACCAACTAACACAGACACACACTTACACCAAGTAACACAGACGCACACTTACACCAATTAACAAAGACATACACTGATACCCAGGAACACAGACACACACTTACACCAAGTAACACAGACACACACTTACACCAAGTAACAAAGACAAACACTGACACCAAGTAACAAAGACAGACAATTACACCAAGTAACAAAGACACACACATACACCAAGTAACACAGATATACACTGACACCAAGTAACAAAGACATGCACTGACACCCAGTAACACAGACACACACTTACACCAAGTAACACAGACATACACTGACACCAAGTAACAAAGACCTACACTGATACCCAGTAACACAGAAACACACTTCCACCAACTAACACAGACATCCACTGACGCCAAGTAACAAAGACATACACTGATACCCAGGAACACAGACACACACTTACACCAAGTAACACAGACACACACTTGCACCAAGTAACAAAGACATACACTGACACCAAGTCACAAAGACATACACTGATACCCAGTCACACAGACACACACTTACACCAAGTAACAAAGACAGACACTGATACCCAGTAACAAAGACAGACTCTGATACCCAGTAACACAGACACACGCTTACACCAAGTAACAAAGACATACACTGATACCCAGTAACACAGACACACACTTACACCAAGTAACAAAGACATACACTGATACCCAGGAACACAGACACACACTTACACCAAGTAACACAGACACACACTTGCACCAAGTAACAAAGACACACACTGACACCAAGTAACAAAGACATGCATTGACACCCAGTAACACAGACACACACGGACACCAAGTAACAAAGACACACACTTACACCAACTAACACAGACACACATTGACACCCAGTAACACAGACAGACACTTACACCAAGTAACACAGACATACACTGACACCAGGTCACAAAGACATGCACTGATACCCAGTAACACAGACACACACTTCCACCAAGTAACAAAAACACACACTTACACCAAGTAACACAGACATACACTGACACCAAGTCACAAAGACACACACTGACACCCAGTAACAAAGACATACACTTACACCAAGTAACACAGACACACACTGACAACCAGTAACACAGACACACACTTACACCAAGCAACAAAGACATACACTGACACCCAGTAACAAAGACATACACTTATACCAAGTAACAAAGACAGACACTGATACCCATTAACACACACTGATTCACAGTAACAAAGACAGACACTGACACCCAGGAACACAGACACACACTGACACCAAGTCACAAAGACATGCACTGATACCCAGTAACACAGACACACACTTCCACCAAGTAACAAAAACACACACTTACACCAAGTAACACAGACATACACTGACACCAAGTCACAAAGACACACACTGACATCCAGTAACAAAGACATACACTGACACCAAGTCACAAAGATATACACTGATACCCAGTAACACAGACACAAACTTACACCAAGTAACACAGACATACACTGACACCCAGTAACACAGACACACACTTACACCAAGAAACAAAGACATACACTGACACCCAGTAACAAAGACACAAACTTACACCAAGTAACACAGACATACACTGACACCCAGTAACACAGTCACGCACTTACACCAAGAAACAAAGACATACACTGACACCCAGTAACAAAGACATACACTGTCACCAAGTATTTTGACATACACTGACACCAAGTAACAAAGACAGACACTGACACCCAGTAACAAAGACAGACACTGACACCCAGTAACACAGACACACACTTACACCAAGTAACACAGGCACACACTGACAACCAGTAACACAGACACACACTTACACCACGCAACAAAGACATACACTGACACCCAGTAAAAAAGACACACACTTACACCAAGTAACAAAGACATACACTGACACCCAGTAACAAAGACATGCACTGACACCCAGTAACACAGACACACACGGACACCATGTAACACACACACACACTGACACCCGGTAACACAAACAAACATACTGACACCCAGCAACACAGAAACACACTTACACCAAGTAACAAAGACATACACGGACACCCAGTAACAAAGACATACACTGGCACCCAGTAACACAGACACACACTTACACCAAGTAACAAAGACACACACTTACACCAAGTAACAAAGACATACACTGACAAAAAGTCACAAAGACACACACTGACACCCAGTACCAAAGACATACACTGACACCAAGTCACAAAGACATACACTGATACCCAGTAACAAAGACATACACTGATACCCAGTAACACAGACACACACTTACACCTAGTAACAAAGATACACACTGATACCCAGTAACACACACTGATTCACAGTAACAAAGACATACACTGACACCCAGGAACACAGACACACACTGACACCAAGTCACAAAGACATGCACTGATACCCAGTAACACAGACACACACTTCCACCAAGTAACAAAGACACACACTTACAACAAGTAACACAGACATAAACTGATGCCAAGTCACAAAGACACACACTGACACCCAGTAACAAAGACATACACTGACACCAAGTCACAAAGACATACACTGATACCCAGTAACACAGACACAAACTTACACCAAGTAACACAGACATACACTGACACCCAGTAACACAGACACACACTTACACCAAGAAACAAAGACATACCCTGACACACAGTAACAAAGACACAAACTTACACCAAGTAACACAGACATACACTGACACCCAGTAACACAGGCACACACTTACACCAAGAAACAAAAACATACACTGACACCCAGTAACAAAGACATACACTTACACCAAGTATTTGACATACACTGACACCAAGTAACAAAGACATACACTGACACCCAGTAACAAAGACAGACACTGACACCCAGTAACATAGACACACACTTACATCAAGTAACACAGACACACACTGAGAACCAGTAACACATACACACACTTACAACAAGCAACAAAGACATACACTGACACCCAGTAAAAAAGACACACACTTACACCAAGTCACAAAGACATACACTGATACCCAGTAACACAGACTCACACTTACACCAAGTAACAAAGTCAGACACTGATACCCAGTAACGCAGATAAGCACTTACACCAAGTAACAAAGACATACACTGACACCCAGTAACAAAGACATACACTGACACCCAGTAACACAGACACACACGGACACCAAGTAACAAAGACACACACTTACACCAAGTAACACAGACACACACTGACACCCAGTAACACACACTGACACACAGTAACAAAGACATACTCTGACACCCAGGAACAAAGACACACACTGACACCAAGTAACAAAGACACACACTTACACCAAGTAACAAAGACACACACTGACACCAATTAACACAGACATACACTGACACCAAGTAACAAAGACAGACAATTGCACCAAGTAACAAAGACATACACTTACACCAAGTATTTTGACATACACTGACACCAAGTAACAAAGACATACACTGACACCCAGTAACAAAGACAGACACTGACACGCAGTAACACAGACACACACTTACACCAAGTAACAAAGACACACACTGACACCAAGTAACACAGACATACAGTGACACCAAGTAACAAAGACAGACAATTGCACCAAGTAACAAAGACATACACTTACACCAAGTATTTTGACATACACTGACACCAAGTAACAAAGACATACACTGACACCCAGTAACAAAGACAGACACTGACACGCAGTAACACAGACACACACTTACACCAAGTAACACAGACACACACTGACAACCAGTAACACAGACACACACTTACACCAAGTAACAAAGATATACACTGAGACCCAGTAACACAGACACACACGAACACCATGTAACACAGACACACACTGACACCCGTTAACACAAACAAACATACTGACACCCAGTAACACAGACACACACTTACACCAAGAAACAAAGACATACACTGACACCCAGTAACAAAGACATACAATTACACCAAGTTTTTTGACATACACTGACACCAAGTAGCAAAGACATATACTGACACCCAGTAACAAAGACAGACACTGACACCCAGTAACACAGACACACACTTACACCAAGTAACACAGACACACACTGACAACCATTAACACAGACACACACTTACACCAAGCAACAAAGACATGCACTGACACCCAGTAAAAAAGACACACACTTACACCAAGTAACAAAGACATACACTGACACCCAGTAACAAAGACATACACTGACACCCAGTAACACAGACACACACGGACACCATGTAACACAGACACACACTGACACCCGGTAACACAAACAAACATACTGACACCCAGCAACACAGACACACACTTACACCAAATAACAATGACATACACGGACACCCAGTAACAAAGACATACACTGACACCCAGTAACACAGACACACACGGACACCAAGTAACAAAGACACACACTGACAGCAAGTAACAAAGACATACACTGACACCAAGTCACAAAAACACACACTGACACCCAGTAACAAAGACATACACTGACACCAAGTCACAAAGACATACACTGATACCCAGTAACAAAGACATACACTGATACCCAGTAACACAGACACACACTTACACCTAGTAACAAAGACACACACTGATACCCAGTAACACACACTGATTCACAGTAACAAAGACATACACTGACACCCAGGAACACAGACACACACTGACACCAAGTCACAAAGACATGCACTGATACCCAGTAACACAGACACACACTTCCACCAAGTAACAAAGACACACACTTACACCAAGTAACGCAGACATACACTGACACCAAGTCACAAAGACACACACTGACACCCAGTAACAAAGACATACACTGACACCAAGTCACAAAGACATACACTGATACCCAGTAACACAGACACAAACTTACACCAAGTAACACAGACATACACTGACACCCAGTAACACAGACACACACTTACACCAAGAAACAAAGACATACACTGACACCCAGTAACAAAGACACAAACTTACACCAAGTAACACAGACATACACTGACACCCAGTAACACAGGCACACACTGACACCAAGAAACAAAAACATACACTGACACCCAGTAACAAAGACATACACTTACAAAAAGTATTTTGACATACACTGACACCAAGTAACAAAGACATACACTGACACCCAGTAAAAAAGACAGACACTGACACCCAGTAACACAGACACACACTTACATCAAGTAACACAGACACACACTGACAACCAGTAACACAGACACACACTTACACCAAGCAACAAAGACATACACTGACACCCAGTAAAAAAGACACACACTTACACCAAGTCACAAAGACATACACTGATACCCAGTAACACAGACACACACTTACACCAAATAACAAAGACAGACACTGATACCCAGTAACACAGATAAGCACTTACACCAAGTAACAAAGACATACACTGACACCCAGTAACAAAGACATACACTGACACCCAGTAACACAGACACACACGGACACCAAGTAACAAAGACACACACTTACACCAAGTAACACAGACACACACTGACACCCAGTAACACAGACATACACTGACACCAAGTAACAAAGACAGACAATTGCACCAAGTAACAAAGACATACACTTACACCAGGTATTTTGACATACACTGACACCAAGTAACAAAGACATACACTGACACCCAGTAACAACGACATACACTGACACCCAGGAACACAGACACACACTGACACCAAGTCACAAAGACATGCACTGATACCCAGTAACACAGACACACACTTCCACCAAGTAACAAAGACACACACTTACAACAAGTAACACAGACATAAACTGACACCAAGTCACAAAGACACACACTGACACCCAGTAACAAAGACATACACTGACACCAAGTCACAAAGACATACACTGATACCCAGTAACACAGACACAAACTTACACCATTTAACACAGACATACACTGACACCCAGTAACACAGACACACACTTACACCAAGAAACAAAGACATACCCTGACACCCAGTAACAAAGACACAAACTTACACCAAGTAACACAGACATACACTGACACGCAGTAACACAGACACACACTTACACCAAGTAACACAGACACACACTGACAACCAGTAACACAGACACACACTTACACCAAGCAGCAAAGACATACACTGACACCCAGTAAAAAAGACACACACTTACACCACCTAACAAAGACATACACTGACACCCAGTAACAAAGACATACACTTACACCAAGTAACAAAGACAGACACTGATACCCAGTAACACAGACACACACTTACACCAAGTAACAAAGACATACACTGACACCCAGTAACACACACTGATTCACAGTAACAAAGACAGACACTGACACCCAGGAACACAGACACACACTGACACCAAGTCACAAAGACATGCACTGATACCCAGTAACACAGACACACACTTCCACCAAGTAACAAAAACACACACTTACACCAAGTAACACAGACATACACTGACACCAAGTCACAAAGACACACACTGACATCCAGTAACAAAGACATACACTGACACCAAGAAACAAAGACATACACTGACACCCAGTAACAAAGACACAAACTTACACCAAGTAACACAGACATACACTGACACCCAGTAACACATTCACACACTTACACCAAGTAACAAAGACATGCACTGACACCCAGTAACACAGACACACACGGACACCATGTAACACACACACACACTGACTCCCGTAACACAAACAAACATACTGACACCCAGCAACACAGACACACACTTACACCAAGTAACAAAGACATACACGGACACCCAGTAACAAAGACATACACTGGCACCCAGTAACACAGACACACACTTACACCAAGTAACAAAGACATACACTGACAAAAAGTCACAAAGACACACACTGACACCCAGTACCAAAGACATACACTGACACCAAGTCACAAAGACATACACTGATACCCAGTAACAAAGACAAACACTGATACCCAGTAACACAGACACACACTTACACCTAGTAACAAAGACACACACTGATACCCAGTAACACACACTGATTCACAGTAACAAAGACATACACTGACACCCAGGAACACAGACACACACTGACACCAAGTCACAAAGACATGCACTGACACCCAGTAACACAGACACACACTTCCACCAAGTAACAAAGACACACACGTACAACAAGTAACACAGACATAAACTGACACCAAGTCACAAAGACACACACTGACACCCAGTAACAAAGACACACACTTACACCAAGAAACAAAGACATACCCTGACACCCAGTAACAAAGACACAAACTTACACCAAGTAACACAGACATACACTGACACCCAGTAACACAGACACACACTTACACCAAGAAACAAAGACATACCCTGACACCCAGTAACAAAGACACAAACTTACACCAAGTAACACAGACATACACTGACACCCAGTAACACAGGCACACACTTACACCAAGAAACAAAAACATACACTGACACCCAGTAACAAAGACATAAACTTACACCAAGTATTTTGACATACACTGACACCAAGTAACAAAGACATACACTGACACCCAGTAACAAAGACAGACACTGACACCCAGTAACACAGACACACACTTACATCAAGTAACACAGACACACACTGAGAACCAGTAACACAGACACACACTTACACCAAGCAACAAAGACATACACTGACACCCAGTAAAAAAGACACACACTTACACCAAGTCACAAAGACATACACTGATACCCAGTAACACAGACTCACACTTACACCAAGTAACAAAGACAGACACTGATACCCAGTAACACAGATAAGCACTTACACCAAGTAACAAAGACATACACTGACACCCAGTAACAAAGACATACACTGACACCCAGTAACACAGACACACACGGACACCAAGTAACAAAGACACACACTTACACCAAGTAACACAGACACACACTGACACCCAGTAACACACACTGACACACAGTAACAAAGACATACTCTGACACCGAGGAACAAAGACACACACTGACACCAAGTAACAAAGACACACACTTACACCAAGTAACAAAGACACACACTGACACCAAGTAACACAGACAAACACTGACACCAAGTAACAAAGACAGTCAATTGCACCAAGTAACAAGGACATACACTTACACCAAGTATTTTGACATACACTGACACCAAGTAACAAAGACATACACTGACACCCAGTAACAAAGACAGACACTGACACGCAGTAACACAGACACACACTTACACCAAGTAACACAGACACACACTGACACCAAGTAACACAGACATACAGTGACACCAAGTAACAAAGACAGACAATTGCACCAAGTAACAAAGACATACACTTACACCAAGTATTTTGACATGCACTGTCACCAAGTAACAAAGACATACACTGACACCCAGTAACAAAGACAGACACTGACACGCAGTAACACAGACACACACTTACACCAAGTAACACAGACACACACTGACAACCAGTAACACAGACACACACTTACAACAAGTAACAAAGACATACACTGACACCCAGTAACAAAGATATACACTGACACCCAGTAACACAGACACACACGAACACCATGTAACACAGACACACACTGACACCCGTTAACACAAACAAACATACTGACACCCAGTAACACAGACACACACTTACACCAAGAAACAAAGACATACACTGACACCCAGTAACAAAGACATACAATTACACCAAGTTTTTTGACATACACTGACACCAAGTAACAAAGACATATACTGACACCCAGTAACAAAGACAGACACTGACACCCAGTAACACAGACACACACTTACACCAAGTAACACAGACACACACTGACAACCATTAACACAGACACACACTTACACCAAGCAACAAAGACATGCACTGACACCCAGTAAAAAAGACACACACTTACACCAAGTAACAAAGACATACACTGACACCCAGTAACAAAGACATACACTGACACCCAGTAACACAGACACACACGGACACCATGTAACACAGACACACACTGACACCCGGTAACACAAACAAACATACTGACACCAAGTCACAAAGACACACACTGACACCCAGTAACAAAGACATACACTGACACCAAGTCACAAAGACATACACTGATACCCAGTAACACAGACACATACTTACACCAAGTAACACAGACATACACTGACACCCAGTAACACAGACACACACTTACACCAAGAAACAAAGACATACACTGACACCCAGTAACAAAGACACAAACTTACACCAAGTAACACAGACATACACTGACACCCAGTAACACAGACACACACTGACACCAAGAAATAAAGACATACACTGACACCCAGTAACAAAGACATACACTTACACCAAGTATTTTGACATACACTGACACCAAGTAACAAAGACATACACTGACACCCAGTAAAAAAGACAGACACTGACACCCAGTAACACAGACACACACTTACATCAAGTAACACAGACACACACTGACAACCAGTAACACAGACACACACTTACACCAAGCAACAAAGACATACACTGACACCCAGTAAAAAAGACACACACTTACACCAAGTCACAAAGACATACACTGATACCCAGTAACACAGACACACACTTACACCAAGTAACAAAGACAGACACTGATACCCAGTAACACAGATAAGCAATTACACCAAGTAACAAATACATACACTGACACCCAGTAACAAAGACATACACTGACACCCAGTAACACAGACACACACGGACACCAAGTAACAAAGACACACACTTACACCAAGTAACACAGACACACACTGACACCCAGTAACACAGACATACACTGACACCAAGTAACAAAGACAGACAATTGCACCAAGTAACAAAGACATACACTTACACCAAGTATTTTGACATACACTGACACCAAGTAACAAAGACATACACTGACACCCAATAACAAAGACAGACACTGACACGCAGTAACACAGACACACACTTACACCAAGTAACACAGACACACACTGACAACCAGTAACACAGACACACACTTACACCAAGCAACAAAGACATACACTGACACCCAGTAAAAAAGACACACACTTACACCACCTAACAAAGACATACACTGACACCCAGGAACAAAGACATACACTTACACCAAGTAACAAAGACAGACACTGATACCCAGTAACACAGACACACACTTACACCAAGTAACAAAGACATACACTGACACCCAGTAACACACACTGATTCACAGTAACAAAGACAGACACTGACACCCAGGAACACAGACACACACTGACACCAAGTCACAAAGACATGCACTGATACCCAGTAACACAGACACACACTTCCACCAAGTAACAAAAACACACACTTACACCAAGTAACACAGACATACACTGACACCAAGTCACAAAGACACACACTGACATCCAGTAACAAAGACATACACTGACACCAAGTCAGAAAGACATACACTGACACCCAGTAACACAGACACACACTTACACCAAGAAACAAAGACATACACTGACACCCAGTAACAAAGACACAAACTTACACCAAGTAACACAGACATACACTGACACCCAGTAACACAGTCACACACTTACACCAAGAAACAAAGACATACACTGACACCCAGTAACAAAGTCATACACTTGCACCAAGTATTTTGACATACACTGACACCAAGTAACAAAGACATACACTGACACCCAGTAACAAAGACATACACTGACACCCAGTAACAAAGACATGCACTGACACCCAGTAACACAGACACACACGGACACCATGTAACACACACACACACTGACACCCGGTAACACAAACAAACATACTGACACCCAGCAACACAGACACACACTTACACCAAGTAACAAAGACATACACGGACACCCAGTAACAAAGACATACACTGGCACCCAGTAACACAGACATTCACTTACACCAAGTAACAAAGACACACACTTACACCAAGTAACAAAGACATACACTGACAAAAGGTCACAAAGACACACACTGACACCCAGTACCAAAGACATACACTGACACCAAGTCACAAAGACATACACTGATACCCAGTAACAAAGACATACACTGATACCCAGTAACACAGACACACACTTACACCTAGTAACAAAGACACACACTGATACCCAGTAACACACACTGATTCACAGTAACAAAGACATACACTGACACCCAGGAACACAGACACACACTGACACCAAGTCACAAAGACATGCACTGATACCCAGTAACACAGACACACACTTCCACCAAGTAACAAAGACACACACTTACAACAAGTAACACAGACATAAACTGACACCAAGTCACAAAGACACACACTGACACCCAGTAACAAAGACATACACTGACACCAAGTCACAAAGACATACACTGATACCCAGTAACACAGACACAAACTTACACCATTTAACACAGACATACACTGACACCCAGTAACACAGACACACACTTACACCAAGAAACAAAGACATACCCTGACACCCAGTAACAAAGACACAAACTTACACCAAGTAACACAGACATACACTGACACCCAGTAACACAGGCACACACTTACACCAAGTAACAAAGACATACACTGACACCCAGTAACACAGACACACACTTACACCAAGTAACAAAGACATACACGGACACCAAGTAACAAAGACACACACTTACACCAAGTAACACAGACACACACTGACAGCCAGTGAGACAAACAAACACACTGACACGCAGTAACACAGACACACACTGACACCAAGTAACAAAGACATACACAGACACCCAGTAACACAGACCACACACTGGGCGGCACAGTGGCGCAGTGGTTTGCAACGCAGCCTCACAGCTCCAGGGACCCGGGGTCGATTCTGGGTACTGCCTGTGCGGAGTTTGCAAGTTCTCCCTGTGTCTGCGTGGGTTTCCGCCCGGTGCTCCGGCTTCCTCCCACATGCCAAAGACTTGCAGGTTGATAGGTTAATTGACCGTCAGAAATTGCCTCTAGTATAGGTAGGTGGTAGGGAAATATATAGGGATAGGTGGGGATGTGATAGGAATACGTGATTAGTGTAGGATTAGTATAAATGGGTGGTTGACGGTCGGCACAGTCTCGGTGGGCCGAAGGGCCTGTTAAAGTGCTGTATCTCTAAACTAATCTAAATACTGACACCGAGTGTCACAGATACACACTGACACACAGTAACACAAACAAACACACACTGTCACCCAGTAACACAGAGAAACACTGATAAACAGTAACAAAGACATACACTGACACCAAGTCACAAAGACATACACTGATACCAAGTCACAAAGACATACACTGATACCCAGTAACACAGACACACACTGACACCAAGTAACAAAGACATACACTTGCACCAAGTAACAAAGAAAGACAATTACACCAAGTAACAAAGACATACACTTACACGATTTATTTTGACATACACTGACATCAAATAACAAAGACATACACTGATCCCCAGTAACACTAACACACACTTACACCATGTAACAAAGACATACACTGACACCAAGTCACAAAGACACACACTGACACCCGATAACAAAGACATACACTGACACCAAGTCACAAAGAAATACACTGATACCCAGAAACACAGACCCACACTTACACCAAGTAACACAGACATACACTGACACCCAGTAACACAGACACACACTTACACCAAGTAACAAAGACATACACGGACACCCTTTAACAAACACATACACTGACACCCAGTAACACAGACACACACTTTCACCAAGTAACAAAGACATACACTGACACCAAGTCACAAAGACACACACTGACACCCAGTAACAAAGACATACACTGACACCAAGTCACAAAGACATACACTGATACCCAGTAACAAAGACATGCACTGATACCCAGTAACACAGACACACACTTACACCTAGTAACAAAGACACACACTGATACCCAGTAACACAGACTCACACTTACACCAAGTAACAAAGACATACACTGACACCCAGAAACAAAGACATGCACTGACACCCAGTAACACAGACACACACGGACACCAAGTAACAAAGACACACACTTACACCAAGTAACACAGACACACACTGACAGCCAGTAAGACAAACAAACACACTGACACCCAGCAACACAGACACACACTGACACCAAGTAACAAAGACATACACTTACACCAAGTAACAAAGACATGCACTGACACCCAGTAACAAAGACATACACTGACACCAAGTCACAAACACATACACTGACACTAAGTAACAAAGACATACACTGATACACAGACACACACTTACACCAAGTAACAAAGACATAGACTGATAGCCAGTAACACAGACACACACTGACACCCAGTTAGAAACACACACTGAAAACCAGTAACACAGACACACACTGACCCCCGTAACACAGACATTTACTGACACTAAGTCACAAAGTCACACACTGACACCAAGTAACAAAGACATACACTGACACCAAGTCACAAAGACATACACTGAGACATAGACACACACTTACACCAAGGAACAGAGACATACACTGACACCAAGTCACAAAGACATACACTTATACCCAGGAACACAGACACACACTGACACCCAGTAGCAAAGACATATACTGATACCATGTCACAAAGACATACACTGATACCCAGTAACACAGACACACACTGACACCCAGTAACAAAGACATACACTGATACCAAGTCAAAAAGACATACACTGATACCCAGTAACACAGACACACACTTACACCAAGTAACAAAGACAGACACTGATACCCAGTAACACTGATAAACACTTACACCAAGTAACAAAGACAGACACTGATACCCAGTAACACTGATAAACACTGACACCAAGTCACAAAGACATCCACTGATACACAGTCACACAGACACACACTTACACCAAGTAACAAAGACAGACACTGATACCCAGTAACACTGATAAACACTTACACCAAGTCACAAAGACATACACTGATACCCAGTAACACAGACATACACTGACACCCAGTAACAAAGACATACACTGATACCAAGTCAAAAAGACATACACTGATACCCAGTAACACAGACACACACTTCCACCAAGTAACAAAGACAGACACTGATACCCAGTAACACTGATAAACATTTACACCAAGTAACACAGACACACACTGACACCCAGTAAAACACACTGATACACAGTAACAAAGACATACACTGACACCCAGGAACAAAGACACACACTTACACCAAGTAACAAAGACACACCCTTACACCTAGTAACAAAGACACACACTTGCACCAAGTAACAAAGGCACACACTTACACCAAGTAACACAGACATACACTGACACCAAGTAACAAAGACAGACAATTGCACCAAGTAACAAAGACATACACTTACACCAAGTATTTTGACATACACTGACACCAAGTAACAAAGACATACACTGACACCCAGTAACAACGACATACACTGACACCCAGTAACACAGACACACACTTACACCAAGTAACAAAGACATACACTGACACGCAGTAACACAGACACACACGGACACCAAGTAACAAATACACACACTTACACCTAATAACACAGACATGCACTGACACCAAGTAACAAAGACATACACTGACACCCAGTAACACAGACCGACACGGACACCAAGTAACAAAGACACAGACTTACACCAAGTAACACAGACACACACTGACAGCCAGTAACACAGACACACACTTACACCAAGTAACTAAGACATACACTGACACCAAGTCACAAAGACACACACTGACACCCAGTAACAAAGACATACACTGACACCAAGTCTCAAAGACATACACTGATACCCAGTAACAAAGACATACACTGATACCCAGTAACACAGACACACACTTACACCCATTAACACAGACACACACTGATACCCAGTAACACAGACACACACTTACTACAAGTAACAAAGACACACACTGACACCAAGTAACAAAGACATACACTGACACCAAGTAACAAAGACATACACTGACACCCAGTAACACAGATACACACTGGGCGGCACAGTGGCGCATTGGTTGGCACTGCAGCCTCACAGCTCCAGGGACACGGGTTCGATTCTGGGTACTGCCTGTGCGGAGTTTGCAGGTTCTCCCTGTGTCTGTGTGGGTTTCCTCCGGTGCTCCGGTTTCCTCCCACATGCCAAAGACTTGCAGGTTGGTAGGTTAATTGGCCATTATAAATTGCCCCTAGTATAGTTAGGTGGTAGGGAAATATATAGGGACCGGTGGGGATGTTATTGGAATATGGGATTCGTGTAGGATTAGTATAAATGGTTGGTTGATGGTCGGCACAGACTCGGTGGGCCGAAGGGCCTGTTTCAATGCTGTATTTCTAAACTAAACTGAATAATGACACCTAGTGTCACAGACACACACTGACACCAAGTAACAAAGACATACATTTACACCGAGTAACACAGACGTACACTTACACCAAGTATTTTGACATGCACTTACACCAAGTAACAAAGACATACACTGACACCCATTAACAACGACATACACTGACACCAAGTCACAAACACATACACTGACACGAAGTAACAAAGACATACACTTACACCAAGTAACAAAGACATACACTGATAGCCAGGAACACAGACACAAACTGACACCCAGTTAGAAACAGACACTGACCCCCAGTAACACAGACACACACTGACCCCCCCCGTAACACAGACATATACTGACACCAAGTCACAAAGACACACACTTACACCAAGTAACACAGACATACACTGACACCAAGTAACAAAGACATGCACTGATACCCAGTATTACAGACACACACTTACACCAAGTAACAAAGACATACACTGACACCAAGTCACTAAGACATACACTGATACCCAGGAACACAGACACACACCGACACCCAGTCACAAAGACATACACTGATACCAAGTCACAAAGACACGCACTGACACCAAGTAACAAAGACATACACTTACAGCAAGTAACAAAGACAAACACTTACACCAAGGAACACAGACATACTCTGACACCAAGTAACAAAGACAGACAATTACACCAAGTAACAAAGACATACACTGACACCAAGCATTTTGACATACACTGACACCAAGTAACAAAGACATGCACTGATACCCATTAACACAGACACACACTTACACCAAGTAACAAAGAAATACACTGAGACCAAGTCACAAAGACATACACTGACACCAAGTCACAAAGACATACACTGATACCCAGTCACAAAGACCCACACTTACACCAAGAAACACAGACATACACTGACACCCAGTAACACAGACACACACTTACACCAAGTAACAAAGACATACACGGACTCCCATTAACAAACACATACACTGACACCCAGTAACACCGACACACACGGACACCAAGTAACAAAGACACACACTTACACCAAGTAACACAGACACACACTGACACCCAGTAACACACACTGATACACAGTAACAAAGACATACACTGACACACAGGAACAAAGACACACATTGACACCAAGTAACAAAGACACACACTTACACCAAGTAACAAAGACACACAGTTACACCAAGTAACACAGACATACACTGACACCAGGTAACAAAGACAGACAATTGCACCCAGTAACAAAGACATACACTGACACCCAGTAACACAGACACACACTTACACCAAGTAACAAAGACATACACTGACACCCAGTTACACAGACACACACGGACACCAAGTAACAAAGACACACACTTACACCAAGTAACCCAGACATACACTGAAACCAAGTAACGAAGACAGACAATTACTCCAAGGAACAAAGACATACACTTTCACCAAGTATTTTGACATACACTGACACCAAGTAACAAAGACATACACTGATACCCAGTAGCACAGACACACACTTACACCAAGTATCAAAGACATACACTGACACCAAGTCACTAAGAAACACACTGACACCCAGTGACAAAGACACACACTTACACCAAGTAACACAGACATACACTGACACCAGGTAACAAAGACTTCCACTGATACCCAGTAACGCAGACACACACTTACACCAAGTAACAAAGACAGACACTGATGCCCAGAAACACAGACACACACTTTCTCCCAGTAACACTGACACACACGGACACCAAGTAACAAAGACACACACTTACACCAAGTAACACAGACACACACTGACACCCAGTAACACAAACAAACGCACTGACACCAATTGACACAGACATACACTGACACCAAGTAACAAAGACATACACTGACACCAAGTAACACAGACACACACTTGCAGCAAGTAACACAAACACACACTTACACCAAGTAACAAAGACATACACTGACACCAAGTAACAAAGACACACACTTACACCAAGTAACAAAGACATACACTGATACCCAGTAACACAGACACTCACTTACACCATGTAACAAAGACATACACTGACACCAAGTCACAAAGACACACACTGACACCCAGTAACAAAGACAAACACTGATACACAGTAACACAGACACACACTTACACCAAGTAACAAAGACATACACTGGCACCCAGTAAAAAAGACATACACTGACAGCCAGTAACACAGACACACACGGACACCAAGTAATAAAGACACACACTTACACCAAGTAACACAGACAGACACTGACACCCAGTAACACATACACACACTTGCACCAAGTAATACAGACATACACTGACACCAAGTGACAAAGACATACTCTGATACCCAGTAACACAGGCACACACTTACACCTAGTAACACAGACATACACTGACACCAATAAACAAAGACATACATTGACACCAAGTAACCCAGACATTCACTGAAACCAAGGAACAAAGACAGACAATTACTCCAAGTAACAAAGACATACACTTACACCAAGTATTTTGGCATACACTGACACCAAGTAACAAAGACATACACTGATACCCAGTAGCACAGACACACACTTACACCAAGTATCAAAGACATACACTGACACCAAGTCACAAAGAAACACACTGACACCCAGTAACAAAGACATACACTTACACCAAGTAACACAGACATACACTGACACCAAGTAACACAGACATACACTGACACCAAGTAACAAAGACATCCACTGATACCCAGTAACGCAGACACACACTTACACCAAGTAACAAAGACAGACACTGATGCCCAGTAACACAGACACACACTTTCTCCCAGCAACACTGACACACACGGACACCAAGTAACACAGACACACACTGACACCCAGTAACACAAACAAACGCACTGACACCAAGTGACACAGACATACACTGACACCAAGTAACAAAGACATACACTGACACCAAGTAACACAGACACACACTTGCAGCAAGTAACACAAACACACTTACACCAAGTAACAAAGACATACACTGACACCAAGTAACAAAGACACACACTTACACCAAGTAACAGAGACATAGACTGACACCAAGTAACAAAGACATAGACTTACACCAAGTAACACAGACATACACTGACACCAAGTAACAAAGACATACACTGATACCCAGTAACACAGACACACACTTGCACCAAGTAACAAAGACACACACTTACACCAAGTAACACAGACACACACTGACACCCAGTAACACAGACACACACTTACACCAAGTAACACAGACATACACTTACACCAAGTAACACAGACATACACTGAAACCAAGTAACAAAGACATGCACTGACACCAAGTAACAAAGACATACACTTACACCAAGTAACAAAGACACACACTTACACCAAGTAACACAGACATACACTGAAACCAAGTGACAAAGACAGACAATTACAAAAAGTAACAAAGACATACACATACACCAAGTATTTTGACATACACTGACACCAAGTAACAAAGACAGACACTGATACCCAGTAAGACAGACACACACTTACACCAAGTAAAAAAGACATACTCTGACACCAAGTCACAAAGCCACACTCTGACACCCAGTAACAAAGTCATTCACTGAAACCAAGTCACAAAGACAGACACTGATACCCAGTAACACTGACACACACTTACACCAAGTAACAAAGACATACACTGACACCAAGTAACAAAGACTTACACTGACACCCAGTAACACAGACACACACTTACACCAAGTAACAAAGACATACACTGATACCCAGGAACACAGACACACACTTACACCAAGTAACACAGACACACACTTACACCAAGTAACAAAGACACACACTGACACCAAGTAACAAAGACATGCATTGACACCCAGTAACACAGACAAACACGGACACCAAGTAACAAAGACACACACTTACACCAACTAACACAGACACACATTGACACCCAGTAACACAGACACACACTTACACCAAGTAACACAGACATACACTGACACCAGGTAACAAAGACATACACTGATACCCAGGAACACAGGCACACACTTACACCAAGTAACCAGACACACACTTACACCAAGTAACAAAGACATACACTGACACCAAGTCACAAAGACATACACTGATACCCAGTAACAAAGACACACACTTACACCAAGTAACAAAGACAGACACTGATACCCAGTAACACAGACACACACTTACACCAAGTAACAAAGACATACACTTACACCAAGTAACAGAGACATACACTGATACCCGGTAACACAGACAGACAATTACACCAAGTCACAAAGACATACACTGACACCAAGTAACAAAGACATACACTTACACCAAGTATTTTGACATACACTGACACCAAGTAACAAAGACATACACTGATACTCAGTAACACAGGCACACACTTACACCAAGTAACACAGACACACACTTACACCAAGTAACAAAGATAGACACTGATACCCATTAACATAGACACACACTTGCACCAAGTAACAAAGACATACACTGACACCCAGTAGCAAAGACCTACACTGACACACAGTAACACAGACACACATGGACACCTAGTAACAAAGACATACACTTACACCAAGTAACAGACACACACTGACACCCAGTAACGCAGACACACACTTTCACCAAGCAACACAGAAAAACAATGACACCAAGTAACAAAGACATACACTGATACCCAGTAACACAGACACAAACTTACACCAACTAACACAGACACACACTTACACCAAGTAACACAGACACACACTTACACCAAGTAACAAAGACATACACTGATACCCAGGAACACAGACACACACTTGCACCAAGTAACAAAGACATACACTGACACCCAGTAACAAAGACATACACTGACACCCAGTAACACAGACACACATGGACACCTAGTAACAAAGACATACACTTACACCAAGTAACAGACACACACTGACACCCAGTAACGCAGACACACACTTAGAACAAGCAACACAGAAAGACAATGACACCAAGTAACAAAGACATACACTGATACCCAGTAACACAGACACAAACTTACACCAACTAACACAGACACACACTTACACCAAGTAACACAGACGCACACTTACACCAATTAACAAAGACATACACTGATACCCAGGAACACAGACACACACTTACACCAAGTAACACAGACACACACTTACACCAAGTAACAAAGACAAACACTGACACCAAGTAACAAAGACAGACAATTACACCAAGTAACAAAGACACACACATACACCAAGTAACACAGATATACACTGACACCAAGTAACAAAGACATGCACTGACACCCAGTAACACAGACACACACTTACACCAAGTAACACAGACATACACTGACACCAAGTAACAAAGACCTACACTGATACCCAGTAACACAGAAACACACTTCCACCAACATACACAGACATCCACTGATGCCAAGTAACAAAGACATACACTGATACCCTGGAACACAGACACACACTTACACCAAGTAACACAGACACACACTTACACCAAGTAACAAAGACATACACTGACACCAAGTCACAAAGACATACACTGATACCCAGTCACACAGACACACACTTACACCAAGTAACAAAGACAGACACTGATACCCAGTAACAAAGACAGACACTGATACCCAGTAACACAGACACACGCTTACACCAAGTAACAGAGACATACACTGACCCCCAGTAACAAGGACATGCACTGACACCAAGTAACAAAGACAGACAATTGCACCAAGTATTTTGACATACACTGACACCAAGTAACACAGACACACACTTGCAGCAAGTAACACAAACACACACTTACACCAAGGAACAAAGACATACACTGACACCAAGTAACAAAGACACACACTTACACCAAGTAACAGAGACATAGACTGACACCAAGTAACAAAGACATAGACTTACACCAAGTAACAAAGACATACACTGACACCAAGTAACAAAGACATACACTGATACCCAGTAACACAGACACCCACTTGCACCAAGTAACAAAGACAGACACTGACACACAGTAACAAAGTCATACACTGACACCCAGTAACACAGACACACACGGACACCAAGAAACAAAGACACACACTTACACCAAGTAACACAGACATACATTGATACCCAGTAACACAAGCACACACTTACACCAAGTAACACAGACATACACTTACACCAAGTAACACAGACATACACTGAAACCAAGTAACAAAGACATGCACTGACACCAAGTAACAAAGACATACACCTACACCAAGTAACAAAGACACACACTTACACCAAGTAACACAGACATACACTGAAACCAAGTGACAAAGACAGACAATTACAAAAAGTAACAAAGACATACACATACACCAAGTGTTTTGACATACACTGACACCAAGTAACAAAGACATACACTGATACCCAGTAACACAGACACACACTTACACCAAGTAAAAAAGACATACTCTGACACCAAGTCACAAAGCCACACTCTGACACCCAGTAACAAAGACAGATACTGAAACCAAGTCACAAAGACAGACACTGATACCCAGTAACACTGACACACACTTACACCAAGTAACAAAGACATACACTGACACCCAGTAACAAAGACTTACACTGACACCCAGTAACACAGACACACACTTACACCAAGTAACAAAGACATACACTGATACCCAGGAACACAGACACACACTTACACCAAGTAACACAGACACACACTGACACCAAGTAACAAAGACACACACTGACACCAAGTAACAAAGACATGCATTGACACCCAGTAACACAGACACACACGGACACCAAGTAACAAAGACACACACTTACACCAACTAACACAGACACACATTGACACCCATTAACACAGACACACACTTACACCAAGTAACACAGACAAACACTGACACCAGGTAACAAAGACATACACTGATACCCAGGAACACAGACACACACTTACACCAAGTAACACAGACACACACTTACACCAAGTAACAAAGACATACACTGACACCAAGTCACAAAGACATACACTGATACCCAGTAACAAAGACACACACTTACAAAAAGTAACAAAGACAGACACTGATACCCAGTAACACAGACACACACTTACACCAAGTAACAAAGACATACACTTACACCAAGTAACAGAGACATACACTGATACCCAGTAACACAGACAGACAATTACACCAAGTCACAAAGACATACACTGACACCAAGAAACAAAGACATACACTTACACCAAGTATTTTGACATACACTGACACCAAGTAACAAAGACATACACTGATACTCAGTAACAAAGGCACATACTTACACCAAGTAACACAGACACACACTTACACCAAGTAACAAAGACAGACACTGATACCCAGTAACACAGACACACACTTGCACCAAGTAACAAAGACATACACTGACACCCAGTAACAAAGACCTACACTGACACCCAGTAACACAGACACACATGGACACCTAGTAACAAAGACATACACTTACACCAAGTAACAGACACACACTGACACCCAGTAACGCAGACACACACTTACACCAGGCAACACAGAAAAACAATGACACCAAGTAACAAAGACATACACTGATACCCAGTAACACAGACACAAACTTACACCAACTAACACAGACACACACTTACACCAAGTAACACAGACACACACTTACACCAAGTAACAAAGACATACACTGATACCCAGGAACACAGACACACACTTGCACCAAGTAACAAAGACATACACTGACACCAAGTAACAAAGACATACACTGACACCCAGTAACACAGACACACATGGACACCTAGTAACAAAGACATACACTTACACCAAGTAACAGACACACACTGACACCCAGTAACGCAGACACACACTTACACCAAGCAACACAGAAAGACAATGACACCAAGTAACAAAGACAAACACTGATACCCAGTAACACAGACACAAACTTACACCAACTAACACAGACACACACTTACACCAAGTAACACAGACACACACTTACACCAAGTAACAAAGACATACACTGATACCCAGGAACACAGACACTCACTTACACCAGGTAACACAGACACACACTTACACCAAGTAACAAAGACACACACTGACACCAAGTAACAAAGACAGACAATTACACCAAGTAACAAAGACACACACATACACCAAGTAACACAGATATACACTGACACCAAGTAACAAAGACATGCACTGACACCCAGTAACACAGACACACACTTACACCAAGTAACACAGACATACACTGACACCAAGTAACAAAGACATACACTGATACCCAGTAACACAGAAACACACTTCCACCAACTAACACAGACATCCACTGACGCCAAGTAACAAAGACATACACTGATACCCAGGAACACAGACACACACTTACACCAAGTAACACAGACACACACTTACACCAAGTAACAAAGACATACACTGACACCAAGTCACAAAGACATACACTGATACCCAGTCACACAGACACACACTTACACCAAGTAACAAAGACAGACACTGATACACAGTAACACAGACACACGCTTACACCAAGTAACAGAGACATACACTGACCCCCAGTAACAAAGACATGCTCTGACACCAAGTAACAAAGACAGACAATTGCACCAAGTATTTTGACATACACTGACACCAAGTAACAAAGACATGCACTGATACCCAGTAACACAGACACACACTGACACCCAGTAACACAAACAAACACACTGACACCCAGTAACACAGACACACACTGACACCAAGTAACAAAGACATACACTGACACCCAGTAACACAGATACACATACACACTGGGTGGCACAGTGGCGCAGTGGTTAGCACTGCAGCCTCATAGCTCCAGGGACACGGGTTCGATTCTGGGTACTGCCTGTGCGGAGTTTGCAAGTTCTCCCTGTGTCTGCGTGGGTTTCCTCCGGGTGCTCCGGTTTCCTCCCACATGCCAAAGACTTGCAGGTTGATAGGTTAATTGGCCATCATAAATTGCCCCTAGTTTAGGTAGGTGGTAGGGAAATATATCGGGATAGGTGGGGATGTGATAGAAATACCGGATTGGTGTAGGATTAGTATAAATGGGTTGTTGATGGTCGGCACAGACTCGGTGGGCCGAAGGGCCTGTTTCAGTGCTGTATCTCTAAACAAAACTAAATACTGACACCTAGTGTCACAGACACACACTGACACCCAGTAACACAGAGAAACACTGAAAAACAGTAACAAAGACATGCACTGACACCAAGTAACACAGACACACACTGACACCCAGTTACAAAGACATACATTGACACCAAGTCACAAAGACATACACGGATACCCAGTAACACAGTGATACACTTACACCAAGTGACAAAGACAGACAATTACACCAAGTAACAAAGACTTACACCAAGTATTTTGACATACACTGACACCAAGTAACAAAGACATACACTGATACCCAGTAACACAGACATACACTGATACCCAGTAACACAGTGATACACTGACACCAAGTAACAAAGACAGACAATTGCACCAAGTAACAAAGACATACACTTACGCCAAGTATTTTGACATACACTGACACCAAGTAACAAAGACATTCACTGATACCCAGTAACACAGACACACACTTACAACAAGTAACAAAGACATACACTGACACCAAGTCACAAAGACACACACTGACACCCAGTAACAAAAACATACACTGACACCAAGTCACAAAGACATACACTGACACCCAGTAACACAGACACACACTTACACCAAGTAACAAAGACATACACTGACACCAAGTAACGCAGGGGAATGGGAACCTAAATTGTAGTTCCAGTGTACAGGCTGTTGAGAGTAGTGAGGTAGGGGATAAGCTTACAGGGACGCAAGAGGGCACTGGCAAGCAAGAACTTGGTTTAAAGTGTGTCTACTTCAACGCCAGGAGCATCCGGAATAAGGTGGGTGAGCTTGCAGCATGGGTTAGTACCTGGGATCCTGATGTTGTTGCCATTTCAGAGACATGGGTAGAGCAGGGGCAGGAATGGATGTTGCAGGTTCCGGGATTTAGATGTTTCAGTAAGAACAGAGAAGAGGGTAAAAGAGTGGGGGGGGGGGGGGGGGGGGGATGGCGTTGTGGCATTGTTAATCAAGGAAAGTATTATAGCAGCAAAAAGGACGTTTGAGGACTCGTCGACTGAGGTAGTATGGGCCGAGGTTAGAAACAGGAGAGGAGAGGTCACCCTGTTGGGAGTTTTCTATAGACCTCCGAATAGTTCCAGAGATGTAGAGGAAAGGATAGCGAAGATGATTCTCGACAGGAGCGAGAGTAACAGGGTAGTGGTTATGGGGGACTTTAACTTTCCAAGTATTGACTGGAAATACTATAGTTCGAGTCCTTTGGATGGGTCTGTTTTTGTCCAGTGTGTGCAGGAGGGTTTTCTGAAACAGTATGTAGACAGGCCAACCAGGGGCGATGCCACATTGGATTTGGTACTGGGTAATGAACCCGGCCAGGTGTTCAATTTAGATGTAGGTGAGCACTTTGGCGATAGTGATGACAATTCGGTTAGGTTTACCTTAGCGATGGGCAGGGACAGGTATATACCGCAAGGCAAGAATTATAGCTGGGGGAAAGGAAATTATGACGCGATTAGGCAAGATTTAGGATGTGTAGGATGGGGAAGGAAACTGCAGGGGATGGGCACAAACGAAATGTGGAGCTTATTCAAGGAGCAGCTAATGCGTGTCCTTGATAGGTATGTACCTGTCAGGCAGGGAGGAAGTTGTCGAACGAGGGAGCCGTGGTTTACTCAAGAAGTTGAAGCGCTTGTCAAGAGGAAGAGGGCGGCTTATGTTAGGATGAGACGTGAAGGCTCAGTTAGGGCGCTTGAGAGTTACAAGCTAGCCAGGAAGGATCTAAAGGGAGGGCTAAGAAGAGCAAGGAGAGGACACGAGAAGTCATTGGCGGATAGGATCAAAGAAAACCCTAAGGTTTTCTATAGGTATATCAGGAATAAACGAATGATAAGAGTTAGAACAGGGCCAATCAAGGATAGTAGTGGGAAGTTGTGTGCGGAATCAGAGGAGATAGGGGAAGCGTTAAATGAATATTTTTCGTCAGTATTTACAGTAGAAAAAGAAAATGTTGGCGAGGAGATTACTGAGATACAGCCTACTAGGCTAGATGGGATTGAGATTCACAAGGAGGAGGTGTTAGCAATTTTGGAAAGAGTGAAAATAGAAGTCCCCTGGGCCAGATGGGATTTATCCTAGGATTCTCTGGGAAGCTAGGGAGGAGATTGCAGAGCCGTTGTTGTTGATCTTTATGTCGTCATTGTCGACAGGAGTAGTGCCGGAGGACTGGAGGATAGCAAATGTTGTCCCCTTGTTCAAGAAGGGGAGTAGAGACAGCCCTGGTAATTATAGACCTGTGAGCCTTACTTCGGTTGTGGGTAAAATGTTGGAAAAGGTTATAAGAGACAGGATTTATAATCATCTTGAAAAGAATAAGTTCATTTGCGATAGTCAGCACGGTTTTGTGAAAGGTAGGTCGTGCCTCACAAACCTTATTGAGTTTTTCGAGAAGGTGACCAAACAGGTGGATGAGGGTAAAGCCGTGGATGTGGTGTCTATGGATTTCAGTAAGGCGTTTGATAAGGTTCCCCACGGTAGGCTATTGCAGAAAATACGGAAGTATGGGGTTGAAGGTGATTTAGAGCTTTGGATCAGAAATTGGCCAGCTGAAAGAAGACAGAGGGTGGTGGTTGATGGCAAATGTTCATCCTGGAGTTTAGTTACTAGTGGTGTACCGCAAGGTTCTGTTTTGGGGCCACTGCTGTTAGTCATTTTTATAAACGACCTGGATGAGGGTGTAGAAGGGTGGGTTAGTAAATTTGCGGATGACACGAAGGTCGGTGGAGTTGTGGATAGTGTCGAAGGGTGTTGTAGGGTACAGAGGGACATAGATAGGCTGCAGAGCTGGGCAGAGAGATGGCAAATGGAGTTTAATGCGGAGAAGTGTGAGGTGATTCACTTTGGAAGGAGTAACAGCAATGCAGAGTACTGGGCTAATGGGAAGATTCTTGGTAGTGTAGATGAGCAGAGAGATCTTGGTATCCAGGTACATAAATCCCTGAAAGTTGCTACCCAGGTTAATAGGGCTGTTCAGAAGGCATATGGTGTGTTAGCCTTTATTAGTAGGGGGATCGAGTTTCGGAGCCACGGGGTCATGATGCAGCTGTACAAAACTCTGGTGAGGCCGCACCTTGAGTATTGCGTGCAGTTCTGGTCACCGCATTATAGGAAGGATGTGGAAGCTTTGGAAAGGGTGCAGAGGAGATTTACTAGGATGTTGCCTGGTATGGAAGGAAGGTCTTACGAGGAAAGGCTGAGGGACTTGGGGTTGTTTTCGTTAGAGAGAAGGAGGAGGAGAGGTGACTTAATAGAGACATACAAGATAATCAGAGGGTTAGATAGGGTGGATAGTGAGAGTCTTTTTCCTCAGATGAGGATGGCAAATACGAGGGGACATAGCTTTAAGTTGAGGGGTGAAAGATACAGGACAGATGTCAGAGGTAGTTTCTTTACGAAGAGAGTAGTAGGGGCGAGGAACGCCCTGCCTGCAACAGTAGTAGACTCGCCAAATTTAAGGGCATTTAAGTGGTCATTGGATAGACATATGGATGTAAATGGAATAGTGTAGGTCAGATGATCGGCGCAACATCGAGGGCCGAAGGGCCTGTACAGCGCTGTAATATTCTAATTCTAATTCTAAAGACATACACTGATACCGTGTAACACAGACACACAATTACACCAAGTAACAAAGACAGACACTGACACCAAGTAACACAGACACACACGGACACCAAGTAACACAGACACACACTTACACCAAGTAACAAAGACAGACACTGACACCCAGTAACACAAACACACACTTACACCAAGTAACACAGACATACACTGACACCAAGTAACAAAGACACACACTTACACCAAGTAACAAAGACACACACTTACACCAAGTAACAAAGACAGACACTGATACCCAGTAACACAGACACACACTTACACCCAGTAACAAAGACATACACTGACACCCAGTAACACAAACAAACACACACTGACACCCAGTAACACAGAGAAACACTAATAAATAGTAACACAGACATACACTGACACCAAGTCACAAAGACACACAATGACACCCAGTAAAAAAGACACACACTTACACCAAGTAACAAAGACATACACTGACACCCAGTAACAAAGACATACACTGACACCCAGGAACACAGACACACACGGGCACCAAGTAACAAAGACAGACAATTACACCAAGTAACAAAGACACCCACTTACACCAAGTATTTTGACATACACTGACACCAAGTAACGAAGACAGACAATTACACCAAGTAACAAAGACACACACTTACACCAAGTATCACAGATATACACTGACACCAAGTAACAAAGACATGCACTGACACCCAGTAACACAGACACACACGGACACCAAGTAAAAAAGACACACACTTACACCAAGTAACATAGACATACACTGATACCCAGCAACACAGACACAAAATTACACCAAGTAACAAAGACATACACTGACACCCAGTAACAAAGACATACACTGACACCCAGGAACACAGACACACACGGACACCAAGTAACACAGACACACACTTACACCAAGTAACACAGACACACACTGACACACAGTAACACAGACACACACTTACACCAAGTAACACAGACATACACTGACACCAAGTAACAAAGACATACACTTATACCCAGTAACACAGACACACACTTACACCAAGTAACACAGACATACACCGACACCAAGTAACAAAGACATACACTGATACCCAGGAACACAGGCACACACTTACACCAAGTAACACAGACACACACTTACACCAAGAAACAAAGACAGACAATGATACCCAGTAACACAGACACACACTTACACCTAGTAACAAAGACATACACTGACACCCAGTAACACAAACAAACACACACTGACACCCAGTAACACAGAGAAACACAAATAACCAGTAACAAAGACAGACACTGACACCAAGTAACACAGTCACACACTGATACCCAGTAACAAAGACATACACTGACACCAAGTCACAAAGACATACACTGATACCAAGTCACAAAGACATACACTGATACCCATTAACACAGACACACACTGACACCAAGTAACAAAGACATACACTTAAACAAAGTAACAAAGACAGACAATTACACCAAGTAACAAAGACACCCACTTACACCAAGTATTTTGACATACACTGACACCAAGTAACAAAGACATACATGATACCCAGTAACACAGACAAACACTTACACCAAGTAACACAGACATACACTGACACCAAGTAACAAAGACATGCACTGATACCCTGTAACACAGACACACACTTACACCAAGTAACAAAGACAGACACTGATACCCAGTAACACAGGCACACACTTACACCAAGTAACAAAGACATACACTGACACCAAGTAACAAAGACATACACTGACACCCAGTAACACAGACACACACGGACACCAAGTAACAAAGACACACACTTACACCAAGTAGCACAGACACACACTGACACCCAGTAACAAAGACATACACTGATGCCAAGTCACAATGACATACACTGATACCCAGTAACACAAACATACACACACTGACACCCAGTAACACAGAGACACACTGACACCCAGTAAAAAAGACATACACTGACACCAAGTCACAAAGACATACACTGATGCCCAGTAACACAGACACACACTGACACCAAGTAACACAGACATACACTGACACCAAGTAACAAAGACATACATTGATACCCAGGAACACAGGCACACACTTACACCAAGTAACACAGACACACACTTACACGAAGTAACAAAGACATAAACTAACACCAAGTAACAAAGACATACACTGACACCAAGCAACAAAGACATACAATTACACCAAGTAACAAAGGCACACACTTACACCAAGTAACAAAGACAGACACTGATACCCAGTAACGCAGACACACATTTACACCAAGTAACAAAGATATACACTGACACCCAGTAACACAGGCAAACACACACTGACACCCAGTAACACAGAGAGACACTACTACACAGTAACAAAGACATACACTGACACCAAGTAACACAGTCACACACTGACACCCAGTAACAAAGATATACACTGACACCAAGTCACCAAGACATACACTGATACCAAGTGACAAAGTCATACACTGATACCCAGTAACACAGACACACACTGACACCAAGTAACAAAGACATACACTGACACCAAGTAACAAAGACATACATTTACACCAAGTAACAAAGACAGACAATTACACCAAGTAACAAAGACACCCACATACACCAAGTATTTTGACATACACTGACACCAAGTAACAAAGACATACATGAAACCCAGTAACACAGACACACACTTACACCAACTAACACAGACATACACTGACACCAAGTAACAAAGACATGCACTGATACTCTGTAACACAGACACACACTTACAACAAGTAACAAAGACAGACACTGATACCCAGTAACACAGACACACACTTACACCAAATGACAAAGACATACACTGACACCAAGTAACAACGACATACACTGACACCCAGTAACACAGACACACACGGACACCAAGTAACAAAGACACACACTTACACCAAGTAGCACAGACACACACTGACACCCAGTAACAAAGACATACACTGATACCAAGTCACAAAGACATACACTGATACCCAGTAACAAAAACAAACACACACTGACACCCAGTAACACAGAGACACACTGACACCCAGTAAAAAAGACATGCACTTTCACCAAGTAGCACAGACACACACTGACACCCAGTAACAAAGACATACACTGATACCAAGTCACAAAGACATACACTGATACCCAGTAACACAGACACATACTTACACCAAGTAACAAAGACATACACTGACACCCAGTAACGCAGACACACACGGACAACAAGTAACAAAGACACAGACTTAAAACAAGTAACACAAACATACACTGACACCCAGTAACACAAACAAACACACTGACACCAAGTAACACAGACATACACTGACACTAAGTAAAAAAGACATACACTCATACCCAGTAACACAGGCACACACTGGGGGAAGGGGGGGCACATTGGCGCAGTGGTTAGCACCGCAGCCTCACAGCTCCAGGGACCCGGGAACGATTCTGGGTACTGCCTGTGCGAAGTTTGCAAGTTCTCCCTGTGTCTGCGTGGGTTTCCTCCGGGTGCTCCGGTTTCCTCCTGCGTGCCAAAGACTTGCAGGTTGATTGGTTAATTGGCCTTCATAAATTGCCCCTAGTATAAGTAGGTGGTAGGGATATATATAGGGACAGGTGTGGATGTAATAGGAATACGGGATGAGTGTAGGATTGGAAAAATGGGTTGTTGATGGTCGGCACAGACTCGGTTGACCGAATTGCTTGTTTAAGTGCTGTTTCTCTAAACTAAACTAAATACTGACACCTAGTGTCACAGACACACTCTGACACCCAGTAACACAAACAAACACACACTGACACCCAGTAACACAGAGAAACACTGATACACAGTAACAAAGACATACACTGACACCAAGTAACACAGACACACACTGACACCCAGTAAAAAAGACATACACTGACTCCATGTAACAAAGACATACACTGACACCAAGTCAAAAAGACATACACTGATGCCCAGAAACACAGACACACACTGACACCAAGTAACAAAGACGTACACTGACACAAAGTAACAAAGACACACACTTACACCAAGTAACACAGACATACACTGACACCAAGTAACAAAGACATGCACTGATACTCTGTAACACAGACACACACTTACAACAAGTAACAAAGACAGACACTGATACCCAGTAACACAGACACACACTTACACCAAATGACAAAGACATACACTGACACCAAGTAACAACGACATACACTGACACCCAGTAACACAGACACACACGGACACCAAGTAACAAAGACACACACTTACACCAAGTAGCACAGACACACACTGACACCCAGTAACAAAGACATACACTGATACCAAGTCACAAAGACATACACTGATACCCAGTAACAAAAACAAACACACACTGACACCCAGTAACACAGAGACACACTGACACCCAGTAAAAAAGACATGCACTTTCACCAAGTAGCACAGACACACACTGACACCCAGTAACAAAGACATACACTGATACCAAGTCACAAAGACATACACTGATACCCAGTAACACAGACACATACTTACACCAAGTAACAAAGACATACACTGACACCCAGTAACGCAGACACACACGGACAACAAGTAACAAAGACACAGACTTAAAACAAGTAACACAAACATACACTGACACCCAGTAACACAAACAAACACACTGACACCAAGTAACACAGACATACACTGACACTAAGTAAAAAAGACATACACTCATACCCAGTAACACAGGCACACACTGGGGGAAGGGGGGGCACATTGGCGCAGTGGTTAGCACCGCAGCCTCACAGCTCCAGGGACCCGGGAACGATTCTGGGTACTGCCTGTGCGAAGTTTGCAAGTTCTCCCTGTGTCTGCGTGGGTTTCCTCCGGGTGCTCCGGTTTCCTCCTGCGTGCCAAAGACTTGCAGGTTGATTGGTTAATTGGCCTTCATAAATTGTCCCTAGTATAAGTAGGTGGTAGGGATATATATAGGGACAGGTGTGGATGTAATAGGAATACGGGATGAGTGTAGGATTGGAAAAATGGGTTGTTGATGGTCGGCACAGACTCGGTTGACCGAATTGCTTGTTTAAGTGCTGTTTCTCTAAACTAAACTAAATACTGACACCTAGTGTCACAGACACACTCTGACACCCAGTAACACAAACAAACACACACTGACACCCAGTAACACAGAGAAACACTGATACACAGTAACAAAGACATACACTGACACCAAGTAACACAGACACACACTGACACCCAGTAAAAAAGACATACACTGACTCCATGTAACAAAGACATACACTGACACCAAGTCAAAAAGACATACACTGATGCCCAGAAACACAGACACACACTGACACCAAGTAACAAAGACGTACACTGACACAAAGTAACAAAGACACACACTTACACCAAGTAACACAGACATACACTGACACCAAGTAACAAAGACATACTCTGACATCAAGTAACAAAGACATAAACTGACACCCAGTAACAAAGACATACACTGACACAAAGTCACAAAGACATATAGTGACAACCAGTAACAAAGACATTCACTGACACCAAGTCACAAAGACATACACTGACACCAAGTAACAAAGACATACACTGATACCAAGTAACACAGACACACACTTTCAACAAGTAACAAAGACATACACTGACACCAAATAACAAAGACATACACTTACATCAAGTAACAAAGACATACATTGACACCAAGTAACAAAGACATACAATTACACCAAGTAACAAAGACACACACTTACAACAAGTAACACAGACATACACTGACACCATGTAACAAAGACACGCACAGATACTCAGTAACACAGACATACACTGACACCAAGTAACAAAGACATACACTGACACCAAGAAACAAATACATACACTGATACCCAGTAACACAGACACACTCTTACACCAAGTAACAAAGACATACACTGACACCAGGTAACAAAGACATACACTGACACCAGGTCACAAAGACATACACTGATACCCAGTAACACAGACACACACTTACACCAAGGAACAAAGACACACACTGACACCAAGTAACAAAGACATCCACTGACACCAAGAAACAAAGACATACACTTACACCAAGTAACACAGACACACACTGACACCCAGTAACACAAACAAACACACACTGACACCCAGTAACATAGAAAAGCACTGACACACAGTAACAAAGACATACACAGACAGACACTGACAACATGTAACAAACACTTACAGAGACACACACTGACACCAAGTCACGAAGACAAACACTGACACCCAGTAACAAAGACATACACTGACACCAAGTCATAAAGACATACACTGATACCCAGTAACACAGACACACACTTCCACAAAGTATCAAAGACAAACACTGACACCAAGTAACAAAGACATACACTTACACAAAGTAACGCAGACATACACTGACACTAAGTAACAAAGACATACACTTACATCAAGTAACAAAGACACACACTTACACCAAGCAACACAGACATACTCTGGCACCAAGTAACAAAGACATACTCTGACACCCAGTAACACAGACACACACATACACCAAGTAACAACGACAGACACTGACACCAAGTAACAAAGACATACACTGATATCCAGTAACACAGACACACACTTACACCAAGTAACAAAGACACACACTTACACCAAGTAACACAGACATACACTGACACCAAGTAACAAAGACATCCTCTGACACCAAGTAACAAAGACATAAACTGACACCCAGTAACAAAGACATACACTGACACAAAGTCACAAAGACATATAGTGACAACCAGTAACAAAGACATTCACTGACACCAAGTCACAAAGACATACACTGAAACCAAGTAACAAAGACATACACTTACACCAAGTAACACAGACATACACTGACACCAAGTAACAAAGACATACAATTACACCAAGTAACAAAGACACACACTTACACCAAGTAACACAGACATACACTGACACCAAGTAACAAAGACATAAACTGTTACCCATTAACACAGACACACACTTACACCAAGTAACAAAGACATACACTGATACCAAGTAACACAGACACACACTGACACCAAGTAACAAAGATATACACTGATACCCAGTAACACAGACACACACTTACACCAAGTAACAAAGACATTCACTGACACCAAGTAACAAAGACAGACACTGACACCAAGTAACAAAGACAGACACTGACACACGGTAACAAAGACAAACACTGACACCAAGTAACGATGACAGACACTGACACCCAGTAACAAAGACAGACACTGACACCAAGTCACAAAGACATACACTGACACCAAGTAACAAAGACATACACTGATACCCAGTAACACAGACAAACACTTGCACCAAGTAACAAAGACATACACTGACACCAAGTAACAAAGACATACACTGTTACCCAGTAACACAGACACACACTTACACCAAGTAACAAAGACATACACTGACACCAAGTTACAAAGACATACACTTACACCAAGTAACAAAGACTCACACTCACACCAAGTAACACAGACATACACTGTCACCATGTAGCAAAGACATTCCGTGATACCCAGTAACACAGACACACACTTACACCAAATAACAAAGATGTGCACTGATTCTCAGTAACACAGACACACACTTACACCAAGTAACAAAGACATACACTGAAACCAAGTCACAAAGACATACACTGACACCAAGTCACAAGGACAGACACTGACACACAGTAACAAAGACAAACACTGACACCAAGTAACGAAGACAGACACTGACACCCAGTAACAAAGACAGAAACTGACACCAAGTCACAAAGACATACACTGACACCAAGTATCAAAGACATAAACTTACACCAAGTAACGCAGACAGACAATGACACCAAGTAACAAGGACATACAATTACACCTAGTAACAAAGACACACACTTGCACCAAGCAACACAAACATACACTGACACCACGTAACAAATACATACACTGTTACCCAGAAACACAGACACACACTTACACCAGTAACACAGACATACATTGACACCAAGTAACAAACACATACACTGATACCCAGTAACACAGACACACACTTACACCAAGTCACAAAGACATACACTGATACCCAGTAACACAGACACACACTTACACCAAGTAACACAGACATACATTGACACCAAGTAACAAAGACATACACTGATACCAAGTAACACAGACACACACTTACACCAAGTAACAAAGACAGACACTGATACACAGTAACACAGACACACACTTACACCAAGTAACAAAGACATCCTCTGACACCAAGTCACAAAGACACACAATGACACCCAGTAACAAAGACATACACTGACACCAAGTCACAAAGACATACACTGATACCCAGTAACACAGACACACACTTACACCACGTAACACAGACACACACTGACACAAAGTCACAAAGACATACAGTGACAACCAGTAACAAAGACATTCACTGACACCAAGTCACAAAGACATACACTGACACCAAGTAACAAAGACATACACTGATACCCAGGAACACAGACACACACTTTCACCAAGTAACAAAGACATACACTGACACCAAGTAACAAAGACATACACTTACACCAAGTAACACAGACATACACTGACACCAAGTAACAAAGACATACAATTACACCAAGTAACAAAGACACACACTTACACCAAGTAACACAGACATACACTGACACCAAGTAACAAAGACATACACTGTTACCCATTAACACAGACACACACCTACACCAAGTAACGAAGGCATACACTGATAGCAAGTAACACAGACACACACTGACACCAAGTAACAAAGATATACACTGATACCCAGTAACACAGACACACACTTACACCAAGTAACAAAGACATTCACTGACACCAGGTAACAAAGACAGACACTGACACACAGTAACAAAGACAAACACTGACACCAAGTAACGAAGAAAGACACTGACACCCAGTAACAAAGACAGACACTGACACCAAGTCACAAAGACATACACTGACACCAAGTAACAAAGACATACACTTACACCAAGTAACAAAGACACACACTTACACCAAGCAACACAGACATACACTGGGACCAAGTAACAAAGACATACTCTGACACCCAGTAACACAGACACACACATACACCAAGTAACAACAACAGACACTGACACCAATTAACAAAGACATACACTGATATCCAGTAACACAGACACACACTTACACCAAGTAACAAAGACACACACTTACACCAAGTAACACAGACATACACTGACACCAAGTAACAAAGACATACACTGACACCAAGTAACAAAGACATAAACTGACACCCAGTAACAAAGACATGCACTGACACAAAGTCACAAATACATACAGTGACAACCAGTAACAAAGACATTCAATGATACCAAGTCACAAAGACAAACACTGACACCAAGTAACAAAGACATACAGTGATACCAAGTCACAAAGATCTACACAGATACCCAGTAACACAGACACACACTTACACCAAGTAACAAAAACCTACACTGACACCAAGTAACAAAGACACACACTTACACCAAGTAACACAGACATACACTGACACCCAGTAACAAAGACATACACTGATACCCAGTAGCACAGACACACACGTACACCAAGTAACAAAGACATCCTCTGACACCAAGTCACAAAGACACACACTGACACCAAGTCACAAAGACATGCACTGATACCCAGTAACACAGACACACACTTACACCAGTAACACAGACATACATTGACACCCAGTAACAAAGACATACACTGATACCCAGTAACACAGACACACACTTACACCAAGTCACAAAGACATACACTGATACCCAGTAACACAGACACACACTTACACCAAGTAACACAGACATACATTGACACCAAGTAACAAAGACATACACTGATACCAAGTGACACAGACACACACTTACACCAAGTAACAAAGACAGACACTGATACCCAGTAACACAGACACAAACTTACACCAAGTAACAAAGACATCCTCTGACACCAAGTCACAAAGACACACAATGAAACCCAGTAACAAAGACATACACTGACACCAAGTCACAAAGACATACACTGATACCCAGTAACACAGACACACACTTACACCACGTAACACAGACACACACTGACACAAAGTCACAAAGACATACAGTGACAACCAGTAACAAAGACATTCACTGACACCAAGTAACAAAGACATACACTGACACCAAGTAACAAAGACATACACTGATACCCAGTAACACAGACACACACTTTCACCAAGTAACAAAGACATACACTGACACCAAGTAACAAAGACATACACTTACACCAAGTAACACAGACATACACTGACACCAAGTAACAAAGACATACAATTACAGCAAGTAACAAAGACACACACTTACACCAAGTAACACAGACATACACTGACACCAAGTAACAAAGATGTGCACTGATTCTCAGTAACACAGACACACACTTACACCAAGTAACAAAGACATACACTGAAACCAAGTCACAAAGACAAACACTGACACCAAGTCACAAAGACAGACACTGACACACAGTAACAAAGACAAACACTGACACCAAGTAACGAAGACAGACACTGACACCCAGTAACAAAGACAGAAACTGACACCAAGTCACAAAGACATACACTGACACCAAGTATCAAAGACATAAACTTACACCAAGTAACGCAGACATACAATGACACCAAGTAACAAGGACATACAATTACACCTAGTAACAAAGACACACACTTGCACCAAGCAACACAAACATACACTGGCACCACGTAACAAATACATACACTGTTACCCAGAAACACAGACACACACTTGCACCAAGCAACAAAGACATACATTGATACCCAGTAACACAGACACACACTTACACCAAGTAACAAAGACCTACACTGACACCAAGTAACAAAGACACACACTGACACCAAGTAACACGGACATACACTGACACCCAGTAACAAAGACATACACTGATACCCAGTAGCACAGACACACACTTACACCAAGTAACAAAGACATCCTCTGACACCAAGTGACAAAGACACACACTGACACCCAGTAACAAAGACATACACTGACACCAAGTCACAAAGACATACACTGATACCCAGTAACACAGACACACACTTACACCAAGTAACAAAGACCTACACTGACACCAAGTAACAAAGACACACACTTACACCAAGTAACACAGACATACACTGACACCCAGTAACAAAGACATACACTGATACCCAGTAGCACAGACACACACTTACACCAAGTAACAAAGACCGACACTGACACCAAGTAACAAAGACACACACTTACACCAGTAACACAGACATACATTGACATCAAGTAACAAAGACATACACTGATACCCAGTAACACAGAAACACACTTACACCAAGTAACAAAGACCTACACTGACACCAAGTAACAAAGACACACACTTACACCAAGTAACACAGACATACACTGACACCCAGTAACAAAGACATACACTGATACCCAGTAGCACAGACACACACTTACACCAAGTAACAAAGACATCCTCTGACACCAAGTCACAAAGACACACACTGACACCCAGTAACAAAGACATACACTGATACCCAGTCGCACAGACACACACTTGCACCAAGCAACAAAGACATGCATTGATACCAAGTAACACAGACACACACTTACACCAAGTAACACAGACATACACTGACACCAAGTAACAAAGACATACACTGATACCCAGTAACACAGACACACACAGGGCGGCACATTGGCAAAGTGGTTAGCAGCCTCACAGCTCCAGGGACCCGGGCTCGATTCTGGGTACCGCCTGTGCGGAGTTTGCAAGTTCTCCCTGTGTCTGCGTGGGTTTCCTCCGGGTGCTCCGGTTTCCTCCCACATGCCAAAGACTTGCAGGTTGATAGGTTAATTGGCCATTATAAATTTCCCCTAGTATAGGTAGGTGGTAGGGAAAAATATAGGGACAGGTGGGGATGTGATAGGAATACGGGATTAGTGTCGGATTAGTATAAATGAGTGGTTGATGGTCGTCACAGACTCGGTGGGCCGAAGGGCCTGTTTAAGTGCTGTATCTCTGAACTAATCTAAATACTGACACCTAGTGTCACTGACACCCTGTAACACAGAGAAACACTGATGCACAGTAACAAAGACATACACTGACACGAAGTAACACAGACACACACTGACACCCAGTAACAAATACATACACTGATACCAAGTCACAAAGATCTACACAGATACCCAGTAACACAGACACACACTTACACCAAGTAACAAAGACCTACACTGACACCAAGTAACAAAGACACACACTTACACCAAGTAACACAGACATACACTGACACCCAGTAACAAAGACATACACTGATACCCAGTAGCACAGACACACACTTACACCAAGTAACAAAGACATCCTCTGACACCAAGTCACAAAGACACACACTGACACCCAGTAACAAAGACATACACTGATACCCAGTAGCACAGACACACACTTGCACCCAGCAACAAAGACATACATTGATACCAAGTAACACAGACACACACTTACACCAAGTAACACAGACATACACTGACACCAAGTAACAAAGACATACACTGATACCCAGTAACACAGATACACACTGGGCGGCACATTGGCACAGTGGTTAGCAGCCTCACAGCTCCAGGGACCCGGGCTCGATTCTGGGTACCGCCTGTGCGGAGTTTGCAAGTTCTCCCTGTGTCTGCGTGGGTTTCCTCCGGGTGCTCCGGTTTCCTCCCACATGCCAAAGACTTGCAGGTTGATAGGTTAATTGGCCATTATAAATTTCCCCTAGTATAGGTAGGTGGTAGGGAAAAATATAGGGACAGGTGGGGATGTGATAGGAATACGGGATTAGTGTCGGATTAGTATAAATGAGTGGTTGATGGTCGTCACAGACTCGGTGGGCCGAAGGGCCTGTTCAAGTGCTGTATCTTTGAACTAATCTAAATACAGACACCTAGTGTCACTGACACCCTGTAACACAGAGAAACACTGATGCACAGTAACAAAGACATACACTGACACGAAGTAACACAGACACACACTGACACCCAGTAACAAATACATACACTGATACCAAGTCACAAAGATCTACACAGATACCCAGTAACACAGACACACACTTACACCAAGTAACAAAGACCAACACTGACACCAAGTAACAAAGACACACACTTACACCAAGTAACACAGACATACACTGACACCCAGTAACAAAGACATACACTGATACCCATTAGCACAGACACACACTTACACCAAGTAACAAAGACATCCTCTGACACCAAGTGACAAAGACACACACTGACACCCAGTAACACAGAGAAACACTGATGCACAGTAACAAAGACATACACTGACACCCTGTAACACAGACACACACTGACACCCAGTAACAAATACATACACTGATACCAAGTCACAAAGATCTACACAGATACCCAGTAACACAGACACACACTTACACCAAGTAACAAAGACCTACACTGACACCAAGTAACAAAGACACACACTGACACCAAGTAACACAGACATACACTGACACCCAGTAACAAAGACATACACTGATACCCAGTAGCACAGCCACACACTTACACCAAGTAACAAAGACATCCTCTGACACCAAGTGACAAAGACACACACTGACACCCAGTAACAAAGACATACACTGACACCAAGTCACAAAGACATACACTGATACCCAGTAACACAGACACACACTTACACCAGTAACACAGACATACATTGACATCAAGTAACAAAGACATACACTGATACCCAGTAACACAGACACACACTTACACCAAGTAACAAAGACCTACACTGACACCAAGTAAAAAAGACACACACTTACACCAAGTAACACAGACATACACTGACACCCAGTAACAAAGACATACACTGATACCCAGTAGCACAGACACACACTTACACCAAGTAACAAAGACATCCTCTGACACCAAGTGACAAAGACACACACTGACACCCAGTAACAAAGACATACACTGATACCCAGTAGCACAGACACACACTTGCACCAAGCAACAAAGACATACATTGATACCAATTAACACAGACACACACTTACACCAAGTAACACAGACATACACTGACACCAAGTAACAAAGACATACACTAATACCCAGTAGCACAGACACACACTTACACCAAGTAACAAAGACATCCTCTGACACCAAGTGACAAAGACACACACTGACACCCAGTAACAAAGACATACACTGACACCAAGTCACAAAGACATACACTGATACCCAGTAACACAGACACACACTTACACCAGTAACACAGACATACATTGACATCAAGTAACAAAGACATACACTGATACCCAGTAACGCAGACACACACTTACACCAAGTCACAAAGACATACACTGATACCCAGTAACACAGACACACACTTTCACCAAGTAACACAGACATACATTGACACCAAGTAACAAAGGACATACACTGATACCAAGTAACACAGACACACACTTACACCAAGTAACAAAGACAGACACTGATACCCAGTAACACAGACACACACATACACCAAGTAACAAGGACATACAGTGACACCCAGTAACAAATACATACACTGACACCCAGTAACACAGACACACACGGACACCAAGTTACAAAGACACACACTTACACCAAGTAACACAGACACACACTGACACAAAGTCGCAAAGACATACAGTGACAACCAGTAACAAAGACATTCACTGACACCAAGTCACAAAGACATACACTGACACCAAGTAACAAAGACATACACTGATACCCAGTAACACAGACACACACTTTCACCAAGTAACAAAGACATACACTGACACCAAGTAACAAAGAAATACACTTACACCAAGTAACACAGACATACACTGACACCAAGTAACAAAGACATACACTGTTACCCATTAACACAGACACACACCTACACCAAGTAACGAAGACATACACTGATAGCAAGTAACACAGACACACACAGACACCAAGTAACAAAGATATACACTGATACCCAGTAACACAGACACACACTTACACCAAGTAACAAAGACATTCACTGACAGCAAGTAACAAAGACGGACACTGACACACGGTAACAAAGACAAACACTGGCACCAAGTAACGAAGAAAGACACTGACACCCAGTAACAAAGACAGACACTGACACCAAGTCACAAAGACATACACTGACACCAAGTAACAAAGACATACACTTACACCAAGTAACAAAGACACACACTTACACCAAGCAACACAGACATACACTGGCACCAAGTAACAAAGACATACTCTGACACCCAGTAACACAGACACACACATACACCAAGTAACAACAACAGACACTGACACCAATTAACAAAGACATACACTGATATCCAGTAACACAGACACACACTTACACCAAGTAACAAATGAAAACACACTTACACCAAGTAACACAGACATACACTGACACCAAGTAACAAAGACATACACTGACACCAAGTAACAAAGACATAAACTGACACCCAGTAACAAAGACATGCACTGACACAAAGTCACAAAGACATACAGTGACAACCAGTAACAAAGACATTCACTGACACCAAGTCACAAAGACAAACACTGACACCAAGTAACAAAGACATACTCTGATACCAAGTAACACAGACACACACTTTCAACAAGTAACAAAGACATACACTGACGCCAAATAACAAACACATACACTTACACCAAGTAACACAGACATACACTGACACCAAGTAACAAAGACATACAATTACACCAAGTAACAAAGACACACACTTACACCAAGTAACACAGACATACACTGACACCAAGTAACAAAGACATACACTGATACCAAGTAACAAAGATAAACACTGATACCCAATAACACAGACACACACTTACACCAAGTAACAAAGACATTCACTGACACCAAGTAACAAAGACAGACACTGACACCAAGTAACAAAGACAGACACTTACACACGGTAACAAAGACAAACACTGACACCAAGTAACGAAGACAGACACTGACACCCAGTAACAAAGACAGACACTGACACCAAGTCACAAAGACATACACTGACATCAAGTAACAAAGACATACACTGATACCCAGTAACACAGACAAACACTTACACCAAGTAACAAAGACATACACTGACACCAAGTAACAAAGACATACACTGACACCAAGTAACAAAGACATACACTGTTACGCAGTAACACAGACACACACTTACACCAAGTAACAAAGACATACACTGACACCAAGTTACAAAGACAAACACTTACACCAAGTAACAAAGACTCACACTCACACCAAGTAACACAGTCATACACTGTCACCATGTAGCAAAGACATTCCCTGATACCCAGTAACACTGACACACACTTACACCAAGTAACAAAGATGTGCACTGATTCTCAGTAACACAGACACACACTTACACCAAGTAACAAAGACATACACTGAAACCAAGTAACAAAGACATACACTGACACCAAGTCACAAAGACAGACACTGACACACAGTAACACAGACAAACACTGACGCCAAGTAACGAAGACAGACACTGACACCCAGTAACAAAGACAGAAACTGACACCAAGTCGCAAAGACATACACTGACACCAAGTATCAAAGACATAAACTTACACCAAGTAGCGCAGACATACAATGACACCAAGTAACAAGGAAATACATTACACGTAGTAACAAATACACACACTTGCACCAAGCAACACAAACATACACTGACACCACGTAACAAATACATACACTGTTACCCAGAAACACAGACACACACTTGCACCAAGCAACAAAGACATACATTGATACCAAGTAACACAGACACACACTTACACCAAGTCACACAGACATACACTGACACCAAGTAACAAAGACATACACTGATACCCAGTAACACAGACACAAACAGGGCGGCACATTGGCACAGTGGTTAGCAGCCTCACAGCTCCAGGGACCCGGGCTCGATTCTGGGTACCGCCTGTGCGGAGTTTGCAAGTTCTCCCAGTGTCTGCGTGGGTTTCCTCCGGGTGCTCCGGTTTCCTCCCACATGCCAAAGACTTGCAGGTGGATAGGTTAATTGGCCATTATAAATTGCCCCTAGTATAGGGAGGCGGTAGGGGAAAATATAGGGACAGGTGGGGATGTGATAGGAATACGGGATTAGTGTCGGATTAGTGTAAATCAGTGGTTGATGGTCGTCACAGACTCGGTGGGCCGAAGGGCCTGCTTAAGTGCTGTATCTCTAAAATAAACTAAATACTGACACCTCGTGTCACTGACACCCTGTAACACAGAGAAACACTGATGCACAGTAACAAAGGCATACAATGACACGAAGTAACACAGACACACACTGACACCCAGTAACAAATACATACACTGATACCAAGTCACAAAGATATACACTGATACCCAGTAACACAGACACACACTTACACCAAGTAACAAAGACCTACACTGACACCAAGTAACAAAGACACACACTTACACCAAGTAACACAGACATACACTGACACCCAGTAACAAAGACATACACTGATACCCAGTAACACAGACACACACTTACACCAAGTAACAAAGACATCCTCTGACACCAAGTCACAAAGACACACAATGACACCCAGTAACAAAGACATACACTGACACCAAGTCACAAAGACATACACTGATACCCAGTAACACAGACACACACTTACACCACGTAACACAGACATACATTGACACCAAGTAACAAAGACATACACTGATACTCAGTAACACAGACACACACTTACACCAAGTCACAAAGACATACACTGATACCCAGTAACACAGACACACACTTACACCAAGTAACACAGACATACAATGACACCAAGTAACAAAGACAGACACTGATACCCAGTAACACAGACACACACATACACCAAGTAACAAGGACATACAGTGACACCCAGTAACAAATACATACACTGACACCCAGTAACACAGACACACACGGACACCAAGTTACAAAGACACACACTTACACCATGTAACACAAACACACACTGACACAAAGTCACAAAGTCATACAGTGACAACCAGTAACAAAGATATTCACTGTCACCAAGTCACAAAGACATACACTGACACCAAGTAACAAAGACATACACTGATACCCAGCAACACAGACACACACTTTCACCAAGTAACAAAGACATACACTGACACCAAGTAACAAAGACATACACTGACACCAAGAAACAAAGACATACACTTACACAAAGTAACACAGACATACACTGACACCAAGTAGCAAAGACATACAATTACACCAAGTAACAAAGACACACACTTACACCAAGTAACACAGACATACACTGACACCAAGAACAAATACATACACTGTTACCCATTACCACAGACACACACTTACACCAAGTAACAAAGACATACACTGATACCAAGTAACACAGACACACACTGACACCAAGTAACAAAGATATACACTGATACCCAGTAACACAGACACACACTTACACCAAGTAACAAAGACATTCACTGATACCCAGTAACACAGACACACACTTACACCAAGTAACACAGACATACATTGACACCAAGTAACAAAGGACATACACTGATACCAAGTAACACAGACACACACTTACACCAAGTAACAAAGACAGACACTGATACCCAGTAACACAGACACACACATACACCAAGTAACAAGGACATACAGTGACACCCAGTAACAAATACATACACTGACACCCAGTAACACAGACACACACGGACACCAAGTTACAAAGACACACACTTACACCAAGTAACACAGACACACACTGACACAAAGTCGCAAAGACATACAGTGACAACCAGTAACAAAGACATTCACTGACACCAAGTCACAAAGACAGACACTGACACCAAGTAACAAAGACATACACTGATACCCAGTAACACAGACACACACTTTCACCAAGTAACAAAGACATACACTGACACCAAGTAACAAAGACATACACTTACACCAAGTAACACAGACATACACTGACACCAAGTAACAAAGACATACAATTACACCAAGTAACAAAGAGACACACTTACACCAAGTAACACAGACATACACTGACACCAAGTAACAAAGACATACACTGTTACCCATTAACACAGACACACACCTACACCAAGTAACGAAGACATACACTGATAGCAAGTAACACAGACACACACAGACACCAAGTAACAAAGATATACACTGATACCCAGTAACACAGACACACACTTACACCAAGTAACAAAGACATTCACTGACACCAAGTAACAAAGACAGACACTGACACACGGTAACAAAGACAAACACTGACACCAAGTAACGAAGAAAGACACTGACACCCAGAAACAAAGACAGACACTGACACCAAGTCACAAAGACATACACTGACACCAAGTAACAAAGACATACACTTACACCAAGTAACAAAGACACACACTTACACCAAGCAACACAGACATACACTGGCGCCAAGTAACAAAGACATACTCTGACACCCAGTAACACAGACACACACATACACCAAGTAACAACAACAGACACTGACACCAATTAACAAAGACATACACTGATATCCAGTAACACAGACACACACTTACACCAAGTAACAAATGAAAACACACTTACACCAAGTAACACAGACATACACTGACACCAAGTAACAAAGACATACACTGACACCAAGTAACAAAGACATAAACTGACACCCAGTAACAAAGACATGCACTGACACAAAGTCACAAAGACATACAGTGACAACCAGTAACAAAGACATTCACTGACACCAAGTCACAAAGACAAACACTGACACCAAGTAATAAAGACATACTCTGATACCAAGTAACACAGACACACACTTTCAACAAGTAACAAAGACATACACTGACACCAAATAACAAACACATACACTTACACCAAGTAACACAGACATACACTGACACCAAGTAACAAAGACATACAATTACACCAAGTAACAAAGACACACACTTACACCAAGTAACACAGACATACACTGACACCAAGTAACAAAGACATACACTGATACCAAGTAACAAAGATAAACACTGATACCCAGTAACACAGACACACACTTACACCAAGTAACAAAGACATTCACTGACACCAAGTAACAAAGACAGACACTGACACCAAGTAACAAAGACAGACACTGACACACAGTAACAAAGACAAACACTGACACCAAGTAACGAAGACAGACACTGACACCCAGTAACAAAGACAGACACTGACACCAAGTCACAAAGACATACACTGACATCAAGTAACAAAGACATACACTGATACCCAGTAACACAGACAAACACTTACACCAAGTAACAAAGACATACACTGACACCAAGTAACAAAGACATACACTGTTACGCAGTAACACAGACACACACTTACACCAAGTAACGAAGACATACACTGACACCAAGTTACAAAGACATACACTTACACCAAGTAACAAAGACTCACACTCACACCAAGTAACACAGTCATACACTGTCACCATGGAGCAAAGACATTCCCTGATACCCAGTAACACTGACACACACTTACAACAAGTAACAAAGATGTGCACTGATTCTCAGTAACACAGACACACACTTACACCAAGTAACAAAGACATACACTGAAACCAAGTAACAAAGACATACACTGACACCAAGTCACAAAGACAGACACTGACACACAGTAACACAGACAAACACTGACGCCAAGTAACGAAGACAGACACTGACACTCAGTAACAAAGACAGAAACTGACACCAAGTCGCAAAGACATACACTGACACCAAGTATCAAAGACATAAACTTACACCATGTAGCGCAGACATACAATGACACCAAGTAACAAGGACATACATTACACGTATTAACAAATACACACACTTGCACCAAGCAACACAAACATACACTGACACCACGTAACAAATACATACACTGTTACCCAGAAACACAGACACACACTTGCACCAAGCAACAAAGACATACATTGATACCAAGTAACACAGACACACACTTACACCAAGTAACACAGACATACACTGACACCAAGTAACAAAGACATACACTGATACCCAGTAACACAGACACAAACAGGGCGGCACATTGGCACAGTGGTTAGCAGCCTCACAGCTCCAGGGACCCGGGCTCGATTCTGGGTACCGCCTGTGCGGAGTTTGCAAGTTCTCCCAGTGTCTGCGTGGGTTTCCTCCGGGTGCTCCGGTTTCCTCCCACATGCCAAAGACTTGCAGGTGGTTAGGTTAATTGGCCATTATAAATTGCCCCTAGTATAGGGAGGCGGTAGGGGAAAATATAGGGACAGGTGGGGATGTGATAGGAATACGGGATTAGTGTCGGATTAGTATAAATCAGTGGTTGATGGTCGTCACAGACTCGGTGGGCCGAAGGGCCTGTTTAAGTGCTGTATCTCTAAAATAAACTAAATACTGACACCTCGTGTCACTGACACCCTGTAACACAGAGAAACACTGATGCACAGTAACAAAGACATACACTGACACGAAGTAACACAGACACACACTGACACCAAGTAACAAATACATACACTGATACCAAGTCACAAAGATATACACTGATACCCAGTAACACAGACACACACTTACACCAAGTAACAAAGACCTACACTGACACCAAGTAACAAAGACACACACTTACACCAAGTAACACAGACATACACTGACACCCAGTAACAAAGACATACACTGATACCCAGTAACACAGACACACACTTACACCAAGTAACAAAGACATCCTCTGACACCAAGTCACAAAGACACACAATGACACCCAGTAACAAAGACATACACTGACACCAAGTCACAAAGACATACACTGATACCCAGTAACACAGACACACACTTACACCACGTAACACAGACATACATTGACACCAAGTAACAAAGACATACACTGATACTCAGTAACACAGACACACACTTACACCAAGTCACAAAGACATACACTGATACCCAGTAACACAGACACACACTTACACCAAGTAACACAGACATACACTGACACCAAGTAACAAAGACAGACACTGATACCCAGTAACACAGACACACACATACACCAAGTAACAAGGACATACAGTGACACCCAGTAACAAATACATACACTGACACCCAGTAACACAGACACACACGGACACCAAGTTACAAAGACACACACTTACACCATGTAACACAAACACACACTGACACAAAGTCACAAAGTCATACAGTGACAACCAGTAACAAAGATATTCACTGTCACCAAGTCACAAAGACATACACTGACACCAAGTAACAAAGACATACACTGATACCCAGCAACACAGACACACACTTTCACCAAGTAACACAGACATACACTGACACCAAGTAGCAAAGACATACAATTACACCAAGTAACAAAGACACACACTTACACCAGGTAACACAGACATACACTGACACCAAGTAACAAATACATACACTGTTACCCATTACCACAGACACACACTTACACCAAGTAACAAAGACATACACTGATACCAAGTAACACAGACACACACTGACACCAAGTAACAAAGATATACACTGATACCCAGTAACACAGACACACACTTACACCAAGTAACAAAGACATTCACTGACACCAAGTAACAAAGACAGACACTGACACACGGTAACAAAGACAAACACTGACACCAAGTAACGAAGAAAGACACTGACACCCACTAACAAAGACAGACACTGACACCAATTCACAAAGACATCCACTGACACCAAGTCACAAAGACATACACTTACACCAAGTAACACAGACATACAATGACACCAAGTAACAAATACATACAATTACACCAAGTAACAAAGACACACACTTACACTAAATAACACAGACATACACTGACACCAAGTAACAAAGAAATACACTGTTACCCAATAACACAGACACACACTTACACCAAGTAACAAAAACATACACTGATACCAAGTAACACAGACACACACTTACACCAAGTAACAACGACATACACTGACACCAAGTAACAAAGACATACACTGATACCCAGTAACACAGACACACACTTACACCAAGTAACAAAGACACACACTTACACCAAGTAACACAGACATACACTGACACCAAGTAACAAAGACATACACTGACACCAAGTAACAAAGACATAAACTGGCACCCAGTAACAAAGACATACACTGACACAAAGTCACTAAGACATACAGTGAAACCCAGTAACAAAGACATACACTGACACCAAGTCACAAAGACATACACTGACACCAAGTCACAATGACATTCACTGATACCCAGTAACAAAGACATACACTTACACCAAGTAACACAGACATACACTGACACCAAGTAACACAGACATACAATTACACCAAGTAACAAAGACACACACTTAAACCAAGTAACACAGACATACACTGACACCTAGTAACAAAGACATACACTGTTACCCAGTAACACAGACACACACTTACACCAAGTAACAAAGACATACACTGACACCAAGTTACAAAGACATGCACTTACACCAAGTAACAAAGACTCACACTTACACCAAGTAACACAGACATACACTGTCACCATGTAGCAAAGACATTCCCTGATACCCAGTAACACAGACACACCCTTACACCAAGTAACAAAGACATACACTGAAACCAAGTTGCAAAGACATACACTGACACCAAGTCAGGAAGACAGACACTGACATACAGTAACAAAGACAAACACTGACACCAAGTAACGAAGACAGACACTGACACCCAGTAACAAAGACAGACACTGACACCAAGTCACAAAGACATAAACTTACACCAAGTAACACAGACATACAATGACACCAAGTAACAAAGACATACAATTACACCAAGTAACAAAGGCACACACTTGCACCAAGCAATACAAACATACACTGACACCACGTAACAACGAGATACACTGTTACCCAGAAACACAGACACACACTTACACCAAGTAACAAAGACATACACTGACACCAAGTATCAAAGACATAAACTGACACCAAGTAACAAAGACATACAATTACACCAAGTAACAAAGACACACACCTACACCAAGTAACACAGACATACAGTGACACCTAGTAACAAAGACATATACTGTTACCCAGTAACAGAGACACACACTTACACCAAGTAACAAAGACATACACTGACACCAAGTTACAAAGACATACACTTACACCAAGTAACAAAGAGTCACACTTGCACCAAGTAACACAGACATACACTGTCACCATGTAACAATGATATACACTGATACCCAGAAACACAGACACACACTGACACCAAGTAACACAGACATACACTGACACCAAGTAACTAAGACATACACTGTTACCCATTACCACAGACACACACTTACACCAAGTAACAAAGACATACACTGATAAAAAGTAACACAGACACACACTGACACCAAGTAACAAAGATATACACTGATACCCAGTAACACAGACACACACTTACACCAAGTAACAAAGACAGACACTGACACACGGTAACAAAGACAAACACTGACACCAAGTATCGAAGAAAGACACTGACACCCAGTAACAACGACACACAATTACACTAAATAACACAGACATACAATGACACCAAGTAACAAAGACATACAATTACACCAAGTAACAAAGACACACAATTACACTAAATAACACAGACATACACTGACACCAAGTAACAAAGACATACACTGTTACCAAATAACACAGACACACACTTACACCAAGTAACAAAAACATACACTGATACCAAGTAACACAGACACACACTTACACCAAGTAACAACGACATACACTGACACCAAGTAACAAAGACATACACTGATACCCAGTAACACAGACACACACTTACACCAAGTAACAAAGACACACACTTACACCAAGTAACACAGACATACACTGACACCAAGTAACAAAGACATACACTGACACCAAGTAACAAAGACATAAACTGACACCCAGTAACAAAGACATACACTGATACAAAGTCACTAAGACATACAGTGACACCCAGTAACAAAGACATACACTGACACCAAGTCACAAAGACATACACTGACACCAAGTCACAATGACATTCACTGATACCCAGTAACAAAGACATACACTTACACCAAGTAACACAGACATACACTGACACCAAGTAACACAGACATACAATTACACCAAGTAATAAAGACACACACTTAAACCAAGTAACAAAGACATACACTGACACCAAGTAACAGTGACATACAATTACACCAAGTAACAAAGACACACACTTACACCAAGTAACACAGACATACACTGACACCTAGTAACAAAGACATACACTGTTACCCAGTAACACAGACACACACTTACACCAAGTAACAAAGACATACACTGACACCAAGTTACAAAGACATGCACTTACACCAAGTAACAAAGACTCACACTTACACCAAGTAACACAGACATACACTGTCACCATGTAGCAAAGACATTCCCTGATACCCAGTAACACAGACACACCCTTACACCAAGTAACAAAGATATACACTGATACCCAGTAACACAGAGACACACTGACACCAAGTAACAAAGACATACACTGAAACCAAGTAACAAAGACATACACTGACACCAAGTCACGAAGACAGACACTGACATACAGTAACAAAGACAAACACTGACACCAAGTAACGAAGACAGACACTGACACCCAGTAACAAAGACAGACACTGACAGCAAGTCACAAAGACATACACTGACACCAAGTATCAAAGACATAAACTTACACCAAGTAACACAGACATACAATGACACCAAGTATCAAAGACATACAATTACACCAAGTAACAAAGGCACACACTTGCACCAAGCAACACAAACATACACTGACACCACGTAACAACGAGATACACTGTTACCCAGAAACACAGACACACACTTACACCAAGTAACAAAGACATACACTGACACCAAGTATCAAAGACATAAACTGACACCAAGTAACAAAGACATACAATTACACCAAGTAACAAAGACACACCTTTACACCTAGTAACACAGACATACAGTGACACCTAGTAACAAAGACATACACTGTTACCCAGTAACAGAGACACACACTTACACCAAGTAACAAAGACATACACTGACACCAAGTTACAAAGACATACACTTACACCAAGTAACAAAGACTCACACTTACACCAAGTAGCACAGACATACACTGTCACCATGTAGCAAAGACATTCCCTGATACCCAGTAACACAGACACACACTTACACCAAGTAACAAAGATATACACTGATACCCAGTAACACAGACACACACTGACACCAAGTAACAAAGACATACACTGAAACCAAGTAACAAAGACATACAGTGACACCAAGTCACAAAGACAGACACTGACACCCGGTAACAAAGATAAACACTGACACCAAGTAACGAAGACAGACACTGACACCCAGTAACAAAGACACACACTGACACCACGTCACGAAGACATACACTGACACCAAGTATCAAAGACATAAACTTACACCAAGTAACACAGACATACAATGACACCAAGTAACAAAGACATACAATTACACCAAGTAACAAAGACACACACTTGCATCAAGCAACACAAACATACACTGACACCACGTAACAAAGACATACACTGATACCAAGTAACACAGACACACACGTACACCAAGTAACACAGACATACACTGACACCAAGTAACAAAGACATACACTGATACCCAGTAACACAGACACACACTGGGCGGCACATTGGCACAGTGGTTAGCAGCCTCACAGCTCCAGGGACCCGGGCTCGATTCTGGGTACCGCCTGTGCGGAGTTTGCAAGTTCTCCCTGTGTCTGCGTGGGTTTCCTCCGGGTGCTCCGGTTTCCTCCCACATGCCAAAGACTTGCAGGTTGATAGGTTAATTGGCCATTATAAATTGCCCCTAGTATAGGTCGGTGGTAGGGAAATATATAGGGACAGGTGGGGATGTGATAGGAATGCAAAAAAAAGGAAGAAAAAATAACTTAAAATGACTAAAAATGTAAGTAAAGTGGGGGGCTGTCATGCTCTGAAAGTATTGAACTCAATGTTCAGTCCGGCAGGCTGTAGTGCGCCTAATCGGTAGATGAGTTGCTGTTCCTCGAGCTTGCGTTGATGTTCACTGGAACACTGCAGCAATCCCAGGACAGAGATGTGAGCATGAGAGCAGGGGGGAGTGTTGAAATGGCAAGCAACCGGAAGCTCAGGGTCCTGCTTGCGGACTGAGCGGAGATGTTCCGCAAAGCGGTCACCCAGTCTGCGCTTGGTCTACCCAATGTAGAGGAGACCACACTGTGAGCAGCGAATACAGTATACTACATTGAAAGAAGTACAAGTAAATCGCTGCTTCACCTGAAAGGATTGTTTGGGGCCTGGGATAGTGAGGAGAGAGGAGGTAAATGGACAGGTATTACACCTCCTGTGACTGCAAGGGAAGGTGCACTGGGACGGGGACGAGGTGGTGGGGGTAATGGAGGAGTGGACCAGGGTGTCGTGGAGGGAACGATCCCTTCGGAATGCTGACAGGGGAAGGGAGGGGAAGATGCGACTGGTAGTGGCATCACGCTGGAGGGGGCGAAAATGGCGGAGGATGATCCTTTGGATACGGAGGCTGGTGGGATGAAAAGTGAGGACAAGGGGAACCCTGTCACGGTTCTGGGAGGTAGGGGAAGGGGTGAGTGTAGAGGTGCGGTGAATGGGTCGGACACGGTTGAGGTCCCTGTCAACCACAGTGGGGGGAAATCCTCGGTTGAGGAAAAAGGAGGTCATATCAGAAGCACCGTCATGGAAGGTAGCATCATCAGAGCTGATGCGTCGGAGACAGAGAAACTAGGAGAATGGAATGGAGTTCTTTCAGGAGGTAGGGTGTGAAGAAGTGTAGTCGAGGTTGCTGTGGGAGTCAGTGGGCTTATAATGGATATTGGTAGACAACCTATCCCCAGAGATGGAGACAGAGAAGTCGAGGAAGGGAAGGGAAGTGTCAGAGATGGACCATGTAAAGGTGAGAGAAGGGTGGAAATTGGAAGCAAAGTTGTTGATAGGAATACGGGATTAATGTAGGATTAGAATAAATGGGTGGTTGATGGTCGGTGGGCCGAAGGGCCTGTTTCAGTGCTGTATCTCTAAACTAAACTGAATAATGACACCTAGTATCACAGACACAAACTGATACACAGTAACAAAGACATGCACTGACACCCAGCAACACAGACACACACTTACACCAAGTAACAAAGACGTACACTGACACCCAGTAACACAGACACACACGGAAACCAAGTAACAAAGACACACACATACACCAAGTAACACAGGCACACACTGACACCCAGTAACACAAACAAAAACACTGACACCCAGTAACACAGACACACATTGACACCAAGTAACAAAGACAGACACTGACACCCAGGAACACAGACACACACTGACACCAAGTAACAAAGACACACACTTACAACAAGTAACAAAGACATACACTTACACCAAGTAACAAAGACATACACTGAAACCAAGTAACAAAGACATACACTGATACCCAGTAACACAGACACACACTTACACCAAGTAACAACGACATACACTGACACCCAGTAACAAAGACATACACTGACACCAAGTCACGAAGACATACACTGATACCCCGTAACACAGACACACACTTACACCAAGTAACAAAGACAAACTCTGACACCAAGTAACAAAGACAGCCACTGACACCAAGATACAAAGACATACACTTACACCAAGTAACACAGACACACACTCACACCCAGCAACACAAACAAACACACACTGACACCCAGTAACATAGAGAAACACTGACACACTGTAGCAAAGACATACACAGACACACACTGACACCAAGTAACAAAGACTAACACAGACACACACTGTCACAAAGTAACAACGACAGACACTGACACCCAGTAACAAAGACATACACTGACAACAAGTCACAAAGACATACACTGATACCCAGTAACACGGACACACACTTCCACAAAGTAACAAAGACCAACACTGACACCAAGTAACAAAGACATCTACTGACACCCAGTAACACAGACACACACTGACACCAAGTAACACAGACATACACTGACACCAAGTAACAAAGACATAAACTGACACCCAGTAACAAAGACATACACTGACACCAAGTCACAAAGACATACACTGATACCCAGTAACACAGACACACACTTCCACAAAGTAACAAAGACCAACACTGACACCAAGTAACAAAGACATCTACTGACACCCAGTAACACAGACACACACTGACACCAAGTAACACAGACATACACTGACACCAAGTAACAAAGACATAAACTGACACCCAGTAACAAAGACATACAATGACACCAAGTCACAAAGACATTCACTGACGCCCAGTAACCAAGACATACACTGACACGAAGTCACAAAGACATACACTGGCACCAAGTAACAAAGACATGCACTGATACCCAGTAACACAGACACACACTTACACCAATTAACAAAGACATACACTGACACCAAGTAACAAAGACATACAATTACACCAAGTAACAAAGACAAACACTTACACCAAATAACGCAGCCATACACTGACACCAAGTAACAAAGACATACACTGTTACCCAGTAGCACAGCCACACACTTATACCAAGTGACACAGACACACACTTACAGCAAGTAACACAAACACTCACTTACACCAAGTAGCAAAGACATACACTGACACCAAGTATCAAAGACATACAATTACCCCAAGTAACAAAGACACACACTTACACCAAGTAACACAGACATACACTGACACCAAGTAACAAAGACATACACTGTTACCCAATAACACAGACACACACTTACACCAATTAACAAAGACATACACTGATACCAAGTAACACAGACACACACTTACACCAAGTAACACAGACACTCACTTACACCAAGTAACAAATACATACACTGACACCAAGTAACAAAGACCTACACTTACACCAAGTAACACAGACATACACTGACACCAAGTAACAAAGACATACAATTACACCAAGTAACAAAGAAAGTCACTTACAGCAAGTAACAAAGATATACATTTATACCAAGTAACAAAGACATACACTGACACCAAGTCACAAAGACAGACACTGACACGCAGTAACAAAGACAAACAATGACACCAAGTAACAAAGACAGACACTGACACCCAGTAACAAAGAGGGACAATGACACCACGTCCCAAAGACATACAATTACACCAAGTAACAAAGACACACACTTACACCAAGTAACTCAGACAGACACTGACACCAAGTAACAAAGACATACACTGTTACCCAGTAACACAGACACACACTTACACTAAGTAACAAAGACATGCACTGATACCAAGTAACACAGACACACACTTACACCAAGTAACACAGACATACAATGACACCAAGTAACAAAGGCATACACTGATACCCAGTAACACAGACACACACTTACACCAAGTAACAAAGACATACACTGACAACATGTCACAGAGACATACACTGACACCCTGAAACGCAGACACACACGGACAACAAGTAACAAAGACGCAGACTTAAACCAAGTAACACAGACATACACTGACACCCAGTAACACCAACAAACACACTGACACCAAGTAACACAGACATACACTGACACTAAGTAACAAAGACATACACTCATACCCAGTAACACAGGCACACACTGGGATGGGGGGGCACATTGGCGCAGTGGTTAGCACCGCAGCCTCACAGCTCCATGGATCCGGGAACGATTCTGGGTACTGCCTGTGCGAAGTTTGCAAGTTCTCCCTGTGTCTGCGTGGGTTTCCTCCGGGTGCTCCGGTTTCCTCCTACATGCCAAAGACTTGCAGGTTGATTGGTTAATTGGCCTTCATAAATTGCCCCCAGTATAAGTAGGTGGTAGGGAAATATACAGGGACAGGTGGGAATGTGATCGGAATACGGGATTAGTGTAGGATTAGTATAAATGGGTTGTTGATGGTCGGCACAGACTCGGTTGACCGAATTGCTTGTTTTAGTGCTGGATCTCGAAACTAAACTAAATACTGACACCTAGTGTCACAGACACACTCTGACACCCAGTAACACAAACAAACACACACTGACACCCAGTAACACAGAGAAACACTGATACACAGTAACAAAGACATACACTGACACCAAGTAACACAGACACACACTGACACCCAGTAAAAAAGACATACACTTACTCCAAGTCACAAAGACATACACTGACACCAAGTCAAAAAGACATACACTGATGCCCAGAAGCACAGACACACACAGACACCAAGTAACAAAGACATCCACTGACACAATGTAACAAAGACATACACTTACACCAAGTCACAAAGACATACACTGACACCAAGTAACACAGACACACACTGACAACCAGTAAAAAAGACATACACTTACTCCAAGTCACAAAGACATACACTGACACCAAGTAACAAAGACATACACTGACACAAAGTAACAAAGACATACACTTACACCAAGTACCAAAGACACACACTTACACCAAGGAACACAGACATACACTGACACCAAGTAACAAAGACAGACAATTACACCAAGTAACAAAGACATACACTTACACCAAGTATTTTGACATGCACTGACACCAAGTAACAAAGACATACACTGATACCCAGTAACAGAGACACACACTTACACCAAGTAACAAAGACATACACTGACACCAAGTCACAAAGACACACACTGACACCCAGTAACAAAGACATACACTGGCACCAAGTCACAAAGTCATACACTTATACACAGTAACACAGACACACACTTACACCAAGTAACAAAGACATACACTGATACCCAGTAACACAGACACATACTTACACCAAGTAACAAAGACATACACTGACACCAAGTCACAAATAGACACACTGACACGCAGTAACAAAGACATACACTGACACCAAGTCACAAAGACATACACTGATACCAAGTAACAAAGACATACAATTACACCAAGTAACAAAGACACACACTTACACCAAGTAACACAGACATACACTGACACCAAGTAACGAAGACATACACTGTGACCCAGTAACACAGACACACACTTACAACAAGTAACAAAGACATACACTGATACCAAGTAACACAGCCACACACTTACACCAAGTAACACAGACACACACTTACACCAAGTAACAAAGACATACACTGACACCAAGTAACAAAGACATACACTTAAACCACGTAACACAGACATACACTGGCACCAAGTAACAAAGACATACAATTACAACAAGTAACAAAGACACACACTTACACCAAGTAACACAGACATACACTGACACCATGTAACAAAGACATGCACTGATACCCAGTAACACAGACATACACTGACACCAAGTAACAAAGACATACACTGACACCAAGAAACAAAGACATACACTGATACCCAGTAACACAGACACACACTTACACCAAGTAACAAAGACATACACTGACACCAGGTAACAAAGACATGCACTGACACCAGTTCACAAAGACATACACTGATACCCAGTAACACAGACACACACTTACACCAAGGAACAAAGACACACACTGACACCAAGTAACAAAGACATCCACTGACACCAAGAAACAAAGTCATACACTTACACCAAGTAACACAGACACACACTGACACCCAGTAACACAAACAAACACACACTGACACCCACTAACATAGAGAAGCACTGACACACAGTAACAAAGACATACACAGACAGACACTGACAACATGTAACAAAGACTAACAGAGACACACACTGACACCAAGTCACAAAGACAAACACTGACACCCAGTGACAAAGACATACACTGACACCAAGTCACAAAGACATACACTGATACCCAGTAACACAGACACACACTTCCACAAAGTATCAAAGACAAACACTGACACCAAGTAACAAATACATACACTTCCACAAAGTAACGCAGACATAAACTGACACCAAGTAACAAAGACATACACTTAAACCAAGCAACACAGACATACACTGGCACCAACTAACAAAGACATACTCTGACATCCACTAACACAGACACACACACACACCAAGTAACACAGACATACACTGACACCAGTTCACAAAGACATACACTGATACCCAGTAACACAGACACACACTTACACCAAGGAACAAAGACACACACTGACACCAAGTAACAACGACAGACACTGACACCAAGTAATAAAGACATACACTGATATCCAGTAACACAGACACACACTTACACCAAGTAACAAAGACACACAGTTACACCAAGTAACACAGACATACACTGACACCAAGTAACAAAGACATACACTGACACCAAGTAACAAAGACATAAAATGACACCCAGTAACAAAGACATACACTGACACAAAGTCACAAAGACATACAGTGACAACCAGTAACAAAGACATTCACTGACACCAAGTAACAAAGACATACACTGACACCAAGTAACAAAGACATACACTTACATCAAGTAACACAGACAGACACTGACACCAAGTATCAAAGACATACAATTACACCAAGTAACAAAGACACACACTTACACCAAGTAACACAGACATACACAGACACCAAGTAACAAAGACATACACTGTTACCCATTAACACAGACACACACTTACACCAAGTAACAAAGACATACACTGATACCAAGTAACACAGACACACACTGACACCAAGTAACAAAGATACACACTGATACCCAGTAACACAGACACACACTTACACCAAGTAACAAAGACATTCACTGACAGCAAGCAACAAAGACAGACACTGACACCCAGTAACAAAGACAGACACTGACACCAAGTCACAAAGACATACACTGACAACAAGTAACAAAGACATACACTGATACCCAGTAACACAGACAAACACTTACACCAAGTAACAAAGACATACACTGACACCAAGTAACAAAGACATACACTGACACCAAGTAACACAGACATACATTGACACCAAGTAACACAGACATACAATTACACCAAGTAACACAGACATACACTGACACCTAGTAACAAAGACATACACTGTTACCCAGTAACACAGACACACACTTACACCAAGTAACAAAGACATACACTGACACCAAGTTACAAAGACATACACTTACACCAAGTAACAAAGACTTACACTCACACCAAGTAACACAGACATACACTGTCACCATGTAGCAAAGACATTCCCTGATACCCAGTAACACAGACACACACTTACACCAAGTAACAAAGATATACACTGATACCCAGTAACACAGACACACACTTACACCAAGTAACAAAGACATACACTGAAACCAAGTAACAAAGACATACACTGACACCAAGTCACAAAGACAGACACTGACACACAGTAACAAAGACAAACACTGACACCAAGTAACGAAGACAGACACTGACACCCAGTAACAAAGACAGACACTGACACCAAGTCACAAAGACATACACTGACACCAAGTATCAAAGACATAAACTTACACCAAGTAACGCAGACATACAATGACACCAAGTAACAAAGACATACAATTACACCAAGTAACAAAGACACGCACTTGCACCAAGCAACACAAACATACACTGACACCACGTAACAAAGACATACACTGTTACCCAGAAACACAGACAAACACTTGCACCAAGTAACAAAGACATACATTGATACCAAGTGACACAGACACACACTTACACCAAGTAACACAGACATACACTGACACCAAGTAACAAAGACATACACTGATACCCAGTAACACAGACACACACAGGGTGGCACATTGGCACAGTGGTTAGCAGCCTCACAGCTCCAGGGACCCGGGCTCGATTCTGGGTACCGCCTGTGCGGAGTTTGCAAGTTCTCCCTGTGTCTGCGTGGGTTTCCTCCGGGTGCTCCGGTTTCCTCCCACATGCCAAAGACTTGCAGGTTGATAGGTTAATTGGCCATTATGAATTGCCCCTAGTATAGGTAGGTGGTAGGGAAATATATTGGGACAGGTGGGAATGTGATAGGAATACGGGATTAGTGTCGGATTAGCATAAATGAGTGGTTGATGGTCGTCACAGACTCGGTGGGCCGAAGGGCCTGTTTAAGTGCTGTATCTCTAAACTAAACTAAATACTGACACCTAGTGTCACTGACACCCTGTAACACAGAGAAACACTGATACACAGTAACAAAGACACACAATGACACCCAGTAACAAATACATACACTGATACCAAGTCACAAAGATATACACTGATACCCAGTAACACAGACACACACTTACACCAAGTAACAAAGACCTACACTGACACCAAGTAACAAAGACACACACTTACACCATGTAACACAGACATACACTGACACCCAGTAACAAAGACATGCACTGATACCCAGTAACAAAGACACACACTTACACCAAGTAACAAAGACATCCTCTGACACCAAGTCACAAAGACACACACTGACACCCAGTAACAAAGACATACACTGACACCAAGTCACAAAGACATACACTGATACCCAGTAACACAGACACACACTTACACCAAGTCACAAAGACATACACTGATACCCAGTAACACAGACTCACACTTACACCAAGTAACACAGACATACACTGACACCAAGTAACAAAGACATACACTGATACCCAGTAACACAGACACAAACATACATCAAGTAACAAGGACATACAGTGACACCCAGTAACAAAGACATACACTGACACCCAGTAACACAGACACACACGGACACCAAGTTACAAAGACACACACTTACAACAAGTAACACAGACAAACACTGACACAAAGTCACAAAGACATACAGTGACAACCAGTAACAAAGACATTCACTGACACCAAGTCACAAAGACATACACTGACACCAAGTAACAAAGACATACACTGATACCCAGTAACACAGACACACACTTTCACCAAGTAACAAAGACGTACACTGACACCAAGTAACACAGACATACACTGACACCAAGAAACAAAGACATACAATTACACCAAGTAACAAAGACACACACTTACACCAAGTAACACAGACATACAGTGACACCCAGTAACAAAGACATACACTGTTACCCATTAACACAGACACACGCTTACACCAAGGAACAAAGACATACACTGATACCAAGTAACACAGACACACACTGACACCAAGTAACAAAGATATACACTGATACCCAGTAACACAGACACACACTTACACCAAGTAACAATGACAAAATTTTGACGCCAAGTAACAAAGACAGACACTGACACACGGTAACAAAGACAAACACTGACACCAAGTAACGAAGAAAGACACTGACACCCAGTAACAAAGACAGACACTGACACCAAGTCACAAAGACATACACAGACACCAAGTAACACAGACATACAATGACACCAAGTAACAAAGACATACAATTACACCAAGTAACAAAGACACAGACTTGCACGAAGTAACACAGACATACACTGACACCAAGTAACAAAGACATACACTGTAACCCAATAACACAGACACACACTTACACCAAGTAACAAAAACATACACTGATACCAAGTAACACAGACACACACTTACACCAAGTAACAACGACATACACTGACACCAAGTAACAAAGACATACACTGATACCGAGTAACACAGGCACACACTTACATCAAGTAACAAAGACTCACACTTACACCAAGTAACACAGACATAAACTGACATCAAGTGACAAAGACATACACTGCCACCAAGTAACAAAGACATAAACTGACACCCAGTAACAAAGACATACACTGACACAAAGTCACTAAGACATACAGTGACACCCAGTAACAAAGACATACACTGACACCAAGTAACAAAGACATACACTGACACCAAGTCACAAAGACATTCACTGACACCCAGTAACAAAGACATACACTTACACCAAGTAACACAGACATACACTGACACCAAGTAACACAGACATACAATTACACCAAGTAACAAAGACACACACTTAAACCAAGTAACAAAGACATACACTGACACCAAGTAACAAAGACATACAATTACACCAAGTAACAAAGACACACACTTACATCAAGTAACACAGACATACACTGACACCTAGTAACAAAGACATACACTGTTACCCAGTAACACAGACACACACTAACACCAAGTAACAAAGACATACACTGACACCAAGTTACAAAGACATACACTTACACCAAGTAACAAAGACTCACACTTGCACCGAGTATCACAGACATACACTGTCACCATGTAGCAAAGACATTCCCTGATACCCAGTAACACAGACACACACTTACACCAAGTAACAAAGATATACACTGATACCCAGTAACACAGACACACACTGGCACCAAGTAACAAAGACATACACTGAAACCAAGTCACAAAGACATTCACTGACACCCAGTAACAAAGACATACACTTACACCAAGTAACACAGACATACACTGACACCAAGTAACACAGACATACAATTACACCAAGTAACAAAGACACACACTTAAACCAAGTAACAAAGACATAAACTTACGCCAAGTAACACAGACATACAATGACACCAAGTAACAAAGATATACACTGATACCCAGTAACACAGACACACACTGGCACCAAGTAACAAAGACATACACTGAAACCAAGTAACAAAGACATACACTGACACCAAGTCACAAAGACAAACACTGACACCAAGTAACGAAGACAGACACTGACACCCAGTAACAAAGACAGACACTGACACCAAGTCACAAATACATACACTGACACCAAGTATCAAAGACATAAACTTACACCAAGTAACACAGACATACAATGACACCAAGTAACAAAGACATACAATTACACCAAGTAACAAAGACACACACTTGCACCAAGCAACACAAACATACACTGACACCACGTAACAAAGACATACACTGTTACCCAGAAACACAGACACACACTTACACCAAGTAACAAAGACATACACTGACACCAAGTATCAAAGACATAATCTTACACCAAGTAACAAAGACATACACTGACACCAAGTAGCAAAGACATACAATTACACCAAGTAACAAAGACATACACTGTTACCCAGTAACACAGACACACACTTACACCAAGTAACAAAAACATACACTGATACCAAGTAACACAGACACACACTTACACCAAGTAACAACGACATACACTGACACCAAGTAACAAAGACATACACTGATACCGAGTAACACAGGCACACACTTACATCAAGTAACAAAGACTCACACTTACACCAAGTAACACAGACATACACTGACACCAAGTGACAAAGACATACACTGACACCAAGTAACAAAGACATAAACTGACACCCAGTAACAAAGACATACACTGACACAAAGTCACTAAGACATACAGTGACACCCAGTAACAAAGACATACACTGACACCAAGTAACAAAGACATACACTGACACCAAGTAACAAAGACATTCACTGACACCCAGTAACAAAGACATACACTTACACCAAGTAACACAGACATACACTGACACCAAGTAACACAGATATACAATTACACCAAGTAACAAAGACACACACTTAAACCAAGTAACAAAGACATACACTGACACCAAGTAACAAAGACATACAATTACACCAAGTAACAAAGGCACACACTTACACCAAGTAACACAGACATACACTGACACCTAGTAACAAAGACATACACTGTTACCCAGTAACACAGACACACACTAACACCAAGTAACAAAGACATACACTGACACCAAGTTACAAAGACATACACTTACACCAAGTAACAAAGACTCACACTTGCACCGAGTAACACAGACATACACTGTCACCATGTAGCAAAGACATTCCCTGATACCCAGTCACACAGACACACACTTACACCAAGTAACGAAGATATACACTGATACCCAGTAACACAGACACACACTGGCACCAAGTAACAAAGACATACATTGAAACCAAGTCACAAAGACATTCACTGACACCCAGTAACAAAGACATACACTTACACCAAGTAACACAGACATACACTGACACCAAGTAACACAGACATACAATTACACCAAGTAACAAAGACACACACTTAAACCAAGTAACAAAGACATAAACTTACACCAAGTAACACAGACATACAATGACACCAAGTAACAAAGATATACACTGATACCCAGTAACACAGACACACACTGGCACCAAGTAACAAAGACATACACTGAAACCAAGTAACAAAGACATACACTGACACCAAGTCACAAAGACAAACACTGACACCAAGTAACGAAGACAGACACTGACACCCAGTAACAAAGACAGACACTGACACCAAGTCACAAATACATACACTGACACCAAGTATCAAAGACATAAACTTACACCAAGTAACACAGACATACAATGACACCAAGTAACAAAGACATACAATTACACCAAGTAACAAAGACACACACTTTCACCAAGCAACACAAACATACACTGACACCACGTAACAAAGACATACACTGTTACCCAGAAACACAGACACACACTTAGACCAAGTAACAAAGACATACATGGAAACCAAGTATCAAAGACATAAACTTACACCAAGTAACAAAGACATACACTGACACCAAGTAACAAAGACATACAATTACACCAAGTAACAAAGACATACACTGTTACCCAGTAACACAGACACACACTTACACCAAGTAACAAAGACATACACTGATACCAAGTTACAAAGACATACACTTACACCAAGTAACAAAGACTCACACTTACACCAAGTAACACAGATATACACTGTCACCATGTAGCAAAGACATTCCCTGATACCCAGTAACACAGACACACACTTACACCATTAACAAGGATATACACTGATACTCAGTAACACAGACACACACTGACACCATGTAACAAAGACATACACTCAAACCAAGTAACGAAGACAGACACTGACACCCAGTAACAAAGACAGACACTGACACCACGTCACAAAGACATACACTGACACCAAGTATCAAAGACATAAACTTACACCAAGTAACACAGACATACACTGACACCACGTAACAAAGACATACACTGATACCAAATAACACAGACACACACTTGCACCAAGCAACACAAACATACACTGACACAAAGTAACAAAGACATACACTGATACCCAGTAACACTGACACACACTTACACCAAGTAACACAGACATACACTGACACCAAGTAACAAAGACATACACTGATACCCAGTAACACAGACACACACTGGGCGGCACATTGGCACAGTGGTTAGCAGCCTCACAGCTCCAGGGACCCGGGCTCGATTCTGGGTACCGCCTGTGCGGAGTTTGCAAGTTCTCCCTGTGTCTGCGTGGGTTTCCTCCGGGTGCTCCGGTTTCCTCCCACATGTCAAAGACTTGCAGGTTGATAGGTTAATTGGCCTTTATAAATTGCCCCTCGGATAGGTAGGTGATAGGGAAATATATAGGGACAGGTGGGGATGTGATAGGAATGCAAAAAAAAGGAGGAAAAAATAACTTAAAATGACTAAAAATGTAAGTAAAGTGGGGGGCTGTCATGCTCTGAAAGTATTGAACTCAATGTTCAGTCCGGCAGGCTGTAGTGCGCCTAATCGGTAGATGAGATGCTGTTCCTCGAGCTTGCGTTGATGTTCACTGGAACACTGCAGCAATCCCAGGACAGAGATGTGAGCATGAGAGCAGGGGGGAGTGTTGAAATGGCAAGCAACCGGAAGCTCAGGGTCCTGCTTGCGGACTGAGCGGAGATGTTCCGCAAAGCGGTCACCCAGTCTGCGCTTGGTCTACCCAATGTAGAGGAGACCACACTGTGAGCAGCGAATACAGTATACTACATTGTAAGAAGTACAAGTAAATCGCTGCATCACCTGAAAGGAGTGTTTGCGGCCTGGGATAGTGAGGAGAGAGGAGGTAAATGGACAGGTATTACACCTCCTGCGATTGCAAGGGAAGGTGCCCTGGGACGGGGACGAGGTGGTGGGGGTAATGGAGGAGTGGACCAGGGTGTCGTGGAGGGAACGATCCCTTCGGAATGCTGACAGGGGAAGGGAGGGGAAGATGCGACTGGTAGTGGCATCACGCTGGAGGGGGCGAAAATGGCGGAGGATTATCCTTTGGATATGGAGGCTGGTGGGATGAAAAGTGAGGACAAGGGGAACCCTGTCACGGTTCTGGGAGGGAGGGGAAGGGGTGAGGGTAGAGGTGTGGGGAATGGGTCGGACACGGTTGAGGTCCCTGTCAACCACAGTGGGGGGAAATCCTCGGTTGAGGAAAAAGGAGGTCATATCAGAAGCAACGTCATGGAAGGTAGCATCATCAGAGCAGATGCGTCGGAGACGGAGAAACTAGGAGAATGTAATGGAGTTCTTTCAGGAGGTAGGGTGTGAAGAAGTGTCGTCGAGGTTGCTGTGGGAGTCAGTGGGCTTATAATGGATATTGGTAGACAACCTATCCCCAGAGATGGAGACAGAGAAGTCGAGGAAGGGAAGGGAAGTGTCAGAGATGGACCATGTAAAGGTGAGAGAAGGGTGGAAATTGGAAGCAAAGTTGTTGATAGGAATACGGGATTAGTGTAGGATTAGAATAAATGGGTGGTTGATGGTCGGTGGGCCGAAGGGCCTGTTTCAGTGCTGTATCTCTAAACTAAACTAAATACTGACACCTAGTGTCACAGACACAAACTGATACACAGTAACAAAGACATGCACTGACACCCAGTTACACAGACACACACTTACAACAAGTAACAAAGACGTACACTGACACCCAGTAACACAGACACACATGGAAACCAAGTAACAAAGACACACACATACACCAAGTAACACAGACACACACTGACACCCATTAACACAAACAAATACACTGACACCCAGTAACACAGACACACACTTACACCAAGTAACAAAGACATACACTGATACCAAGTTACAAAGACATACACTTACACCAAGTAACAAAGACTCACACTTACACCAAGTAACACAGCCATACACTGTCACCATGTAGCAAAGACATTCCCTGATACCCAGTAACACAGACACACACTTACACCATTAACAAGGATATACACTGATACTCAGTAACACAGACACACACTGACACCATGTAACAAAGACATACACTCAAACCAAGTAACGAAGACAGACACTGACACCCAGTAACAAAGACAGACACTGACACCACGTCACAAAGACATACACTGACACCAAGTATCAAAGACATAAACTTACACCAAGTAACACAGACATACACTGACACCACGTAACAAAGACATACACTGATACCAAATAACACAGACACACACTTACACCAAGTAACACAGACATACACTGACACCAAGTAACAAAGACATACACTTGCACCAAGCAACACAAACATACACTGACACAAAGTAACAAAGACATACACTGATACCCAGTAACACTGACACACACTTACACCAAGTAACACAGACATACACTGACACCAAGTAACAAAGACATACACTGATACCCAGTAACACAGACACACACTGGGCGGCACATTGGCACAGTGGTTAGCAGCCTCACAGCTCCAGGGACCCGGGCTCGATTCTGGGTACCGCCTGTGCGGAGTTTGCAAGTTCTCCCTGTGTCTGCGTGGGTTTCCTCCGGGTGCTCCGGTTTCCTCCCACATGCCAAAGACTTGCAGGTTGATAGGTTAATTGGCCTTTATAAATTGCCCCTCGTATAGGTAGGTGATAGGGAAATATATAGGGACAGGTGGGGATGTGATAGGAATGCAAAAAAAAGGAGGAAAAAATAACTTAAAATGACTAAAAATGTAAGTAAAGTGGGGGGCTGTCATGCTCTGAAAGTATTGAACTCAATGTTCAGTCCAGCAGGCTGTAGTGCGCCTAATCGGTAGATGAGATGCTGTTCCTCGAGCTTGCGTTGATGTTCACTGGAACACTGCAGCAATCCCAGGACAGAGATGTGAGCATGAGAGCAGGGGGGAGTGTTGAAATGGCAAGCAACCGGAAGCTCAGGGTCCTGCTTGCGGACTGAGCGGAGATGTTCCGCAAAGCGGTCACCCAGTCTGCGCTTGGTCTACCCAATGTAGAGGAGACCACACTGTGAGCAGCGAATACAGTATACTACATTGAAAGAAGTACAAGTAAATCGCTGCATCACCTGAAAGGAGTGTTTGCGGCCTGGGATAGTGAGGAGAGAGGAGGTAAATGGACAGGTATTACACCTCCTGCGATTGCAAGGGAAGGTGCCCTGGGACGGGGACGAGGTGGTGGGGGTAATGGACGAGTGGACCAGGGTGTCGTGGAGGGAACGATCCCTTCGGAATGCTGACAGGGGAAGGGAGGGGAAGATGCGACTGGTAGTGGCATCACGCTGGAGGGGGCGAAAATGGCGGAGGATTATCCTTTGGATATGGAGGCTGGTGGGATGAAAAGTGAGGACAAGGGGAACCCTGTCACGGTTCTGGGAGGGAGGGGAAGGGGTGAGGGTAGAGGTGTGGGGAATGGGTCGGACACGGTTGAGGTCCCTGTCAACCACAGTGGGGGGAAATTCTCGGTTGAGGAAAAAGGAGGTCATATCAGAAGCAACGTCATGGAAGGTAGCATCATCAGAGCAGATGCGTCGGAGACGGAGAAACTAGGAGAATGTAATGGAGTTCTTTCAGGAGGTAGGGTGTGAAGAAGTGTCGTCGAGGTTGCTGTGGGAGTCAGTGGGCTTATAATGGATATTGGTAGACAACCTATCCCCAGAGATGGAGACAGAGAAGTCGAGGAAGGGAAGGGAAGTGTCAGAGATGGACCATGTAAAGGTGAGAGAAGGGTGGAAATTGGAAGCAAAGTTGTTGATAGGAATACGGGATTCGTGTAGGATTAGAATAAATGGGTGGTTGATGGTCGGTGGGCCGAAGGGCCTGTTTCAGTGCTGTATCTCTAAACTAAACTAAATACTGACACCTAGTGTCACAGACACAAACTGATACACAGTAACAAAGACATGCACTGACACCCAGTTACACAGATACACACTTACAACAAGTAACAAAGACGTACACTGACACCCAGTAACACAGACACACATGGAAACCAAGTAACAAAGACACACAGATACACCAAGTAACACAGACACACACTGACACCCATTAACACAAACAAATACACTGACACCCAGTAACACAGACACACATTGACACCAAGTAACAAAGACATACACTGACACCCAGGAACACAGACACACACTGACACCAAGTAACAAAGACACACACTTATAACAAGTAACAAAGACATACACTGACACCAAGTAACAAAGACAAACACTTACACCAAGTAACAAAGACATACACTGATACCCAGTAACACAGACACACACTTACACCAAGTAACAAAGACATACACTGACACCCAGTAAAAAAGACATACACTGACACCAAGTCACGAAGACATACACTGATACCCAGTAACACAGACACACACTTACACCAAGTAACAAAGACAAACTCTGACACCAAGTAACAAAGACAGCCACTGACACACAGTAACACACTGACACCCAGTAACACAGACACACACTAACACCAAGTAACAAAGACATACACTGACACCAAGTAACAAAAACATACACTGATACCCAGTAACACAGACACACACTTACACCAAGTAACAAAGACACACAATTACACCAAGTAACACAGACATACACTGACACCAAGTAACAAAGACATAAACAGACACCAAGTCACAAAGACATTCACTGACACCCAGTAACCAAGACATACACTGACACGAAGTCACAAAGACATACACTGGCACCAAGTAACAAAGGCATACACTGATACCCAGTAACGCAGACACACACTTACACCAATTAACAAAGACATCCACTGACACCAAGTAACAAAGACATTCAATTACACCAAGTAACAAAGACAAACACTTACACCAAATAACGCAGCCATACACTGACACCACGTAACAAAAACATACACTGTTACCCAGTAGCACAGACACACACTTATACCAAGTAACAAAGACATACACTGATACCAAGTGACACAGGCACACACTTACACCAAGTAACACAAACACTCACTTACACCAAGTAGCAAATACATCCACTGACACCAAGTATCAAAGACATACAATTACACCAAGTAACAAAGATACACACTTACACCAAGTAACACAGACATACACTGACACCAAGTAACAAAGACATACACTGTTACCCAGTATCACAGACACACACTTACACCAAGTAACAAAGACATACACTGATACCAAGTAACACAGACACACACTTACACCAAGTAACACAGACACACACTTACACCAAGTAACAAATACATACACTGACACCAAGTAACAAAGACCTGCACTGACACCAAGTAACAAAGACATACAATTACACCAAGTAACAAAGACACACACTTGCAGCAAGTAGCACAGACATGCACTGTCACCATGTAGCAAAGACATGCACTGATACCCAGTAACACAGACACACACTTACACCAAGTAACAAAGATATACATTGATACCCAGTAACACAGACACACACTTACACCAAGTAACAAAGACATACACTGACACCAAGTCACAAAGACAGACACTGACACCCAGTAACAAAGACAAACAATGACACCAAGTAACGAAGACAGACACTGACACCCAGTAACAAAGACAGACAATGACACCACGTCACAAAGACATACACTGACACCAAGTAACAAAGACATAAACTTACACCAAGTAACACAGACAAGCACTGACACCAAGTAACAAAGAAATACAATTACACCAAGTAACAAAGACACACACTTACACCAAGTAACTCAGACATACACTGACACCAAGTAACAAAGACATACACTGTTACCCAGTAACACAGACACACACTTACACCAATTAACAAAGACATACACTGACACCAAGTAACAAAGACATACAATTACACCAAGTAACAAAGAAAAACACTTACACCAAATAACGCAGCCATACACTGACACCAAGTAACAAAAACATACACTGTTACCCAGTAGAACAGACACACACTTATACCAAGTAACAAAGACATACACTGATACCAAGTGACACAGGCACACACTTACACCAAGTAACACAAACACTCACTTACACCAAGTAGCAAAGACATACACTGACACCAAGTATCAAAGACATACAATTGCACCAAGTATCAAAGATACACACTTACAGCAAGTAGCAAAGACATGCACTGTCACCATGTAGCAAAGACATGCACTGATACCCAGTAACACAGACACACACTTACACCAAGTAACAAAGATATACATTGATACCCAGTAACACAGACACACACATACACCAAGTAACACAGACATACAATGACACCAAGTAACAAAGACATACACTGATACCCAGTAACACAGACACACACTTACACCAAGTAACAAAGACATGCACTGATACCAAGTAACACAGACACACACTTACACCAAGTAACACAGACATACAATGACACCAAGTAACAAAGACATTCACTGATACCCAGTAACAAAGACATACACTTACACCAAGTAACACAGACATACACTGACACCAAGTAACACAGACAGCCACTGACACCAAGATACAAAGACATATACTTACACCAAGTAACACAGACACACACTCACACCCAGCAACACAAACAAACACACACTGACACCCAGTAACATAGAGAAACACTGACACACAGTAACAAAGACATACACAGACACCCAGTAACAAAGACATACACTGACACCAAGTCACAAAGACATACACTAATACCCAGTAACACTGACACACACTTCCACAAAGTAACAAAGACAAACACTGACAACAAGTAACAAAGACATCTACTGACACCCAGTAACACAGACACACACTAACACCAAGTAACAGAGACATACACTGACACCAAGTAACAAAAATATACACTGATACCCAGTAACACAGACACACACTTACACCAAGTAACAAAGACACACAATTACACCAAGTAACACAGACATACTCTGACACCAAGTAACACAGACATACACTGACACCAAGTAACAAAGACATAAACAGACACCAAGTAACAAAGACATACACTGACACCAAGTCACAAAGACATTCACTGACACCCAGTAACCAAGACATACACTGACACGAAGTCACAAAGACATCCACTGGCACCAAGTAACAAAGACATCCACTGATACCCAGTAACACAGACACACACTTACACCAATTAACAAAGACATACACTGACACCAAGTAACAAAGACATACAATTACACCAAGTAACAAAGAAAAACACTTACACCAAATAACGCAGCCATACACTGACACCAAGTAACAAAAACATACACTGTTACCCAGTAGCACAGACACACACTTATACCAAGTAACAAAGACATACACTGATACCAAGTGACACAGGCACACACTTACACCAAGTAACACAGACACACACTTACACCAAGTAACAAAGACATGCACTGATACCAAGTAACACAGACACACACATACATCAAGTAACACAGACATACAATGACACCAAGTAACAAAGACATACACTGATACCCAGTAACACAGACACACACTTACACCAAGTAACAAAGACATGCACTGATACCAAGTAACACAGACACACACTTACACCAAGTAACACAGACATACAATGACACCAAGTAACAAAGACATTCACTGATACCCAGTAACAAAGACATACACTTACACCAAGTAACACAGACATACACTGACACCAAGTAACACAGACAGCCACTGACACCAAGATACAAAGACATATACTTACACCAAGTAACACAGACACACACTCACACCCAGCAACACAAACAAACACACACTCACACCCAGTAACATAGAGAAACACTGACACACAGTAACAAAGACATACTCAGACACCCAGTAACAAAGACATACACTGACACCAAGTCACAAAGACATACACTAATACCCAGTAACACAGACACACACTTCCACAAAGTAACAAAGACAAACACTGACAACAAGTAACAAAGACATCTACTGAGACCCAGTAACACAGACACACACTAACACCAAGTAACAAAGACATACACTGACACCAAGTAACAAAAACATACACTGATACCCAGTAACACAGACACACACTTACACCAAGTAACAAAGACACACAATTACACCAAGTAACACAGACATACTCTGACACCAAGTAACACAGACATACACTGACACCAAGTAACAAAGACATAAACAGACACCAAGTAACAAAGACATACACTGACACCAAGTCACAAAGACATTCACTGACACCCAGTAACCAAGACATACACTGACACGAAGTCACAAAGACATACACTGGCACCAAGTAACAAAGACATCCACTGATACCCAGTAACACAGACACACACTTACACCAATTAACAAAGACATACACTGACACCAAGTAACAAAGACATACAATTACACCAAGTAACAAAGAAAAACACTTACACCAAATAACGCAGCCATACACTGACACCAAGTAACAAAAACATACACTGTTAGCCAGTAGAACAGACACACACTTATACCAAGTAACAAAGACATACACTGATACCCAGTAACACAGACACACACTTACACCAAGTAACAAAGACATGCACTGATACCAAGTAACACAGACACACACTTACACCAAGTAACACAGACATACAATGACACCAAGTAACAAAGACATTCACTGATACCCAGTAACAAAGACATACACTTACACCAAGTAACACAGACATACACTGACACCAAGCAACACAGACATACAATTACACCAAGTAACAAAGACACACACTTAAACCAAGTAACAACCACATACACTGACACCGAGTAACAAAGACATACAATTACACCAAGTAACAAAGACACACACTTACACCAAGTAACACAGACATACACTGACACCTAGTAACAAAGACATACACTGTTACCCAGTAACAGACACACACTTACACCAAGTAACAAAGACATACACTGACACCAAGTTACAAAGACATACACGTACACCAAGTAACAAAGACTCACACTTACACCAAGTAACACAGACAGACACTGTCACCATGTAGCAAAGACATTCCCTGATACCTAGTAACAATGACACACACTTACACCAAGTAACAAAGATATACACTGATACCCAGTAACACAGACACACACTGACACCAAGTAACAAAGACATACACTGAAACCAAGTAACAAAGACATACACTGACACCAAGTCACAAAGACAGACACTGACACACAGTAACAAAGACAATCACTGACACCAAGTAACGAAGACAGACACTGACACCCAGTAACAAAGACAGACACTGACACCAAGTCAAAAGACATACACTGACACCAAGTATCAAAGACATAAACTTACACCAAGTAACACAGACATACAATGACACCAAGTAACAAAGACATACAATTACACCAAGTAACAAAGACACACACTTGCACCAAGCAACACAAACATAGACTGACACCACGTAACAAGGACATACACTGTTACCCAGAAACACAGACACACACTGACACCAAGTAACAAAGACATACACTGACACCAAGTATCAAAGACATAAACTTACACCAAGTAACAAAGACATACACTGACACCAAGTAACAAAGACATACAATTACACCAAGTAACAAAGACATACACTGTTACCCAGTAACACAGACACACACTTACACCAAGTAACAAAGACATACACTGACACCAAGTTACAAAGACATACACTTACACCAAGTAACAAAGACTCACACTTACACCAAGTAACACAGAAATACACTGTCACCATGTAGCAAAGACATTCCCTGACACCCAGTAACACAGACACACACTTACACCATTAACAAAGTTATACACTGATACCCAGTAACACAGACACACACTGACACCAAGTAACAAAGACATACACTCAAACCAAGTAACAAAGACATACACTGACACCAAGTCACATAGACAGACACTGACACACAGTAACAAAGATAAACACTGACACCAAGTAACGAAGACAGACACTGACACCCAGTAACAAAGACAGACACTGACACCACGTCACAAAGACATACACTGACACCAAGTATCAAAGACATAAACTTTCACCAAGTAACACAGACATACAATGACACCAAGTAACAAAGACATACAATTACACCAAGTAACAAAGACACACACTTGCACCAAGTAACACTAACATACACTGACACCACGTAACACAGACATACACTGATACCCAGTAACACAGACACACACTTACACCAAGTAACACAGACATACACTGACACCAAGTAACAAAGACATACACTGATACCCAGTAACACAGACACAAACTGGGCGGCACATTGGCACAGTGGTTAGCAGCCTCACAGCTCCAGGGACCCGGGCTCGATTCTGGGTACCGCCTGTGCGGAGTTTGCAAGTTCTCCCTGTGTCTGCGTGGGTTTCCTCCGGGTGCTCCGGTTTCCTCCCACATGCCAAAGACTTGCAGGTTGATAGGTTAATTGGCCATTATAAATTGCCCCTAGTATAGGTAGGTGGTAGGGAAATATATAGGGACAGGTGGGGATGTGATAGGAATGCAAACAAAAGGAAGAAAAAACAACTTAAAATGACTAAAAATGTAAGTAAAGTGGGGGGCTGTCATGCTCTGAAAGTATTGAACTCAATGCTCAGTCGGGCAGGCTGTAGTGCGCCTAATCGGTAGATGAGATGCTGTTCCTCGAGCTTGCGTTGATGTTCACTGGAACACTGCAGCAATCCCAGGACAGAGATGTGAGCATGAGAGCAGGGGGGAGTGTTGAAATGGCAAGAAACCGGAAGCTCAGGGTCCTGCTTGCGGACTAAGTGGAGATGTTCCGCAAAGCGGTCACCCAGTCTGCGCTTGGTCTACCCAATGTAGAGGAGACAACACTGTGAGCAGCGAATACAGTATACTACATTGAAAGAAGTACAAGTAAATCGCTGGTTCACCTGAAAGGAGTGTTTGCGGCCTGGGATAGTGAGGAGAGAGGAGGTAAATGGACAGGTATTACACCTCCTGCGATTGCAAGGGAAGGTGCCCTGGGACGGGGACGAGGTGGTGGGGGTAATGGAGGAGTGGACCAGGGTGTCGTGGAGGGAACGATCCCTTCGGAATGCTGACAGGGGAAGGGAGGGGAAGATGCGACTGGTAGTGGCATCACGCTGGAGGGGGCGAAAATGGCGCAGGATGATCCTTTGGATATGGAGGCTGGTGGGATGAAAAGTGAGGACAAGTGGAACCCTGTCATGGTTCTGGGAGGGAGGGGAAGGGGTGAGGGTAGAGGTGCGGGGAATGGGTCGGACACGGTTGAAGGTCCCTGTCAACCACAGTGGGGGGAAATCATCGGTTGAGGAAAAAGGAGGTCATATCAGAAGCACCGTCATGGAAGGTAGCATCATCAGAGCAGATGCGTCGGAGACGGAGAAACAAGGAGAATGGAATGGAGTTCTTTCAGGAGGTAGGGTGTGAAGAAGTGTCGTCGAGGTTGCTGTGGGAGTCAGTGGGATTATAATGGATATTGGTAGACAACCTATCCCCAGAGATGGAGACAGAGAAGTCGAGGAAGGGAAGGGAAGTGTCAGAGATGGACCATGTAAAGGTATGAGAAGGGTGGAAATTGGAAGCAAAGTTGTTGATAGGAATACGGGATTAGTGTAGGATTAGAATAAATGGGTGGTTGATGGTCGGTGGGCCGAAGGGCCTGTTTCAGTGCTGTAACTCTAAACTAAACTAAATACTGACACCTAGTGTCACAGACACAAACTGAAACACAGTAACAAAGACATACACTGACACCCAGGAACACTGACACACACTTACACCAAGTAACAAAGAAGTACACTGACACCCAGTAACAAAGATACACACGGAAACCAAGTAACAAAGACACACACATACACCAAGTAACACAGACACACACTGACACCCAGGAACACAAACAAACACACTGACACCCAGTAACACAGACACACATTGACACCAAGTAACAAAGACATACACTGACACCCAGGAACACAGACACACACTGACACCAAGTAACAAAGACACACACTGACAACAAGTAACAAAGACATACACTTACAGCAAGTAACAAAGACATACAATGACACCAAGTAACAAAGACATACACTGATACCCAGTAACAAAGACACACACTTACACCAAGTAACAAAGACATACACTGACACCCAGTAAAAAAGACAGACACTGACACGAAGTCACGAAGACATACACTGATACCCATTCACACAGACACACACTTACACCACGTAACAAAGACAAACTCTGACACCAAGTAACAAAGACAGCCACTGACACCAAGATACAAAGACATACACTTACACCAAGTAACACAGACACACACTCACACCCAGCAACACAAACAAACACACACTGACACCCAGTAACATAGAGAAACACTGACACACAGTAACAAAGACATACACAGACACACACTGACATCAAGTAACAAAGACTAACACAAGCACACACTGTCACCAAGTAACAAAGACATACACTGACACCCAGTAACAAAGACATACACTGACACCAAGTCACAAAGACATACACTGATACCCAGTAACACATACACACACTTCCACAAAGTAACAAAGACAAACACTGACACCAAGTAACAAAGATATCTACTGACACCCAGTAACACAGACACACACTAACACCAAGTAACAAAGACATACACTGACACCAAGTAACAAAGACATACTCTGATACCCAGTAACACAGACACACACTTACACCAAGTAACAAAGACACACAATTACACCAAGTAACACAGACATACACTGACACCAAGTAACACAGACATACACTGACACCAAGTCACAAAGACATTCACTGACATCCAGTAACCAAGACATACACTGACACCAAGTAACAAAGACATACACTGTTACCCAGAAACACAGACACACACTTACACCAAGTAACAAAGACATAGACTGACACCAAGTATCAAAGACATAAACTTACACCAAGTAACAAAGACATACACTGACACCAAGTAACACAGACATACACTGACACCTAGTAACAAAGACATACACTGTTACCCAGTAACACAGACACACGCTTACACCAAGTAACAAAGACATACACTGACACCAAGTTACAAAGACATACACTTACACCAAGTAACAAAGACTCACACTTACACCAAGTAACACAGACATACACTGTCACCATGTAGCAAAGACACTCCCTGATACCCAGTAACACAGACACACACTTACACCATTAACAAAGATATACACTGATACCCAGTAACACAGACACACACTGACACCAAGTAACAAAGACATACACTCAAACCAAGTAACAAAGACAGACAATGACACCACGTCACAAAGACATGCACTGACACCAGGTAACAAAGACATACAATGACACGAAGTAACACAGACATACACTGACACCAAGTAGCAAAGACATACAATTACACCAAGTAACAAATACACACACGTACACCAAGTAACACAGACATACACTGACACCAAGTTACAAAGACATACACTGTTACCCAGTAACACAGACACACAGTTACACCAAGTAACACAGACATACACTGACACCAAGTAACAAAGCCATACACTGATACCCAGTAGCACAGACACACACTGGGCGGCACATTGGCACAGTGGTTCGCAGCCTCACAGCTCCAGGGACCCGGGCTCGATTCTGGGTACTGGCTGTGCGGAGTTTGCAAGTTCTCCCTGTGTCTGCGTGAGATTCCTCCGGGTGCTCCGGTTTCTTCCCACATGCCAAAGACTTGCGGGTTCATAGGTTAATTGGCCATTATATATTGACACTAATATAGGTAGGTGGTAGGGAAATATATAGGGACAGGTGGGGATGTGATAGGAATACGGAATTAGTGTAGGATTAGTATAAATGAGTGGTTGATGGTCGGCACAGACTCGGTTGGCCGAAGGGCCTGATTCAGTGCTGCATCACTAAACTAAATACTGACACCCAGTAACACAAACGAACACACACTGACACCCAGTAACATAGAGAAACACTGATACACAGGAACAAAGACATACACTGACACACAGACACACACTGTCACCAAGTAACAAAGACATACACTGACATCCAGTAACAAAGACATACACTGACACCGAGTCACAAAGACATACACTGATAACCAGTAACACAGACACACACCTGCAAGAAGTAACAACGACAGACACTGACACCAAGTAACAAAGACATACACTTACACCAAGTAACAAAGACATACACTGATACTCAGTAAAACAGACACACACTGACACCAAGTAACAAAAACATACACTGACACCAATTAACAAATGCATACACTTACACCAAGTAACAAAGACACACACTTACACCAAGTAACACAGACATACACTGACACCAAGTAACAAAGACAAGACAATTACACCAAGTAACAGAGACATACACTTACACCAAGTATTCTGACATACACTGACACCAAGTAACAAAGACATACACTGATACCCAGGAACACCGACACACACTTACCCCAAGTAACAAAGAAATACACTGACACCAAGTCACAAAGACACACATTGACACCCAGTAACAAAGACATACACTGACACCAAGTCACAAAGACATACACTGATACCCAGTAAAACAGACACACACTTACACCAAGTAACATAGACATACACTGACACCAAGTAACAAAGACATACACTGATACCCAGTAACACAGACACACACTTACACCAAGTAACAAAGACATACACAGACACCCAGTAACAAAGACATACACTGACTCCCAGTAACACAGGCACACACGGACACCAAGTAACAAAGACACTCACTGACACCCAGTAACACAGACACACACTTTCTCCAAGTAACAAAGACATACACTGACACCAAGTAACACAGACATACACTTACACCAAGTAACAAAGACATCCAATGACACCAAGTAACAAAGACATACACTGATACCCAGGAACACAGACACACACTTACACCAAGTAACAAAGACATACACTGATACCCAGTAACACAGACACACACTTACACCATGTAACACAGAGATACACTTGCACCATTTAACAAAGACATGCACTTATACCCAGTAACACAGATAAAAACTGACACAAAGTAACAAAGACATACAATGACACCAAGAAACAAAGACATACACTGATACCCAGGAACACAGACACACACTTACAACAAGTAACAAAGACATACACTGACTCCCAGTAACAAAGACATACACTGACACCAAGTCACGAAGACATACACTGATACCCAGTAACACAGACAGACACTTACACCAAGTAACACAGACATACAATAACACCAAGTAACAAAGACATACACTGATACCCAGTAGCACAGACACACACTGGGCGGCACATTGGCACAGTGGTTAGCAGCCTCACAGCTCCAGGGACCCGGGCTCGATTCTGGGTACTGCCTGTGCGGAGTTTGCAAGTTCTCCCTGTGTCTGCGTGAGTTTCCTCCGGATGCTCCGGTTTTTTGCCACATGCCAACGACTTGCAGGTTGATAGGTTAATTGGCCATGATAAATTGACCCTAGTATAGGTAGGTGGTAGGGAAATATATAGGGACTGGTGGGGATGTGGTAGGAATACGGGATTAGTGTAGGATTAGTATAAATGGGTGGTTGATGGTCGGCACACACTCGGTTGGCCGAAGGGCCTGTTTAAGTGCTGTATCTCTAAACTAAACTAAATACTGACACCGAGTCACACAGACACACACTGACACCCAGTGACACAAACAAACAAACACTGACACCCAGTAACACAGAGAACCACTGACACCCAGTAACAAAGACATACACTGATACCCAGTAACACAGTCACACACTTCCACAAAGTAACAAAGACAAACACTGACACCAAGTAACAAAGACATACACTTACACCAAGTAACACAGACATGCACTGACACCAAGTAACAAAGACATACACTTACACCCAGTAACAAAGACATACACTGATACCCAGTAACACAGGCACACACTTACACCAAGTAACAAAGACATACACTGACACCAAGTAACAAAGACATACACTTACACCAAGTAACACAGAAATACTCTGACACCAAGTAACAAAGATATACAATTACACCAAGTAACAAAGACACACACTTACACCAAATAACACAGACATACACTGACACCAAGTAACAAAGACATACACTGTTACCCAGTAACACAGACACACACTTACACCAAGTAACAAAGACATACACTGATACCGAGTGACGCAGACACACACTTACACCAAGTAACACAAACACTCACTTCCACCAAGTAACAAAGACATACACTGACACCAAGTAACAAAGACATACAATTACACCAAGTAACAAAGACATACACTGTTACCCAGTAACACAGACACACACTTACACCAAGTAACAATGACATACACTGATACCGAGTAACACAGACACACACTTACACCAAGTAACAAAGACATACACTGACACCAAGTAACACAGACATACACTTACACCAAGTAACACAGACATCCACTGACACCAATTAAGAAAGACATACAATTACACCAAGTAACAAAGACACACACTTACACCAAGTAACACAGACGTACACTGTCACCATGTAGCAAAGACATGCACTGATACCCAGTAACACAGACACACACTTACAACAAGTAACAAAGACATACACTGACACCAGGTAACAAAGACATACACTGACACCAAGTCACAAAGACAGACACTGACACCCAGTAACAAAGACAAACACTGACACCCAGTAACTAAGACAGACAATGACATCACGTCACAAAGACATACACTGACACCAAGAAACAAAGACATGCACTTACAACAAGTAACACAGCCATACACTGACACCAAGGAACAAATACATGCAATTACATCAAGTAACAAAGACACACACTTACACCAAGTAACACAGACATACACTGACACCAAGTAACAAAGACATACACTGTTACCCAGTAACACAGACACACACTTACACCAAGTAACAAAGACATACACTGATACCCAGTAACACAGACACACACCGGGCGGCACATTGGCACAGTGGTTAGCTGCCTCACAGCTCCAGGGACCGAGGCTCGATTCTGGGTACTGCCTGTGCGGAGTTTGCATGTTCTCCCTGTGTCTGTGTGCGTTTCCTCCGGGTGCTCCGGTTTCCTCCCACATGCCAAAGACTTGCAGGTAGATAGGTTAATTAGCCATTATAAACTGACCCTAGTATAGGTAGGTGGTAGGGAAAAATATAGGGACAGGTGGGGATGTGATAGGAATACGGGATTAGTGTCGGATTAGTATAAATGGGTGGTTGATGTTCGTCACAGACTCGGTTGGCCGAAGGGCCTGTTTCAGTGCTGTTTCACTAAACTAAATACTGACACCCAGTAACACAAACAAACACACACTGACACCCAGTAACATAGAGAAACACTGACACACAGTAACAAAGACATACACTGACACACAGACACACACTGTCACCAATTAACAAAGTCATACACTGACACCCAGTAACAAAGACATACACTGACACCGAGTCACAAAGACATACACTGATAACCAGTAACACAGACACACACTTACACCAAGTAACAACGACATACACTGACACCAAGTAACAAGGACATACACTTACACCAAGTAACAAAGACATACACTGACACCAAGTAACAAAGACACACACTTACACCAAGTAACACAGACATACACTGACACCAAGGAACAAAGACAGACAATTACACCAAGTAACAAAGACATACAATTACACCAAGTAACAAAGACACACACTTACACCAAGTAACACAGACATACACTGTCACCATGTAGCAAAGACATGCACTGATCCCCAGTAACACAGACACACACTTACACCAAGTAACAAAGATATACACTGATACCCCGCAACACAGACACACACTTACACCAAGTATTTTGACATACACTGACACCCAGTAACAAGCCATGCACTGACACCAAATATTTTGACATCCACTGATACCAAGTGACAATGACATACACTGATACCAAGTAACAAAGACACACACTTACACCAAGTAACACAGACATACACTGACACCAAGTAACAAAGGCAGACAATTACACCAAGTAACAAAGACATACACTTACACCAAGAGTTTTGACATACACTGACACCAAGTAACAAAGACATACACTGACACCAAGTAACAAAGACACACACTTACACAAGTAACACAAACACTCACTTACACCCAGTAACAAAGACATACACTGACACCAAGTAACAAAGACATACAATTACACCAAGTAACAAAGACACACACTTACACCAAGTAACACAGGCATACACTGACACCAAGTAACAAAGACATACACTGTTACCCAGTAACAAAGACACACACTTACACCAAGTAACAAAGACATACACTGATACCAAGTAACACAGACACACGCTTACACCAAGTAACAACGACATACACTGACACCAAGTAACAACGACATACACTTACACCAAGTAACAAAGACATACACTGACACCAAGTAACAAAGACATACACTGATACCCAGTAACACAGACACACACTGACACCAAGTAACAAAGACATACACTGACACCAAGTAACAAAGGCATACACTTACACCAAGTAACAAAGACACACACTTACACCAAGTAACACAGACATACACTGACACCAAGTAACAAAGACATACACTTACACCAAGTATTTTGACATACACTGACACCAAGTAAGAAAGACAAACACTGATACCCAGTAACACAGACACACACTTACACCTGTAACAAAGACATACAATGTCACCAAGTCACAAAGACACACACTGACACCCAGTAACAAAGACATACACTGACACCAAGTCACAAAGACATACACTGATACCCAGTAACACAGACACACTCTTACACCAAGTAATACAGACATACACTGATACCCAGTAACACAGACACACACTTACACCAAGTAACACAGAAATACACTGACACCAAGTAACAATGACATACACTGATACCCAGTAACAAAGACACACACTTACACCAAGTAACACAGACATACACTGACACCAATTAAGAAAGACATACAATTACACCAAGTAACAAAGGCACACACTTACACCAAGAGTTTTGACATACACTGACACCCAGTAACAAAGACATACACTGATACCGAGTGACACAGACACACACTTACACAAGTAACACAAACACTCACTTGCACCCAGTAACAAAGACATACACTGACACCAAGTAACAAAGACATACACTGTTACCCAGTAACAAAGACACACACTTACACCAAGTAACAAAGACATACACTGATAAACAAGTAAGACAGACACACACTTACACCAAGTAACACAGACACACACTTGCACCAAGTAACAAAGACATACACTGACACCAAGTAACAAAGACATGCACTGACACCAAGTCACAAAGACAGACACTGACACCCAGTAACAAAGACATACACTTACACCAAGTAACACAGACATACACTGACAGCAAGTAACAAAGACAAACACTGTTACCCAGTAACACAGACACACACTTACACCAAGTAACAAAGACATACACTGATACCAAGTAACACAGACACACACTTACACCAAGTAACACAGACACACACTTACACCAAGTAACAAAGACATACACTGACACCAAGTAACACAGACATACACTTACACCAAGTAACAAAGACATACACTGTTACCCAGTAACAAAGACACACACTTACACCAAGTAACAAAGACATACACTGATACCAAGTAACACAGACACACGCTTACACCAAGTAACACAGACACACACTTCCACCAAGTAACAAAGACATACACTGACACCAAGTAACACAGACATGCACTTACACCAAGTAACACAGACATACACTGACACCAAGTAACAAAGACATACAATTACACCAAGTAACAAAGACACACACTTACACCAAGTAACACAGACATACACTGTCACCATGTAGCAAAGACATGCACTGATCCCCAGTAACACAGACACACACTTACACCAAGTAACAAAGATATACACTGATACCCCGCAACACAGACACACACTTGCACCAAGTAACAAAGACATACACTGACACCAAGTAACAAAGACATGCACTGACACCAAGTCACAAAGACAGACACTGACACCCAGTAACAAAGACTAACACTGACACCAAGTAACGAAGACGGACACTGACACCCAGTAACAAAGACATACAATGACACCACGTCACAAAGACATACACTGACACCAAGTAACAAAGACATACACTGACACCAAGTAACAAAGACATACACTTACACCAAGTAACACAGACATACACTGACACCAAGGAACAACGACATTCAATTACATCAAGTAACAAAGACGCACACTTACAACAAGTAACACAGACAGACACTGACACCAAGTAACAAAGACATACACTGATACCGAGTGACACAGACAAACATTTACACCAAGTAACACAAACTCTCACTTACACCCAGGAACAAAGACATACACTGACACCAACTAACAAAGACATACAATTACACCAAGTAACACAGACACACACTTATACCAAGTAACACAGACATACACTGACACCAAGTAACAAAGACATACACTGTTACCCAGTAACACAGACACACACTTACACCAAGTAACAAAGACATACACTGATACCAAGTAACACAGACACACACTTGCACCAAGTAACACAGACACACACTTACACCAAGTAACAAAGACATACAATGACACCAAGTAACAAAGACATACAATTACACCAAGTAACAAAGACACACACTTACACCAAGTAACACAGACATGCACTGTCACCATGAAGCAAAGACATGCACTGATACCCAGTAACACAGACACACACTTACACCAAGTACCAAAGATATACACTGATACCCCGTAACACAGACATACACTTACACCAAGTAACAAAGACATACACTGAGACCAAGTAACAAAGACATGCACTGACACCAAGTAACACAGACATGCACTTACACCAAGTAACAGAGACATACACTGACACCAATTAAGAAAGACATACAATTATACCAAGTAACAAAGACACACACTTACACCAATTAACGCAGACGTACACTGTCACCATGTAGCAAAGACATGCACTGATACCCAGTAACACAGACACACACTTACACCAAGTAACAAAGACATACACTGACACCAGGTAACACAGACATACACTGACAGCAAGTCACAAAGACAGACACTGACACCCAGTAACAAAGACAAACACTGACACCAAGTAACGAAGACGGACACTGACACCCAGTAACTAAGACAGACAATGACACCATGTCACAAAGACATACACTGACACCAAGTAACAAAGACATACACTGACACCAAGTGACACAGACATACACTGGCACCAAGGAACAAAGACATACAATTACATCAAGTAACAAAGACACACACTTGCACCAAGTAACACAGACATACACTGACACCAAGTAACAAAGACATACACTGTTACCCAGCAACACAGACACACACTTACACCAAGTAACAAAGACATACACTGATACCCAGTAACACAGACACACACCGGGCGGCACATTGGCACAGTGGTTAGCAGCCTCACAGCTCCAGGGACCCAGGCTCGATTCTGGGTACTGCCTGTGCGGAGTTTGCATGTTCTCCCTGTGTCTGTGTGAGTTTCCTCCGGGTGCTCCGGTTTCCTCCCACATGCCAAAGACTTGCAGGCAGATAGGTTAATTGGCCATTATAAATTGACCCTGGTATAGGTAGGTGGTAGGGAAATATATAGGGACAGGTGGGGATGTGATAGGAATACGGGATCAGTGTAGGATTAGTATAAATGGGTGGTTGATGTTCGGCACAGACTCGGTTGGCCGAAGGGCCTGTTTCAGTGCTGTATCACTAAACTAAATACTGACACCCAGTAACACAAACAAACACACACTGACACCCAGTAGTATAGAGAAACACTGATACACAGTAACAAATACATACACTGACACACAGACACACTCTGTCACCAATTAACAAAGTCATACACTGACACCCAGTAACAAAGACATACACTGACACCGAGTCACAAAGACATACACTGATAACCAGTAACACAGACACACACTTACACCAAGTAACAACGACATACACTGACACCAAGTAACAACGACATACACTTACACCAAGTAACAAAGACATACACTGACACCAAGTAACAAAGACATACACTGATACCCAGTAACACAGACACACACTGACACCAAGTAACAAAGACATACACTGACACCAAGTAACAAAGGCATACACTTACACCAAGTAACAAAGACACACACTTACACCAAGTAACACAGACATACACTGACACCAAGTAACAAAGACATACACTTACACCAAGTATTTTGACATACACTGACACCAAGTAAGAAAGACAAACACTGATACCCAGTAACACAGACACACACTTACACCTGTAACAAAGACATACAATGTCACCAAGTCACAAAGACACACACTGACACCCAGTAACAAAGACATACACTGACACCAAGTCACAAAGACATACACTGATACCCAGTAACACAGACACACTCTTACACCAAGTAATACAGACATACACTGATACCCAGTAACACAGACACACACTTACACCAAGTAACACAGAAATACACTGACACCAAGTAACAATGACATACACTGATACCCAGTAACAAAGACACACACTTACACCAAGTAACACAGACATACACTGACACCAATTAAGAAAGACATACAATTACACCAAGTAACAAAGGCACACACTTACACCAAGAGTTTTGACATACACTGACACCCAGTAACAAAGACATACACTGATACCGAGTGACACAGACACACACTTACACAAGTAACACAAACACTCACTTGCACCCAGTAACAAAGACATACACTGACACCAAGTAACAAAGACATACACTGTTACCCAGTAACAAAGACACACACTTACACCAAGTAACAAAGACATACACTGATAAACAAGTAAGACAGACACACACTTACACCAAGTAACACAGACACACACTTACACCAAGTAACAAAGACATACACTGACACCAAGTAACAAAGACAAACAATTACACCAAGTAACAAAGACACACACTTGCACCAAGTAACAAAGACATACACTGACACCAAGTAACAAAGACATGCACTGACACCAAGTCACAAAGACAGACACTGACACCCAGTAACAAAGACATACACTTACACCAAGTAACACAGACATACACTGACAGCAAGTAACAAAGACAAACACTGTTACCCAGTAACACAGACACACACTTACACCAAGTAACAAAGACATACACTGATACCAAGTAACACAGACACACACTTACACCAAGTAACACAGACACACACTTACACCAAGTAACAAAGACATACACTGACACCAAGTAACACAGACATACACTTACACCAAGTAACAAAGACACACACTTACACCAAGTAACACAGACAAACACTGACACCAAGTAACAAAGACAAACACTGTTACCCAGTAACACAGACACACACTTACACCAAGTAACAAAGACATACACTGATACCCAGTAACACAGACACACTCTTACACCAAGTAATACAGACATACACTGATACCCAGTAACACAGACACACACTTACACCAAGTAACACAGAAATACACTGACACCAAGTAACAATGACATACACTGATACCCAGTAACAAAGACACACACTTACACCAAGTAACACAGACATACACTGACACCAATTAAGAAAGACATACAATTACACCAAGTAACAAAGGCACACACTTACACCAAGAGTTTTGACATACACTGACACCCAGTAACAAAGACATACACTGATACCGAGTGACACAGACACACACTTACACAAGTAACACAAACACTCACTTGCACCCAGTAACAAAGACATACACTGACACCAAGTAACAAAGACATACACTGTTACCCAGTAACAAAGACACACACTTACACCAAGTAACAAAGACATACACTGATAAACAAGTAAGACAGACACACACTTACACCAAGTAACACAGACACACACTTACACCAAGTAACAAAGACATACACTGACACCAAGTAACAAAGACAAACAATTACACCAAGTAACAAAGACACACACTTGCACCAAGTAACAAAGACATACACTGACACCAAGTAACAAAGACATGCACTGACACCAAGTCACAAAGACAGACACTGACACCCAGTAACAAAGACATACACTTACACCAAGTAACACAGACATACACTGACAGCAAGTAACAAAGACAAACACTGTTACCCAGTAACACAGACACACACTTACACCAAGTAACAAAGACATACACTGATACCAAGTAACACAGACACACACTTACACCAAGTAACACAGACACACACTTACACCAAGTAACAAAGACATACACTGACACCAAGTAACACAGACATACACTTACACCAAGTAACAAAGACACACACTTACACCAAGTAACACAGACAAACACTGACACCAAGTAACAAAGACAAACACTGTTACCCAGTAACACAGACACACACTTACACCAAGTAACAAAGACATACACTGAAACCAAGTAACACAGACACACACTTACACCAAGTAACACAGACACACACTTACACCAAGTAACAAAGACATACACTGACACCAAGTAACACAGACATACACTTACACCAAGTAACACAGATATACACTGACACCAAGTAACAAAGACATACAATTACACCAAGTAACAAAGACACACACTTACACCAAGTAACACAGACATACACTGTCACCATGTAGCAAAGACATGCACTGATACCCAGTAACACAGACACACACTTACACCAAGTAACAAAGATATACACTGATACCCCGAAACACAGACACACACTTACACCAAGTAACAAAGACATACAGTGACACCAAGTAACAAAGACATGCACTGACACCAAGTCACAAAGACAGACACTGACACCCAGTGACAAAGACAAACACTGACACCAAGTAACGAAGACGGACACTGACACCCAGTAACAAAGACAGACAATGACACCACGTCACAAAGACATACACTGACACCAAGTAACAAAGACATACACTGACACCAAGTAACACAGACATACACTTACACCAAGTAACAAAGACACACACTTACACCAAGTAACACAGACATACACTGACACCAAGTAACAAAGACTTACACTGATACCCAGTAACACAGACACACACCGGGCGGCACATTGGCACAGTGGTTATCAGCCTCACAGCTCCAGGGACCCGGGCTCGATTCTGGGTACTACCTGTGCGGAGTTTGCAAGTTCTCCCTGTGTCTGCGTGGGTTTCCTCCGGGTGCTCCGGTTTCCTCCCACATGCCAAAGACTTGCAGGTTGATAGGTTAATTGGCCATTATAAGTTGACCCTTGTATAGGCAGGTGGGGATGTGATAGGAATACGGGATTAGTGTAGGATTAGTATAAATGTGTGGTTGTTGGTTGGCACAGACTCGGTTGGCCGAAGGGCCTGTTTCAGTGCTGTATCACTAAACTAAATACTGACACCCAGCAACACAAACAAACACACACTGACACCCAGTAACATAGAGAAACACTGATACACAGTAACAAAGACATAAACTGACACACAGACACGCACTGTCACCAAGTAACAAAGACATACACTGACACCCAGTAACCAAGACATACACTGACACCGAGTCACAAAGACATACACTGACACCAAGTATCAAAGACAAACACTGTTACCCAGTAACACAGACACACACTTACACCAAGTAACAAAGACATACACTGAAACCAAGTAACACAGACACACACTTACACCAAGTAACACAGACACACACTTACACCAAGTAACAAAGACATACACTGACACCAAGTAACACAGACATACACTTACACCAAGTAACACAGATATACACTGACACCAAGTAACAAAGACATACAATTACACCAAGTAACAAAGACACACACTTACACCAAGTAACACAGACATACACTGTCACCATGTAGCAAAGACATGCACTGATACCCAGTAACACAGACACACACTTACACCAAGTAACAAAGATATACACTGATACCCCGAAACACAGACACACACTTACACCAAGTAACAAAGACATACAGTGACACCAAGTAACAAAGACATGCACTGACACCAAGTCACAAAGACAGACACTGACACCCAGTGACAAAGACAAACACTGACACCAAGTAACGAAGACGGACACTGACACCCAGTAACAAAGACAGACAATGACACCACGTCACAAAGACATACACTGACACCAAGTAACAAAGACATACACTGACACCAAGTAACACAGACATACACTTACACCAAGTAACAAAGACACACACTTACACCAAGTAACACAGACATACACTGACACCAAGTAACAAAGACTTACACTGATACCCAGTAACACAGACACACACCGGGCGGCACATTGGCACAGTGGTTATCAGCCTCACAGCTCCAGGGACCCGGGCTCGATTCTGGGTACTACCTGTGCGGAGTTTGCAAGTTCTCCCTGTGTCTGCGTGGGTTTCCTCCGGGTGTTCCGGTTTCCTCCCACATGCCAAAGACTTGCAGGTTGATAGGTTAATTGGCCATTATAAGTTGACCCTTGTATAGGCAGGTGGGGATGTGATAGGAATACGGGATTAGTGTAGGATTAGTATAAATGTGTGGTTGATGGTTGGCACAGACTCGGTTGGCCGAAGGGCCTGTTTCAGTGCTGTATCACTAAACTAAATACTGACACCCAGCAACACAAACAAACACACACTGACACCCAGTAACATAGAGAAACACTGATACACAGTAACAAAGACATAAACTGACACACAGACACGCACTGTCACCAAGTCACAAAGACATACACTGACACCCAGTAACCAAGACATACACTGACACCGAGTCACAAAGACATACACTGACACCAAGTATCAAAGACATAAATTACACCAAGTAACAAAGACATACACTGACACCAAGTAACAAAGACATACACTGATACACAGTAACACAGACACCCACTGAAACCAAGTAACAAAGACATACACTGACACCAAGTAACAAAGGCATACACTTACACCAAGTAACACAGACATTCACTGACACCAAGTAACAAAGACATACAATTACACCAAGTAACAAAGACACACACTTACACCAAGTAACACAGACATACTCTGTCACCATGTAGCAAAGACATGCACTGATACCCAGTAACACAGACACACACTTACACCAAGTAACAAAGATATACACTGATACCCCGAAACACAGACACACACTTACACCAAGTAACAAAGACATACACTGACACCGAGTCACAAAGACATACACTGACACCAAGTATCAAAGACATAAATTACACCAAGTAACAAAGACATACACTGACACCAAGTAACAAAGACATACACTGATACCCAGTAGCACAGACACCCACTTACAGCAAGTATCAAAGACACACACTTACACCAAGTAACACATACATACACTGACACCAAGTATCAAAGACAGACAATTACACCAAGTAACAAAGACATACACTTACACCAATTATTTTGACATACACTGACACCAAGTAAGAAAGACATACACTGATACCCAGTAACACAGACACACACTTACACCAGTAACACAGACATACAATGACACCAAGTCACAAAGACACGCACTGACACCCAGTAACAAAGACATACACTGACACCAAGTCACAAAGACATACACTGATACCCAGTAAAACAGACACACTCTTACACCAAGTAACACAGACATACACTGACACCAAGTAACAAAGACTTACACTGATACCCAGTAACACAGACACACACCGGGCGGCACATTGGCACAGTGGTTATCAGCCTCACAGCTCCAGGGACCCGGGCTCGATTCTGGGTACTACCTGTGCGGAGTTTGCAAGTTCTCCCTGTGTCTGCGTGGGTTTCCTCCGGGTGCTCCGGTTTCCTCCCACATGCCAAAGACTTGCAGGTTGATAGGTTAATTGGCCATTATAAGTTGACCCTTGTATAGGCAGGTGGGGATGTGATAGGAATACGGGATTAGTGTAGGATTAGTATAAATGTGTGGTTGATGGTTGGCACAGACTCGGTTGGCCGAAGGGCCTGTTTCAGTGCTGTATCACTAAACTAAATACTGACACCCAGCAACACAAACAAACACACACTGACACCCAGTAACATAGAGAAACACTGATACACAGTAACAAAGACATAAACTGACACACAGACACGCACTGTCACCAAGTAACAAAGACATACACTGACACCCAGTAACCAAGACATACACTGACACCGAGTCACAAAGACATACACTGACACCAAGTATCAAAGACATAAATTACACCAAGTAACAAAGACATACACTGACACCAAGTAACAAAGACATACACTGATACACAGTAACACAGACACCCACTGACACCAAGTAACAAAGACATACACTGACACCAAGTAACAAAGGCATACACTTACACCAAGTAACACAGACATTCACTGACACCAAGTAACAAAGACATACAATTACACCAAGTAACAAAGACACACACTTACACCAAGTAACACAGACATACTCTGTCACCATGTAGCAAAGACATGCACTGATACCCAGTAACACAGACACACACTTACACCAAGTAACAAAGATATACACTGATACCCCGAAACACAGACACACACTTACACCAAGTAACAAAGACATACACTGACACCGAGTCACAAAGACATACACTGACACCAAGTATCAAAGACATAAATTACACCAAGTAACAAAGACATACACTGACACCAAGTAACAAAGACATACACTGATACCCAGTAGCACAGACACCCACTTACAGCAAGTATCAAAGACACACACTTACACCAAGTAACACATACATACACTGACACCAAGTATCAAAGACAGACAATTACACCAAGTAACAAAGACATACACTTACACCAATTATTTTGACATACACTGACACCAAGTAAGAAAGACATACACTGATACCCAGTAACACAGACACACACTTACACCAGTAACACAGACATACAATGACACCAAGTCACAAAGACACGCACTGACACCCAGTAACAAAGACATACACTGACACCAAGTCACAAAGACATACACTGATACCCAGTAAAACAGACACACTCTTACACCAAGTAACACAGACATACACTGATACCCAGTAACGCAGACACACACTTACACCAAGTAACACAGACATACACTGACAACAAGTAACAAAGACATACACTAGTACCAAGTAACACAGACACACACTTACACCAAGTAACAAAGACATACACTGACACCAAGTCACAAAGACACACACTGACACCCAGTTACAAGCCATACACTGACACCAAATATTTTGACATCCACTGACACCAAGTACCAATGACATACACTGATACCCAGTAAAACAGACACACACTTACACCAAGTAACAAAGACATACAATTACACCAAGTAACAAAGACACACACTTACACCAAGTAACACAGACATACACTGTCACCATGTAGCAAAGACATGCACTGATACCCAGTAACACAGACACACTTGCACCAAGTAACAAAGATATACACTGATACCCCGTAACACAGACACACACTTACACCAAGTAACAAAGACATACACTGACACCAAGTAACAAAGACATGCACTGACACCAAGTCACAAAGACAGACATTGACACCCAGTAACAAAGACAAACACTGACACCAAGTAACGAAGACGGACACTGACACCCAGTAACAAAGACAGACAATGACACCACGTCACAAAGACATGCACTGACACCAAGTAACAAAGACATAGACTGACACCAAGTAACAAAGACATACACTTACACCAAGTAACACAGACATACACTGACACCAAGGAACAACGACATTCAATTACATCAAGTAACCAAGACGCACACTTACACCAAGTAACACAGACATACACTGACACCAAGTAACAAAGACTTACACTGATACCCAGTAACACAGACACACACCGGGCGGCACATTGGCACAGTGGTTATCAGCCTCACAGCTCCAGGGACCCGGGCTCGATTCTGGGTACTACCTGTGCGGAGTTTGCAAGTTCTCCCTGTGTCTGCGTGAGTTTCCTCCTGGTGCTCCGGTTTCCTCCCACATGCCAAAGACTTGCAGGTTGATAGGTTAATTGGCCATTATAAATTGACCCTAGTATAGGCAGGTGGTAGGGAAATATATAGGGACAGGTGGGGATCAGCTAGGAATACGGGATTAGTGTAGGATTAGTATAAATGTGTGGTTGATGGTTGGCACAGACTCGGTTGGCCGAAGGGCCTGTTTCAGTGCTGTATCACTAAACTAAATACTGACACCCAGCAACACAAACAAACACACACTGACACCCAGTAACATAGAGAAACACTGATACACAGTAACAAAGACATAAACTGACACACAGACACACACTGTCACCAAGTAACAAAGATATACACTGACACCCAGTAACACAGACACCCACTGACACCGAGTCACAAAGACATACACTGACACCAATTATCAAAGACATAAATTACACCAAGTAACAAAGACATACACTGACACCAAGTAACAAAGACATACACTGATACCCAGTAACACAGACACCCACTGACACCAAGTAACAAAGACATACACTGACACCAAGTAACAAAGGCATACACTTACACCAAGTAACAAAGACACACACTTACACCAAGTAACACATACATACACTGACACCAAGTATCAAAGAAGACAATTACACCAAGTAACAAAGACATACACTGACACCAAGTAAGAAAGACATACACTGATACCCAGTAACACAGACACACACTTACACCAGTAACACAGACATACAATGACACCAAGTCACAAAGACACGCACTGACACCCAGTAACAAAGACATACACTGACACCAAGTCACAAAGACATACACTGATACCCAGTAACACAGACACACTCTTACACCAAGTAACACAGACATACACTGATACCCAGTAACGCAGACACACACTTACACCAAGTAAAACAGACATACACTGACACCAAGTAACAAAGACATACACTAGTACCCAGTAACACAGACACACACTTACACCAAGTAACAAAGACATACACTGACACCAAGTCACAAAGACACACACTGACACCCAGTTACAAGCCATACACTGACACCAAATATTTTGACATCCACTGACACCAAGTAACAATGACATACACTGATACCCAGTAACACAGACACACACTTACACCAAGTAACAAAGACATACAATTACACCAAGTAACAAAGACACACACTTACACCAAGTAACACAGACATACACTGTCACCATGTAGCAAAGACATGCACTGATACCCAGTAACACAGACACACACTTACACCAAGTAACAAAGATATACACTGATACCCCGTAACACAGACACACACTTACACCAAGTAACAAAGACATACACTGACACCAAGTAACAAAGACATACACTGACACCAAGTAACAAAGACATGCACTGACACCAAGTCACAAAGACAGACACTGACACCCAGTAACAAAGATAAACACTGACACCAAGTAACGAAGACGGACACTGACACCCAGTAACAAAGACAGACAATGACACCACGTCACAAAGACATACACTGACACCAAGTAACACAGACATACACTGACACCAAGGAACAACGACATTCAATTACATCAAGTAACAAAGACGCACACTTACACCAAGTAACACAGTCACACACTGACACCAAGTAACAAAGACTTACACTGATACCCAGTAACACAGACACACACCGGGCGGCACATTGGCACAGTGGTTATCAGCCTCACAGCTCCAGGGACCCGGGCTCGATTCTGGGTACTACCTGTGCGGAGTTTGCAAGTTCTCCCTGTGTCTGCGTGGGTTTCCTCCGGGTGCTCCGGTTTCCTCCCACATGCCAAAGACTTGCAGGTTGATAGGTTAATTGGCCATTATAAGTTGACCCTAGTATAGGCAGGTGGGGATGTGATAGGAATACGGGATTAGTGTAGGATTAGTATAAATGTGTGGTTGATGGTTGGCACAGACTCGGTTGGCCGAAGGGCCTGTTTCAGTGCTGTATCACTAAACTAAATACTGACACCCAGCAACACAAACAAACACACACTGACACCCAGTAACATAGAGAAACACTGATACACAGTAACAAAGACATAAACTGACACACAGACACTCACTGTCACCAAGTAACAAAGACATACACTGACACCGAGTCACAAAGACATACACTGACACCAAGTATCAAAGACATAAATTACACCAAGTAACAAAGACATACACTGACACCAAGTAACAAAGACATACACTGATACCCAGTAGCACAGACACCCACTTCCACCAAGTATCAAAGACACCCACTTACACCAAGTAACACATACATACACTGACACCAAGTATCAAAGACAGACAATTCCACCAAGTAACAAAGACATACACTTACACCAATTATTTTGACATACACTGACACCAAGTAAGAAAGACATACACTGATACCCAGTAACAGAGACACACACTTACACCAGTAACACAGACATACAATGACACCAAGTCACAAAGACACGCACTGACACCCAGTAACAAAGACATACACTGACACCAAGTCACAAAGACATACACTGATACCCAGTAACACAGACACACTCTTACACCAAGTAACACAGACATACACTGATAGCCAGTAACGCAGACACACACTTACACCAAGTAACACAGACATACACTGACACCAAGTAACAAAGACATACATTAGTACCCAGTAACACAGACACACACTTACACCAAGTAACAAAGACATACACTGACACCAAGTCACAAAGACACACAGTGACACCCAGTTATAAGCCATACACTGACACCAAATATTTTGACATCCACTGACACCAAGTAACAATGACATACACTGATACCCAGTAACACAGACACACACTTACACCAAGTAACAAAGACATACAATTACACCAAGTAACAAAGACACACACTTACAACAAGTAACACAGACATACACTGTCACCATGTAGCAAAGACATGCACTGATACCCAGTAACACAGACACACATACACCAAGTAACAAAGATATAAACTGATACCCCGTAACACAGACACACACTTACACCAAGTAACAAAGACATACACTGACACCAAGTAGCAAAGACATGCACTGACACCAAGTCACAAAGACAGACACTGACACCCAGTAACAAAGACAAACACTGACACCAAGTAACGAAGACGGACACTGACACCCAGTAATAAAGACAGACAATGACACCACGTCACAAAGACATGCACTGACACCAAGTAACAAAGACATACACTGACACCAAGTAACAAAGACACACACTTACACCAAGTAACACAGACATACACTGACACCAAGGAACAACGACATTCAATTACATCAAGTAACCAAGACGCACACTTACACCAAGTAACACAGACATACACTGACACCAAGTAACAAAGACATACACTTACACCAAGTAACACAGACATACACTGACACCAAGGAACAACGACATTCAATTACATCAAGTAACCAAGACGCACACTTACACCAAGTAACACAGACATACACTGACACCAAGTAACAAAGACTTACACTGATACCCAGTAACACAGACACACACAGGGCGGCACATTGGCACAGTGGTTATCAGCCTCACAGCTCCAGGGACCCGGGCTCGATTCTGGGTACTACCTGTGCGGAGTTTGCAAGTTCTCCCTGTGTCTGCGTGAGTTTCCTCCGGGTGCTCCGGTTTCCTCCCACATGCCAAAGACTTGCAGGTTGATAGGTTAATTGGCCATTACAAATTGACCCTAGTATAGGCAGGTGGTAGGGAAATATATAGGGACAGGTGGGGATGAGATAGGAATACGGGATTAGTGTAGGATTAGTATAAATGTGTGGTTGATGGTTGGCACAGACTCGGTTGGCCGAAGGGCCTGTTTCAGTGCTGTATCACTAAACTAAATACTGACACCCAGCAACACAAACAAACACACACTGACACCCAGTAACATAGAGAAACACTGATACACAGTAACAAAGACATAAACTGACAAACAGACACACACTGTCACCAAGTAACAAAGACATACACTGACACCCAGTAACAAAGACATACACTGACACCGAGTCACAAAGACATACACTGACACCAAGTATCAAAGACATAAATTACACCAAGTAACAAAGACATGCACTGACACCAAGTAACACATACATACACTGACAACAAGTATCAAAGACAGACAATTACACCAAGTAACAAAGACATACACTTACACCAAGTATTTTGACATACACTGACACCAAGTAAGAAAGACATACACTGATACCCAGTAACACAGACACACACTTACACCAGTAACACAGACATACAATGACACCAAGTCACAAAGACACGCACTGACACCCAGTAACAAAGACATGCACTGACACCAAGTCACAAAGACATACACTGATACCCAGTAACACAGACACACTCTTACACCAAGTAACACAGACATACACTGATACCCAGTAACGCAGACACACACTTACACCAAGTAACACAGACATACACTGACACCAAGTAACAAAGACATACACTAGTACCCAGTAACACAGACACACACTTACACCAAGTAACAAAGACATACACTGACACCAAGTCACAAAGACACACACTGACACCCAGTAACAAGCCATACACTGACACCAAATATTTTGACATCCACTGACACCAAGTAACAATGACAAACACTGATACCCAGTAACACAGACACACACTTACACCAAGTAACAAAGACATACACTGACACAAAGTCACAAAGACATACACTGATACCCAGTAACACAGACACACACTTGCACCAAGTAACACAGACATACACTGACACCAAGTAACAAAGACGCACACTTACACCAAGTAACACAGACATACACTGACACCAAGTAACAAAGACTTACACTGATACCCAGTAACACAGACACACACAGGGCGGCACATTGGCACAGTGGTTATCAGCCTCGCAGCTCCAGGGACCCGGGCTCGATTCTGGGTACTACCTGTGCGGAGTTTGCAAGTTCTCCCTGTGTCTGCGTGAGTTTCCTCCGGGTGCTCCGGTTTCCTCCCACATGCCAAAGACTTGCAGGTTGATAGGTTAATTGGCCATTATAAATTGACCCGAGCATCGGCAGGTGGGAGGGAAATATATCGGGACAGGTGGGGATGTGATAGGAATACGGGATTAGTGCAGGATTAGAGTAAATGTGTGGTTGATGGTCGGCACAGACTCGGTTGGCCGAAGGGCCTGTTTCAGTGCTGTATCACTAAACTAAGCACTGACACCCAGCAACACAAAAAAACAAACACTGACACCCAGGAACATAGAGAAGCACTGATACACAGTAACAAAGACATACACTGACACACAGACACACACTGTCACCAAGTAACAAAGACATACACTGACACCCAGTAACAAAGACATACACTGACACCGAGTCACAAAGACATACACTGACACCAAGTATCAAAGACATAAATTACACCAAGTAACAAAGACATACACTGACACCAAGTAACAAAGACATACACTGATACCCAGCAACACAGACACCCACTGACACCAAGTAACAAAGACATACACTGACACCAAGTAAAAAAGGCATACACTTACACCAAGTAACAAAGACACACACTTACACCAAGTAACACATACATACACTGACACCAAGTATCAAGGACAGACAATTACACCAAGTAACAAAGACATACACGTACACCAAGTATTTTGACATACACTGACACCAAGTAAGAAAGACATACACTGATACCCAGTAACACAGACACACACTTACACCAGTAACACAGACATACAATGACACCAAGTCACAAAGACACGCACTGACACCCAGTAACAAAGACATACAGTGACACCAAGTCACAAAGACATACACTGATACCCAGTAACACAGACACACTCTTACACCAAGTAACACAGACATACACTGATACCCAGTAACGCAGACACACACTTACACCAAGTAACACAGACATACACTGACACCAAGTAACAAAGACATACACTAGTACCCAGAAACACAGACACACACTTACACCAACTAACAAAGACATACACTGACACCAAGTCACAAAGACACACACTGACACCCAGTAACAAGCCATACACTGACACCAAATATTTTGACATCCACTGACACCAAGTAACAATGACATACACTGATACCCAGTAACACAGACACACACTTACACCAAGTAACAAAGACATACACTGACACCAAGTCACAAAGTCACACACTGACACCCAGTAACAAAGACATACACAGACACAAAGTCACAAAGACATACACTGATACCCAGTAACACAGACACACACTTGCACCAAGTAACACAGACATACACTGACATCAAGTAACAAAGACGTACACTGATACCCAGTAACACAGACAGACACTTCCACCAAGTAACAAAGAGAGACACTCATACCCAGTAACACAGACACACATTTACACCAAGTAACAAAGACATACAATGACACCAAGTAACAAAGACATAAACTGACACCCAGTTACACAGACACACACGGACACCAAGTAACACAGACACACACTGACACCCAGTAACACCGACACACTCTTACACCAAGTAACAAAGACATACACTGACACCAAGAAACAAAGACATACACTTACACCAAGTAACAAAGACATACACTGACACCAAGTAACAAAGACATACACTGATACCCAGTAACACAGACACACACTTACACCAAGTAACGAAGACATACACTGATACCCAGTAACACAGACACTCACTTACACCAAGTAACACAGACATACAATGACACCAAGTAAAAAAGACATACACTGATACCCAGTAACACAGACACACACTTACACCAAGTAACAAAGACAGACACTGATACCCAGTAACACAGACACACACTTACACCAAGTAACAAAGACATACACTGACACCAAGTAACAAAGACATAAACTGACACCCAGTAACACAGACACACACGGACACCCAATAACACAGACACACACTTACACCAAGTAACAAAGACATACATTGACACAAAGTAACAAAGACATACACTGATACCCAGTAACACAGACACACACTGACACCAAGTTACAAAGGCATACAATGACACCAAGTAACAAAGACATACACTGATACCCAGTAACACAGACACACACTGACACCAAGTAACAAAGACATACACTGACACCAAGTAACAAAGGCATACACTTACACCAAGTAACAAAGACACACACTTACACCAAGTAACACAGACATACACTAAAACAAAGTAACACAGACAAACACTTACACCAAGTATTTTGACATGCACTGACACCAAGTAAGAAAGACATACACTGATACCCAGTAACACAGACACACACTTACACCAGTAACACAGACATACAATGACACCAAGTCTCAAAGACACGCACTGACACCAAGTACCATAGACATACACTGACACCAAGTCACAAAGACATACATTGATACCCAGTAACACAGACACACTCTTACACCAAGTAACACAGACATACACTGATACCCAGTAACACAGACACACACTTACACTAAGTAACACAGACATACACTGACACCAAGTAACAAAGACATACACTAGTACCCAGTAACACAGACACACACTAACACCAAGTAACAAAGACATACACTGACACCAAGTCACAAAGACATACACTGACACCCAGTAACAAGCCATACACTGACACCAAATATTTTGACATCCACTGACACCAAGTAACAATGACATACAATGATACCCAGTAACACAGACATACACTGACACCAAGTAACAAAGACATAAACTGACACCCAGTAACACAGACACACACGGACACCAAGTAACACAGACACACACTGACACCCAGTAACACAGACACACACTTACACCAAGTAACAAAGACATACACTGACACGAAGTAACAAAGACATACACTTACACCAAGTAACAAAGACATACACTGACACCAAGTAACAAAGACATACACTGATACCCAGTAACACAGACACACACTTACACCAAGTAGCAAAGACATACACTGATACCCAGTAACACAGACACACACTTACACCAAGTAGCACAGACATACACTGACACCAAGCAACAAAGACATACACTGATACCCAGTAACACAGACACACACTTACACCAAGTAACAAAGACATAAACTGACACCCAGTAACACAGACACACAGGGACACCAAGAAACAAAGACACACACTTACACCAAGTAACACAGACACACACTGACACCCAATAACACAGACACACACTTACACCAAGTAACAAAGACATACACTGACACCAAGTAACAAAGACATACACTTACACCAAGTAACAAAGACATACACTGATACCCAGTAACACAGGCACACACTGTGGGGGGGGGGGGGGGGGGCGCGGGTGGCGGGGGGCACATTGGAGCAGTGGTTCGCACCGCAGCCTCACAGCTCCAGGGACCCGGGTTCGATTCTGGCCACTGCCTGCGCGGCGTTTGCAAGTTCTCCCTGTGTCTGCGTGAGTTTCCTCCGGGTGCTCCGGTTTCCTCCCACATGCCAAAGACTTGCAGGTTGATCGGTTAATTGGCCATCATAAATTGCCCCTGGTATAGGTAGGTGGTAGGGAAATATATAGGGACAGGTGGGGATGTGATAGAAATACGGGATTAGTGTAGGAATAGTATAAATGTTTGGTTGATGGTTGGCACAGACTCGGTGGGCCGAAAGGCCTGTTTAAGTGGTGTATCTCAAAACTAAACTAAATACTGACACCTAGTGTCACAGACACACACTGACAGCCAGTAACACAAACAAACACAGACTGACACCCAGGAACACAGAGAACCACTGATAAACAGTAACAAAGACACACACTGACACCCAGTAACAAAGACATACACTGACACCAAGTAACAAAGACATACATTGATACTAAGTCACAAAGACATACACTGATACCCAGTAACACAGACACACACTGACACCAAGGAACAAAGACATACACTGACACCAAGTAACAAAGGCATCCACTTACACCAAGTAACAAAGACACACACTTGCACCAAGTAACACAGACATACACTGACACAAAGTAACAAAGACAGACAATTACACCAAGTAACAAAGACATACACTTACATCAAGTATTTTGATATACACTGACACCAAGTAACAAAGACATACACTGATACCCAGCAACACAGACACACACTTACACCCAGTAACATAGACACGCACTTACACCAAGTAACAAAGACATACACTGAAACCCAGTAACACAGACACACACGGACACCAAGTAACACAGACACACACTGACACCAAGTAACACAGACACACACTTACACCAAGTAACAAAGACATACACTGACACCAAGTAACAAAGACATACACTTACACCAAGTAACAAAGACATACACTGACACCAAGTAACAAAGACATACACTGATACCCAGTAACACAGACACACACTTACACCAAGTATCAAAGACAGACGCTGATACCCAGTAACACAGACACACACTTACACCATGTAACACAGACATACACTGACGCCAGGTAACAAAGACATACACTGACTCCAAGTAACAAACGCATACACTTACACCAAGTAACAAAGACACACACTTACACCAAGTAACACAGACATACACTGACACCAAGTAACAAAGACAGACAATTACACCAAGTAACAAAGACATACACTTACACCAAGTATTTTGACATACACTGACACCAAGTAACAAAGACATACACTGATACCCAGTAACACAGACACACACTTACACCCAGTAACAAAGACATACACTGAAACCCAGTAACACAGACACACACGGACACCAAGTAACACAGACACACACTGACACCCAGTAACACAGACATACACTGACACCAAGTAACAAAGACATACACTGACTCCAAGTAACAAAGACACACACTTACACAAAGTAACAAAGACATACACTGATACCCAGTAACACAGACACACACTTACACCAAGTAACAAATACATACACAGATACCCAGTAACACAGACACACACTTACACCATGTAACACAGACATGCACTGACACCAGGTAACAAAGACAGACAATTACAGCAAGTAACAAAGACATACACTTACACCAAGTATTTTGACATACACTGACACCAAGTAACAAAGACATACACTGATACCCAGTAACACAGACACACACTGACACCTAGTCACAAAGACATACGCTTCCACCAAGTAACAAAGACACACACTTACACCAAGTAACACAGACATACACTGACACCAGGTAACAAAGACAGACAATTACACCAAGTAACAAAGACATACACTTACACCAAGTATTTTGACATACACTGACACCAAGTAACAAAGACATACACTGATACCCAGTAACACAGACAAACACTTACACCAAGTAACAAAGACATACACTGACACAAAGTCACAAAGACACACACTGACACCCAGTAACAAAGACATACACTTACACCAAGTAACAATGACATACACTGATTCCCAGTAACACAGACTCACATTTACACCATGTAACACAGACATACAATGGCACCAAGTAACAAAGACATACACTGATACCCAGTAACACAGACACACACTTACACCAAGTAACAAAGACAGACACTGATACCCAGTAACACAGACACGCACTTACACCATGTTACAAAGACATACACTGACACCAGGTAACAAAGACATTCACTGACACCCAGTAACACAGACACACACGGACAGCAAGTAACACAGACACACACTGACACCCAGTAACACAGACACACACTTACACCAAGTAACAAAGACAGACACTGACACCAACTAACAAAGACATACACTTACACCAAGTAACAAAGACATACACTGACACCAAGTAACAAAGACATACACTGATATCCAGTAACACAGACACACACTTACACCAAGTAACAAAGACATACACTGATACCCAGTAGCACAGACACACACTTACACCATGTAACACAGACATACACTGACACCAAGTAACAAAGACATACACTGACACCAAGTAACAAAGACTTACACTTACACCAAGTAACAAAGACATACACTGACACCAAGTAACAAAGACATACACTGATACCCAGCAACACAGACACACACTTACACCAAGTAACAAAGACATACACTGATTCCCAGTAACACAGACACACATTTACACCATGTAACACAGACATACGCTTGCACCAAGTAAATAAGACACACACTTACACCAAGTAACACAGACATACGCTGACACCAGGTAACAAAGACAGACAATTAAACCAAGTAACAAAGACATACACTTCCACCAAGTATTTTGACGTACACTTACACCAAGTAACACAGACATACACTGATACCCAGTAACACAGACATACACTTACACCAAGTAACAAAGAAATAAACTGACACCAAGTCACAAAGACAAACACTGACACCCAGTAACAAATACATACACTGATACACAGTAACACAGACATACACTGACACCAAGTAACAAAGACATACACTTACACCAAGTAACAATGACATACGCTTGCACCAAGTAATAAAGACACACACTTACACCAAGTAACAAAGACATACACTGACACCAGGTAACAAAGACAGACAATTACACCAAGTAACAAAGACATACAATTACACCAAGTATTTTGACATACACTGACACCAAGTAACAAAGACATACACTGACACGAAGTCACAAAGACACACACTGACACCCAGTAACAAAGACATACACTGACAGCAAGACACAAAGACATACACTTACACCAAGTAACAATGACATACGCTTGCACCAAGTAACAAAGACACACACTGACACCAAGTAACAAAGATAGACACTGATACCCAGTAACACAGAAACGCACTTACACCATCTAACAAAGACATACACTGACACCCAGTAACACAGACACACACGGACACCAAGTAACACAGACACACACTGACACCCAGTAACACAGACACACACTTACACCAAGTAACAAAGACATACACTGACACCAAGTAACAAAGACATACACTTACACCAAGCAACAAAGACATACACTGACACCAAGTAACAAAGACATACACTGATACCCAGTAACACAGACACACACTTACACCAAGTAACAAAGACATTCACTGATACCCAGTAACACAGACACACACTTACACCATGTAACACAGACATACACTGACACCAAGTAACAAAGACATACACTGATACCCAGTAACACAGACACACACTTACACCAAGTAACAAAGACATACCCTGATACCCAGTAACACAGACACACACTTACACCATGTAACACAGACATACGCTTACACCAAGTAACAAAGACACACACTGATACCAAGTCACAAAGACACACACTGACACCCAGTAACAAAGACATACAAGGACACCAAGTCACAAAGACATACACTGATACCCAGTAACACAGTCACACAGTTACAACAAGTAACACAGACATACACTGACACCAGGTAACAAAGACATTCACACTGACACCCAGTAACACAGACACACACGGACACCAAGTAACACAGACACACACTGACACCCAGTAACACAGACACACACTTACACCAAGTAACAAAGACATACACTGACACCAAGAAACAAAGACATACACTTACACCAAGTAACAAAGACATACACTGACACCAAGTAACAAAGACATACACTGAAACCCAGTAACACAGAAACACACTTACACCAAGTAACAAACACATACATTGATACCCAGTAACACAGAAACACACTTACACCATGTAACACAGACATACACTGACACCAAGTAACAAAGACATACACTTTCACCAAGTAACAAAGACATACACTGACACCCAGTAACAAAGACATACACTGATACCCAGTAACACAGACACACACTTACACCAAGTAACAAAGACATACCCTGATACCCAGTAACACAGACACACACGTACACCATGTAACAAAGACAAACGCTTACACTAAGGAGCAAAGACACACACTTACACCAAGTAACACAGACATACACTGACACCAGGTAACAAAGACAGACAATTACAGCAAGTAACAAAGACATACACTTACACCAAGTATTTTGACATACACTGACACCAAGTAACAAAGACATACACTGATACCCAGTAACACAGACATACACTTACACCATGGAACACAGACATACGCTTACACTAAGTAACAAAGACACACACTGACACCCAGTAACAAAGACATACACTGACACCAAGTCACAAAGACATACACTGATACCCAGTAACACAGTCACACAGTTACAACAAGTAACACAGACATACACTGACACCAAGTAACAAAGACATACCCTGATACCCAGTAACACAGACACACACTTACACCATGTAACACAGACATACGCTTACACTAAGTAACAAAGACACACACTGACACCAAGTCACAAAGACACACACTGACACCCAGTAACAAAGACATACACAGACACCAAGTCACAAAGACATACACTGATACCCAGTAACACAGTCACACAGTTACAACAAGTAACACAGACACACACTTACACCAAGTAACAAAGATAGACACTGATACCAAGAAACAAAGACATACACTTACACCAAGTAACAAAGACATACACTGATACCCAGTAACACAGAAACACACTCACACCAAGTAACAAAGACACACACTTACACCAAGTAACACAGACATACACTGATACCAAGTAACAAAGACATACACTGTTACCCAGTAACACAGACACACACTTACACCAAGTAACAAAGACATACTCTGATACCCAGTAACACAGACACACACCGGGCGGCACATTGGCACAGTGGTCAGCAGCCTCACAGCTCCAGGAACCCGGGCTCGATTCTGGGTACTGCCTGTGCGGAGTTTGCAAGTTCTCCCTGTGTCTGCGTGAGTTTCCTCCGGGTGCTCCGGTTTCCTCCCACATGCCAAAGACTTGCAGGTTGATAGGTTAATTGGCCATTATAAATTGACCCGAGTATAGGTAGGTGGTTGGGAAATATATAGGGACAGGTGGGGATGTGATAGGAATACGGGATTAGTGTAGGATTAGTATAAATGGCTCTCTAGCAGAGCAAGACTACACCTTCTTCTGGCAGGGCAGGGCTCCTGAAGAACCAAGACAGCATGGAGTGGGCTTCGCCATCAGAAACTCCTTGCTCAGCATGATAGAGCCTCCCTCAAATGGCTCGGAACGCATACTGTCCATCCGACTGCTCACCACCTCTGGTCCAGTACACCTACTCAGCATCTATGCTCCAACACTCTGTTCCGCACCTGAAGCTAAAGACCAGTTCTATGAACAACTCCATAACATCATTAGCAGCATCCCCAACACCGAACACCTATTCCTGCTGGGGGACTTTAATGCCAGGGTTGGGGCCGACCATGACTCTTGGCCCTCCTGCCTTAGGCGCTATGGCGTTGGAAGGATGAATGAGAACGGGCAGAGACTGCTTGAGTTGTGTACCTATCATAACCTCTGCATCACCAACTCGTTCTTTCACACTAAACCCTGTCACCAGGTTTCATGGAGGCACCCAAGATCACGTCGTTGGCACCAGCTCGACCTCATTGTCACAAGGCGAGCCACCTTAAACAGTGTTCAAATCACACGCAGCTTCCACAGTGCGGACTGCGACACCGACCACTCCCTGGTGTGCAGCAAGGTTAGACTCAGACCAAAGAGGTTGCATCATTCCAAGCAGAAGGGCCACCCGCGCATCAACACGAGCAGAATTTCTCACCCACAGCTGTTACAAAAATTTCTAAATTCACTTGTAACAGCTCTTCAAAACACTCCCACAGGGGATACTGAGACCAAGTGGGCCCACATCAGAGACGCCATCTATGAGTCAGCTTTGACCACCTACGGCAAAAGTGCGAAGAGAAATGCAGACTGGTTTCAATCTCATAATGAAGAGCTGGAACCTGTCATAGCCGCTAAGCGCATTGCACTTTTGAACTACAAGAAAGCCCCCAGCGATTTAACATCCGCAGCACTTAAATCAGCCAGAAGTACTGCACAAAGAACAGCTAGGCGTTGCACAAACGACTACTGGTAACACCTATGCAGTCATATTCAGCTGGCCTCAGACACCGGAAACATCAGAGGAATGTATGATGGCATGAAGAGAGCTCTTGGGCCAACCATCAAGAAGATCACCCCCCTCAAATCTAAATCGGGGGACATAATCACTGACCAACGCAAACAGATGGACCGCTGGGTTGAGCACTACCTAGAACTGTACTCCAGGGAGAATGCTGTCACTGAGACTGCCCTCAATGCAGCCCAGCCTCTACCAGTCATGGATGAGCTGGACATACAGCCAACCAAATCGGAACTCAGTGATGCCATTGATTCCCTAGCCAGCGGAAAAGCCCCTGGGAAGGACAGCATTACCCCTGAAATAATCAAGAGTGCCAAGCCTGCTATACTCTCAGCACTACATGAACTGCTATGCCTGTGCTGGGACGAGGGAGCAGTACCCCAGGACATGCGCGATGCCAACATCATCACCCTCTATAAAAACAAAGGTGACCGCGGTGACGGCAACAACTACCGTGGAATCTCCCTGCTCAGCATAGTGGGGAAAGTCTTTGCTCGAGTCGCTCTGAACAGGCTCCAGAAGCTGGCCGAGCGCGTCTACCCTGAGGCACAGTGTGGCTTTCGTGCAGAGAGATCGACTATTGACATGCTGTTCTCCCTTCGTCAGATACAGGAGAAATGCCGTGAACAACAGATGCCCCTCTACATTGCTTTCATTGATCTCACCAAAGCCTTTGACCTCGTCAGCAGACGTGGTCTCTTCAGACTACTAGAAAAGATCGGATGTCCACCAAAGCTACTAAGTATCATCACCTCATTCTATGACAATATGAAAGGCACAATTCAACATGGTGGCTCCTCATCAGAGCCCTTTCCTATCCTGAGTGGTGTGAAACAGGGCTGTGTTCTCGCACCCACACTTTTTGGGATTTTCTTCTCCCTGCTGCTTTCACATGCGTTCAAATCCTCTGAAGAAGGAATTTTCCTCCACACAAGATCAGGGGGCAGGTTGTTCAACCTTGCCCGTCTAAGAGCGAAGTCCAAAGTACGGAAAGTCCTCATCAGAGAACTCCTCTTTGCTGACGATGCTGCTTTAACATCTCACACTGAAGAATGCCTGCAGAGTCTCATCGACAGGTTTGCGTCTGCCTGCAATGAATTTGGCCTAACCATCAGCCTCAAGAAAACGAACATCATGGGGCAGGATGTCAGAAATGCTCCATCCATCAATATTGGCGACCACGCTCTGGAAGTGGTTCAAGAGTTCACCTACCTAGGCTCAACTATCACCAGTAACCTGTCTCTAGATGCAGAAATCAACAAGCGCATGGGTAAGGCTTCCACTGCTATGTCCAGACTGGCCAAGAGAGTGTGGGAAAATGGCGTACTGACACGGAACACAAAAGTCCGAGTGTATCAGGCCTGTGTCCTCAGTACCTTGCTCTACGGCAGCGAGGCCTGGACAACGTATGCCAGCCAAGAGCGACGTCTCAATTAATTCCATCTTCGCTGCCTTCGGAGAATACTTGGTATCAGGTGGCAGGACTATATCTCCAACACAGAAGTCCTTGAAGCGGCCAACATCCCCAGCTTATACACACTACTGAGTCAGCGGCGCTTGAGATGGCTTGGCCATGTGAGCCGCATGGAAGATGGCAGGATCCCCAAAGACACATTGTACAGTGAGCTCGCCACTGGTATCAGACCCACCGGCCGTCCATGTCTCCGTTATAAAGACGTCTGCAAACGCGACATGAAATCGTGTGACATTGATCACAAGTCGTGGGAGTCAGTTGCCAGCATTCGCCAGAGCTGGCGGGCAGCCATAAAGACAGGGCTAAATTGTGGCGAGTCGAAGAGACTTAGTAGTTGGCAGGAAAAAAGACAGAGGCGCAAGGGGAGAGCCAACTGTGCAACAGCCCCAACAAACAAATTTCTCTGCAGCACCTGTGGAAGAGCCTGTCACTCCAGAATTGGCCTTTATAGCCACTCCAGCCGCTGCTTCACAAACCACTGACCACCTCCAGGCGCGTATCCATTGTCTCTCGAGATAAGGAGGCCCAAAAAGAAAAAAGAAAGTATAAATGGGTGGTTGATGGTCGGCACAGACTCGGTTGGCCGAAGGGCCTGTTTCAGTGCTGTATCACTAAACTAAATACTGACACCCAGTAACACAAATAAACACACACAGACGCCGAGTAACATAGAGTAACACTGATACACAGTAACAAAGACATACACTGACACACAGGCACACACTGTCACCAAGTAACAAAGACATACACTGACACCCAGTAACAAAGACATATACTGACACCGAGTAACACAGAAACACACTTACACCAAGTAACACAGACATACACTGACACCAAGTAACAAAGACATACACTTACACCAAGTAACAAAGACATACACTGACACCCAGTAACAAAGACATACACTGATACCCAGTAACACAGACACACACTTACACCAAGTAACAAAGACATACGCTGATACCAAGTAACAAAGACATACACTTACACCAAGTAACAAAGACATACACTGACAACAAGTAACAAAGACATACACTGATACCCAGTAACACAGAAACACACTTACACCAAGTAACACAGACATACACTGACACCAAGTAACAAAGACATACACTTACACCAAGTAACAAAGACATACACTGACACCAAGTAACAAAGACATACACTGATACCCAGTAACACAGAAACACACTTACACCAAGTAACACAGACATACACTGACACCAAGTAACAAAGACATACACTTACACCAAGTAACAAAGACATACACTGACACCCAGTAACAAAGACATACACTGATACCCAGTAACACAGACACACACTTACACCAAGTAACAAAGACATACACTGATACCCAGTAACACAGACACACACTTACACCATGTAACAAAGACATACGCTTACACTAAGGAGCAAAGACACACACTTACACCAAGTAACACAGACATACACTGACACCAGGTAACAAAGACAGACAAGTACAGCAAGTAACAAAGACATACACTTACACCAAGTATTTTGACATACACTGACACCAAGTAACAAAGACATACACTGATACCCAGTAACACAGACAGACACTTACACCATGCAACACAGACATACGCTTACACGAAGTAACAAAGACACACACTGACACCAAGTCACAAAGACACACACTGACACCCAGTAACAAAGACATACACTGACACCAAGTCACAAAGACATACACTGATACCCAGTAACACAGTCACACAGTTACAACAAGTAACACAGACATACACTGACACCAAGTAACAAAGACATACCCTGATACCCAGTAACACAGACACACACTTACACCATGTAACACAGACATACGCTTACACTAAGTAACAAAGACACACACTGACACCAAGTCACAAAGACACACACTGACACCCAGTAACAAAGACATACACAGACACCAAGTAACAAAGACATACACTGATACCCAGTAACACAGACACACACTTACACCAAGTAACAAAGATAGACACTGATACCCAGTAACACAGAAACGCACTTACACCATGTAACAAAGACATACACTGACACCAGGTAACAAAGACAATCACACTGACACCCAGTAACACAGACACACACGGACACCAAGTAACACAGACACACACTGACACCCAGTAACACAGACACACAGTTACACCAAGTAACAAAGACATACACTGACACCAAGAAACAAAGACATACACTTACACCAATTAACAAAGACATACACTGACACCAAGTAACAATGACATACACTGATACCCAGTAACACAGAAACACACTCACACCAAGGAACAAAGGCATGCAATTACACCAAGTAACAAAGACACACACTTACACCAAGTAACACAGACATACACTTACACCAAGTAACAAAGACATGCACTGTTACCCAGTAACACAGACACACACTTACACCAAGTAACAAAGACATACACTGATACCCAGCAACACAGACACACACTGGGCGGCACATTGGCACAGTGGTTAGCAGCCTCACAGCTCCAGGAACCCGGTCTCGATTCTGGGTACTGCCTGTGCGGAGTTTGCAAGTTCACCCTGTGTCTGCGTGAGTTTCCTCCGGGTGCTCCGGTTTCCTCCCACATGCCAAAGACTTGCAGGTTGATAGGTTAATTGGCCATTAATAATTGACCCGAGTACAGGTAGGTGGTTGGGAAATATATAGGGACAGGTGGGGATGTGATTGGAATAATTGATCAGTGTAGGATTAGTATAAACGGGTGGTTGATGGTCGGCACAGACTCGGTTGGCCGAAGGGCCTGTTTCAGTGCTGTATCACTAAACTAAATACTGACACCCAGTAACACAAATAAACACACACAGACACCGAGTAACAGAGAGTAACACTGATACACAGTAACAAAGACATACACTGACACACAGGCACACACTGTCACCAAGTAACAAAGACATACACTGACACCCAGTAACAAAGACATATACTGACACCGAGTCACAAAGACATACACTGATAACCAGGAACACAGACAGTCACTTACCCCAAGTAACAACGACATACACTGACACCAAGTAACAAAGACATACACTTACACCAAGTAACAAAGACATACACTGACACCAAGTAACAAAGACATACACTGATACCCAGTAACACAGACACACACTGACTCCAAGTAATAACGACATACACTGACACCAAGTAACAAAGACATACACTTACACCAAGTAACAAAGACATACACTTACACCAAGTAACAAAGACATACACTGACAACAAGTAACAAAGACATACACTGATAACCAGTAACACAGGCACACACTGGGGGGCGTGGGCGTGGGGGCACATTGGCGCAGTGGTTCGCACCGCAGCCTCACAGCTCCAGGGACCCGGGTTCGAATCTGGGCACTGCCTGTGCGGAGTTTGCAAGTTCTCCCTGTGTCTGCGTGAGTTTCCTCCGTGTGCTCCGGTTTCCTCCCACATGCCAAAGACTTGCAGGTTGATAGGTTAATTGGCCATCATAAATTGCCCCTAGTATAGGTAGGTGGTAGGGAAATGTATAGGGACCGGTGGGGATGTGATAGAAATACGGGAATAGTGTAGTTTGGTTGATGGTCGGCACAGACTCGGTGGGCCGAAGGGCCTGTTTAAGTGGTGTATCTCAAAACTAAACTAAATACTGACACCTAGTGTCACAGACACACACTGACAGCCAGTAACACAAACAAACACACACTGACACCCAGTAACACAGCGAACCACTGATACCCAGTAACAAAGACATACACTGACACCAAGTAACAAAGACATACATTGAAACCAAGTCACAAAGACATACACTGATACCCAGTAACACAGACACACACTGACATCAAGTAACAAAGACATACACTGACACCAAGTAACAAAGACACACACTTACACCAAGTAACACAGACATTCACTGACACCAAGTAACAAAGACAGACAATTACACCAAGTAACAAAGACATACACTTACACCAAGTATTTTGACATAAACTGACACCAAGTAACAAAGACATACACTGATACCCAGTAACACAGACACACACTTACACCCAGTAACACAGACACACACTTACACCAAGTAACAAAGATATACACTGACACCAATAACAAAGACATACACTTACACCAAGTAACAAAGACATACAATGACACCAAGTCACAAAGACATACATTGATACCCAGTAACACAGACACACACTTACACCATGTAACAAAGACATACACTGACACCAGGTAACAAAGACATACACTGACACACAAAATCACAGACACACACGGACACCAAGTAACACAGACACACACTGACACCCAGTAACACAGACACACACTTACACTAAGTAACAAAGACATACACTGACACCAAGTAACAAAGACATACACTTACACCAAGTAACAAAGACATACACTGATACCCAGTAACACCGACACACACCTACACCATGTAACACAGACATACACTGACACCAAGTAACAAACACATACACTGACACCAAGTAACAAAGACATACACTGATACCCAGTAACACAGACACACACTTACACCAAATAACAAAGACAGACACTGATACCCAGTAACACAGACACACACTTACACCAATTAACAAAGACATACACTAACACCCAGTAACAAAGACATACACGGACACCCAGTAACACAGACACTCACGGACACCAAGTAACACAAACATACACTGACACCAAGTAACAAAGACATACACTGATACCCAGTAACACAGGCACACACTTACACCAAGAAACACAGACATACACTCACACCAAGTTACAAAGACATACACTGATACCCAGTAACACAGACACACACTTACACCAAGTAACAAAGACATACACTGATACCAAGTCACAAAGACACAAACTGACTCCCAGTAACAAAGACATACACTGACACCAAGTCACAAAGACATACAATGATACCCAGTAACACAGACACACACTTACACCAAGTAAGACAGACATACACTGACACCAAGTAACAAGGATATACACTGATACCCAGTAACACAGTCACACACTTACACCAATTAACAAAGACATACACTGACACCCAGTATCAAAGACATACACTGACACCCAGTAACACAGACACATACGGACACCAAGTAACAAAGACACACACTTACACCAAGTAGCACAGATACACACTGACACCCAGTAACACAGACACACACTTACACCAAGTAACATAGACATACACTGATACCCAGTAACAAAGGCACACACTTACACCAAGTAACACAGACATACACTGACACCAAGTAACAAAGACATACACTGACACCAAGTAACAAAGACATACACTTACTCCAAGTAACAAAGACACGCACTTACACCAAGTAACACAGGCATACACTGACACCAGGTAACAAAGACAGACAATTACACCAAGTAACAAAGTCACACACTTACACCAAGTATTTTGACATACACTGACACCAAGTAACAAATACATACACTGATACCCAATAACACAGACACACACTTACACCAAGTCACAAAGACATACGCTGACACCAAGTCACAAAGACACACACTTACACCAAGTAACACAGACATACACAGACACCCAGTAACAAAGACAGACACTGACACCCAGTATCAAAGACACACACTGACACCAAGTAACAAAGAATACACTGACACCCAGTAACAAAGACACACACTGACACCAAGTTACAAAGACATACACTGATACCAAGTTACACAGACACACACTTACACCAAGTAACACAGACATACACAGACACCCAGTAACAAAGACAGACACTGATACCCAGTAACACAGACACACACTTGCACCAAGTAACAAAGACATACAGTGACACCCAGAAACACAGATACACACTGACACCCAGTAACACAGAGAAACACTGACACCAAGTAACAAAGACAGACACTGACACCAAGTAACAAAGACATACACTGATACCCAGTAACACAGACACACACTTACACCAAGTCACAAAGACATACGCTGACACCAAGTCACAAAGACACACACTGACACCCAGAAACAAAGACATACACTGACACCAGGTCACAAAGACATACACTGATACCCAGTAACAAAGACACACAATTACATCAAGTAAGACAGACATACACTGACACCAAGCAACAAAGATATACACTGATACCCAAGAACACAGAGACACACTTACACCAAGTAACAAAGACAGACACAGATACTCAGTAACATAGACACACACTGACACCAAGTAACAAAGAATACACTGACACCCAGTAACAAAGACACACAATGACACCAAGTTACAAAGACATACACTGATACCAAGTTACACAGACACACACTTACACCAAGGAACACAGACATACACAGACACCCAGTAACAAAGACAGACACTGATACCCAGTAACACAGACACACACTTGCACCAAGTAACAAAGACATACAGTGACACCCAGGAACACAGATACACACTGACACCCAGTAACACAGAGAAACACTGACACCAAGTAACAAAGACAGACACTGACACCAAGTAACAAAGACATACACTGATACCCAGTAAAACAGACTCACACTTACACCAAGTAACAAAGACATACACTGATACCCAGTAACAAGACACACACTTACACCAAGTAACAAAGACATACACTGACACAAAGTAACTAAGATAAACACTTACAACAAGTAACAAAGACATGCACTGACACCAAGTAACAAGGACATACACTGATACATAGTAACACAGACACACACGTACACCAAGTAACAAAGACATACACTGATACCCAATAACACAGACAAACACTTACACCAACTAACACAGACATACACTGACACAAAGTAACAAAGAGATACACTGACACCCAGTAACAAAGACATACACTGACACCCAGTAACAAAGACACGCACTGACACCACGCATCAAAGACACACACTGACACCAAGTAACAAAGACATACACTGATACCCAGTAAAACAGACAAACACTTACACCAAGTAACAAAGACATACACTGACACCAAGTAACAAAGAGATACACTTACACCTAGTAACAAAGACGTACACTGACACCAAGTAACAAAGACATACATTGATACCCAGTAACACATACACCCACTTACACCAAGTAACAAAGGCATACACTGATACCCAGTAACACTGACACACTTACACCAAGTATCACAGACATACACAGACACCAACTAACAAAGACATACACTGATACCCAGTAACAAAGACAACACTGACGCCAAGTAACAAAGACATAAACTTACACCAAATAACACAGACATACACTGACACCAAGAAACAAAGACATACACTGACACCAACTAACAAATACACACACTTACACCAGGTAACACAGACATACACTGACACCAAGTAACAAAGACATGCACTTACACCAAGTAAGAAAGACACACACTTACACCAAGTAACACAGACCTACACTGCCACCAAGTAACAAAGACATACACTGATACCCAGCAACACAGACGCACTCTTACACCAAGTAAAAAACACAGACACTGATACCCTGTAACACAGACACACACTTACACCAAGTATCAAAGACATAAACTGACACCAAGTAACCAAGACATACACTTACACCAAGTAACAAAGACATACACTGACACCAAGTAACAAAGACATACACTGATACCAAGTAACTAAGACATACACTTACACCAAGTAACACAGACATGCACTTACAACAAGTAACAAAGACATACACTGACACCAAGTAACAAAGACATACACTTGTACCCAGTAACACAGACACACACTTACACCAAGTTACAAAGACAGACACTGATTCCCAGTAACACAGACACACACTTACACCAAGTCACAAAGACACACACTGACACCCAGTAACAAAGACAGACACTGATACCCAGTAACGCAGACACACACTTACAGCAAGTAAATGGGTGGTTGATGGTCGGCAAACAATCCGTGTGCCGAAGGGCCTGTTTCAGTGCTGTATCTCTAAACTAAACTAAATACTGACACCTAGTGTCACAGACACACACTGACACCCAGTAACACAAACAAACACACACTGACAACCAGTAACACAGAGAACCACTGATACACAGTAACAAAGACATACACTGACACCAAGTAACACAGACACACACTGACACCCAGTAACAAAGACATACACTGAGACCAAGTCACAAAGACATGCACTGATAGCCAGTAACACAGACACACAATGACACCAAGTTACAAAGAGAAACACTGACACCAAGTAACAAATGCGTACACTTACACCAAGTAACAAAGACATACACTGACACCAAGTAACAAAGACAGACAATTACACCAAGTAACAAAGTCATACACTTACACCAAGTAACAAAGACATACACTGACGCCAGGTAACAAAGACATACATTGATACCCAGTAACACAGACACACACTTACACCATGTAACAAAGACATACACTTACACCAAGTAACAAAGACATACACTGACACCAAGTAACAAAGACAGACACTGATACCCAGTAACACAGACACAAACTTACACCAAGTAACACAGACATACATTGATACCAAGTCACAAAGACATACACTGATACCCAGTAACACAGACACACACTTACACCAAGTAACAAAGACATACAGTGACACCAAGTATTTTGACATACACTGACACCAAGTAACAAAGACATACACTGATACCCAGTAACACAGACATACACTTACACCAAGTAACAAAGACATACACTGACACCAAGTAACAAAGACATAAACTGACACCCAGTAACACAGACACACACGGACACCAAGTAACAAAGACACACACTTACACCAAGTAACACAGACATACACTGACACCAAGTAACAAAGACAGACAATTACACCAAGTAACAAAGTCATACACTTACACCAAGTATTTTGACATAAACTGACACCAAGTAACAAAGTCATACACTTACACCAAGTAACAAAGACATACACTGACGCCAGGTAACAAAGACATACATTGATACCCAGTAACACAGACACACACTTACACCATGTAACAAAGACATACACTTACACCAAGTAACAAAGACATACACTGACACCAAGTAACAAAGACAGACACTGATACCCAGTAACACAGACACAAACTTACACCAAGTAACACAGACATACATTGATACCAAGTCACAAAGACATACACTGATACCCAGTAACACAGACACACACTTACACCAAGTAACAAAGACATACAGTGACACCAAGTATTTTGACATACACTGACACCAAGTAACAAAGACATACACTGATACCCAGTAACACAGACATACACTTACACCAAGTAACAAAGACATACACTGACACCAAGTAACAAAGACATAAACTGACACCCAGTAACACAGACACACACGGACACCAAGTAACAAAGACACACACTTACACCAAGTAACACAGACATACACTGACACCAAGTAACAAAGACAGACAATTACACCAAGTATTTTGACATAAACTGACACCAAGGAACAAAGACACACACTGATACCCAGTAACACAGACACACACTTACACCCAGTAACACAGACACACACTTACACCAAGTAACAAAGACATACACTGACACCAAGTAACAAAGTCATACACTTACACCAAGTAACAAAGACATACACTGACGCCAGGTAACAAAGTCATACATTGATACCCGGTAACACAGACACACACTTACACCATGTAACAAAGACATACACTGACACCAGGTAACAAAGACATACACTGACACCCAAAATCACAGACACACACGGACACCAAGTAACACAGACACACACTGACACGCAGTAACACAGACACACACTTACACCAAGTAGCAAAGACATACACTGACACCAAGTAACAAAGACATACACTTACACCAAGTAACAAAGCCATACACTGATACCCAGTAACACCGACACACACTTACACCATGTAACAAAGACATACACTGACACCAGGTAACAAAGACATACACTGACACCCAAAATCACAGACACACACGGACACCAAGTAACACAGACACACACTGACACCCAGTAACACAGACACACACTTACCCCAAGTAACAAAGACATACACTGACACCAAGTAACAAAGACATACACTTACACCAAGTAACAAAGACAAACACTGATACCCAGTAACACCGACACACACTTACACCATGTAACACAGACATACACTGACACCAAGTAACAAAGACATACACTGACACCAAGTAACAAAGACATACACTTACACCAAGTAACAAAGACATACACTGACACCAAGTAACAAAGACATACACTGATACCCAGAAACACAGACACAGACTTACACCAAGTAACAAAGACATACACTGATACCCAGAGACACAGAGACACACTTACACCAAGTAACAAAGAATACACTGACACCCAGTAACAAAGACACACACTGACACCAAGTTACAAAGACATACACTGATACCAAGTTACACAGACACACACTTACACCAAGTAACACAGACATACACAGACACCCAGTAACAAAGACAGACACTGATACCCAGTAACACAGACACACACTTGCACCAAGTAACAAAGACATACAGTGACACCCAGGAACACAGATACACACTGACACGCAGTAACACAGAGAAACACTGACACCAAGTAACAAAGACAGACACTGACACCAAGTAACAAAGACATACAATGATACCCAGTAACACAGACACGCACTGACACCTAGTAACAAAAAGAAATACACTGACACCAAGTAACAAAGACAGACACTGATACCCAATAACACAGACTCACACTTACACCAAGTAACAAAGACATACACTGATACCCAGTAACAAGACACACACTTACACCAAGTAACAAAGACATACACTGACACAAAGTAACAAAGATAAACACTTACAACAAGTAACAAAGACACACACTTACACCAAGTAACAAAGACATACACTGATACCCAACAACACAGACAAACACTTACACCAACTAACACAGACATACACTGACACAAAGTAACAAAGAGATACACTGACACCCAGTAACAAAGACACACACTGACACCAAGCATCAAAGACACACACTGACACCAAGTAACAAAGACATACACTGATACCCAGTAAAACAGACACACACTTACACCAAGTAACAAAGACATACACTGACACCAAGTAACAAAGACATACACTGACACCAATTAACAAAGACATACACTGATACATAGTAACACAGACACACAATTACACGAAGTAACAAATACATGCACTGACACCAAGTAACAAAGACATACACTTACACCTAGTAACAAAGACATACACTGACACCAAGTAACAAAGACATACACTGATACCCAGTAACACATACACACACTTACACCAAGTAACAAAGGCAAACACTGATACCCAGTAACACAGACACACTTACACCAAGTATCACAGACATACACAGACACCAACTAACACAGACATACACTGACACCAAGTAACAAAGACATACACTGACACCAACTAACAAAGACACACACTTACACCAAGTAACAAAGACATGCACTTACACCAAGTACGAAAGACACACACTTACACCAAGTAACACAGACCTACACTGACACCAAGTAAAAAACACAGACACTGATACCCTGTAACACAGACACACACTTACACCAAGTATCAAAGACATACACTGACACCAAGTAACCAAGACATACACTTACACCAAGTGACAAAGACATACACTGACACCAAGTAACCAAGACATACACTTACACCAAGTAACAAAGACATACACTGACACCAAGTAACTAAGACATACACTTACACCAAGTAACACAGACATGCACTTACAACAAGTAACAAAGACATACACTGACACCAAGTAACAAAGACATACACTTATACCCAGTAACACAGACACACACTTACACCAAGTAACAAAGACAGACACTGATTCCCAGTAACACAGACACACACTTACACCAAGTCACAAAGACACACACTGACACCCAGTAACAAAGACAGACACTGATACCCAGTAACACAGACACACACTTACAGCAAGTAAATGGGTGGTTGATGGTCGGCAAACAATCGGTGGGCCGAAGGGCCTGTTTCAGTGCTGTATCTCTAAACTAAACTAAATACTGACACCTAGTGTCACAGGCACACACTGACACCCAGTAACACAAACAAACACACACTGACAACCAGTAACAAAGACATACACTGACACCAAGTCACAAAGACATGCACTGATAGCCAGTAACACAGACACACAATGACACCAAGTTACAAAGATATACACTGACACCAAGTAACAAACGCGTACACTTACACCAAGTAACAAAGACATACACTGACACCAAGTAACAAAGACAGACAATTACACCAAGTAACAAAGACATACACTTACACCAAGTATTTTGACATACACTGACACCAAGTAACAAAGACATACACTGATACCCAATAACACAGACAAACACTCACACCAAGTAACAAAGACATACACTGATACCCAGTAACACAGACACAAACTTACACCAAGTAACACAGACATACATTGATACCAAGTCACAAAGACATACACTGATACCCAGTAACACAGACACACACTTACACCAAGTAACAAAGACATTTAGTGACACCAAGTATTTTGACATACACTGACACCAAGTAACAAAGACATACACTGATACCCAGTAACACAGACATACACTTACACCAAGTAACAAAGACATACACTGACACCAAGTAACAAAGACATAAACTGACACCCAGTAACACAGACACACACGGACACCAAGTAACAAAGACACACACTTACACCAAGTAACAAAGACATACACTGACACCAAGTAACAAAGACAGACAATTACACCAAGTAACAAAGACATACACTTAGAATAAGTATTTTGACATAAACTGACACCAAGGAACAAAGACATACACTGATACCCAGTAACACAGACACACACTTACACCCAGTAACACAGACACACACTTACACCAAGTAACAAAGACATACACTGACACCAAGTAACAAAGTCATACACTTACACCATGTAACAAAGACATACACTGACAACAGGTAACAAAGACATACACTGACACCCAAAATCACAGACACACACGGACACCAAGTAACACAGACACACACTGATACCCAGTAACACCGACACACACTTACACCATGTAACAAAGACACACACTTACACCAAGTAACAAAGACATACACTGACACCAAGTAACAAAGTCATACACTTACACCAAGTAACAAAGACATACACTTACACCAAGTAACAAAGACATACACTGATACCCAGTAACACCGACACACACTTACACCATGTAACAAAGACATACACTGACACCAGGTAACAAAGACATACACTGACACCCAAAATCACAGACACACACGGACACCAAGTAACACAGACACACACTGACACCCAGTAACACAGACACACACTTACACCAAGTAACAAAGACATACACTGACACCAAGTAACAAAGACATACACTTACACCAAGTAACAAAGACATACACTGATACCCAGTAACACCGACACACACTGACACCATGAAACACAGACATACACTGACACCAAGTAACAAAGACATACACTGACACCATGTAACAAAGACATACACTTACACCAAGTAACAAAGACATACACTGACACCAAGTAACAAAGACATACACTGATACCCAGTAACACCGACACACACTTACACCATGAAACACAGACATACACTGACACCAAGTAACAAAGACATACACTGACACCATGTAACACAGACATACACTTACACAAAGTAACAAAGACAGACACTTACACCAAGTAACACAGACATACACTGACACCAGGTAACAAAGACAGACAATTACACCAAGTAACAAAGACATACACTTACACCAAGTATTTTGACATACACTGACACCAAGTAACAAAGACATACACTGATACCCAGTAACACATACATACACTTACACCAAGTAACAAATACATACACTGACACCAAGTCACAAAGACAACACTGACACCCAGTAACAAAGACATACACTGACACCAAGTCACAAAGACATACACTGATAAACAGTAACACAGTCACACAGTTACAACAAGTAACACAGACATACACTGACACCAAGTAACAAAGACATACACTGATACCCAGTAACACAGACACACACTTACACCAAGTAACAAAGACAGACACTGATACCCAGTAACACAGACACACACTTACACCAATTAACAAAGACATACACTGACACCCAGTAACAAAGACATACACGGACACCCAGTAACACAGAAACTCACGGACACCAAGTAACAAAGACACACACTTACACCAAGTAACACAGACACACACTTACACCCAGTAACACAGACACACACTTACACCAAGTAACACAAACATACACTGACACCAAGTAACAAAGACATACACTGATACCCAGTAACACAGGCACACACTTACACCAAGTAACAAAGACACACACTTACACCAAGTAACACAGACATACACTGACACCAAGTAACACAGACACACTCTTACTCCAAGTAACAAAGACATACACTGATACCAAGTCACAAAGACACAAACTGACTCCCAGTAACAAAGACATACACTGATACACAGTAACAAAGACACACACTTACACCAAGTAACAAAGACAGACCATTATACCCAGTAACACAGTCACACACTGACACCCAGAAACAAAGACATACACTTACATCAAGTAAGACAGACATACACTGACACCAAGCAACAAAGATATACACTGATACCCAAGAACACAGAGACACACTTACACCAAGTAACAAAGACAGACACAGATACTCAGTAACACAAACACACACTGACACCAAGTAACAAAGAATACACTGACACCCAGTAACAAAGACACACACTGACACCAAGTAACAAAGACATACACTGATACCAAGTTACACAGACACACACTTACACCAAGTAACACAGACATACACAGACACCCAGTAACAAAGACAGACACTGATACCCAGTAACACAGACACACACTTGCACCAAGTAACAAAGACATACAGTGACACCCAGGAACACAGATACACACTGACACCAAGTAACAAAGACAGACACTGACACCAAGTAACAAAGACATACAATGATACCCAGTAACACAGACACGCACTGACACCCAGTAACAAAGACATACACTGACACCAAGTAACAAAGACAGACACTGATACCCAGTAACACAGACTCACACTTACACCAAGTAACAAAGACATACACTGATACCCAGTAACAAGACACACACTTACACCAAGTAACAAAGACATACACTGACACCAAGTAACAAAGACAGACACTGATACCCAGTAACACAGACTCACACTTACACCAAGTAACAAAGACAGACACTGAAACCCAGTAACACAGACTCACACTTACACCAAGTAACAAAGACATACACTGATACCCAGTAACAAGACACACACTTACAACAAGTAACAAAGACATGCACTTACGCCAAGTAACAAGGACATACACTGATACATAGTAACACAGACACACACTTACACCAAGTAACAAAGACATACACTGATACCCAATAACACAGACAACCACTGACACCAACTAACACAGACATACACTGACACAAAGTAACAAAGAGATACACTGACACCCAGTAACAAAGACATGCACTGACACCCAGTAACAAAGACACGCACTGACACCAAGCATCAAAGACACACACTGACACCAAGTAACAAAGACATACACTGATACCCAGTAACACAGACACACACTTACAGCAAGTAAATGGGTGGTTGATGGTCGGCAAACAATCGGTGGGCCGAAGGGCCTGTTTCAGTGCTGTATCTCTAAACTAAACTAAATACTGACACCTAGTGTCCCAGACACACACTGACACCCAGTAACACAAACAAACACACACTGACAACCAGGAACACAGAGAACCACTGATACACAGTAAAAAAGACATACACTGACACCAAGTAACACAGACACACACTGACACCCAGTAACAAAGACATACACTGACACCAAGTCACAAAGACATGCACTGATAGCCAGTAACACAGACACACAATGACACCAAGTTACAAAAATATACACTGACACCAAGTAACAAACGCGTACACTGACACCAAGTAACAAAGACATACACTGACACCAAGTAACAAAGACAGACAATTACACCAAGTAACAAAGACATACACTTACACCAAGTATTTTGACATACACTGACACCAAGTAACAAAGACATACACTGATACCCATTAACACAGACAAACACTCACACCAAGTAACAAAGACATACACTGATACCCAGTAACACAGACACAAACTTACACCAAGTAACACAGACATACATTGATACCAAGTCACAAAGACATACACTGATACCCAGTAACACAGACACACACTTCCACCAAGTAACAAAGACATACAGTGACACCAAGTATTTTGACATACACTGACACCAAGTAACAAAGACATACACTGATACCCAGTAACACAGACATACACTGACACCAAGTAACAAAGACATACACTGACACCAAGTAACAAAGACATAAACTGACACCCAGTAACAAAGACACACACGGACACCAAGTAACAAAGACACACACTTACACCAAGTAACACAGACATACTCTGACACCAAGTAACAAAGACAGACAATTACACCAAGTAACAAAGACATACACTTACACCAAGTATTTTGACATATACTGACACCAAGTAAGAAAGACATACACTGATACCCAGTAACGCAGACACACACTTACACCCAGGAACACAGACACACACTTACACCAAGTAACAAAGACATACACTGACACCAAGTAACAAAGTCATACACTTACACCAAGTAACAAAGACATACACTGACACCAGGTAACAAAGACATACATTGATACCCAGTAACACAGACACACACTTACACCATGTAACAAAGACATACACTGACACCAGGTAACAAAGACATACACTGACACCCAAAATCACAGAAACACACGGACACCAAGTAACACAGACACACACTGACACCCAGTAACACAGACACACACTTACACCAAGCAACAAAGACATACACTAATACCAAGTAACAAAGACATACACTTACACCAAGTAACAAAGACATACACTGATACCCTGTAACACCGACACACACTTACACCATGCAACAAAGACATACACTGACACCAGGTAACAAAGACATACACTGACACCCAAAATCACAGACACACACGGACACCAAGTAACACAGACACACACTGACACCCAGTAACACAGACACACACTTACACCATGTAACAAAGACATACACTGACACAAGGTAACAAAGACATACACTGACACCCAAAATCACAGACACACACAAACACCAAGTAACACAGACACACACTGACACCCAGTAACACAGACACACACTTACACCAAGTAACAAAGACATACATTGACACCAAGTAACAAAGACATACACTTACACCAAGTAACAAAGACATACACTGATACCCAGTAACACCGACACACACTTACACCATGTAACACAGACATACACTGACACCAAGTAACAAAGACATACACTGACACCAAGTAACAAAGACATACACCTACACCAAGTAACAAAGACATACACTGACACCAAGTAACAAAGACATACACTGATACGCAGAAACACAGACACAGACTTACACCAAGTAACAAAGACATACACTGATACCCAGTAACACAGACACACACTTACAGCATGTAACACAGACATACACTTGCACAAAGTAACAAAGACACACACTTACACCAAGTAACACAGACATACACTGACACCAGGTAACAAAGACAGACAATTACACCAAGTAACAAAGACATACACTTACACCAAGTATTTTGACATACACTGACACCAAGTAACAAAGACATACACTGATACCCAGTAACACAGACATACACTTCCACCAAGTAACAAAGACATACACTGACACCAAGTCACAAAGACAACATTGACACCCAGAAACAAAGACATACACTGACACCACGTCACAAAGACATACACAGATAAACAGTAACACAGTCAGACAGTTACAACAAGTAACACAGACATACACTGACACCAAGTAACAAAGACAGACACTGACACCCAGTAACACAGACACACACTTACACCAATTAACAAAGACATACACTGACACCCAGTAACAAAGACATACACGGACACCCAGTAACACAGAAACTCACGGACACCAAGTAACAAAGACACACACTTATACCAAGTAACACAGACACACACTTACACCCAGTAACACAGACACACACTTACACCAAGTAACACAAACATACACTGACACCAAGTAACAAAGACATACACTGATACCCAGTATCACAGGCACACACTTACACCAAGTAACACAGACATACACTGACACCAAGTAACAAAGACATACACTGACACCAAGTAACAAAGACATACACTTACACCAAGTAACAAAGACACACACTTACACCAAGTAACACAGACATACACTGACACCAAGTAACACAGACAGACAATTACACTAAGTAACAATGACATACACTTACACCAAGTATTTTGACATACACTCACACCAAGTTACAAAGACATGCACTGATACCCAGTAACACAGACACACACTTACTCCAAGTAACAAAGACATACACTGATACCAAGTCACAAAGACACAAACTGACTCCCAGTAACAAAGACATACACTGACACCAAGTCACAAAGACATACACTGATACCCAGTAACACAGAAAAACACTTACACCAAGTAAGACAGACATACACTGACACCAAGTAACAAGGATATACACTGATACCCAGTAACACAGACACAAACTTACACCAGGTAACACAGACATACATTGATACCAAGTCACAAAGACATACACTGATACCCAGTAACACAGACACACACTTACACCAAGTAACAAAGACATACAGTGACACCAAGTATTTTGACATACACTGACACCAAGTAACAAAGACATACACTGATACCCAGTAACACAGACATACACTTACACCAAGTAACAAAGACAGACACTGACACCAAGTAACAAAGACATAAACTGACACCCAGTAACACAGACACACACGGACACCAAGTAACAAAGACACACACTTACACCAAGTAACACACACATACACTGACACCAAGTAACAATGTCATACACTTGCACCAAGTATTTTGACATAAACTGACACCAAGGAACAAAGACATACACTGATACCCAGTAACACAGACACACACTTACACCCAGTAACACAGACACACAGTTACACCAAGTAACAAAGACAGACACTGACACCCAGTAACACAGACACACACTTACACCAATTAACAAAGACATACACTGACACCCAGTAACAAAGACATGCACGGACACCCAGTAACACAGAAACTCACGGACACCAAGTAACAAAGACACACACTTACACCAAGTAACACAGACACACACTTACACACAGTAACACAGACACACACTTACACCAAGTAACACAAACATACACTGACACCAAGTAACAAAGACATACACTGATACCCAGTATCACAGGCACACACTTACACCAAGTAACACAGACATACACTGACACCAAGTAACAAAGACATACACTGACACCAAGTAACAAAGACATACACTTACACCAAGTAACAAAGACACACACTTACACCAAGTAACACAGACATACACTGACACCAAGTAACACAGACAGACAATTACACTAAGTAACAATGACATACACTTACACCAAGTATTTTGACATACACTCACACCAAGTTACAAAGACATGCACTGATACCCAGTAACACAGACACACACTTACTCCAAGTAACAAAGACATACACTGATACCAAGTCACAAAGACACAAACTGACTCCCAGTAACAAAGACATACACTGACACCAAGTCACAAAGACATACACTGATACCCAGTAACACAGACACACACTTACACCAAGTAAGACAGACATACACTGACACCAAGTAACAAGGATATACACTGATACCCAGTAACACAGACACAAACTTACACCAGGTAACACAGACATACATTGATACCAAGTCACAAAGACATACACTGATACCCAGTAACACAGACACACACTTACACCAAGTAACAAAGACATACAGTGACACCACGTATTTTGACATACACTGACACCAAGTAACAAAGACATACACTGATACCCAGTAACACAGACATACACTTACACCAAGTAACAAAGACAGACACTGACACCAAGTAACAAAGACATAAACTGACACCCAGTAACACAGACACACACGAACACCAAGTAACAAAGACACACACTTACACCAAGTAACACACACATACTCTGACACCAAGTAACAAAGACAGACAATTACACCAAGTAACAAAGTCATACACTTACACCAAGTATTTTGACATAAACTGACACCAAGGAACAAAGACACACACTTACACCCAGTAACACAGACACACACTTACACCAAGTAACAAAGACATACACTGACACCAAGTAACAAAGTCATACACTTACACCAAGTAACAAAGACAAACACTGACGCCAGGTAACAAAGACATACATTGATACCCAGTAACTCAGACACACACTTACACCATGTAACAAAGACATACACTGACACCAGGTAACAAAGACATACACTGACACCCAAAATCACAGACACACACGGACACCAAGTAACACAGACACACACTGACACCCAGTGACACAGACACACACTTACACCAAGTAGCAAAGACATACACTGACACCAAGTAACAAAGACATACACTTACACCAAGTAACAAAGACATACACTGATACCCAGTAACACCGACACACACTTACACCATGTAACAAAGACATACACTGACACCAGGTAACAAAGACATACACTGACAACCAAAATCACAGACACACACGGACACCAAGTAACACAGACACACACTGACACCCAGTAACACAGACACACACTTACCCCAAGTAACAAAGACATACACTGACACCAAGTAACAAAGACATACACTTACACCAAGTAAGAAAGACATACACTGATACCCAGTAACACCGACACACACTTACACCATGTAACACAGACATACACTGACACCAAGTAACAAAGACATACACTGACACCAAGTAACAAAGACATACACTTACACCAAGTAAGAAAGACATACACTGACACCAAGTAACAAAGACATACAATGATACCCAGAGACACAGAGACACACTTACACCAAGAAACAAAGACAGACACAGATACTCAGTAACATAGACACACACTGACACCAAGTAACAAAGAATACACTGACACCCAGTAACAAAGACACACACTGACACCAAGTTACAAAGACATACACTGATACCAAGTTACACAGACACACACTTACAGCAAGTAACACAGACATACACAGACACCCAGTAACAAAGACAGACACTGATACCCAGTAACACAGACACACACTTGCACCAAGTAACAAAGACATACAGTGACACCCAGGAACACAGATACACACTGACACCCAGTAACACAGAGAAACACTGACACCAAGTAACAAAGACAGACACTGACACCAAGTAACAAAGACATACAATGATACCCAGTAACACAGACACGCACTGACACCTAGTAACAAAGACATACACTGACACCAAGTAACAAAGACAGACACTGATACCCAGTAACATAGACTCACACTTACACCAAGTAACAAAGACATACACTGATACCCAGTAACAAGACACACACTTACACCAAGTAACAAAGACATACACTGACACAAAGTAACAAAGATAAACACTTACAACAAGTAACAAAGACACACACTTACACCAAGTAACAAAGACATACACTGATACCCAATAACACAGACAAACACTTACACCAACTAACACAGACATACACTGACACAAAGTAACAAAGAGATACACTGACACCCAGTAACAAAGACATACACTGACACCCAGTAACAAAGACACACACTGACACCAAGCATCAAAGACACACACTGACACCAAGTAACAAAGACATACACTGATACCCAGTAAAACAGACACACACTTACACCAAGTAACAAAGACATACACTGACACCAAGTAACAAAGACATACACTGACACCAATTAACAAAGACATACACTGATACATAGTAACACAGACACACAATTACACGAAGTAACAAATACATGCACTGACACCAAGTAACAAAGACATACACTTACACCTAGTAACAAAGACATACACTGACACCAAGTAACAAAGACATACACTGATACCCAGTAACACATACACACACTTACACCAAGTAACAAAGGCAAACACTGATACCCAGTAACACAGACACACTTACACCAAGTATCACAGACATACACAGACACCAACTAACACAGACATACACTGACACCAAGTAACAAAGACATACACTGACACCAACTAACAAAGACACACACTTACACCAAGTAACACAGACATACAGTGACACCAAGTAACAAAGACATGCACTTACACCAAGTACGAAAGACACACACTTACACCAAGTAACACAGACCTACACTGACACCAAGTAACAAAGACATACACCGATACCCAGCAACACAGACGCACGCTTACACCAAGTAAAAAACACAGACACTGATACCCTGTAACACAGACACACACTTACACCAAGTATCAAAGACATACACTGACACCAAGTAACCAAGACATACACTTACACCAAGTAACAAAGACATACACTGACACCAAGTAACAAAGACATACACTTACACCAAGTAACAAAGACATACACTGACACCAAGTAACTAAGACATACACTTACACCAAGTAACACAGACATGCACTTACAACAAGTAACAAAGACATACACTGACACCAAGTAACAAAGACATACACTTATACCCAGTAACACAGACACACACTTACACCAAGTCACAAAGACACACACTGACACCCAGTAACAAAGACAGACACTGATACCCAGTAACACAGACACACACTTACAGCAAGTAAATGGGTGGTTGATGGTCGGCAAACAATCGGTGGGCCGAAGGGCCTGTTTCAGTGCTGTATCTCTAAACTAAACTAAATACTGACACCTAGTGTCACAGACACACACTGACACCCAGTAACATAAACAAACACACACTGACAACCAGTAACACAGAGAACCACTGATACACAGTAGCAAAGACATACACTGACACCAAGTAACATAGACACACACTGACACCCAGTAACAAAGACATACACTGACACCAAGTCACAAAGACATGCACTGATAGCCAGTAACACAGACACACAATGACACCAAGTTACAAAGATATACACTGACACCAAGTAACAAACGCGTACACTTACACCAAGTAACAAAGACATACACTGACACCAAGTAACAAAGACAGACAATTACACCAAGTAACAAAGACATACACTTACAGCAAGTATTTTGACATACACTGACACCAAGTAACAAAGACATACACTGATACCCAATAACACAGACAAACACTCACACCAAGTAACAAAGACATACACTGATACCCAGTAACACAGACACAAACTTACACCAAGTAACACAGACATACATTGATACCAAGTCACAAAGACATACACTGATACCCAGTAACACAGACATACACTTACACCAAGTAACAAAGACAAACACTGACACCAAGTAACAAAGACATAAACTGACACCCAGTAACACAGACACACACGGACACCAAGTAACAAAGACACACACTTACACCAAGTAACACAGACATACACTGACACCAAGTAACAAAGACAGACAATTACACCAAGTAACAAAGACATACACTTACACTAAGTATTTTGACATAAACTGACACCAAGGAACAAAGACATACACTGATACCCAGTAACACAGACACACACTTACACCCAGTAACACAGACACACACTTACACCAAGTAACAAAGACATACACTGACACCAAGTAACAAAGACATACACTGATACCCAGTAACACCGACACACACTTACACCATGTAACAAAGACATACACTGACACCAGGTAACAAAGACATACACTGACACCCAAAATCACAGACACACACGGACACCAAGTAACACAGACACACACTGACACCCAGTAACACAGACACACACTTACACCAAGTAACAAAGACATACACTGACACCAAGTAACAAAGACATACACTTACACCAAGTAACAAAGACATACACTGATACCCAGTAACACCGACACACACTTACACCATGTAACACAGACATACACTGACACCAAGTAACAAAGACATACACTGACACCAAGTAACAAAGACATACACTTACACCAAGTAACAAAGACATACACTGACACCAAGTAACAAAGACATACACTGATACCCAGAAACACAGACACAGACTTACACCAAGTAACAAAGACATACACTGATACCCAGTAACACAGACACACACTTACACAAAGTAACAAAGACACACACTTACACCAAGTAACACAGACATACACTGACACCAGGTAACAAAGACAGACAATTACACCAAGTAACAAAGACATACACTTACACCAAGTATTTTGACATACACTGACACCAAGTAACAAAGACATACACTAATACCCAGTAACACATACATACACTTACACCAAGTAACAAATACATACACTGACACCAAGTCACAAAGACAACACTGACACCCAGTAACAAAGACATACACTGACACCAAGTCACAAAGACATACACTGATAAACAGTAACACAGTCACACAGTTACAACAAGTAACACAGACATACACTGACACCAAGTAACAAAGACATACACTGATACCCAGTAACACAGACACACAATTACACCAAGTAACAAAGACAGACACTGATACCCAGTAACACAGACACACACTTACACCAATTAACAAAGACATACACTGACACCCAGTAACAAAGACATGCACGGACACCCAGTAACACAGAAACTCACGGACACCAAGTAACAAAGACACACACTTACACCAAGTAACACAGACACACACTTACACCCAGTAACACAGACACACACTTACACCAAGTAACACAAACATACACTGACACCAAGTAACAAAGACATACACTGATACCCAGTAACACAGGCACACACTTACACTAAGTAACACAGACATACACTGACACCAAGTAACAAAGACATACACTGACACCAAGTAACAAAGACATACACTTACACCAAGTAACAAAGACACACACTTACACCAAGTAACACAGACATACACTGACACCAAGTAACACAGACAGACAATTACACCAAGTAACAATGACATACACTTACACCAAGTATTTTGACATACACTCACACCAAGTTACAAAGACATACACTGATACCCAGTAACACAGACACACACTTACTCCAAGTAACAAAGACATACACTGATACCAAGTCACAAAGACACAAACTGACTCCCAGTAACAAAGACATACACTGATACACAGTAACAAAGACACACACTTACACCAAGTAACAAAGACAGACCATTATACCCAGTAACACAGTCACACACTGACACCCAGAAACAAAGACATACACTGACACCAAGTCACAAAGACATACACTGATACCCAGTAACAAAGACACACACTTACATCAAGTAAGACAGACATACACTGACACCAAGCAACAAAGATATACACTGATACCCAAGAACACAGAGACACACTTACACCAAGTAACAAAGACAGACACAGATACTCAGTAACACAAACACACACTGACACCAAGTAACAAAGAATACACTGACACCCAGTCACAAAGACACACACTGACACCAAGTAACAAAGACATACACTGATACCAAGTTACACAGACACACACTTACACCAAGTAACACAGACATACACAGACACCCAGTAACAAAGACAGACACTGATACCCAGTAACACAGACACACACTTGCACCAAGTAACAAAGACATACAGTGACACCCAGGAACACAGATACACACTGACACCCAGTAACACAGAGAAACACTGACACCAAGTAACAAAGACAGACACTGACACCAAGTAACAAAGACATACAATGATACCCAGTAACACAGACACGCACTGACACCCAGTAACAAAGACATACACTGACACCAAGTAACAAAGACAGACACTGATACCCAGTAACACAGACTCACACTTACACCAAGTAACAAAGACATACACTGATACCCAGTAACAAGACACACACTGACACCAAGTAACAAAGACAGACACTGATACCCAGTAACACAGACTCACACTTACACCAAGTAACAAAGACAGACACTGAAGCCCAGTAACACAGACTCACACTTACACCAAGTAACAAAGACATACACTGATACCCAGTAACAAGACACACACTTACAACAAGTAACAAAGACATGCACTTACGCCAAGTAACAAGGACATACACTGATACATAGTAACACAGACACACACTTACACCAAGTAACAAAGACATACACTGATACCCAATAACACAGACAAACACTTACACCAACTAACACAGACATACACTGACACAAAGTAACAAAGAGATACACTGACACCCAGTAACAAAGACATACACTGACACCCAGTAACAAAGACACGCACTGACACCAAGCATCAAAGACACACACTGACACCAAGTAACAAAGACATACACTGATACCCAGTAACACAGACACACACTTACAGCAAGTAAATGGGTGGTTGATGGTCGGCAAACAATCGGTGGGCCGAAGGGCCTGTTTCAGGGCTGTATCTCTAAACTAAACTAAATACTGACACCTAGTGTCACAGACACACACTGACACCCAGTAACACAAACAAACACACACTGACAACCAGTAACACAGAGAACCACTGATACACAGTAACAAAGACATACACTGACACCAAGTAACACAGACACACACTGACACCCAGTAACAAAGACATACACTGACACCAAGTCACAAAGACATGCACTGATAGCCAGTAACACAGACACACAATGAAACCAAGTTACAAAGATATACACTGACACCAAGTAACAAACGCGTACACTGACACCAAGTAACAAAGACATACACTTACACCAAGTATTTTGACATACACTGACACCAAGTAACAAAGACATACACTGATACCCATTAACACAGACAAACACTCACACCAAGTAACAAAGACATACACTGATACCCAGTAACACAGACACAAACTTACACCAAGTAACACAGACATACATTGATACCAAGTCACAAAGACATACACTGATACCCAGTAACACAGACACACACTTCCACCAAGTAACAAAGACATACAGTGACACCAAGTATTTTGACATACACTGACACCAAGTAACAAAGACATACACTGATACCCAGTAACACAGACATACACTTACACCAAGTAACAAAGACATACACTGACACCAAGTAACAAAGACATAAACTGACACCCAGTAACACAGACACACACGGACACCAAGTAACAAAGACACACACTTACACCAAGTAACACAGACATACTCTGACACCAAATAACAAAGACAGACAATTACACCAAGTAACAAAGACATACACTTACACCAAGTATTTTGACATAAACTGACACCAAGTAAGAAAGACATACACTGATACCCAGTAACACAGACACACACTTACACCCAGGAACACAGACACACACTTACACCAAGTAACAAAGTCATACACTTACACCAAGTAACAAAGACATACACTGACACCAGGTAACAAAGACATACATTGATACCCAGTAACACAGACACACACTTACACCATGTAACAAAGACATACACTGACACCAGGTAACAAAGACATACACTGACACCCAAAATCACAGACACACACGGACACCAAGTAACACAGACACACACTGACACCCAGTAACACAGACACACACTTACACCAAGCAACAAAGACATACACTAACACCAAGTAACAAAGACATACACTTACACCAAGTAACAAAGACATACACTGATACCCTGTAACACCGACACACACTTACACCATGCAACAAAGACATACACTGACACCAGGTAACAAAGACATACACTGACACATAAAATCACAGACACACACTTACACCATGTAACAAAGACATACACTGACACCAGGTAACAAAGACATACACTGACACCCAAAATCACAGACACACACGGACACCAAGTAACACAGACACACACTGACACCCAGTAACACAGACACACACTTACACCAAGTAACAAAGACATACACTGACACCAAGTAACAAAGACATACACTTACACCAAGTAACAAAGACATACAATGATACCCAGTAACACCGACACACACTTACACCATGTAACACAGACATACACTGACACCAAGTAACAAAGACATACACTGACACCAAGTAACAAAGACATACACCTACACCAAGTAACAAAGACATACACTGACACCAAGTAACAAAGACATACACTGATACGCAGAAACACAGACACAGACTTACACCAAGTAACAAAGACATACACTGATAACCAGTAACACAGACACACACTTACAGCATGTAACACAGACATACACTTGCACAAAGTAACTAAGACACACACTTACACCAAGTAACACAGACATACACTGACACCAGGTAACAAAGACAGACAATTACACCAAGTAACAAAGACATACACTTACACCAAGTATTTTGACATACACTGACACCAAGTAACAAAGACATACACTGACACGATGTAACAAAGGCATACACTGATACCCAGTAACACAGACACACACTTACACCAAGTAACACAGACATACACTGATACACAGTAACAAAGACACACACTTACACCAAGTAACACAGACATACACTGATACACAGTAACACAGACATACACTGATACCAAGTAACAAAGACATACACTGACACCAAGTAACAAAGACATACACTTACACCAAGTAACAAAGACACGCACTTACACCAAGTAACACAGGCATACACTGACACCAGGTAACAAAGACATACACTGATACCCAACAACACAGACACACACTTACACCAAGTCACTAAGACATACACTGACACCAAGTCACAAAGACACACACTGACACCCAGAAACAAAGACATACACTGACACCAAGTCACAAAGACATACACTGATACCCAGTAACAAAGACACACACTTACATCAAGTAAGACAGACATACACTGACACCAAGCAACAAAGATATACACTGATACCCAAGAACATAGAGACACACTTACACCAAGTAACAAAGACAGACACAGATACTCAGTAACACAAACACACACTGACACCAAGTAACAAAGAATACACTGACACCCAGTAACAAAGACATACACTGATACCAAGTTACACAGACACACACTTACACCAAGTAAAACAGACATACACAGACACCCAGTAACAAAGACAGACACTGATACCCAGTAACACAGACACACACTTGCACCAAGTAACAAAGACATACAGTGACACCCAGGAACACAGATACACACTGACACCCAGTAACACAGAGAAACACTGACACCAAGTAACAAAGACAGACACTGACACCAAGTAACAAAGACATACAATGATACCCAGTAACACAGACACGCACTGACACCCAGTAACACAGACTCACACTTACACCAAGTAACAAAGACATACACTGATACCCCGTAACAAGACACACACTTACACCAAGTAACAAAGACATACACTGACACAAAGTAACAAAGATAAACACTTACAACAAGTAACAAAGACATGCACTTACGCCAAGTAACAAGGACATACACTGATACATAGTAACACAGACACACACTTACACCAAGTAACAAAGGCATACACTGATACCCAATAACACAGACAAACACTTACACCAACTAACACAGACATACACTGACACAAAGTAACAAAGAGATACACTGACACCCAGTAACAAAGACATACACTGACACCCAGTCACAAAGACACGCACTGACAAGAGCATCAAAGACAAACACTGACACAAAGTAACAAAGACATACACTGATACCCAGTAAAACAGACACACACTTACACCAAGTAACAAAGACATACACTGACACCACGTAACAAAGACATACACTGACACCAATTAACAAAGACATACACTGATACATAGTAACACAGACACACAATTACACGAAGTAACAAATACATGCACTGACACCAAGTAACAAAGACATACACTTACACCTAGTAACAAAGACATACACTGACACCAAGTAACAAAGAAATACACTGATACCCAGTAACACAGACACACACTTACACCAAGTAACAAAGGCAAACACTGATACCCAGTAACACAGACACACTTACACCAAGTATCACAGACATACACAGACACCAACTAACAAAGACATACACTGATACCCAGTAACACAGACACACACTGACTCCAAGTAACAAAGACATAAACTTACACCAAATAACACAGACATACACTGACACCAAGTAACAAAGACATACACTGACACCAACTAACAAAGACACACACTTACACCTAGTAACACAGACATACACTGACACCAAGTAACAAAGACATGCACTTACACCAAGTAAGAAAGACACACACTTACACCAAGTAACACAGACCTGCACTGACACCAAGTAACAAAGACATACACTGATACCCAGCAACACAGACGCACTCTTACACCAAGTAAAAAAGACATACACTGATACCCAGTAACACAGACACACACTTACACCAAGTATCAAAGACATACACTGACACCAAGTAACCAAGACATACACTTACACCAAGTAACAAAGACATACACTGACACCAAGTAACAAAGACATACACTTACAACAAGTAACAAAGACATACACTGACACCAAGTAACTAAGACATACACTGACACCAAGTAACACAGACATGCACTTACAACAAGTAACAAAGACATACACTGACACCAAGTAACAAAGACATACACTGATACCCAGTAACACAGACACACACTTACACCAAGTAACAAAGTCAGACACTGATTCCCAGTAACACAGACACACACTTACACCAAGTCACAAAGGCACACACTGACACCCAGTAACAAAGACAGACACTGATACCCAGTAACACAGACACACACTTACAGCAAGTAAATGGGTGGTTGATGGTCGGCAAACAATTGGTGGGCAGAAGGGCCTGTTTCAGTGCTGTATCTCTAAACTAAACTAAATACTGACACCTAGTGTCACAGACACACACTGACACCCAGTAACACAAACAAACACACACTGACAACCAGTAACACAGAGAACCACTGATACACAGTAACAAAGACATACACTGACACCAAGTAACACAGACACACACTGACACCCAGAAACAAAGACATACACTGACACCAAGTCACAAAGACAAGCACTGATAGCCAGTAACACAGACACACAATGACACCAAGTTACAAAGATATACACTGACACACAGTAACAAACGCGTACACTTACACCAAGTAACAAAGCCATACACTGACACCAAGTAACAAAGACAGACAATTACACCAAGTAACAAAGACATACACTGATACCCAGTAACACAGACAAACACTCACACCAAGTAACAAAGACATACACTCATATCCTGTAACACAGACACAAACTTACACCAAGTAACACAGACATACATTGATACCAAGTCACAAAGACATACACTGATACCCAGTAACACAGACATACACTTACACCAAGTAACAAAGACATACACTGACACCAAGTAACAAAGACATAAACTGACACCCAGCAACACAGACACACGGACACCAAGTTACAAAGACACACACTTACACCAAGTAACACAGACACACACTGACACCCAGTAACACAGACACACACTTACACCAAGTAACAAAGACATAAACTGACACCAAGTAACAAAGACATACAATTACACCAAGTAACAAAGACATACACTGACACCAAGTAACAAAGACATACACTGATACCCAGGAACACAGACACAAACTTACACCAAGTAACAAAGACATACACTGATACCCAGTAACACAGACACACACTTAAACCAAGTAACGCAGACATACACTGACACCAAGTAACAAAGACAGACCATTATACCCAGTAACACAGTCACACACTTACACCAATTAACAAAGACATACACTGACACCCAGTATCAAAGACATACACTGACAACCAGTAACACAGACACATACGGACACCAAGTAACAAAGACACACACTTGCACCAAGTAGCACAGATACACACTGACACCCAGTAACACAGACACACACTTACACCAAGTAACATAGACATACACTGATACCCAGTAACACAGGCACACACTTACACCAAGTAACACAGACATACACTGACACCAAGTAACAAAGACATACACTGACACCAAGTAACAAAGAAATACACTAACACCAAGTAACAAAGACAAGCACTTACACCAAGTAACACAGGCATACACTGACACCAGGTAACAAAGACATACACTGATACCCAACAACACAGACACACACTTACACCAAGTCACAAAGACATACACTGACACCAAGTCACAAAGACACACACTGACACCCAGAAACAAAGACATACACTGACACCAAGTCACAAAGACATACACTGATACCCAGTAATAAAGACACACACTTACATCAAGTAAGACAGACATACACTGACACCAAGCAACAAAGATATACACTGATACCCAAGAACACAGAGACACACTTATACCAAGTAACAAAGACAGACACAGATACTCAGTAACACAAACACACACTGACACCAAGTAACAAAGAATACACAGACACCCAGTAACAAAGACACACACTGACACCAAGTAACAAAGACATACACTGATACCAAGTTACACTGACACACACTTACACCAAGTAACACAGACATACACAGACACCCAGTAACAAAGACAGACACTGATAACCAGTAACACAGACACACACTTGCACCAAGTAACAAAGACATACAGTGACACCCAGGAACACAGATACACACTGACACCCAGTAACACAGAGAAACACTGACACCAAGTAAAAAAGACATACACTGACACCAAGTAACAAAGACATACAATGATACCCAGTAACACAGACACGCAATGACACCCAGTAACACAGACTCACACTTGCACCAATTAACAAAGACATACACTGACACAAAGTAACAAAGATAAACACTTACAACAAGGAACAAAGACATGCACTTACGACAAGTAACAAGGACATACACTGATACATAGTAACACAGACACACACTTACACCAAGTAACAAAGACATACACTGATACCCAATAACACAGACAGACACTTACACCAACTAACACAGACATACACTGACACAAAGTAACAAAGAGATACAGTGACACCCAGTAACAAAGACATACACTGACACCCAGTAACAAAGACACGCACTGACACCAAGCATCAAAGACACACACAGATACCAAGTAACAAAGACATACACTGATACCCAGTAAAACAGACACACACTTACACCAAGTAACAAAGACATACACTTACACCTAGTAACAAAGACATACACTGACACCAAGTAACAAAGACATACACTGATACCCAGTAACACAGACACACACTTACACCAAGTAACAAAGGCATACACTGATACCCAGTAACACAGACACACTTACACCAAGTATCACAGACATACACAGACACCAACTAACAAAGACATACACTGATACCCAGTAACACAGACACACACTTACACCAAGTAACAAAGACAACACTGACAATAAGTAACAAAGACATAAACTTACACCAAATAACACAGACATACACTGACACCAAGTAACAAAGACATACACTGACACCAACTAACAAAGACACACACTTACACCAAGTAACACAGACATACACTGACACCAAGTAACAAAGACATGCACTTACACCAAGTAAGAAAGACGCACACTTACACCAAGTAACACAGACCTACACTGACACCAAGTAACAAAGACATACACTGATACCCAGCAACACAGACGCACTCTTACACCAAGTAAAAAAGACAGACACTGATACCCAGTAACACAGACACACACTTACACCAAGTATCAAAGACATACACTGACACCAAGTAACCAAGACATAAACTTACACCAAGTAACAAAGACATACACTGACACCAAGTAACAAAGACATACACTTACACCAAGTAACAAAGACATACACTGACACCAAGTAACTAAGACATACACTTACACCAAGTAACACAGACCTACACTGACACCAAGTAACAAAGACATACACTGATACCCAGCAACACAGACGCACTCTTACACCAAGTAAAAAAGACAGACACTGATACCCAGTAACACAGACACACACTTACACCAAGTATCAAAGACATACACTGACACCAAGTAACCAAGACATAAACTTACACCAAGTAACAAAGACATACACTGACACCAAGTAACAAAGACATACACTTACACCAAGTAACAAAGACATACACTGACACCAAGTAACTAAGACATACACTTACACCAAGTAACACAGACATGCACTTACAACAAGTAACAAAGACATACACTGACACCAAGTAACAAAGACATACACTGATACCCAGTAACACAGACACACACTTACACCAAGTAACAAAGTCAGACACTGATTCCCAGTAACACAGACACACACTTACACCAAGTCACAAAGGCACACACTGACACCCAGTAACAAAGACAGACACTGATACCCAGTAACACAGACACACACTTACAGCAAGTAAATGGGTGGTTTATGGTCGGCAAACAATTGGTGGGCAGAATGGCCTGTTTCAGTGCTGTATCTCTAAACTAAACTAAATACTGACACCTAGTGTCACAGACACACACTGACACCCAGTAAGACAAACAAACACACACTGACAACCAGTAACACAGAGAACCACTGATACACAGTAACAAAGACATACACTGACACCAAGTAACACAGACACACACTGACACCCAGAAACAAAGACATACACTGACACCAAGTCACAAAGACATGCACTGATAGCCAGTAACACAGACACACAATGACACCAAGTTACAAAGATATACACTGACACCAAGTAACAAACGCGTACACTTACACCAAGTAACAAAGACATACACTGACACCAAGTAACAAAGACAGACAATTACACCAAGAAACAAAGACATACACTGATACCCAGTAACACAGACAAACACTCACACCAAGTAACAAAGACATACACTCATATCCTGTAACACAAACACAAACTTACACCAAGTAACACAGACATACATTGATACCAAGTCACAAAGACATACACTGATACCCAGTAACACAGACACACACTGACACCAAGTAACAAAGACATACACTGATACCCAGTAACACAGACATACACTTACACCAAGTAACAAAGACACACACTGACACCCACTAACACAGACACACACATACACCAAGTAACAAAGACAGAAACTGACACCAAGTAACAAAGACATACAATTACACCAAGTAACAAAGACATACACTGACACCAAGTAACAAAGACATACACTGATACCCAGGAACACAGACACACACTTACACCAAGTAACAAAGACATACACTGATACCCAGTAACACAAACACACACTTAAACCAAGTAACACAGACATGCACTGACACCAAGTAACAAAGACATATACTGATACCCAGTAACACAGGCACACACTGTGCGGAGGGGGGGGGGGGGGGGGCGTGGGGCACATTGGCGCAGTGGTTAGCACCGCAGCCTCACAGCTCCAGGGATCCGGGTTCGTTTCTGGGTACTGCCTGTGCGGAGTTTGCAATTTCTCCCTGTGTCTGCGTCAGTTTCCTCCGGGTGCTCCGGTTTCCTCCCACATGCCAAAGACTTGCAGGTTGATAGGTTAATTGGCCATCATAAATTGCCCCTAGTATAGGTAGGTGGTAGGGAAATATATAGGGACAGGTGGGGATGTGATAAGAATACGGGATTAGTTTAGGATGAGCATAAATGGGTGGTTGATGGTCCGCACAGTCTCGGTGGGCCGAAGGGCCTGTTTAAGTGCTGTATCTCGAAACTAAACTAAATACTGACACCTAGTGTCACAGACACACACTGACACCCAGTAACAACCAGAGTTGTTATCTCTGGGTTGTTGCCTGTGCCACGTGCTAGCGAAGAGAGGAATAGGGAGAGAGAGGAGTTGAACACGTGGCTGCAGGGATGGTGTTGGAGGGAGGGTTTTGGTTTCCTGGATAATTGGGGCTCTTTCTGGGGTAGGTGGGACCTCTACAAACAGGATGGTCTTCACCTGAACCAGAGGGGTACCAATATCCTGAGGGGGAGATTTGTTAGTGCTCTTCGGGGGGGTTTAAACTAAATCAGCAGGGGAATGGGAACCTAAATTGTAGTTCCAGTGTACAGGCTGTTGAGAGTAGGGAGGTAGGGGATAAGGTTACATGGACGCAAGAGAGCACTGGCAAGCAAGAACTTGGTTTAAAGTGTGTCTACTTCAACGCCAGGAGCATCTGGAATAAGGTGGGTGAGCTTGCAGCATGGGTTGGTACCTGGGATCCTGATGTTGTGGCCATTTCAGAGACATGGGTAGAGCATGGGCAGGAATAGATGTTGCAGGTTCCGGGATTTAGATGTTTCAGAAAGAACAGAGAAGAGGGTAAAAGAGGGGGGGGGGGGTGTGGCATTGTTAATCAAGGAAAGTATTACAGCGGCAGAAAGGACGTTTGAGGACTCGTCTACTGAGGTAGTATGGGCCGAGGTTAGAAACAGGAGAGGAGAGGTCACCCTGTTGGGAGTTTTCTATAGACCTCCGAATAGTTCCAGAGATGTAGAGGAAAGGATAGCGAAGATGATTCTCGACAGGAGCGAGAGTAACAGGGTAGTGGTTATGGGGGACTTTAACTTTCCAAATATTGACTGGAAATACTATAGTTCGAGTACTTTAGATGGGTCTGTTTTTGTCCAGTGTGTGCAGGAGGGTTTTCTGACACAGTATGTGGACAGGCCAACCAGGGGCGATGCCACATTGGATTTGGTACTGGGTAATGAACCCGGCCAGGTGTTCGATTTAGATGTAGGTGAGCACTTTGGCGATAGTGATCACAATTCGGTTAGGTTTACCTTAGCGATGGGCAGGGACAGGTATATACCGCAGGGCAAGAATTATAGCTGGGGGAAAGGAAATTATGACGCGATTAGGCAAGATTTATGATGTGTAGGATGGGGAAGTAAACTGCAGGGGATGGGCACAAACGAAATGTGGAGCTTATTCAAGGAGCAGCTAATGCGTGTTAGGATGAGACGTGAAGGCTCAGTTAGGGCGCTTGAGAGTTACAAGCTAGCCAGGAAGGATCTAAAGGGAGGGCTAAGAAGAGCAAGGAGAGGACACGAGAAGTCATTGGCGGATAGGATCAAAGAAAACCCTAAGGCTTTCTATAGGTATATCAGGAATAAACGAATGATAAGAGTTAGAACAGGGCCAATCAAGGATAGTAGTGGGAAGTTGTGTGCGGAATCAGAGGAGATAGGGGAAGCGTTAAATGAATAATTTTCGTCAGTATTTACAGTAGAAAAAGAAACTGTTGCCGAGGAGATTACTTAGATACAGCCTACTAGGCTGGATGGGATTGAGATTCACAAGTAGGAGGTGTTAGCAATTTTGGAAAGAGTGAAAATAGATAAGTCCCCTGGGCCAGATGGGATTTATCCTAGGATTCTCTGGGAAGCCAGGGAGGAGATTGCAGAGCCGTTGTTGTTGATCTTTAAGTCGTCATTGTCGACAGGAGTAGTGCCGGAGGACTGGAGGATAGCAAATGTTGTCCCCTTGTTCAAGAAGGGGAGTATAGACAGTCCTGGTAATTATAGACCTGTGAGCCTTACTTCGGTTGTGGGTAAAATGTTGGAAAAGGTTATAAGAGACAGGATTTATAATCATCTTGAAAAGAATAAGTTCATTTGCGATAGTCAGCACGGTTTTGTGAAAGGTAGGTCGTGCCTCACAAACCTTATTGAGTTTTTCGAGAAGGTGACCAAACAGGTGGATGAGGGTAAAGCCGTGGATGTGGTGTATATGGATTTCAGTAAGGCGCTTGATAAGGTTCCCCACGGTAGGCTATTGCAGAAAATACGGAAGTATGGGGTTGAAGGTGATTTAGAGCTTTGGATCAGAAATTGGCTAGCTGAAAGAAGACAGAGGGTGGTGGTTGATGGCAAATGTTCATCCTGGAGTTTAGTTACTAGTGGTGTACCGCAAGGTTCTGTTTTGGGGCCACTGCTGTTTGTCATGTTTATAAACGACCTGGATGAGGGTGTAGAAGGGTGGGTTAGTAAATTTGCGGATGACACGAAGGTCGGTGGAGTTGTGGATAGTGTCGAAGGGTGTTGTAGGGTACAGAGGGACATAGATAGGCTGCAGAGCTGGGCTGAGAGATGGCAAATGGAGTTTAATGCGGAGAAGTGTGAGGTGATTCACTTTGGAAGGAGTAACAGCAATGCAGAGTACTGGGCTAATGGGAAGATTCTTGGTAGTGTAGATGAGCAGAGAGATCTTGGTATCCATGTACATAAATCCCTGAAAGTTGCTACCCAGGTTAATAGGGCTGTTAAGAAGGCATATGGTGTGTGAGCCTTTATTAGTAGGGGGATCGAGTTTCGGAGCCGAGGGGTCATGATGCAGCTGTACAAAACTCTGGTGAGGCCGCACCTGGAGTATTGCGTGCAGTTCTGGTCACCGCATTATAGGAAGGATGTCGAAGCTTTGGAAAGGGTGCAGAGGAGATTTACTAGGATGTTGCCTGGTATGGAAGGAAGGTCTTACGAGGAAAGGCTGAGGGACTTGGGGTTGTTTTCGTTAGAGAGAAGGAGGAGGAGAGGTGACTTAATAGAGACATACAAGATAATCAGAGGGTTAGATAGGGAGGATAGTGAGAGTCTTTTTCCTCGGATGAGGATGGCAAACACGAGGGGACATAGCTTTAAGTTGAGGGGTGAAAGATATAGGACAGATGTCGGAGGTAGTTTCTTTACGCAGAGAGTAGTAGGGGCGTGGAACGCCCTGCCTGCAACAGTAGTAGACTCGCCAACTTTAAGGGGATAGACATATGGATGTAAATGGAATAGTAGGTCAGATGATCGGCGCAACATCGAGGGCCGAAGGGCCTGTACTGCGCTGTAATATTCTAATTCTAATTCTAATTCTAACACAAACAAACACACACTGACACCCAGTAACACAGAGAACAACTGAAACACAGGAACAAAGACATCCACTGACACCATGTAACACAGACACACACTGACACCCAGTAACAAAGACATACACTGACAACAAGTCACAAAGACATACACTGATACCAAGTCACAAAGACAGACACTGATACCCAGTAACACAGACACACACTGACACCAAGTAACAAAGACATACACTGAAACCAAGTAACAGAGGCATACATTAAACCAAGTAACAAAGACACACAATTACACCAAGTAACACAGACAAACACTGACACCAAGTAACAAAGACATACACTTACACCAAGTATTTTGACATTCACTGACATCAAGTAACAAAGACATGCACTGATCCCCAGCAACACAGACACACACTTACACCAAGTAGCAAAGACAGACACTGACACCAAGTCACAAAGACACACACTGACACCCAGTAACAAAGACATACACTGACACCAAGTCACAAAGACATACACTGATACACAGTAACACAGACACACACTTACACCAAGTAACAATGACATAAACTGACACCCAGTAACAAAGACATACACTGACACCCAGTAACACAGTCACACACGGACACCAAGTAACAAAGACACACACTTACACCAAGTAACACAGACACACACTGACACCCAGTAATACAGACACACACTTACACCAATTAACACAGACATACACTGACACCAAGTAACAACGACATACACTTATACCTAGTAACACAGGCACACACTTACACCAAGTAACACAGACATACACTGACACCAAGTAACAAAGACATACAGTGACACCAAGTAACAAAGACATACACTTACACCAAGTAACAAAGACACACACCTACACCAAGTAACCCAGACATACACTGAAACCAAGAAACAAAGACAGACAATTACACCAAGTAACAAAGACATACACTTACACCAAGTATTTTGACATACACTGACACCAAGTAACAAAGACACACACCTATACCAAGTAACACAGACATAGACTGACCCCAAGTAACAAAGACATACACTTACAGCAAGTAACACAGACATACACTGACACCAAGTAACAAAGAGATACACTGATACCCAGTAATACAGACACACGCTTACACAAAGTAACACAGACAGACACTGATACCCAGTAACACAGACACACAATTACACCAAGTAACAAAGACATACACTGACACCCAGTAAAAAAGACACACACTGACACCCAGTAACAAAGACATACACTGACAACTAGTAACACAGACGCACACGGACACCAAGTAACAAAGACACACACTTGCACCAAGTAACACAGACACACACTGACACCCAGTAACACAGACACACACTTACACCAAGTAACACAAACATACACTGACACCAAGTAACAAAGACATACACTGATACCCAGTAACACAGGCACACACTTACACCAAGTAGCACAGACATACACTGACAACAAGTCACAAAGACATACACTGATACCCAGTAACAAAGACATACACTGATACCCAGTAACACAGACACAAACTTACACCAAGTAACAAAGACATACACTGACACCAAGTAACAAAGACATACACTGATACCCAGTAACACTGACACACACTTACACCAAGTAACAAAGACACGCACTTATACCAAGTAACAGAGACATACACTGACACCAAGTAACAAAGACATACACTGACACCAAGTCACAAAGTCATAAACTGACACCCAGTAACAAAGACATACACTGACACCAAGTAACAAAGACATACACTGATACCCAGTAATACAGACACACGCTTACACAAAGTAACAAAGACTGACACTGATACCCAGTAACACAGACACACAATTACTCCAAGTAACAAAGACATACACTGACACCAAGTAACAAAGACATACACTTACACCAAGTAACACAGACATACACTGGCACCAAGTAACAAAGAGATACAATTACACCAAGTAACAGAGACATGCACTTACGCCAAATAACACAGACATACACTGACACCAAGTAACAAAGACATACACTGATACCCAGTAACACAGACACACACTAACACCAAGTAACAAAGACATACACTGATACCCAGTAACACAGACACACACTTACACCAAGTAACACAGACATGCACTGACACCAAGTAACAAAGACATACACTGATATCCAGTAACGCAGGCACACACTGGGGGCGGGGGTCGGCGGGTGCACATTGGCGCAGTGGTGAGCACCGCAGCCTCACAGCTCCAGGGACCCGGGTTCGATGCCGGGTACTGCCTGTGCGGAGTTTGCAAGTTGTCTCTCTAACTACGTGAGTTTCTTTCGGGTGCGCCGGTTTCCTCCCACATGCCAAAGACTTGCAGGTTGATAGGTTAATTGGCCATCATAAATTGCCCCTTGTATAGGTAGTTGGTACGGAAATATATAGGGACAGTTGGGGATGTGATAGGAATAGGGGATTAGTGTAGGATTAGTATAAATGGGTGGTTGTTGGTCGGCACAGACTCGGTGGGCCGAAGGGCCTGCTTAAGTGCTGTATCTCTAAACTAAACTAAATACTGACACCCAGTGTCACAGACACACACGGACACCCAGTAACACAAATAAACACACACTGACACCAAGTCACAAAGACATACACTGATACCAAGTCACAAAGACATACACTGATACGCAGCAACACAGGCACACACTGACACCAAGTAACAAAGACAAACACTGACACCAAGTAACACAGACATACAATGACACCAAGTAACAAAGACAGACAATTACACCAAGTAACAAAGACATACACCTACACCAAGTATTTTGACACACACTGACACCAAGTAACAAAGACATACACTGATCCCCAGTAACACAGACACACACTTACACCAAGTAACAAAGACATACACTGACACCAAGTCACAAAGACAAACACTGACACCCAACAACAAAGACATACACTGACACCAAGTCACAAAGACATACACTGATACCCAGTAACACAGACACACAATTACACCAAGTAACACAGACATACACTGACACCAAGTAACAAAGACATACACTGATACCGAGTAACACAGACACATACTTACACCAAGTAACAAAGACATACACTGACACCAAGTAACAAAGACAAACACTGATACCCAGTAACACAGACACACACTTACAACAAGTAACAAAGACATACACTGATACCCAGTAACACAGACACACACTTACACCAAGTAACACAGACATGCACTGACACCAAGTAACAAAGACATACACTGATACCCAGTAACACAGACACACACTGACACCAAGTAACAAAGAAATACACTGACACCAAGTCACAAAGACAAACACTGACACCCAACAACAAAGACATACACTGACACCAAGTCACAAAGACATACACTGATACCCAGTAACACAGACACACACTTACACCAAGTAACACAGACATACACTGACATCAAGTAACAAAGACATACACTGATACCGAGTAACACAGACACACACTTACACCAAGTAACAAAGACATACACTGACACCAAGTAACAAAGACATACACTGATACCCAGTAACACAGACACACACTTACACCAAGTAGCAAAGACATACACTGACACCAAGTCACAAAGACTCACACTGACACCCAATAACAAAGACATACACTGACACCAAGTCACAAAGACATGCACTGATACCCAGTAACACAGACACACACTTACACGAAGTAACACAGACATACACTTACACCAAGTAACAAAGACATGCACTGATAGCCAGTAACACAGACATACAATTACACCAAGTAAAACAGACATACACTGACATCAAGTAACAAAGACATACACTGATACCGAGTAACACAGACACACACTTGATGGCCAACCATCAAGAAGATCACCCCCCTCAAATCTAAATCGGGGGACATAATCACTGACCAACGCAAACAGATGGACCGCTGGGTTGAGCACTACCTAGAACTGTACTCCAGGGAGAATGCTGTCACTGAGACTGCCCTCAATGCAGCCCAGCCTCTACCAGTCATGGATGAGCTGGACATACAGCCAACCAAATCGGAACTCAGTGATGCCATTGATTCCCTAGCCAGCGGAAAAGCCCCTGGGAAGGACAGCATTACCCCTGAAATAATCAAGAGTGCCAAGCCTGCTATACTCTCAGCACTACATGAACTGCTATGCCTGTGCTGGGACGAGGGAGCAGTACCCCAGGACATGCGCGATGCCAACATCATCACCCTCTATAAAAACAAAGGTGACCGCGGTGACTGCAACAACTACCGTGGAATCTCCCTGCTCAGCATAGTGGGGAAAGTCTTTGCTCGAGTCGCTCTGAACAGGCTCCAGAAGCTGGCCGAGCGCGTCTACCCTGAGGCACAGTGTGGCTTTCGTGCAGAGAGATCGACTATTGACATGCTGTTCTCCCTTCGTCAGATACAGGAGAAATGCCGTGAACAACAGATGCCCCTCTACATTGCTTTCATTGATCTCACCAAAGCCTTTGACCTCGTCAGCAGACGTGGTCTCTTCAGACTACTAGAAAAGATCGGATGTCCACCAAAGCTACTAAGTATCATCACCTCATTCCATGACAATATGAAAGGCACAATTCAACATGGTGGCTCCTCATCAGAGCCCTTTCCTATCCTGAGTGGTGTGAAACAGGGCTGTGTTCTCGCACCCACACTTTTTGGGATTTTCTTCTCCCTGCTGCTTTCACATGCGTTCAAATCCTCTGAAGAAGGAATTTTCCTCCACAAAAGATCAGGGGGCAGGTTGTTCAACCTTGCCCGTCTAAGAGCGAAGTCCAAAGTACGGAAAGTCCTCATCAGAGAACTCCTCTTTGCTGACGATGCTGCTTTAACATCTCACACTGAAGAATGCCTGCAGAGTCTCATCGACAGGTTTGCGTCTGCCTGCAATGAATTTGGCCTAACCATCAGCCTCAAGAAAACGAACATCATGGGGCAGGATGTCAGAAATGCTCCATCCATCAATATTGGCGACCACGCTTTGGAAGTGGTTCAAGAGTTCACCTACCTAGGCTCAACTATCACCAGTAACCTGTCTCTAGATGCAGAAATCAACAAGCGCATGGGTAAGGCTTCCACTGCTATGTCCAGACTGGCCAAGAGAGTGTGGGAAAATGGCGCACTGACACGGAACACAAAAGTCCGAGTGTATCAGGCCTGTGTCCTCAGTACCTTGCTCTACGGCAGCGAGGCCTGGACAACGTATGCCAGCCAAGAGCGACGTCTCAATTCATTCCATCTTCGCTGCCTTCGGAGAATACTTGGCATCAGGTGGCAGGACTATATCTCCAACACAGAAGTCCTTGAAGCGGCCAACACCCCCAGCTTATACACACTACTGAGTCAGCGGCGCTTGAGATGGCTTGGCCATGTGAGCCGCATGGAAGATGGCAGGATCCCCAAAGACACATTGTACAGCGAGCTCGCCACTGGTATCAGACCCACCGGCCGTCCATGTCTCCGTTATAAAGACGTCTGCAAACGCGACATGAAATCGTGTGACATTGATCACAAGTCGTGGGAGTCAGTTGCCAGCATTCGCCAGAGCTGGCGGGCAGCCATAAAGACAGGGCTAAATTGTGGCGAGTCGAAGAGACTTAGTAGTTGGCAGGAAAAAAGACAGAGGCGCAAGGGGAGAGCCAACTGTGCAACAGCCCCAACAAACAAATTTCTCTGCAGCACCTGTGGAAGAGCCTGTCACTCCAGAATTGGCCTTTATAGCCACTCCAGGCGCTGCTTCACAAACCACTGACCACCTCCAGGCGCGTATCCATTGTCTCTCGAGATAAGGAGGCCCAAAAGAACACAAACACACACTTACAGCAAGTAACTCAGACATAAACTAACACCAAGTAACAAAGACAGACAATTACACCAAGTAACAAAGACACACACTTACACCAAGTAACACAGACATACACTGATACCCAGGAGCACAGACACACACTTCCAACAAGTTACAAAGACATACACTGACACCAAGTAACAAAGACATACACCTACACCAAGTAACACAAACATACACTTACACCAAGTAACAAAGACATACACTGACACCAAGTAACACAGACACACTTACACCAAGTAACAAAGACATACACTTACACCTGGTAACATAAACACGCACTGACACCGAGTAACAAAGACATACACTGACACCAAGTAACAAAGACATACAATGACACCAAGAAACAATGACATTCACTGATACCCAGTAACACAGATACACACTTACAACAAGTAACAAAGACATACACTGACACCCAGCAACAAAGACATACACTGACATCAAGTCACAAAGACATACACTGATACCCAGTAACACAGACACACACTTACAACATGTAACAAAGACATACACTGACACCCAGTCACAAAGACATACACTGACACCAAGTAACAAAGACAGACAATTACACCAAGTAACAAAGACATACACTTACACCACGTATTTTGACATACACTGACACCAAGTAACAAAGACATACACTGATACCCAGTAACACAGACACACACTTACACCAAGTAACAAAGACACACACTGACACCCACTAACAAAAACATACACTGACACCAAGAAACAAAGACATTCACTGATACCCAGTAACACAGACACACACTTACAAAAAATAACACAGACATGCACTGACACCAAGTAACAAAGACATACACTGATAGCCAGTAACACAGACATACAATTAAACCAAGTAACACAAACACACACTTACACCAAGTAACTCAGACATAAACTGACACCAAGTAACAAAGACAGACAATTACACCAAGTAACAAAGACACACACTTACACCAAGTAACACAGACATACACTGATACCCAGGAGCACAGACACACACTTCCACCAAGTAACAAAGACATACACTGACACCAAGTAACAAAGACATACACTTACACCAAGTAACACAAACATACACTTACACCAAGTAACAAAGACATACACTTACACCTGGTAACACAAACACACACTTACACCAAGTAACAAAGACATACACTGACACCAAGAAACAAAGACATACAATTACACCAAGTAACACAGCCATACACTGACACTAAGTAACAAAGACATACACTTACACCAAGTAACAAAGACACACACTTACACCAAGTAACATAGACATACACTGACACCAAGTAACAAAGACATAAAATTAGACCAAGTAACAAAGACCCACACTTACACCAAGCAACACAGACATACACTGACACCATTTCTCAAGACATGCACTGATACCCAGTAGCACTGATATATACTGACACCAAGTAACAAAGACATACAATGACACCAAGAAACAAAGACATTCACTGATACCCAGTAACACAGACACACACTTACAACAAGTAACAAAGACATACACTGACACCCAGTAATAAAGACATACACTGATATCAAGTCACAAAGACATACACTGATACCCAGTAACACAGACACACAATTACACCAGTAACAAAGACCAACTCTGACACCAAGTAAAAAAGACAGCCACTGACACCAAGAAACAAAGACATACACTTACACCAAGTAACACAGACACACACTGACACCCAGCAACACAAACAAACATACACTGACACCCAGTAACATAGAGCAACACTGACACACAGTAACAAAGACATACTCAGACACACACTGACACCAAGTAAGAAAGACTAACACAGACACACACTGTCACCAAGTAACAAAGGCATACACTGACACCTTTTAACAAAGACATACACTGACACCAATTCACAAAGACATACACTGATACCCAGTAACACAGACACACACTTCCACAAAGTAACAAAGGCAAACACTGACACCAAGTAACAAAGACATCTACTGACACCCAGTAACACAGACACACACTTACACCAAGTAACAAAGACACACAATTACACCAAGTAACACAGACATACACTGACTCCAAGTAACAAAGATATACACTGAAACCAAGTAACAAAGACATAAACTGACACCCAGTAACAAAGACATACACTGACACCAAGTCACAAAGACATACACTGACTCCCAGTAACCAAGACATACACTGACACCAAGTCACAAAGACATACACTGACACCAAGTAACAAAGACATACACTGATACCCATTAACAAAGACACACACTTACACCAAGTAACAAAGACATACACTGACAACAAGTAACAAAGACATACAATTACACTAAGTAACAAAGACACACACTTACACCAAATAACACAGCCATACACTGACGCCAAGTAACAAAGACAAACACTGACAACAAGTAACGAAGACAGACACTGACACCCAGTAACAAAGACAGACAATGACTCCACGTCACAAAGACATACACTGACACCAAGTAACAAAGACATACACTTACACCAAGTAGCAAAGACATACACTGACACCAAGTAGCAAAGACATACAATTACTTCAAGTAACAAAGACACATACTTACACCAAGTAACACAGACATACACTGACAGCAAGTAACAAAGACATACACTGTTCCCCAGTAACAAAGACACACACTTACACCAAGTAACAAAGACATACTCTGATACCAAGTAACACAGACACACACTTACACCAAGTAACACAGACACACACTTACACCAAGTGACAAAGACATACACTGACACCAAGTAACAAAGACATACACTTACACCAAGTAACACAGACATACACTGACACCAAGTAACAAAGACATACAATTACACCAAGTAACAAAGACACACACTTACACCAAGTAGCACAGACATGCACTGTCACCATGTAGCAAAGATATGCACTGATAGCCAGTAACACAGACACACACTTACACCAAGTAACATAGATATAAACTGATACCCAGTAACACAGACACACACTTACACCAAGTAACAAAGACATACACTGACACCAAGTAACAAAGACATACACTGACACCAAGTCACAAAGGCAGATACTGACACCCAGTAGCAAAGACAAACAATGACACCAAGTAACGAAGACAGACACTGACACCCAGTAACAAAGACAGACAATGACACGACGTCACAAAGACATACACTGACACCAAGTAACAAAGACATACACTTACACCAAGTAACAAAGACATACACTGACTCCCAGTAACAAAGACATACACTGACACCGAGTCACAAGGACATACACTGATAACCAGTAACACAGACACACACTTACAAGCAGTAACAACGACATACAGTGACACCAAGTAACAAAGACATACACTTACACCAAGTAACAAAGACATACACTGATACCCAGTAAAACAGACACACACTGACACCAAGTAACAAAGACATACACTGACACCAAGTAACGAAGGCATACACTTACACCAAGTAACAAAGACACACACTTACACCAAGTAACACAGACATACACTGACACCAAGTAACAAAGACAGACAATTACACCAAGTAACAAAGACACACACTTACACCAAGTAGCACAGACATGCACTGTCACCATGTAGCAAAGATATGCACTGATACCCAGTGACACAGACACACAATTACACCAAGTAACAAAGAGAAACACTGATACCCAGTAACACAGACACACACTTACACCAAGTAACAAAGACAGATACTGACACCCAGTAACAAAGAATGACAATGACACCAAGTCACAAAGACATACACTGACACCAAGTAACCAAGACATACAATTACACCAAGTAACAAAGACACAGACTTACACCAAGTAACACAGACATACGCTGACACCAAGTAACAAAGACATATACTGTTGCCGAGTAACACAGAGACACACTTACACCAAGTAACAAAGACATGCACTGATACCAAGTAACACAGACGCACACTTACACCAAGTAACACATACATACACTGACACCAGGTAACAAAGTCATACACTGATACCCAGTAGCACAGACACACACTGGGCGGCACATTGGCACAGTGGTTAGCAGCCTCACAAAGAAACACACTTACAGCAAGTAACAAAGACATACACTGACACCAAGTCACAAAGACATACACTGACACCCAGGAACACAGGCACACACGGACACCAAGTAACAAAGACGCGCACTGACACCCAGTAACACAGGCACACACTGACACCAAGTAACAAAGACATACACTTACACCAAGTAACAAAGACATACAATGATAGCCAGTAACACAGACACACACTTACACCAAGTAACAAAGACATACACTGATACCCAGTAACACAGACATACACTTACACCTGGTAACACTAACACACACTTACACCAAGTAACAAAGACATACACTGACACCAAGAAACAAAGACAGACAATTACACCAAGTAACAAAGACACACACTTACACCAAGTAACACAGACATACACTGATACCCAGGAGCACAGACACACACTTCCACCAAGTAACAAAGACATACACTGACACCAAGTAACAAAGACATATACTTACACCAAGTAACACAAACATACACTTACACCAAGTAACAAAGACATACACTTACACCTGGTAACACAAACACACACTTATACCAAGTAACAAAGACATACACTGACACCAAGAAACCAAGACATACAATGACACCATGTAACAAAGACATACACTGACACCAAGTAACAAAGACTTACTCTTACACCAAGTAACACAGACATACACCGACACCAAGTAACAAAGACATACACTTACACCAAGTAACAAAGACACACACTTACACCAAGTAACACAGACATACACTGACACCAAGTAACAAAGACATACAATTACACCAAGTAACAAAGACATACACTGACACCAAGAAACAAAAACAGACAATTACACCAAGTAACAAAGACACACACTTACACCAAGTAACACAGACATACACTGATACCCAGGAGCACAGACACACACTTCCACCAAGTAACAAAGACATACACTGACACCAAGTAACAAAGACATACACTTACACCAAGTAACACAAACATACACTTACACCAAGTAACAAAGACATACACTGACACCAAGAAACAAAGACATACAATTACACCATGTAACAAAGACATACACTGACACCAAGTAACAAAGACATACTCTTACACCAAGTAACACAGACATACACTGACACCAAGTAACAAAGACATACACTGACTCCCTGGAACACAGATAGACACTGACACCCCCTAACAAAGAGAAACACTTACACCAAGTAACAACGACAGCACTGATACCCCGTAAAACAGACACAAACTTACACCAATTCACAAAGACATGCACTGACACCCAGTAACAAAGACACACACTGACACCAAGTAACAAAGACATACACTGATACCCAGTAACACAGACATACACTTGCACCAAGTAACAGAGACATACACTGACACAAATTAAAAAGACATACACTGATACCCAGTAGCAAAGACACACACACACACCAAGTAACAAAGACATACACTGACACGAAGTAACAAAGACAAACACTGATAGCCATTAACACAGACACACACTTACACCAAGTAACAAAGACATACACTGATACCCAGTTACACTGACACACACTGACACCAAGTAACAAAGTTTAACACATACACACACTGTCACCAAGTAACAAAGACATACACTGACACCCAGTAACAAAGACATGCACTGACACCAAGTCACAAAGACGTGCACTGACACCCAGTAACAAAGACTCACACTGAAACCAAGTAACAAAGACATACACTGATACCAAGTAACACAGACACACACTTACACCAAGTAACAAAGACATACACTGATACCCAGGAACACAGACACACACTTACAACAAGTAACAAATACAGACACTGATACCCAGTAACACAGACACACACTTGCACCAAGTAACACAGACATACACTGACACCAAGTAACAAAGACATACACTGATACCGAGGAACACAGATACACACTGACACCAGTAACAAAGACATACACTGACACCAAGTAACAAAGACATACACTTACACCAAGTAAGAAAGACATACACTGACACCAAGTAACAAAGACAGACACTGATACCCAGTAACACAGACACACACGTAAACCAAGTAACAAAGACAAACACTGATACCCAGTTACACTGACACAAACTTACACCAAGTAACACAGACACACACAGACATCAAGTAACAAAGACATACACTGATACCCAGTAACACAGACACACACTTATACCAAGTAACAAAGACATACAAAGATACACATTAACCAAGACATACACTTACACCACGTAACACAGACAAACGCTGACACCAAGTAACAAAGAGATCCACTTACACCAAGTAACAAAGACATACATTGATACCCAGTAACAAAGCCATACATTGATACCCAGTAACACAGACACGCACTGACACCCAGCAACAAAGACATACGCTGATACCCAGTACCACAGACACGCACTGACACCCAGTAACAAAGACATACACTGACACCAAGTTACAAAGACAAACACTGACACCAAGTCTCAAATACAAACACTGACACCAAGTAACAAAGACATACACTGATACCCAGTAACACAGACACACAATGACACCAAGTAACAAAGACATACACGGTTAACCAGCAACACAGACACACACTTACACCAAGTAACAAAAACACACACTGACACCGATTAACAAAGACATACACTAATGCCAAGTAACACAGACACACACTTACACCAAGTAACAAAGGCATACTCTGATACCAAGTAACAAAGACATACACTTACACCAAGTAAAAAATACAAACACTGACACCAAGTAACAATGACAGACACTGACACCAAGTAACAAAGACATACACTGATACCAAGTAACAAAGACATACACTGATACCCAGTAACACAGACACCACTTACACCAAGTAACAATGACATACACAGACACCCAGTAACACAGACACGCACTGACACCCAGTAACAGAGAAATACACTGACACCAAGTCACAAAGACATACACTGACACCAAGTAACAAAGACATACACTGATACCAAGTAACAAAGACATACACTGATACCCAGTAACACAGCCACACAATGACACCAAGTAACAAAGACATACACTGTTAACCAGTAACACAGACACACACTTACACCATGTAACAAAGACATACACTGACACCAATTAACAAAGACATACACTGATACCCAGTAACACAGACACACACTTACTCCAAGTAACAAAGACATACACTGATACCCTGTTACACTGACACACAATTACACAAATTAACACAGACACACACAGACACCAAGTAACAAAGACATACACTGATACCGAGGTAACACAGACACACACTTACACCAAGTAACAAAGACGTACACTGACACCAAGTAACAAAGACATACACTTACACCAAGTAACAAAGACATACACTGACACCAAGTAACAAAGGCATACACTGATACCCAGTAACACAGACACACACTTACACCAAGTAACAAAGTTATACAAAGATACCCAGTAACCAAGACATACACTTACACCAAGTAACAAAGACATCCACTTACAAAAAGTAACAAAGACATACATTGCTACCCATTAACAAATACATACATTGATACCCAGTAACACAGACACGCACTGACACCCAGTAACAAAGACATACACTGATACCCAGTAACACAGACACGCACTGACACCCAGTCACAAAGACATACACTGACACCAAGTCACAAAGACATATACTTACACCAAGTAACAAAGACATACACTGAAACCCATAAAACAGACACACACTTACACCAACTAACAGAGACATACTCTGACACCAAGTAACAAAGACATACACTGACACCCTGGAACACAGATAGACACTGACACCCCCTAACAAAGAGAAACACTTACACCAAGTAACAACGACAGGCACTGATACCCAGTAAAACAGACACAAACTTACACCAATTCACAAAGACATGCACTGACACCCAGTAACAAAGACACACACTGACACCCAGTAACACAGACATACACTTACACCAAGTAACAAAGACATACACTGACACAAATTAAGAAGACATACACTGATACCCAGTAGCAAAGACACACACACACTCCAAGTAACAAAGACATACACTGACACCAAGTAACATAGACATACACTTACACCAAGTAAAAAAGACTTACACTGACACCAAGTAACAAAGACAAACACTGATACCCAGTTACACAGACACACACTTACACCAAGTAACAAAGACATACACTGATACCCAGTTACACAGACACACACTGACACCAAGTAACAAAGTTTAACACATACACACACTGTCACCAAGTAACAAAGACATACACTGACACCCAGTAACAAAGACATGCACTGACACCAAGTCACAAAGACGTGCACTGACACCCAGTAACAAAGACACACACTGACACCAAGTAACAAAGACACACACTGATACCCAGTAACACAGACACACACTTACACCAAGTAACAAAGACATACACTGATACCCAGGAACACAGACACACACTTACAACAAGTAACAAATACAGACACTGATACCCAGTAACACAGACACACACTTGCACCAAGTAACACAGACATACACAGACACCAAGTAACAAAGACATACACTGATACCGAGGAACACAGATACACACTGACACCAGTAACAAAGACATACACTGACACCAAGCAACAAAGACATACACTTACACCAAGTAAGAAAGACATACACTGACACCAAGTAACAAAGACATACACTGATACCCAGTAACACAGACACACACTTACACCAAGTAACAAAGACATACACTGATACCCAGTTACACTGACACAAACTTACACCAAGTAACACAGACACACACAGACATCAAGTAACAAAGACATACACTGATACCCAGTAACACAGACACACACTTACACCAAGTAACAAAGACATACAAAGATACCCATTAACCAAGACATACACTTACACCAAGTAACACAGACAAACGCTGACACCAAGTAACAAAGACATCCACTTACACCAAGTAACAAAGACATACATTGATACCCAGTAACAAAGCCATACATTGATACCCAGTAACACAGACACGCACTGACACCCAGCAACAATGACATACACTGATACCCAGTAACACAGACACACACTTACACCAAGTAACAAAGACATACACTGATACCCAGAAAAACAGACGCACACTTACTCCAAGTAACAAAGACATACACTTATTCCCAGTTACACTGACACTCACTTACACCAAGTAACAAAGACATACACTGACACCAAGTAACAAAGACATACACTTACACCAAGTAACAAAGACATACACTGACACCAAGTAACACAGACACACACTGACACCAAGTAACAAAGACATACACTGACACCAAGTAACAAAGACATACACTTACACCAAGTAACAAAGACATACACTGACACCAAGTATCAAAGGCATACACTGATACCCAGTAACACAGACACACGCTTACACCAATTAACACAGACACACACAGGCACCATGTAACAAAGACATGCACTGATACCCAGTAACACAGACACACACTTACACCAATTAACACAGACACACACAGACACCAAGTAACAAAGACATCCACTTACACCAAGTAACAAAGACATACATTGATACCCATTAACAAAGACATAAACTGATACTAAGTAACACAAACACACAATTACACCAAGTCACAAAGACATGCACTGACACCAGGTAACACAGACAAACACTGATACCCAGTTACACAGACACACACTTACACCAAGTAACAAAGACAGACACGGATACCCAGTAACACAGACACACCCTTAAACCAAGTCACAAAGACATACACTGACACACAGTAACAAAGACATACACTGATACCCAGTAACACAGACAAGCACTGACACCCAGTAACAAAGACATGCACTGACACCAAGTAACAAAGAAATGCACTGACAACAAGTAACAAAGACATACTCTGATACCCAATAACACAGACACACACTTACACCAAGTAACGAAGACATACACTGATACCCAGTAACACTGACACACACATACACTAAGTAATAAAGACATACACTGACACAAAGTAACAAAGACATACTCTTACACCAAGTAAGAAAGACATACACTGATACCCAATAACACAGACACACACTTACACCAACTAACACAGACATACACTGACACCAAGTAACAAAGACATACACTGACACCCAGGAACACAGATACACACTGACACCCAGTAACACAGAGATACACTTACACCAAGTAACAAAGACAGGCACTGATATCCAGTAACACAGACACAAACTTACACCAAGTCACAAAGACATGCACTGACACCCAGTCACAAAGACACACACTGACATCAAGTAACAAAGACATACACTGATACCCAGTAACACAGCCACACAATTACACCAAGTAACAAAGACATACACTGACACCAATTAAAAAAGACATACACTGATACCCAGTAACACAGACACACACATACACCAAGTAACAAAGTCATACACTTACACCAAGTAAAAAAGACTTACACTGACACCAAGTAACAAAGACAAACACTGATACCCATTAACACAGACACACACTTACACCAAGTAACAAAGACATACACTGACACCAAGTAACAAAGAAATACACTTACACCAAGTAACAAAGACATACACTGACACCAAGTAACAAAGGCGTACACTGATACCCAGTAACACAGACACACACTTACACCAATTAACACAGACACACACAGACACCATGTAACAAAGACAAACACTGATACCCAGTAACACAGACACACACTTACACCAATTAACACAGACACACACTTACACCAAGTAACAAAGACATACTCTGACACCAAGTAACACAGACATACACTGACACCAAGTAACAAAGACATACACTGACAGCCAGGAACACAGATACACACTGACACCAGTAACAAAGACATACACTGATACTAAGTAACACAAACACACACTTACACCAAGTAAAAAGTACATACACTGATACCCAGGAACACAGACACACACTTACAGCAAGTAACAAATACAGACACTGATACCCAGTAACACAGACATACACTTGCACCAAGTAACAAGGACATACACTGATACCAAGTAAAAAAGACATACACTTACACCAGGTAACACAGACATACACTGACACCAAGTAACAAAGACATACACTGACAGCCAGGAACACAGATACACACTGACACCAGTAACAAAGACATACACTTACACCAAGTAAGAAAGACATGCACTGACACCAAGTAACAAAGACATACACTGATGCAAAGTTTCGCAGACACACACTTACACCAAGTAACAAATACATACACTGATACCCAGTTACACTGACACAAACCTACACAAAGTAACACAGACACACACAGACATCAAGTGACAAAGACATACACTGATACCCAGTAACACAGGCACACACTTACACCAAGTAACAAAGACATACCAAGATACCCATTAACCAAGACATACACTTACACCAAGTAACACAGACATACGCTGACACCAAGTAACAAAGACATCCACTTACACCAAGTAACAAAGACATACATTGATACCCAGTAACAAAGACATACATTGATACCCAGTAACACAGACACGCACTGACACCCAGTAACAAAGACATACACTGACACCCAGGAACACAGATACACACTGACACCCAGTAACACAGAGATACACTTACACCAAGTAACAAAGACAGGCACTGATATCCAGTAACACAGACACAAACTTACACCAAGTCACAAAGACATGCACTGACACCCAGTCACAAAGACACACACTGACATCAAGTAACAAAGACATACACTGATACCCAGTAACACAGCCACACAATTACACCAAGTAACAAAGACATACACTGACACCAATTAAAAAAGACATACACTGATACCCAGTAACACAGACACACACATACACCAAGTAACAAAGTCATACACTTACACCAAGTAAAAAAGACTTACACTGACACCAAGTAACAAAGACAAACACTGATACCCATTAACACAGACACACACTTACACCAAGTAACAAAGACATACACTGACACCAAGTAACAAAGAAATACACTTACACCAAGTAACAAAGACATACACTGACACCAAGTAACAAAGGCGTACACTGATACCCAGTAACACAGACACACACTTACACCAATTAACACAGACACACACAGACACCATGTAACAAAGACAAACACTGATACCCAGTAACACAGACACACACTTACACCAATTAACTCAGACACACACTTACACCAAGTAACAAAGACATACTCTGACACCAAGTAACACAGACATACACTGACACCAAGTAACAAAGACATACACTGACAGCCAGGAACACAGATACACACTGACACCAGTAACAAAGACATACACTGATACTAAGTAACACAAACACACACTTACACCAAGTAAAAAGTACATACACTGATACCCAGGAACACAGACACACACTTACAGCAAGTAACAAATACAGACACTGATACCCAGTAACACAGACATACACTTGCACCAAGTAACAAGGACATACACTGATACCAAGTAAAAAAGACATACACTTACACCAGGTAACACAGACATACACTGACACCAGTAACAAAGACATACACTTACACCAAGTAAGAAAGATATGCACTGACACCAAGTAACAAAGACATACACTGATGCAAAGTTTCGCAGACACACACTTACACCAAGTAACAAATACATACACTGATACCCAGTTACACTGACACAAACCTACACAAAGTAACACAGACACACACAGACATCAAGTAACAAAGACATACACTGATACCCAGTAACACAGGCACACACTTACACCAAGTAACAAAGACATACCAAGATACCCATTAACCAAGACATACACTTACACCAAGTAACACAGACATACGCTGACACCAAGTAACAAAGACATCCACTTACACCAAGTAACAAAGACATACATTGATACCCAGTAACAAAGACATACATTGATACTCAGTAACACAGACACGCACTGACACACAGTAACAAAGACATACACTGACACCCAGTAACACAGACACGCACTGACACCCAGTAACAAAGACATACACTGACACCACGTCACATAGACATACACTGACACCAAGGAAAAAAGACATACACTGATACCCAGTAACACAGACACACACTTACTCCAAGTAACAAAGACATACACTTATACCCAGTTACACTGACACACACTTACACCAAGTAACAAAGACATACACTGACACCAAGTAACAAAGACATACACTTACACCAAGTAACAAAGACATACACTGACACCAAGTAACACAGACACACACTGACACCAAGTAACAAAGACATACACTGATACCCATTAACACAGACACACATTTACACCAAGTAACAAAGACATACACTGACACCAAGTAACAAAGGCATACACTGATACCCAGTAACACAGACACACACTTACACCAATTAACATAGACACACACAGACACCATGTAACAAAGACATACACTGATACCCAGTAACACAGACACACACTTACACCAATTAACACAGACACACACAGACACCAAGTAACAAAGACATACACTGATACCCAGTGACACAGACACACACTTACACCAAGTAACAAAGACATACACTGACACCAAGTAACACAGACATACGCTGACACCCAGTAACACAGACACACACTTACACCAAGTAACAAAGACATACACTGATACCGAGGAACACAGATACACACTGACACCAGTAACAAAGACATACTATGACACCAAGTAACAAAGACATACACTTACACCAAGTAAGAAAGACATACACTGACACCAAGTAACAAAGACATACACTGAAACCCAGTAACACAGACACACACTTACACCAAGTAACAAAGACATGCACTGATACCCAGTTACACTGACACAAACTTACACCAAGTAACACAGACACACACAGACATCAAGTAACAAAGACATACACTGATACCCAGTAACACAGACACACACTTACACCAAGTAACAAAGACATACAAAGATACCCATTAACCAAGACATACACTTACACCAAGTAACACAGACAAACGCTGACACCAAGTAACAAAGACATCCGCTTACACCAAGTAACAAAGACATACATTGATACCAAGTAACAAAGACATACATTGATACCCAGTAACACAGACACGCACTGACACCCAGCAACAAAGACATACACTGATACCCAGTAACACAGACACGCACTGACACCCAGTAACAAAGACATACACTGACACCAAGTTACAAAGACAAACACTGACACCAAGTAAAAAATACAAACACTGACACCAAGTAACAAAGACATACACTGATACCCAGTAACACAGACACACACTTACTCCAAGTAACAAAGACATACACTTATTCCCAGTTACACTGACACACACTTACACCAAGTAACAAAGACATACACTGACACCAAGTTAGAAAGACATACACTTACACCAAGTAACAAAGACATACACTGACACCAAGTAACACAGATACACACTGACACCAAGTAACAAAGACATACACTGACACCAAGTAACAAAGACATACACTGACACCAAGTAACATAGAAATACACTGACACCAAGTAACAAAGACATACACTGATACCCAGTAACACAGACACACACTTACACCAAGTAACAAAGACAAACACTGATACCCAGTAACACAGACACACACATACACTAAGTAATAAAGACATACACTGACACAAAGTAACAAAGACATACACTGATGCCCAGTAAAACAGACACAAACTTACAACCAGTAAAAAAGAAATACACTGACACCAAGTAACAAAGACATACACTGATACCAAGTCACAAAGACATACAGTAATGCCAAGTAACACAGACACACACGAACACCAAGTAACAAAGACATACACTGACACCAAGTAACAAAGACATACACTTACACCAAGTAACAAAGACAAACACTTACACTAAGTAACAAATACATACACTTACACCAAGTATTTTGACATACACTGACACCAAGTAACAAAGACATACATTGATACCAAGTAACACAGACACACACTTACACCAAGTAACACAGACATACAATGACACCAAGTAACAAAGACATACACTGATACTAAGTAACACAAACACACACTTATACCAACTAACAAAGACATACACTGATACCCAGTAACACAGACACACACTGACACCCAGTAACAAAGACATACACTGACACCAAGTCACAAAGACATACACTGACACCAAGTAACAAAGACAGACACTGATACCCAGTAACACAGACACAACCTTAAACCAAGTCACAAAGTCATACACTGACACCCAGTAACAAAGACATACACTGATACCCAGTAACACAGACAAGCACTGACACCCAGTAACAAAGACATACACTGACACCAAGTCACAAAGACATACACTGACACCAAGTAAAAAAGAAATACACTGACACCAAGTAACAAATACATACACTGATACCCAGTAACACAGACACACACTTACACCAAGTAACAAAGACATACACTGACACCAAGTAACAAAGTCATACACTGATGCCCTGTAAAACAGACACAAACTTACACCCAGTAAAAAAGAAATACACTGACACCAAGTCACAAAGACATACACTGATACCAAGTCACAAAGACATACTCTGATGCCCAGTAACACAGACACACACTGACACCAAGTAACAAAGACATACACTGACACCAAGTAACAAAGACATACACTTACACCAAGTAACAAAGACAAACACAGACCCCAAGTAACACAGACATACACTGACACCAAGTAACAAAGACAGACAATTACACCAAGTAACAAATACATACACTTACACCAAGTATTTTGACATACACTTGACACCAAATAACAAAGACATACACTGATACCAAGTAACACAGACACACACTTACACCAAGTAACAAAGACAGACAATTACACCAGGTAACAAATACATACACTTCCATCAAGTATTTTGACATACAATGACACCAAGTAATAAAGACATACACTGACACCCAGTAACACAGACGCAGACGGACACCCAGTAACACAAACAAACACACTGACACCAAGTAACACAGACATACTCTGACACCAAGTAACAAAGACACACACTTACACCAAGTAACACAGACACACACTGAGACCCAGTAACACAAACAAACACACTGACACCAAGTAACACAGACATACACTGACACCAAGTAACAAAGAAATACACTGACACCCAGTAACACAGACACACACGGACACCAAGTAACAAAGACATACACTTACACCAAGTAACACAGACACACACTGACACCCAGTAACACAGACACACAATTACACCAAGCAACACAGACATACACTGACACCAAGTAACAAAGATATACACTGATACCCAGTAACACAGACACACACTTACACCAAGTAACACAGACAGACACTGACACCAAGTAACAAAGACATGCACTGATACCCAGTAACACAGACACACACTTACACCAAGTAAAAAAGACAGACACTGATACCCATTAACACAGACACACACTTACACCAAGTAACAAAGACATAAACTGACACCCAGTAACAAAGACATACACTGACACCCAGTAACACAGACACACGTGGACACCAAGTAACAAAGACACACACTTACACCAAGTAACACAGACACACACTGACACCCAGTACCACAAACAAACACACTGACACCAAGTAACACAGACATACACTGACACCAAGTCACAAAGACATACACTGATGCCCAGTAACGCAGACACACACTGACACCAAGTAACAAAGACATACACTGACACAAAGTAACAAAGACATACACTTACACCAAGTAACAAAGACACACACTTACACCAAGTATTTTGACATACACTGACACCAAGTAACAAAGACATACAGTGATACCCAGTAACACAGACACACACTTACACCAAGTAACACTGACATACAATGACACCAAGTGACAAAGACATGCACTGATACCCAGCAACACAGACACACACTGACACCAAGTAAAAAAGACAGACACTGATACCCAGTAACACAGACACACACTTACACCAAGTAACAAAGACATACACTGATTCCCAGTAACAGAGACACACACTTACACAATGTCACACAGACATACACTGACACCAAGTAACAAAGACATGCACTGATACCCAGTAACACAGACACACACTTACACCAAGTAAAAAGACAGATACTGATACCCAGTAACACAGACACACACTTACACGAAGTAACAAAGACATAAACTGACACCCAGTAACACAGACACACGAGGACACCAAGTAACAAAGACACACACTTACACCAAGTAACACAGACACACACTTACACCAAGTCACAAAGACATAGACTGATACCAAGTCACAAAGACATGTACTGATGCCCAGTAACACGGACACACACTGACACCAAGTAACAAAGACATGCAATGACACCAAGTAACAAAGACATACACTGACACCAAGTAACAAAGACACACACTTACACCAAGTAACACAGACATACACTGACACCAAGTAACAAAGACAGACAATTACACCAAGTAACAAAGACATACACTTACACCAAGTGTTTTGACACACACTGACACCAAGTAACAAAGACATACACTGATACCCTGTAACAAAGACACACACTTACATCAAGTAACAAAGACATACACTGACACCAAGTCACAAAGACACAAACTGACACCCAGGAACAAAGACATACACTGACACCAAGTCACAAAGACACACACTTACACCAAGTAACACAGACATACACTGACACAAAGTAACAAAGAAAGACAATTACACCAAGTAACAAAGACATACAGTTACACCAAGTATTTTGACATACACTGGCACCAAGTCACAAAGACACACAATGACACCCAGTAACAAAACAGACACTGACACCAAGTCACAAAGACATACACTGATACCCAGTAACACAGACACACACTTACACCAATTAACACAGACATACAGTGAGACCAAGTAACAAAGACATGCACTGATACCCAGTAACACAGACACACACTTACACCCAGAAACAAAGACATACACTGATACCAAGTCACAAAGACATACACTGATACCCAGGAACACAGACACACACTGACACCAAGTAACAAAGACATACACTGAAACCAAGTAACAAAGACATACACTTACACCAAGTAACAAAGACAGACAATTACACCAAGTAACAAGGGCATACACTTACACCAAGTATTTTGACATACAATGACACCAAGTAACAAAGACATACACTGATACCCAGTAACACAGACACACACTTACATCAAGTAACAAAGACATACACTGACACCAAGTCACAAAGACACAAACTGACACCCAGGAACAAAGACATACACTGACACCAAGTCACAAAGACATACACTGATACCCAGTAACACAGACACACACTTACACCAAGTAACAAAGACACACACTTACACCAAGTAACACAGACATACACTGACACAAAGTAACAAAGAAAGACAATTACACCAAGTTACAAAGACATACAGTTACACCAAGTATTTTGACATACACTGGCACCAAGTCACAAAGACATACACTGATACCCAGTAACACAGACAAGCACTGACACAGAGTAACAAAGACATACACTGACACCAAGTCACAAAGACATACACTGACGCCAAGTGAAAAAGAAATACACTGACACCAAGTAACAAAGACATACACTGATACCCAGTAACACAGACACACACTTACACCAAGTAACAAAGACATACACTGACACCAAATAACAAAGACATACACTGATGCCCTGTAAGACAGACACAAACTTACACCCAGTAAAAAAGAAATACACTGACACCAAGTCACAAAGACATACACTGATACCAAGTCACAAAGACATACTCTGATGCCCAGTAACACAGACACACACTGACACCAAGTAACAAAGACATACACTGACACCAAGTAACAAAGACATACACTTACACCAAGTAACAAAGACAAACACTTACCCCAAGTAACACAGACATACACTGACACCAAGTAACAAAGACAGACAATTACACCAAGTAACAAATACATACACTTACACCAAGTATTTTGACATACACTGACACCAAGTAACAAAGACATACACTGATACCAAGTAACACAGACACACACTTACACCAAGTAACAAAGACAGACAATTACACCAAGTAACAAATACATACACTTACACCAAGTATTTTGACATACAATGACACCAAGTAATAAAGACATACACTGACACCCAGTAACACAGACGCAGACGGTCACCCAGTAACACAAACAAACACACTGACACCAAGTAACACAGACATACTCTGACACCAAGTAACAAAGACACACACTTAGACCAAGTAACACAGACACACACTGAGACCCAGTAACACAAACAAACACACTGACACCAAGTAACACAGACATACACTGACACCAAGTAACAAAGAAATACACTGACACCCAGTAACACAGACACACACGGACACCAAGTAACAAAGACATACACTTACACCAAGTAACACAGACACACACTGACACCCAGCAACACAGACACACAATTACACCAAGCAACACAGACATACACTGACACCAATTAACAAAGATATACACTGATACCCAGTAACACAGACACACACTTACACCAAGTAACACAGACAGACACTGACACCAAGTAACAAAGACATGCACTGATACCCAGTAACACAGACACACACTTACACCAAGTAAAAAAGACAGACACTGATACCCATTAACACAGACACACACTTACACCAAGTAACAAAGACATAAACTGACACCCAGTAACAAAGACATACACTGACACCCAGTAACACAGACACACGTGGACACCAAGTAACAAAGACACACACTTACACCAAGTAACACAGACACACACTGACACCCAGTACCACAAACAAACAGACTGACACCAAGTAACACAGACATACACTGACACCAAGTCACATAGACATACACTGATGCCCAGTAACGCAGACACACACTGACACCAAGTCACAAAGACATACACTGACACCAAGTAACAAAGACATACACTTACACCAAGTAACAAAGACACACACTTACACCAAGTATTTTGACAAACACTGACACCAAGTAACAAAGACATACAGTGATACCCAGTAACACAGACACACACTTACACCAAGTAACACTGACATACAATGACACCAAGTGACAAAGACATGCACTGATACCCAGTAACACAGACACACACTGACACCAAGTAAAAAAGACAGACACTGATACCCAGTAACACAGACACACACTTACACCAAGTAACAAAGACATACACTGATACCCAGTAACAGAGACACACACTTACACAAAGTCACACAGACATACACTGACACCAAGTAACAAAGACATGCACTGATACCCAGTAACACAGACACACACTTACACCAAGTAAAAAGACAGATACTGATACCCAGTAACACAGACACACACTTACACCAAGTAACAAAGACATAAACTGACACCCAGTAACACAGACACACGAGGACACCAAGTAACAAAGACACACACTTACACCAAGTAACACAGACACACACTTACACCAAGTCACAAAGACATAGACTGATACCAAGTCACAAAGACATGTACAGATGCCCAGTAACACGGACACACACTGACACCAAGTAACAAAGACATGCAATGACACCAAGTAACAAAGACATACACTGACACCAAGTAACAAAGACACACACTTACACCAAGTAACACAGACATACACTGACACCAAGTAACAAAGACAGACAATTACACCAAGTAACAAAGACATACACTTACACCAAGTGTTTTGACACACACTGACACCAAGTAACAAAGACATACACTGATACCCAGTAACAAAGACACACACTTACATCAAGTAACAAAGACATACACTGACACCAAGTCACAAAGACACAAACTGACACCCAGGAACAAAGACATACACTGACACCAAGTCACAAAGACATACACTGATACCCAGTAACACAGACACACACTTACACCAAGTAACAAAGACACACACTTACACCAAGTAACACAGACATACACTGACACAAAGTAACAAAGAAAGACAATTACACCAAGTAACAAAGACATACAGTTACACCAAGTATTTTGACATACACTGGCACCAAGTCACAAAGACACACACTGACACCCAGTAACAAAACAGACACTGACACCAAGTCACAAAGACATACACTGATACCCAGTAACACAGACACACACTTACACAAAGTAACACAGACATACAGTGAGACCAAGTAACAAAGACATGCACTGATACCCAGTAACACAGACACACACTTACTCCCAGAAACAAAGACATACACTGATACCAAGTCACAAAGACATACACTGATACCCAGGAACACAGACACACACTGACACCAAGTAACAAAGACATACACTGAAACCAAGTAACAAAGACATACACTTACACCAAGTAACAAAGACAGACAATTACACCAAGTAACAAGGGCATACACTTACACCAAGTATTTTGACATACACTGACACCAAGTAACAAAGACATACACTGATACCCAGTAACACAGACACACACTTACATCAAGTAACAAAGACATACACTGACACCAAGTCACAAAGACACAAACTGACACCCAGGAACAAAGACATACACTGACACCAAGTCACAAAGACATACACTGATACCCAGTAACACAGACACACACTTACACCAAGTAACAAAGACACACACTTACACCAAGTAACACAGACATACACTGACACAAAGTAACAAAGAAAGACAATTACACCAAGTAACAAAGACATACAGTTACACCAAGTATTTTGACATACACTGGCACCAAGTCACAAAGACACACACTGACACCCAGTAACAAAACAGACACTGACACTAAGTAACAAAGACATACACTGATGCCCAGTAACACAGACACACACTTACACCAAGTAACAGACATACAATGACACCAAGTAACAAAGACATGCACTGATACACAGTAACACAGACACACACTTACACCAAGTAACAAAGGCAGACACTGATACCCAGTAACGCAGCCACATACTTACACCAAGTAACAAAGACTTACACTGACACCCAGTAACAAAGACATACACTGACACCCAGTAACACAGACACACACTGACACCCAGTAACAAAGACACAGACTTACACCAAGTAACACAGACATACACTGACACCCAGTAACACAGACACACACTTACACCAAGTAACAAAGACATAAACTTACAGCAAGTATTTTGACATACACTGACACCAAGTCACAAAGACATACACTGATGCCCAGTAACACAGACACACACAGACACCAAGTAACAAAGACATACACTGACACCAAGTAACAAAAACATACACTGATACCCAGTAACGCAGACACACACTTACACCCAGTAAAAAAGACATACACTGACACCAAGTCACAAAGACAAACACTGATACCAAGTCACAAAGACATACACTGACGCCAAGTAACACAGACACACACTGACACCAAGTAACAAAGACATACACTGACACCAAGTAACAAAGACATACACTTACACCAAGTAACAAAGACACACACTTACACCAAGTAACACAGACATACACTGACACCAAGTCACAAAGACAGACAATTACACCAAGTAACAAAGACATACACTTACAGCAAGTATTTTGACATACACTGACAACAAGTCACAAAGACATACACTGATGCATAGTAACACAGACACACACAGACACCAAGTAACAAAGACATACACCGACACCAAGTACCAAAGACATACACTTACACCAGGTAACAAAGACACACATTTACACCAAGTAACACAGACATACACTGACACCAAGTAACAAAGACAGACAATTACTCCAATTAATAAAGACATGCACTTACACCAAGTATTTTGACATACACTGATACCCAGTAACACAGACACACTCTTACACCAAGTAACACAGACATACACTGACACCAAGTAACAAAGACATGCACTGATACCCAGTAACACAGACACACACTTACACCAAGTAAAAAAGACAGACACTGATACCCAGTAACACAGACACACACTGACACCCAGTAACAAAGACATGCACTTATAGCCAGGAGCACAGACACACAGTTATACCAAGTAACAGAGACATATACTGATACACAGTAACACAGGCACACACAGTGGGGGGGTGGGCACATTGGCGCAGTGGTTGGCACCGCGGCCTCACAGCTCCAGGGACCCGGGTTCGATTCTGGGTACTGCCTGTGCGGAGTTTGCAAGTTCTCCCTGTGTCTGCGTGGGTTTCCTCCGGGTGCTCCGGTTTCCTCCCACATGCCAAAGACTTGCAGGTTGATAGGTTAATGGGCCATTATAAATTGCCCCTAGTATAGGTAGGTGGTAGGGAAATATATAGGGACCGGTGGGGATGTGATAGGAATACGGGATTAGTGTAGGATTAGTGTAGGATTACTATAAATGGGTTGTTGATGGTCGGCACAGACTCGGTGGGCCGAAGGACCTGTTTAAGTGCTGTATCTCTAAACTAAACTAAATACTGACACCCAGTGTCACAGACACACACTGACACCCAGTAACAAACAAACACACACTGACACAGAAAAACACTGATACACAGTAACAAAGACATACACTTACACCAAGTAACACAGACACACACTGATACCCAGTAACACAGACACACACTTACATCAAGTAACAAAGACATACATTGACACCAAGTCACAAAGACACAAACTGACACCCAGGAACAAAGACATACACTGACACCAAGTCACAAAGACATACACTGATACCCAGTAACACAGACACACACTTACACCAAGTAACAAAGACACACACTTACACCAAGTAACACAGACATACACAGACACAAAGTAACAAAGAAAGACAATTACACCAAGTAACAAAGACATACAGTTACACCAAGTATTTTGACATACACTGGCACCAAGTCACAAAGACACACACTGACACCCAGTAACAAAACAGACAGTGACACCAAGTCACAAAGACATACACTGATACCCAGTAACACAGACACACACTTACACCAAGTAACACAGACATGCAGTGAGACCAAGTAACAAAGACATGCACTGACACCCAGTAACACAGACACACACTTACACCAAGTAACAAAGACAGACACTGATACCCAGTAACACAGCCACATACTTACACCAAGTAACAAAGACATACACTGACACCAAGTCACAAAGACACAAACTGGCACCTAGGAACAAAGACATACACTGACACCAAGTCACAAAGACATACACTGATACCCAGTAACACAGACACACACTTACACCAAGTAACAAAGACACACACTTACACCAAGTAACACAGACATACACTGACACAAAGTAACAAAGAAAGACAATTACAGCAAGTAACAAAGACATACTGTTACACCAAGTATTTTGACATACACTGGCACCAAGTCACAAAGACACACACTGACACCCAGTAACAAAACAGACACTGACACCAAGTCACAAAGACATACACTGATACCCAGTAACACAGACACACACTTACACCAAGTAACACAGACATACAGTGAGACCAAGTAACAAAGACATGCACTGATACCCAGTAACACAGCCACATACTTACACCAAGTAACAAAGACTTACACTGACACCCAGTAACAAAGACATACACTGATACCCAGTAACACAGACACACACTGACACCCAGTAACAAAGACACAGACTTACACCAAGTAACACAGACATACACTGACACCCAGTAACACAGACACACACTTACACCAAGTAACAAAGATATAAACTTACAGCAAGTATTTTGACATACACTGACACCAAGTCACAAAGACATACACTGATGCCCAGTAACACAGACACACACAGACACCAAGAAACAAAGACATACACTGACACCAAGTAACAAAAACATACACTGATACCCAGTAACGCAGACACACACTTACACCCAGTAAAAAAGACATACACTGACACCAAGTCACAAAGACATACACTGATACCAAGTCACAAAGACATACACTGACGCCAAGTAACACAGACACACACTGACACCAAGTAACAAAGACATACACTGACACCAAGTAACAAAGACATACACTTACACCAAGTAACAAAGACACACACTTACACCAAGTAGCACAGACATACACTGACACCAAGTCACAAAGACAGACAATTACACCAAGTAACAAAGACATACACTTACAGCAACTATTTTGACATACACTGACACCAAGTCACAAAGACATACACTGATGCCCAGTAACACAGACACACACAGACACCAAGTAACAAAGACATACACCGACACCAAGTAACAAAGACATACACTTACACCATTGTAACAAAGACACACATTTACACCAAGTAACACAGACATACACTGACACCAAGTAACAAAGACAGACAATTACACCAAGTAATAAAGACATGCACTTACACCAAGTATTTTGACATACACTTATACCCAGTAACACAGACACACTCTTACACCAAGTAACACAGACATACACTGACACCAAGTAACAAAGACATGCACTGATACCCAGTAACACAGACACACACTTACACCAAGTAAAAAAGACAGACACTGATACCCAGTAAAACAGACACACACTGACACCCAGTAACAAAGACATGCACTTATAGCCAGGAGCACAGACACACAGTTATACCAAGTAACAGAGACATATACTGATACACAGTAACACAGGCACACACAGTGGGGGGGTGGGCACATTGGCGCAGTGGTTGGCACCGCGGCCTCACAGCTCCAGGGACCCGGGTTCGATTCTGGGTACTGCCTGTGCGGAGTTTGCAAGTTCTCTACGTGTCTGCGTGGGTTTCCTCCGAGTGCTCCGGTTTCCTCCAACATGCCAAAGACTTGCAGGTTGATAGGTTAATGGGCCATTATAAATTGCCCCCAGTATAGGTAGGTGGTAGGGAAATATATAGGGACCGGTGGGGATGTGATAGGAATACGGGATTAGTGCAGGATTAGTGTAGGATTACTATAAATGGGTTGTTGATGGTCGGCACAGACTCGGTGGGCCGAAGGACCTGTTTAAGTGCTGTATCTCTAAACTAAACTAAATACTGACACCCAGTGTCACAGACACACACTGACACCCAGTAACAAACAAACACACACTGACACAGAGAAACAATGATACACAGTAACAAAGACATACACTGACACCAAGTAACACAGACACACACTGATACCCAGTAACACAGACACACACTTACATCAAGTAACAAAGACATACACTGACACCAAGTCACAAAGACACAAACTGACACCCAGGAACAAAGACATACACTGACATCAAGTCACAAAGACATACACTGATACCCAGTAACACAGACACACACTTACACCAAGTAACAAAGACACACACTTACACCAAGTAACACAGACATACACTGACACAAAGTAACAAAGAAAGACAATTACACCAAGTAACAAAGACATACAGTTACACCAAGTATTTTGACATACACTGGCACCAAGTCACAAAGACACACACTGACACCCAGTAACAAAACAGACACTGACACCAAGTCACAAAGACATACACTGATACCCAGTAACACAGACACACACTTACACCAAGTAACACAGACATACAGTGAGACCAAGTAACAAAGACATGCACTGATACCCAGTAACACAGACACACACTTACAGCAAGTAACAAAGACAGACACTGATACCCAGTAACACAGCCACATACTTACACCAAGTAACAAAGACTTACACTGACACCCAGTAACAAAGACATACACTGACACCCAGTAACACAGACACACACGGACACCAAGTAACAAAGACACTCACTTACACCAAGTAACAAAGACATACACTGACACCCAGTAACAAAGACATACACTGACACCCAGTAACACAGACACACACTGACACCCAGTAACAAAGACACGGACTTACACCAAGTAACACAGACATACACTGACACCCAGTAACACAGACACACACTTACACCAAGTAACAAAGACATAAACTTACAGCAAGTATTTTGACATACACTGACACCAAGTCACAAAGACATACACTGATGCCCAGTAACACAGACACACACAGACACCAAGTAACAAAGACATACACTGACACCAAGTAACAAAAACATACACTGATACCCAGTAACGCAGACACACACTTACACCCAGTAAAAAAGACATACACTGACACCAAGTCACAAAGACATACACTGATACCAAGTCACAAAGACATACACTGACGCCAAGTAACACAGACACACACTGACACCAAGTAACAAAGACATACACTGACACCAAGTAACAAAGACATACACTTACACCAAGTAACAAAGACACACACTTACACCAAGTAACACAGACATACACTGACACCAAGTCACAAAGACAGACAATTACACCAAGTAACAAAGACATACACTTACAGCAAGTATTTTGACATACACTGACACCAAGTCACAAAGACATACACTGATGCCCAGTAACACAGACACACACAGACACCAAGTAACAAAGACATACACCGACACCAAGTAACAAAGACATACACTTACACCAGGTAACAAAGACACACATTTACACCAAGTAACACAGACATACACTGACACCAAGTAACAAAGACAGACAATTACACCAAGTAATAAAGACATACACTTACACCAAGTATTTTGACATACACTGATACCCAGTAACACAGACACACTCTTACACCAAGTAACACAGACATACACTGACACCAAGTAACAAAGACATGCACTGATACCCAGTAACACAGACACACACTTACACCAAGTAAAAAAGACAGACACTGATACCCAGTAACACAGACACACACTGACACCCAGTAACAAAGACATGCACTGATAACCAGGAGCACAGACACACAGTTATACCAAGTAACAGAGACATATACAGATACACAGTAACACAGGCACACACAGTGGGGGGGGTGGGCACATTGGCGCAGTGGTTAGCACCGCGGCCTCACAGCTCCAGGGACCCGGGGTCGATTCTGGGTACTGCCTGTGCGGAGTTTGCAAGTTCTCCCTGTGTCTGCGTGGGTTTCCTCCAGGTGCTCCGGTTTCCTCCCACATGCCAAAGACTTGCAGGTTGATAGGTTAATGGGCCATTATAAATTGCCCCTAGTATAGGTAGGTGGTAGGGAAATATATAGGGACCGGTGGGGATGTGATAGGAATACGGGATTAGTGTAGGATTAGTATAAATGGGTTGTTGATGGTCGGCACAGACTCGGTGGGCCGAAGGACCTGTTTAAGTGCTGTATCTCTAAACTAAACTAAATACTGACACCCAGTGTCACAGACACACACTGACACCCAGTAACAAACAAACACACACAACAAACACACACTGACACAGAGAAACACTGATACACAGTAACAAAGACATACACTGACACCAAGTAACACAGACACACACTGACACCCAGTAAAAAAGACATACACTGACACCAAGTCACAAAGACATACACTGATACCAAGTGACAAAGACATGCACTGATGCGCAGTAACAAAGACACACACTTACACCAACTAACACAGACATACACAGACACCAAGTAACAAGGACAAACACTGACATCAAGTAACAAAGACATGCACTGATACCCAGTAACACAGACACACACTTGCACCAAGTAACAAAGACACACACTGAAACCAATTCACAAATACACACACTGACACCCAGTAACAAAGACATACACTGACACCAAGTCACAAAGACATGCACTGATACCCAGGATCACAGACACACACTTACACCAAGTAACAACGACATACACTGACACCAAGTCACAAAGACACACACTGACACCCAGTAACAAAGACATACACTGATACCAAGTCACAAAGACATACACTGATACCCAGTAACACAGACACACTCTGACACCCAGTAACAAAGACATAAACTGATACCAAGTCACAAAGACATATACTGATACCCAGGAACACAGACCCACACTGACACCAAGTAACAAAGACATTCACTGAAACCAAGTAACAAAGACATACACTTACACCAAGTAACAAAGACAGACAATTACACCAGGTAACAAGGACAGACAATTACACCAAGTAACAAAGGCATACACTTACACCAAGTATTTTGACATACACTGACACCAAGTAACAAAGACATACACTGATACCCAGTAACACAGAGGCACACTTACACCAAGTAACAAAGACATACACTGACTCCAAGTCACAAAGACACACACTGACACCCAGTAACAAAGACATACACTGATACCTAGGAACACAGACACACACTTACACCAAGTAACACAGACATGCACTGACATCAAGTAACAAAGACATGCACTGATACCCAGTAACACAGACACACACTTGCACCAAGTAACAAAGACACACACTGACACCAAGTCACAAATACACACACTGACACCCAGTAACAAAGACATACACTGACACCAAGTCACAAAGACATGCACTGATACCCAGTATCACAGACACACACTTACACCAAGTAACAACGACATACACTGACACCAAGTCACAAAGACACACACTGACACCCAGTAACAAAGACATACACTGACACCAAGTCACAAAGACATATACTGATACCCAGGAACACAGACACACACTGACACCCAGTAACAAAGACATACACTGATACCAAGTCACAAAGACATACACTGATACCCAGTAACACAGACACGCTCTGACACCCAGTAACAAAGACATACACTGATACCAAGTCACAAAGACATACACAGATACCCAGGAACACAGACACACACTGACACCAAGTAACAAAGACATACACTGAAACCAAGTAACAAAGACATACACTTACACCAAGTAACAAAGACAGACAATTACACCAAGTAACAAGGGCATACACTTACACCAAGTATTTTGACATACAATGACACCAAGTAACAAAGACATACACTGATACCAAGTCACAAAGACACAAACTGACACCCAGGAACAAAGACATACACTGACACCAAGTCACAAAGACATACACTGATACCCAGTAACACAGACACACACTTACACCAAGTAACAAAGACACACACTTACACCAAGTAACACAGACATACACTGACACAAAGTAGCAAAGAAAGACAATTACACCAAGTAACAAAGACATACAGTTACACCAAGTATTTTGACATACACTGGCACCAAGTCACAAAGACACACACTGACACACAGTAACAAAACAGACACTGACACCAAGTCACAAAGACATACACTGATACCCAGTAACACAGACACACACTTACACCAAGTAACACAGACATACAGTGAGACCAAGGAACAAAGACATGCACTGATACCCAGTAACACAGACACACACTTACACCAAGTAACAAAGACAGACACTGATACCCAGTAACACAGCCACATACTTACACCAAGTAACAAAGACTTACACTTACACCCAGTAACAAAGACAAACACTGACACCCAGTAACACAGACACACACGGACACCAAGTAACAAAGACACACACTTACACCAAGTAACAAAGACATACACTGACACCCAGTAACAAAGACATACACTGACACCCGGTAACAAAGACAGACACTCACACCAAGTAACACAGATATACAATTGCACCAAGTAACAAAGACACACACTTACACCAAGTAACAAAGACATACACTGACACCCAGTAACAAATACATACACTGACACCAAGTAACAACGACATGCACTGACACCCAGTCACACAGACACACACGGACACCAAGTAACAAAGACAGAAACTTACACCAAGTAACACATACACACACTGACACCCAGTAGCACAGACACACACTTACACCAAGTAACACAGACATACACGGACACCAAGTAACAAAGACATCCACTGATACCCAGGAACACAGACACACACTTACACCAAGTAACACAGACACACACTTACACCAAGTAACAAAGACATACACTTACACCAAGTAACACAGACATACACTGACACCAAGTAACAAAGACATACAATTACACGAAGTAACAAAGACACACACTTACACCAAGTAACAAAGAAAGACACTGATACCCAGTTGCACAGACACACAATTACACCAAGTAACAAAGACATACACTGACACCAAGTAACACAAACAAACACACACTGACACCCAGTAACACAGAGAAACACTAATAAACTGTAACAAAGACATACACTGCACCAAGTCACAAAGACATACACTGACACCCAGTAACACAGACACACACTTAAACCAAGTAACAAAGACATACACTGATACCAAGTCACAAAGACATACACTGATGCCCAGTAACACAGACACACACTGACACCAAGTAACAAAGACATACACTGACACCAAGTAACAAAGACATACACTGATGCCCAGTAACACAGACACTTTCTTACACCAAGTAACAAAGACAGGCACTGATACCCAGTAACACAGACACACACTTACACCAAGTAACAAAGACATACACTGACACCCAGTAACACAGACACACACTGACACCCAGTAACACAGACACACACTTACACCAAGTAACAAAGACATACACTGATACCCAGTACCACTAGCACACACTGGGGCGGGGGGAGTGGGGGGGGGGGGGGGTGGGGGGTACACAGACACCAAGTGACAAAGACATACAATTACACCAAGTATTTTGACATACGCTGACACCAAGTAACAAAGACATACACTGATACCCAGTAACACAGAGACACACTTACACCAAGTAACAAAGACATACACTGACTCCAAGTCACAAAGACACACACTGACACCCAGTAACAAAGACATACACTGACACGAAGTCACAAAGACATACACTGATGCCCAGGAACACAGACACACACTTACACCAAGTAACACAGACATACACTGACATCAAGTAACAAAGACATGCACTGATACCCAGTAACACAGACACACACATGCACCAAGTAACACAGACATACACTGACACCCAGTAACACAGACACACACATACACCAAGTAACTAAGACATACACTGACACCCAGTAACAAAGACATACACTGACACCCAGTAACACAGACACACACTTACACCAAGTAACACAGACAAACACTGACACCAAGTAACAAAGACATACACTGATACCCAGTAACACAGACACACACTTACACCAAGTAACAAAGACATACACTGACACCAAGTAACACAGACATACACTGACACACAGTAACAAAGACATACACTGACACCACGTCACAAAGACACACTCTGACACCCAGTAACAAAGACAGACAATGATATCAAGTCACAACGACATACACTGATACCCAGTAACACAGACACACACTTACACCAAGTAACACAGACATACACTGACACCCAGTGACACAGACACACACTTACACCAAGTAACAAAGAAATACACGGACCCCCAGTAACAAAGACATACGCTGACACCCAGTAACACAGACACACACGGACACCAAGCAACAAAGACACACACTTACACCAAGCAACACAGACACACACTTACACCAAGTAACACAGACACACACTGACACCAAGTAACAAAGACATACACTGATACCCAGGAACACAGACACACACTTACACCAAGTAACACAGACACACACTTACACCAAGTAACAAAGACATACACTTACACCAAGTAACACAGACATACTCTGACACCAAGTAACAAAGACATACAATTACACTAAATAACAAAGACACACAGTTACACCAAGTAACACAGATATACACTGACACCAAGTAACAAAGACATGCACTGAGACCCAGTAACACAGACACACACGGATACCAAGTAACAAAGACACACACTAACACCAAGTAACACAGACACACATTGACACCCAGTAACACAGACACACACTTACACCAAGTAACACAGACAAACACTGACACCAAGTAACAAAGACATACACTGATACCCAGTAACACAGACACACACTTACACCAAGTAACAAAGACATACACTGACACCAAGTAACACAGACATACACTGACACCAAGTAACAAAGACATACAATTACACTAAATAACAAAGACACACAGTTACACCAAGTAACACAGATATACACTGACACCAAGTAACAAAGACATGCACTGAGACCCAGTAACACAGACACACACGGATACCAAGTAACAAAGACACACACTAACACCAAGTAACACAGACACACATTGACACCCAGTAACACAGACACACACTTACACCAAGTAACACAGACAAACACTGACACCAAGTAACAAAGACATACACTGATACCCAGTAACACAGACACACACTTACACCAAGTAACAAAGACATACACTGACACCAAGTAACACAGACATACACTGACACACAGTAACAAAGACATACACTGACACCACGTCACAAAGACACACTCTGACACCCAGTAACAAAGACAGACAATGATATCAAGTCACAACGACATACACTGATACCCAGTAACACAGACACACACTTACACCAAGTAACACAGACATACACTGACACCCAGTGACACAGACACACACTTACACCAAGTAACAAAGAAATACACGGACCCCCAGTAACAAAGACATACGCTGACACCCAGTAACACAGACACACACGGACACCAAGCAACAAAGACACACACTTACACCAAGCAACACAGACACACACTTACACCAAGTAACACAGACACACACTGACACCAAGTAACAAAGACATACACTGATACCCAGGAACACAGACACACACTTACACCAAGTAACACAGACACACACTTACACCAAGTAACAAAGACATACACTTACACCAAGTAACACAGACATACTCTGACACCAAGTAACAAAGACATACAATTACACTAAATAACAAAGACACACAGTTACACCACGTAACACAGATATACACTGACACCAAGTAACAAAGACATGCACTGAGACCCAGTAACACAGACACACACGGATACCAAGTAACAAAGACACACACTAACACCAAGTAACACAGACACACATTGACACCCAGTAACACAGACACACACTTACACCAAGTAACACAGACAAACACTGACACCAAGTAACAAAGACATACACTGATACCCAGTAACACAGACAGACACGGACACCAAGTAACAAAGACATACACTTACACCAAGTAACACAGACATACTCTGACACCAAGTAACAAAGACATACAATTACACTAAATAACAAAGACACACAGTTACACCAAGTAACACAGATATACACTGACACCAAGTAACAAAGACATGCACTGAGACCCAGTAACACAGACACACACGGATACCAAGTAACAAAGACACACACTAACACCAAGTAACACAGACACACATTGACACCCAGTAACACAGACACACACTTACACCAAGTAACACAGACAAACACTGACACCAAGTAACAAAGACATACACTGATACCCAGTAACACAGACACACACTTACACCAAGTAACAAAGACATACACTGACACCAAGTAACACAGACATACACTGACACACAGTAACAAAGACATACACTGACACCACGTCACAAAGACACACTCTGACACCCAGTAACAAAGACAGACAATGATATCAAGTCACAACGACATACACTGATACCCAGTAACACAGACACACACTTACACCAAGTAACACAGACATACACTGACACCCAGTGACACAGACACACACTTACACCAAGTAACAAAGACATACACTGACACCAAGTAACACAGACATACACTGACACCAAGTAACAAAGACATACAATTACACTAAATAACAAAGACACACAGTTACACCAAGTAACACAGATATACACTGACACCAAGTAACAAAGACATGCACTGAGACCCAGTAACACAGACACACACGGATACCAAGTAACAAAGACACACACTAACACCAAGTAACACAGACACACATTGACACCCAGTAACACAGACACACACTTACACCAAGTAACACAGACAAACACTGACACCAAGTAACAAAGACATACACTGATACCCAGTAACACAGACACACACTTACACCAAGTAACAAAGACATACACTGACACCAAGTAACACAGACATACACTGACACACAGTAACAAAGACATACACTGACACCACGTCACAAAGACACACTCTGACACCCAGTAACAAAGACAGACAATGATATCAAGTCACAACGACATACACTGATACCCAGTAACACAGACACACACTTACACCAAGTAACACAGACATACACTGACACCCAGTGACACAGACACACACTTACACCAAGTAACAAAGAAATACACGGACCCCCAGTAACAAAGACATACGCTGACACCCAGTAACACAGACACACACGGACACCAAGCAACAAAGACACACACTTACACCAAGCAACACAGACACACACTTACACCAAGTAACACAGACACACACTGACACCAAGTAACAAAGACATACACTGATACCCAGGAACACAGACACACACTTACACCAAGTAACACAGACACACACTTACACCAAGTAACAAAGACATACACTTACACCAAGTAACACAGACATACTCTGACACCAAGTAACAAAGACATACAATTACACTAAATAACAAAGACACACAGTTACACCACGTAACACAGATATACACTGACACCAAGTAACAAAGACATGCACTGAGACCCAGTAACACAGACACACACGGATACCAAGTAACAAAGACACACACTAACACCAAGTAACACAGACACACATTGACACCCAGTAACACAGACACACACTTACACCAAGTAACACAGACAAACACTGACACCAAGTAACAAAGACATACACTGATACCCAGTAACACAGACAGACACGGACACCAAGTAACAAAGACATACACTTACACCAAGTAACACAGACATACTCTGACACCAAGTAACAAAGACATACAATTACACTAAATAACAAAGACACACAGTTACACCAAGTAACACAGATATACACTGACACCAAGTAACAAAGACATGCACTGAGACCCAGTAACACAGACACACACGGATACCAAGTAACAAAGACACACACTAACACCAAGTAACACAGACACACATTGACACCCAGTAACACAGACACACACTTACACCAAGTAACACAGACAAACACTGACACCAAGTAACAAAGACATACACTGATACCCAGTAACACAGACACACACTTACACCAAGTAACAAAGACATACACTGAAACCAAGTAACACAGACATACACTGACACACAGTAACAAAGACATACACTGACACCACGTCACAAAGACACACTCTGACACCCAGTAACAAAGACAGACAATGATATCAAGTCACAAAGACATACACTGATACCCAGTAACACAGACAAACACTTACACCAAGTAACACAGACATACACTGACACCCAGTGACACAGACACACACTTACACCAAGTAACAAAGAAATACACGGACCCCCAGTAACAAAGACATACGCTGACACCCAGTAACACAAACACACATGGACACCAGGTAACAAAGACACAGACTTACACCAAGTAACACAGACACACACTGGCACCCAGTAACACAGACACACTCTTACACCAAGTAACACAGACATACACTGACACCAAGTAACACAGACATACACTGATACCCAGTAACACAGAAACACACCTACACCAAGTAACACAGACATACACTGACACCAAGTAACATAGACATACACTGATACCCAGGAACATAGACACACACTTACACCATGTAACAACGACATACAGTTACACCAAGTAACACAGACATACACTGAAACCAAGTAACAAAGACATACAATTACACCAAGTAACAAAGACACACACTTACACCAAGTAACACAGATATACACTGACACCAAGTAACAAAGACATGCACTGACACCCAGTAACACAGACATACACTAACACCAAGTAACACAGACATACACAGACACCAAGTAACAAAGACATACACTGACACCAAGTAACAAAGACATACACTTACACCAAGTATCAAAGACACACACTTACACCAAGTAACAAAGACATACACTGATACCCAGTAACACAGACGCACACTTACACCAAGTAACACAGACATACACTGACACCAAGCAACAAAGACATACAATTACACCAAGTAACAAAGACACACACTTACTCCAAGTAACAAAGACATACACTTACACCAAGTATCAAAGACACACACTTACACCAAGTAACAAAGACATACACTGATACCCAGTAACACAGACGCACACTTACACCAAGTAACAAAGACATACACTGACACCAAGTCGCAAAGACAGACACTGACTCCCAGTAACAAAGACATACACTGACACCAAGTAACAAAGACATACACTGATAACCAGTAACAAAGACATACACTGACACCCAGTAACACAGACACACACTTACACCAAGTAACAAAGACACAGACTTACACCAAGTAACACAGACACACGCTGACACCCAGTAACACAGACACACACTTACACCAAGTAACACAGACATACACAGACACCCAGTAACACAGACACACACTTTCACCAAGTAACACAGACATACACATACACCAAGTAACACAGACACACACTTACAACAAGTAACAAAGACATACATTTACACCAAGTAACACAGACATACACTGGCACCAAGTAACAAAGACATACAATTACACCAAGTAACAAAGACAAACACTTACACCAAGTAACACAGATATGCACTGACACCAAGTAACACAGACATACACTGACACCAAGTAACAAAGACATACAATTACACCAAGTAACAAAGACATGCACTGACACCCAGTAACACAGACACACACGGACACCAAGTAACAAAGACACACACTTACACCATGTAACACAGACACACCCTCACACCCAGTAACACAGACACACACTTACAACAAGTAACAAAGACATGCACTTACACCAAGTAACACAGACATACACTGACACCAAGCAACAAAGACATACAATTACACCAAGTAACAAAGACATACACTGATACCCAGTAACACAGACGCACACTTACACCAAGTAACAAAGACATACACTGACACCAAGTCGCAAAGACAGACACTGACTCCCAGTAACAAAGACATACACTGACACCAAGTAACAAAGACATACACTGATAACCAGTAACAAAGACATACACTGACACCCAGTAACACAGACACACCCTTACACCAAGTAACACAGACACACGCTGACACCCAGTAACACAGACACACACTTACACCAAGTAACACAGACATGCACAGACACCCAGTAACACAGACACACACTTACACCAAGTAACACAGACATACACATACACCAAGTAACACAGACACACACTTACAACAAGTAACAAAGACATACATTTACACCAAGTAACACAGACATACACTGACACCAAGTAACAAAGACATACAATTACACCAAGTAACAAAGACACACACTTACACCAAGTAACACAGATATGCACTGACACCAAGTAACACAGACATACACTGACACCAAGTAACAAAGACATACAATTGCACCAAGTAACAAAGACATGCACTGACACCCAGTAACACAGACACACACGGACACCAAGTAACAAAGACACACACTTACACCATGTAACACAGACACACCCTCACACCCAGTAACACAGACACACACTTACACCAAGTAACACAGACATACACTGACACCAAGTAACAAAGACATACACTGATACCCAGTAACACAGACACACACTTACACCAAGTAACACAGACATGCACTGACACCAAGAAACAAAGACACACACTGACACCCAGGAACACAGACACACACTCACACCAAGTAACACAGACACACACTTACACCAAGTAACAAAGACATGCACTTACACCAAGTAACACAGACATACACTGACACCAAGCAACAAAGACATACAATTACAGCAAGTAACAAAGACACACACTTACACCAAGTAACAATGACATACACTGACACCAAGTCACAAAGACATACACTGATACCCAGTAACACAGACACACACTGACACCAAGTAACAAAGACATACACTGACACCAAGTAACAAAGACATACAATTACATCAAGTAAGAAAGACACACACTTTCACCAAGTAACACAGACACACACTGACACCCAGTAACACAGGCACACACTTACACCAAGTAACACAGACATACACTGACACCAAGTAACAAAGACATACACTGATACCCAGTAACACAGGCACACACTAACACCAAGTAACACAGACATACACAGACACCAAGAAACAAAGACATACACTGACACCAAGTAACAAAGATATACACTTACACCAAGTATCAAAGACACACACTTACACCAAGTAACAAAGACATACACTGATACCCAGTAACACAGACGCACACTTACACCAAGTAACAAAGACATACACTGACACCAAGTCGCAAAGACAGACACTGACTCCCAGTAACAAAGACATACACTGACACCAAGTAACACAGACACACACTTACACCAAGTAACAAAGACACAGACTTACACCAAGTAACACAGACACACGCTGACACCCAGTAACACAGACACACACTTACACCAAGTAACACAGACATACACAGACACCCAGTAACACAGACACACACTTACACCAAGTAACACAGACATACACATACACCAAGTAACACAGACACACTCTTACAACAAGTAACAAAGACATACATTTACACCAAGTAACACAGACATGCACTGACACCAAGTAACAAAGACATACAATTACACCAAGTAACAAAGACACACACTTACACCAAGTAACACAGATATGCACTGACACCAAGTAACACAGACATACCCTGACACCAAGTAACAAAGACATACAATAACACCAAGTAACAAAGACATGCACTGACACCCAGTAACACAGACACACACGGACACTAAGTAACAAAGACACACAATTACACCATGTAACACAGACACACCCTCACACCCAGTAACACAGGCACACACTTACACCAAGTAACACAGACATACACTGACACCAAGTAACAAAGACATACACTGATACCCAGTAACACAGACACACACTTACACCAATTAACACAGACATGCACTGACACCAAGAAACAAAGACACACACTGACACCCCGGAACACAGACACACACTTACACCAAGTAACACAGACACACACTTACACCAAGTAACAAAGACATGCACTTACACCAAGTAACACAGACATACACTGACACCAAGCAACAAAGACATACAATTACACCAAGTAACAAAGACACACACTTACACCAAGTAACAAAGACATACACTTACACCAAGTATCAAAGACACACACTTACACCAAGTAACAAAGACATACACTGATACCCAGTAACACAGACGCACACTTACACCAAGTAACAAAGACATACACTGACACCAAGTCGCAAAGACAGACACTGACTCCCAGTAACAAAGACATACACTGACACCAAGTAACAAAGACATACACTGATAACCAGTAACAAAGACATACACTGACACCCAGTAACACAGACACACACTTACACCAAGTAACAAAGACACAGACTTACACCAAGTAACACAGACACACGCTGACACCCAGTAACACAGACACACACTTACACCTAGTAACACAGACATACACAGACACCCAGTAACACAGACACACACTTACACCAAGTAACACAGACATACACATACACCAAGTAACACAGACACACACTTACAACAAGTAACAAAGACATACATTTACACCAAGTAACACAGACATACACTGACACCAAGTAACAAAGACATACAATTACACCAAGTAACAAAGACACACACTTACACCAAGTAACACAGATATGCACTGACACCAGGTAACACAGACATACACTGACACCAGGTAACAAAGACATACAATTACACCAAGTAACAAAGACATGCACTGACACCCAGTAACACAGACACACACGAACACCAAGTAACAAAGACACACACTTACACCATGTAACACAGACACACCCTCACACCCAGTAACACAGACACACACTTACACCAAGTAACACAGACATACACTGACACCAAGTAACAAAGACATACACTGATACCCATTAACACAGACACACACTTACACCAAGTAACACAGACATGCACTGACACCAAGAAACAAAGACACACACTGACACCCAGGAACACAGACACACACTTACACCAAGTAACACAGACACACACTTACACCAAGTAACAAAGACATGCACTTACACCATGTAACACAGACATACACTGACACCAAGCAACAAAGACATACAATTACACCAAGTAACAAAGACACACACTTACACCAAGTAACAAAGACATACACTGACATCAAGTCACAAAGACATACACTGATACCCACTAACACAGACACACACTGACACCAAGCAACAAAGACATACACTGACACCAAGTAACAAAGACATACAATTACACCAAGTAAGAAAGACACACACTGACACCAAGTAACACAGACACACACTGACACCCAGTAACACAGACACACATTTACACCAAGTAACACAGACATACACTGACACCAAGTAACAAAGACATACACTGATACCCAGTAACACAGGCACACACTAACACCAAGTAACACAGACATACACAGACACCAAGTAACAAAGACATACACTGACACCAAGTAACAAAGACATACACTTACACCAAGTAACAAAGACAGACAATTACACCAAGTAACAAAGACAAACACTTACACCAAGTATTTTGACAAACACTGACACCAAGTAACAAAGACATACACTGATACCCAGTAACACAGACACACACTTACACCAAGTAACAAAGACATACACTGACACCAAGACACAAAGACATGCTCTGGCACCCAGTAGCAGAGACATACACTGACACCAAGTCACAAAGACATACACTGATACCCAGTAACACAGACACACACTTACACCAAGTAACAGAGACAGACACTGATACCCAGTAACAAAGACATACACTGATACCCAGTAACACAGACACACATTTACACCAAGTAACAAAGACAGACACTGATACCCAGGAACACAGACACACACTTGCACCAAGTAACAAAGACATACACTGACACCCAGTAACAAAGACATACACTGACACCCAGTAACACAGATGCACACGGACACCAAGTAACAAAGACACACACTTACACCAAGTAACACAGACATACACTGACACCAAGTAACAAAGACATACACAGATAACCAGTAACACAGACACACACTTACACCAAGTAACACAGACATACACTGACACCAAGAAACAAAGACATACACTGATACCCAGGAACACAGACACACACTTACACCAAGTAACACAGACATACACTTACACCAAGAAACAAAGACATACACTTACACCAGGTAACACAGACATACACTGACTCCAAGTAAAAAAGACATACAATTACACCAAGTAACAAAGACACACACTTACACCAAGTAACACAGATATACACTGACACCAAGTAACAAAGACATGCACTGACACCCAGTAACACAGACACACACGGACACCAAGTAACAAAGACACACACTTACAAAAAGTAAAACAGACACACACTGACACCCAGTAAAACAGACACACACTGACACCCAGTAACACAGACACACACTTACACCAAGTAACACAGACATACTTTGACACCAAGTAACAAAGACATACACTGATAACCAGTAACACAGACACACACTTAAACCAAGTAACACAGACATACACTGACACCAAGTAACAAAGACATACACTGATACCCAGGAACACAGACACACACTTACACCAAGTAACACAGACATACACTGACACCAAGTAACAAAGACATACACTTACACCAGGTAACACAGACATACACTGACACCAAGTAAAAAAGACATACAATTACACCAAGTAACAAAGACAGACACTTACACCAAGTAAAACAGACACACACTGACACCGAGTAAAACAGACACACACTTTCACCAAGTAACACAGACATACGCTGACACCAAGTAACACAGACACACACTTACACCACGTAACACAGACATACACTGACACCAAGTAACAAAGACATACATTGATACCCAGGAACACAGTCACACACTTACACCAAGTGACACAGGCACACACTTACACCAAGTAACAAAGACATACACTTTTTTCTTTCTTTTGGGCCTCCTTATCTCGAGAGACAATGGATACGCGCCTGGAGGTGGTCAGTGGTTTGTGAAGCGGCGCCTGGAGTGGCTATAAAGGCCAATTCTGGAGTGACAGGCTCTTCCACAGGTGCTGCAGAGAAATTTGTTTGTTGGGGCTGTTGCACAGTTGGCTCTCCCCTTGCGCCTCTGTCTTTTTTCCTGCCAACTACTAAGTCTCTTCGACTCGCCACAATTTAGCCCTGTCTTTATGGCTGCCCGCCAGCTCTGGCGAATGCTGGCAACTGACTCCCACGACTTGTGATCAATGTCACACGATTTCATGTCGCGTTTGCAGACGTCTTTATAACGGAGACATGGACGGCCGGTGGGTCTGATACCAGTGGCGAGCTCGCTGTACAATGTGTCTTTGGGGATCCTGCCATCTTCCATGCGGCTCACATGGCCAAGCCATCTCAAGCGCCGCTGACTCAGTAGTGTGTATAAGCTGGGGATGTTGGCCGCTTCAAGGACTTCTGTGTTGGAGATATAGTCCTGTACACCAAGTAATACGGACATACACTGACACCAAGTTACAAAGACATACAATTACACCAAGTAACAAAGACACACTCTGACACCAAGTAACAAAGACAGACACTGATACCTAGTAACACAGACACACACTGACACCCAGTAACAAAGACATACACTGATACCAAGTCACAAAGACATACACTGATACCCAGTAACACAGACACACACTGACACCCAGTAACAAAGACATACACTGATACCACGTCACAAAGACATACACTGATACACAATAACACAGACACACACTGACACCAAGTAACAAAGACGTACACAGACACCAAGTAACAATGTCACACACTTACACCAAGTAACACAGACACACACTGACACCCAGTAACACAGACACACACTTACACCAAGTAACAAAGACATACACTGACACCAAGTCACAAAGACACACACTGACACCCAGCATCAAAGACATACACTGACACCAAGTCACAAAGGCATACACTGATACCCAGTAACACAGACACACACTGAAAACCAGTAACAAAGACATACACTGATACCCAGTATCACAGACACACACTTACACCAAGTAACAAAGACATACACTGACACCAAGTCACAAAGACACACACTGACACCCAGCAACAAAGACATACACTGACACCAAGTCACAAAGGCATACACTGATACCCAGTAACACAGACACACACTGAAACCCAGTAACAAAGACATACACTGATACCAAGTCACAAAGACATACACTGAAACCCAGCAACACAGACACACACTGCCACCCAGTAACAAAGGCATACACTGATGCCAAGTACACAAAGACATACACTGATACCCAGTAACACAGACACACACTTACACCAAGTAACAAAGACATGCACTGACACCAAGTAACAAAGACATACACTTACACCAAGTAACAATGACACACACTTACACCAAGTAACACAGACATACACTGATACCAAGTAACAAAGACATACACTGACACCAAGTAACAAAGACATACACTTACACAAAGTAATACGGACATACACTGACACCAAGTTACAAAGACATACAATTACACCAAGTAACAAAGAGACTCTCTGACACCAAGTAACAAAGACAGACACTGATACCTAGTAACACAGACACACACTGACACCCAGTAACAAAGACATACACTGATACCAAGTCACAAAGACATACACTGATACCCAGTAACACAGACACACACTGACACCCAGTAACAAAGACATACACTGATACCACGTCACAAAGACATACACTGATACACAATAACACAGACACACACTGACACCAAGTAACAAAGACGTACACAGACACCAAGTCACAAAGACATACACTGATACCCAGTAACACAGACACACACTTACACCAACTAAGACAGACATACACTGACACCAAGTAACAAAGACATACACTGATACCCAGGAACACAGACACAAACTTACACCAAGTAACACAGACACTCACTTACACCAAGTCACAAAGACATACACTTACACCAAGTAACACAGACATACACTGACACCAAGTAACAAAGACATACACTGCTACAGAGTAACACAGACACGCACTTACACCAAGTAACAAAGACAGACACTGATACCCAGTGACACAGACAAACACTTACACCAAGTAACAAAGACATACACTGACACCCAGGAACAAAGACATACACTGACAACCAGTAACACAGACACACACGGACACCAATAACAAAGACACACAATTACACCAAGTAACACAGACACACACTGACACCCAGTAACACAGACACACACTTACACCAAGCAACACAGACATACACCGACACCAAGTAACAAAGACATGCACTGATACCCAGAAACACAGACACACGCTTACACCAAGTAACACAGACATTCACTGACACCAAGTAACAAAGACATTCACTGATACCCAGAAACACAGACACACGCTTACACCAAGTAACACAGACATGCACTGACACCAAGTAACAAAGACATACACTGATACCCAGAAACACAGACACACGCTTACACCAAGTAACACAGACATACACTTACACCAAGTAACACAGACACACACTTACACCAAGTAACAAAGACATACACTTACACCAAATAACACAGACATACACTGACACCAAGTAACAAAGACATACACTTACACCAGGTAACAAAGACACACACTTACACCAAGTAACACAGATATACACTAACACCAAGTAACAAAGACATGCACTGACACCCAGTAACACAGACACACACGGACACCAAGTAACAAAGACATACACTGACACCAAGTAACAAAGACATACATTGATACCCAGGAACACAGTCACACACTTACACCAAGTGACACAGGCACACACTTACACCAAGTAACAAAGACATACACTTTTTTCTTTCTTTTGGGCCTCCTTATCTCGAGAGACAATGGATACGCGCCTGGAGGTGGTCAGTGGTTTGTGAAGCGGCGCCTGGAGTGGCTATAAAGGCCAATTCTGGAGTGACAGGCTCTTCCACAGGTGCTGCAGAGAAATTTGTTTGTTGGGGCTGTTGCACAGTTGGCTCTCCCCTTGCGCCTCTGTCTTTTTTCCTGCCAACTACTAAGTCTCTTCGACTCGCCACAATTTAGCCCTGTCTTTATGGCTGCCCGCCAGCTCTGGCGAATGCTGGCAACTGACTCCCACGACTTGTGATCAATGTCACACGATTTCATGTCGCGTTTGCAGACTTCTTTATAACGGAGACATGGACGGCCGGTGGGTCTGATACCAGTGGCGAGCTCGCTGTACAATGTGTCTTTGGGGATCCTGCCATCTTCCATGCGGCTCACATGGCCAAGCCATCTCAAGCGCCGCTGACTCAGTAGTGTGTATAAGCTGGGGATGTTGGCCGCTTCAAGGACTTCTGTGTTGGAGATATAGTCCTGTACACCAAGTAATACGGACATACACTGACACCAAGTTACAAAGACATACAATTACACCAAGTAACAAAGACACACTCTGACACCAAGTAACAAAGACAGACACTGATACCTAGTAACACAGACACACACTGACACCCAGTAACAAAGACATACACTGATACCAAGTCACAAAGACATACACTGATACCCAGTAACACAGACACACACTGACACCCAGTAACAAAGACATACACTGATACCACGTCACAAAGACATACACTGATACACAATAACACAGACACACACTGACACCAAGTAACAAAGACGTACACAGACACCAAGTAACAATGTCACACACTTACACCAAGTAACACAGACACACACTGACACCCAGTAACACAGACACACACTTACACCAAGTAACAAAGACATACACTGACACCAAGTCACAAAGACACACACTGACACCCAGCAACAAAGACATACACTGACACCAAGTCACAAAGGCATACACTGATACCCAGTAACACAGACACACACTGAAAACCAGTAACAAAGACATACACTGATACCCAGTATCACAGACACACACTTACACCAAGTAACAAAGACATACACTGACACCAAGTCACAAAGACACACACTGACACCCAGCAACAAAGACATACACTGACACCAAGTCACAAAGGCATACACTGATACCCAGTAACACAGACACACACTGAAACCCAGTAACAAAGACATACACTGATACCAAGTCACAAAGACATACACTGAAACCCAGCAACACAGACACACACTGCCACCCAGTAACAAAGGCATACACTGATGCCAAGTACACAAAGACATACACTGGTACCCAGTAACACAGACACACACTTACACCAAGTAACAAAGACATGCACTGACACCAAGTAACAAAGACATACACTTACACCAAGTAACAAAGACACACACTTACACCAAGTAACACAGACATACACTGATACCAAGTAACAAAGACATACACTGACACCAAGTAACAAAGACATACACTTACACAAAGTAATACGGACATACACTGACACCAAGTTACAAAGACATACAATTACACCAAGTAACAAAGAGACTCTCTGACACCAAGTAACAAAGACAGACACTGATACCTAGTAACACAGACACACACTGACACCCAGTAACAAAGACATACACTGATACCAAGTCACAAAGACATACACTGATACCCAGTAACACAGACACACACTGACACCCAGTAACAAAGACATACACTGATACCACGTCACAAAGACATACACTGATACACAATAACACAGACACACACTGACACCAAGTAACAAAGACGTACACAGACACCAAGTCACAAAGACATACACTGATACCCAGTAACACAGACACACACTTACACCAACTAAGACAGACATACACTGACACCAAGTAACAAAGACATACACTGATACCCAGGAACACAGACACAAACTTACACCAAGTAACACAGACACTCACTTACACCAAGTCACAAAGACATACACTTACACCAAGTAACACAGACATACACTGACACCAAGTAACAAAGACATACACTGCTACAGAGTAACACAGACACACACTTACACCAAGTAACAAAGACAGACACTGATACCCAGTGACACAGACAAACACTTACACCAAGTAACAAAGACATACACTGACACCCAGGAACAAAGACATACACTGACAACCAGTAACACATACACACACGGACACCAATAACAAAGACACACAATTACACCAAGTAACACAGACACACACTGACACCCAGTAACACAGACACACACTTACACCAAGCAACACAGACATACACCAACACCAAGTAACAAAGACATGCACTGATACCCAGAAACACAGACACACGCTTACACCAAGTAACACAGACATTCACTGACACCAAGTAACAAAGACATTCACTGATACCCAGAAACACAGACACACGCTTACACCAAGTAACACAGACATACACTGACACCAGGTAACAAAGACATACACTGATACCCAGAAACACAGACACACGCTTACACCAAGTAACACAGACATACACTTACACCAAGTAACACAGACACACACTTACACCAAGTAACAAAGACATACACTTACACCAAATAACACAGACATACACTGACACCAAGTAACAAAGACATACACTTACACCAGGTAACAAAGACACACACTTACACCAAGTAACACAGATATACACTAACACCAAGTAACAAAGACATGCACTGACACCCAGTAACACAGACACACACGGACACCAAGTAACAAAGACACACACTTACACCAAGTAACATAGACACACACTGACACCCAGTGACACAGACACACACTTACACCAAGTAACACAGTCATACACTGACACCAAGGAACAAAGACATACACTGATACCCAGTAACACAGACACACACTTACACCAACTAACACAGACATACACTGACACCAAGTAACAAAGACATACACTGATACCCAGGAACACAGACACAAACTTACACCAAGTAACACAGACACTCACTTACACCAAGTAACAAAGACATACACTTACACCAAGTAACACAGACATACACTGACACCAAGTAACAAAGACATACAATTACACCACGTAACAAAGACACACACTTACAGAAAGTAACAAAGACAGACACTGGTACCCAATAACACAGACACACAGTTACACCAAATAACAAAGACATAAACTGACACCCAGTAACACAAACAAACACACACTGACACCCAGTAACACAGAGAAACACTAAGAAACAGTAACACAGCCATACACTGACACCAAGTAACAAAGACATACACTTACACCAAGTAACAAAGACAGACAATTACACCAAGTAACAAAGACATACACTTACACCAAGTATTTTGACATACACTGACACCAAGTAACAAAGACATACACTGACACCAAGTAACAAAGACATACACTTACACCAAGTATCAAAGAGACACACTTACACCAAGTAACACAGACATGCACTGCCACCAAGTAACAAAGACATACACTTACACCAAGTAACAAAGACAGACAATTACACCAAGTAACAAAGACATACACTTACACCAAGTATTTTGACATACACTGACACCAAGTAACAAAGACATACACTGATACCCAGTAACAAAGACATACACTGATACCAGTGTAATGTGTCCTGAGCAGACCTGCTGTGACAGGCTGAATGACGCCTGCTGCAGTCGATTTGCCTTGAACGCTTAGAAATATAAGATTATTCATCAACCTCGCCTCCGGAGTGTCAGTACTGAGGGTGTGCTGTTCGCTTCGGGGTCAGTACTGAGGGATTACTCCACTGTGGTTGGTGGGGGTGAGGGGGCGGGGGGCGGGCGGCGTTGTGTGTCATTTTTGCGGGAGCGCTGCAGTGTCGAAAGGTCAGTAATGAGGGAGTGTGCCCTATCAGTGGATCAGTACTGAGGGACAGTGCCTTGCCAGAGGAGCAGTACTGAGGGAGCGCTGCACTGTCAGAGGGTCACTTCTGAGTGAGCGCTGCACTGTCGGAGAGTCAATACTGATGGGAGCGCAGTCTGGTTTGTGGGACAGTATTGAGGGAATGTTGCATTGTTGAATGTGCCGCTTTGTGGATGAGACATCATACTGAGGTGCTGTACACTCGTTCACGAGTTGGGAAAATTCCATTACCCTTACTCCCGCTGTGATGACTTCTGTCGCATCTAGACTACCTAATTTCCTGTTACCCCATATCTTCCGTCCAAGGACAGATCATGCTCGAAGGGCTGAATTACCTCCTCCTGTTTCTGTGTAACAGATTCGAGGGGCTAAATGGCCGAATGCTATTCCTGTACAATAGGCCCGAGCGGGCTGAATGGTCTCCTCCTCTTCCTGTGCAAAAGACACGTGGGGTATGAATGAGCTCCTTCTGTTCCTGTGTGACAGGCTCGAGGGGCTGAATGGGTCTCCTCCTGTTCCCGTGTAGCAGTCCCGAGAAGGGGTTGAATGGCCTCCTTTTCCTGTGAAACAGGGTCGAGAAGGGGCTCAATGGGCCTACTCCTGTCCCTGTGTTACTGGCTCGAGGGGCTGAATGGGCCTCCTCCAGTTCTTGTATAACAGGGTCGAGGGGCTGACTGCAATCCTCCATTGCTGGTTCGGTGCACTGATTGGCCTTCTCCTGTTGATGTATTTAGTTTAATTGGTCAAACGTGTTGTGGGGCAGTGAATCTCTCCCTCTGGTTAACCCTGCCCTTGTCCGATCTCTTCTCTTCTCTATTCCCTCCCCCGGAACAGCTGAAGACATTTCACAGTGAGAGACCCCCTGGAGTTTTGTTGCCCGCAGTCCCAGTTCTCCATGCTTTACATTGAGAGGCTGAAGCTTAAGGCCCAGATGGACGATGACTGAAATCTACTCTTGACAACAAAATCAGCTGAAGGAAATCACTGAAAAAAAAATGAGATCGAGAGATGGGATTGTTTGGTGGTTGAATAGGAAACCTCTTTGTTGGGAGAAAACAGCTTCAAGTTTACATTATTTAATTAATGTATTCAGAATTATCCAGTCTTTGGATGTTTCCAAAAGAATCTCGGAAATAAATAGATTCTATCAGAATGCAGATTGAACTCAATGTCGTAATCTGTTTGTTTATTTTAAAAACACATAGTTTGAAAAATGAGCAATCCTCAATATCCCCGTGGAGATTCCACAGGGTACATATTACACGCTCTGGGAATGTATTGCCTCAGAGTTCAATCCAGAGAGATTGCCTGCAGTACCTTCAGACAGATCACATCACAGGGCACAGGATTGGAACTTCTTACAGTATCGAGAACATATACTACCTATTGCTTGCAGTTATTGGTGTTCCTGGTAAGTGACTATAACCATTGAAATTATGCAGATCTGTGCATGAGCTGGTCTCTGCTTTCAATCTGTGACTGATAATGTTACAACCTGATCTAGTGGTGTGTGATACAGAGACACCCGATCTACATCAACATTTTTTTACTTCAAATATCCTGAATTATCTCTTCGGTGGTATTCCATTTTCTCAACTAAAAATAAACCTATGTCTGTAACTGACAAGGTCTCTGCATAAGCACATTATTACACACAGTGGAATATCGTGTAATGTTGAATTAGACAAAAGTGAAAGCAACTCACTGACTGAAGGTATTAGTGGGAGCATCACTTAGTGTAAAATCAAATGTAGGTCACTAATGGGATCCTAGTTGCCATGCATTACTGGGATCCTCTGTCATTGTAGTTTTGTACAGAATGTGGGTCACGAACCGGAGTGGAATACCTGACTCCAGTAGTCATGTATTACTGGGAGCATCTATCACTGTAGTTTTGTACAGAGTATGATTGCACAATCCCGGTTCTGTTGCAGAATAATTGCTTTGGGTGACTGATCTCTCCATTCCTTGGAGTTTCCTCTGTATTTTACGAATGTAATGTATTCTATATGGTGATAATTTTTGCTGAAATTTTGTGATACGGTTAGAAATTGAATTATATTTGTATTTCTCAATCTCCCATTGAACTGGTCCAACAGAAACAGATGTTACCTGCTTACTGATAGTTTAACAGCAGGACTCCAGAAGTATAACAGTATTCTAATCCACTTTATAATGACATTTCTTAATCTGTGTATATTCATTGTAACACTCTTTTTTTATTCATTCATGGGATGTGGGTGTCGCTGGCCAGGCCAGCATTTATTGCCCATCCCTAATTGTCCGTGAGAAGGTGGTGATGAGCTGCCTTCTTGAACCGCTGCAGAGCATTTCGGGTAGGTATACCCACAATGATGTGTGTAAAGTGTACGTCGATGGACCTCCAGTGTAAACATTGGGATATTCCATACTCAACTGATGTCGCTATGGAACCAGTTTTATTCCTAGCTATGCTGCGTTTTTGTATGGTAAATGGGCCATTCTTTATTCCAATCCTACCGAGGTCCTCTTCTTAACATTATTTTTCCCGCTACTTCGATTACTGTGCTTGTTTCCTTCTGTTGCCTTGAACTGGAAACTTCCATCAACCTTGCTTCTAATTTCCAACACGCCCTCATCTTCACAAGGTCCATCTCTAGCATTTCCTGCCCCTTCCTCTACTTCTACACGTTCATTCCAGGGGACTGGCTGTTCACCCATATCTACTGTAATCCCACTGGCCCCCACAGCTACATTAATTATCGTGCCTCCGACCCCACGTCTTGGAAATGTGCGATTCCATTCTCCGAGTTTATCCAGCTCAGTTCCATCTGTTCCAAAGATACCATCTTCCACACAGTGCTTCTGAAAAGTCATAATTTTTCCTCAGCTGATGGTTCACTCCACTGCATTTAACAGGGCCCTTGACCATGTCCATCCCATTTGCCACATTACTGCCTTCACCCCCTCCCCTCCGTGCCAGGACCACGATAAAGTTCCCCTTGTTCTCATCTTCCAACGCATCAGCCTCCATATTCAACGAACAATCCTCCAACATTCAGCCGCATCCAGTTATGCCCACCTGCCATGCTATATTCTGCTCCACTACCGTCCCCACCCATTATGAAACCATTATGAAACTACACTCTGACTATTTGCCTCCCACACTCCAAGGCCCAAACTCTCCTACCAGAGGAAACAGGGATCTGCTTGTACTTCTTACGAAATAGTAGTTATATTCACTGCACACCATGATGTCTCCTGGACATTGGGAGAGGAACAAATTCAGATCGAGTTTTATTTTTGTTGTTGTTGGACTTCCCCAATCTGTCTGCATGCATGACCCTGTTCATCCACTCGCTTGTCACTTTAATTCTACATCCCTCTACCACTCTGACCTCTCTATCCTCGACCTCTACCACGCTTCCACTGAAGTTCATTCAGGAACAGCACCGTTTTCTTTCGAAGAAGACCTTATATTGTTTGTCAGGCTCAATAGGAGATTGAAAACTTCAAATTATGACCATCGCTTCCACTTTCTCGGACGGCCTGTGCAGGTAATGGAGGCTATCATCCAAGAGTCATTGGGAATATAGGGGATGTGCGCTTGTGCTTGAGATGGGGATCACCTACTGGTACACAGCTGGTAGGCCGGTCCACATCCATGGAGTTTCGCCACAATTCTCTGACACTTTTCTTGGCGAATGGAACATGTTCCTACTTGCCACAGTTTCCATGTTCCCCTCCCCCCTCTGTTATTAAGCTGTAACCATTTACACCTCCTCTGGGTCCATCCTCTGTTCCTTTAATTGTCTCATTCGTCTTGCACCATCATCCCTTTTATCATTGAATCATGCCTTTCCTCCATAAATCACAGACCTTTCCCATAAATCCCTCTACCCCGAGGCCCTACTTTTCACTGGCTTTACCATTGTTATAAAACTGTTATTCTGTTCTTCATTCATGTTCTGATGGAAGGCTATCCACATGAAGCATTAACTCTGTTTCTCTCTCGACAGATGCTACCTGACTGCTGAGCGTTTTCAGCATTCTCCTATTTTTAACAGATTTATGACAGTTCCATTATTTTGTTTTCACTTCTGTACTCATGCCTGGTTTATTAACAGGGATGAATGGCATAGGTGGGGTGCAGAGTTTCAAAGTTTGAACTCCACAGACTTCTGATTTTACCTTGACTGGTTTCCACATTGACGTCAGGATGAATGACAGGCTTTGCTTCCAGTTGGGCAGGGAGGACTCTGGAGATCGAGTCATGACCAGGGCAGTCCAAACCATGGCCCCAGGGTATGGGGAGCTCTCTGATATCAGGGAGTGTGAAATCACGAACCCCAGAGGTGTTGAAGGTGGTGACATCACTGTTCGCTGGACTGGAGATTCTGAACCACTGGAAGGGTTTCCTATCGGAGAGCATGTTCTGAGTCTGGTGTGGGGCAGTCGGAGAGAGAATGGCTGGTCCTGTCCTCCAGGGACGGATCACCCATGCTGAACAGTGATCGGACACGTGCGCCAGGGAAAGTTCTGGGGAGGGAAAGTGATCCCAACCTCGGGGAGTGGTCCCCCATCCTGGAGTGCGGTCTGAGCTCAGTTAGGTGGATGCGGCACGAGGAGTGATGATTCAAGACTCGATTAAGGGAGCGGATACGCGGGACGTCCGATCCGCGGGTGTCATTCTAGTCGCACAGGGATGGTCCAAACCCTGGGGGACTCTGATCACAGAATGTCGAATCCTGGGAGCGGGGAAGGTGGCAGAACTGTGAGCAGAGCGGTAAAACTCTGGAAGGGATCTGATCCCAAGATTTAAATTTTGTGGAGAGGGGTTGTCGGTCTTGGTTGGTTGCTCTGATCCTGGGGAGAATCCAATCTCATGGGGGTATCAAATCTTAGTGGAGAGGAAGTATCTGATCCTAGAGCATGTGTCAGTTCTGACTACAAATACCCAGCTGTCTTTTCATACAGTGTGTTATAATGGGGATAACCAGCCAGCCAGAGTTAAACATACAAAACAGATTAAATCAGAGCCTTCCAGACTCATTTAAACATTTGTATTTCCAATGAATCCTTTGTGAGCGCTTTGTCCGTCCACCTCCATCCTGACTCGGTTAAACCCGAAACTAGGTTTGGCAAGGGGATCAAGGGTTATTCAGTAGATGGGAATGTGGAATTTGAGACTCTGTCATCGCAACAACGTCATCGTTCCAAGTAATATTCCAAGCTCTAAATTCATCTGCCTTACCTGTTATACATCTCGCATTGAACAAATGCACTTTCAGATCACCAGTCACGTTGTGCTCAGCAACATCTCCCTGCCTGCTCTTCCTCTCAGTCTTACTGGCCTTATTTACTGGTCCCCCCTCAGTTATTTCACCTGCTGCCCTACTACTCTGGTTTCCACCACGTACCACACTAGTTTAAACCCTCTCGAGTGACGCGAGCAAACCTCGCAGGCAGGATATTTGTGCCCCTCCAGTTTAGATGCAACCCATTCTTCTTGTACCGCGCCCACCTGTCCCGGAAGAGAACTCAATGATCCAGATAGCTGAAACCCTCCCACATACACCAGCTGTACAGCCACGTGTTTAGCTGCACTATTTTCCTATTTCTAGCCTCACTGGCACTTGGCACAGGATGGAATCCCGAGATTACAACCCTGGAGTTCCTGCCTTTTAACTTTCTTCCTAACTCCCTGAACTCCCACTGCAGGACCTCGTCACTGTTCCTGCCGATGTCGACAGTACCAATGTGTCCCACAGCCTCTGGCTGTTCACCCTCCCCCTTCAGAATGCCCCCTGTCCGTTCAGATACATCCTTGACCCTGGCACCAGGGAGGCAACATACCATCCTGGAGTCTCTTTCATTTCCACAGAAACGCCTATCTGTTCCCCTGACTATAACGTCCCCGATAACTATTGCTCTTCTGCGCTTTGCCACTCCCTGCTGAACAGCAGATCCAGCCGTGGTGCCACTGCTGTTGCTTTCCCCTGATAGGCCGTCTCCCCCCAACAGCATCCAAAATGGTATATTTGTTAGAGAGGGGGTAGCCACAGGAAGATTCCTACACTGACTGCCTGCGCCTTCTAGCGGTCACCCATCTATCTGCCAGCATCTTGGGTGAAACCACGTCTCTAAAACTCCTGCCTATGAGGCTTTCTGCACCTGCATGCTCCTAAGTCCATCCAATTGCTGCTCCAACCGATCCATGCGGTCTGCGAGAAGCTGCAATTGGGTACACTTCCTGCAGATGTAGTCATCCGGAAGGCTGGAAGCATCACGGACCTCTCACATCTCACAGGTGAAGCACTTTACATTAACTGACACTTCGAGCACGAATTAATCATTAATTTAAAATAGTTAATTAAATACTTATTATATCCTTACTAAATTAAGTTACAATTAACTATATGGTCCCTAATGCTAGATTTGTGATATAAATATTAAATGCTAAATACGGTAATCTCCTCCCTCTGGTTTAGTTACTCTCGACTTATTAATTAATTAGTTAATTAGGGTTTTAATCAATTTTAATCAATTTTATTTTCAAATTCAGTACGGATTCCCTACCAGCCAATCAGGTCACAGTTTTCCTGTGAATTCACTTACAGTTTCTTTTAGTTTTTTTTTGCCACCAGAGGTAACTTACCAGTCCGGAAATATTCCGAGTTTTCTCCCTAGATGGAGGCTGCGAATCCCCGAGGTAAGGTTTTTATTCTTACCAGTCCGGAACTCTGCTCATTGAGTCTTCTCCCTGGCCTCAAACAAATTTTTTTGGTATTCAAGTCCTTCATCTATTCTTTGGCGCAGATATGGATAATATTGATCACTAACTTCCAGTCTCTTTTCCCTTCTCTCACTTATAGTTAATTTACTGGCAATTGTGATCCTGTCCCAGGGTAAGTGTGGCCTCTCCACATGTATCACTCTCTACATGGTGGCCATGGCAATGCCGGATCTGCTGGTCATTTTCTTGGAGGTCATACTAACGCGGGTCAGTTACTATTATTTTCCAGTAACTTTCCTGGACATCACCCCTGTATGCAGTGTTGTAACTGTCCTTGCTCGTGCAGCTGGAGATTGTTCTGTCTGGTTCACCGTAGCTTTCACCTTTGATCGATTTGTGGCCATTTGTTGCGTGAAGCTCAAAGCAAAATATTGCACTGAGAAAACTGTGGCCGTGGTTCTAACAACAATCTGCATTCTGCTCTGTTTAGAAAATGTCCCTTATTACTTTGCATATAAACCTGCAGACATAATCGACAATGTACCGTGGTTCTGTGTTTCAAAGCCAAGCTATTTTACTGAGCCCGGATCAAAGGGATTTGATAGGTTTGAAATGGTTTTAACACCATTACTCCCTTTTGTTTTAATTCTGTTGCTCAACACTCTGACAGTCAGACACATTTTAGTGACCAGTCGAGTCCGTAAGGGACTGAAGGGTCACAATAAGGGAGGGAATCACAGTGACCCAGAGATGGAAAGCAGAATGAAGTCTGTGATTTTACTCTTCGCCATATCTGGTAACTTCATACTTCTGTGGTTGGTGTTTGTTATAGAATACTTATATTACTACATTGCAGGAAGAAATCCTTGGTATTACAACGATTCTGAATATATATTTCGAATTGTCGGATGGATGCTGATGAATTTAAGTTGCTGCACAAACACATTTATTTATATGGTGACTCAGTCAAAGTTTAGAGAGCAGGTCAAGAGCGCGGTGAAATATCCGTGCACATAAATTATTCAATTAATGAATAAACACAATAACTAAGAGCAGCCCAGAGGCAGTCGCAGTGCTTCTAGTCCATGAATGCAATATTTATCCCCAACTGGCCAGGGGTGACTGACAACCGGATGACCTGAAATACACTGGTGGGGGTAGATCACACACGCCCAACAGCAGCGAGACAGGAGCCAAGAGGTCACTAACAGCTGAGTTACTGTAAATCCACTGGTGGTGTGGGTGGGGTGAGGGCTCATGATCACATATAGCATAGGACAGTGGGGCAGCGGGACAATGTCAGTTGTGGTGGACCGGACAGGAAGGAGGCAGGATGATGGTCAACGAGATCCTTGCAGGACAGAAGGAGAAACGACAGCCACATTCTGTCCTCCACCTCCATTGGTTCCATTCTCAGTTCCAGAACTCTGGTCTGAAAACAAAACTTGCTCTTATGAAAGCTGTTATGTGAGTGCTTCAATTTTTCTTTGAAATCATTGCTTTAAGAGCTGATATTTGAATTGTTGACTGAGTGAAGTATACACACACTGCAGGGCACCTATTAACAAGTAACTCAAATGTCAGGATGATTTACGGCTGTCATGTGAATTGACTTTTTAAAAGATAGTTTCACTTTTGGATTGTGTTCAGTTGGTGCTTGACCTGCCAGAAGGATAGCCAAAAACCTCTTTCTCTTGAATGTAATTCTTGCAACAAGTGAAATTCCTATTTCCTCATGAAGTTAAAGGAACTTTTAATCAGTTGCGAATCAGATGCATGGGAAATAAGCCCTTGTTGCTCTGTCTGCCTGAAGAGAGGAAGCATTGCATTTCAGGTGTGACAGATTACTGCTGCCTCATGTCTCTGGAGAATCTCTGATTAAGCTGGCCTATTGTCTCCTGTCTCTGAAGAATGTCTGCATTAAGCTGGCCTCTTGTATCCTTTGCTGGAAGAAGTCCTGAATTGGCAGAAATCCAGCATTTTATTTTTTTAAAAGCGAATTTTGCATTGAGTTTGAGAACTGCCATCTGTTGCTGCATCTCTGATGGAAGAACTTGTGAGATGCCTGCTGCAGATGAATTGCCTTGAATGCTTACTCAACACAGACTGTTCATTGACCTTGCCTGGATAGGCTTTGCGTGAACATCCGACTATTTGGCTCACCGACCTGGAAATATCCGAACAGACTGTAAAAACCCGGTTATTTAGTTATTTCTAACGAACAGTTATAAACATAAAAAGCCCTTTCCCCTGGTTAGATATTTTTGAGTGTGTGTTTGTGTGCATGAGAGTTATGAAGAATAAGGAGTTCTAACTATTTTTGTATACAGATTTATGTAATTATTGTTAAAGATTTAGTTTATTGGTAAATAGTTCATTTTTTTGTTGTCTAAGAATACCTAGTGCAGTGTATTTTATCTTGGGGGACAAATAACGTGTTAAATTTGGTTATTTTCTGGTAGCTGGGAAACTTTATTTGATATGCCTCTCGCATTGGATGCAACAAAGCAAAATGCTACAGATGCTGCAAATATTTTCCTGTCACTTGATGATTATTAATTGTTTTATTTTGTGGAGACACTTTATTGAGTCTGTCTCCCTTCCATTCCCCCACCCTCACACTGGCATCGCTAGCTCTCTCTCACCGAGTCAGATGGTGTTGGGTGGGTGGTTTGTTTCTGGAGAATCCCAGCGTGGGAGCTAGGGTGCGAGATGCGACACGGGGGGAAGGAGCGGAATCGTCAACACTGTCGTTTCAGCTTTGTGGCTTCTGATATGGGCTGATCTGAGCCCCTTCCTGACTCCCGTTTCAGGTCATATTGTTCACGGTTCCCTTCCTTCAGGCTCTGTTGCTCACTCCTTGAAATCAGCAGCTATCACCACACTCCTCAAGAAACCTTTGGCCCCTCTATCCTTGCAAATTACTGAGCAATCACCAACCTCCCATTAATTCTCAAAAGTCCTTGCATGTGTTTTCACCTCCCAGATCCATTCCCATCTTTCTTGAAACTCCATGTTTGAATCCCTCCAATTAGGTCGCCTCGACAGGCTCAGTACAGAAGCGACATTTTTGAAAGTCACTAATGATGTCCTATGTGATGCTGATCACTTTAAACTCACCCCCAATCCCTCCTTCCACCCCGTCATTCCCGACCTATCTGCAGCCTTTGGCACTGTTGACCACGCCATTCACCTCCAACGCCTCTCCACTGTTGTCCAGCTGGGTGTCACTGCTCAGGCCTCGTCCCATTCCATTCTTATCTATCTAATCGTATCCAGGGAGTCACCTGCAATGGATTTTCTGACACTTCCTGCATTCTTATACAGGCTGAGGCTGATCCATACTGTTCACAACTCTGGTGTCATATCTCATCCCAAGATGCATTTATGACGACATATCCATGCCATCACTCGCACCGCACATTACCGCTTGCCTAACATTGCCCGACTTCACCACTGACTCAGCTAATTTTCTGCTGAAGCCTTCATCTCTGCCGATTTATCCTCGAAACTTAACTATTCCAAAACATTCCTGGCAGCTTTACACACATGACACGCTTTGTAACTGTGGTAAACTTGAGGGCATCAAAAACCCTTGCAGCCAGTGTCCCAACTCATACCATGTCCTGTTCACCCGTCAGCCTCAGTGCTTACAGAATGACATTAGCTGTGTGACAAACGAGTTGAGGCAGTGGAAGAAACAGAAATTATACAACCATCTGCTCACATTCAATGACAAAGTGAGGTTGAGACTGCACATTAACTCATTCATACGCCACATGTACCTGAATGCCCTGCATACATACTGCAGAATAATTCGCCCCACTCAGCAGGGTCTGTGAAAAACCCTGAAAAATATGTGCCGTCTGTTTCCAAAATGCATTCACTGTACAGATTGATTCGTGGGATGTAGGTGCCCCTGGCTAGGCCAGCGGTAATTGCCCTTCCTTAATTTCCCCTTAAGAAAGTGCTATTTGGCCCTTCCATCTTGAAACAGTTGCTATCCCTTTTGGTGAGGGAGCTCCCCCAGTTGCTGATATTTAAGGAGTTACTGGATCTGGCCCAGTTGTTCAGAATGTGGTGGTCGAAAAGCCTGTCAAAACTCCCAGTCTGTTTTTGCAGAGGAAGTCTGGGCCACTTGAATGTTAGAAGCTGAGGAAGAAATGGCAAGAAGAAAGTATAGATTTTTTTCATAGCTATTATAAACAAAACAATCTGCTTGCTCCAGCTGGATGGCCAAAAGCTATCAGTGGCGCTGTTGGTAAAACAAATACATTTCGTTCATTCCTTTCTCCTCCTGACTGCTCTTCGTCAACAATGACGACCAGGGCTCGTCTCATTTCCCCTCAGCGGCCACCATCTTTGGGAGGGACAAAGAGAAACAGGCCAGGATTAAAATGATGAATGTGACCAATGAAAAAAAAGAATTCAATTGAAAAAAATATTTAGGGCATCATTATGTTTCCTAAGTATGGCACTTTCACCCCAGCTCCCCCTCAGACATTCGTCCATGGAGGGAAGCATGCGTCACCTCTCTCACTTTGTCTGCCCTCGAACGTTTTCTTTCTCTCTCTGCCCCTCACACTTTCTCTCTATTTCTGCCCTATCTCGCTCTCTCCTTGCCCCTCTCACCTTCTCTATTCCTAACCCTCTCAATTTCACTCTCTCGCTGCCCTTCGCACTTTTCCCGTCTCCGTGCCCCTCACCTTTTTTCCCGTTGCCCCTCACTTCTGAACTCTCTTTCTTCCCTCTCTCTCCCTACCCCTTTATTGTTCTCTCTCCTTTTGCCTTTCACTTCCTCTCCCTACCCCCTCATTGCTTGCCACTAACTGTGTTCTCACTTCCGCTCACTCAGTCTGCCCCTCTTTCACTCCCTGTACCTTTCACTTCCTCTCCTTTTCCCTCTCTTTCTTTATCACTCTGCTACCTCATTTCCCGCGCTCACATTCCCTTTTCCTGGTCCTCTCACCTTCGCCTCCAGCCTCTCGCTGGTGCGTGTTTTTTTTAAGGTCTCAATGGGAGAAAAATTGCGTGTTCCTCAAATTCAAATCAAACACATGTGGGGCAGTGACTGAATGTTTCTGATCTTTGGCTAGAGTTGTTCAAGCTGAGGTCACTGGTTTGAGAGCTGAGTTGCTCGCCTTCAAATTGAATTTGTAATTATACCATCTTGTGATCGTTACCCCCGGATGATCCTTAACTATGATATCTCTTATTAATCCTTCCTCATTACACATTACTAGATTTAAAATAGACGGTTCCCAGATCAGTACTGCTCTCAATATGAATCCCTGAGGCGCTCTACAAATTTGTCTTCCTCCTTACCTCTGCCAATCTGATTTGTCCAGTCAAAATGCAGATCAATATTATCCATAACAATTGCAGCGCCATTCTTACACGCCTCTATTACTTCCCGATTTATAATTTGTCCTACAGTGAGGCAACTCTTCGGGGGCCTATAGACGATTTCCACCCATGACTTCTTCCCCTTGCTATTCATTATTTCCATCCAAACTGATTCCACATCACGATGTACTGCACCTATATCACTACTCACCACCGCACTGATACCTTCCTTTATTAACAAAGCTATCCCACCTCCTTTTCCTTTTTGCCTATTTTTCCAGAACGCGAAATACTCGTGAATATTGAGTTCCCACTCTTGTTCAGCCTGCAAACACGTCTCTATAATAGCTATCAAGTCATATTCATTTATTTCTATTTGTGCCATCAAATCATCTATCTTGCTATAAATGCTGTGTGCATACAGATAAAGAACCTTAAGCTTTGACTTTTTTTTTAACCATTAATACTGTTCAGGTTCGAACTACTGCTGCACTCTTCTGCTTATATTTTCTGCACCTTCCTGTCACACTTTGATTAGCGTTCGCTTCCTCATGACCCTGCACCTCTGCTCTCTCGCCCCTTATTTGATTTTTTTAAACTTCCCTTCCATTGATCCCCACCCCACCACCCCAACCCCCCACCCCCACCCCACCACTATTTAGTTAAAAGCCCGATCTACAATCATAGTTAAACGATTTGCCAGGGCACTGGTCCCAGCTTGGTTCAAATGAAGCCCATCCCAACAGAACATCTCTCTGCTTCCCCAGTACTGGTGCCAGTGACCCATGAATCGAAACCCATTTCTCCCACACCAATCTTTGAGCCACGTATTTACCTCTCTAATCGTATTTACTCTACGGCAATGTGCACGTGCCTCAGGTAGTAATCCGGAGATTATTGCCTTTGTGGTTCTGCTTTTTAATTTAGACCCGACCTGCTCATAGTCCCTCAGAGGAACCTCTTTCCTATTCCTACCTAATATCGTTGGTAAAAACGTGAAACAGCAACTGTATCCTCCCCCTCCCACTCCAAGTTCCTCTCTTACCCAGAACAGATGTCCTGAACACTGACACCAGGTAGGCAACACAGCCTTTGGAACCCTCTGTCTTTGCTGCTAATACCCGTATCTATTCCCCTAAATATGCCATCCCCAATAACTGCTACATGTCTCTTTTATCTTCTCATTGGATTGGCGCTTTGAACCACCTTGCTGTGGTCAGTTCGCGCATCCTCCCTGCAGTCTGCGTCCTCGTCCACACCGGGAACAAGAACCTCAGACCTATTGACTAAGGGCACTGGCTGAGTCTCCTCCAAAGCTAAACGCGAGATCACCATACCTTCCTCATTGGCAGTCACACCCCCCTGTCTCTGACCACGGTCCAAATGAAATGCAATTAATCTAAGGCTGTGACTGTCTCCCGAAATCCAGTGTCCAGGTAACTCTCCCCCTCCCTTATGTGTCGCACTGTCCGCAGCTCGGACTCCAACTCATGAACTCTGAGCCGGAAGTACCTCGAGCAGCCAACGCTTGCTGCAGATGTGATCAGCATGGATCGCACCGGCGTCCATCGGCTCCCTCATACCACAGATGCAACACATCGACTGCCCTGCCATTCTCTATTCTACTTAATTAATTATTTTCGATGTTAAATATTTTAGAAGTGAATTTCTTATCTGCACTTTTCAGTTGTAATAACGTCATTGATTTAAACCACTTGGCAAATCAAATGCTACACGATCGAGATGCCCAGCAATCGCTACCTCTTTTCCTGAGATGTCACACCTCGGCTCTGACATGTGGGGAAATGTAGAGGGGGCACGCTGCCGCCGCTTTTATCTCCTTCCGCCGCTGCCCTTCTCACGGGGGTCCGCCCTCTGCTGGTGGATGCTGGTGTTTCAGTAGGTGCAGGAATGGCAGAAAATTCACAATCTGTTGGCAGGATTTGAGGCGGACCTTTACCTGAAAGGACAACAAAAACGACTTGTGAGGATTGCAGCAATGTTAACCATGAAACACATGCATCAAATACAGTATATGATCTCCTCAGAATATTTCTGCTTCAATAAGCCTCCTATTTCTTTAGTAAGTACAGAACATGTTCTCTCTGATACTTTGGAATCACTGACCGTTGAAGATACCATTAATTATCATATTAATATCAGAAACAGCCGGGACTTCACAGTGTCAGCATAAATACATGGAACAAATGATAAAGCATTGGTCTTACCAGGGTGATGGAGATGTAAGATGTTGAACTATACAGTCACTGTCCATCGTTGGTGGAATGTCTGGTGTTGTGAACGTGTCACAGTGAATATCCTCGTTGTTTTCAGGAATGGAGGGTAAGAGTAAAGCGGGTTCATTGCGGATCTGAGAGCTGCATAGCGAGGGGAGAAAGATTAGGGATTAATGATTGGACTAAAGGCGGAATCAGGGCGGGTCTGAGAGCTGTGTACTGTGGAAATAAAGATTATGGATTAATGATTGGACTGAAAGCGGGATCAGTGCGGTTCAGTGTCAATAATGTAAAGAGGATTGGAATTTGTTGGCCTCTAAATGTTCTCCAGCTGCATTCACCGAGTTGGATTTTACCGCTGGGTGACAGCAGATGAAATGGATACGCTGAGGCGTGATCTGGGTGTTCAGATTGAGCACTTGAAGGATTTGCAGTGGGAGTGTTAATAAGAGAGATATCACACACAGAATAGCATCAGGATGTCTTTTCTAAAATAAGACATGATTAGATTAGAGATACAGCACTGAACCAGGCCCTTCGGCCCACCGAGTCTGTGCCGACCATCAACCACCCATTTATACTAATCCTACACTAATCCCATATTCCTACCAAACATCCCCATCTGTCCCTATATTTCCCTACCACCTACCTATACTAGTGACAATTTATAATGGCCAATTTACCTACCAACCTGCAAGTCTTTTGGCTTGTGGGAGGAAACCGGAGCACCCAGAGAAAACCCACGCAGACACAGGGAGAACTTGCAAACTCCACACAGGCAGTGCCCAGAATCGAACACAGGTCCCTGGAGCTGTGAGGCTGCAGTGATAACCACTGCACCACTGTGCCGCCCCATGCTTTGTTTAATCTAATTTCCTTTAATCATAACGTGAATTTCAATCAACCAGCTGTCTGTGAGATCGCCGATTGGAATGAAATTAAAAGAAAGCTGGTGACTGTGGGAGTTCAACTCACCGAGAGTGGAGAGATCACTGCCGGCACTTGTCAGTGTGAAGAGATCACCAGGACCACTGTCCAGCAACAAGTGACCATCCTGAGTGTCAATGGCTCCACTGTCAGCATCATCATAATCACCGGGAACCAGACCTGAGAGGAAATAATGATTTTCACAGAAATCAAACGGTAAATGGTAAAACTGAATACATCGAATTATATTACGGAGATGTGGATATCACAGGGGCAGAAATGGATGTTGGATGTTCCGGTGTTTAGATGTTTCAAAAGGAATAGGGAGGGAGGTAAAAGAGGTGGGGGAGTCGCATTGCTAATCAGGGATAGTATCACAGCTGCAAAAAGGGAGGTCGTCGAGGAGGGTTTGTCTACTGAGTCAAGATGGGTGGAAGTCAGAAGCGGGAAAGGAGCAGTCACTTTATTGGCCGTTTTCTATAGACCCTCCAATAGCAACAGAGACATGGAGGAACAGATTGGGAGGCAGATTTTGGAAAGGAGCAGAAGTAACAGGGTTGTTGTCATAGGTGACTTCAAGCTCCCTAATATTGATTGGAACCTCCTTAGTGCAAATAGTTTGGATGGAGCAGTTTTTGTCAGGTGTGTCCAGGAAGGTTTCCTGACTCAATATATAGATAGGCCGACTAGAGGGGAGGCTATGTTGGATTGGTGCTTGGCAACAAACCAGACAAGGTGGCAGATCTCTCGGGGGGGGGAGCATTTCGGTGATAGTGATCACAACTCCCAGACCTTTACTATAGTCATGTAGAGGGACAGGAGCAGACGGGAATGGAAAATATTTAATTGGGGGAGGGGGAATAACAATGCTATTAGGCAGAAACTGCGGAGCATAAATTGGGAACAGATGTTTTCAGGGAAATGCACGACAGAAATGTGGCGGTTGTTTAGGGAGCACTTGCTGCGACTGCTGGATAGGTTTGTCCCAATGAGGCAAAGAAGGGATGGTAGGGTGAAGGAACCTTGGATGACAAGAGATGTGGAACAGCTAGTCAAGAGGAAGAAGGAAGCTTACTTAAGCTAGAGGAAGCAAGGATCAGACAGGGCTCCAGTGGGTTACAAGACAGCCAGGAAGGAACTGAAGAATGGACTTAGGAGAGCAAGAAGGGGACATGAAAAATTCTTGGCGGGCAGGATTAAGGAAATTCCCAAGGCGTTCTACACCTATGTGAGGAACAAGAGGATGGCCAGAGTGAGGGTAGGGCCGATCAGGGATAGTGGAGGGAACTTGTGCCTGGAATCGGAGGAGGTAGGGGAGGTCCTAAGTGAATATTTTGCTTCAGTATTCACTAGTGAGAGGGACCTGTTCGTTTGTGAGGACAGCGTGAAAAAGGCTGATATGCTCGAACAGGTTAATGTTAAGAGGGAGGATGTGCTGGAAATTTTGGAAGACATGAGGACAGATAAGTCCCCAGGGCCAGACGGGATATAACCAAGGATATTACGGGAAGCGAGGGAAGAGATTTCCGCCGCTTTGCCGATGATCTTTGCGTCCTCACTGTCCACTAGAGTAGTACCAGATTATTGGAGGGTGGCAAAATTTATTCCCTTGTTCAAGAAAGGGAATAAGGATCACACTGGGAATTATAGACCAGTCAGTCTTATGGCGGTAGAGGGCAAATTATTGGAGAGGATTCTGAGAGACAGGATTTATGATTATTTGAAAAACCATAGTTTGATTAGAGACAGTCAGCATGGCTTTGTGAGGGGCAGGTCATGCCTCACAAGCCTTATTGAATCCTTTGAGGATGTGACAAAACACATTGATGAAGGAAGAGCTGTGGATGTGGTGCATATGGATTTTAGCAAGGCGTTTGATAAGGTTACCCATGGTAGGCTCATTCAGAAAGTAAGGAGGCATGGGATACAGGGAATGTTGGCTATCTGGATACAAAATTGGCTGGCCCATAGAAGACAGAGGGTGGTAGCAGATGGAAAGTATTCAGCCTGGAGCTCGGTGACCAGCGGTGTCCACAGGGATCTGTTCTGGGACCTCTGCTCTTTGAGATTTTTATAAATGACTGGGATGAGGAAGTGGAAGGCTGGGTTAGCAAGTTTGCCGATGACACAAATGTTGCTGGAATTCTGGATAGTGTGGAAGGCTATTGTGGATTGCAACTGGACATTGACAGGATGCAGAGCTGGGCTGAGAAGTGGCAGATGGAGTTCAACCTGGAAAAGTGTGAAGTGATTCATTTTGGAAGGTCGAATTTGAATGCAGAATACAGGCTTAAAGACAGGATTCTTGGCAGTGTGGAGGAACAGAGGGATCTTGGGCTCCATGTCCATAGATCGCTCGAGGTTGCCACCCAAGTTTATAGGGTTGTTAAGATGGCGTATGGTGTGTTGGCTTTCATTAACAGGGGGATTGAGTTTTTGAGCCACGAGGTTATGCTGAAGCTCTATAAAGCCCTGGTTAGACCACACTTGGAATATTGTGTTCAGTTCTGGTCGCCTCATTATAGGAAGGATGTGGAAGCTTTAGAGAGGTTGCAGAGGAGATTTACCAGGATGCTGTCTGGACTGGAGGGCATATCTTACGAAGAAACGTTGAGTGAGCTCGGGATTTTCTCATTGGAGCGAAGAAGGTTGAGAGGTGACTTGATGGAGGGGTACAAGATGATGAGAGGCATAGATAGAGTGGATAGCGAGACACTTTTTTCCCAGAGCGGAAAGGGCTATCACCAGGGGGCATAATTTTAAGGTGATTGGAGGAAGGTTTCGGGGAGATGTCAGAGGTAGGTTCTTTACGCAGAGAGTGGTGGGTGCGTGGAATGCACTGCCAGCGGTGGTAGTAGAAGTAGATACATTAGGGACATTTAAGCGACTCTTGGCTAATTACATGGATGATAGAGGAATGAAGGGTATTTAGGTAGTTTGATCTTAGAGTTGGTTAAAAGTCCGGCACGACATCGTGGACCGAAGGGCCTGTACTGTGCTGTACTGTTCTATGTTCTATACTGTTAAATGTCAACCTACCCGGGCCGGCCAGGGTAGATTGTGATCTTCAGCTGTAGTGAGATTAGATGATGGCGAATGGTAGGACAAGGTCATGTGGCGGTAGTTGAGTCTTCCTAGGCCAGTGTCATATTTAAAAGACAGCCAGCAATCGATTGAAAGGCAGGAGCTCTGAAGGACATTGGGTGGATGGACTGACAACTGGTGTATTTGGCAGATGGCAGCAGCCAGAGCAAGGGTGACGCCGATAGTTTCTCCTGCCATGCTGGAAGTGCTCATCCAGGTAACAAGGGCAAGGAGGGAAGCGCTTTTAGTTTTAGTTTTTTTTAGTTTCAGAGATACAGCACTGAAAAAGGCCCTTCGGCCCACCGAGTCTGTGCCGACCATCAACCATCCATTTGTACTTATCCTACACTCATTCCATATTCCCACCACATTCCCCACTTGTCCCTATATTTTCCCTACCCCCTACCTATACTAGGGGCAATTTATAATGGCCAATGTACCGATCAACCTGCAAGTCTTTGGCATGTGGGAGGAAACTGGAGCACCCGGAGGAAACCCACGCAGACACAGGGAGAACTTGCAAACTCCACACAGGCAGTACCCAGAATTGAACCCGGGTCACTGGAGCTGTGAGGCTGTGGTGTGAACCACTGCGCCACTGTGCTGCCCCACTTGGGACGGGTGGAGGAGACCAGCTAGGCAGGCAGGGAGGGCATGGCAGGAGATTGAGGAGGAGGTGGTGAGTAGCCGTGAGGTGGTCCCACGAAAGAGGCTGCAGTGCAGGAACAGGATCAATGCCATGATGTACTTAGATAAGGTGAGTGAAATGTTGAACATTAGCTGGCAGCCTTAAATGTCAGAAGAAAATGAAAATGAAATTGGATAAGTGGTGTACCTACTGAATCTACAACAATGCCCAGGCAGCAGCATTGGCTGCCAGAGGTATATTAACCTCTCTGTGCAAGACACTGGTCAGTCACAGCTGAGCCCTGCACTTCCCTCACTGATGGCTGCATGCAGCAGGCATCCTTGTGATGCCATGATGGACAGTGAGGCTGTCGCGGACAAAGGTATGGAGTGTCTCTAAGACGGGTAAATGCCAATCTTAATCTGTGTGCTGGCAGGGGAAGTGAATTCACAATGTGCATGAGAGAAGAAGGACTGGAGGTAGCGTTCCATATCTCATAGTCCTGATGACAATGGAGCTAGGATGCCTGGAGGCAGAGCAGCCTATGGCACAGATGGTGAGATGTGCACGGAGGCACCAGACAATGTGTGCCCCAATGGATGAGGGAAAATAAACAAATGCTGGTGAGCAATAAGCAGAGCGTTGAGATGGTATCATTGGCCTCCTGCAGCTCCAGAAAATGAATGGTCAAAGAATGTATGCAGCACACTCTCACCATTATTCTCTCTCTCTCACAGATGAAGTACGAGCAGAGGCAGCCGACGACCCTGCAGAACAGCTTTGCAACCTTGAGCAGCAGGAGACCTCTGAGGATGCAGCGTCACGTCATTTCTCTCCACGAGCAGAGAACAACGCAGCACCACGATATGCAAGAATCATGATGGGGCATGTTGAATGGTTCCACCAGATCTATCAAAGCATCTGAATTGCATTTCCAGAAGCTTTATGTCCTGTTAAATGGTCGCTGGAGTGGTTGCATGACAGCTGTTGCAGCTCTCCTTTCCATCTGTGCTGTGTTTTGCACAGGCATATGAGGCATGTCTTCAGTGGTAGCCCTTTTCACCTATTATCCGTCCTAGAAGTCTCATGGGGGGGCCTGAAAAACTCGTGCACCTCAGACTGCATTAGAATGAAGGCACCGTGACAGCTTCCTGGGAACCTTGCACAGACACGTAAGAAGCATTTGCAATGTTCCCAAATCATTTGCACAGAGAATAGAAGCCCTTCCTGTTGTTGCCTGGACTGTGAAAGTCTTGATGGCCGCATGCATGCAGTCGATAGCACCCTGCACCTAGCGATTTCCCCAAATACTGCAACAATCTCAGTCTGGCTGTCCAGATTGGTGTAAAAGTGCATGTATTGACTCGCCTTCTTGAACATTGCATTTGCGGCCATCTTGATGCAGTGATGTGCCACAGGCTGTCAAATCCCACAGATGTCTCCAGAAGATCTCTGTAATGGTCCTGAGGTGTAATAATTCAGTGCCGCTGTGAGTTTCATTGTCGCAGGAAATGGGTGCCAACCACTTCCCATTGCGTTCAGATCCTCCTCCAGCAGATGGCGCATTTCAGGGGCCGCCTACCTGGAGAGGCGCAACCTCCACTGACACTGCTGCTCCGACATTTGCAGGAAGTCGAACCTCTCATGGTTATCTCTTTCTGGCGGGTAGCATCTTCGTCACTCAAGATACTGGTGGCGTGCTCTCTGCTCATCCACACTCTCTTCCAGCCTCATGATCATCGTCCCTCTGTGGGTACGACTGTGCACCCAGCTCATCGACACTCTCTTCCAGCCTCATGATCCTTTTCCCTCTCTGGGTGCTGCAGCCGAATTCCCGGGGACTGCAGCTCTCTCCATTTCTGATCTTCCTCCGCAATGGGAGACCTCAAAACCGGAGTGGATGAGACCTATTGTAAATTTCTCAGTGCCTCCATTCTTTTTCCTCTGTGTACGTGATTAGATTTTTTTTAGATTAGAGATACAGCACTGAAACAGGCCCTTCGGCCCACCGAGTCTGTGCCGACCATCAACCACCCATTTATACTAATCCTACACTAATCCCATATTCCTACCAAACATCCCCACCTGTCCCTATATTTCCCTACCACCTACCTATACTCGTGACAATTTATAATTGTCAATTTACCTACCAACCTGCAAGTCTTTTGCCTTGTGGGAGGAAACCGGAGCACCCGGAGAAAACCTACGCAGACACAGGGAGAACTTGCAAACTCCACACAGGCAGCACCCAGAATCGAACCCGGGTCCCTGGAGCTGTGAGGCTGCAGTGCTAACCACTTCGCCGTGTGCCGCCCATAAGTTGCAAGTCGGAGTGGGTGCTCAACCTGAATTCCTCCGATGTGCTCGCCAAGATTGGTCAGCCTCCAGATAGTCCATACCGCAATTCAGTATCTCTCACCCTCCCTACACTGCTTCTTGCATCCAAAACTGATCTTCCACTGACCTTCCCCCTCCTTATAGATGACCAGACTCTGAAACTCCGTTATCCTCGTGCGACTTTCACTAAATTGGGAATAGCTTGGAAAGTTGCCTTGCATTTCCTGTTCAATCGGCTCAGTTACCAGCCCATCGTCTTACGGCCTCGACCCAACAGCTCGGGCGACTCTGGAAATATCACCCAGCAGCATAAAAACGTTGGGATTCCTTCACACCGCTATCCACCAGCATTTTGCCCTCCGTTTTAAAGTCACATGTATCCCTTGAATCACTCATCCACCATGCACACAAATTTCACATTTCACCGCCCAGACAACAGTGTCAGAAGACATCATGAACTGAAAGTTTCATTCCATTAAAGTACAGGGTGCAATCAGGATGATTTTGTCGGAATCAAAATTATTTCTTCATTCTTTAAAGCTAAAATCTCCCAGAGAATCTCCATGTCTTCAGCAGCATCAGTTTACAGCGACCAGGTTCTGAGATATTTAGTTGTTGATTTTAGATAGCAGACAGTGTGGTGAATTTTTTTTTAAAGTGATGGTCGCGAGTTACAATGTACCCACCCTGAATACTGGAGCAGTTCCCTTCAGGATTTTCTGAAATTCCAGGATCTGTGTCACCCAAACTGTGACTGGTGTAATATTCAATCTGATTGAGGGACTCAATGGAATCAGCAACTGTTAAACACAAATATGGATAGTTATTGGAGACATTGATAGGGACGTTCGAACAAATAACATAATACCTTCATCATAGAAACATAGACACATAGAAAATAGGAGCAGGAGTAGGATATTCGGCCCTGCTCCGGCATTCATTATGATCATGGCTGATCATCCAACTCAATAGCCTGTTCCCGCTTTTGCCCCATATCCGTTAAACCATTTTGCTATATCTATCTCCTTCTTGAAAACATACGATGCTTTGGCCTCAACTGATTTATGTGGTAGTGAATTCCACAGGCTCATTACTCTGTGGGTGAAGTAATTTCTCCTCCTCTCAGTCCTGAAAGGTTTACCCCATATCCTTAGACTATGACCCCTGGTTCTGGACTCCTCCGCCATCGGGAAAATCCTTCTTGCATCTACCCTGTCAAGTCCTGTTTGAATTTTATAGGTTTGTATGAGATCCCCCCTCACTCTTCTGAACTCCAGCGAACATAATCCGAACCGACTCAATCTCTCCTCGTACGTCAGTCCCGCCATCCCAAAAATCAGTCTGGTATACTTTCACTGCATTTACTCTATAGCAAGGACATCCTTCCTCAGATAAAGAGATCAAAACTGCGCACAATATTCCAGGTGTGGCCTCACCAAGGCCCTGTATACTTGCATCAAGACATCGTTGCTCCTGTACCCGATGACTCTCACTATGAAGGCCAACATACCATTTGCATTTTTACCACCTGTTTCACCTGCTTACTTACTTTCAGCGACTTGTGTATGAGAACACCCAGGTCTCGTTTCATATTCCCCTTCCTCAGTTTCTAGCAGTTCAGATAATAATCTGCCATCACATTTTTGCTACCAAAGGAGCATTTATCCACATTATACTGCATCTGCCATGCAATTGTCCACGCACTCAATTTTTCCAAATCACCCTGAAGCCTCTCTGCATCCTCATCACACCGTACCCTCCCACCCAGTTCTGTGTCATCTGCAAATTCGATGATATTACGTTTTGTTCCCTCATCTAAATTATTAATATATATTGTGAATTGCTGGGGTCCTCACACCGATACCTGCGGTACCCCACAAGTCACTGCCTGCAATTTGGAAAAAGATCTGTTTATCCCTAGTCTTTGTTTGCTGTCTGCCAAACAATTTTCTATCCATCGCAATCCACTGCTCCCAATCCCATGTACTTTAATTTTACACGCTAATCTCTTATGTGGGATTTTGTCAAAAGTCTTCTGAAAGTCCAAATAAACCACATCCACTGCTCTCCCTCATTAACTCTACTAATTACATCCTCGAAGAATCCTAGTAGATTTGTCAAGCATGATTTCTCTTTCGTAAATCCATGCTGACTCTGTCCGATTTCACCACTGTTCTCTAACTGCACTGTTGTAAAATCTTTGATGAAGAACTCTAGAATTTTCCCCGCTAACGACGTCAGGCTGACAGGTCCATTATTCCCCGTTTTCTCTCTAACTCCCTTTTTAAATAGTGTGGTTACATTAGCTGCACTGCAATATGTAAGAACTGTTTCAGAGTCTATAGAATCTTGGAAGATGAGCACCAATGCATCCAAGATTTCGAGGGCCATGTCCTTAAATACTCTGTATTGCCGATTATCAGGCCCTGGGGATTTATCAGCCTTTACTCCCATCAATTTCCCCAACACCATTTCTCTTCTAATACTGATTTCATTCAGTTCCTCCCTCTCACTAAACCCTGTGTTCCCCGATATTTCCGGTGTGATGTTTGTGTCCTCCTTTGTGAGGGCAGAACCTCAACATTTCGTTGATCAGCAATTTCTTTATTCCCGATAACACATTTCCGTTTCTGACTGTAAGGGTCCTACATTTGGCTTCACCAATCTTTTTCTCTTCACATACCAAGAGAAGCGTTTACAGTGAGTTCAGATATTCCCCGCAATCCTTCTCTCGTACTGTATTGTCCCCTTCTTAATCAATACCTTGGTCCTTCTTTACTGAATTCTAAACTGTTCCCAATCCTCGGGTCTGTAGTTTTTTTTCTGGAAAATTTGTGTGCCTCTTCCTTGGCTCCAATGTTATCTCCAATTTTTCTTGTAAGCCATGGTGTTGGAGAAATTTTCTTAGCTTTGCTAATCATTGCTTAACTCTGTAGAAGCAGAGAAACAGGATACAGCTTGTAGCTAATCTAACCACAACCAACGGTCATAAATTGTAGACAGAGCAGCTAACCACAATCAGACATTACAGCCAGAAATGGTGTCTGGAGTGGGCATTAAATTAAGGAACTAGCTTGTTATTGTTGAAACTGATGTTTTGCTGACCTCGGACTCTGCATGGTGCACAGTCACGTAGGCGGTGTTGTGATCATCTTGTGGGCGTTTATCTAATTGTGAAACTGTTAGCTCTGCCTCTGTTATACTATATAAATCCACGGCGATCTGTAGCTCTTTGGGAGTAGCACTGGACCGCATTTAGGTAAGGTGTGCTCTCCCATGATATCATGCAATAAAGTGCTTGATTCTCAACGTCTGAGTCCGGAGAATTTGTTCAGCAATTGGGCACAATCTGGATTTTCTCCAACACATGGTTTGGCTACCTTTCCCGTCTTACTTTTGCATCAGACAGGAATAAACATGTATATATATCGAGAACATAGAACATTACAGCGCAGGACAGGCTCTTCGGCCCTCGATGTTGCGCCGACCTGTGAAACCATCTGACATACACTATTCCATTTCCATCCATATGTCTATCCAATGACCACTTACATGCCCTTAAAGTTGGTAACAATGTCCTGGAACTTTTTATCTGACCCGATTGTGGAGCATCAACCATCACAGGGACTGCAGTGGATCAACAGAAACTGGTCATGGATCATAAATGTTGGCTCATACAGCGAGAAGTCAAAACAATACTCAATACAGCTGGTGGGTCAGATTGTTAATCCAGAATCCGTCCACCCTGTCCTCATCTCCTCCCCTTTCAGAGACACAAACAGCCGGCGGTGACACCAAAATTTTACCCCACCCCGGATAATGGGGCAGGAAAGAGTGCAAGGAGGCTCATTTCGGATTTTTTTTCCTGCTGTGTGTGTTTTGTTTTAAACCAATAAATATATCTCGATGGTTAAATCACCTCCCAAATATAGCGCAAGAGCAAATATTGTCGATTCAGAAGAGTTGTTACCCCAGTATCGTGAAGTAGAATTGGTAGGTTAATGTGAAAATTCAGACTAAAAAGTGTTAGAATAAGTTATTTGGTAGAAACCACTGATTTCAGGTAAGGAGTTCCTGATGGGAGCGTGTTTCCGATCCAGAAATCCAGTCATCTAGAGAAATAAAATGTCAGTCAATGTGAATGTCTCCTCCTGAGAGCAGTGACTGTTTATGGTCCAGCTCAAAGGGAATAAAATGAAATGGTAGTGACATAGACTGCAAAGTCAGCAGATAGAGAATATAAAGGATGTGACGATAAATGAAAAAATAAAGATAATTTCAGTCGATTTATGAGATTCAGCTGCTGTTTGAGAGAATATAAAATTTAAAAATAACACGAACAACCAATGTGTTTCTTCTTCAGGGTTTCAGATATCTGAGGCAGTCCGTTGCAGATGGAAGGGAAAATGAAACAACGACTTTGATTGCTAGTTGCAAACAAACAGAAAGCACATTCTTTAAGCAGTAGCCACCGGCAGAAATCTTCCCAAACCCATTGCTCGCTTTCCTGTACACACAGACAGAGACACACTCACACTGTGATAGGACTCCTTCACATGGGGATAGTGAGCGGATTTCTGACAGTTTCAGTCAGCAAATGGACCATTAAAATGGGGTATTTAAGGGGAAGTGACATTTGTCCAGTGAAAATTCGGTATGAAACATAAAACACAGACCTGAACGCCGGAACTGAGAGGAATCCTTGCCAGGTGCAATATTCCCAATCTCTGCAGAAACTGCTTGGTACAAACCAGCAGGTGAACCCGTTCCACGAGTGACAAAACCTGTCGGATGGAGGATGGAGAGATTAATGTTTTATTCCAACCCACGAGCGTTTAACAGTAAATTATCTGCGAACACATTCAAATCACAATGATAATGGCAGCAAAGAGACAAAGCCAGGTATTGTGAATGCAGAGTAGTTTTGTTGTGCATACTTTTGTATATATCTATGTGTCTATTGTTTCTGCATACTGATATCTTCATCTGCAGCAGTCTGGTGGAAAGAAGAAATGAGCGGGTATCATGAGAAACAATTTCCAACTGATTACTGGGTTCTGGGCCCACATGTGGAATTCAGCTGAAGAGAAGCTGGATGACATTGACTGATTCTGTGACAGCATCCGTTGGAAATATGAACGAGGAGCTTATTGTTCTTTGGTCTGTTCCCTCAGTGTGAGAAAAGACCCGTGTAGATAGTGTAACATATAGGTGCGGTAGTCACAGTTTACCCATAATAGGTGGTCGATAACTCACAAGTAATTTCAAAATACAATGCTGTCTCTGCTCCTCCGAGCATCCATTGATGTACCTTATTTTGGGGAGCTGGTAGTCACCCTATGTCAATCATTTGTTCGAACCTTTGTTACCAATGAACACAGGAAAGGTACGTGGAGTGTCGGGATGGTCATCTCCCCCTTGTCCATGACTATGCTCCCCAAAGTCACCTTTCACCTTATCTCGTGCTTGGTATCGTCTGTAAACTTCTGCCAGGCCCTTGTTCAGTGAGGGTACAAGGTTCCATCTTATCAGCTTTAGGAATGTCTTGTTTCAGAGCCTGTGCTGGTCCTTTCGTTGGCAGAGATAACAGGCCTATGTTGTCCTAGCTGTATAATCCTTCTTAATGAGATGTTTGGATGATTAGGCTGTCATAACAAACACCATCTAAATATTCTAACATTTCGGTTTTATTGTTTTTACACTAACGTTAATGGTTAGTGGTCAGTGTATATTAGTATTTATTTATCGTCTTAGCAGACATATATTTCAAAATGTTCAAGAGCCAGCAAAAGTCCTAATATTTCTTATTCCACAGTGGAATACATTCTTTGAAGACAACTTACTTTTCTTAAAAAGTACCCTTCTGGCTTCTCTATGCCTGATTCGTCATCCTGCAATAGTACTGCAGTGACCCCAGGTCGCGAGCATCAATTGCGATTTTAAATGTTTTAGAAGAATTTGGAGCAGCCCACACTGGCTCATTAGTTAAGATTGCCTTCATCTTTTAAAAAGCTGTCTGGCAATCATCTGAGCATACTACATTGTTGTTCTTTTTTGCATTATATTGGTTAATGGAGCAGTCACAGAACTAAAATCCATACATATTTCCTGTAAAAACCGCACATCCCTAAAAACCTCATTATTTCTTGCTTCGGTTCAGGGATAGGGAACTCTACTAAGACGAGTACCTTTTCCGTTTGTGGTAATAACTCTCCTTGCCCCACCATATGTCCGAGCTATGTTACTCTAGCTTTTCCCAATTCGCCTTTTGCCAGATTTATCACTAAGTCCATGGTTTGTAAGTTTTTAAACATAATTTGTGATTAGTTTAAGTGTTCTTGCCAAGTATTAATGTATATTAGTACATCGTTGAGATACACTACACAGTCGGGAACACCTGAATCATTAGTCATTGAAAAGTGGCTGGGGATCTTATTTTACACCTGAATGACACCAAGTGGCCTGACAAAGACCGTTAGGTGTTAGACAAGCTGATATATCTGTCTCCAGGAGACAAAGGAACTTGCTAGTATCCCATTAACATATCGATCTTGGCATAAATCTAGCACTGCACATTCTGTCAATGCAGTCTTCGAAACGCGGAATTGGGTAGGAATCTGCCTTCATTAACTCATTGACATTTCTGTAGTCCATACAAAATTGGGTTCACCCTTCAGGCATAGATAACAGCCCAATACAAAAGCAAAATACTACAAAAAGCTGGTAATCTGAAATACAAGCAAGAAGTGCTGGAAATACTGAGCAGATCTGGCAGCATCTGTGGAGAGAGAAGCAGCGTTAACGTTTCAGGTCAGTGACCCTTCAACAGAACTTACACTAGCACTATTGGTGAACTCCAGCTGCTTTGACGAGGTTCGATCAAATTGTTTTCCAGCATGTATGGGATCTTAGATATTATTTGGGCCTGGCTGTCCTGACTTAAGCGGTAAGAATACTGTTTTGAAGGAACGATTCCCCTTCATCTATATCATGTGTGACTAAGGTTGTACATCCCAGTGTATCCCTACAAACTCCTTTAACTATTGTGGAAAGCTTGGTTATCTCATAACGTTGTTTTGCCTCTAAGTGCAAAATCATGTTGTACAATTTTCCTAGCCGTTCTGTATTCCCTAATCTGAGTGTTGGATGTTTAATCTGAGAATTATCCATGCCTCCTTCTGCCTCATCCTCACCCTCCTTTCCCTTCACAACAGTACTGATCACCTGTCATATCTGTACTGCCTTATCCTCCTCAATGAGATAATATTGCTTTAACATATTAATGTGATACAACCATTCTTCCTTCGACGATCAGGGGTATCAATCAAGTAATCTACCTTACCCACTCTTTTGGCCACTCTCTGTGGGCAACTGAACCGTGTTTTTAATGGATGTCCCTGTAACAGTAAAAACATTAATACTTCATTTCCTGGTTGAAAATCGCGGGGTTTTGCATTCGTGTCTGTCCATTTATTCATATTGGTTTGGGATGATTTAATGTGTACCTGAGGCGCACCACAAGCTTTCCTGAGCATTTCCCAGAACACAGATATATAGTCCAACTTCGAAGATTCAATATTATGTTCGAACAATCTGTCTTTCATGAATTTTAGAGGACTTCTTAATTCATAGCTGTAAACCAATTTGAAATGACTGAAAACTAATTCACTCATTCAGGACTCATTCTGTAAAGTGTCTGGTGGCAAATTAAAAAAAGTTTGGACCCTGATCCCTGTCATGTGGGTATTTGTGACAGCATGTTCTAATCATTGTTTTGAGTGTTTGATGGTATATCTGTATCTAAATAGTCCAACTCGGGAAGGGGCCATACTGGACCTGATGCTGGGGAATGAACCCGGCCAGGTGGTTGAAGTTTCAGTAGGGGACTACTTTGGGAATGGTGATCGCAATTCCATAAGTTTTAGAATACACATGGACAAAGATGAGAGTGGTCCTAAAGGAAGAGAGCGAAATTGGGGGAAGGCCAACTATACCAAAATTCGGCAGGAGCTGGTGAATGTAGATTGGGAGCAGCTGTTTGAAGGGAAACCCGCATTTGATATGTGGGAGTCTTTTAAAGAGAGGTTGATTAGCGTGCAGGAGAGACATGTTCCTGTGAAAATGAGGGATAGAAATGGCAAGATTAGGGAACCATGGATGACAGGTGAAATTGTGAGACTAGCAAAGAGGAAAAAGGAAGCATACATAAGGTCTAGGAGGCTGAAGAAAGACGAAGCTTTGAAAGAACATTGGGAATGTAGGACCAATCTGAGACGAGGAATTAAGAGGGCTAAAAGGGGTCATGAAATAGCTTTAGCAAACAGGGTTAAGAAAAATCCCAAAGCCTTTTATTCATATATAAGGAGCAAGAGGGTAACTAGAGAAAGGATTAGTCCACTCAAGGGCAAAGGAGGAAAGTTATGCGTGGAGTCAGAGAAAATGGGTGAGATTCTAAACGAGTACTTTGCATCGGTATTCACCGAGGAGAGGGACATGACGGATGTTGAGGTTCGGGACAGATGTTTGATTACTCTAGGTCAGGTCGGCATAAGGTGGGACGAAGTGCTGGGTATTCTAAAAGGCATTAAGGTGGACAAGTCCCCAGGTCCAGATGAGATCTATCCCAGGTTACTGAGGGAAGCAAGAGAGGAAATAGCTGGGGCCTTAACAGGTATCTTTGCAGCAACCTTAAACAGGCGTGATGTCCCGGAGGACTGGAGAATTGCTAATGTTGTCCCCTTGTTTAAGAAGGGTAGCAGGGGAAATCCAGGTAATTATAGACCGCTGAGCCTGACGTCAGTAGTAGGGAAGCTGCTGGAGAAGATACTGAGGGATAGGATCTATTCCCATTTGGAAGAAAATGGGCTCATCAGTGATAGGCAACATGGTTTTGTGCAGGGAAGGTCATGTCTTACCAACTTCATAGAATTCTTTGAGGAAGTGACAAAGTTGATTGATGAGGGAAGGGCTGTAGATGTCATATACATGGACTTCAGTAAGGCGTTTGATAAGGTTCCCCATGGTCGGCTGATGGAGAAAGTGAAGTCGCATGGGGTCCAAGGTGTACTAGCTAGATGGATAAAGAACTGGCTGGGATACACTAGACAGAGAGAAGCAGTGGAAAGGGGTTTCTCAAAATGGAGACGTGTGACCAGTGGTGTTCCACAGGGATCCGTGCTGGGACCACTGTTGTTTGTGATATACATAAATGATTTGGAGGAAAGTATAGGTGTTCTGTTTAGCAAGTTTGCAGATGACACTAAGATTGGTGGAGTAGCAGATAGTGAAGGGGACTGTCAGAGAATACAGCAGAATATAGATAGATTGGAGAGTTGGGAAGATAAATGGCAGATGGAGTTGAATCAGGGCAAATGCGAGGTGATGCATTTTGGAAGATCCAATTCAAGAGTGAACTATACAGTAAATGGAAAAGTCCTGGGGAAAATTGATGTGCAGAGAGATTTGGGTATTCAGGTGCATTGTTCCCTGAAGTTGGCAACGCAGGTCAATAGAGCGGTCAAAAAGGCATACGGCATGCTTTCCTTCATCGGACGGGGTATTGAGTACTAGGGTTGGCAGATCATGTTACAGTTGTATAAGACTTTGGTTCGGCCACATTTGGAATACTGCGTGCAGTTCTGGTCGCCACATTACCAAAAGGATGTAGAAGCTTTGGAGAGGGTGCAGAGGAGGTTCACCAGGATGTTGCCTGATATGCAGGGCGCTAGCTATGAAGAGAGGTTGAGTAGATTAGGATTATTTTCATTCGAAAGATGGAGGTTGAGGGGGGACCTGATTGAGGTGTACAAAATCATGAGAGGTATAGACTGGGTGGATAGCAAGAAGCTTTTTCCCAGAGTGGGTGATTCAATTACTAGGGGTCATGAGTTCAAAGTGAGAGGGGAAAAGTTTAGGGGGGATATGCATGGAAAGTTCTTTACGCAGAGGGTGGTGGGTGCCTGGAAAGCGTTGCCAGCGGAGGTGGTAGACCCGGGCACGATAGCGTCTTTTAAAATGTATCTAGACAGATACATGAATGGGTAGGAAGCAAAGAGATACAGACCCTTAGAAAATAAGCGACATGTATAGATTGAGGATCTGGATCGGCGCAGGCTTGGAGGGCTGAAGGGCCTGTTCCTATGCTGCAATTTGCTTTGTTTTTCTTTGTTCTTTATCTCTAAAGCACCCTGTGACTTTTGGTTTTATGCTGAAGATTCTAACTGCCTAATCCCCTAATTGCCCATACCTCTTGAAATACCTTAGACATGAAATTAGAACCTTGATCCGATTGAACATAAAATGATAACCCATATCTTATAAAGAATTGTGCTAAATTTTCTACTACTGTTCTAGCATTAATTGTCCACACAGGAATGGCCTCTGGAATTTCAGTAGTTGCTATATGCATGATACTAAATAGGTATTGAAGTCCAGATTTTGATTTTGATCAGGATTCTACACAATCGACCATTACCCTGCTAAATGGTTCCTCAATCACTGGTATGGGAACTATTGGTGCTCGTTCTGCGGTAGGTTACGGTTTCCCTACCATTTGACAGGTGTGGCCTGTCTTACAACATTTTCTCACATCCTCTGTAACAACTGGCCAGTAATAATGTTGACTTATGCATCATTTCGTCTTCTGAACTCCTCTATGCCATGCAAAAGGAATGTCATGTATTAATAATCCCGAGTGATAATTAGTTGGGACTACTATCTGTTCAACAACTGTCTAGTCTTCATCCGCAGGTCTATGCGGCAGTCTCTATTCCTTCCTCACAATCATGTTTGCCATATAATAGCCTTCTGGAACGCCTTTTGCCTCAGCTTCTGTCAGAGCCTTTGTGCTATTCGATATATCTCTGGACCAGCTTGCTGTAATGCAATGATACATCCCCAAATAAGGTTTCAGATACTTGGCTATCTATCTGTGCTGCCACTTATACCTCCGACAATGGATCCTGTTTGGCGATTGCTCGGGTGACTACACACGCAGGAAATATTCCTGGAACTTGTTCCTGTAATTGCTCTGTTTCCATAATTCACTTGGTTCCTCTCTAATTGTAGGGAAAATTGATCCTTTAGATCTAACCAAATCATTTCCTAGGAGTCGATCAATTCCCTTTACTGTCAAACTCTGGACAGAGATTTAAGGTTTTTGGCAGAAGGATTAAAGGGGACAGGAGGAAAATTATTTTCACCCAGAGGGCGGTGGGTGTCTGGAATTAACTGCAGAGCCCCTCAATTATTTTAAAAGGCACCTGGACATGCACACAAAGTTATGTAACCCGCGGGGCTGTGGGCCTGGTGCTAGAACGTGGGATTAGTTTTGGTGGATAGCTTATTCAGCCAGCGCAGACATGATGGACTGAATGGCCTCCTTCTGTTCTGTATTTTTTCAATGTTCTAACGTCTACAATTACCATACCAATATTAAGTCACTCTCTAGGCGTACCTTATATAAAGATGCGGGTGTATACTCCCTGCCAACTCCATTAAGTAAGACGTTAGCATTCTAGGCACTCTCTGGTAGAAACGTTATACCTTTTACCAGCAGGTTTGGTTTGCTCCTGTGTCCCTGAGTATAATGATATGTCTTCCTGCCTCACCTAAAGGATATGCAGTTACTTTCCCCGTTGAAAAATTAAATAGCGTTCGGACATTGTATTCTTACCCTTTATCCTCAATTTACTTTATATATCTGGTTTTAAACCTGCTTTTAAAGGGATAGCTTGGTCTTCTATCCTCTTCGGCAGAGCCTTTACATTTGCGCTAACTTTGTGCACCCCAAATCCTATGGGTTTGCCTCGCAATTTCCAGCATTCTGAACGAAGATGTCGCGTTTTGTGGCGATGATAAAACGTTGGCTTGCGAACCACACTTCTACCCTCAGCACCTTCCTTTCTGACTTCAGGAGGTGATACTGGGACATTTCCAACTGTTCATTCTTGTCCCCGGATATTTGCCTTCCTGTCATTCTCCCACTTTCTATCCTTCTCGGGATTATGGGGGTGATGGACAAAAGGTTTTGCTTATTCACAAGGCCAAAATCATCCACAATTTCCACTGCCTGCCTAGCTTTCAAAATTTTCAGGTTATCTACATGAATTATCACTACTGAAGGAAATGAATTTTTAAATTCCTCTAAGCGAGTTAACTCTCGAATTTTATCATATGTGGTGTGCATCTTTACTGCCCGTATCAAACGGAAAAAATAAATTGTTCCACTCTCTCAAAATCTACATATGTCTGCTCAGCCAATCTCCGTAAGTTCTGAAACTTCTGACTGTAAGCTTCAGGGCCTAACTCATACGCTAGGAGAATAAGATTTTTGCCAACTCACACTCTGCAGAAGCCTCTTCAGGACGCATGACATAAACGTCATGAGCTCTGCCTACCAACCTACTTTGCTTACGCAGTGTCCAGCTTTCCTTCGGCCATTTCATCTGTTTGACTATTTTTTCAAAACATATGAAAAAGTGACTCTACGTCACTTTCCCCCAACGTCGGAAAAGCTTCTATAAATTTAACAGTTTTTTCTTGGGCCTGGGATGAATCAGATTCTTCATGACCTGACATTTCCCTGGATTCAAGGCTATCCTTTTGTCTTAGTTCCATCTCTTTTAGGCTAAATTCTTTCTCCTTCTTTCTGTCCTCTTGTTCAAGTTCAAGTTTTCTTAATTCTTTTCCAGCCTCAAGTTTTTTTACTGTTGTTTCTTTTTCTGTTTCGTGTTGAATCTCCACTTCACTCAACTGTAACTGATTTTTTGCCAATTCTACTGTGTCAATCTCTGACTGACTACGTTCTTGTTCCTCGTATTTTTCTTCTAATTTTAAATGTTGAACCATTAGGTCAATTATCTCTGCATTTTTGACACCTAGTTTCAATTCTTCCCACAATTTTCATTCATTCTGAGTTAAAGGTATCAAGCCACTGAGGGGAACATTTTCCTTTCCCTAGAACTCTGCTGCAACTGCTGAGCCATTCTGATGTTATAGACTCTACCTTATTATACAAGAAAATTCGTTCCCTTTTTTCATAATTGGTGTTAGATTTTGATCCTGACAACCAGGTTTCTAATTAATATGATCCCAAAGCCGACAGCAATTAATATGCTGCCAGACACAAGATCCAAAATTTTATGCTGCCCAAAAGACAAGTAATTAATATGATTCCAAACATGAGACCCTCAATTCATCTGATTCTGATCTCAGACGAGCCATCCAATTAATATATTACGACAGCGGTGGGAGCAATGCACTGTCAATTCAGTCCTGTCACTCCACAGGTCATAGCATATTATTAAGCTTTCACACCCAATTGGCAAACAGCCAAAATAAACATTCTGGTAACCCCAGAATAAAAGAGACCAAACCAAGTATCTTTAGACACCAACAAATTAACTATTTATTGAAACAAAAATCTTAAACACTATTAAGATAAACCTATGACTAAAGACCTTATTATTTTAAACTAACTCCCCACATTCGCACACATGCATCAAAAATCAACAGCAGTTAACTAGTTTTAAATTTAATGCTTTCGAAATTTAGCTACTTCTCAAGAACAAATAAAATAAGTTACATTCCTGGTGGATGAAGCATTCTAATGTGGAAATAGTCAAAGGCCACTCCAAGTCTTCATGAGGACTGGATGCACTGGTCTGTTCTTTACAGGCGTTTAATTTTTCGGCTGCAGTAGGCAACAACAGTTCCTTCAGCAATAGAAACGTTTTTTTGAAAAAAGAAGGAATTTCTTCTTTAGGCAATTATTTCGGCTGGGAGCTCTCTGTCGACTTTGCTGAGAGAGAATAAACAGCTCCTTTCTCTTCAGTACGTTTCGCTGGTGAGTCTGCTTTCATCCGTTTTTTTTAGTTTTCCACACAGTTAAGTAGCAAAATTACACCATGTGACCTCTCTATCCTGCTGCCGGCTAGGGAACAAAAATGAAGCTTCTGGCACACTGTGCCTTAGAAATTCCAGAACGTTCTCTCCCTTAACGGTGCTCTATTTTTCCAGAGTCTTAAAGGTGCACATTGTTTTTAATCGTATGAGCAAAACGATACAATTCCATGACACATTCTATGCAATTCTATACCATAACCTCTGTGTGCACCCTCGTTTACACCACTACAGAAAATGAGTACATTCGTAGCACCCTTACCTGAACACATGATCCTCACATCTTCTTTCTGAGAACAGTCGGGATTACCCCACGATGCTGAGGGAAATTTCCAGAGAAATGCTTTGTAACCAAAACAGTTCATTTCATCCAACCAAACTGGCCCTGTGACTGGTTCACAAGATGCAGGAAATGCCATGTCTAATGCTTTTCCACAACCCAGCTGCTTGCAAACCAAGTTAGCTTCCACCAGATCCCAGGAATCATCACAAACTGAGCCCCATGTCTCATTGTAATAAATCTCCACTCGGCCAGTACATGGGCTCCCACCGTCGGACAGCCTTAACTGCACGTGGTCTGTTGGACAACAATGTAGGAGGATTATACTGACAATATATATTCACCTCATCACTCAATCCAACTCATTGTACTATCACCAGCTTAAAAAACATTTTAAATGCACATGCGATCGGTAAAAGAAACTATACAACAGAATATCTGTCTAAACTTACCTATTACTTATAATGTAAAGTACAGAAATGTTTCAGATATCCTACTACATCTGGCTCTGACAAGTTCTGGCCTCCAGTCCCCCTTTTATGTTTCAAACGCTGTGTACGTTGTTGTAAAGGGAATCACTCACACGATTAACAGTTAATTTATACTCATGTTATATAATGGTATCTGCTCCTTGTCCATGTATGTTACCCTTATTTATAATCTTGGTCCGACATTTACTGCCATCTCTTATTTCCTTTATCTTGAACAACATGCGAAATGCATTTATCCAGCGCCATTAATGTAATAAAACATCCCAAGGCGCTACACAGGAGTGACATCGAAGAAGGTTTGACATGGAACACCTAAGAATATACGAAGTCAGATGACCAGAAGCTAAGTCAAATATTTCGGTTTTATGGAGCGTCTGACAGCAGGAACGAGAGATTGAGAGGTATAGAGAATTAAGTAAGTAACTCTAGAGCATGAGACCTTCGCAGCTGAAGCCACGCCCACCAATGGTGCGCAATTAAAATCAGGAATGCTCAAGAAGCCAGAAGTGGCAGATGTCAGATTGGAACCGATTGCAAATTTAGAACCTTGAGGCCATGAAGGGATTTGAAAAGAAGGTTGATTTGTTTAAAATCGCACATTGATGGGCAATGTAGGTCAGTGAGCACAGGGCAGATGGCTGAGTGGCACTTGGTCAAGGCAGCAGAGTTTGTAGAGGTTGTAACCAGGGTAGCCAGCCAGGAATGCATTAGAATCATCGAGTCCAGAGAGAACAAAGCAATGGGTAAGACTAGATGAGGGCAAAATCGGGTGAACTTATGCAGGTAAAATCGACAGTGTTAGTGATGGTATGAATATGTGCGAGGAGTTAAATATAATACCAAGGTTACAAGCAGTCTAGTTCAGTCACGACGGTTGGCATGGGGAGAAATAGCGTTGGTGGCAAGGGAACAGTTATGATGGGGACTGAAGACAATGACTTCCATCTTTTCAATACTGAGGTGTAGGAATTTTCTGCTGGTGCAGTACTGAATGTCAGACAGCATTTCTGACAGGTTCCACGCAGTGGTGGAAGCTAGAGTGTTGGATTTGAGGTATAGTTGTGTACCATGAGATACATGTGGAAACTAAGGCCGTCTTTGTGTCCATCACAGAAAGGTAGCATGTAAATGAGAAATGAGGTGTCGAAAGTTAAATCCTTTGCTGACTTTACAGGAGCGGGAAGAGAAGCCATTGCAGGTCACTTTCTAACTATTGCATAGATAAGAATAGAACCAGCTGAGTGCAGTCCCGCCAACCCATGCCCCAGGCGAGTGTTAATGGAGAACAGTTTGAGCAGAATTTCATGACCAACCATATCAAAGGCTGCAGGCAAGTCAAGAAGGAGGAAGAGAAATCGTTTACATTTGTCACAATCATTTAGGATGCCATTTGTGACTTTGATAAGCGTTGCTTCGGTACTGTGGTATGCCTCAAAATCTGATTTGAGGGATTGAAACATGCAGCTACATAAAATATGAGCATGGATTTGGAGGGGACAACACATTCAAGGACTTTAGTGAGGTGATAACAGTTGGAGCTGGGGCAGTAATTTGCAAGGAGAGGTACGAATACAGCTGATTTGAAGGAAAGGGGGTTGAACATGAAGCGAGGGAGAGAATCGTTAATATTGTCAGCTAACATGGGGACCAGGAAGGGAATGTGTGTGTTCAGTAGTTTCATAGAAATAGGGTGCAGACAGCAATAAGTGGATTTCATCGAGAGCATAATTGCAGAGAGTGTGTGAAGGACTCGAGGAGAGACAGAAGCAATGCGAATTCAGGGAGATGGCATGGGAGGATACTTATAGGAAGTAAGACCTGGTGGGTTGGGGAAGAAAGGGAAGCAGCAGAGGCGACTGAACGGATGTTTTTAAACTTTGTATCAAAAAACCCCATGAGCTCCCTTCACTTATTTTTGGAGTTGACGGTGGACGAGGCAGGGGGGTCGTTCAGGAGGAAGATTTGTGATGGAGAAGATATGCTGTGCGTGCTCTTTTCCTTCGTGGATGACCTTTGATTAATGAGCAATTTTTACAATGAAACCCAGGACCCGATGATACTTTATGCGATTCATCCATTCAGGTTTACATTACCAGATAGTTCGCCAGATGTCGCTGTGTCTTTCTGGTTTCAAGTTTCAAACTCTGTATGTATTACTTCCGCTTCATGCCAGAGAATGCAACATTCACAAGTGCTACACTTAAACATCAGCCTTCCAATATGCAGTATATTCGTGCAGAATTATGTTCTAGGGTTGTGTTGATTATAAAAGTATCGTAAATCAACGTAATATTATTTGTATAACAGAATCACGTACTTTTGAAAGGGTCGGACTCTGTCTTTGACAATGAAGATATTTGAGGAATTTTAGAAACGTAAACCACATATCCGAGCAGATTATCTGCATTCCTCTCTGTCCAGGCAGCCTGGTGCGATTAGGGAAGTACTTATGTTGAATGTGTAACCGTAACTTGTGAGGGACATTAAAAATCGCTGTTGTCTGTCAAAGATCAATGAACTAAACTACAAATTATATCAATATATGACTGTTGAACCAGACCAAAGAGGGCAGAAAACAGGATATCTCTGCAAAATGTTGGGCAGGAACAGGAAGTGTCTATGGGCAATTGAACGCAAGATGTGCAGACCGCCTGGTATGCGGGAAACCAGTATTTAAATGCACGTAGACAAAAATAATTGGATTTGTTGTATCAGGCACTTTGGAGAACAAAGAATTGGCGTTGTGATAGGAAACAAAGAGTAGTGGTTAATGGATGTATTTCAGGCTGGATGAAGGTTTGTAGTCGAGTTCGCCAGGCGTTAGTCTTCGGACACTTGCTTTCCCTGATATATATTAATGACCTAGACCTTGGTGCACAGGACATAATTTCAAAGTTTGCAGATGATGCAAAACTTGGAAGCTTTGTGAAATGTGAGGAGGATAGTGTAGATCTTCAAAAGGACATAGACAATTTGATGAAGTTCAATGCTGAGAAATGTGAAGTGATTCAGTTTGGTAGGAAGAACATGGAGATAAAATATAAAAAAGGGCTCAATTGTAAAGGGAGTGCATGACAAGTGGTGCCTGGGTATACATGTGCATAAGTCATTGAGGGTGGAAGGATAGGTTGAGAGAGCTGTGTCCTGGACTTTCTTAATAGGGGGAAAGATCAAGGAAGTTATGTTGAACCTGTATAAGACATGAATTCGGCCTCCGCTGGAGTATTGCGTCCAGTTCTGTGTGCTTCACTTGAGGAAAGACAGGAGGGCATTGGTCAGAGTACAGAAAAGATTCAGGAGAATGGTTCTAGGGATGAGGAATTTCAGTTATGAAGATCGATTGGAGAAGTTAGGACTGTTTTCCTTGGAGATGAGAAGGCTGAGAGGTGATTTGATTCAGGTGTTCAAAATCATGAGGGGCCTGGACAGAGTAAATAGAGAGACAATGCGCCCCCCCCCCCCCCACCCCTGTGAAAGGATCGAGAACGAGAGAGCACAGATTTAAATTAATGGGTAAAAGAAGCAAACATGGCTTGAGGAAAAACTTTTTCGCACAGCGAGTGATTAAGGTCCACAATGCGTTGCCTGAGAATTTGGTGGAGGTAGGTTCAATTGAAGTATTCCAAACGGAATTAGACAGTTATATGAAAAGGACGAAAGTGCAGCGTTACGGAGAGAAGGGATATTTTGTGGGATATGTCGAGTATTCTTTGTTCCAGTCCAACTCAGGCCCCCTCCCCCAACTATGTTTCCAGTACATTGATGACTGTATCGGTGTCGTTTCTGCTCCCACCCCAAACTGGAAAACTTTATCAACTTTACTTCCAATTTCCACCCTTCTCTCACCTTTACATGGTCCATCTCTGCCACTTCACTTCCCTTCCTCGACTTTTCTGTCTCCATCTCTGGGGATAGGTTGTCTACTAATATCCATTTTAAGCCCACCGACTCCCACAGCTACCTCGACTACACTTCCTCACACCCTACCTCATGAAAGGACTCCATTCCATTCTCCCAGTTTCTCCATCTCTGACGCATCTGCTCTGATGATGCTACCTTCCATGACGGTGCTTCTGATATGACCTCCTTTTTCCTCAACCGAGGATTCCCCCCCACTGTTGTTGACAGGGCCCTCAACTGTGTCCGGCCCATTTCCCCTACCTCTGCCCTCAAACCTTCCCCTCCCTCCCAGAACCGTGACAGGGTTCCCCTTGCCCTCACTTTCCACCCCATCAGCCTCCATATCCAAAGGATCATCCTCCGCCATTTCCACCACCTCCAGCGTGATGCCACGACCAAATGCCTCTTCCCCTCCCTTCCCATATCAGCATTCCGAAGGGATCGTTCTCTCCACGACAACCTGGTCCACTCCTCCATTACCCCCACAACCTCTTCCCCGTCCCATGGCACCTTCCCCTGCAATCGCAGGAGGTGTAATATCTGCCCATTGACCTCCTCTCTCCTCGCTATCCCAGGCCCCAAACATTCCTTTCAGGTGAAGCAGCGATTTACTTGTAATTCTTTCAATGTAGTTTACTGTATTCGCTGCTCACAATGTGGTCTCCTCTGCATTGGGAAGACCAAGCGCAGAGTGGGTGACCGCTTTGCAGAACAGCTCTGCTCAGTCCACGAGCAGAACCCTTAGCTTTCAGTTGCTTGCCATTTCAACAATCCCCCCATCTCTCATGCTCACATCTCTGTCCTGGGATTGCTGCAGTATTCCAGTGAACATCAACGCAAGCTCAAGGAACAGCATCTCATCTACCGATTAGGCACACTACAGCCTGCTGGACTGAACACTGAGTTCAATCATTTCAGAGCATGACAACCCCCCATTTTACTTTCATTTTCAGTTATTTCTTCTTTTTATCTTTTTTACATTTTTTACAATCTTTTTTTTTAGGCATTTATTTCATTTCATCTTAGTTTCTTCAGTTTGCTTACCCGCTGTTTTTTTTTCATGTTTGCACTTGCTGCTGTTCAATTTTCAATACGTTAACACCTTATCTGTACTAATGCTTTGTCTTTCAACAGACCATTAACATATTGTTTGCCTTTGCTCCATGACCTTTTGATCAGCTATGTGGCCTGTCCAATCTACACCTTCTCCTTTGTTATCTCTTGCCCCACCCGTACCTCACTTACTGATAACTTGTGACATTTCTAACATTTGTCAGTTCCGAACATGGGTCATTGACCCGAAACGTAAACTCTGCTTCTCTTTCCACAGAAGCCGACAGACCCGCTGAGTGGTATCAGCATTTTTTGCTTTTATTTCAGATTTCCAGCATCCGCAGTATTTTGCTTTTATTATTTGACTGTAATAATCACATGTTTACGTGCTCAGTTATGATTGGGCCAACACAGTGAGATCCCAGAACCAGGAAAGAGCAAAAGAAATTGCACCCTCACCCACCACAACCAATAAAGACAGGGCTGGATTGTCATGTGATCTTGATTCCAGCGCTGATTGGTGATGTCTAAAATGTGAGCACCTTTTGGGCCGGTGTCATTGGAGCTGATCCTTCATACTCTGCTTTTGAAGACCCTCAGTTAAGGTCCCTCCGCATGAAGGTTGCAATTATCTCCCAGCTCGAGTTAAAGAGCTTTAGTAATGCTATGAGGGACGCACTCCTTTCCTGACTTACAATCGGGCAGCGGGTTAATCCGTGATCAAAAACATACTGAGATTGTCGCCCAAGCTTTATATTTCGGCTGAATTTGTTGACACCGCATCCACTCGGTGGCGCTGCACTGGCACATGCGCAAATGTGGCCTGTTACACTTAAACGTCATAGTCTGCCACGTTCAGGCAGCTGCCAGGACTAAAGGTGGCGCCGATCAAATAATCACAAAGGCGGGTGGGGTGCGGGTGATGGAGCGGAGTGGGTGGGGGTAGGTGGGGGCGTAATGGGATTTGGTTCCAGTGTTTGAAACCCTTCAGCTCTTTCTATGATTTCACTAATTTAACAATCAGATTGAGAGGGTATTTCACGGCCTTCTTCAGCTCCTGTCGGAATTTAGTCTGGGTCACAGTGTAAATACATGTGTTGGTGCAGGAACTGAGAAGCTGTAGCATTTTTGATGTTTGATCTGTGATAAGGAGAGGGTCAGTGTTGGAGGAATCGTCCTGAATATCTGCAATTCGACTATAAATGATCAACACAACGTGGGTCACCCATAACATTATAAAACTGACGGATATACTGAAGAGCAAAATAATTGATTTCCTGCGATTCTCCATCTCTGGGTCATTGTGATTTTCTCCATTGCTGTGGCGCCAGAATCCCCTGCGGACTTTACTGGAGAATAAAATCCGTCTGACAGTCAGAACATTGAGCAGTAACATCAGAAAGACCGGGACACAAGGTGTTAAAATTATGTCAAACAATTCAAATGCCCCCCATATGGGGGAAGTATAGAAGCTCAGGTTATAAACACAATCCATCGGAACATTATCAATAATGTAGGCATGTTCCTGTGTAAAGTACCAGGGCAGAGACTCTAAACAACTCAGCACACTCACTGTTCCAACAACCACAGCCGCCGTTTTCTCACTGCAATATTTTGTTTTCAGCTTCTCACAACAAATGGCCAGAAATCGATCAAAGGTGAAAGTGACTGTGAGCCAGACAGAAACATCTGTGGCTGCAGAAAACAGAACGTCAATGAGAGAACACACAGGTGTAATGTTCAGGAATTAATATGGGAAATAAATTGGAGCAATCTGGTACAATATGGGATCAGTGATAACGTCCAGGAGATCAGACACCGCCATTCCCACCAGGTAGACAATGATACATTTGGAGAGACCGCACTTTCCTCGGGATAGGATCTCAATCGCCACCAAGTTAACTGGAAGAGAGAGAAAAGGAAGCAGAGAAATTACTGATCAGACCTGGAGACAAAGCAGCAGTTTGACAGGAATTGGCTGAAATTTCCAGCTTTGTTGCTGCATCGAGCAGTGAAAACTGATTTATTGACATGGGCAGTGATTTTCTACAGTAAAATGTTTGAAAACACAATTACTAATAATGAAATGTGAAATTGATACCGAAAGTGAATAAAGTCAACACCGGATCCACAGGAAGCACAGAGTCAGGATGTAGTGCCCGTGGGGAAATGAGAAAGGGGTTTTACAGAAATGGAATCCAATGGGTTAATTGGAAATCTGTCTCCAGACTGTTGTTTGGGAAGGTTTGTGGAGAGCGGGATGTGTAGCTGGTTTGTTGCACTTGGTTCAGGGAACCGGCAGGGACTGTTCCCAAATGGGAAAAGGCTGAAAACTGCATCGCTGAGGTTGAGTATCAGCAATGATCTAGAATGGTGGAGCAGGCTCGAACGGCTGAATGGCCGCTTTCTGCTCCTTTGTTACTGTATTCCTATCAGGTTGGACAAGGCAGCTGGAGGTGGAGCCAGTGAGTGAGATTGGGAGGGAGAGAAAGAAAAGGACATGTTGGAGCAGGAGGGGAGACTGGAGAAGATGGTTTGGGAAAGTGGATAAACTGAAGCAATGGATGAGGAAACTGAGGATTCAATACAATGAGAGCAGAGGCTGAGATTCACAGGGAGAGACTGCAGCAGAGTGTTAGAGGAAATCTAATCTATAGATCCCAGTAATACAACTCAATTCATACATTCAAACAATAATCCCTGTAGTTATTGGTGTTGGAGAACAGTTCATTGTTTATACAATATAGTCAATATATTTAGTTTGTACAGGCAACTAAATATAAAGTTAAATATATATCTGATGTCTGCCTCGCTCTTCATTGAATTCAGCAGTCACAGAGATTTTAAAGTGCAGTAATTAAATAATGAATTACCATCAGTGAAGAAATGATTCTATTCTGCTTATTCAGTCACTAAGTAAGGAATAGGAACTTTTTACAAAACAAAATGTAGACCTGAGAGAAATTAACACAGAGGATCAAGTCCAACAGGAAAATGAACACAATCCGACAAAAGACAACTTCAGCTTCCAGCTTCTCTCACTAATTGTTCTGGACAACTTTATGATAGTGAATTATTCACACTGCTGCTTCTGTCTCTTTCTCTTTACTTCTTCTTATCTCTTCCCCTCGATTTCGTTCTCCCTGCTCATTTTCTCTTTCCCGATCTCGCAGGAGTTCTCACACCCTGCAAACTGTTACGCAATGCTACTTTTAACATATGATTTATTCCTAACATTCAACGACTGTGTTCTTTTCACCAGCCCCAGGTTCAATGATTCTATTCTCAGAGTCAGTTTGTTCAATGGTGAAACCTCTGTGAATAATTTAATGTATCTACAGAACACTCAAGACTCCACCTGTTCTCCTACACTCTTCACTTCATCTGCAATACATGGAATAAACACGATCGAAAGCTTCTTCGACACATACCTCACAATCATTGAAATTGCTTCTCCTGGAATTATAAAGTAATCCGTTGGAATGTGGGATCGTTTAATTGATAAAACACCAACATCAGCGCTGCAGCTGATAATCGATAGATAAATGGAAAGACTCTTCATACCAACTGATCGAGTGTAAACTAATAAAACATCACATCAATACTTTCTATTTTACAATGTAGTCCAGTGACAGCGAAGGCTCCACAGTGAAGCAGAGAAGGAGATGTGAAAGTGTCAGCAGCAAACTCAGTTCAGTAGCCAGACCTCTGAAGCAGCGTCAGACACACACAGAATGAAATAATATTTGATAACAATGATAATCAATAAATACATTGAAATCCCAGTTAAACTGAGCCATGTTATTGTGGAGGGAGGACATTCTGCTGTCCCCTTGTATATTTGAGACCATGCGATGTCTCATTATCAATCACCAAAATAAAAAAAATCATAAAAATATTCCAGGACCGGTTAGATCCACATAATGAAACTGTTAAAAGCTCCTGATAGTCTGATTCCTGATCCTAACCGAGACATCTCATTCAAATACATTAAATACACAGAATAATCCAGTAACAATGCCAGGGTTACTTAAAACAAGACCATTAAAGACACACTGCAGCTCCTGCAAAAATGCAAATGTAGACAGTGAGGAGATTCCATCAGTAAATTGCTGGAAAAGAGCTGGTGGCTGTGTAACAGACGCATTGAGAAATAATAGAGGACAGCAGCACAGTTAACATCGATTTAGACCATTAGCAGCTGAGATACTGCCTTACCAGGAACTCCAATTGCTGCAAGTGCTGGATTGTAAATGTCTTCTATCTGATGCATTACTGGATATCCCATTTCTGTGAGAAGCAGAGACTTCTGTTAGCCTGAAATCCACAGCTCCAGCGGTCACTCTGAGATGATCCATTCCAATCGGTCCTGATTTATACAGGGGATAAGTCTCCACTGACACGGTTATACCCCTGATCATTGCTATTAGTTACACTCACCTGAACAAACACATTACATCAGCAGCTTTGACTCTGATGTAAATAATGTGGTAGATAAAACAAAATCATTTCAATGTCAATGGCATTTTCTGAGTCAGTCCTCTGTCGGGAATAATCCTGAAATCTGCACTCATGCGACATGGCTGCTACAATTATGAGTGGCGTCATTTATATTTTCCATATTATTGCATTGACCTTGTTCACTCCTGGCATTTCCATTATAAATTTAACTGATCTGTCTGCAGTAGACACTGAATGTTGAGGGTAACAGCCTAAAAACTACCGTGAGTGATATTCCGGGACAGACACGGTACATATCCATTAAGAAGGCACTCTCATCGTGATAATATCACTGGTCAAGTAATCCAGAGGCCCAACCTAATGGCCTGGGGACAGAGGCTCAAATCCCACCATGGCAGCTGTATAAAATAGGAGCGGCTTTCCCTCAACGTATAAACGGGATGGAGCTCTCTCTCTCTCTGTATAAAGTGGAGGGAGCTCCCTCTCTACGTATAAAGAGGAGGGAGCGCCATCACTACCTGTGAAGTGGATGGCGATTAAGGGCAAAGGAGAGAGGGAAAGGTAAACAAATGGAGAAATGGAGAGAAGAACGAAGTGAAAGACTGAGGGACAGTAGAGATAGTGAAATTAGACCTTGGCAGAACACCAGTGACAATACCCATTGTCTGACTCATCCGGTATTGGGGATTTAGTGTGAGTGTTTTGGGCTGAGTGTTTGCTCTAACTGTAGTGACATACCCAACAAGCGCAAGAATTACAGATTCAAAATTAACCATGGAATGGCTTGAAGCATTGCTGTCCATGGAGAGAGGGAGACAGAGATGGGTGGAGAGAGACACAGACAGAATGGGACAGAGACAGAGGGAGAGAGACAGAGTTAGAGGGAGAAAGACAAAGAGACAGACAGATACAGAGGGACAGAGACAGACAGAGAGAAGGAGAGAGAAAGACAGAGGGTGAAACAGAGACTGAGTGATAGACAGATAGAGACAGTGTGACAGGGCGAGATTATAGGAGAAACTTTAGATCTGATAATGCTTGAAAAAGAGAAAATTAAAAACTAAAACCGGCTGTGTGCAAGAGCTAATTTTGAAAGGAAACATTGGGAATTTAGTGTGAGTGTTTTGGAGGCAACTGTTGGATCAGTGTTTCATATTTTCAAACTGCAGGGACATTTAATGTTGTTGAAAAAATATTATCAAACGTTGACAAACTTTAGAAGCAGGGGAAAGGGGAGACAGGTGTGAGGGGACCTTGACAGAACCTCAATACAATCCCCATTATCTGCTCAATCCTGTATTGGGGGTCCAGTGTGAGAGTTTAGGGAGTAAGTGCTGAACAGTTTTTGATATTTTCAAACTGCAGTGACGTTCCCAGCAAGGGCAAGAATTGCAGATTCAAAATTAACCAAGAAATGGATTAAAACATTTCTGTCCAAGGAGAGATAGAAGGAGAGATAGTGTGAGTGAGGCACAGGCACATTCATGGACTGCGGTGGAGAAAGAGGGAGAAGGAGATCGAGGGAGAGAGAGAGATGGAGAGAGACAGACATGAGAGGGAGAGACAGATAGAGGATGAGACAAGATGTAACGATCAGTAACAATCCTCATTCTCTGCCCAGTCCTGTATTGGGAGTTTCGTGTGAATGTTTTACGGGTGAGTGTTGGATCAGTGTTTAATATTTTCAAACTGCAGTGACGTTCCCAACAAGGCAGGTATAGAATAGAAGAGCAGGGAGGTTATGCTGGAACTGTATAAACCATTGGTTAGACCACAACTTGAGTACTGTGTGCAATTCTGGTCACCTCATTACAGAAAGGATGCAATTGCACTCGAGAGGGTACAGAGGAGATTTACGAGGATGTTGCCAGAACTGGAAAAATGCAGCTATGAGGAATGATTGGACGGCCTGGGGTTGCTCTCCCTGGAACAGAGAAGGCTGAGGGGAGGTATCATTGAAATGTGAGGGGCTTGGGTAGAGTGGAGGTGAAGGCTCTATTCACCTTAGCAGAGAGGTCAGTGACAAGGGGGCATAGACTTAACGTGATTGGTACAAAGATTAGAGGGGTGCTAAGGAAAATGTTTTTTCACCCAGAGGGTGGTGGGGGTCAGGAACACACTGTCTGAAAGGGTAATTGAGGCAGAAAACCTCACCGCATTCAAAAGGAGTCTGGATAAGCACCTCATGTGCCGTAATCTATAGGGCTACGGACCAAATGGTAGCAGGTGGGAATAGAACAGGTGGATCACTTTTCGGAAGGCACAGACACGATGGGCCAAGTGGCCTCTTTCTGTGCCTTAAATTTTCTATGATTCTAAAGGAAAGAGTTACTGGTTCAAAATTAAGCCAGAAATGTGTGAAAGCATTGCTATCCTGGGACAGAGTGAGGAAGGGAGAGATGAAAAGAGAGAGAGAAGCAGAGAAAGAGGGAGCGACAGAGAGATAGGGAAGACACAGACAGATATGGAGTGGAGACGGAGACAGGGGAGATGGAGACAGGGGAAACAGAGGGGAGGGAAAGTCAGACAGAGAGGGATGACAGAGAGACAGATGGAGGGAGCAGTAGAGTGAGAGATCGGGAGGGACGGACAGAGGGAGAGGGAAAGACAGACAGAGGGACCGATGGAGATGGAGAGAGAGAGAGAGAGAGAGAACGACTGGGAAATAGAGGGAATGGGGGAGACAGGGATAGAGGGAGAGACAGAGACAAAGAGAGAGAGGGGAGGGACAGGGATTGGCAGAGAGAGGGACCTAGAAAGAAGGAGAGACCGAGAGAGAGAGAGGCAGAACGAGAGAGATGGAGGACGGGAAAGAGGCAAGGACACTGGGAGGGACTGAGAGAGACGGGGAGACCGAGAGAGAGAGAGAGACAGGACAAAGAGATAGAGAGAGAGAAAGACTGTAAAGATAGAAACATAGAGCGAGACAGAGACAGAGAGTGGGGAGATTACAGCAGCAACTTTAGGTCAGTTATTTTAACTTCGGTGGTGGAAAACCTCCCGAAAAAATAATTCGTATCATTACCAAAAGTCACATGGACAAATGTGAGTTAATTAAGGAAAGGCAGCATGGATTTCTTAAGGGAACATCATGTATGACTAACATAATACCTTCCTCTATCCTCGTCACAGGTGCCTTACATTCTGTTAGTTAAGGTCAAACTTCTGTTCCTCCCGGTATACCCAATGTTTTTCCCGTGCACGCCAACCCATCTACTCCCGCATAATACAAATTTAAATCTTCTCACTCTCCTTTGTTGGTTCAAATTATCTTGATCTGCTGAGCAAAGTTGTTTCTGGCCACGGGACAGTCGTCCTGCGTCGACACTGCTTCAGGTGCGTTCATTCATCGTGACAGCTCCGATGCGGGTTCACCTACAGTCCCAAATATGGTCAATCCAATAGCAATGAATTGTATCACCCTCTTCATTGTGGGCTGGACCTGTCATCGGCAAGTGTAATTTCTGCTCTTATTTACAGTTTCCTTCTTAGCCTATTTTAAGTCCAGTCTCTCCATACACTGAGCCAGACTGTCTGTATCTTGTTCCCAATTTGTTTCTGATTCTAACCGTCCATTTCTTCTAGCTCACTTACTTCCCCTGTTTTCTTTATTTTTCTTTCGTTTTTCCTTCGATTTCTGTCTGCGTGCGGATGTACAACATCAGGTTGTCTTTCAAACACTTCCGCTTGGATCCGCAGTTGATCCTGCTCTTGATCTCCCTGACCTTCGATCGGAACATCGGTAGCATCAAACATCACGTGCCAACTGTGATTATCTTGTTTATCTCCTACTAACTTTAACTGATTAATGTGATACCAGCCACTCTTATCTGGTGCCGTCAATACTTTGTATACAGATGCGCTAGCTTTATCTACTATCTCATAGGGACTGGTGAACTTTGGACTCAAGAATGAGGTGGGCTGGTATATTCTGATCATTACCCTTTGTCCGAGGTCCAACTCTATCGAGCTGGCTTTCGCATCAGAATAAGCCTTGCTTTGCTGTCTCTTCTTTCCTTGTTGGTGAACTGCTACGTAATTTGCTTCTCTCACTGTTTCTACTAGTTGTTGCACACATTTTTCTGATATAATACTGTCCACCTTGGGTTCAGAAAAGTTCAAACCTACCAACCCCTCTATCCCTCTCATGTCCCTTCCCGTCATGGGTTTATAGGGAGTGTAGCCTGTTGATGAAGCTGCGGTATTCCTGATTGCCATAACACATAGGGCAGAACGACCTGCCAGGTCGTCTTGTGCTGCTGTACCATTTTAGCTATCATGTGTTTTAATGTCCGATTCATTCTTTCCACAATTCCACTAGACTGTGGTCTATAGGGTATGTGGAATTTCTGTTTGACCCCAAAGAGGGTCATTACATTTTGCATTACTTGTGCTGTGAAATGTGTTCCCTGATCTGATTCTATGCTTCGGGATAAACCCCACCGAGTGAGCGCCCTGTCTAACAGAATTTTCGCGGTGATTTTGGCTGTATTTGTTCTGGTTGGGAAAGCTTCCACCCATTTGGTAAACGTATCTACTATCACTAGAATGTACTTAACCCCTCCTGGAGTGGGGGGTAGGGGACCTACACAGTCTATTTGTAAATTAGTCCAAGGCCCTTCTTCTGGTCTAGTATGCCGGAGGGCCCCTTTTTTGACATTCCTATCGGAGTTGTGTTGTGCACAGATCAAACAATACTTGACGTAGTGTTCCACATCACCTTTCATCCCAGGCCACCAGCACACCTCCTTTATAATTTCCAGGGTACTCTCTATCCCATTATGTCCCCAGAAGTCATGGTACTAGTGGATTATTTGGTTTCGTCCCCCCTCTGGCACTACGAATTTTCCTTCACATAAAACCACTCCGTCCTGAATTTAGACCCCCTTGTACTCTTTCTATGTGTCTGACGCTACTCCTTCCATCAGTTTTTTTTCAATTCTCCATCTTTCTTCTGCTCCTCTGTTAAATCCATTACCTTAACCTGTTTCCCTTTCTGTTCCCCAATGTCCTCAATCGGTGGCTGCCATTCTTGCCCACTAACAGCACCTTGTTTGGCTAGTTCATCCACTTTCCTGTTCCCTTCCAGTGTAAGTTTTGAATGAGCCTTCGTATTCCCATATCTTTCCCCTGTGCTCCTTCAGAGATGTATCTTAATAATGGGGCGGCTGGAAGGGGCTTCCCAACCGCTGAGACAAAACCTCTCGCCTCCCATAAGGGCAAATGTTCCGTGAGGCCTTTATAGACATACATGCTATCAGAATATATAACTGATCCGGGCGGGAGGTATTCTGGGTGGACAAGCACATATGCGACGGCTGCTAATTCTGCCGCCTGCGTGCTCATGGATTTAGGCAATTTCAAGGCTGCGCTAGATTTTTCCTGACCATGTTCGTCTTCTACATATATCCCGCACCCAGTTTCCCTCTTGCCATCCTGTACTGATGAGGAATCATCCACAAAAATATTTAAGTGGGGTTCTTCTTTTTCCTTTGCATCTTTTCTTTCGGGCCCTGTTGCTTTCTCCGATCCACTCCTACCCCCTCCTCTTTGTTTTGAAACAAATGGTCCCTTGGGCATTTGCTATCATGAATTACCACTCATGTTTCTCTCCTTGATACACTAGGTTGTCTGTAAACATCGTGGTAGTTTTTACTCCTTTTACACTTATATTTCTTCCTTGTAGCAATAGTGTCCACCTAGCAATTCGTTTCTGACATACTGACCCGTCATTGATCCTACCGTCTAATAGTAACTGTACGGGAGTATGTTCTGTCAATATTCTAAGTGGGGTCAGTCCCACTATGTAAGTAAAATACTGTACTACCCAAAAAACGGCTAACAAATGTTTCTCACACGTCATATACCCCTGCTCTTACCGGTGAAAGCATGCGCGATGCATACGCTACTGGTCTTAATTTCCCGTGTGTCTCCTGTTACAGAACTGCCGAAAGGGTGGTGTCTGTGGTAGCCAACTCCAATAAAAGCGGCTCAGTTGGATTTGGGGTTTTCAGAGCAGGCGCAGAACCTAGTGCCTGCTTTAAATCTGAAATGGCCTGTGTGTGTTCAGTTTTCCACTCCCACGGGACATTCCTTTTCAATAGTTCCATTAATGGAGTCACTTTTGTAGCGAATCCATCAATGTGGCCCCTGCAATATCCCACCAAACCCAGGAAGGATCTCAATCCTTTTACATCCCTCGGGACAGGGAGACTGTCAACCGCTACTGCCCTTCGTTGGTCAATTTCTCTCTTTCCCGGTGTCAAGATCATTCCCAAGTAAGTAACCTACTGTGTCATAACCTGCGCTTTTTTATGGTTTACTTTTAGTCCCAATTTGTGCAACAATTGTCGCAATTCACTTCGTAACTGATAATGTTCCTGTTGCGTTTCAGTTTGTAGCAGTAAGTCATCTACATACTGCACCAGACATTCATGCTTTGAGAACCCTTTTAAACCTTCCCTTGGACGTTGGTGAAATATAGACGGGGAATTATGAAATCCCGATTAGCACGGTCCATGTACATTGCTGTCCTTGGAAAGTAAACGCAAATTTATATTGGCATACTTTCTCCAGTAGAATAGACCAAAAACCGTTACTTATGTCTAAAACCGTGAACCACTGTGCATCCTAATTTTGTTTAACTACCGTCTCTGGGCTAGTTGCTACGGTGGGAGCCGTTAACAGGGTTACCTTATTTAATTCTCAATAGTCTATCGTTAGTCACCAGCTACCGTCCGGTTTCCTCACTGGCCAAATAGGCGAGTTGTTAGTGGAGGCTACTGGTCTTAGTATCCATTGTAGCAGAAAACTCTGTATCACCTTTCCCACCTCCTCTTCTGCCTGTTTCGGAAAACCATACTTCTTCTGTGATTTGGGGTCTGGACCCTGTATACACACACTCCTGGTCATTTTCCCACAATTATGTTTATGTCGATCAAATGCTACTGAATTCTGTGTGATAATTTGTTGTACTTCACTTTCGATACTCATTTGTTCTGGTCTCGTCCACAGTTCCCCGAACATGCAAACCCGAACCTGGTATTCTCCCACCGGGACGGATGTGTGATCTGTACCACCCATGCCCAAGGGCATTTGCGAAATCGCGCAATTAACAGGGTCAAAACAGAGTCCCGCTTTAGCCATATAATCACACCCTAATATATGTGCTTGTTCTCTGGGTAACTGAATGAGAACCACTGAGTGTTCTATTGCTACGTCCCCCACACTGACTTCCAACGGTACACTCACATATCCCACTTGTGAATGTCCTGTGAATCCACGTAAAACAAGTTTACTTTGAATTTTCCGATCTACTTTATTAACATTTGTGGTGTTTACGGTGGTTCGGGATCCTCCAGTGTCCCAAAGGAACGTGACAGGGCGGCCTCCAACCCTACGTTCACGAGGGGTCTCCCTGTGTTATCCCACCGCTTGTCACACACCCATAACGGAGAGGCCTGCGACCGTCATTGTGGTTCAGGCTACAAACCCGAAGACGGTGCTATCTCTAGTATATCACATTGAGGATTTGACCTGTTCGGTCCTCCCACGGGTAGGCTCTGGCGTTTGTTCTGGCCTCCTCCCCGACCTGCATTTTCTCATCTCGGTTTTGGGCATTCTCTTTTGAAATGTCCCTCCTGGCCACAATTATAGCAGTGGGTCAGCCTGCCCTGAGTTCTCCCTGTTCCTGGCACGGATCCTCTCCCCATGCCTCTACCCCTTCCTCCTGTCTGAAAGGCTGCGTGGGTGCCACCTGTGCAGTTCCCCTCCCTTCATTTCTCCAGGTTATTGTCTTATCTTTTACAGGCATCCTCTTTCCCCCAGGGGCCTTGGAGAATTTTCTTGTTTCCTTCTCCCATGCTCTAACCATCCTCTTGAGTACCCAAGCCTCTGTGTGCGTGTCATCAGAGGGATCAAATTGATCTCGGGCCCTTCTTCACTCCTCAGTGCCATGCGACACCAGCGTTCTCAGCCATCGCTTTCTAAACTCTGGCGTTGGATTGGCTGTATCTAGGTTTGCACCATACACCCCTTGAAACACTGCCCAGATGCGGGCCGCAAACGCGCGACAGGGTGGTCACCTTTTCTTTGATAGCATTTCGTTAGCGCCTCTACTGGGTCCCTCTGTTAGCGTCCATGAAATTTAATACTTGTTCTTTTAAAACCTCATTTGTGCCTCTACCGAGTTGCTGCTCCTCCGGTAGGGCGGAGTGTATGTGTGGATGAAGGCACATTATAATTAATTTTCTTTCTTCAGCATCATCTAAGCCGTGTATTCCTCTCTGTTGACTGACCGCTTGGAACAGCTCCCTGGGATCATTCCCGGGTGCGCACGTCCCAATATCTTTCGCAATATCCCTCAATTGTTGCACCACCATTGAAGTGGAATATGTCATACGCGGGCCAGCTGCCACCTGGTCATCTGCCCCTTTCGCTGCCCTAGTGGTCACAAGGGGGGCCATGGGGGCCGATTGCTCCTTTGGCTCTGCTTCATATGCTGGCGGAGGATCCTCGGGTAGAGGGTCTCCGTCATCATGGCCGTATCTGGCCGCTTCGTCTGCTAACTCAATCCAATCTCTGCCCCTTCACCATTCTCCTCACTTCCGTAGGGTGCAAAAGCACATATTATAACTCTCTGCACGGCTAGCTGTACTTGCAGTCTTGATATGCATTTTTTGACACTTTGTGTGATCACCTGTATTACTTCCTTTTTCCTGAGCTGCTCTCTAAATCACATTCATGGCAGTTTTTAAATCACTGCATTGCTGTATCCATTCTTCCACCTCAGCTTTAGCTGCTTGGGCTGCTCCCTCTCGCCTACTTTTTTCCGTAACTAGTTTTTTGCACTGTAACTGATATTGGTTAATATGCATCAAATCCGCACTTCTCTGTCCCTGTAAATCAGTTACTTTTTCACTAAGGCGGGCTGCCTCCTCATCGAGTTTTTTAAATCTCTTCCTCTAATCTGTTCTGCTCTTTTTGAGCCTGCTGTTAGCATTCTATCCATTCCTCAAGTAAACAGCCGAAAGCTACTGACTTCTGCATTTTTAAAGAATTCCTAACTGACATCTTTGCTTGTGCAATTTTCCAAAGGGCTTCTCCTACGGGTTTTCCCTTGTCGCTAGTGTGATCTGCATACTCCCCGTATTGCGGCCACTTCCCTATTACGATTTTTTGGAGGAGTCCCTTCCAATCAAAACAATCCAAGTCTCCGGGGCTTGGAGATTCCCTTTGATTCGTCATCTTATGTTAGTCGCTACGAATTAACCCCTAAGTTCCTGTTCTCTCTGTACTTTCCCATTTCGGTTTGGCTCGAGTCTGCCGCTGATTCAACGGAGAGATTGATCCTCGTGCCCACCCATGGACGCCAATTGTGTAAACCATGGCGCGGAGTCAACTCCCCCTTGGCCCATTTATTCCCTTCACCCACTTGATCCTGGCCGTCACGTGGGACTAAGGCCTCTTAATTCAGGTTCAGGCTGGGTGTTTGGGATATCAGGTTTACAGGAGAGCCACCCTCCACCTGAACCACCGGCGACAGTTAATGGCTTAGTACAACGAGGAGGAAACTCAGTCCTTTCTTTTACTATCAATTTACTTTATTCACGTTGTTGTACAAGGCTTATACACTTAGTTAAACAAAAGCATGCAACTCAAACTGGGTTATACAGTTAATAACAAAGCTAGCTAGAATTGATAAGCACACCCATTAGGTTCCTCTGACCTTTCCCTGACCTAGTCACAGAAAACAAAGGATAATACCCGAAAAAAGGGGAGAGCTGACGCTGGTCAGGCGTTCCGTTCTCTCTCTCTTTTACGTCGTCGCCGCGTTGCTCACGCAGGTTCCTGCACTTCTGCGATGGTTGGTCTCCGGTGTTTCTCGCTGGCTCTATGCCTGAGAATCTCTATACTTATTCTCTTTCTTATCTCTTCAAAACTGTGCTGTCTCTTCCCGGTTGGTTTTAGCCTATTCACCTCAGTCGTATTTTCTCCTTATTGGCCCAGGCCCAAGACCCCGGTATCACACCGTGTGCAAATAAGGCTCTATTCCTGTGATCTCTACTTTGTCTTGCCACATAAATTAATTAGTTCAAACTGGTTTATACCAGCACAGGCCAGTGCCTGAACTCCGGTTACTATAGTTCATGAACTGTTCAACATTTTGTAACAGACTCTGTATTTCTTGCAGCCCCTGGCCAACAGAGTCCAGCTCATACACAATGAGAATAGCCTATATTGCCATATCATAATCTGCAGGCGCCTCTTCAGGAAGCATGGAATAAACGTCATGAGCTCTGCCTACCATGCTGCTTTGCATAAGCAGTACCCAGTTTTCCTTCAGCCAATTCATCTGTGTGACTATGTTTTGAAATCATATGAAAATGCCTTTACGTCCCTTTACTCAAACTTACGAAGAGCCTGCATAAATTTAAACTGTGTCCTGAACAGACTTCAGATTTTTTCTGGCACAAGTTTTCCCTGGAGTCAGGACCACCCTTCTGTCTTAATTCCATCTCTTTTAACCAAAATTTCCTCTCTTCTCTTTCACTTTCTCTCTGAAGTTCGAGTTTTCTTATTTCTATTGTATGTCCAGCAAATTCTACTGCTTCACACTCTGACTCACGTCCTTCCTGTCTCACGTCTTCTTTTTCTTATTTGTTCTTCTAATTCCAGTTGTGGGGCTGTTATGTCAGTAATCTCTGCATTTCTGGCACCTTATTTCAATTGCAGCTCAATTTTGTTGCCTATTCTTTCAGTTTGTTCTTAGTTAACGTTTTCAAGTCATTGAGGGAAACATTCTGCTTTCCCAAAAATGCTGCTGCAACCGTTAATGCCATTGCAATGTTATCGACTGTACTTTATTGTACAAGACACTTGGTACCTTTTATTTTAGGTAATTGGTGTTAATCGAGTTTCCGGTTGATTTGATCCCAGACACAAAAGCCCAATTTGTATGTTATCCCAGAGATGAGCAATTAATATCATTCCAAATGTGAGCTCTCCAAATTAGTCTGATTCTGATCCCGGACGCGATCCACCGAAATAAATATGATTCAATTCCGCATGAGCTCCAATTAAGATATGTTATTACCGCGCAGGACAAAGCCCCAAATTGAAATATATGTTTCAGATCGTCGTGGGAGCAACACACTGTCAATTCATGACCGTCGCTCCACAGATCGCCGAGTATGACTGCAAACCTTACAAATCAGAGAAAGCACCGCAAAATGAACACTGCAGTATCCCCTGAATAAAGTGCACCAAATCAGGTATCAATAGATAACAACAAATTGACTATTTAAAAAAATCTTAGACACGACTAAGATAAAACAATGTCTAAAGACATTATAACTTCTTATTTAAGGTCTATCTACCACATTCTGATATATATACTAACACTGACTGCAATTCAGTTTTTAATCAGCTGATAAAAATAAAAATAAAGTCTTTCCAAGTTACATTCCTGATGAATGGAATCGTTCAATGTTGAAACAGTCAAGGGTGGTTTGAAGTCTTCACAGTGGTACAATGGGGAAAAAAAGTCCTTCAAAAAAAATAAATTCAGCAGTTCAGCTGCTGGAGCATTAACTGTCCCTTTCGTGATGAATACAGCAATACCGTTAATTTGTTGAGAAGGAAAAGATTTTCTTATTTTCTCAGGGAATTAATTTGGCTTGTTGTTTGGTAGAATCATTAGAGTGAAAACAGAGCTTCGGTTGTTAGAATTTTGAGAGAGAAATAACCTAGCTCCTTCCGTTCAAATCACATCAGACCTCTCTCTCTGCTCAAACTCGTCTGTACCAGCTAGATTTCAAAAGTCAAATTGCAACACTGAATCACGTCACCTCTCCCTTGCTGCTGTTGCATGGCAACCAGAATGCACTCTGGCAGACTGAGTGTCTGGAACTTTCTGTCTTAAAGGTGCACTGATATTTTTACAGTTCTAAAGCCACACACAATATTTCTGATGAGAGAAAAAAAGACTGTGACCACATACTGGGAGATGTTGGCTATGTCGTCCTGTCCTTTACGGAAAGATCTAAATGCATAGAAGTTCAAAGAAACTGTGTTTTTACCTCCACTTGTAGCTCCATCTGCACCCTGGTCTGAGGCGCCAGCTTGTGTTACAAGAGGTGGCACAGCTCGGTGGACACATCCTGATTGAATTAGAGTCAACTCACAGACAGCTCTTCGGTTCGCTGTAGGTAGGAAAATTGTTATTGTAAACCTGGGCTGGCTAGGGCAGAGCCCCCTCCTTCTCCATCTTTCCAGGGCTTCCCATCTCTGCAGCCTCTGCTCCATTTGTTGGTCATGTTAAAGCCTAGAGGCACTGTAACTGCAGTCCCCATACCTCGTCCAGAGTTGGGTCACTAAATCCTCTTGCCTCCCTGAATGTTTGCAGCAGCTCAAAGCACAACCACCAGAAAAGCATTCACAACACCTCCACTAACTTTTCAATAGCAGAACTAAGTCAAAAGCCCCTCACCTGTAAGTTGGATTCCTGCTGTTTTTAAATAACACTGGAGGGGTTCCTCATGCTGCTGAATACATGTTCAGCTGAGCGTGACTAACATAGGCAACCAATGGGCATGCACAGACTAAGTTCCAAAGATATGCGTCAAAGCTTCTGGAATAGTACACATAGATGGGTCACTGGGATCTTTTAGAACAGTTCTTTTCAGGTGACATTGAGAATTAATTCAGCAGGCTTTTCTTCAAAAATAGAAGACGATATGAGTTCAGACAGAGGACTTCCCAGGCTCTTTTAGAGAGGTGGTGGGAAGCTGGGCTGGGTTTTGGTCTCCTCTCCTTCCTTGGGAATTGTCTTCTCTCCTTGAAAGTTCTCTCCTTTTTCATACAGTACAAATCCATCACAAAACAATTCAAAAGCGAAGCCGACAACAGGATTGACCATGTCAACTTTTTGACCGCCATTAATCTTGACCTCTCAGTTCTTTGTAAACAACTTCTCCAGGTGTTCAAAGTTCTCTGTTGTTTATTGAGCTGGAAATCAGGTGGTTTCCTAACAAGGCGTGTTTCCTTCTAAGACGTCTAAGTGCCCTTTAAAAAAAACATTTCCGTGGACTGTTTTTCAAAGTTAAGTGGCCTTTACAAGAATCCTTTTGAGAACCCCAAAGGTTAATATGTCCGCAATCTTTCAAAAATGAACTATAGAACCATAGCAAAACGATGGCATAGAAGGAGACCATTCAGCCCTGCTTTATTTTACTCTGTAGGCTACCAGATCAGCAGGGAACCTTAGATTTGGCAGTACTACGCCATTTCATTGTGGGAACATGTCTAAACTGTGCCTGTGGCATCTCGCTTTTGAATACCTCCCACTGGTTTGTCAGTAATTCCCTTTAGCAGCTGTATCAATTCCACTCTGCCTGGATTTAGTTACTGGGTATGGCTCACGCTGCTCTTTGCCTCTGGTTACTGAAATCCTTTCATTGCTCCCTGACCTTGCTTACTAGGGTCCTGCCCTCACTAATGCCCAGCTTCAGTTACTGAGCGATGGCTCTTGTTGCTCCTTTGTCTCTGTCATCGTGCGCGAGCTCTCATTGCTCTCCAGCCTTGGTTACTTGGCTCCCGCTCTCACTGCTCTGTGGCCCCTGTTGCCGGCCGCTGGTTTTAACTGTTCTGTAACCTCAGTTACAGGGCTCCCCAGCCATGGTTACCGGGCTTCTGCTCTCAGCGCTCATCAGCATCAGTTACTTGTCTCTGTCTCACGCTGCTCTCCAGCTTCGTTTATAGGGATCCAGCTCTCACTCATTGCTGGTCTAAGTTAGTGGGGTCTGCCTCTTAGCAATCCCCGAACTCAGTTACTGGGCTCCACCTCTCACTGCTCCCATGCCATATCTGTGCATGAAGAGAACGAGGATAACTATGGAAAGGGCAGGGCCTATCAGAGATGTGCAAGGTAACTTATTTTGGATGCAAAGGATGAGGGCAGAGTTCATAATGAGTACTTTGTCTCTGTCTTCATAAAGGAGAGACATGATGACCACATTTTGTTTAAAGAGGATTGTGAAATTTTAGATACAATGAGCATAATGAGAGAGGAAGTGATCGAGGGTCTGACATCCTTTGGTGACTGGCCTCCAGCTCTCGTTGCTCCCCAGACTCGATTACGGTGTTCTGCCTCTCACCCCTCCCCATGCTCAATTACTGAGACCGGCTGTCACTGTTGCCTCGTCTCAGTAACTTGGATAAAGCTCTTGTTGCTTCCTGGCCTCTGTTACCGGGCTCCATCTTTCATTGCTCCACAACCTCGCTTACTGTGCTATGGCATTTGCTGTTCCTGGCCTTGGTTACTGAGCTCCAGCGCTGACTGTTCTCTGTCAAACCAAAAAACCAAATCTTTGGTTTTTGCTGCTTCCCAGACTCGGTTACTGGATATTGGCACCCATTGATCCCCTGACTCGGTCACCAGTCACTGGCTCCCGTTAATCCTCTGCCTCAGCTATTTGTATCCGGCTGTCACTGCACCCATGCCTTAGTCACTGGGCTCTGGATCTCACTGTTCCCTTGCGTCAGTTACTGGGCTCCAGCTCTCAGTGTTCCCCTGCCTTAGACACTGGGCTCTGGATCTCACTGTTCCCTTGCGTCAGATACTGGGCTCCAGCTCTCTCTTCTCCCCAGCCTCTGTTACAGGGCTCTGGACCTCCTGCCTCAGTTTCTGGGCTCGTCTTCCCATTGCTCCCCTGCCTCGCTTTCTGGGCTCTATCTCTCATTGCTCCCCTGTCTCAGTTTCTGGGCTCCATCTCACACAGCTTCCTTGCCACAGTTATTGGCTCCAGCTCTCATTGCTCCCCTGCCTCAGTTTCTGGGCTCCAACTCACACTGTTCCCCTGCCTCAGTTATTGGCTCCATCTCTCATTGCTACCCTGTCTCGGTTTCTGGGCTCCAACTCTCATTGCTCCCCTGCCTCAGTTACTGGGCGCCACCTCTCATTGCACCCCTGTCTCAGTTTCTGGGCTCCAGCTCACACTGCCTCATTGCCTCAGTTATTGGCTCCAGCTGTCATTACTCCACTACCTCAGTTTCTAGGTTCCACCTCTCATTGCTCCCCTGTCTCAGTTTCTGGGCTCCACCTCGCACTGCTCCCTTGCCTCAGTTACGGAGCTCCAGCTCTCATTGCCTCCCTTGCCTCAGTTACTTGGCTCCACCTCTCGCTGTTCCCCTGTCTCAGTTTCTGCGCTCCACCTCGAACTGCCCCCTTGCCTCAGTGACGGGGTTCCACCACTCATTGCTCCCTTGCCTCAGTTATGGGGCTTCAGCTCTCATTGCTCCCCTGCCACAGTTACTGGTCTCCACCTCTCACTGCTCCCTTGCCTCAGTTACTGGGCTCCAACTCGCACTGCTCCCTTGCCTCAGTTACGGGGCTCCAGCTCTCATTGCTCCCCTGCCACAGTTACTGGGCTCCACCTGTCATTGCTCCCTTGCCTCAGTTACTGGGCTCCAACTCACACTGCTCCCTTGCCTCAGTTACGGGGCTCCAGCTCTCATTGCTCCCCTGCCACAGTTACTGGGCTCCAACTCACACTGCTCCCTTGCCTCAGTTACGGGGCTCCACCTCTCACTGCTCCCTTGCCTCAGTTACTGGGCTCCACTTCTCATTACTCCCTCCATCAGTTAATGTGCTCCACCTCTCATTGCTCCCCTGCATCAGGTTCTGGGCTCCACTTCTCATTACTCCCTTCCCTCAAATACTGGGCTCCACCTCTCATTGCTCCCCTGCATTAGGTTCTGGGCTCCACTTCTCATTATTCCCTTCCTTCAAATACTGATCTCCACCTCTCATTGCTCCCTTGCCTCAGTTTCTGGGCACTAGCTCACACTGCTTCATTGCCTCAGTTATTGGCTCCAGCCCTCATTACTCCACTGCTTCAGTTTCTGGGTTCCACCTCTCATTGCTCCCCTACCTCAGTTACTGCGCTCCACCTCTCACTGTTCCCCTGTCTCAGTTTCTGGGCTCCACCTCTCATTGCTCCCTTGCCTCAGTTACGGTGCTTCAGTTCTCATTGCTCCCTTGCCTCAGTTTGTCGGCGGCACCTCTCATTGCTCCCCTGCCTCAGTTACTCGGCTCCACCTCTCACTGCTCCCTTTCCTCAGTTATGGGGCTCCAGCTCTCATTGCTCCCCTGCCACAGTTACTGAGCTCCACCTCTCACTGTTCCCCTGTCTCACTTATGGGACTCCACCTCTCATTACTCCCCTGCCTCAGTTTCTGGGCTGCACTTCTCATTACTCCCTTGCCTTTTGGAAATGGACTCCACCTGTCGTTGCTCCCCTGCCTCAGTTTATGGGCTCCACCTCTCACTGCTCCTCTGCCTCAGTTTCTAGGCTTTTGCTCCCACGGTATCCAGCCTCATTTCTGGCCTTCGGCTCTCGTTGCTCCCCTGCATCAGATACTGCTCTCTCGTTCTCACTGCTCCCCGGACTCCATTAGTGGGCTCTGCTTCTCACTGTTCTCCAACCTTGTTTACCAGCCTGGAGATCTGAATGCTTTGATGCCTCGGATACCGGGCTCTGAGTCTCGCTGTCCCGGATTTGAGTACTGGCCAGCCACTCACATAGCACCACGGCCTCCTTTGCTTGGCTCTGGTTCTGACTGCTGACTGTTCACCATCCTTGATTACTGCACTCCAGCTCTTTCCACTCACTGTCTTTGATTACCCGACCCTTGCACTCATTGCTTCCGTCCTCAGCTCGGGGTTCCAGCTCTCACAGCGCCCTGGCCTTGGCTACTGGACCCCTGCCCTTGATGCTCCCTGATCTAGATTACTGGGCTCCAGCTCTTACTGTCACCCAATGTTTCTCACAGGGCCCTGGCTCTCACTGTTCACCACATTTGGTTACTGGGCTCCATCTCTTGCCACCTCCAGACCTCTGTTACTGGGTTCTGGCTCTCGCAACATTCCACTGTAGGTTACTGGGCTCCAGATCTCGCTTCTCCCTGGTTTCCGTGAGTGTACTCTGGCTCTCACCGCCCCCTGGACTCGTTTACATGGCTCTGGCTCTAGTAGCGTGCTGACCTCGGTTACTGGGCTCCCAGTCACGCTGATCCCCGGCCTAAGTTACTTGGCTCTGGCTCGTAGTCTTCCCCGTTGTTGGTTACAGGGCTCCACCTCACCAGCCTTGGTTACTGGGCTCCGGCACTTGCTGTCCTTAGGATATGTTACTGGTATCTGGTCCCCACTGCTCCCCGTCTTGTTTATTGGTCCACAGCCCTTGCTGATCCCTTGTCTTCGTTATTGGACTCCAGCTCTCACTGCTCCCTGCTATTGATTACTAGGCTCTGGCTGTTGCTGCTCACTGGCCTCAATTACTGGACTCCACCTCTAACTGCTCCCAGCCTTAGTTGGTGGATCGTAGCTCTCGTTCCCATGGCCTCTTTTACTGGTCTCTGGTTCTTGCTGCTGCAACACTTCAATTACTGGGCTCCAGCTCTCACTGCTCTTGATCATCAGTTACTGCTCTGCGGCATCCCACCAACTTCTGTTGCCAAAAGAGGGCAACGGGTGATGACATGATGGCACAGTTGGTAAATCGGGTAGATCGGAGGGCTGTTTGTTTGGGAGGGCTTTGAATGTAGTAAGAACAGCAAGGCAAGAGGAAATGTGTGGGCATGGAAGGGATGGAATGGGAGATGGGGATTTTTCGGGAGAAGGGGTATGATGGGTATGCGTTGGGACTGATATGAAAGGGATTAAACGAATAGGCTGGGTATGGTATGAGAGGGATAGCATTGGAAGGTTGAAGGGGATGTCGATTTAAAGATATACTGATACAATAAATATAGTAATGTCACTGAAAATATTTTCCAGCTCTCTTCTAGTATGCAAGAAACAGTAGTGGTCCTAGTATGGAACCCTGAGGAACACCACTGCCTACCTCACTCCATTCTGAAATTAGCCTTTCACCACAATGTTGATAAAAGTACTCCTGAACTCTGATACTGTCCTCATCAATATGTACTGGGTGCTAATTTATTATTAACCTTTTATTGCGCATGTTTAATGTAATTCTCTGATTGTATTTACATCTCAGTCCCCCTCTGTTTTCAACTGAAATTCCACTTTAATGCTGCATTTGTAAATCCAATCATGATTATTTAACGTATTCCATATCTCCAGCAGAAAGTCTGCCAAAGATACAATGAATAGATCCGTGCTGAATGTCATAACAAATGAACAAATGTCAGCCTGAACTCCTCAAAAACTGTTGATTTAACTCCCAACCTGATGTATAGTTTCCCTGATAATTGCCCTTGTCAGTAGTTAACCTAGTAAAGATTAGAATTATTTTTCTCGTTGATTTTTACAGTGGACTCATTTCCAATCATATGTTTTGAAATAATTTATTTCCTTGCTGCGTGATACAGATGAGGGAATCTCACAGTCAGTCCAACAAATACCTTTCTCTCCAAGATCAAAATACTGCAGATGCAATAAATATGAATTTTAACAGAAAGCACTGGAAATACTCAGCAGGTCTGGCAACATCTGTGGGATGAGAAGCATAGTTAACATTTCAAGTCGATGACCCTTCGTCAGAACAGGGAGTGCTTAGAGATGGAACAGTTTATTTTTTTAGCCAGACATGGAAAGGAGTGAAGGGCAGAATTATTATCAACATTAAGTTCAACAATTTCAGCATCATCCTTAATTTGTTTAATCACTCCGGCCTTCCAGCGTATCACAGACCTTCCTGTTTGTTCGTTCCGGTCCAAGCATTTCAATACAGATCTGGATACATTATATATTTGTAAATATTCATAAATCCTGAATCAAATTTTTAACTTTGCTCCCAGTTGATGTATAATTTGTCTGTTCATTTCCCTTCCTCACAGTTAACTTGCTGACGATTGGGATCCTGTCTCGGGGAAAGTGTGGTCTCTCCAAATGTGCCACTCGCTACTTCGTGGCGATGGTAGTGGCAGGTTTACTGGTTGTTAGCCTCGACCTGATGTTGAGGCAGATTCCCGTGGTTTATCGAGAACAGTTTATTTTCCTGCGGTCCATCCAGATATGTAATATCCACGCCATCCTGCTTTACACAACCACAGACTGTTCTGTCTGGTTCACCGTCATTTTCACCTTTGATCGATGTGTGGTCATTTGTTGCCAGAAGCTGAAAACCAAATATTGCAGTGAGAAAACGGCAGCTGTGGTTCTGGCAACAGTGACTGCGCTGAGCTGCTTAAAGAATATTTTGTGGTATTTTATATTAACAGGTAGGTATTCACTGATGAACGCTCCCTCGTTTTGCATTGTCACAGCGGATGTTCAGGAATCTCTGGTCTGGGTAACAATTGAGTCCTCCCATCACATTCTAACCCCGGGGTCTCATTTGTAGTGATTCTGCTGCTCAATGCTCTCTCTAACCGTCAGACACATTTTAATGAGCAGCAGATTACGCAGGAGACTCCGGATTCACCAAAGTGGGGTGAATCGCAGAGACCCAGAGATGGAGAGCCGAAGTATATCCATCATATTACTTTTAGTTGTCTCAGCCAACTTCATACTGTTGTGGGCAGTCTTTATGCTGTATTCAATATGGCAGCGAATGTGGGATTTGGGGTCTGTGCCTGTAATTCTACCATATTTTGTGCTGGAACTGGCCTTCATGTTGCAGTTCCTGAGTTTGCTGCATAAATACTATTTATGCTGTGAAACAAAATCAGTTCAGAGAGCAGTTGAAGAATGTGCTTAAATATACCTTGACTTCAATTATTAAATTAAATTATTAAATGATGAAAGGAAATTAATCACTGACTATTTCCTGCAGCCTGCAGGCGGGGCCTGTCACTATGATGACAAGGTGGGAGCGGAACTTGTCGCTATCATGCTGGAATGGAGAACGGGGCTTGTCACTTTGGAGACAGGGCAGGGGTAGGGCCGGTACCCATGGTGACAGGGAGTGGGAGCGGAATCTGCCTCGCAAGGTGACGAAACAATAAACAGGGACGTGTCCAGACGTCGGCCGGCCCCGCCCCACGATACTCGCGAATTAGAGTGGACAGAGAAAAGCGTGTGTGCAGGTCTGGGCTCCAGGTACGATATATGTAGAGGGAGGAAGGAAGGCTGGATAATTAGTGTGCACAGCTCTGCAGTCCAGACACAATATATAGAGAGAGAAAGAGAGGCTGGGAAACTCTATCTTGCACTTACTTAGTGACTGCAGATACTTGGAGCCAAGCGATAGCCTCCTCATTTGCTGATAAGGTGATTAAACTGCCACTTAGTCTCTAGAGGGGACACTCCTTGGTAATGTGCAACATTGTTTGGGTCCTTCCGCAAATTCATAACGGGTTTACACTGAGGCCCCAGCAATGAAGGTTGGGTGCACAGAGGTCCTGGCTTGTCCTGAACCTGTTTAGCAAGGACCGCTCTCCCTATTGTTGCTCAAAGACTGCTATTCGACAGAGGGGGTTTATCACAAGCAACTTGTTATTGACTTTTCCTTTTCCCTATTCCTTGATCCAAAGGATGTCTGCTGGTAGATCTTGCTGGGAAGTTTTCTCCATTAGAGGCGCCGAGATGGAAGGTGGGCAGGATATGGATTGAACATGTCATTATGGAGCGGTAAGTGAGGTTCAAAACGCATGGTTTAAATCAGCTTGTAGGTTTTGGACAGTCAACAGATGTGTAGGGGAGTGGTGTTTGCGAGGAAAGGAAGCTAGGCCAGGGGGGTTGGGATAGGGCAAGAACTGAGGTCCGGACTGTTGTTGCAGCAGGAGGCTGGATAAGGTGTACGTCCAGCTCTGGATTTCAGATACTAGCTATATAGAGAGAGGGAGAATGACTGGATAAAAAGTGTGCACAGCTCTGTGATCCAGATACTAGACAAATAGAAGGAGGAAAGGAGATTGATAAAGGATGTGGAACGTTCTGTTCTCCACTTACTAGATATATAGAGAGAAGGAGTGAATGAGACTGGATAAGGAGTGTGCACAGCTCTGGGCTCTATTTCCTATATATAGAGAGGGAGATAGAGGGGAGGAGTGAGGATAGTTAACAAATGTGCACAGCTCTTGGCTCCAGATAGTAGATACAGAGAGGGAGGGAGGGAGGCTGGTTAAGGAGTGTGAACTCTGAACACTACATACTGCATATATAGAGGGAGGGGGATGCTGCATAAGGTGTGCGCACAGCTCTGCTCTCTGGATACTAGGTATAGAGAGGAATGGATGCTGGATAAGGCGGTTGTAGAACTCCGGGCTTCAGATTCTTCATAATTAGAGGGAGTAGGGGAGGATGCATAAGGAATGTGCACAGCTCTGAGCTCCAGATACTAGATATATGGATGGAGGGAGGCAGTCTTGAGAAGGAGTATGTGCATCTCTGGGCTCCAGCGATAAGATACATAACGGCATCTAGAGAGGCTGGATAAGGAGTGTGCACAGGTCTGGCCTGCAGATACTAGATGTATAGAGAGAGGGATGGGAGGAATGGATAATGAGGGAGACATTATAAAGATTGTGCGCAACTCTGGGATCCTGATAATAGACATAGAGAGGGAGATAAGGAGGCTGGATCAGGAGTGTATTTAGCTCTGGGCTCCAGATACCTGATATATAGATGGAATGGGGCGGGATAAGTAGTGTTTGGAGCTCTAGAACCAGATACTAAATATATATAGAGGGATGGAGGGAGGCGGATAAGGGATGTGTACAGCTCTGGGTTCCAGTAACTAGATAGATAGAGGGAAGGAAGGAGCCTGGATATGGAGCATGTGTAGCACTGGCATTCCACTGCTAGATATATAGAGGGAGGGAGGGAGCCTGGATAAGGCAAGTGCACACTTTTGGACTCGTAATATTAGCTATATAGAGGGATGAAGGCTGGAAATGGAGTGCTCAGCTCTGGCCTCCCGCTACTCGATATATAGAGGGAAGGATGGAGTCTGGATAAGGAAAGTGAACAGTTCTGGACTCACAATACTAGATCTATAGAGGGAGGGCAGCTGGATAAGGAATCTGTACAGCCAGACTTTAATAGTTAATGATATTAAAGGTAAATGGTTAATTATGTTAAAGGTAAATAGTTGAAGGGCTTTGTTTAATTAAGGATCGGAATTGAATATAAAGTGAACCTGCTGGACAAAGTGTGGTTGCTGAACAGAAGGCAAAGCTATGTAATGCGGTATTCTTTGAATAAACGGAGCAGGCAGGAAAGAATCTGCAACGAGCTTCATTCTTCACTGTTTGTCCTGGATCCATTTGACGTAGCAGCAGAGGATGGTTGCTTAATGCTGAAGATTGGAAAGTGAATTTTCTTCAGCTATATGTTTGTAATCTGGATTACTTCCGAGACGAATGTCTGAATCCAAGCGTAAAGTGTCAGGATATGATTCCTACTGATACTCTCTGAATATGAATCTTATGACCAATGGAAAAATGACTTAGATATGTGGACACAGAGAGAAAACAAAAGAAAGCCTTGCCTCTGTCAATCCAGCAAAAGCAAGATAGGGTGCAAAGTATTTTGTGAGCTGGATCCTGGCCATTTGCACACTGAGGCAGGTTTCAAACGTCTATTAAGCTTGATGGACACAATTTATAAGAAAGCTGATCTATTAAACACATTCCAGCCATGGTCAGATTGTGATAAGTAGAGAAATATAGATGGGCATATCATAGAGAATGTATTGTATAATGTAATGCACAATATAACAGAGCGCATAAATTCAAATTGGACATTCCTTGTTCAGTGCATGTTTTTAAACTGTTTGGTTGTGCTAAATTGTCACATATGGTTTAGGCTCCTCGTGTTAACTGGAGTGAGATTCTCAGACAGAGACACAAGTTTGGATCAGATGTCTGATGCTTAAACAAAATCCTGAGAAAACAGTCATTTCCATCAGCATTCATGGTAAAAGTGGGAAATTCGGTGGTGTCACAGAGGATGGAAAACTGAATGGTTGCTGCATTTCGAAATTGTTCAGATACGGGGCGCTGGTGCCACTACAGTAGAGGAATCACAGACAAAGGTCATGAGGACGCATATATTTTTGGCAGAAACAAGAAATGCTGGATTCACTCAGCAGGTCTGGCAGCATCTGTGGAAAGAGAAGCAGAGTTAACGTTTCGGGTCAGTGACCCTTCTTCGGAACTGACAAATATTGGAAAAGTCACAGATTATAAACAAGTGAGGTGGGGGTTGGGCAAGAGATAACAAAGGAGAAGGTGCAGATTGGACCAGGCCACATAGCTGACCAAAAGGTCACAGAGCAAAGGCAAACAATATGTTAATGGTGTTTTGAAAGACAAAGCATTAGTACAGATTAGGTGTGAATATACTGAATATAGAACATCAGCAAGTGCAAACCTGAAGAAAAACAACCTGAAAAAAACAGTGGGTAAGCAAACTGAACAAACTAAGATGAAATGAAATAAATGCAAAAAATGTAAAAAGGAATGCAAAAAAAAAGGAAGAAAAAATAACTAAAAATGACTAAAAATGAAAGTAAAGTGGGGGGCTGTCATGATCTGAAATTATTGAACTCAATGTTCAGTCCGGCAGGCTGTAGTGTGCCTAATCGGTAGATGAGATGCTGTTCCTCGAGCTTGCGTTGATGTTCACTGGAACACTGCAGCAATCCCAGGACAGAGATGTGAGCATGAGAGCAGGGGGGAGTGTTGAAATGGCAAGGAACCGGAAGCTCAGGGTCCTGCTTGCGGACTGAGCGGAGATGTTCCGCAAAGCGGTCACCCAGTCTGCGCTTGGTCTCCCCAATGTAGAGGAGACCACACTGTGAGCAGCGAATACAGTATACTACATTGAAAGAAGTACAAGTAAATCGCTGCTTCACCTGAAAGGAGTGTTTGGGGCCTGGGATAGTGAGGAGAGAGGAGGTAAATGGGCAGGTATTACACCTCCTGCGATTGCAAGGGAAGGTGCCCTGGGACGGGGACGAGGTGATGGGGGTAATGGAGGAGTGGACCAGGGTGTCGCGGAGGGAACGATCCCTTCGGAATGCTGACAGGGGAAGGGAGGGGAAGATGCGACTGGTAGTGGCATCACGCTGGAGGTGGCGAAAATGGCGGAGGATGATCCTTTGGATATGGAGGCTGGTGGGATGAAAAGTGAGGACAAGGGGAACCCTGTCACGGTTCTGGGAGGGAGGGGAAGGGGTGAGGGTAGAGGTGCGGGGAATGGGTCGGACACGGTTGAGGGCCCTGTCAACCACAGTGGGGGGGAAATCATCGGTTGAGGAAAAAGGAGGTCATATCAGAAGCACCGTCATGGAAGGTAGCATCATCAGAACAGATGCGTCGGAGACGGAGAAACTGGGAGAATGGAATGGAGTCCTTACAGGAGGTAGGGTGTGAAGAAGTGTAGTCGAGGTAGCTGTGGGAGTCAGTGGGCTTATAATGGATATTGGTAGACAACCTATCCCCAGAGATGGAGACAGAGAAGTCGAGGAAGGGAAGGGAAGTGTCAGAGATGGACCATGTAAAGGTGAGAGAAGGGTGGAAATTGGAAGCAAAGTTGATAAAGTTTTCGAGTTCGGGGCGGGAGCAGGAAACGACACCGATACAGTCATCAATGTACCGGAAAAAGAGTTGGGGGAGGGGGCCTGAGTAGGACTGGAACAAAGAATGCTCGACATATCCCACAAAAAGACAGGCATAACTAGGACCCATGCGGGTACCCATAGCGACACCTTTTACTTGAAGGAAGTGCGTGGAGTTGAAGGAGAAGTTGTTCAATGTGAGAACAAGTTCAGCCAGGTGGAGGAGGGTGGTGGTGGATGGAGACTGGTTGGGCCTCTGTTCCAGGAAGAAGCGGAGAGCCCTCAAACCATCCTGGTGGGGGATGGAGGTGTAGAGCGATTGGACGTCCATAGTGAAGAGGAGGCGGTTGGGACCAGGAAACTGGAAATTGTCAAAATGACGTAGGGCGTCAGAAGAGTCACGGATGTAGGTGGGAAGAGACTGCACCAGCGGAGAAAAGATGGAGTCTAGATAGGAAGAAATAAGTTCAGTTGGGCAGGAGCAGGCTGACACAATGGGTCTGCCGGGACAGTCCCGTTTGTGGATTTTGGGAAGGAGATAGAAGCGGGCTGTCCGGGGTTGCGGGACTATGAGGCTGGAAGCTGTAGAGGGAAGATCTCCAGAGGAGATGAGGTCAGTGACAGTCCTTTGGACGGTGGCTTGATGTTCGGTGGTGGGGTCATGGTCCAGAGGGAGGTAGGAAGAGGTGTCTGTGAGTTGGCGTTGAGCTTCTGCAAGGTAGAGGTCGGTACGCCATACAACAACAGCACCACCCTTGTCTGCAGGTTTGATGACTATGTCGGGGTTAGACCTGAGAGAACGGAGTGCCTCAAGTTCAGAGGGGGACAGGTTAGAGTGAGTGAGGGGGGCAGAGAAATTGAGACGACCAATGTCTCGCCGACAGTTTTCAATGAAGAGATCAAGAGCGGGTAAGAGGCCAGGGTGAGGGGTCCAGGTAGAGGGAGAATGCTGGAGGCGGGTGAATGGGTCTGCTGGTCGGGGGGAGGACTCCTGGTCAAAGAAGTGAGCCCGGAGGCGGAGGCGACGGAAGAAGAGCTCAACGTCATGCCGAGCGCGAAATTCATTGAGGTGGGGGCGTAAGGGGATAAAACTGAGTCCTTTGCTGAGTACAGAACGCTCAGCATCAGAGAGGGGGAGGTCAGAGGGTATAGTGAATACACGGCAAGGGGTCAGATCAGAAGGGGTGGGGTCAGAGGGAAGTGAAGCGGAAGGAGGATCTGGAGGGGCATTAGTCCCCATCAGCTGCTGGAGCTTGCGTTCCTTAACACCTGAAAGGAAGAAAAAAAGTTTTTTGTTAATGCGTCGGATGAGACGTAAGATGAGATGAAACTGCGGAGTAGAACAGATTTGAGATAAGGTGAGACGGTGCTGCTGGAGAGAGAGGTCCAGTGTGTGCATATGGCGGCGCATAGCACTGAGTGTAGATCTCAGGATGCGGCGAGAGTAGCAGTCCGAGGAACGTTGTATTTCTCGGAGATACCTGTGATCCTGGGTGGTTTCAAAGCATGATGGGTGAAACTGCAGTTGGAATCCACATGGAATCAGTCGGAGCCGGAGACAGTCACTGAGGAAGGAGATGTGGCTGTGAAAACGAGTTTTGGTAGATACCTTATCAAACACCAGGAGGGAAATAGAAAGCAATGAAGGTGAACAAGGTAAAAGAGACAAACGAAAATCCCGTCGGAGAGAAGAGCAGAACTTCTTCAAGGTAGGCATTCCTGGAAGAGAAGTGGCAGTGAATTAAACACTAAAATAAAAGCAAAATACTGCGGATGCTGGAAATCTGAAACAAAAACAAGAAATGCTGGATTCACTCAGCAGGTCTGGCAGCATCTGTGGAAAGAGAAGCAGAGTTAACGTTTCGGGTCAGTGACCCTTCTTCGGAACTGACAAATATTAGAAAAGTCACAGATTATAAACAAGTGAGGTGGGGGTTGGGCAAGAGATAACAAAGGAGAAGGTGCAGATTGGACCAGGCCACATAGCTGACCAAAAGGTCACAGAGCAAAGGCAAACAATATGTTAATGGTGTTTTGAAAGACAAAGCATTAGTACAGATTAGGTGTGAATATACTGAATATAGAACATCAGCAAGTGCAAACCTGAAGAAAAACAACCTGAAAAAAACAGTGGGTAAGCAAACTGAACAAACTAAGATGAAATGAAATAAATGCAAAAAATGTAAAAAGGAATGCAAAAAAAAGGAAGAAAAAATAACTAAAAATGACTAAAAATGAAAGTAAAGTGGGGGGCTGTCATGATCTGAAATTATTGAACTCAATGTTCAGTCCGGCAGGCTGTAGTGTGCCTAATCGGTAGATGAGATGCTGTTCCTCGAGCTTGCGTTGATGTTCACTGGAACACTGCAGCAATCCCAGGACAGAGATGTGAGCATGAGAGCAGGGGGGAGTGTTGAAATGGCAAGGAACCGGAAGCTCAGGGTCCTGCTTGCGGACTGAGCGGAGATGTTCCACAAAGCGGTCACCCAGTCTGCGCTTGGTCACCCCAATGTAGAGGAGACCACACTGTGAGCAGCGAATACAGTATACTACATTGAAAGAAGTACAAGTAAATCGCTGCTTCACCTGAAAGGAGTGTTTGGGGCCTGGGATAGTGAGGAGAGAGGAGGTAAATGGGCAGGTATTACACCTCCTGCGATTTTTGGCAGATCTGACATACAATAAGAATAGAGTAACAACAACGCACGAATGAACCCCAGCAATGCCCACCGAATTTGGAGCTGCTGTTTCAGATGTGATTCAAAATATCATTATGTAGTAAACTGTCCAAAATGGAACAACACCGATTTCGAGGCGTTACTTGACAAAGAAGTGGAAGATAATGATAGTGATCAGGTTGAGGGAATTGTACTGGTCGGAAGAAATTTCACTCCGGTTATATGGGTACTAGTTGATGATTAATTTCATTGCACCATGTTGGAGAGTTGTTATACATCTGCAGTATGTGGAGCAGATTGGTTGAAATGCTGTTTAGATTTGTTAGGTAGTAAGGACTGAAGTACGGTCAGAGAGGATGAAAGTTCTACTTGCTTCAGGGTCGGAGATGACAACACATTAAAGGGTGGTGATTCCATGCAAAATATCTGGAGCAAGCCACTTTATATATGTTATATCCAGCGCGATAACTTGCTGCTGAGAAAACATTTCATGAAAAAGGCCAAATTAAATTGAACATAAAACATGATAAAGCACCAGATCCAGCGCTGCCACATTTCTAGTTGGACTGAGAACATACTGATCAAGGAGTTTTCCGTGGACACATTTCAGAAATTCATCACCCTACTTACCCGTTTTGTACCTCAACTCTAAACAAATAAGTTCTGTCCTTTCCCCTTCAAGGACACCCTCCCCTTTCAACACTGCAATGTCTTCCCTAATCAGTACTGTCACTCCACCTCTTTTTTTTTTCTCCTTCCCACTCTGTACATCATTGCACGTTATGCAATCAGGCCTCACTATGTTTAAGCCACGTTTCCGTTATTGCCATTACATCTTACTCCCTTACTACCATTTGTGCGTGTAGCTCACCAACCTTATTCAGCACACTTTGCATACACACTCATACATTGTAATCCAGTCTTTACATTCCTCGTAGTCTCTGTCAATCTATGCCCATCGGATACGGAACTATTCCATTCTTTGGTACTGTTTAACACTCTCACAGTATGCACCTTATTCGGATTTTCTACTTTTGTATGCTGGTGCCAATCCCCTTGCCAATTTAGTTTATACACTCCACAAGCATACCGGTGAATCTCCCCATGAGTACATTGTACCTTGTCCTGCTGATCCACAACCTGTCTCTTTTGAATAGGTGCCTCCTGCCCAGATCTGGTCCAAAGCCCGAAGAATCTGAAGCCCTACCTCCACCGCCATGCTTCAAGGCATGCACTGATCCTCTCTATCTTCCTAGTTCTACTCTCGCTAGCGCGGAGTATGTAGCTCTTTATCTCCCTCCCGAGTTCCTGAATATCTGACTGAAGGGACTCAATGCATGCCATTTCTGTGCTACCGGTCGCAAATGGAGGAGTTCGCAGAGACAGGAAGGGTTACAAAGGCTGGAGGGGTTTTAAGAAACATGGAAAATCCAGGGGCTGGAGGATGCTACAGAGATAGGGAGTGTTTTCGGGGCTGGGGGAGGCGAAAGGCAATAGCGTGGGTTGTAATGCTGCAGGAGGTTACAGCGATAGAGAAGTATGTAGTCGCTGGAGGAGGGTAGAGAGTTAGAGAGGCTTGTAACGGTTGGATGATGTTACTAAGACAGGTGTGTTGCGGGAGTTGAAAGACGTTACAGAGGTAGGACGGGTTGTAGGAGCCATATGAGTATACAGTGTCAGGGAGTATGGGAGAGACTGCAGGGGTTTACAGGGATAGGGATGTTTGTAGGCGCTGAAGGAGGTTGCAAACGTAAGGAGACGTGTAGGGGTTGGAGGTGGTAACAGAGATATGGAGGTCTGTCATCCAGTAAGAGATGACACGGAAAGCGAGTGCTGTCGAGGGTGGAGGAGGTTACAGAGATAGGGAGGGTTGTAAAAGCTGGAGGAGTTTACCGTGATAGGGAGTATTGTAAAGGCTGGAAGCGTTTGCAGAGTTAGGAATGTTTGTGGGCAGTAGAATGTTACAGTTATAAGGAGTGCTGTCGGGGTTGGAGGCGGTTACAGAGATAGGGAAGGTGGTAGGGTCTGGGAGACGTTACAGAGCATTAGAGGATTGTAGAAGCTGGAGTAGTATACTATGATAGGGAGTATGTGAGAGTCTGGAGAGGATTATAGAGATAGGGAAGTTCGAAAGAGCTGGAGGATTTTAAATAGATAGGGAAGATTGCATATACTGCAGCCTTTTTACATAGAAACGGAAGGGTGTTGGACTGGAGGAGGCTGCAGAGAGTTGGAGTATTGAAGTGGCTGGAGGATGTTACAGAGAAATGGAGTGTCGTAGGGGATGGAAGTGGTTACAGGCTTATGGAGGGATGTACAGGATGGAGAATGTTATGGAGATAGTAAATAGTGTTTACATTGGATGAGGTTAGAGGGATATGTGGTGTTGAATGGGCTGGAGGAGGTTGCCAGAATGGGGAGGGTTGTCCTGGCTGGAGGAGGTTAGAGAGGTAGGGAAGGTTGTAGTGTCTGACGAACGTTATAGAGATAGGGAGCGTTGGTGGCGGATGGAGGATGTTACAGAGACAGGGTGCGTTGCAGTGGTCACAGGAGCTTGCAGTCATAGGGATGTTTGTCGGGCCACAGAGAGTGAGAATTGAAGCGGCAATAGGAGTGCACAGGAAGATGGAGTGTTGCAGAGACTAGAAGATGTAATATAAATATGGAGGGTGTAGGTGGAGAGCGCTTGAGGAGTTTAAATAAAGTGGGAATTTTGAAAGGACCAGAGAAGTTTCAAGAGCTAGGGAGGGGTGTAGGAGCTGGAGGAGTTTACAAAGGCAGGGATGTTTTTTGAACTGAAGGAGTTTACATAAATAGGGAGTGGTGTAAGGAATGGTGGATGTTACAGAAAAAAGGAAGGGTTGTAGTGGTCGGAGGAGGTTACAATCATAGGGAGCATTGTAGTACTGGAAAAAGGCTGCACAGCGAGTGGGAATTGAAGGGGATATCGGAGGGAACAGAGATCTGGAGCGTTGTAGTTCTGGACAATATTGCAGAGATAGAGAGGGTTTCAGAGACTGGAGGAGTGATTGTTTCTTATTCATTCATGGTATGCGCGCATCGCTGGCTAGGCCAGCATTTATTGCCCATCACGAATTGCGATTCTTGAACTGCTGCAGTCCATGTGGGGTAGGTACACCCACAGTGGTGTTAGGAAGGGAGTTCCAAGATTTTGACTATGCAGCAGTGAAGGAACGGCAATATAGCTCCAAGTCAGGATGGTGTGTGACTTGGAGGGGAACTTGCAGTTGGTGATTTTCCCAGGCATTTGCTGCCCTTGTCCATCTAGGTGGTAGAGGTCGCTGGGTTAGAAAGTGCTGTCAAGGTTATACAGGGTTGTAGGGTCTGAGGAAGGTTACAGCACAGGAAGGATTGCAGGGTCTGGAGATATTACAGTGATTGAGAGACTTGTATCACTTCTGAAGTTTACACAGAAAGGGACTTCTGATAGAACGAGATGAGTTTATAGAGGCAGGGAGGGGTGTCGGACCTGGAGGTACATACAGAGAAAGGGAGTTTTTTTCGCGCTGGAGGAGTTTGCAGGAATAGGGAGAGGTGTAGGGGCTGGAGGAAGTTAGAGAGACAACAAGGGTAGTAGTGGCCAGAGGAGGTTCCAATCATCGCGAGATTTGTAGGCCTGGAGGAGGTTACACAATCAGCGAGAATTGAAGAGACTGTCAGAGGCTACAGAGATGTGGAGGCTTGTGGTGCTGGGCAAGATTGCAGGGAAAGGAAGGGTTGCAGTGGCCGTGGAACGTTATAACGATACGGATGGTTGTACAGGCTAAGGAGGTTCCCAAGGCAGGAAGGATTACAGAAGCTGGAAGATGTTACAGAGATAGGGAGTGTTGAAGGGACTTGAGGAGTTTATAGTGATAAAATGCGTTATAGACTCTTTAATAGGTTGCATAGATAGGGAGGGTAGTAGTTGCTCGCGGATGTTACAGAAGTAAGAAGCGTGATAGGGGCTGGAGGAGATTGTGGTGAATGGCGGATTGTCGAGGCTGGAAGAGTTTGCAGAGCATGGAATTATTCTAGAGGCTGATGGAAGTTACAACCACAGGGAGGTTTGTAGGGACTGGAGCATGTTACACATATAGGGATGGGTGGAGGGCCCGGAGGATCTTACAGAAGTAGGGAGGGTTGTAGTGCTGTGGGAGGATACATAGAAAAGGAGGGCTTACGTGGTGTAGGAGGTTTCAGTGATAGTGAGGGATATAGGGGTTGGAGGAAGTTGCAGATAAACTGAAGGTAGTAGAGTATGCCGGTCGTTATGGTAATAAGAAGGGTTGAAGGGTCTGGAGGAGTTACAAAGATAGGGATGGTTCTCGTGCCTGGAGGATGTTACAGAGGTAAGGATTGTGTCGGCCTGGATATGATAGAAGATTATGCGGATTATGAAGAGAACTGGGTATGGTTGATGGAGGGAAACATTTTCCTGCTGGTGGTGGATTCAAGGCCAATGGGACAGACCCGTCAATCAGGAGTGAATTTAAGAAACTGTTCTTTGCACACAGGATGGCAGGTTTGTGGAACTGTCTTCCAGAAAAATGCAATGAATGCTGGTGTTCAATTAATCATTTTAAATCTGAGCTGGATGGATATTTGATCGCCAAGGGAACTAAGTGGTATGGGGAACTGTGTTCGGATACCAGACTGTTCTGATTGCACTGAATAGCAGAACAGGCTCAAGAGGCTGAAAGGCTTCCTGGTGTTTCTATATACATAAGTATTCATCACACTAAACAGAGCAGGTTGGCTCCGGTTATTCTGTATATTGAATGATTTTCATTCATTTTTGGATGTATTTGCAGACTCACGGTAGATGTGCCTGCCATCCAGGATTATCACAATAACACCAACATCTTCATCTACCCGCTTCTAACCTTCAATTCTCCTCCACATACGGGAAATGGTTCCACTACACAACGGGGTAAATGGATACTGGTTTGTTAGTGTGCGTTTGTGAGATTGCGAGTGTGTGCATGCGTGTGTGTGAGAGCAAGAGAGAAAGAGAGCACGGGTTTGAGCATGAGTGCCTGTCTGAAAGTGTACATATATGAGTGTGAATGTGTGTGTGAGTGCGTGTCTCCGAGAGTGTGTGTACAGATTGTGAATGTGTGTGTAATAGGGAGTGTATGTTTGTGTGTGAGTGTATGTTTGTGAGTGTATAGATTGTGAATATGTGTGTGAGAGATAGTTTATGTTTGTGTGTCAGTGTATGTTTCTGTGTGACGGAGTGTGTGTATGTGTGTGTATGTGAGGCTATGTTTTTGTGTGAGTGACTATGTGTATGTGAGTGTATGTTTTTGTGTGAGTGACTATGTGTATATGAGTGCATGTTTGCGTATGGATGACTGTGTGTATGTGAGTGTATGCTTATGTGTGTGTGTATGTTTTCACAAGCACTACTGTGCAAAATTATGATTTTTTTTTATTCCACCAGCTGGAAACATTTTTTTTAAATGGAAATGATAAAAAGTGACTGCTAGCAGGTAAAATTGCCACTGCAATTAGCATCACAACTCCATTGCATCAGGTGGAGACGAATTGTCTGACCAGCCCCTCCAGAAACAATGCCCTGGGAATATGGAGTGAATTAATTATCCATTCCCCATTAACAAGACATTAAAGTCAATCCCTTTGGAATTGAGTTGCAAGAGGGAATACACACTAAGCCATAATGTTGAATGAGTGGGCAATGGGCAATGAGGCCGCATGATGTGCTTGTTTAAGTGACTTTTTTCTCACTGTAGAAACCAGACAAGCAACTAGACACCAGCTAGGTAAGGCCCATGTGGGATCTCTCTCTCTCTCTCCCTCTTTCTGTCTCTCTTTCATTCTCCTTCTCTCTCAACCTGATCCAGCTTACAAACTTCGAACCCTGCCTGCTGACAATACCCATCTCGGCCAATCATTGCTGCAGATCGGCACCCGGTGACTGAACTGGCTCTGTCGCTGTTCTCCAGGAAAATCCGAAACTTGTGGTGTGGGCGGGTCGGGGGGGAGTGGGGTGGGATACAGAGTGGAGGTGCAGTAGGGGTAATGCACAGTGAAATATGCAAGGGAAGCTGAGACAATCTGGAAGGCAGATCGGAGATAGACAGGTTAAGGCAAAAGTGAACAATGAAAGGCTGTATTGCATCTGTTCTAACGGAAGGAGTCTTACTAGCAAGGGAAATGAATTGAGGGCGTCGTTTTACAAATGGGAATTTGTTATTATTGCTATCACACCAAGATGGTGGAGGGAAGGGCAGCTCAATATTACGGGTATAGAACCTTCAGGCGTGACCGGCGAGGGTGTTAATGAGGAGGTGGTGTTGCACTGTTGATCAAGTAGTCAATCACTGCTGTAAGGAGGGATGATATCTTGGAATGTTGCTCAAATGAGGCCAAATGGATAGAAGTTCAAAACAAAAATAGGGCAATCACTTGGCTGGGAGTGCACTACAGGCTTCCAAACAGTCAGGGAGAGATCGAGGAGCAGATGTGCAGGCAAATCACAGAGAGGTTTACAAAGAATGGGGCAATAATAGTAGAGGATTTCAACTTCCTCAATATCAACTGGGATAGTCATAATGCAAAAAGATTAAAGGGGGCAGAATTCGTAAATTGCATACAGGAGAGCTTTTGGAGTCAACACGTAGAAATGCCGACAAGAGAAGGGGCGGAACTGGACCTAATCTGAGGGAATGAAGCCGGACAAGTGGTACAAGTGCCAGTGGGGGAGCATTTCTGGGATCATGACCATAACTCTGCACGATTTAAGTTATTTATGAAAAAAGACAAAGAGGGACAGAAATTAAAATTCCTGAATTGGGGGAAGGCTGATTTCAATATGATAAAACAGTATCTGGCAGAAGTACACTTGGAACAGCTACTTGTAAGAAAGTTTACATCAGACGAATGGGAGTCATTCAAAAAGGAAATAGTGATAGCTCAGGACCCACATGTTCCAATAAAGATGAAGGGTAGGACCAACTAGCCTAGGGAACCCTGGGTGCCAAGAGAGATAGAAGGTTGGATAAGGAAGAAAAAGGAGGCTTATGGCAGATTCCAAGCCTGCAAAAAGCGGAGGCCCGAGAGAAGTTTAGAGAGTGTAGGGGGTACTTATAGAAGTAATAAGAAGTGCGAAGAGTGGGCAAAAACAACACTGGCGGGCAAGATAAAGTAAAATCCCAAGGCCTTTTAGAAGTATATTAAGGGCAAGAGGATAACCAGGGAAAGAGTAGGGCCCATTAGGGATCAGAGTGGCAATCTGTGTGTGGAGCTGGAGACATAGGTGGGATTTTAGATGGTTACTTTTCCTCTGTGTTCACTATGGAGAAGGACGATGTAGGTGAAGAGATCGGGGGTCTTGGGGGGCGGCGCTTGGTGGGGGAGATATACTTGAACAAATTACCATTGAAATGGAGGAAGTATTTTCAGTTTCAGCGGGCTTAAAATTGGATAAATCCTCAGGCCCAGATGAGATGTATCCCAGGCTGTTATGTGAGGCAAGGGTGGAGATATCACGGGCTCTGAAACAAATTTGCAAGTCCTCTATTGCCACCAGAGGACTGGAGGATAGCGAATGTGAGACCATTATTAGGCCAGTGAGTCTCACATCAGTGGTTGGGAAACTATGGGAAAAAAATCTGAGGGACAGAATTAATCTCCACTTGGATAGGCAACGAGTAATCAAGGATAGCTCGCATGATTTGGTCAGGGGGATTTCGTGCCTAACCTACATGATTGCATTTTTAGAGGAGGTGACTAGATGTTTAGGTGAGGGTAAAGCAGTTGATGTTGTCTCCCTGTACTTCAGTAAGGCTTTTGATAAAGTCCCACATGGAAGATTGGGTAAGAAGGTCAGAACCAAAGTGATCCAGGGCAATTTGGCAAATTGGATCCAAAGTTGGCTTCGTGGAAGGAGGCAGAGGATGATAGTCGAGGGTTGTTCCTGCGAGTGGAAGACTGCGTCCAGTGCTGCAAGGTAGGAATCGGTGCTGGGACCCTTGCTGCTTGTAGTGTACAATAATAACTTAGATGTGGATATAGGAGGTATGATCAGTAAGTTCGCAGATGACACGAATGGTGTCGTAAATAGTGAGGAGGAAAGCTTGAGCTTACAGGATGATATAGATGGGCTGGTAAAATGGGCAGAGCAGTGGCAAATGGAATTTAATCCTGAGAAGTGTGAAGTGATGCTTTTTGGGAGGACTAACAAGGCAAGTTAATATACAATGGGTAGCAGGACCCTAGGAAGTACAGAGGGTCAGAGGGACCTTGGTATACTTGTCCTTAGATCACTGAAGGCAGAAGCACAACAAGATAATGTGGTTAAGAAGGCTTATGGGATACGTGTCTTTATTAGCTGAGACATAGAATATAAGAGCAGGGAAGTTATGATGGAGCTGCATAAAAGACAAGTTTGCCCACAGCTGGAGTACAGTGTACAGTTCTGGTCACCATACTATCGGAAGGATGTGATTGTAATGGAGAGGGTGCAAAGGAGATTCACCAGGATGTTGCCTGTGCTGGAGCATTTCAGCTATGAAAAGAGTCTGAAAAGACAAGTGTTATTTTTCATACAGCACAGAAGGCTGGTGGGGGGTGGGGGGGGGAGGTGGGAGGGGGAGCCTGAATAAGATATACAAAATTATGAGGGGCATTGATAGGATAGATAGGAATCAACTTTTTCCCCCTTAGCCAGGGGGCACAGATTTAAAGTAAGGGGAAGGCGTTTTAGTGGGGATTTGAGGGGGGTTGGAATCTGGAATATAATGTCTGAAGGTATGGTAGAGGCAGCAGCCCTCACAGCACTTAAGAAATATTTAGATGAGCACTTGAAACGCCATAGCAGACAAGACTAAGAGCCAAGTGCTGGAAAATGGAATTGGAATAAATAGGTGCTTTACACGAATGGCCTGTTACTGTGCTGTATATGTCTATGGCTCTATGGCACTATACTATCCACATCGGCAAGCTAGAAGCCTCAGGATTACCAAGTTCATCCGGGAAGAGCACTAAGTCTCCAAACCAGGACACTTTATACCCCAGTTTATTGCTCAAGACTCCACTTAGATCAGTCCAACCCTCCCAATTACGTGACATATTTGTCTTTGTGCGTGTGTGTGCATGTGTGTGTGTATAGGTGCGTGTTTATATGTGTTCTTGTGTGTGAGCTTCCTGGGGTATTCAGTATTTAGGAAGGATGGACAAAAAGCAAAAGGCGGTGTAGTTGCATTGCTGGTTAAAGAGGAAATCAACGCAATATTGAGGAAAGATATTAGCTCTGACGATGAGGAATCTGTATGGGTAGAGCTGAGAAACACTAAGAGGCAAAAACACGATAGTGGGGGTTCTATATAGACCCCTGAACTGCAGTGGTGATGTTGGGAATGGCATTAAACAGGAAATTAGAGACGCATGCGATACAAGAACATCTGTAATGATGGATGACTTTAATCTGCATATAGATTGGGCAAATCAAACTAGTCAAAACAATGAACAGGAGGAAATCTTTGATTGTATACGGGATGGCTTTCTGGACCAATATGTTGAGGAACCAACTAGAGAACAGGCCATCCTAGACTGGGTACTGTGTAATGAGAAAGGAATATTTGACAATCTAGTTGTGCGAGACCCCTTGGGGATGAGCGACCATAATATGATAAAAATCTTCATCAAGATGGAGAGTGACGTAGCTGATCCCTAAAGGACATTAGTGAACCAGATGGCCTTTGACAACAATCGACAATTGCTTCATGGTCACACTAGACTAGCTTTTCAATTCCTGAATTGAATTCAAATTTCACCATCTGCTGTGGTGGGATTCTAACCCACGTCCCCAGAGCATTAGCCTGGGCCTCTGGGCTACCAGTCCAGTGACATTACCACTACGCTACCGCCTCCCCGTCACTTAAATGAATGACAGTGGAAAGGCAGTGGCAAACATTCAAAGAGCGCGTGGATGAACTGCAACAATTGTTTATCCCTGTCTGGCACAAAAGTAAAATGGGAAAGGTAGCCAATCCATGGCTTACAAGGGGAATCAGAGATGCCAAGGAAGAGGCATATAAATTCGCCAGAAAAAAACATACCTGAGGATTGGGAGAATTTTAGATTTCAGCAAAGGAGGACGAAGGGATTGATTAAGAAGGGGAAAATACGAGAGAAAGCTTGCCGGGAACATAAAAACTGACTGTAAACATCTGTATAGGTTTGCGAAGAGAAAACGATTAGTGAGGACAAATGTAGGTCCCTTCCAGTCAGAAACAGGGGAATTTATTATGGGGTACAAAGAAATAGCTGACCAACTAAATGCCTACTTTGATTCTGTCTTCACCAAAGAGGAAGCAAATATCACACCAGAAATGTTGGGTAACACAGGGATTGGTGAGAGGGAGGAGCTGAAATAAATCAGCATGAGTAGAGAAATGGTGTTGGGGAAATTGATGGGATTGAATGCCGATAAATCCCCAGCGCCTGATGGTCTGCATCCTAGAGTACTTAAGGAAGTGGCCCTAGAAATATTGGATGCATTGGTGGTCATCTTCCAGATTCTTTCGATTCTGGAACAGTTCCCACAGATTGGAGGGTAGCTAATGTAACCCCACTATTTAAAAAGGGAGGTAGAGAGAAAGCAGGGAATTATAGACAAGTCAGCCTGACGTCGGTAGTGGGGAAAATTCAAAAGTCCATTATCAAAGATTTTATAGAAGAGCAGTTGGAGAACAGTGGTCGAATCGGACAGAGTCAACATGGATTTATGAAAGGGAAATCACGCTTGACAAATCTGCTAGAATTATTCGAGGATGTAACTAATAGAGTTAAGGAGGGGGAGCCAGTGTATGTGGTTTATTTGGACTTTCAGAAGGCTTTCAACACGGTCCCAAATAAGAGATTAACGTGAAAAATTAAAGCGCATAGGATTGGGAGGTAGTGCATTGCGATGGATAGAAAATTGGTTGGCAGACAGGAAACAAAGAGTAGGGATGAATGGGTCTTTTTCCCGAATGGCAGACAGTGACTAGTGAGGTACTGCAGGGATTGGTGCTAGGACCCCAGCTATTCACAACATATATTAATAATTTAGATGAGGGAACTTAATGTAATACCTCCAAATTTGCCGATGACACAAAACTGGGTGGGAGGGTGATTGTGAGGAGGATGCAGAGAGGCGCCAGGGTGATTTGGACAAGTTAGGTGAGTGGACAAATGCATGGCAGGTGCAGTATAATGTGGATAAATGTGAGGTTATCCACTTTGGTAGGAAAAACTGGAAGGCAGATTATTATCTGAAGGGCTCTAAACTGAGAGAGGAGATATGCAACAAGAGCTTAGGGGTTCTCGTACACTGTAGGTCGCTGAAGGTATGCAGGCAGGTCCAACAGGCGGTAAAAGAAGGGAAATGGTAAGTTGGCCTTCACAGTGAGAGGATTCGACTACAGGAGCATGGATTGCTTGCTGCATGGGTGGCCTTGATGAGGCCACACCTGAAATATTGTGTGCAGTGTTGGTCTCCTTATCTGAGGAAGGATGTTCTTGCTATGGAGAGAATGCAGCGAAGGTTTGCCATCCTGATTCCTGGAATGGTGAGACGTATGAGGAGAGATTGAGTCGGTTAGGATTACATTGGCTGGAGTTCATAAGAATGAGGAGGGTTCTCATAGAAACCTATACAATTCTAACAGGATTTGACAAGGTAAATGCAGGAAGCGTGTTCCAGATGGTGGGGGTGTCCACAATCAGGGGTCATAGTCTAAGGATACAGGGTAAACCTTTCAGGACTGAGATGAGGAGAACTTTATTCACTGATAGAGTGGTAAACCTATGGAATTCGCTACCACAGAAATCAGTTCAGTCCGAAATATTGCATGTTTTGAAGAAGGAGTTACATATAGCTCTTGGGTTTAATTGAATCAATGGTTATGGGGCGAAAGCGGGAATAGTTTACTGTGTTGGATGATCACCCATGATCATAATGAATGGCCGAGCAGGCTCGAAGGGCCGAATGGCCTACTCTTGCTCCAATCTTCTATGTCTCACGTCTCTATGTTTGATCAGGAGCTTTTAAAAGTTTCATGATGTTGATATAACCGGTCCTGGATTTTTTAATGGATGTTTTCTCAGTGATTAATGATGAGACGTCTCATGGTCTTAGTGTTGCAAGGGACCAGCACAATGTCCTCGCTCCCCGATGGCAAGGTTCAATTTAACTAGGAGTTCAATGTATTTAATGGTTATCACTGTTATAAAATATTTCTTTCCCATTCAGTGTGTGTCTGATGCTGCTTCAGAGGTCTGGCTACTGAACTGATTTTGCTGCTAACTCTTTCACATCTCCTTCTCTGCTTCATGGTGGAGCCTTTACCATCACTGGATTACATTGTAAAATAGAAAACATTGATATGATGTTTTATTGGTTCACCCTCTATCAGTTGGAATCAAGAGTCTCCCATTAATCTGTAGATTATCAGATGCACTCTGATGGTGGTATTTATTAATTAAACAATCTCACATTCTAGCGGTGTACTTTATAATTCCAGGAGAAGGAATTTCAATGATTGTGAGGTTTTTATGAAGGAATCTTTTTATCCTGTTTATTCTATGCATTGCAGATGAGATGAAGAGTGTAGCTGAACAAGTGGAGACTTGAGTGTTCTGTCGACACATTAAAATTATTCACAGACGTTTCACTATTGAACAAATTGAATCTGCGAAGACAATCATTGAATGCGGGGCTGGTAAACAGAACACATGTGTGGAATGTTAGGAATAAAACGTAAGTGAAAAGCAGCATTAAGTAACAGTTTGCAGGGTGTAATTACTCCAGAGAGATAGGGAGGGCGACTGAGAAAAAGAAGGGGAAAAGAGCAGGGGGAACGAAACCGAGGGAAAGAGATAAGCAGAAGGAAAGAGAAAGAGAAAGAAGCAGCAGCATGAATAATTCACTATCATAAAGTGTTGGAATGTCCAGAACAATTAGTGAGAGAAACTGTGAGTTGAATTTGTGTGTTGTCAGATTGCGTTAATGTTACTGTTGGACTTGATCCTCTGTGTTTATTTGTGTCAGGTCCTCACTTATTTTTATAGGAAGTTCCTATTCCTTACTGATTGACTGCATAAACACAATGGAATCAAATCTTCACAGATACTAATTTATTATTTAAGTACTCAACTTTCAAATCTCTGTGATTGCTGAAATCAGTAAAATACGAGGCTGATATCAGAAATTTCTTTCAATTTATATTTAATTGCCTGTACAAACTAAATCTATTGACGATATTGCATAACCAATGAACTGTTCGCCAACACCAATAACCACAGGGATAATTGGCTGAATGTATTAATTGAGAACAGTTACTGGGATCCATAGACTAGATTTCCTCGAACACTCTGCTGCAGTCTCTCACTGTGAATCTCAGCCTCTTCACTCACTGTATTGAATCCTCTGTCTCCTCATCCACTGCTTCACTTTATCCACTTTCCCAAACCATCTGCTCCTGTCTCCCTTCCAGATGCAACAGGTCTTTTTCCCTGTCTCACCTCCAAATCGTATTCACTGTCTCCGCCGTCAGTTGCCTTGTCCAACCTAAATAGGATCAGAGGAACATCGGAGCAGGAGGAGGCCGTTCAGCCCTTCGAGCCTCCTCTGCCGTTCTAGATCATGGCTGATACGAACACTCAAACTCAGCACTGCAGTTTTCCGCCTTTTCCAATTTGGCAACAGTACTAGTCGGTTCTCTGAAGCCAGAGTAGCAAAGTGACTGCACTTCCCGCTGTCCCCAATCCCTCCCGAACAACAGTCTGGAGCCAAATTCCGATTTAATCCATTGGATTCCATCTCTGTAAAACTCCTTCTCATTTCCCCACCGGCCCTGCATCCTCACTCACTACTTTCAGTCGATTCAGTGCTAAGTTTATTGCCTTTCTGTATCAATTTCCCAATTCATTATTAATAATTGTATTTCACACAGCGAATCTGCAGCTGCTATGAAGCAATAAAAAACATTCAAGCTCTTTCACTCAGTTTGGATAAATTAGGAGAGACTGTTTTCAATAGCAGGGTGGGGGGTGGTGGGGGAGGCGCTGCGGTCAGAAAGCAGAGAACATTGTAAATTGCCCCTAGTGTAGGTAGGTACTAGGAGAATTGAGGGAAGGTGGGGATGGGAGAGGGAAATGGGATTAATGTAGGAGTAATATAAATGGGCGGTTGATGCTCGGCATGGACGCGGTGGGCCGAAGGGCCTGTTTCGGTGCTGTATCTCTCTACGACTCTGTGACTCTATAACACAGAATAAAGGTCAATAATAACGTGAGAGCGATACGTTTAGAGAACCAGGTGACATAATCCACAGCACGTTGTTCTGGTTTGGAATTCACTGTCAACAGATTGGTGGAAGAAGATTTAATATGCACTATCAAAAGAATTGAATTTGGACAGTGATGAACATGCGGAAAAAAACTCAGAATCCTCCAGGAAAGCAGAGGACAGAAACAGTCAAGATGAAAAGTTATACAAGTGACACTTTATTACAGCAACAAAATCTTTTCCAGATTTTTGAGTTAATTATTGCTGAACTTTATAAAAACTGGAGTTGAAAAGTGAAAGAGCTTCCATACAATTTGTGGTCAGTGGTCGATTTCCAACTTTGTAAACCTTTGTAACTTTAAACTGGCAAATGTAAAGAAAATTATTTTGAATAATTCCAAGCTAATGCATAAATGCAGCAACATCAAATAAAATACAAATAATCATTTACAGATACAACTGTAAATATGAATCCGAATTGTTGTGTGAAATGTCACCAGATGGAGAAGTTCTCTTGGCTGCATCATTTAACTGGTTCTAGTTTGAAGGATTGTCAGCCAGTGGAACTGAGATTCCTAATAAAAACTGTCTGTTCCTTAAACTGCAGGAATCCGGCCTCTGCAGCAAAAAGTATTTGCCAGAATTTCAAGTTATTAATAGTTGCAGTATCTCTAAACTGGAGGCGACTACTGAAACACATTTAATACAATTTGTGATAAATGGCCATTTTCTAAAAAGGTCCTCCAGGTTTTATATTGCAGCAGCGTTTCTTATATCCACCTTCAGTTATTACTGAGGGTTTTGCGGGATCGCGAAAGATACACACAAACAGACAGTGTCCTGGGTTGTACCATTTATGCCATTTGATGAAATATCCTTCCCCCATTTCCTGTTTACAGAGAGAGCGAGGGGGGGGGGGGGGAGAGATTAAGACGAGGGAGGGAGAAAGAAAGTGAGGGACATTAAAGATTTAAAACTCACTATCCCACGCAGTCTTTGCTCTATCGTTGGACTCGTTGGGAGGACTTGGTGTTTGAGTGATAGGTTCTGGGATATATGAGGACAACGTCAGGTCCCATTCTATTTTTTTTTCATGTGGTGTCCGAAGGTGCGTTTCTGTATCCCAGTCTCTGTATCTCTGTGCCAGGTGAATTGAAGCTAACTACAGTCTCTCTCCTCTCTCTCTCTCTCTCTCTCTTCCTCTCTCTCTCTCTCTCTCTCTCTCTCTCTCTCTCTCTCTCTCTCTCTCTCTCTCTTCTCTTCTCTCTCTCTCTCTCTCTCTCTCTCTCTTCTCTCTCTCTCTCTCTCTCTCTCTCTCTCTCTCTCTCTCTCTCTCTCTCTCTCTCTCTCTCTCTCTCTCTCTCTCTCTCTCTCCTCTCTCTTCTCTCTCTCTCTCTCTCTCTCTCTCTCTCTCTCTCTCTCTCTCTCTCTCTCTCTCTGTTTCTCCACTCTCCCTCTTTGTTTCTTTTTCTTTCTCTTTCCCAGGATTTTTATCTCTCTCCAGCTCGCTCTTTCTCTGACTTGCTGTTTCTCTGGATTCCACCCCCCTGCCCCCTCTCTTTGCATCTTTCGCTTCTCTGGCTTTCTGTCTCTTTATTTCGCCCTCTAACTCTTTCACTCTCTTCTTGGCTTTGTTTTCGAGTCCTTTCTCTGTTTCTTAGTATTTCTTTCTTTCTCTGCATTTTTGCCCCCTCTTGTTCGCATTATTTTTTCTTTCTTAGGCTCTTTCTCTCTTTCTTTTGCTTTTTCACACTCTCTCTGACTTTCTCTTTTCCTCACTCTCTGTGACTTCCTTTCTGGCTCTTTATCTGTCCCAATGACTTTCTCTTTGACTGTTTCTGTGACTCCCTTTCTCTTTCTCTCTCTCGCTCTCTGGCTGTCTCGTCCACCCTCTCTTTCTCGTCTTCTCTGCAGCTGTTTCTCTGAGTTCTTTTCCCTAACGCTCTCTTTCTCTCTGGCTCTTTCTGTCCCGCTCTTTTTCTCTATTTCTTACTCTGTGGCTTTTCCAGTTTTTCCAGATTTCTTCGCATTGACAGAGAGATCTGGGATTTCATTTGTGTCACTTTTTATATCTTAAACATTTAATATGGGCTTAAAGTCTTTCAGTTGAACAAAGAACAAAGAAAATTACAGCACAGGAACAGGCCCTTCGGCCCTCCAAGCCTGCGCCGATCCAGATCCTCTATCTAAACATGTCGCCTATTTTCTAAGGGTCTGGATCTCTTTGCTTCCTGCCCATTCATGTATCTGCCTTGATATATCTTAAATGACGCTATCATGCCCGCGTCTACCACCTCCGCTGGCTTCGTGTTCCAGGCACCCACCACCCTCTGCGGAAAGAACTTTCCACGTGTATCCACCCTAAACTTTTCCCCTCTCACTTTGAACTCGTGACCCCTAGTAATTGAATCCCCCACTCTGGGAAAAAGCTTCTTGCTATCCACCCTGTCCATACCTCTCATGATTTTGTACACCTCAATCAGGTCCCCCCTCAACATCCGTCTTTCTAATGAAAATAATCCTAATCTACTCAACATCTCTTCATAGCTAGCGCCCTCCATACCAGGCAACATCCTGGTTGACCTCCTCTGCACCCTCTCCAAAGCATCTACATCCTTTTGGTAATGTGGCGACCAGAACTGCACGCAGTATACCAAATGTTGCCGAACCAAAGTCTTATACAACTTTAACATGACCTGCCAACCCTTGTACTCAATACCCCGTCCGATGAAGGAAAGCATGCCGTATGCCTTCTTGACCACTCTATTGACCTGCGTTGCCACATTCAGGGAACAATGGACCTGAACACCCAAATCCCTCTGCACATCAATTTTCCCCAGGACTTTTCCATTTACTGGATAGTTCACTCTTGAATTGGATCTTCCAAAAAGCATCTCCTCGCATTTTCCCTGATTGAACTCCATCTGCCATTTCTCTGCCCAGCTCTCCAATCTATCTATATTCTGTTGTATTCTCTGACAGTCCCCTTCACTATCTGCTACTCCACCAATCTTAGTGTCGTCTGCAAACTTGCTAATCAGACCACCTATACATTCCTCCAAATCATTTATGTATATCACAAACAACAGTGGTCCCAGCACGGATCCCTGTGGAACACCTCTGGTCACCCATCTCCGTTTTGAGAAACTCCCTTCCACTGCTACTCTCTGTCTCCTGTTGCCCAGAGAGTTCTTTATCCATCTAGCTAGTACACCCTGGACCCCATGCGACTTCACTTTCTCCATCAGCCTACCACGGGGAACCTTATCAAACGCCTTACTGAAGTCCATGTATATGACATCTACAGCCCTTCCCTCATCAATCAACTTCGTCACTTCCTCAAAGAATTCTATTAAGTTGGTAAGACATGACCTTCCCTGCACAAAATCATGTTGCCTATCACTGATAAGCCCATTTTGTTCCAAATGGGAATAGATCCTGTCACTCAGTATCTTCCCCAGCTGTTTACCTACCACTGACGTCAGGCTCAGCGGTCTATAATTACCTGGATTCTCCCTGCTACCCTTCTTAAACAAGGGGACAACATTAGCGATTCTCCAGTCCTCCGGGACCTCACCTGTGTTTAACGATGCTTCAAAGATATCTGTTAAGGCCCCAGCTATTTCCTCTCTCGCTTCCCTCAGAAACCTGGGATAGATCCCATCCGGACCTGGGGACTTGTCCACCTTAATGACTTTTAGAATACCCAACACTTCCTCCCTCCTTATGCCGACTTGACCGAGAGTAATCAAGCATCTGTCCCTAACCTCAACATCCGTCATGTCGCTCTCCTCGGTGAATACCAATGCAAAGTACTCATTTAGAATCTCACCCATTTTCTCCGACTCCACGCATAACTTTCCTCCTTTGTCCTTGAGTGGGCCAGTCCTTTCTCCAGTTACCCTCTTGCTCCTTATATATGAATAAAAGGCTTTGGGAATTTCCTCAACCCTGTTTGCTAAAGATATTTCATGTCCCCTTTTAGCCCTCTTAATTCCTCGTTTCAGATTGGTCCTACATTCCCGATATTCTTTCAAAGCTTCGTCTTTCTTCAGCCTCCTAGACCTTATGTATGCTTCTTTTTTCCTCTTCGCTAGTCTCACAATTTCACCTGTTATCCATGGTTCCCTAATCTTGCCATTTCTATCCCTCATTTTCACAGGAACATGTCTCTCCTGCACGCTAATCAACCTCTCTTTAAAAGACTGCCACATATCAAATGTGGATTTACCTTCAAACAGCTGCTCCCAATCTACATTCCCCAGCTCCTACCGAATTTTGCTTTGGTTGGCCTTCCCCCAATTTAGCACTCTTCCTTTCGGACCACTCTCGTCTTTGTCCATCAGTTTTCTAAAACTTACGGAATTGTGATCACTGTTCCCGAAGTAGTCCCCTACTGAAACTTCCAGCAGCTGGCCGGGCTCATTCCCCAACACCAGGTCCAGTATAGCCCCTTCCCGAGTTGGACTATTTACAGACTGCTCTAGAAAACCCTCCTGGATGCTCCTTACAAATTCTGCTCCATCTAGACCTTTAGCACTAAGTGAATCCCAGTCAATGTTGGGAAAATTAAAATCTCCTATCACCACCAGCCTGTTGCTCCTACATCTTTCCATAATCTGTTTACATATTTGTCCCTCTATCTCACGCTCGCTGTTGGGAGGCCTGTAGTCCAGCCCCAACATTGTTACCGCACCCTTCCTATTTCTGAGTTCTGCCCATATTGCCTCACTGCTCGAGTCCTCCATAGTGCCCTCCTTCAGCACAGCTGTGATATCCTCTTTGACCAGTAATGCAACTCCTCCACCCCTTTTACCTCCTCTCTATCCCGCCTGAAGCATCGATATCCTGGGATATTTAGTTGACAATCATGCCCTTCCCTCAACCAAGTCTCAGTAATAGCAATAACGTCATACTCTCAGGTACTAATCCAAGAACTAAGTTAATCTGCCTTACATACTACACTTCTTGCATGAAAACAAATGCACCTCAGTCCACCAGTCCCTTTGCGTTCATCATCTGCTCCCTGCCTACTCTTTCCCTTCGTCACGCTGACTTCATTATCTCGTTCCTTACAATCTTTAATTACTACCTCCTTACTGTCCACTGACCTCCTCATTTGGCTCCCATCCCCCTGCCACATTAGTTTAAACCCTCCCCAACAGTGTTAGCAAAAGCACCCCCAAGGACATTGGTTCCAGTCCGGCCCAGGTGTAGACCGTCCAATTTGTAATAGTCCCACCTCCCCCAGAACCGGTCCCAATGTCCCAAAAATCTGAACCCCTCCCTCCTGCCCCATCTCTCAAGCCACGCATTCATCCTGACTATTCTTTCATTTCTACTCTGACTATCACGTGGCACTGGTAGCAATCCTGAGATTACTACCTCTGAGGTCCTACTTTTTAACTTGGCTCCTAACTCCCTAAATTCAGCTTGTCGGACCTCATCCCGTTTTTTGCCTACATCATTGGTGCCTATGTGCACAATGAAAACTGGCTGTTCACCCTCCCCCTTCAGAATGCTCTGCAGCCGATCTGAGACGTCCCTGACCCATGCACCTGGGAGACAACATATCATTCTGGAGTCTCGTTCTCGACCACAGAACCGCCTATCTACTCCCTTTACAATCGAATCCCCTATGACTATAGCCCTTCCACTCTTTTTCCCGCCCTTCCGAACAGCAGAGCCAGCCACGGTGCCATGAACCTGTCTACTGCTGCCTTCCCCTGGTGAGCCATCTCCCTCAACAGTATCCAATACGGTATACCTGTTTTAGAGGGAGATGACCGCAGGGGACACCTGCGCTGCCTTCCTGCTCTTTCTCTGCCTTTTGGTCACCCATTCCCTTTCTCCCTCAGCAATCCTAATCTGCGGTGTGACCAATTCACTAAACGTGCTATCCACGACCTCCTCAGCATCGCGGATGCTCCAAAGTGAGTCCATCCGCAGTTCCAGAGCCGTCATGCGGTCTAACAAGAGCTGCAGCTGGACACACTTCCTGCACGTGAATGAGTCAGGGACATCAGCCATGTCCCTGAGCAACCACATTGAGCAAGAGGAGCATAACACGGGTCTGAAATCTCCTGCCATTTTTAATGTTAAGCTTAACTTAGATAAATGAAAAAGGAACGAAAAGTTTTTACTAATCACACGGCAAAAAAAAAATATAGAAAAAGCCTTACCTTATCTACACACCACCGAGTCCTTTTTTTTTGGTTAGAGGAGGAGGGCGGGTAGGAGACACTACAGGTGTAGTGTCTCGGGTTCAGAAACGGCTCACATATATAGGCTTTTACTTACCCAGAAGCCCCCTGGTCCGCCGAAAACAAAAGGAAATTAGGTTTCAGTTGAAACTTACCTTCCCAGCCGATCACTCACTCGCATTCTCTGCTCCCGAATAAGCTGCTGCAATGAAAGGTAAGTTATTTTAAACGGCCCAAATACATAGGCTTCGTACTTACCCAGAAGCCCCCTGGTCCGCCGAAAACAAAAGGAAATTATGTTTTAGTTGAAACTGACCTTCCCAGCTGATCACTCGCTCGCACACTCTGCTCCTGAATAAGCTGCTGCAATGAAAGGTAAGTTATTTTAAACGGCCCAAATACATAGGCTTCGTACTTACCCAGAAGCCCCCTGGTCCGCCGAAAACAAAAGGAAATTAGGTTTCAGTTGAAACTGACCTTCCCAGCTGATCACCCACTCGCACTCTCCGCTCCCGAATAAGCTGCTGCAATGAAAGGTAAGTTATTTTAAACGTAAGTTGAATCTAGCTTCACCCAGATAAGTGTTCGCAAATGGGTTGGGAAAAGTGACAAAAGCTGTTTCTATTCAGATATTCCTGCACAGTGGAAGTGTGAGCTATCTTTGCAGATACAGGAATAGGGACGAAAATAGTAGTGGACATCAGGAGGATAGAGGAAGTGTAGTGAAACGGTCAGACACATGGCACGTCAACGTCAATGCTGAGAAATGTAAAATGATGCTTTTTGGAAGGAAGGCTGAAGAGAAGCGATATAAACTAAATGGTGCAATGTTAAAATGGGTGTCGGGACAGGGAGATCTTGGATTTCATTTGTGTCACATTTTATATCTTAAAGATTCAATTTTAGGCTTCAAATCTTTCAGTAGAATCTAGCTTCATCCTGAAAAGTGTTAGCAAACGTGTAGAGAAATGTGTCACAAGCTGTTGCCATTCAGATAATCCTACATTGTGGAAGTGTCAGCTATCGTTGCAGAGACAGGAAATAGGGATGTTTGAATGGATCTGCAGGTTTTGGTTGATGCAATAAGGTGAGAATTTGATTTGTGTCCCTTGCAGATGCACAGAATAAAAGGTATTTACAGAACACCACATGAAGGAGTTTACCAATGTCTGACAAACTTCAAAGATTTCAGACAAATGGAAGAAGTGGAGAAGGGAACAATGTACAAAACCGACAGACGTGTAACAGCAGTTGGAAAATTAATCACTCTAAAGGTGTTTTAATCTGAAGGCCTCAACTCATGATTGATAAAGCAGGAGTTCAAATCCCACACTGGGCTGCTGTAAATTGGAATTCTGTTTTTGTTTTAAAAAAACATATATCTGGAGTGATAAAACTTCTAGGATGGAATTAGTCACTCCTGTCTACGATTGCAAAGCCCGTGTATGTCTCAGTTTCGCTGTATTTCTTAACGATTTAAGATGTTGGGGTAGAATGCCACATACCGATGTTATAAATGACACAAAATTAGGCAGCACTGTATGCAGTGTAACTAAAAGCACAAAACTGCAAAGAGATATTAATGTCTTAAGTGAATGGGCAAAACTGTGATAGATGGATTTCAATGTCAGCAAAAAAAGACCAGAACAGAGTACTTAACAAATGGTGAAAAGCTAGAAACACTGGAGGTCCAAGGAGACGTGAGAGGTCCATATCCATTTGAGTGCAGCGCAGATATACCAGAAAGATAACTGGACTCCAAGGGTTAAATTACGAGGTGATAGTACACAGGGATGCATTGCATGGAATTTAGGAGGATCACAGTGATTTGTTCAACGTTGCTGAGATATTAAGGGGAACTGATGGGTGGATTGGGAGAAACTATTTCAGCAGTTTGGGAAAATAGTAACAGGAGTAGGCTATTCAGCCCATCGTGCCTTCTCTGCCATTCAATACTATCAAGACCTTTTCCCACACCATCTTCAGATCCATTTTTCCATTGGTATTTAGAAATCTGTCAATCTCTGCTTTAGATTTTTTAGATTTTTAGATTTAGATATACAGCACTGAAACAGGCCCTTCGGCCCACCGAGACTGTGCCGACCATTAACCAACCATTTATACTAATTCTACACTAATCCCATATTTCTACCACATCCTCACCTGTCCCTATATTCCCCTACCACCTACCTATACTAGGGGCAATTTATAATGGCCAATTTACCTATCAACCTGCAAGTCTTTTGGCTGTGGGAGGAAACCCACGCAGACACAGGGAGAACTTGCAAACTCCACACAGGCAGGACCCAGAATTGAACCCGGGTCGCTGGAGCTGTGAGGCTGCGGTGCTAACCACTGCGCCACTGTGCCACTAAGCGTACTCAATGACTGAGTTTCCACAGCCCTCTGGGGTACAGAATTCCAAAGATTCACAACCCTCTGAGCAAATAAATGTATCCTCATCTCTGTCCTAAGTGGCTTCCCCCTTATTTTGAAATTGTGTCCCTTGGTTCTAGACTCCTTAACCAGGGGAAACATCTTACCTGCATCTATCCTGTCGATCCCTTTAAATATTTTGTAGGTTTGACGAAGATCACCTCGCGTTCTTCTAAATTCCAATGAATATAAGCCCAACCAGTTCAACCATTTCTTATAAGACAACCCCGTCATCCCATGAATCAGCCTAGTGAACCTTCTCTGACCTGATGCCAGTGCATCCAGGCCTGAGCATTTGTCCACTTTCAAAAGTGCCAAATACCTTAATATTTACCCTATCACTCTATTTAGCCCATCCAATATTTCACACTGTTCATATTTAACTACAATGTTTAACTACATCGTCCCCCTCTTTTATGAAGACAGACACAAAGATTTCATGAAGAACCATGCCCACATCTCCCACCTCCACACATTCCCTTTTTGGTCCTTAATACTCTATCCTTAGTTATCCTCTTGCTCTTCATGCATTTGTAAATTGCTTTTTCCTTGCTATTACTTGGTAATATTATTTTCTGACTATCTCTTAGCTTTCCTAATTTCCTTTTTAATTTCAACCTTGAACTTTCTTCACTCCTCTCGTCTTTCTGTAGTATTGAGCTCCCGCTATCTGACATAAACTTCCTTTTTGTGCCTTATCCCATCCGGTTTGATCCTTGATATCGTTAATCATGTAGTTAGTTACAGCAATTCAGTAAGGATTTAACAAGTATTTATTTACTTAAAATTAATTTATTAATTAGTGCTATAAATGTCAGTTAGAGGGGTGAAGTGCTTCACCTGTGAGATGTGGGAGGTCCGTGACGCTTGCAGCGTTCCGGACGACTACATCTGCAGGAAGTGTACCCACTTGCAGCTCCTCACAGACCGCATGGATCGGTTGGAGCGGCGACTGGGTGCACTTAGGAGCATGCAGGTGGCAGAAAGCGTCACAGACAGCAGTTTTAGAGAAGTGGGCGGCACAGTGGCGCAGTGGTTAGCACCGCTGCCTCAAAGCTCCAGCGACCCGGGTTCAGTTCTGTGTACTGCCTGTGCGGAGTTTGCAAGTTTTCTCTTTGTTTGCGTGGGTTTCCGCCGGGTGCTTTGGTTTCCTCCCACCTCCAAAAGACTTGCAGGTTGATAGGTAAATTGGCCATTGTTAACTGCCCATAGTGTAGGTAGGTGGTAGGAGAATGATGGGGATGTGGTAGAGAATATGGATTATTGTAGGATTAGTATGAATGGGTGGTTGTTGGTCGGCACAGACTCGGTGTTTCAGTGCTGTATCTTTAAATTAAATAAAAAATTAAGTGGTTACACCCAAGGTGCAGGCAGATAGATGGGTGACCGCTAGAAGGGGCAGGTAGTCAGTGCAGGGATCCCCTGTGGCTATCCCCCTCTCTAACAAGTATACTATTGGGTGGGGGGGATGGCCCATCAGGGGAAAACAGCAGCAGCCAGTGCAGTGGCACCACGGCTGGCACTGTAGTTAAGCAATGAGGGACAAAGCGCAGAAGAGCAATAGTTATAGGGGACTCTGTAGTCAGGGGCACAGATAGGCGCTTCTTTGGACGTGAAAGAGACTCCAGGATGCTATGTTGCCTCCCTGGTGCCAGGGTCAAGGATGTCTCTGAACGAACAGGGTTCATTCTGTAGGGGGAGGGTGCACAGCCAGACGTTGTGGTACACATCGGTACCAACGACATAGGCAGGAAGAAAAAGAGGTCCTGCTGGAGGAGTTTAAGGAGTTAGGTAGAAACTTAAAAGACAGGACCTCTAGGGTTGTAATCTCGGGATTACACCCTGTGCCACGTGCCAGTGAGGCGAGAAATAGGAAGGTGGTGCAGCTAAACACGTGGCTGAACAGCAGGTGTAGAAGGGACTGTTTCAGATATCTGGACCATTGGGCTCTCTTCAGGGACAGATGGGACCTGTATGAAGAAGAACGGGTTGCATCTGAACTAGAGGGGCACAGATATCCTGGCTGCGAAGTTTGCTGGCGTCACTAGGGAGGGTTTAAACTAGTGTGGCAGGGTGGTGGTAACCAGAGCAGAAGGACAGCAAGTGAAATAAATGAGGGGAAACTAGTAAATAAGGCCAGTAAGTCTAAGAGGAAGAGCAGAAAGGGAGATGTTGCGGAGAACAGCAGGACTGGTGGTCTGAAATGCATTTGTTTCAATGCGAGAAGTATGACAGGTCAGGCAGATGAATCTCGAGCTTGGATTAGTACTTGGAACTATGATGTCTTTGCTAATACAGAGACTTGGTTGAGGGAAGGACAGGATTGGCAGCTGCATGTTCCAGGATTTGTAAGCTTCAGCCGGGATGGAGGGGGATGCAAAAGGCTTGGGGGAGTTGCATTAAAGGTTAAGGAGAATAGCACAGCTGTACTGCGGGAGGACACCTCCGAGCGGTCATGCAGCGAGGCAATATGGGTGGAGTTCAGGAATAGGAAGGGTGCAGTCACGATGTTGGGGGTTTTCTACAGGCCTCCCAACATCAGCGGCAGGTAGAGGAGCAGATATGTAGACAGATTTTGGAAAGATGTAAAGGTAACAGGGTTGTATTGGTGGGTGATTTCAACTTCCCCTATATTGACTGGGACTCACTTAGTGCTCGGGGGTTGGATGGGGCAGAATTTGTAAGGAACATCCAGGAGGGCTTCTTGAAACAATATGCCGATTGTCCAACTAGGAATGGGGCCATACTGGACCTAGTATTGGGGTATCAAACCGGCCAATGGGTCAAAGATTCAGTCGGGGAGCATTTCGGGAACAGTAACCATAATTCCGTAAGTTTTAAGGTACTGGTGGATAAGGATAAGAGTAGCCCTCGGGTGAAGGTGCTTAATTGGGGGAAGGCTAATTATAACAATACTAGACAGGAACAGAAGTATTTAGATTGGGGGTGGCTGTTTGAGGGTAAATCAACATCTGACATGTGGGAGTCTTTCAAACGTCAGTTGATTCGAATCCAGGACCAGCATGTTCCTGTGAGGAAGAAGGATACATTTGGCAAGTTTCGGGAACGTTGGATAACGCGGCATATTGTGAGCCTCGTCAAAAATAAAAAGGAAGCATTCGTAAGTGCTGAAAGGCTAGGAACAGACGAATCCCTTGAGGAATATAAAGGCAGTAGGAAGGAACTTAAGCAAGGAGTCAGGAGGGCTAAAAGGGGTCATGAGAAGTCATTGGCAAACATGATGAAGGAAAATCCCAAGGCTTTTTACACATATATAAAGCGCAAGTGGGTAACTGGGGAAAGAGTTGGACTTCTCAAGGGCAGAGAAGGGAATCTATGTTTGGAGCCAGACGAAATGGACATTGTACAAAATGAGTACTTTGCATCAGAATTCACCAAAGAGAAGGACGTGGTGGACGATGAGCCTCGGGAAGGGAGTGTAGATAGACTCAATTATCTCATTATCAAAAAGGAGGATGTTTTGGGTGTCTTGCAAAGCATTAAGCTAGATAGGTTTCCAGGGCCTGATGGGATCTACCCCAGAATACTGAGGGAGGCAAGGAAAGAATTTGCTGGGGCCTTGACAGAAATCTTTGCATTCTCATTGGCTGCAGGTGAGGTCCCAGACGACTGTAGAATAGCCAATTTTGTTCCTTTGTTTAAGAAGGGTAGCAAGGATAATCCAGGAAATTATAGGCCGGTGAGCCTTACGTCAGTGTTAGGGAAATTATTAGAGAGGATTCTTCGGGGCAGGATTTACTTCCATTTGGAAAGAAACAAACTTATTAGTGAGAGGCAGCATGGTTTTGTGAAAGGGAGGTGGTGTCTCACTAATTTGATTGAGTTTTTTGAGGAGGTGACAAAGATGATTGATGAAAGAAGGACAGTGGATGTTATCTATATGGACTTCAGTAGAGCCTTTGACAAGGTCCTGCATGGCAGACTGGTACATAACGTGATGTCACATGGGATCAGAGGTGAGCTGGCAAGATGGATACAGAACTGGCTCTGTCATAGAAGACAGAGGGTAGGAGTGCAAGAGTGCTTTTCTGAATGGATGGCTGAGACTAGTGGTGTTCCACAGGGATCAGTGCTGGGACCTTTGCTGTTTGTAGTAGATATAAATGATTTAGAGGAAAATGTAGCTGGTCTGATTAGTAAGTTTGCGGACGACACAAAGGTTGGTGGAGTTGCGGACAGTGATGAGGATTGTCAGAGGATACAGCAGGATATAGATCGGATGGAGACTTGGGCAGAGAAATGGCAGATGGAGTTTAATCCGGACAAATGTGAGATAATGCATTTTGGAAGGTCTAATGCAGATGGGAAGTATACAATAAATGGCAGAACCCTTAGGAGTATTGACAGGCAGTGAGATTTGGGCGTACATGTCCACAGGTCACTGAAAGTGGCAAAGCAGCTGGATAAGGTAGTCAAGAAGGCACACAGCATGCTTGCCTTCATCGGTCGGCCCATAGAGTATAAAAATAGGCAAGTCATGCTGCAGCTGTATAGAAATTTAGTTAGGCCACACTTAGAATATTGCGAACAGTTACAATTCAAAGTTGCAATTCCATTCGCCACACTACCAGAAGGAAGTGGAGGCTTTGGAGCGGGTACAGAAGAGGTTTACCAGGATGTCGCCTGGTCTGGAGAGCATTAGCTATGAGGAGATGTTGGATAAACTCAGATTATTTTCACTGGAAAGACGGAAGTGGAGGGGCAACATGATAGATGCTTAAATAAAAGCAAAATACTGCGGATGCTGGAATTCTGAAACAAAAACAAGAAATGCTGGATTCACTCAGCAGGTCTGGCAGCATCTGTGGAAAGAGAAGCAGAGTTAACGTTTCGGGTCAGTGACCCTTCTTCGGAATACAAAGTTATAAGCGGCATGGACAGAGTGGATAATCAGAAGCTTTTTCCTAGGGTGGAAGAGTCGGTTACTAGGGGACATAGGTTTAGAGTGAGAGGGGTAAAGTTTAGAGGGATGTGCGAGGCAAGTTCTTTACACAGAGGGTGGTGAGTGCTTGGAAGATGCTTCCGAGGGAGGTGGTGGAGGCAGGTACGATAGCGACGTTTAAGAGGCATCTTGACAAATGCTTGAATAGGATGGGAATAGAGGGATATGGTCTTCAGAAGTGCAGAAGGTTTTAGTTTAGGCAGGCATCAAGATCGGCGCAGGCTTGGAGGGCCGAATGGCCTGTTCCTGTGCTGCACTGTTCTTTGATCTTTGTTCTATCCAAGAGGCTCTAGATTTGGGAGTCTCACCCTGTTTGTATTTGTCGGAAAATATTTGTTCTCAACCGTCACTAACTCTCACTGCTCTGACACTCATTTACCTTCAGGTGGCTGCTTCCAGTCCCCTTTGATAAATCCTCCCTTCCCTGGAATTACCATCTCCTCTGATCTCCCTGCAGTACCCTCACATCCTTCCTAATGTGTGGTGACTAGAACTGGATGCGGTATTCTAGCTGTGGCCTAACCAGAGCTTTGTAAATGCTCCGCATAACTTCCGTGCTTTTGTAGTCATAACTATTTATGAAGCCCAAGATCCCGTAAACATTGCTGACGATTCTCTCAATATGACCAGCAACCTTCGAAGATACAAGCGCATGTCTCCCGCGGTCCCTCTGTCGCTGCACACTCCCGAGAACTGTGCCATTAAGGCTATCTCGGCTCTCCCTGTCTCTTCTGCAAGAAAGAGAACTGGGGGGAAGATAGAGAGAGTTGATGAGAGAGAGAGACTGGGGCAAGAGATGTGGACAGAGAATGAGAGAGGGTGAGAGAGAGGGAGAGAGGCGGAACAGAGGGTGAAAGAAAGGGACGAGAGTGGGAGGGGAGGAGAGAGAGCGAGGGGCAGAGAGAAAGAGAGAGAGATGGAGGAGAGAAAACAGGGGGGGAGAGAGGTCTCGAGGGTGTGGGTGTTATGGCCATGAGAGAAAGGTGTCTACTGGTCTGTTACTGTCTTCACCTGGTCTTATAGTAACAGGGTTAAATGTTAAACACACGATGTTTTGAGTACATCCTTGGGGAATCCTTGTTCACCGCTTTCCAATTATAAGGCAATGAAATGAGCACAAACAGGCTTTCTTAGGTTTAAAGAAGAAAGATGAAATTTATTAAATCTTACACTTAAACTGTAATACGGTTAACGCCTACGGATATACGACTCGCCCACTCTAGCATGCACAAGCAATATAAACATGCAACTAGGGACAAAACAGAGCGGACGGAAAGATAAGTAGAGTAGTTATAGGTAATATCATGTTACTATTCCCCGAACTCGCTGTAGTCCTTGTTTGAAGATATGGTCTTGCATTTCATTGGAGCCGAGTGTTCCGTTTAAACCTTGTTCACGTCGGAGATATTTTTGTTCTCTTTGAGTTTACGTGTCTTCAATTGTTTCCTAAGCTGGTGAGAGCGAGATGAGGGCAGCTAGGAGAGAGGTTTTATCAAAAAAGGAGCCAGGAGTTTTCTCAGTTCGAATCCTTTGTTGGAAGTTCAAATCTCAACAGCCAGTTAGTAATATGACTGTGTTCAATATGGAGAAGGACGATGTAAATGTAAAGATCAAGGAATGAGATTGTGATATACTTGAACAAATTAGCAATGAAAGGGGGCGGTATTAGCGGTTTAAGCGGGCTTAAAAGTGGATAAATGCCCAGGCCTAGAGGAGATGTATCCCAGGCTGCAACGTGAGGCAAGGGATGAGATAGCAGGGGCTCTGACACAAATTTCCAGATCCTCTCTGGCCACAGGAGAGGTGTCAGAGGACTGGAGGACATCGAACGTGGTACCATTATTCTATGGTACTAGGGTTAAACCAGGTAATTACAGGCCAGTGGTCTGGACAACAACAGTGATAGGCAAACCATTGGAAAAAATTCTGAGGGGCAGGAATAACCTCACTTGGAGAAGCAATGATTAATCAAGGATAGTCATCATGTCTAACTAACTTGATTGAATTTTTCGATGCGACTAGGTATGCAGATAATGGTAAAGCAGTCGTTGCAGTCCACATGGACTTCAGTAAGGCTTTTGATAAGGTCCCACATGGGAGATTGTTAAGAGCCCATGGGGACCAGGGCAATTTGGCAGATTGGATCCAAAATTGGACTAGTGGCCGGAGGCAGAGTGTGAAGGTCGATGATTGTTTTTGCGATTGGAAGCCTGTGACTACTGGTGTGCCGCAGGGATCGGTGCTGGGACCTTTGCTGATTGTGGTGCACATTAATGATTTAGACGTGAATATAGGAGGCATGATCAGTAAGTTCGCAGATGACACGAAAATTGATGGTGCTGTAAATAGTGAGGAGGAAAGCCTTAGATTCCAGGACGGTATCGATGGGCTGGAAAGATGGGCAGAACAGTGGAAAATGGAAGTTAATCCTGAGAAGTGTGAAGTGATGCATTTTTGAAAGACTAACAAGGCAAGGGAAAATACACTGGCTGGAAGGACCATATGTATTACAGAAGGTCGGAGGAACCTGGTGTACTTGTCCATAGTTTTTTTTATTTTAGTTTTCGAGATACAGCACTGAAACAGGCCCTTCGGGCCACCGAGTCTGTACCGAACATCAACCACCCATTTATACTAATCCTACAGTAATCCCGTATTCCTATCACATCCCCACCTATCCCTATATATTTCCCTACCACCTACCTGTACAAGGAACAATTTATAATGGCCAATTTACCTATCAACCTGCAAGTCTTTTGGCTTGTGGGAGGAAACTGGAGCCCCCAGAGAAAACCCACGCAGTCACAGGGAGAACTTGCAAACTCCACACACGCAGTATCCAGAATTGAACCCGGGTCGCCGGAGCTGTGAGGCTGCGGTGCTAACCACTGCGCCACTCAAGGCAGCAGCACAGTTAGACTAGGTGGTAATGAAGGCACACAGATACTTGCGTTTATTCGCAGAGGCATAGACAATGAGAGCAGGGAAGTTATGATGGAGTTGTATAAAATGCTAGTTCAGCCATAGACTGAGTACTGTGTACAGTTCTGGTCGCCACACTATAGGAAGGATGTGATTGCACTGGAGAGGGTGCAGAGGAGATTCACCAGGATGTTGCCTGGGCTGGAGCATTTCAGCTATGAAGAGAGACTGAAAAGGCTAGGGTTGTTTTCCTTAGAGCAGAGAAGGTTGATGGGGGGGGCTGAGTGCCGTATACAAAATTATGAGGGCCGTAGATAGCAAGAAACGTGTCCCTTAAGAGAGGTGGCAATAACCAGGAGGCATAGACTTAAGGTCAGTGGCAGGAGGTTTAGAGAAGATTTGAGGAAATATTTTTTCAAGCAGAGAGTGTTTGGAATCAGGAACACATTGCCTGAAGGGGTGGTAGAGGCCTGAACCCACACAATATTTAGGAAGTATTTAGATGAGCACTTGAAATTCCATTGCAGACAAGGATGCGTTCGAAGTACTAGAAAAGGGGATTAGAATCGGTAGGTGCTTGATGGCCGGCACAGACACGATGGGCTGAAAGGCCTCTTTCTGCGCTGTATATCTCTATGACTAAAAGTGCTCTGTTCTGACCACTTCTTCTGTCTATTGGGGAAGCAACTACAGGATCTCTTTTTTTCCAACACTGCTAGTACTATGCAAATAGCCTTCCTATCAGGGGCTTGAAATTTTAAGTTTTAATGTTCATGTGACGAAATCATGTGTGCCTCAGTCTTGGCAGGTGGGGGACTGCCTGACAGGGGGGAACAGGGAGCGAGAGAAGGGGACGCGAGAGATGTACAGAGAGAGAGACTCAGAGAGAGAAAGAGGAGAGGAGACAGAGAAGGAGGTGGAAAAGAGAGAAAGAGCGAGTGGAGCAGTCAGACAAATTAAGAGAGAGAGGTGGCAGAGAGAGAGAGTGGCGACTGGGTTGGGAGAGAGAGGTAAGGGGGAGAGAGGTGAGGGGGAGAGATGGGGATAGAGAGAGGGGAGCAGAGAGAGCGAAAAGGGAGGAGGAAGAGAAGGGGAGAGCGAAAGGGGTGAAAAGAGGGAGCAGAAAAATAAATAGAGGGAGAGAGAGAGAGCGCACAGCACAGAGGAAGGGGGCAGCGAGAGAGGAAGGCAGAGAGAGAAAGAGGGGGACAAAGTGACTACAAGAGCCGGTCAGAGGCTAGGAGTTCTGCAGCATGTAACTCATCGCATGTCTCCCCAATGCCTGTCCACCATCTACAAGGAAAAATTCAGGGTTGTGATGGAATACTCTCCCTTTGGCCTGATGGGTGCAGATAGAAAACACTCAAGAAGCTCGCCACCATTCAACACAACGCACTCCTCTTGATCGGCAACTCATCCAAAAACATTCACTCCCTCCAACACCAATGCCCAGTGGCAACAGTGTGTACCATATGCAAGATACACTGCAGCAACGCACTGAGGCTACTAAAACAGCACTTTCTAAACCCGCGACCAGAAGACCATGCAAGTTCGGAGCAGAAATAGGCCATTCGGCCGATCAATCCTGCTCCACCATTCAATTAGCCGGACATCAGTTGTGTGGAAAATGCAAGAGTCCATTATAAAATATGTAATAACAGAGCACTTGTAAAGTAATGACTGGAATGGACAACGTCAACATGGATTTACGAAAGGCAAATCATGCTTGACAAATCTACCTGAATATTTTGAGGATGTAACTAATAGAACAGGTAAGGGAGAAGCAGTGGATGTGATGTATTTGGACATCAGAAGACTTTCGATAGGATCCCACATAAAAGATAAGCGTGTAATATTAAAGCACATGTCATTGGGGGAAAGGTACTGACATGGATAGAGAACTGGATGGCTGACAGGAAACAAAGAGTAGGAATAAACGGGTCTTCTTCTGAGTGGCAGGCAGTGAATAGTGGATTAGCACAGGGATCAGTGCTTGGACCCCAGCTATTCACAGTATATATTAACGATATAGATGAGGGAATTAAATGTAATATTTCCAAGTTTGCAGACGACAAAACACTAGATGGGAGTGGAAGCTATGAGGAGGATGCCGAGAGGCTCCAGTGCAATTTCGACAGGTTGAGTGAGTGAGCAAATACATGGCAGATGCAGTATAATGTGGATAAATGTAAGGCTATCCACTTTGGTGGCAAAAACAGAAAGGCAAATAGATTGGGAAAGGGGGAGGTGCAGCGAGACCTGAGTGACCTTGTGCACCAGTTGCTGAAAATAAGCATGCGGGGGCAGCAGGCAGTTAAGAAGGCAAATGGTATATTAGCTTTCATAGCGACAGGATTCGAGTACATGAGCAAGGACATCCTGCTGCAATTACACAAGTCGACGTGGTGGGCGGCACAGTGGCGCCGTGGTTAGAACCACAGCCTCACAGCTGCAGCGACCCGCGTTTAGTTCTGGGTACTGCCTGTGCGTAGTTTGCAAGTTCTCCCTGTGAAAGCGTGGGTTTCTGCCGTGTGTTCCAGTTTCCTCACACAGCCAAAGACTTGCAGGTTGATAGTAAATTGGCCATTATAAATTGACCTTAGTGTAGGTAGGTGGTAGGAGAATGGTGGGGAAGTGGTTGGGAATATGGGATTAATGTAGGATTAGTATAAATGGGTGGTTGTTGGTCGGCACAGACTCGGTGGGCTGAAGGGCCTCTTAAAAAAATAAACAAAAAAGTCCTTGGTGAGCCCACATCTGGAGTATTGTGTGCAGCTTTGGTCTCCTAATCTGAGGAAGAGTGTTCTTGCTATGGAGGCAGTGCAGGGAAGGCTCACCACACTGATTCCTGGGATGACAGGCCTGAGGTATGAAGAGAGATTGTGTCGATTAGGCTTGTAGTTGCGAGAGTTTAGAAGAATGAGAGGGGATCTCATGGAAACCTACAACATTCTAACTGGACTGGACAGTCTAGATGCAGGAAGGATGTTCCCGATTGCGGGGAGTGCAGGACCAGGGGTCCAGGACAATGGATTAGGAGTAAGCCATTTAGGGCTGAGAGCAGGAGAGATTTTTGCACCAAGAGAGTGGTGAACCTGTGGAATTATCTACCAAGGAAAGCAGTTGAGGACAAATCATTAAGTATGTTCAAGAAAGAGTTAGATATAGTTCTTGGGGCTTATGGGATGAAGGGTTACGGGGAGAGAGCGGAAACAGGTTACGGAGTTTGGATGATCGGCCATCATCGTATTGAATGACGGAGCAGGGCCGAATGGCCTACTCCTGCTCCTATTTTTCTATGTTTCTATGTTTATTCCATCACATTGCTGATGACCGACAGCACACTGATCTGGTCGCAATTAACCTGGTTCAGTTGTTCCTGCTTTTTGTGGAGAGGACATAGCGGGATAGTTTTCCACATTGATGCGTAGCTTCCAGTGTTGTAGCTGTTCTGGAACGGCATTTAGGGACATAGCCAGTTACATATGAACATACGAGCATATGAATTAAGAGCATGATTAGGCCATTCACGCCCCTAGAGCCAGCTACGCTATTCAATAAGATTATGGCTGATAGATTTGTATCCTCAACTCCACATTCCTGCCTACCCTGAATAACCTTTCACCCTCTTGTTAATCAAGAATCAATCTACCTCCGCCTCAAAAATATTTAAAGACTCTGCTTCTGAGGCCTTTGGAAGAAGAGAGTTCCAAAGACTCACGATCCTTTGTGTGATAAAGAAATCCTCATCTGTGTATTTAATGGGCGTCCCCCTTATTTATAAGCATTGATCCTCGTTCTAGATTCTCCCACAAGAGGAAACATCATTTCTACATCCACTCTATCAACACCCTCAGAATATTTTTAGTTTCAATCAATTCGCCTCTTACTTTTCTTAAATGCAGTGTATACAAGCCTATCTGTCCAAACTTTCTTCATTAGATAACCAGCCCATTCTTGTGAACCTTCTGTGAAATGCTTCCAATGCATTTACGTCCTTCCTTTAATAAGAAGACCAATACTGTACACTGCACCAATGGTCTCACCAATGTTCTGTATAGCTGAAGCATAACATCCCTACCGTTGTATGCAATTCACTTCGCAATAAATAATAAAAGTGTTTTAGCTTTCCTTATTAATTGTTGTACCTGCAAAGTAACCTTTTGTGATTCATGCACGAGGACACCCATAGCACTTTGCAATTTCTCATCATTTAGATAAATAATTATTTGTTATTCAACCTGCCTAAATGGATAATTTCACATTTTTTTCTCGTTAACTCCATTTGTCGGACATTTTCCCACTTATTTAACCTATCTATATCCCTTTGTAGCCTCCTTATGTCCACTTCACAACTTATTTTCCTACCTATCTGTTTGTCACCAGCAAATTCAGCAACCATATCATCGGTCCCCTTGATCCACGTCATTTATATAAATTGTAAAAAGGCGAGGCCCTTCACTGATCCCTGTGGTGCACTATTCGTTACAACTTGCCAACCAGAAAAAGACACATTTATGCCGACTCTCCCGTTAGTTAACCAATCTTCTATCCATGTCATTATGTTACGCCCTACTCTATGAACATTTATACTCCACAGAAACCTTTGATGTGGCACCTTATCAAATGCCTTCTGGAAATCTAAGTACAGTGTAACCACAGGTCCCCCTTTATCCACAGCACGTGTTACTTCTTCAAAGAACGCCAATAAATTGGTTAAACATGTTTTCCCTTTCACCAAACTATGTTGACGCTGCCTGATTCTGTTCAATTTTTCTAAGTGCCCTCTATAACGTCTTTAAGAATAACGTATAACATCTTCCCGATGACAGATGTTAAGCTAATAGGCAGGTACTTTCCTGCTTTCTGTCTCCCTCCTTTTTTGAAAAAAGGACTTACGTTGGAATTTTCCAATCTAATGTAATCTTCCCCGAATGTAGGAAATTTTGGGAAATTAAAATCACGCATCGATGTTCTCAGCCACTTCTTTTAAAGACCCTAGGATGAAGTCTATCAGGACCCGAGGACTTGTCAGTCTGCAACTCCAACAATTTGCTCTGCACCTCGCCCCTGGTGATTGTAATGTTCTCACGTTTTACTTATGGCTGCATTTGCTGGCAACGCAACCACTAGTTGGCGCTGTACTGGCACATGCGCAAATGCAGTCTGTGCCACTGAAAGTTCACAGTCTGCGATGTTAAGGCAGCTGCCATGACTAAAGATGGTGCTGCTCAAATAATCAGAGAATGGCAAAGTAAACATATGGCAGCACGCAATGGAAATCCAAAGTACAGCACCTCTGACAGTGCTGCACATTTCTAATTTTTTTCCGTGCCATTCCACTCTGGCCGCTCGCTCCTTACCCCCTGTTTCCTTTCCGCACCGCCCTAAGAATCAAGCGATGTAGGAGCACGTGGCAGAGAGGAGAGAGGTGGCGCCGCCTCGAGCAAGCGTCTGGAGGAATGGGGGAGAGAGCGGGTGGTGGGGGGGGAGAGAGGCGGGGTAGGGAATGGAGCGGAGCGGCCGGAGAGAGCGGCGGGGTAGGAGGGGTTGTGGGGAAGAGCAGCCGACCAGGCGCGTTGCATGAAGATGTACACTTTACGTGATGAAGTTGCCTACGCATGCGGTAAACAATCATGGCTAGTCGGAACGCCACGCACGCGAAGAGAACTGGAGCCCACCTGCACATGAGCGCATTTGGCGCAGACTGATGTTGTCAGCGGCTGGCTGTGTTGTCAGGAATCACTTTGAAGAAAAAAAGATAATTGCGCACAGTTGGGTAACAGGTCAGAAGATTGGACAGAATATACAAAGCTGCAAAGAACGACTGAAAGATTAATAAGTAGGGAAAGATTAGCGTCCAAGAGAAAGCTGACAAGAACTATTTAGACCGAGCGCAAGAGTTCCCTTTTTTAAAGAAACGATTTAACCAAAAGATCGCTGGTCATATGGAAAGTGCGTATAGGGAAGAAATAAGGGAAAATAAAGAGATGGCAGATGAATTGAACAGATACTTTGCATTGGTCTTCTCAATAGAAGATACAATCAGCATCCCAGAAATGACTGCAAATCAGGAAATGGAAAGGAGGGAAGAAAGGAGGGCCGCACAGTGGTGCAGTGTTAAGCACCGCGGCCTCACAGCTCCATGGATACGGGTTCGATTCTGGGTACTGCCTGTGCGGAGTTTGCAAGTTCTCCCTGTGTCTGCGTGGGTTTTCGCCGGGTGCTCTGGTTTCGTCCCACATCCAAAGACTTGCACGTGATAGGTAAATTGGCCGTTGTAAATTGCCCTTAGTGTGGGTAAGTGATAGGGAATATGGGATTACTGTCGGGTTAGTATAACTGGGTGGTTGTTGGTCGGCACAGACTCGGTGGGCCGAAGGGCCTGTTTCAGTGCTGTATCTCTAAATAAATAAAAGCAGCACTCAATGCAAACGCGCAGCTCTAAGACTTCACTGATTTGACACTGTCTGAAAACAATGACCTGTCAGCTTTGCTGGAGCTCAGAAACCAGTTTAAGCTAGCTACCTAATTAAATAGCTACAACTTGGCTGAGAGGGCTAGCACATCCCTGTTTAAAATTGTAAGACACCTCACATGCCTCTTAACATAAAGAGTAATTTCAATTAATTGCCAAATGTATACACAATGAAAAGTAGATTTTAAAAAGGTTCAGCCTTAAAAAATACCCACTTACCAAACTCCCTTCGTTACACTCTGTGCCCTCCTGCAACACTCAGTAGAGGCCAAAGGGCTGCAAAGATTTATAAATTGCTATCAATTGTTATGAAGAATATTAAGGGCTACAAAGGGTTAAAAAGAATTAGAAAGGATTATAAAGGAAGTTAAATAATTTTGAAGGATTCTAATGGATTATAAACGAATTGAAAGATTAGAAAAGCTTCTGAAGATTCTGAAATTCAACCATGCTTTGGAAAGGTTTTAGCTACTATAAAGTGTTATACTGTGCTATAACTATTTAGGAAGGATTATGATTGTCATAAAGGATTACCATGTGCTGTGAAGTATCTGAAGGGCTATAAAGGATTATAAATAAGTTTAAAGGATGGTAAAGGATTATAAAGGCTAACAACGCGTTATAAAGTGTTAGAGCATTTCATAATGCGTTATAAAGTATTACAAAATGTTACAAAGAATTATAAAATGTTCTAATGTGTTGTAAATGATGATGAAGAATTCAGGTTGAAGATTCCCACTATCATTTCTCTTTCAATTGTTTTTATCCTACTTACTATGGAGACGGCTGGTAGGTGGGGCCGCTCCTGACGGGTTACCCTCGCGCTGTCGCTCTGCTCCAATGCTTGAGCACGGTGGGTGGGGCTGGGGACCTCAGACACCGCCCCCTGTCCCTTCTTCCTTCCGCATTGGGAACAGGCGTCGCCCCCACTCTGGTCACGATCAGAACAGCACTCGCCCCCACTCTCCCATTACCATGGGAAAAGGAACCTGCAGCAAAGCCCCATCCCCATGTGGAACATGTCCCACCCCCTGGCCCGTCACTCTTCAGAACAGCTCCGACCCCATTCCCGCATTACTTTGGAGAACATGTCCCGCGGCCATAACCCCATCACCATGGGAAAAGGACACCTTCCCCGCCATGTCACCGTATAATGACTGGTCCCACACTCGCTCTTTTCTGATTGCAAAGCGCCCCACTCCCACTACCCTGTCAGCATGCAAAACAATATCCACCAACTACCCGGTCAGCAAGTGGAACAGGCCCAGGCGAACTACCCCTTCCACTTGTAGAGCAACACCCGCCAACTACCTCCACAGCATGCGGAAGAGGCCCGGTCAAACTACCCTGTTAGCATGAGCAACAATCCCTGCCCAACTATTCCGTCACCTTGTGAACAGACCCTGCCCTTGCTGTGACAGTCCCAGCCTCCGGTTGTTTGAAAAAATGAAATAAAATGAAAATCTTTTAGAAACGGTCAGTGATTACAGTCCCTCTTATCATTGAATGAACTTAACAATTCGCATAAAGGGATATTTCAGCATTTTCTTCAACTGCTCTCTGAACTGAGTCTGGACCATGGCATAGATCACAGTGTTTGTGCAGCAGCTAAGGGGCTGCAGCATGAAGGCCATTTGCCGCACAGAACCAGGAATTTCAGCCCCAGCCCCAGAATGAAAGTTCATATACTGTATTCTGGTGCATATCAAAACTACCATTTGCATTGCCCATAAAAGTATGAAATTGGCTGAGATAACTAACAGTAAAATGATAGATTTCCGTCGGCTCTCCATTTCTAGGTCTCTCGGACTCTTGGCACTGCTGTGAGCCCGGAGTCTCCTGCGCCTTCTGCTGCTCACCAAAATGTGCCTGATAGTGAGAGCATTTAACAGCAGAATCACCACAAATGGAACCCCCGGGGTTAGAATGTTATGGAGGAACTCGATTGCTCCCCAGACCAGAGAGAAGACAACATCCTCTGTTATATAACAAAACCAGGGTTGGTTGTACATCATATACTGACCTGTTAACATAAAATACCAGGTGATGTTCTTTAAACAGCTCAGCACAGTCACTGTTCCCAGAATCACAGCTGCCGTTTTCTCGGTGCAATATTTTATTTTCAACTTCTGGCAGCAAATGGCCACAAATCGATCAAAGGTGAAAGTGACGGTGAACCAGACAGAACAGTCTGTGGCTGCATAAAGCAGGACGGCGTGGATATTGCAAACGTGGATGGACTCCCGGAAATAAAAATGTTCAGTGTAAACAACGGGAATGTGCCTCAGTATCACGTCGAAAATAATGACCAGTAGATCCGCTGCTGCCATGGCCACCAGATAGTGAGTGACACATTTGGAAAGACCGCACTTGCCTCGAGACAGGATGACAATCGTCATCAAGTTAACTGTGAGGAAGGGAAATAAACAGACAAATTATTTATCAGGCTGTGAGTAAAGTTGCCACTTTGATTGAGCACTGACTGAGATTTTCAAATGTGTTACTGCGTCCAGCGATTCATTGATTGATACTGAAGGAAAAAATGAGAATACCTGTGACAACTTGGAAGGAAGGAGAGATTAAAGGACAAAAGGATGATGCTGAAGTTTTTCAAATCAACGCTGATTATAATCCTCCCCATCCGGCCATTCCCTACCTGGTTTGAAGACTGTTCTGTCTCAAAGAACTCGCAGTCCTGACAAACGGTCAACGGCCTAAACGATTAAGTCTATTTCTCCCTCCACAGATGGTACCAGACGTGCTCAGCATCTCTAGCACATTCTGTTTATTTTTAATTTCAGCTTTCCAGCATCCGCTGCACTTTGGTCCTATACAGAACGTTCAGTGCTGGATTGACTGGGAGCTTCCCTCGCCTGTGACAGGTAACACTGAACAATCAATGAAACAAATAATCCCAATTATCACTAAGTTAACTATGAAGAAGATAAACTTAACATCAGTTTGGGTATAACAGCAGCAGTTTGAAGAAGTATGGGCTACATTTGTAGATTTGTTACACATTCAGTGATGGAGTCAATTACTCTACCTTTGAGAGAGTTTGCTGTTAGAGACAGGGGCACAATCTAGTGGAGCCAACGAGGGTCCCCATGGCAGGACAAAAAGGTGAACGAAACCCCACCGCGGTCTTTTGGACCATCCCGGGCAATTAACTGCCCGGTGCCTCGTCCCAGTCTATTTAATCAAGGAGTTCCCGCCTGCCTAAACGAGGTAAACAGTCACAGGACCAATAGCTCAGTACTATTGGCAATGTCACTGGGAGCAGTGGAGCTGCTGCTACTGCAGCAGGCCTGTGATGAGAACCATCACTGGAGACCTGACTCCAGATAAATGTGTCTGCACCACTGCGACAAATCAGGTAGCGGGCGCCACTAACTATACTACACCAGACATGGGAACAGATGAAACAAAAACAAGAAATGCTGGAATCACTCAGCAGGTCTGGCAGCATCTGTGGAAAGAGAAGCAGAGTTAACGTTTCGGGTCAGTGACCCTTCTTCGGAACTGCATCCGCAGTATTTTGCTTTTATTTATGGGAACAGATGAGTTGTTGGAGCTCCAGACCACAGTTTAGTTTGCTGGCGCCAGCCAGTAAGCGTGGGCTACTGACAGTACGAAGACAGGCCATGGGCCAGGACCATTGTTGGGGATACAGACCCAGATTTCTGTGGTGAGGTCGCTCAGAACAATCATGGAGGGGGAGCCACTGCCGGTAATGCTCCAGACCTGCGACTGGGACCATCGCAAAAGCCTCAGACCCCAGGGGAGTGTAGCAGAGTCACTGGGGCCAGTCGGAGAGTTGGGGCCACTGCTGGTACTGGCAAAAAAGGATTACTGCTTAAGTGCAGGCCCCAGATAATGTGATGCGGTCACCAGGGTCAGTCAGGGTACAGGCAATTCTACCATTAGAGCACTAGGCCTAGGAGCAGGACAGTCGCTGGAGGCCAGGACCACTACTGGTGCTGAACTAGCCTTGGGAACAGGACCATCGTGGTGAACTGAACTCCAGGTAAATATGGCAAATTCAGCAGAGCCAGACAGGGAACGACCAAATGCTCGTACTGCACCAGACCTGGAATTTGATACATTGCTGGAGTCAAGGACAATAGAAAAGTGAAACATATTGCTGGGAACAGTAGGGGTGGGTACTGCCAGCACTAAACCAGGATTGAGGCCAGGAGCATTGTTGGAGATGCGGAAGCCAGGTAAGTGAAGAAAGGTGGTCGGGAACTATCACGGTGCAGGGGAGCCACTGCTGGCACTACACTAGGCGCGTGAACAGGACCCTGGCTGGAATCTAGACTGCAGTGAAGTGACGCAGGGTCAGCAACGACAGTCAGGGATAGGAGGCCACTGGCCATATTGGATCATCCCTGGGAGAAAATCCAGAAAAGAAGGTACAGACTTTGGTTGAGTACCACAGCATCTCCAGGGCCATACAGGGTTTGGAGCATAAAAGCAGGAAATGCTGGTCTGGCAGCATCTGTGCAGAGAAAAGAAGAGTTAACGTTTCAGGTCAGCGACACATCTTCAGAATTGCGATTGGGGCCACTGCAGGCACTAAACCAAGCCTGGAATCAGGACAATAGTTGCAGAACCAGACCATTGATAAGTGTGGTGGTGTCACTCGGGCCTGTTCGGCATAGGGGCCATTGCCATTACTGCAGCAGGCCTGGAACCAGGACGATTTCTGGGCATATGAATACCCGAGAAATGTTGCAGGGATGTCAAAAAGCAACCGCCGAGCAGCAGCCACTGACGATACTACATCAGCCCTCAGAACCAGGTCTATCACTGGAGTCCAAAATACCAGGTGCGGCATGTCACCTGGATCAGTCCGGGAGTGGGACCCATTGCTGATTCGACACCAGCCTAGAGGCAGTAACATTGCTGCAGACCTGGACCCCAGCTAAGCATGGCGGGTTCGCTGGGGCCAGTCACTGAACAGGCATTACTGATGGTACTAAACCAGGCCTGGGACCAGGCCATCACTGGAGCTGCAGTTACTATGTATTTGCATTGTGATCACCAGAGCCAATCTGGGATGGGCGGCCGCTGCCAGTACTACACCAGGACTTGGAACATACATTTGTCTGGAGACCCAGTACCAGGTAAGGGGGGCGGGGTTGGTGGGAAAGTCAGGAAGCAGACCCTGCTTCTTGTACTACACCAAGCCAGGAACCAGACCCATCGCTGGATCCCCAGATACAAGTAAGTGTGGTCAGTCACTGAGGGAGCGGGGCCACAGTCAGTACGACACCAGGACTTGGACCAGGTCAATGGCTGGAGACCCAGATGCATCTTAAGTATGGTGGTGTTCCGTTGACATTCAGGGTGCATTGCGTGTCCCACACCTGATCTGGAACCATAACCATCGCTGGACACCCGGATCTCAAATGATTGTGGCAGGGTCAGCGAGCACAGAAAGGGAAGGCTGGACCATGCCATTAATTAAGATATGTCTTTCTTTTTCTTTCATTAAATAAAGCTTAGAGTTTAAAACTTAAACGCATTTCAAAACAAATCAAAAATAAATTGCATATTCTACACCAAGCATCTCATTGATTTTTGTAAGACATTTGACAAGGTCTCACATGGCACACTGATCAGTGAAATGAAAGACTATGGGAATCAGGAGAATGCTGCACGTTGGATCCATAAGTGGCTCAGAGATAGGAAACAAGGGCTAGACTTTGACGGTTGTTTTTGATAATGGAAAGCTGATTGCAGTGGCATTCCAAAGGGCTGAGTGTTGGGACCTCTGCTGTTTGCGGTATATATTATGAATTAGAATTAAATGACTTGGAAATTTGCTGATGGCACAAGAATTGGCAGTCGATAGTGGAAAGGATAGTCATAGACTCCTGAAAGATATCAGTGGTTTGGTTGAAAAGTGGCACATGGAATTAGACCCAGATAAGTGTGTGGTAATGCATTTGGGGAGGGCAAATAAAGAAAGAAAATATACAATAAACGTGAGGATATTGAGAGGATTAGAAGTGGTGAGAGACCTTGCAGGTCGCTGATGGTGGAGATAGTTAGGTAGATATAATGGTGAAGAAGGCACATGGAATGATTTCCTTTATTGGTCAGGTATAGAATACAACAACAGGGATATAATGCTGCAACAGTATAAAACACTGGCTAAGTCACAGCTGGAGTACTGCATAATGTTCTGGTCACCACATTGCAGAAAGGACATAATTGCTCTGGAAGATGTACAGAGGAGATTTACAAGAATGTTGCCAGATCTTGAAAGTTTGAGCTATGAGGAAATACTAGATAGGCGAGGTTTGTTTTCTTTAGAACAGAGAAGGCTGTGGGGTGAATTAATTGACGTGTGCATAATGATGAGGGGCCTAGATAGAGCAGACAGGAAGGAACTGGTTCCGCTAGTGGGGTGGTCAGTTACCAGGGGCACAGATTTAAGGTGATTGGTAGAAGGATTAGTGGGGACATGAGGAAACGCTTTTCACCCAGAGGGTGGTGGGTGTCTGGAGTTCACTGCCAGGAACGGTGATGGAGGCAGAAAGCATCAATTCTTTTAAAAGTTACCTGGACAAGCATCTGAAGTGCTGGAACCTGCAGGGCTATGGACCAGGTGATGGAAGGTGGGCTTAGATTGGGTGGCTAGCTTTTTGGCAGGCACAAGCACGATGGGCAGACTTGCCCCCTTCTGTGCTGTAATTGTTCGATGGCTCTTTGCCAGACACCTCTAGGACCAAGAAAAATTTCTTTGTACAGGCGGTGGAGGCAGGGTATTGAATATTATTCAAGGCGAGGTGGATAGATTACTGTTAGGTGAGGATATCAACGGTTATCGGGGGTCGAGGAGATTGTAGAATTGGAGACACAAGCATATCAGCCCTGATCTTTTGAATAGTGGAGCAGACTCGAGGAGCCGCTAGGTCTACTTCAATTATTAATTCAATTCCTTTGATGGGGCGTCTCTGATGGATATTTCTTGCAGAATGGGTGTAAGAAAAAAGTTATCCTATTTGCACTGGAGTGTTATCAGGAACGTTCTCACAACTTGTCTGGGTTGAAGGGATCCAGATAATATCCTCCTCCTCCTCCACCACATGAGTGGCTTCCGATTTCTGTGTTGCCATGATGGCAATGATATGAAGGGCGCATCAGAAAACCACAAAGTTGTGCACCTGTTCCAGCGTGTCCTGGAGTGCTCGCCATGACCGGTTCACACATTGGAAGCAGTGCTTCATCACACTGATTGTTTGCTCCACGGTGTATCTGTTGGCTCCATTTTTAACGCTAAACATGTGCTAATTTTGCATGGTTGGTTGGGGACAGAAGGTTGGATGTATGGGCAAGGAGCATTCATTAGCTATGGATAGAGTTGGTGCTCTTTGTCTCTGGAAAACCACGTTTTGGTTCTCCTTGGAGGGTCGAAGACGTTGGGAACACCCACTGCTTCGAATGAAGGTATCATGGCTGCTTCCACACTAGTGGACATTCATCGAAATGATATATTGTGCATGGTCACACGGCGGCTGTACAATAATGGAGTGAGAGTTCTTTCAGATCCTTTACCTTTCCCCATCGACATGCGAGGCTCCACAGAGCCACGTACACCATTGGGAATCCCGCTGTCCTGGCAAAGCCCTGGGACCTCACATCGTGCTACTCCCTGCAAAGGGAGAAAACAATGTATTCGCCTCACCCAGTATTAGATGACATCTGTCATCTCCCGGACGCATCGATGAACAGTATACAGTGAAACACTGTATACGTTGCCGGCTCCTGCCTGCATAGCTCGGGGTGCAGAGAAGTTCAATGAAACTGTAACATTAAAGGCCACTGGCTGCGCCATCCTTGCCCTGGTACGCATCTCCTGGTCGTGTTGCAGGAGGTGAAACAGCTCTGTGACTACCTCCTTATTGAATCAAAGAGAATTGATGAATGCTTAAAGGGGGACAACTTGTAGGAATATGGGAAGCAGATAGGGGGATGAGATTAATTGGAGGGGGAGGCCATGTATGGATTCAAACACAAGACTAAGAGTATTAAAACTGAGGTTCTGCTGGATGGGGAACCATTGTAGTTCAGTCAGCACAGGAGCGACTGTCGATTGGGATTTGTTGTGAGCTGGGATACGGGCAGTACATTGTTAGGTGGGATGTGATTTATGAAGGTAGTATCTGGGAGGGTGCGCAGGGAAGCATTGGGAATCTGTATTAAGCAAATGTTTGGATGATGGTTTGTGCAGCAAACAGGTTTATACAGAGGTGGAAACGGGTGATATTAGGTAGGTGGTAGTAGATATAGTGGGTACTGAAGAGCATATAGGATCAGAACTCAGTTACGGGTCATAGAGATCGTCGAGGTTGTGAACAGTCTGGTTTAGCGTCAGTCATTGGTCTAGTGGGGGGATGGAGTCAGTAGATAGGGAATGGAATTTGTGATGGTGACCAAAGCCACTGTGCTAAATGGGATAGATATAGAACAGATAGAGCAATGCAAAACTGGGCATACATGAGGCGCCGTGGGCCAGCAACAGGAGCAGAATTGTACTCAACCACAATCTGTAACCTCATGGCCCGGCGTATACCCCAGTTTGCAATTACCATCAAGCCAGAAGACTGGTTCAATGAAGAGTGCAGGAGAGCATGACAGGAGCAGCACGAGGCGTACCTCAAAATGAGGTATCAACCTCGTGAAGCTGCAACACATGACGTCTTGCGTGCCAAACTGTGTAAGCAGCATGCGATAGACAGACATAAGTAATCCTGTAACGAGCGGATCAGATCTAAGCTCTATAGTCCTGCCACATTAAGCCGTGACTGGTGTTGGACAATTAAACAACTAACTGGAGGAGGTGGCTCCACAAATATCCCGATCCTCAATGATGGGGGAGCCCAGCACATCAGTGTGAAAGATAAGGCTGAAGCATTTGCAACAATCTTCAGCCAGAAATGCCGAGTTAATGATCCATCTTGGCCTCCTCCTGGTCTCCCCAGCGTCACAACTGCCAGAATTCAGCCAATTCACTCCACACGATATCAAGAAATAACTGAAGGTACTGGATACTGCAAAGGCTATTGGCCCTGACAATATTCTGGCAATTGTACTGAACACCTGGGCTCCAGAACTAGCCGCACCCCGAGCCAAGCTGTTCCAGTACAGCTACAAAATTGGCATCTACCCGGCAATGTGGAAAATTGCTCAAATATGTCCTGTACTTAAAAAGCAGGACAAGTCCACCCGGTCAATTACCACACCATCAGTCTACTCTCAACAATCACTAAAGTGATAGATGCTGTCATCAAAGGTGCCATCAAGCAGTACTTGCTCAGCAATAACCTGATCAGTGACGCTCTGTTTGGCTGATACCAGAGCCACTCAGCTCTTTATATCTTTACAGCCTTGGTTCAAACATGGACACAAGAGCTGAACTCAAGAAGTGAGGTGAGAGTGACTGCTCTTGACAACAAGGCAGCATTGGTCCGAGTATGGCATCAAGGAGTCCTGGCAAAACTGAAGTCATTGGCAAACAGAGAAAAAAAAATTCTCCGCTGGTTGGAGTCAAACCCAGCACAAAGGACGATGGTTATGGTTGTTGGAGGTCAATCATCCCAGCTCCAGGACATCACTGCAAGAGTTCTTCAGTTTAGTGTCCTGGGCAAAACTGTCATCAGCTGCTTCATCAATGACCATCCTTCAATCATAAGGTCAGAAGTGGGGATGTCTGTTGATGATTGCACAATGTGCAGCACCACTCACGACTCTTCAGATACTGAAACAGTCCATATAGAAATGCAGCAAGACCCGGACAATATCGATTCTTGGGCTGATAAGTGGCAAGTAACATTCACGCCATACAAGTGCCAGGCAATGCCCATATCCAACAAGAGAGAATCTAACCATTTCCTCTTGACATTCAATGGCATGACAATCGATGAATCCCCCACTATCAACATCCTAGGGGCTACCATTGAGCAGAACCTGAACCGGATTAGCCATATAAATATCGTGGCTACAGGAACAGGTCGGAGGCTGGGAACCTGCGCCGAGTAACTCAACCTCCTGACTTCCAAAACCTGTCCTTCATCTACAAGGCACAAGTCAGAGTGTGATGGAGTGCTCTCCGATTACTGGATCAGTGCAGCTCCGACAACACTCAAGAAGCTCGACACCATCACCAACAAAGCAGCCCTCTTGAATGGCACCCCATCCACTGCCATTCATTCACTCCACCACCGACGCTCAGTGGCAGCAGTGTGTACCATCTACAAGATGCACTGCAGCAATGTACCAAGACTTCTTAGACAGCACCTTCCAAAACTACGACTTCCACCAACTAGAAGGAGAAGGGCAGCACTTGCATGTAAACACCACCACCTGAAAGTTCCCCTCCAAGTCACACACCGTCCTGACTTGGAACTATATCGCCATTCCTTCACTGTCGCTGGATCAAAATCCTGGAATCTACCTTGCTAACAGCACTGTGGATGTACTTACCTCACAAAGACTGCAGCGGTTCAGCAAGATAGCTCACAACTAACTTCGCAAGGGCAATATGGGATGGGCAATAAATACTGACCTAGCCAGCGACGCCCACATCCCATGGATGAATAGATAAAGTTAAAAAATAAATACAAAGCTGAGATGAGAAGAACAGTAATTCCATGAAATGTGGTCTGGACATAAAATGAATCAGTTTTAAAGGTCTCATAGTTGCATATAGAATATTAACAGAGACACCAACAGTAGTAAAGATGAGAGTATATTAGAACAGTATATTCGAAGTACAGTTAGCAATGTTTTTTAGAGTTAAGAGCCATATGCAGAGACTTATAAGGAATAACAACAACAAGGAGGCCAGAGTAAATGGCAGGAGAAGTAATAAAGTTAAACATGGTTTTTAAAATCAATAGCTGGATAGGAAAGCTTACCAGGGACAGCAACAATAGCCAGGATGGGGTAATAAAAGTATTGAATAACCGCAAGTGCGAGCATAATCCGCCAGTCTAGAGATAGCTGATCATAATATGCAGAAAAATAGACAAACTCCCAGGAGAAACTCCTATCCATTGTTGCAGCTTTCCAATCTATTGTTCTCAGATTATGGCCCATTGTTGTAACATTCCAATCTATTGTTCTCAGATTCTGACCCATGGTTGTAGCATTACAATCTATTGTTCTCAGATTCCAATGTATTCCCTCCCTCTCTCTGATGCCGCTGAATGCTGTTAGTGCAGAGGCGATGTTCCCTCTGACGTGATGGGGTAACACATTGAAAGGTTTCCCTTATTAATAGAAGAGGTAAAATTTCCAGTTGCACAATTTGGGTCCATGGAGACTGACATTAATCACAGTCACTGAACAAACAGGTGCAGTTAACTCCTTCCAATCCAGCACAGTTTGTACAACAATAAAGTGGGCGTGGTGCTAGAGGGCTGGGGGTTGCAAATGTTAAGCCCTGTTTAACAAGAAAGTAGCGATAGGATACACCATGTAATTACAGCCCCATTCGGCAAACCTAGAGGAATGTTGGGTAAATTCTTCGCGTCTATAATCTGGGACTAGATAATTGCGGTTTACAAAAAGCATGAGATTATAAATGAGAAGCAACACAGATATGTTCATGGTAAATCATGTCTGTGAATGGCGGTGTAGTCGTTTGCTGTCGCATTGGAGAGAGTTGATGTGGATTGCACTGTTGATGCTTTTTATATGGACTATGGAAAGCCGTGGAATCAAGTAACATTTAGTAAACTCATTGGGAAGTCTGAACCTCGTGGATTAAAGGGGCAATGAGGGTATGGAGATGATATTGGCTGAGGAACATAATGCAGAGAGAAGCGGTGAACATTTGTTGTTCAGACACTAGAGGGGTGAGTATAGATCCGAGGCGTCATTATTAGAAGCACTGCATAGACTGATATCGAACGGGTATAATTTAAAATTCCTACGATAGAGAATCAGGAAGATAAAAGAAAATGTGAATGAAATGTGGTAAGAAAGAGGATGAGGTCCTGAAAGCAGATTTTTAGGGAGCGAGGAAGGATATGAACAGGCAGGACCTCAAAATCAGTAATCTCAGTATTACTCCCAGTCCCACGTGCACGTAAGCATAAGAATAGAAGAATCCAACGATTGAACACGTGGCTGGAGAACTGGTATAGAAGGGACGACATCAGATTTCTGAGACATTGGGTGTGCTCCTGGAGCAGGTGGGACCTGTACCTTGTTCCTGCACAAGGTTGCATCTTAGCAGGACTGGGACGATTATCCTGGCAGGGAGATTTGTTAGTGCGGTTGGGAAGGGTTTAATTTAAATTGTCAGGGGGATGCAAACGTGAGAGGGAGCTCAGGGAAGGGGAACTGGTTACTTGTCTGGGGTTTGGGAAACAGGAGCAAGTATCAGAGAGGAATACCAAGGAGCACAGAATACTGGGGGAGATAGATAGCACGAGAGTAGAGAATAATACATTATTAGGTGGGTTAGAGTAAGGGACACAGTAATAAAGTCTGAATCAGGTTTAATGTGCACGTATGTGAATCCCCAGAGTGTAATTAATAAGCGTGGTTAGGTACAGGTGCAGATTTCCTTTTGGAAATATGATGTTGTAGCTATAACAGAGACCTGGCTCAATGATGGGCAGGACTGGGTGTTAAATATAACTGGATATAAGGTGTTCAGTAAAGGTAGGAAAGGGAGAAAAGAGGCTGGGGTAGTGGTATTGATTAAGGTTAGCATTATAGTGCTGGAGAAAAAGGATGTCCTAGAGGGGTCGAGGGCAGAATCAATTTGGCTGGAGCTCTGGAACAAAACAGGTTCAATTATATTGCTCGGTGATGTCTACAGGCCACCAGTTAGTAGGAAGGTGGTGGAGGAACAAAACTGCAAGGAAATAACAGAGAAGTGCAAAAATTATAGGGTAGTTTTAATGGGGGACTTTAATTAACCAACATAGACTGGGAGAATAGTCGTGTCAAGGGCAATGAGGAGCAAGAGTTCCTTGAGTGTGTTGATGAAAATTTTCTTCAACAGTATGTTGCTAGCCCAACAAGAAAGGAGGCACTGCTAGACCTGGTTCTTGGGAATGAGTGGATCAAGTGGATCAAGTGTCAGTAAGAGAGCATTCAGAAGATAGTGATCATTGTATCATAATGGTTAGGCTGACTATAGAAAAGGACAAAGAGCAATCCAGGGTAAGAATAACTAATTGGGAGAAGGCCAATTGCAATGGCGTAACAATGGAGCTGAGGCAAATAAATTGGAGTCCAAACCTGGCAGGAAAACCGATGCATGAACAATGGGCTACCGTGAATGAAGAAATAGTTCAGACACTGTCAAGGTATGTTCCCTCGAGGGGGGAAATTAGGGCAAACAAACCCAGACCTCCTTGGATGACAAAAGAGGTAGAGATTAAGATAAAGAAGAGAAGGGTGTTTGTGACAAATGCCAGGTAGAAAACAATATTGAGAACCAGGCCGAATATAAAATTTCCACAGGGGAAGTCGAAAAGTAACGAAGAGAAGCAAAGAGATAGCATGAAAAGAGACTGACAGCTAGCATTATAGGAAATGTCCACGCTTTCTGTAGTCAACGGGTGGTGAAAGGAGGAGTGGTGCCATTTACTGACCAGAAAGGGGATTTATACATGGCAGCAGAGGGCACAGCTAAAGTATTAAATGAATTCTTTGCATCTGTCTTTACCAAGGAAGAAGATGCAACCAAGGCAGTGTTGAAAGAGAAAACAGGTCAGACACTAGAGGGGTTTAAAATTGATAAAGAGGAAGTATTAGATAAGCTGTCTGTACTTAAAGTGGCAAATGCACCAAAGCCGGATGAAGAGCATCCGAGGATACTGAGGGAAGTGAGCGTGGAAATCGTAGAGGCACTTGCCATAATTTTTCAGTCTTCCTTAGACTCTGGGGTGCTGCCAGATGATTGAAGAATTGTAAATATTACAGCTTGTTCAGAAAAGGGTGTAAAGATAAGCAGAGAAACTGCAGGCCATCAGTTTAACTTTGGTGGTGGGAAAACTTCTTGAAAAATATTTTGGAACAAAACCAATAGTCACATGGACAAATGCGAGTTAACTAAGGAAATCCAGCAAGGATTTCTTAAAGGGAAATCATGTTTAACTAACTTGCTGGAGTTGTTTTTCCGGAGGGAACAGAGCGAGTTGATGAGGACAATGCTGTTGATGTGGTGTAAATGCACGTTCCAAAGGCATTTGATACAGTGCCACATAAAATGAATTGTGAGAAAACTGTATCTCATAGAATAACAAGGATGGTAGCAATATGGATGCAAGATTGGCTGAGTGACAGCAAGCAAGTGGATAATGGATGTTATTCGGGCTGATTCCTGGTATGAAGGGGTTGACTTATCAAGAAGGGCCAGAAAGGTTAGGCCGTTATTCATTACAGTTTAGAAGGATGAGGGGTGATCTTATTGAAACGAACTAGATTCTGAGGGGGCTTGACAGGGTAGATGCTGAGAAGAAGGTTCCACTAGCGGGGGAATCTCAAACTAGGGGACATAGTTACAGAATAAGGGGACAATCATTTAAAACTGAGATGCGAAGAAATTTCTTCGATCAGAGGGTAGTGAACGCCTGGAATTGTTGTGGAAGCTAGATCATTGAAAATATCTAAAGAGGAGGTAGATAGATTTATTGAAATATCGGGAAGATTATATTTTTTTTAGATTAGAGATGCAGCACTGAAACGGGCCCTTCGGCCCACCGAGTCTGTGCCGACCATCAACCACCCATTTATACTAATCCTACACTAATCCCATATTCCTACCAAACATCCCCACATGTCCCCATATTTCCCTACCACCTGCCTATACTAATGACAATTTTTTTTTTTAATGGCCAATTTACCTACCAACCTGCAAGTCTTTTGGCTTGTGAGAGGAACCCGGAGCACCCGGAGAAAATCCACGCAGACACAGGGAGAACTTGCAAACTCCACACAGGCAGTACCCAGAATCGAACCCGGGTTCCTGGAGCTGTGAAGCTGCAGTGCGAACCACTGCACCACTGTGCCACCCGCTAAGTTGAGGGAAGTTGTGGGCGAAGAGCAGCTGGCACAAAAGAGGAGCTGAGGTCTGGGGTAGGTCAGCCACGAACTTATTGAATGGTGGGGTAAGCTTGAGGGGCTAACTGGGCTATTTCTGCTCCGATGTTTATGTTCTTATGTAAGTATTTTCCTATAGTCTACAGGCAGGTGAGGTCGAAGTTTCAAAATGTTTGCTTTTTGTCCAACTCACTGGTTTCTTAAAGTCCAAAGTGAAAACAAAAAGCCTTCAATAGACGATCACGTGACCAGGCACAGTGTCTCCACTGTCATTCAAAATGAGTTTTTGAGGAGGTCAACCACCGCCCCGCCCCCCCCCCCCCCGCCCAGTTGACTTCTTTGTAACTGCTTGCTGTCCTATTATTGTGTACAAAGCCATCATCCAAAATGTGCAGCTATTTGTAAGTCCACTGAAAATCGTTTTTCTCCTCCTTTGTTAACACACCGAAGTCTAAGTTTTTAAAACAAAAATAACACTTTATTTTTAGCAGAGTTCTGTTCATGAATGGTCACAGATAAAGAGGGCAGCCACATCATCGAGAGCAATAGATCAATCCTGAGAGAGACACCCTAACATTTGGCGTGCAATTAATGGTGTGTAGTTAATGAAGAGACACAATTGTAGAGCACAGCCACAATGAAGGGTGCAGTAGAGAGGCCCTGAAATAGACACCCAAACAGCTGGAATTCAGTAACTAAATGGACACAGTTGAAGAGTATAACCACATCAAATAGTGCAATGGAATAGATCTGAGAGTGGCACTCTAGCCTTTGAAATTTACTTGATGAATTATCATGGTTGAATTAGACAGCCACATCCCAGAGTGCAGCAGATCAGTTCTGAGAGGGACACTCTAACATTTTTACTATAATTACTGAACGAAAGCAGTCAAAGAGGGCAGCCACATCGCAGAGGGCAGTGGAGCAGCTCTGAGAGAGGCACTCTCACATTTGTAGTTTAATTGCTGACAGATCACAGTCAAAGAGGACACCCACACCCACAGTGCAGTAGAAAAGCGCGGAGGGGGACCCTCTAATATTTTTAAATTAATTGCCCAATGAACAGAGTTAAAGAGGGTAGCCACATCCAAAATTGCAGTCGATCAGTCCTGAAAGAGACACTCCAACTTTTGGAATTTAATTATGGAGTGATCACAGTTGCAGAGAGGAGCGACATTTCATAGTATAGTAGAACAGCCATGAAAGAGATACTTTACCATTTGAAATTTCATTACTGAATTGCAAAAGTTAAAGAGACACAGACACATCCCAGAGTGCAGTAGATCTGTTCTGAGGGAGGCATTTTAATATGAGGAGACTAATGACCGAATACAAGCAGGTACAGAGGAGAGCCACATAGACTCATAGAGTTATAGGGTTATGGAGCACAGAAACAAGAATTTCGGCCCATCGTGTCTGTGCTGGCCATGAAGCACCCATTGTGATCCCATTTCCAGCCTTTTACGACACAGTTGAGGGAGGGGCAGTACCGGCAGCTCAATATTTCAGCGTGCAGGATCTTCAGCCATGACAGGGGAAGAAGCAAAAGAGGTTGTGGCATTGCACTGTAGATCAAGGAGTCAATTACTGCAGTAGGGAGGGATGAGACCTTGGAAGGTTCTTCAAATGAGGCCAAAAGGGTAGAACTTAAAAACGAAAAGGGGCAATCATTTGGCTGGGAATGTACTGCAGGCCTCCAAACAGGCAGGGAGAGATCGAGGAGCAAATATATAGGCAACTCCCAGAGATGTGTAAAAATAATCAGGTATTATTTGTTGGGGATTTCAACTTACCTAATATTAACAGGGATAGTCTTCGTGTAAAAAGGTTTAAAGGGGGCAGAATTCTTAAAATGCTTACAGGAGATCTTTTTTCAGCCAGTACGTAGAAAGTCCTACAAGGGAAGGGGCAATACTGGACCTAATCCTTGGGGATAAAGCCAGGCAAGTGGTAGAAGTGTAGTGTTGGTGGGAGGGGGTGTGGGGGTGGGTTGGGGGGGGTGGTGTCGGGGGGCACTTCGGGGATAATGAACTTAACTCGAGAAGATTTAGGGTAGTTATGGAAATGGACAAAGCCGGGCCGGAAATCAAGGGACTGAATTGGGGGAAGGTCGATTTCCAAATGGGAAAACAGTATCTGGCCAGACTGGACTGGGAGCAACTACCTGTAGGAAAGTTTACATCAGACCAGTGGGAGTCATTCAAAGAGGAAGTCGTGAGGGATCTAAGCCAACGTGAACCCGTTAAGGTGAAGGGAAGGACGAACAAGTCCAAGGACCCCTAGATGTCAAGGTAGATAGATAATTGGATCTGGGAAATAAAGGAGGCTTATTGCACATTCGGAGCACTGAAAACAGCGGAGGCATAACAGGAGTATAGAATGTGCAGACGGGTAACAAAAAAAAGCTGTTAGGAGAGCGAAGAGGGGACATGCAAAACAATGGAAAACAAGATAAAGGACATTCCTAAGGCGTTTTATAAGTGTATTAAGGGCAAGAGGATTACCAGGGAAAGAGTGGGACCCATTAGGGACCAATTTGGCAATCTGTGTGTGGAGACAGAGGATATAGGCGAGGTTTTAAATGGTTATTTTACATCTGTGTTCACTATGGAGAAGGACGATGTAGGGAAAGGGGATTGTAAAATATTCGAACAAATTAGCATTGGAAGGAAGCAGGGATTTGCTGGTTTAGCGGGTTTAAAAGTGGATACAGTCCTAGACCCAGATGAGATCTATCCCAGGCTGTTATGTGAGGCAAGGGATGAGATAACAGGGACTCTGACACATATTTTCATATCCTCTCTGGCCACAGGAGAGGTACCAGATAATACAGCGTTGCATTATTCGCTGCTGCCTTAACAGGTCTATATTTGATCTGCCTTCCGGGCTGACTTAGCTTCTCTTCTATATTTGACGATGCATCACCCTCTACTCTACCTCCAGCCTGTATCCCATCCTGCTGTCAAATTAGATTAACAGCTCACCACCCCCACCCACACCCGTACCAAGAGCATGAGCAAATCTCTCAGCAAGGATGTTGGTTCCATTCTGGTTCAGGTGCAACACATCCAACCTGCACAGGTCCCACATTTGCCAGAAACAGACCCAGTAATCCAGGAATCTAAAACTCTCCCTCCTGCACCATCTTTTCAGCCTCGCATTCATATGCCCCTATCCTCCTATTCGTACCCTCACTAGCACGTGGCACGGGGAGTATTCCAGAGATTTCAAGCTTTGAGGTCCTGCTTTTTAATCTGCTACCTAGCTCCCCAAATTCTTGTTGCAGGACCTCATCCTTCTTTCGACCAATGCGAACCACGACCTCGGACTGTTCACCATCCCCCTTCAGAATGTCCTGCAGCCACTCCATATCCATGAGTGTAATAGAACAGCCCTGAAACAGACACACAAATAGTTGGAATTTACTTACTGAATGGCCGTGTATACCGTGGAGAGCCACATCACCAAGTACTGTCGATCAGCTCTGAGAAATAAACTAACATGTGGATTTTACATAATTAAAGGACACAGTTAACGTGCACAGCCACATCCCACACATAATCTACCTCTCAAGAATTGCCTTCACAGCCATCAACAAAGGTACAACAAGAGAAGACATCCCACTTAAATGGATTGTTTGCTGCTGGTCCATCACCTTTCTTAGATAGAAAGATGTTAACCATTATAAAGGATGCAATATCTAGATATTAAGAAAATAATGATATGATTGGGAAAAGTGAGCATGCGGTTATGAACGGGAAATCATGTTTGTCATACCTGTTGGAGTTTCACGAGGATGTTGCTTGTAAGATTGATAAAGGAGAATTAGTTGATGTGGTGTATATTGGATTTTCAGTAACTGTTTGATAAGGTCCCACACAGCAGGTGAGGTAATAAAATTAGAACATATGGGATTGGGATAGTATACTGCAATGGACTGAGAATTGGTTAACAGACAGAAACGGAGAGTAAGAATAAATGGTTCATTCCCAGGATGGCAGGTTGTAACTAGTTCTGTATCACAAGAATCAATTCTGGTGCCACAGCTATTCATAGTCTATAAAAAAATAATTCGGATATGGTGACCAAATGTAATATCTAAGAAATTGATGACACAAAACTAGTTGGAAATGTAAGTTATGAGGATGATAGAAGGAGACCTCAAGGAAACTTGGACAGGCGAAGTGAATGGACAAGAACTGGACAAATTTAATATAATATGAGCGCGTGTATTTGACCACTTTGATAGGAAAAACAGAAAGGCAGAGTATTTCCTAAAAGGTGAGAGGTTGGAAAATGTCGATGTCCAAAGGGAACTGGGTGTTGTTGTTCAGGAGTTAGGAAAAGCTAGCATGCGGGTGTAGCAAGCAATTAATTAGGCAAATGGCACATTGACCTTCATCACAAGGGGTTTTGAGTACAAGAGCAAATATCAAAGATTGCTGGAAATACTCAGCAGGTCTGTGGAGAGCGAAGCAAAGCTAACTTTTCAAGTCCGTGACCTTTCATCAGAAATGGCAAAGGTTAGAAAATAATTCACATTTTATTTTTTAACCATGTGCCTGCTTTCCATGTAGTCAGAGCTGCTCAGTATTCTGCTATTAACACTCTCTCTGGACTAATGCTTTGTCTCTCACCACAAGCACTAACACACTCTTTGCTTTTGTCCCAGGACAGCTTTGTTATTTAATCTCTCCTACCCTCTGTCCTATCAAACACCTTCACCTTTGTTCTTCCACCCACCGCAATCCCGTGCACTTCCTTACAACCTAATTCTTTTCGAACCTTTGCCAGTTCTGATGAAAGGTCACAGACCTGTAAAGTTAACTTTGCTTCTCTCTTCACAGATGCTGCCAGACCTGCTGAGTATTGCCAGCACTTGTTGTTTTTATGTTAGATTTTCAGAAACTGCAGTATTTTGCTTTTATTTTAGTGTTTAATTCACAGCCACCTCTTTTCCAGGAATGCCTACGTTGAAGAACTTCTGCTCTTCTCTCCGGTGGATTTCCGTTTGTCACTTTTACCTTGTTCACCTTCATTGTGTTCTATTTCACTCCTGGTATTTGATAAGTTCTCGACCAAAACACGTTTTCACAACCACATCTCCTTCCTCAGTGATTGTCTCCGGTTCAGAATTATTCCACGTGGATTCCAACTGAAGTTTCATCCTTCATGTTTTGAATCCACCGAAGAGTACAGCTATCTGTGAGAAATACAGCATTCCTCGGACTGCTGTGCTTGCCGCATCCTGAGTTCCACAAGCAGTGCTATGTGCTGCCACATGTGCACACTGGACCTGTCTCTCTCCCTCCTGAAGCACCGCCTCACCTTATCTCAAAGCTGTTCTGTTCCACAGTTTCGTTTCATCCTTCGTGGTATCCGACGCATTAACAAAAACGTATTTCCTTCCTTTCAGGTGGAAGCTGCAACAGCTGATGGGGACTAATGCACCTCCAGATCCTTCTTCCCCTACACTCCCCTCTGAACACACCCTTTTTGATCTGACCTCTTGCCATGTATTCACTGTACCCTCTGACCTTTCTCTCTGTAACGCTGAACCTTCTGCACTCCGGAAAGGTCTCAGTTCTGTCCTCCGACGCCCCTATCTCAATGAATTTCTCGCTTGACATGACTTTGAGTTCTTCTTCCATCGCCTTCGCCTCTGGGCTCACTTCTTTGACCAGGAGTCCTCCCCCACCCCACCCCACCACCGACCAGCAGACACTTTCACATGCCTCCAGCATTTTCCCTCCTCCTGGACACCTCCCTCCGACCTCTTACACACTCTTGATCTTTTTTTGAATAATATCGGCTAGACATTGGCCATCTCAATTTCTCGATGCCCTCCCTCCCTCACTCTCTCTAACCCGTCCTCCTCTGAACTTGCTGCACTCCTTTCGCTCACGTCTCACCCCGACATTGTCATCAAAACTGCAGACAAGGGTGGTGCTGTTGTTTTCTGGCGCACCGATCTCTTCCTTGCAGAGGCTCAGTGCCAACTTTCAGACTGGTATTTATTCCCACTTCCTCCTGGACCATGACCCCACCACTGAACATCGAGCTACTGTCCACAGTACTGTTCATAGGACTGTCACTGGCCTCATCGCCTCTGGAGATCTTTCCTCTACAGCTTCTGACCTCATAGTCCTGCAACCCTGGACAACCCTCTTCTACCTCCTTCCTAATTTCCAACAACAGGACTGTCCCAGCAGAGCCATTGTTTCAGCCTGTTCCTGCCCCACTGAACTTATTTCATCCTATCTTGACTCTATCTTTTCTCCCCAGATCTAGTCGATTCCAACCTACATCCGTGACCCTTCTGATGCACTACATCAGTTTGGCAATTTCCAGTTTCCTGGCCCAAACCGCCTGCTCTTCACTATGGACGTCCATTATTTTCGACACCTCCATCCCCCACCAGGACTGTTTGAGTGCCCTCTGCTTCTTCCTTGAACAGAGGTTCAACCAGTCCCCATCCACCATCACCCTCCTCCGCTTGGCTGAACTTGTTCTCCCATCGAACAACTTCTCCTTCAACACCTCTCATTTCCTTCAAGTAAAATGTGTTGCTATGGTTACCCTCATGGCTCCCAGTTATGCCTGTCTTTTTTATGGAGTATGTCGAACATTCCTTTTTTCCAGTCCTAATCAGGATTCCTCTGCCAACTCTTTTTCTGGTAAATTGATGACTGTATCGTTGCCGTTTCCTGCTTCTGCCCCGAACTGCAAAACTTCATCAACTTTGCTTCCAATTTCCGCCCTTCTTTCACCTTTACATGACCCATCTAGGACACTTCCATTCCCTTCCTCGACCTCTCTGTCTCCATCTCTGGGAATAGACTGCCTACTAATATTCATTATAAGCCCACAGCCACATCGTCTACACGTCTTTACACCCTGCCTCCTGCAAAGATTCCATTCCATTTCCGAGCTTCTCTGGATCTGGAACAGCAGCTCTGGTGATTCAACCTTCCACGATCGTGCTTCTCATATACCTTGTTTTATCCTCAGCAGAGGATTCACATACTGCCTCAGTATAAAGTATGTATTAAGTATTAAGAGTAACTCTTGTCCATCCACATACTGCCTCAGCCAGCTATCCTGGACAGACTTAAAAAATTCTTCCCCATTTGATCCCTTAGCACTAAGGTAGTCCCAGTCAATATTAGGTAAGTTAAAATCACCTACTATTACAACTCTATAATTCATACACCTATCTGTGATTTCCCTGCATATATGCTCCTCCAATTCCCTCTGACTATTCGGGGGCCTATAGTATAATCCCATCAATGTGATCGCCCCTTTCTTATTTCTAAGTTCTACCCATGTGGCCTCGCTGGACATCCCCCCCCCCCCCCACCCCCCATCCCCCACCCGGGATATCCTCGCTAAGTACTGCCGTGATGTCCTCCCTAATCAATAGTGCAACTGACCCTCCTCTCTTAACTCCACCTCACCTCGGAATCATCAGTACCCCAGAACATTGAGCTGCCAGTCCTGCCCATCCCTCAACCACGTTTCCGTAATAGCTATAATATCACAATCCCATGTACTGATCCATGTTCTGAGTTCAACTGTCTTACCTGTATGGCTTCTTGCATTAAAGTAAATGCAGTTTAGACTACCAGACCATCCACGCTCCCTGTATTGCCCCTGCCCGGCCTGCCTACAGGACTTTCTTGCTTTAGCCTCTACATTTGTCTCAACTATCTCATCGGAGAGACTACTACTTTGGGTCCCACACCCCTGCCAGACTAGTCTAAGCCTTCCTGGGTAGTAATAGCAAACCTTCCCGCAAGGATATTGGCCCCTTCCAGTTCAGATGCAACACGTCCCTCTTGTACTGGTCACCCCTGCACCAGCAGAGATCCCAATGATCCAAGTATTTGAAGCTGTCCCGCCTACACCAACACTTCAGCCACGCATTCATTTGTTCTATCCTCCTATTCCTACCCTCACCAGCACGTGGCAGAGGGAGTAATCTTGAGATTACAACCCTAGAGGTCCTGATTTTTAACCTTCTGCCTAACTCCCTATATTCACTTCGCAGGACCTTATCTCTCTTCCTCTTAATGATTTTGGTACCTCTGGATGCTCATCCTTCCCTTTCAGAATGTGCTGCAGCGGCTCCGAGACATCCTTGACCCTCGCATCAGTGAGTCAACATACCATCCTGGAGTCTCGTTTGTGGCCACAGAAACGCCAAGCTGCACCGCTTACGATCGAGTACCCTATCACTATAGTTCTTCCACGGCTTTTCCTCCCCTGCTGTGCAGCAGCGACCTCCGTGGTGCCACGGACGTGGCTGTTGCTGCTTTCCCCTGGGAGGTCATATCCCCCAACAGAATCCAAAGCAGTATATCTGTTTGAGAGGGGGATGGCCACAGGAGACTCCTGCAATACGTGCCTGCGACTACTACGGGGACTTATTATATGGGGACGTATTAATTTCTGCATTAGGGCACCGCCTGTTATTCTGGCCAGAGAAAGAGCTGGGATAGATTACTGTACATGGGGATTTGTTGATTCCCACCTTATAGAAATGCCTGTTATTGGGTTCAGAGTGAGGAGATGGATCTGCACAATGGAGACCAGGATTCTTTCATTCCCGCATTGTGCCCGCTATTGGAAGAGGGAGAGGGAGAGGAGCTGAGATTGTTCAATGGGGATCTTGATTTCCTTCATTCTCGCATTGTGGAACTGCCAATTTCCCGGTCCTGAGACAGGATTTGGGTTTGTTCAATGGCGATGTGACATCTATTCAATCTAACATTGTGGAACTGCCTGTAATGCCGCCAAGATATAGCAGCTGGAATTGTTCAATTGAGATGAGGGACTTGAGCATTCACACATTGTGGAACCAGTTGTCCGAGCCAGAGATAAGATCTGGGTTTGTTCAATGCAAGTTGGTGGAATTGTTCAGTCTCACACTGTGCAACAGCCTGTTATCTGGGTCCGAGAGAGCAGCAGGTATTTTTCATTGCAGATGGATAAATGTTTCTTGTCAAATTATGGAATTGACTACCATCTGTCAGAGGATGCAATTGGCAGTGTTTAATGGAGTTAGGGGATTTGTTCATTCTTACTTTGTGGAACTTCCTGTTACCCGGGTCAGTGAGAGGAGCAAGGATTCAATGGAGCTCGTGGATTTCCTCATTTCCACATTGTTGAACTGCTTGATATTCGTGTCAGAGAGGGGAAATGAAATTGCTCAGTTATGATGAGAAATTTCTTCTTTCTCTTATTGTGGAGCTGTCTGTGATCTGCGCCAAAGAGAGGAGCTGGAATTGTCGAATGCGCATGGGGTTCTGTTAATTCCAGCGTTGTGAAACTATCTGCTATCCGGGTCAGTAAGAGGAGCTGGGAGCCGCGTTCGAGAGAGGAGCTGGGATTGTTCATTGGAGATGGGATATTTGTTCACATTTGCATTGTGAGACTCTGTGCGATCTGGGTCTCACAGATGAGCTGGAATTGCTCAATGAGGCAGATGGGGCATTTGTTCATACCAGCATTGTGGAATTGCCTGTTACCCGGATCATAGCCAGGAGCTTGGATTGTACATCTGATATGGCGACTTGCTCATTTCAATATCTGGGACTACCAGTTAACTCGGTCACAGAGGCGGGTGATGATTGTCGAATGGAAATGGACAACATTTTAGTTCCCGCATTGTGCAAGTGCCAGTTACCTGGGCAGTTAACTGGGCCAGAGAAAGCAGCTTGGATTGTTCAATGGAGAGGGAGGATTTACTCATTCTCCCATTCTACAATGGCCTGCTATCCAGGTCAGAAAGAAGAGCAAAGACTCTTCAATAGAGGTGGGTGATTTGTTGATACCCGCAATGTGGAACTGCTGGCATTCCATGCCAAAGAGAGCAGCTGGGATTGTGCATTTGGGATAGGGTATTTTCAATCCAAAATTGTGGAGTTGCCTGTTCTCCAGGCAACAGGGAGGAGCTGAGTTTTTCGGGGAATTATTATTTCCTGCTTTGTGGAACTGCGTGCAATCGGTGTCAGGGAGCGAATCTGGGATCTTGCAATTCATATGGGTGTATGTTCAGTTACAAATTGAGAAATGGATGTTTTCTGGGTCACAAAGATGAGCTGATAGTGTTCACTGTAGGTAGGGATATGTTCATTCCCACATTGGGGTCTGCCACTTATCCGGTTTAGAGGGAGGAGGTGTCAATTCTCAATGGATATTACGATTTTGATCAATCGGGCATTGCGGAAATGCCTGTATTCCGTGTGTGAGAGGGAAGCTGGGATTGTTCACTGCAGATGGGGACATGTTCATTCACGCATTGGTGTTGTCTGCTATCTGTGTCAGAGGGATCTGCTGTGAATGTTCAGTGGAGATGTTGTTTTTTTCACATTCTAACATTGTGGATTTACCTGTTATCTGATAGAGGGGCTGGGATTCTCCAATAAGGATGGGCATTTGTTCATTCTGCATTTTGGAATTGTATTCTATTAAGCAGAGTGCAAGAAGCTGTGGTTGTTCAGTGGAGATGGGGGATCTGTTAATTCCTGGATTGTGAAATTGCCTGTCATCCAGGGCAGAGAGCGAGAGAAGCTGAGATTGTCCAGCGGAGATGGGGGTTTGTTGGCTCAGCCATTGTGGAAATAACTGTTGTTAAGGCCAGAGGTAGGAGCTGTGATTGTTCGCTGCAGATGGGTAATTGTTTCATTCACACATCGGGGGCTGCCTATAATCTGGTCAGAGGCAGGAGCTGTGAATTTTCAATGGATATGGTGATTTGTTCATTCCTGCATTGTTGAAATGCTTGTTATCCGGGTCGGAGACAGGAGAAGATATTGTCTAATAAGGAAGGGGATTTGTTGAATCCATTTCATTGTAGAACTGCCTGCTATAATGTTCTGAACAAGAAGCTAGGCATGTTCAACAGAGATGGGACAATTGTTCATTCCAGCATCGTCCAACTGCCTGCTATTTAGGCCAGAGCGAGGAGCTGGAAGTATGCAATGGAGATGTGTGATTTGTTCATTTCCGCAATGTGGAACTGCCTGATATCCAGTCCATAGACAGGAGCTGGATTTTTCAAAGGATTTGTGGTATTTGCTCATGCCTGCATCGTGAAACTGCCTGTTATCTGCACCAGACAGAGGAGCACGGCTTGTTCAATGCAGAGTGGAATATGTTTATCCCTGCATTGGAGAAGTGCTTTCCAGGCCAGAGAGAGGTTCTGGGAAAGTTCAGTGGAGATGGGATTTGTTCATTCGCACTTAATAGAGCTGCTTGCTGTCCGGTCACAGAAAGAAGCTGGACTTGCTCAATGGAGGTGGGGATTTGTAGGTTCAACATACTGTTGAATTGTATGTTCTCCAGGCCAGAGTGAGGACCTAGTGTTGTTCAATGGGGGTTGGGATATGCAATGCAGGCCAGTGGGAGCAGCTGAGCTTGTTCAATGGAGATGGGGTATTTATTCTTTCCTTCATTGTGCAACTGCCTATTATCCATGCCTGAGAGAGAGGTAGGTATTCGTTCATTTCTACATTGTGGAACTGCCTGTTGTCCAGTCCAGAAAGAGTAGCTGGGATCGGTCTGTGGAAATGGGGATCTGTTCATTCCACAATGTGGAGCTGCCTGTTTTCTGGGACAGATCGAGGAGCTGGCATTGTTCAATGGAGATGGGTAATTTATTTTCATTCCTACGTTGCAGAACTGCCTGTTATCCAGCCTGGGAGAGGAGCTTGGGGTGTTCAATTGAGAGGCGGGAATCTTTTCAATCCGACTCTGAGGAACGCCTATTATCCAGGCCAGAGAGTTGAGCTGGGACAGTTCAATAAAGATGGGGGTTTTATCCATTCCTACATTGTGGAACTGTTATAATCGGTGTCAGGGAGAGAATCTGGGATCTTGAAATGGAGACGGGGACATGTTCAGATGCGAATGGTGCAACTGCCTGTTTTTCAGGTCAGAGAAATGAGATGGGATTGCTCACTGCAGGTGGGGATATGTTCATTCCCGCTTTGGAAGACTGTGTGTTAATGGGCTAGGGAGAGGAGCTGGGTTTGTTCAATTGTACGAAGTGATTTGTTCATTCTGAGAGGTGGAACTGCCTGTCTTCTGTTTCAGAAAGAGGAGCTGCGACTGGTCACTGTAGATAGAGATTTTCATTCCCGCCTTGTGGAACTGAATGTTATCAAGGCAAGAGAGAGGAGCTGGGATTACTCAGAGAAAACTGCGGAATTGTTCATTCCCGCATTGTTGAACTGCCTGCTGTCCAGGCCAGTGAGAGGAGCAGGGAATTTTAAATGGGGATAGTATCTTTGCATTCCACTTTGTAGAATGGCCTGTTTTCTGGTGACAGAGAGGAGGTGTGATTGTTGATTGATATGAGGGATTTGTTCATTTCTGCATTATGCAACTGCATGTTATCTGGGCTAGAGCGAGGAGCTGGGCTTGTTCAATGGAGATTGGGGGTTTGTTCATTCCCAGATTGTGGAACAGTCTGTTATCCAGGCCAGAGAGAGGACTGTGACTGTGAAATGCAGATGGGGACACGATTTATCCTGCATTGCAGAACTGCCTATTATCTAGGTCAGAGAGAGTAGCTGAGATTGTTAAATGGAGATGAGGGATTTGCTCATTGCCACATTGTTTAATTTTCTGGTATCTGGGGCAGAGAGAGCAGCTGGTATTGTCCAATAAGGACGGGGATTTACCCATTCCAGCATTGTGGAACTGGCCGTTATCAGGGTCAGAAAGATGTGACTGGATTGTTACTGGGAGATGGGTGATTTGTTCTTTTCCGCATTCTGTAACAGCCTGTTAATGCTGTTACGACCAGGTGGGAGTAATGCACTGTTAATTCAGTCCCACAGGTCAGAGTAAATCAAATAAAGTTTTCCAGCGACCCAAGACTAGCCAAATTAAACGCTCTATTTTCCCCGAGAGTAAAGCATACCAAACTAGGTCCCTTTAAACAGCAACAACATTACCTATTTATTAGAAAATAAATAATAGGTCTTAACTACTAACGAGATAAATCTATACATGGAAAACCCTTATCCCCTAACCCTCATGCACGAACACACACATACATTCAAAAAGAAGCGGTTAACTGGTTTCACAAGGGGGATTTGTGTTATAAATGTTTCTTAGGAATAGAAGAAAGAATGAAACAAAAAATGAGGTTCCCCTCTGGCAGGATGTTTCTGGTTTGGTAAGATGTCCCAGAGTCAAATAGTCGGATGCCACTCAAAGTCTCTCTCAGGGTTTGATGAACAGTCTGTGATGGGTAGGTGTTCATGGCAATTTCACTGCGGCAGGCGTGACATAGGTCTTTCATCAGGGTGTAACAATAGGTCTGCTTGGGTTTTGAAACAACAGACTAGCAGTTGAAATATTCTTCAGGTTTCAGGATTTTCTGAGAACACAGGAGACAGCAGGAACCTCAGTGGATGCAGAAATTCTTCAGAGCACAGAGGTAACAGCAATCCGCTACCTTTCATTCACAGAATTCCTTTTCATGAGATGCGAGTCTCCTTTACAGAGAGAGCGGAAACACTCTTCTGAGCCTTTTTTCTCTTGTGACAAGCAGATCAAGGAAAAAATGTAACTGTCTTCTCTTTGTCCAATTCATTGGCTTTTAAAGGGTCTAAAATGAATATAAACACCTTCCTGAACTTGACCATATGTCCAGACACAATGTTACCCCTTGCCAGTCAAGCGTCTCTGAAGAAAGTTCAAACCCCTGAGATTCCTTTGAAACTGTTGCCCTTTCTGCCCTTTTACACGTTTAATTTCCTTTCAAAACACCCATAAAGTTGACCTCTTTGTTTGGAACTTCCTTTCGAAATATTGCAGAAGTGGAAGTTATTTTCGCTGGTGTCTTTCACTGACAAACATACTTCTTTCATTTTGTTTTTGAAGCACATAGAAGTTCAAGATTTTAGTACAAAAAAAACATTTTGTCACACGGCCGTCCTTGGCGAAATGAAATAGTATTCTTGAATGCATTTTATTACAATGTATAACGTAAATTGAAAACATTTTACACATTTTTAGCACTCATGCCACGCACTCGCTATGCTGGTAGTAAACAATTTTTTGGTACCATGATTACACATGTGAATCAATGAATTTAAAGTCGTGATAAAACATCTGTGCTAACATTTTCTTTGTACCCGAAATATGTACACTTTCCAAGTGAGAAGGCTGTAACAATAAACTTCATCTTTTTCTGGCATTTTGGCGTTTCAATTTTGCCACAAAGGTTACTGGTTATAGTCAGTGTCTATCAGCCTTTCTTTGTAGTCATGGCGGACGCATACTGCAAAATGTTTAAGAGCCATAAATATTCCTAACGTTTCCTTTTCCACAGTGGAACACTTTTATGGTGCCTATTCAGTTTTCTTGAAATGTACCTGACTGTTTTTTCTATGCCCGATTCGTCATCCTGAGACAGGGCTGCACCAACCCCCAGGTCGCTAGCATCAATCACTATACTTAAGGGTTCATCAAAATTTGCAGTAGCCTTCGTTAAGATTGCCTCTATGTTTTCACAAACTGCCTGGCATTCAACTGACCATTCTACCATGGTTTACTTTTTCATTCGCAAATCGGTTAGTGGAATAGCTACAGCGTTAAGCTTGGGTAGAACATTTTTGTAGAAACCACACATCCCCAAAAGCCTCATGATTTCACGCTTAATTTTAGGGATAGGGAACTCCACTAAGCCTTGTACTTTTGCCGTTCTTGGCAGCACTTGTCCTTGCCGCACCGTATGTCCGAGGTAGGTTACTCTGACTTTTCCAAATTCACTTTGCGCCAAATTTACCATTAGTTCAGCGGCTTTTAATTCTATAAACAGGGTTTCAAGTTTTAAGTGTTCCTTCCAAGGTTTACTGTATATTAGTACAGCATCAAGATACACGACATAATTGGGAAAACTGGCTATCACTTGATCCATTCGTCTCTGAAAAGTTGTTGGCACATTTTACAGCCCGAATGGCTTCAACCAGCACTGATAAAGACCATCTGGTGTGACAAAAGCTGATATTTCTTTAGCTTGTGGTCTCAAAGGAACCTGCCAGTATCCCTTTAACTAACCTATCTTTGTACAAAACAAGGCACTGCCCGCTCTGTCAAGACAGCGAGAATTGGGCAGGAGTCTGCCTTCGTTACTGCATTGTCTTTTCTGTAGTCTATTCAAAGTCCGGTTTCCCCATCATGTTTATGCACGAAGACTATTGGTGAACTTCAGCTGCTTTGACTCGGTTCAATTATTTTTTTCCAGCATGCATTGGATTTCTGTTTCTCCTTGGGACTGTTTGTCTGGACTTTAGCGGTAATGATGCTGTTATAAAGTAGAAGATTTCCCTATATTCACATCATGTGCTGCTAAGGTTGTACATCCTAGCTTATCCCTACAGAATCTTTGAAATAAAAGCAAACTATTGCAGATGCTGGGAAGCTGAAATAAAAACAAGAACTGTTGGAAATACACAGAAAGTCTGGCAGCATCTGTGGAGAGTGAAACAGAGTAAACGTTTCAGGTCACTGACCTTTCATTAGAACTAGCAAATATTAGAAATGCAATAAGTTTTAAGCAAATACAGCGGGGGTGGGTCAACAGATAACAAAAGGTAAGGTGTTGGTTGGACAGAGGGTCACAGAAAATAACAGACAGAAGGTTATGGAGTAAAGGCAAACGGATGCTGAAAGACAAAGCATTCGTGCAGCGAGGGTGTTAATTGACAGACAAATGAACAGCTCTAACCCAAAGCAAAAACATGAAAGAAACCGTGGGTAAGCACATGGTAAAAATTAATGATGAAACAAACTAAAATAAAATAAACAAATTAAAATAATGAATAAGAAAAAATAAAAAAAATAACTAAAATAAAAAGGGGGCCCATTATGCTTTGAAATTATTGAACTCAATGTTCACTCCAGCAGGCTGTCGCGTGCCTAATCGGTAAATGAGGTGCCGTTCCTCGAGCTTACATTGATGTTCACTGGAACACTGCAGCAAACCCAGGACAGATAAGTGGGCATGAAAGCGGGGTTTGGAGGGGGGGGTTGTTGTGGGGGTGTGGGGGGGGGCGGCTTGTAATGGCAGGTAACCGGAAGCTTGGGGTCATGCTTTTGGACTGAGCAGATGTGTTCCACAAAGCGGTCACCCAATCTCATTTTGGTCTCACCACTGTAGAGGAGACCACATTGTGAGAAGAGAATACAATATATTAATTGAAAGAAGTACAAGTAAATCGCTGCTTCACCTGAAAGGAGTGTTTGGGGCCTGGGATAGTGAGGAGAGAGGAGGTAAAAGGGCAGGTGTTACTCTTCCTGCGATTGCATGGGAAGATGCCGTGGGAAGGGGACGAGGTGGTGGGAGTAATGAAGGAGTGGACCAGGGTCTCGCAGAGGGAATGATCCCTTAGAAATATTGACAGGGGAGGGGGGATGTTGTGATTGGTCGTGGAATCATGCCATGATGTCGTGGCATGAAGGAAATGGTGCAGGGTGACCCTTCATATGTGGAGGCTGGTGGGGTGGTAAGTGAGGACAAGGGAAACACTGTCGTGGTTCTGAGAGGGAGAAGAAGGGGTGAAGGTAGAGGTGTGGGAAATGTGCTGGACATGGTTGACGGCCTTGTCAATCAAAGGCAGGGGGAGGCGGGGTGGTGGGGTGGAATCCTCTGCTGAGGAAAAAACAAGGTATATGAGAAGCACGATCGTGGAAGGTTGAATCACCAGAGCTGCTGTTCCAGATCCAGAGAAGCTCGGAAATGGAATTAAATCTTTGCAGGAGGCAGGGTGTAAAGACGTGTAGACGATGTGGCTATGGTTCGGTGGGCTTATAATGAATATTAGTAGGCAGTCTATTCCCAGAGATGGAGACAGAGAGGTCGAGGAAGGGAATGGAGGTGTCGTAGATGGATCATGTAAAGGTGAAAGAAGGGCGGAAATTGGAAGCAAAGTTGATGAAGTTTTGCAGTTCGGGGCGGAAGCAGGAAACGGCAACGATACAGTCATCAATTTACCAGAAAAAGAGTTGGCGGAGGAATCCTGATTCGGACTGGAAAAAAGGAATGTTCGACACTCTCCACAAAAAGACAGGCATAACTGGGAGCCATGCGGTTAACCATAGCAACACCTTTTACTTGAAGAAAATGAGAGGAGTTGAAGGAGAAGTTGATCGATGGGAGAACAAGTTCAGCCAAGCGGAGGAGGGTGGTGGCTGATGGAGACTGGTTGGACCACTGTTCAAGGAAGAAGCAGAGGGCCCTCAAACCGTCCTGGTGGGGGATGGAGGTGTAGAAAATAATGGACGTCCATAGTGAAGAGCAGGCGGTTTGGGCCAGGAAAATGGAAATTGCCAAACTGATGTAGTGCATCAGAAGGGTCACGGATGCAGGTTGGAATCGGCTGGATCTGGGGAGAAAAGATAGAGTCAAGATAGGATGAAATAAGTTCAGTGGGGCAGGAACAGGCTGAAACAATGGCTCTGCTGGGACAGTCCTGTTGTTGGAAATTAGGAAGGAGGTAGAAGAGGGTTGTCCAGGGTTGCAGGACTATGAGGTCAGAAGCTGTAGAGGAAAGATCTCCAGAGGCTATGAGGCCAGTGACAGTCCTATGGACAGTACTGTGGACAGTAGCTCGATGTTCAGTGGTGGGGTCATGGTCCAGGAGGGAGTGGGAAGAAATACCAGTCTGAAAGTTGGCACTGAGCCTCTGCAAGGAAGAGGTCGGTGCGCCAAACAACAACAGCACCACCCTTGTCTGCAGTTTTGATGACAATGTCGGGGTGAGACGTGAGAGAACGGAGAGCAGCAAGTTCAGAGGAGGACGGGTTAGAGTGAGTGAGGGAGGGAGGGCATCGAGAAATTGAGATGGTCAATGTCTAGCCGATATTATTCAAAAAAAGATCAAGAGCGGGTAAGAGGTCGGAGGGAGGTGTCCAGGAGGAGGGAAAATGCTGGAGGCATGTGAAAGGATCTGCTGGTCGGTGGTGGGGTGGGGTGGGGGAAGACTCCTGGTCAAAGAAGTGAGCCCAGAGGCGAAGGCGATGGAAGAAGAACTCAAAGACATGTCAAGCGAGAAATTCATTGAGATAGGGGCGTCGGAGGACAGAGCTGAGACCTTTCCGGACTGCAGAAGGTTCAGCGTTACGGAGAGGAAGGTCAGAGGGTACAGTGAATACATGGCAAGGGGTCAGATCAAAAAGGGTGTGGTCAGAGGGGAGTGTAGGGGAAGAAGGATCTGGAGGTGCATTAGTCCCCATCAGCTGTTGGAGCTTCCACCTGAAAGGAAGAAAACAAGTTTTTGTTAATGCGTCGGATACGATGAAGGATGAAATGAAACTGCGGAATAGAACAGCTTTGAGAAAAGGTGAGGTGGTGCTTCAGGAGAGAGAGAGGTCCAGTGTGCACATGTGGCAGCACATAGCACTGCTTGTGGAACTCAGGATGCGGCAAGCACAGCAGTCCGAGGAATGCTGTATTTCTCACAGATAGCTGTACTCTTCGGTGGATTCAAAACATGAAGGATGAAACTTCATTTGGAATACACGTGGAATACTTCTGAACCGGAGACAATCACTGAGGAAGGAGATGTGGTTGTGAAAACGTGTTTTGGTCGAGAACTTATCAAATACCAGGAGTGAAATAGAACACAATGAAGGTGAACAAGGTAAAAGTGACAAACGGAAATCCACCGGAGAGAAGAGCAGAAGTTCTTCAACGTAGGCATTCCTGGAAAAGAGGTGGCTGTGAATTAAACACTAAAATAAAAGCAAAATACTGCAGTTTCTGAAAATCTAACATAAAAACAACAAGTGCTGGCAATACTCAGCAGGTCTGGCAGCATCTGTGAAGAGAGAAGCAAAGTTAACTTTACAGGTCTGTGACCTTTCATCAGAACTGGCAAAGGTTCGAAAAGAATTAGGTTGCAAGCAAGTGCACGGGATTGCGATGGGTGGAAGAACAAAGGTGAAGGTGTTTGATAGGACAGAGGGCAGGAGAGATGAAATAACAAAGCAGTCCTGGGACAAAGGCAAAGAGTGTCTTAGTACTTGTGGTGAAAGACAAAGCATTAGTCCAGAGAGAGTGTTAATAGCAGAATACTGAGATGCTCTGACTACATGAAAAGCAGGCACATGGTTAAAAAATAAAATGTGAATTATTTTCTAACCTTTGCCATTTCTGATGAAAGGTCACAGACCTGAAATGTTAGCTTTGCTTCGCTCTCCACAGACCTGCTGAGTCTGACAAACAATCTTTGATATTTGCTCTTGTACTCAAAACCCTTTTGTGATGAAGGTCAATGTGCCATTTGCCTAATTAATTGCTTGCTACACCCGCATGCTAGCTTTTCCTAACTCCTGAACAACAACACCCAGTTCCCTTTGGACATCAACATTTTCCAACCTCTCACCTTTTAGGAAATACTCTACCTTTCTGTTTTTTTTATCAAAGAGGACAAATACACGCGCTCATATTATATTAAATTTGTCCAGTTCTTGTCCATTCACTTCGCCTGTCCAAGTTTCCTTGAGGTCTCCTTCTATCATCCTCATAACTTACATTTCCAACTAGTTTTGTGTCATCAATTTCTTAGATATTACATTTGGTCACCATATCCGAATTATTTTTTATAGACTATGAATAGCTGTGGCACCAGAATTGATTCTTGTGACACAGAACTAGTTACAACCTGCCATCCTGGGAATGAACCATTTATTCTTACTCTCCGTTTCTGTCTGTTAACCAATTCTCAGTCCATTGCAGTATATTATCCCAATCCCATATGTTCTAATTTTATTACATCACCTGCTGTGTGGGACCTTATCAAACAGTTACTGAAAATCCAATAAACACCACATCAACTAATTCTCCTTTATCAATCTTACAAGCAACATCCTCGTGAAACTCCAACAGGTATGACAAACATGATTTCCCGTTCATAACCGCATGCTGACTTTTCCCAATCATATCATTATTTTCTTAATATCTAGATATCGCATCCTTTATAATGGTTAGCATCTTTCTATCTAAGAAAGGTGATGGACAAGCAGCAAACAATCCATTTAAGTGGGATGTCTTCCCTTGTTGTACCTTAGTTGATGGCTGTGAAGGCAATTCTTGAGAGGTAGATTATGTGTGGGATGTGGCTGTGCATGTTAACTGTGTCCTTGAATTATGTAAAATCCACATGTTCGTTTATTTCTCAGAGCTGATCGACAGAACTTGGTGATGTGGCTCTCAACGGTATACACGGCCATTCAGTAAGTAAATTCCAACTATTTGTGTGTCTGTTTCAGGGCTGTTCTTCTCCACTCATGGATATGGAGTGGCTGCAGGACATTCTGAAGGGGGATGGTGAACAGTCCGAGGTCGTGGTTCGCATTGGTACCAACGACATCGGTCGAAAGAAGGATGAGGTCCTGCAACAAGAATTTGGGGAGCTAGGTAGCAGATTAAAAAGCAGGACCTCAAAGCTTGTAATCTCTGGAATACTCCCCGTGCCACGTGCTAGTGAGGGTGCGAATAGGAGGATAGGGGCATATGAATGCGAGGCTGAAAAGATGGTGCAGGAGAGAGAGTTTTAGATTCATGGATTACTGGGTCTGTTTCTGCCAAATGTGGGACCTGTGCAGGTTGGATGTGTTGTACCTGAACCAGAATGGAACCAACATTCTTGCTGAGGGATTTGCTCATGCTGTTGGTACGGGTGTGGGTGGGGGTGGTGAGCGGTTAATCTAATTTGACAGGAGGATGGGATATAGGCTGGAGGTAGAGTAGAGGGTGATGCATAGTCAAATATAGAAGAGAAGCTATGTCAGCCCGGAAGGCAGATCAAATATAGATCTGTTAAGGCAGCAGCGAATAATGCAACGCTGTATTATCTGGTACCTCTCCTGTGGCCAGAGAGGATATGAAAATATGTGTCAGAGTCCCTGTTATCTCATCCCTTGCCTCACATAACAGCTTGGGATAGATCTCATCTGGGTCTAGGACTGTATCCACTTTTAAGCCCGCTAAACCAGCTAATCCCTGCTTCCTTCCAATGCTAATTTGTTCGAATATTTTACAATCCCCTTTCCCCACATCGTCCTTCTCCATAGAGAACACAGATGAAAAGTAACCATTTTAAACCTCACCTATATCCTCTGTCTCCACACACAGATTGCCAAATTGGTCCCTAATGGGTCCCACTCTTTCCCTGGTAATCCTCTTGCCCATAATACACTTATAAAACGCCTTAGGATTGTCCTTTATCTTGTTTTCCATTGTTTTGCATGTCCCCTCTTCGCTCTCCTAACAGCTTTTTTTTTGTTACCCGTCTGCACATTCTATACTCCTCTAATGCCTCCGCTGTTTTCAGTGCTCCGAATGTGCCATAAGCCTCCTTTATTTCCCAGATCCAATTATCTATCTACCTTGACATCTAGGGGTCCTTGGACTTGTTCGTCCTTCCCTTCGCCTTAACGGGTTCACGTTGGCTTAGATCCCTCACTAATTCCTCTTTGAATGACTCCCACTGGTCTGATGTAAACTTTCCTACAGGTAGTTGCTCCCAGTCCAGTCTGGCCAGATATTGTTTTACCATTTGGAAATCGACCTTCCCCCAATTCAGTCCCTTGATTTCCGGCCCGGCTTTGTCCATTTCCATAACTACCTTAAATCTTACAGAGTTAAGTTCATTATCCCCGAAGTGCCCCCCGACACAACCCCCCCCCCCCAACCCACCCCCACACCCCCTCCCACCAACACTACACTTCTACCACTTGCCCGGCTTTATCCCCTAGGATTCGGTCCAGTATTGCCCCTTCCCTTGTAGGACTTTCTACGTACTGGCTGAAAAAAGATCTCCTGTAAGCATTTTAAGAATTCTGCCCCCTTTAAACCTTTTTACACGAAGACTATCCCTGTTAATATTAGGTAAGTTGAAATCCCCAATAAATAATACCTGATTATTTTTACACATCTCTGGGATTTGCCTATATATTTGCTCCTCTATCTCTCCCTGCCTGTTTGGAGGCCTGTAGTACATTCCCAGCCAAATGATTGCCCCTTTTCGTTTTTAAGGTCTACCCTTTTGGCCTCATTTGAAGAACCTTCCAAGGTCTCATCCCTCCCTACTGCAGTAATTGACTCCTTGATCTACAGTGCAATGCCACAACCTCTTTTCTTTCTTCCCCTGTCATGGCTGAAGATCCTGCACGCTGAAATATTGAGTTGCCGGTACTGCCCCTCCCTCAACTGTGTCGTAAAAGGCTGGAAAATGGAATCACAATGGGTGCTTCATGGCCAGCACAGACACGATGGGCCGAAATTCCTGTTACTGTGCTCTCTAACCCTATAGCTCTATGAGTCTATGTGGCTCTCCTCTGTACCTGCTTGTATTCGGTAATTAGATTAGATTAGATTAGAGATACAGCACTGAAACAGGCCCTTCGGCCCACCGAGTCTGTGCCGAACATCAGCCACCCATTTATACTAATCCTACCCTAATCCCATATTCCTACCAAACATCCCCACCTGTCCCTATATTTCCCTACCACCTACCTATACTAGTGACAATTTATAATGGCCAATTTACCTATCAACCTGCAAGTCTTTTGGCAGGAAACCGGAGCACCCGGAGAAAACCCACGCAGACACAGGGAGAACTTGCAAACTCCACACAGGCAGTATCCGGAATCGAACCCGGGTCCCTGGAGCTGTGAGGCTGCGGTGCTAACCACTGCGCCACTGTCTCCTAATATTAGAATGCCTCCCTCAGAACAGATCTACTGCACTCTGGGATGTGCCTGTCCTCTTTAACATTTGCAATTCAGTAATGAAATTTCAAATGGTAAAGTGTCTCTTTCGTGGCTGTTCTACTGTACTATGAAATGTCGCTCCTCTCTGCAACTGTGATCACTCCATAATTAAATTCCAAAAGTGGGAGTGTCTCTTTCCGGACTGATCGACTGCAATTTTGGATGTGGCTACCCTCTTTAACTCTGTTCATTGGGCAATTATTTAAAAAATATTAGAGGGTCCCCCTCCGTGCATTTCGACTGCACTGTGGGTGTGGGCGTCCTCTTTGACTGTGATCTGTCAGCAATTAAACTACAAATGTGAGAGTGCCTCTCTCAGAGCTGCTCCACTGCCCTCTGCGATGTGGCTGCCCTCTGCCTGCTTTCGTTCAGTAATTATAGTAAAAATGTTAGAGTGTCCCTCTCTGAACTGATCTACTGCACTCTGGGATGTGGCTGTCTAATTCAACCATGATAATTCATCAAGTAAATTTCAAAGGCAAGAGTGCCACTCTCAGATCTATTCCATTGCACTATGTGATGTGGTTATACTCTTCATCTGTGTCCATTTAGTTACTGAATTCCAGCTGTTAGGGTGTCTATTTCAGGGCCTCTCTACTACACCCTTCATTGTGGCTGTGCTCCACAATTGTGTCTATTCATTAACTACACACCATTAATTGCACGCCAAATGTTATGGTGTCTCTCTCAGGACTGATCTATTGCTCTCTGTGATGTGGCTGCCCTCTTTATCTGTGACCATTCATGAACAGAACTCTGCTAAAAATAAAGTGTTATTTTTGTTCTAAAATCCTCGACTTCGGTGTGTTAAAAAAGGAGGAGAAAAACGATTTTCAGTGGACTTACAAATAGCTGCACATTTTGGATGATGGCTTTGTACACAATTATAGGACAGCAAGCAGTTACAAAGAAGTCAACCGGGCCGGGGGGTGGGGGTGGGGGGAGCGGGGCGGGGATTGACCTCCTCAAAGTCTCATTTTGAATGACAGTGGAGACACTGTGCCTGGTCACGCGATCGTCTATTGACGGCTTTTTGTTTTCACTTTGGACTTTTAGAAACCAGTGAGTTGGACAAAAAGCAGACATTTTGAAACTTCGACCTCACCTGCCTGTAGACTATAGGAAAATACTTATATAAGAAAATAAACATAGGAGCAGAAATAGCCCATTCTGCCCCGCAAGCTTACCCCACCATTCAATAAGTTCGTGGCTGACCTACCCTAGACCTCAACTCCTCTTTTGTGCCAGCTCCTCTTCGCCCTCAACTTCCCAATATTTCAATAAATCTATCTACATCCTCTTTACATATTTTTAATGATCTAGCTTCCACAACAATTCCAGGCGTTCACTACCCTCTGATCGAAGAAATTTCTTCGCATCTCAGTTTTAAATGATTGTCCCCTTATTCTGTAACTATGTCCCCTAGTTTGAGACTCCCCCGCTAGTGGAACCATCTTCTGAACATCTACCCTGTCAAGCCCCCTCAGAATCTAGTACGTTTCAATAAGATCACCCCTCATCCTTCTAAACAGTCATGAATAACGGCCGAACATTTCTGGCCCTTCTTGATAAGTCAACCCCTTCATACCAGGAATCAGCCCGATTAACATCCATTATCCACTTCCTTGCTGTCACTCAGCCAATTTTGCATCCATATTGCTACCATCCTTGTTATTCTATGAGATACAGTTTTCTCACAATTCATTTTATGTGGCACTGTATCAAATGTCTTTGGAACGTGCATGTACACCACATCAACAGCATTGTCCTCATCAACTCGCTCTGTTCCCTCCGCAAAAACAACTCCAGCAAGTTAGTTAAACATGATTTCCCTTTAAGAAATCCTTGCTGGATTTCCTTAGTTAACTCGCATTTGTCCATGTGACTATTGGTTTTGTTCCAAAATATTTTTCAAGAAGTTTTCCCACCACCAAAGTTAAACTGATATCCTGCTGTTGCTCTACTTATCTTTACACCCTTTTCTGAACAAGCTGCAACATTTACAATTCTTCAATCATCTGGCAGCACCCCAGAGTCTAAGGAAGACTGAAAAATTATGGCAAGTGCCTCTACGATTTCCACGCTCACTTCCCTCAGTATCCTCGGATGCACTTCATCCGGCTTTGGTGCATTAGCCACTTTAAGTACAGACAGCTTATCTAATACTTCCTCTTTATCAATTTTAAACCCCTTTAGTGTCTGACCTGTTTTCTCTTTCAACACTGCCTTGGTTGCATCTTCTTCCTTGGTAAAGACAGATGCAAAGAATTCATTTAATACTTTCGCTGTGCCCTCTGCTTCCATGTATAAATCCCCTTTCTGGTCAGTAAATGGCACCACTCCTCCTTTCACCACCCGTTGACTATAGAAAACGTGGACATTTCCTATAATGCTAGCTGTCAGTTTCTTTTCATGCTATCTCTTTGCTTCTCTTCATTACTTTTCGACTTCTCCTGTGGACCTTTTATATTCGGCCTGGTTCTCAATATTGTTTTCTACCTGGCATTTGTCACAAACACCCTTCTCTTCTTTATCTTAATCTCTACCTCTTTTGTCATCCAAGGAGCTCTGGGTTTGTTTGCCCTAATTTTCCCCCTCGAAGGAAGACACCTTGACTGTGTCTGAACTCTTTCTTCATCCACGTTAGCCCATTGTTGATGCATCGGTTTTCCTGCCAGGTTTGGACTCAGCTTCATTCTTACCCCATTGAAATTGACCTTCCCCCAATTAGTTATTCTTACCCTGGATTGCTCTTTGTCCTTTTCTATAGTCAGCCTAACCATTATGATACAATGATCACTATCTTCTGAATGCTCTCTTACAGACACTTGATCCACTTGGTCCACTCATTCCCAAGAACCAGGTCTAGCAGTGATCCTTTCTTGTTGGACTAGCAACATACTGTTGAAGAAAATTTTCATCAACACACTCCAGGAACTCTTGCTCCTCATTGCCCTTGACACGACGATTCTCCCAGTCTATGCTGGTTAATTAAAGTCCCCCATTCAAACTACCCTATAATTTTTGCACTTCTCTGTAATTTCCTTGGAGTTTTGTTCCTCCACCTCCTTCCTACTAACTGGTGGCCTGTAGAAGTCACTGAGCAATATAATTGAACCTGTTTTGGGCCAGAGCTCCAGCCAAATTGATTCTGCCCTCGACCCCTCTAGGACATCCTTTTTCACCAGCACTACAATGCCCACCTTAATCAATACCACTACTCCGGCCTCTTTTATCCCTTTCCTACCTTTACTGAACACCTTGTATCAGGTTATATTTATCACCCTGTCCTGCCCATCATTGAGCCAGGTCTCTGTTACAGCCACAACATCATATTTCCAAAAAGAAATCTGCGCCTGTACCTAACCAGGCTTATTAATTACACTCCGGGGATTCACATACGTGCACATTAAACCTGATTCAGACTTTATTACTGTGTCCCTTACTCTAACCCACCTAATAATGTATTATTCTCTACTCTCGTACTACCTATCTCCCCCAGTATTCTGTGCTCCTTGGTATTCCTCTCTGATACTTGCTCCTGTTTCCCAATCCCAGTCAAGTTACCAGTTCTCCTTCCCTGAGCTCTCTCTCACGTTCGCATCCCCCTGACAATTTAAATTAAACCCTTCCCAACAGCACTAACAAATCTCCCTGCCAGGATAATCGTCCCAGTCCTGCTAAGATGCAACCTTGTGCAGGTACAAGGTACTGGTCCCATCTGCTCCAGGAGCACACCCAATGTCTCAGAAATCTGATGTCCTCCCGTCTATACAAGTTCTCCAGCCACGTGTTCAATCGTTGGATTCTTCAATTATTATGCTTACTTGCACGTGGGACTGGGAGCAATACTGCGATTACTTATTTTGAGGTCCTGCCTGTTCATACCCTTCCTCGCTCCCTAAAAATCTGCTTTCAGGGCCTCATCTTCTTTCTTACCACATTTCATTCACATTTTCTTTTATATTCCTGATTCTCTATCGTCTGAGGAATTTTAAATTATACCCGTTCGATATCAGTCTATGCAGTGCTTCTAATACTGATGCCTAGGCTCTATACTCACCCCTCTAGTGTCGGAACAACAAATGTTCACCGCTTCTCTCTGTATTATGTTCCTCAGCCAATATCATCTCCATACCCTCACTGCCCCTTTAATCCACGAGGTTCAGACTTCCCAATGAGTTTATTAAATGTTACTTGATTCCACGGCTTTTCATAGTCCATATAAAAAGCATCAACAGTGCAATCCACATCAACTCTCTCCAATGCGACAGCAAACGACTACACCGCCATTGACAGACATGATTTACCATGAACATATCTGTGTTGCTTCTCATTTATAATCTTATGCTTTTAGTAAACCGCAATTATCTAGTCCCAGATTATAGACGCGAAGAATTTACCCAACATTTCACGAGGTTTGCCGAATGGGGCTGTAATTACATGGTGTATCCTATCGCTACTTTTTTGTAAAACAGGGCTTAACATTTGCAACCCCCAGCCCTCCAGCACCACGCCCACTTTATTGTGGTACAAACTGTGCTGGATTGGAAGGAGTTAACTGAACCTGTTTGTTCAGTGACTGTGATTAACGTCAGTCTCCATGGACCCAAATTGTGCAACTGGAAATTTTACCTCTTCTATTAATAAGGGACACCTTTCAATGTGTTACCCCATCATGTCAGAGGGAACATCGCCTCTGCACTAATAGCGTTCAGCGGCATCAGAGAGAGGGAGGGAATACATTGGAATCTGAGAACAATAGATTTTAATGCTACAACCATGGGTCAGAATCTGAGAACAATAGATTGGAATATTACAACAATGGGCCATAATCTGAGAACAATAGATCGGAATGCTGCAACAATGGAAAGGAGTTTCTCCTGGGAGTTTGTCTATCTTTCTGCATATTATGATCAGCTATCTCTGGACTGGCGGATTATGCTCGCACTTGCGATTATTCAATACTTTTATTACCCCATCCTGGCTATTGTTGCTGTCCCTGGTAAGCTTCACTATCCAGCTATTGATTTTATAAACCATGTTTAACTGTATTACTTCTCCTGCCATTTACTCTGGCCTCCTTGTTGTTGTTATTCCTGATAAGTCTCTGCATATGGCTCTTAACTCTAAGAAACAATGCTAACTGTACTTCTTATATACTGTTTTAATATACTCTCATCTTTACTACTGTTGGTGTCTCTGTTAATATTCTATATGCAGCTATTAGCCCTTTAAAACTGATTCATTATATGTGCAGACCACATTTCATGGAATTACTGTTCTTCTCATCTAAGCTTTGTATTTATTTTCTTTTTTTATTTATTCATCCATGGGATGTGGGCGTCGCTGGCTAGGCCAGCATTTATTACCCATCCCATATTGCCCTTGCGAAGGTAGTTGTGAGCTATCTTGCTGAACCACAAGTACATCCACAGTGCTGTTAGCAAGGGAGATTCCAGGACTTTGATCCAGCGACAGTGAAGGAATGGCTGTATAGTTCCATGTCAGGACGGTGTGTGACTTGGAGGGGAACTTTCAGGTGGTGGTGTTTCCATGCAAGTGCTGCCCTTCTCCTTCTAGTTGGTAGAGGTCGTAGTTTTAGAAGGTTCATGTCTAAGAAGTCTTGGTGCATTGCTGCAGTGCATCTTGTCGATGGTACACACTGCTGCCACTGAGCGTCGGTGGTGGAGGGAATGAATGGCAGTGGATGGGGTGCCATTCAAGAGGGCTGCTTTGTCCGGGATGGTGTCGAGCTTCTTGAGTGTTGTCGGAGCTGCACCAATCCAGGAATCGGAGAGCACGCCATCACACTCTGACTTGTGCCTTGTAGATGAAGGACAGGTTTTGGGAGTCAGGAGATTGAGTTACTCGGCGCAGGTTCCTAGCCTCCGACCTGTTCCTGTAGCCACGATATTTATATGGCTAATCCGGTTCAGGTTCTGCTCAATGGTAGCCCCTCGGATGTTGATGGTGGGGGATTCATCGATTGTCATGCCATTGCATGTCAGGAAGAAATGGTTAGATTCTCTCTTGTTGGATATGGGCATTGCCTGGCACTTGGATGGCGTGAATGTTACTTGCCTCTTATCAGCCCAAGAATCGATATTGTCCGGGTCTTGCTGCATTTCTATATGGACTGTTTCAGTATCTGAAAAGTCGCGAGTGGTGCTGCACATTGTGCAATCATCAATAGACATCCCCACTTCTGACCTTATGATTGAAGGATGGTCATGGATGAAGCAGCTGATGACAGTTTTGCCCAGGACACTATACTGAAGAACTCTTGCAGTGATGTCCTGGAGCTGAGATGATTGACCTCCAACAACCATAACCATCGTCCTTTGTGCTGGGTATGTCTCCAACCAGCGGATATTTTTTTTTCTCTGATTCTCAATGACTTCAGTTTTGCGAGGACACCTTGATGCCATACTCGGACCAATGCTGCCTTGTTGTCAAGAGCAGTCGCTCTCACCTCACTTCTTGAGTTCAGCTCTTGTGTCCATGTTTGAACCAAGGCTGGAAAGAGATAAAGAGCTGAGTGGCTCTGGTATAAGCCAAACAGAGCGTCACTGATCAGATTATTGCGAAGCAAGTACTGCTTGATGGCACCTTTGATGACAGCATCTATCACATTACTGATTGTAGAGAGTGGACTGATGGTGTGGTAATTGACCAGGTGGACTTGTCCTGCTTTTTGCGTACAGGACATATTTGAGCAATTTTCCACATTGCCGGGTAGATGCCAATTTTGTAGCTGTACTGGAACAGCTTGGCTAGGGGTGCAGCAAGTTCTGGAGCACAGGTGTTCAGTACAATTGCCAGAATATTGTCAAGGCCGATAGCCTTTGCAGTATCCAGTACCTTCAGTTATTTCTTGATATCGTGTGGAGTGAATTGGCTGAATTCTGGCAGTTGTGACGCTGGGGAGATCAGGAGGAGGCCAAGATGGATGATTAACTCGGCATTTCTGGCTGATGATTGTTGCAAATGCTTCAGCCTTATCTTTCACACTCATGTGCTGGGCTCCCCCATCATTGAGGATCGGGATATTTGTGGAGCCACCTCCTCCAGTTAGTTGTTTAATTGTCCAACACCAGTCACGGCTTAATGTGGCAGGACTATTGAGCTTAGATCTGATCCGCTGGTTATAGGACTACTTATATCTGTCTATCGCATGCTGCTTACACAGTTTGGCACGCAAGAAGTCATGTGTTGCAGCTTCACGAGGTTGATAACTCATTTTGAGGTACGCCTCGTGCTGCTCCTGTCATGCTCTCCTGCACACTTCATTGAACCAGTCTTCTGGCTGGATGGTAATTGCAGACTGGGGGATACGCCGGACCATGAGGTTTGGATTGTGGTTGAGTACAATTCTGCTCCTGTTGCTGGCCCACGGCGCCTCATGTATGCCCACTTTTGCATTTCTCTCTCTGTTCTTTTTCTATCCCATTTAGCACAGTGGCTTTGGTCAACATCACAAATTCCTTTCCCTATCTACTGTCGCCATCCCCCCACTAGACCAATGACTGACGCTGAACCAGACTGTTCACAACCTCGACGATCTCGATGACCCGCAACTGAGTTCTGATCCTATATCCTCTTCAGTACCCATTATATCTACTACCACCTACCTAATATCACCCGTTTCCACCTCTGTATAAACCTGTCTGCTGCACAAATCATCATCCAAACATTTGCTTAATACAGATTCCCAATGCTTCCCTGTGCACCCTCCCAGATACTACCTTCATAAATTACAGCCCACCTAACAATGTACTGCCCGTATCCCAGCTCACAACAAATCCCAATCGACAGTCGCTCCTGTGCTGACTGAACTACAATGGTTCCCCATCCAGCAGAACCTCAGTTTTAATACTCTTAGTCTTGTGTTTGAATCCATTCATGGCCTCCCCCTCCAATTAATCCCATTCCCCTATCTGCTTCCCATATTCCTACAAGTTGTCCCCCTTTAAGCATTCATCAATTCTCTTTGGTTCAATAAGGAGGGAGTCACAGAGCTGTTTCACCTTCTGCAAAACGACCAGGAGATGCGTACCAGGGCAAGGATGGCGCAGCCAGTGGCCTTTACTGTTACAGTTTCATTGAACTTCTCTGCACCCGGAGCTATGCAGGCAGGAGCCGGCAACGTATCCAGTGTTTCACTGTATACTGTTCATCGATGCGTCCGGGAGATGACAGATGTCATCTAATACTGGGTGAGGCCAATATATTGTTTTCTCCCTCTTCAGGGAGCAGCACGATGTGAGGTCCCAGGGCTTTGCCAGGACAGCGGGATTCCCAATGGTGTACGTGGCTCTGTGGAGCCTCGCATGTCGATGGGGAAAGGTAAAGGATCTGAAAGAACTCTCACTCCATTATTGTACAGCTGCCGTGTGACCATGCACAATATATCATTTCGGTGAATGTCCACTAGTCTGCAAGCAGCCATGATACCTTCATTCGAAGCAGTGGGTATTCCCAACGTCTTCGACCCTCCAAGGAGAACCAAAATGTGGTTTTCCAGAGACAAAGACCACCAACTCGATCCATAGCTAATGAATTCTCCTCGCCCATACACCCACCCTTTTGTCGCCAACCAACCATGCAAAAATAACACATCTTTAACGTTAAAAATGGAGCCAACAGATCCATCGTGGAGCAAACAATCGGCGTGATGAAGCACTGCTGCCAATGCGTGAACCGCCCAGGGCGAGCACTCCAGTACACGCTGGAACAGGTGCACAACTTTGTGGTTTTCTGATGCACCCTTCACATCATTGCCATCATGGCAACACAGAAATCGGAACCCCACTCATGCAGTAGAGGAGGAGGAGGACATTATCTGGATCCCTTTAACCCAGACAAGTTGTGAGAAAGTTCCTGACAACACTCCAGTACAAATAGGATAACTTTTTTCTTGCACCAATGACTCACCCATTCAGCAAGAGTAAGAGTAAGAGGGGACATCAGATACGCTCCATCACAGGAATAGAATTAACAATAGAAGTAGACCAAGCGGCTCCTCGAGCCTGCTCCACAATTCAATAAGATCAGGGATGATCTGTTTCTGTCTCGAATTCCACAATCTCATCGACCCCGATAACCATTGATTTCCTCATCTAACAGTAATCTATCCACCTCGCCTTGAATAATATTCAACACCCTGCCTCCACCGCCTCTACAAAGACATTTTCCTTCGTCCTAGAGGTGTCTGGCAAAGAACCATCGAAAAATTACAGCACCGAAGGAGGCAAGTCAGCCCATTGTGTTTGTGCCTGCCCAAAAAAAAAAACTAGCCGCCCAATCTAATCCCACCTTCCATCACCTGGTCCATAGCCTTGCACGTTCCAGCACTTCAGATGCTTGTCCACGTACCTTTTAAAAGAATTGATGCTTTCTGCCTCCACGACCGTTCCTGGCAGTGAACTCCAGACAACTACCACCCTCTGTGTGAAAATCGTTCCTCATGTCCACACTAATCCTTCTACCAATCAACTTAAATCTGTTCCCCTGGTAATTGACCTCTCCACTAGTGGAACCAGGTCCTTCCTGTCTGCTTTATCTAGGCCCCTCATCATTATGCACACGTCAATTAATTCACCCCACAGCCTTCTCTGTTCTAAAGAAAACAAACCTAGCCTATCTAATCTTTCCTCATAGCTCAAACTTTCAAGATCTGGCAACATTCTTGTAAATCTCCTCTGTACATCTTCCAGAGCAATTATGTCCTTTCTGCCATGTGGTGACCAGAACAGTATGGAGTACTCCAGCTGTGACTTAGCCAGTCTTTTATACTGTGGGAGCATTATATCCCTGTTGTTGTATTCTATACCTGACCAATAAAGGAAATCATTCCATGTGCCTACTTCACCACTCTATCTACCGATCTATCTACACCATCAGCGACCTGCAACGTCTCTCACCTCTTCTAATCCTCTAAATATCCTCACGTTTATTATATATTTTCTTGCTTTATTTGCCCTCCCCAAATGCATTACCTCACACTTATCTGGGTTTAATTCCATATGCCACTTTTCTGCCCACTGAACCAAACCACTGATATCTTTCAGGAGTCTATGACTATCCTCTCCACTATCGACTCCCAATTCTTGTGCCATCGGCAAATTTCCCAATCATTTAATTCCAAATCATTAATATATACCGCAAACAGCAAAGGTCCCAGCACTGAGCCCTGTGGAATGCCACTGCAATCAGCTTTCCATTATCAACAACAACCGTCAAAGTCTAGCCTTTGTTTCCTATCTCTGAGCCACTTATGGACCCAACGTGCGGCATTCTCCTGAATCCCGTAGGCGTTCATTTCACTGATCAGTGTGCCATGTGAGACCTTGTCAAATTTCTTACAAAAATCAATACGATGCTTGTTGCAGAATATGGAATTTATTTTTTATTTGTTTTGAAATGCTTGTACGTTTTAAACTCTAAGCTTTATTTAATGAAAGAAAAAGAAGGACATCTCTTAATTAATGGCAAGGGCTAGCCTTCCCTATCTGTGCTCGCTGACCCTGCCGCAATCATTGGAGATCCGGGTGTCCAGCGATGGTTATGGTTCCAGATCAGGTGTAGGACACGCAATGCACCCTGAATGTCAACGGAACACCATCATACTTAAGAGGCATCTGAGTCTCCAGCCATTGACCTGGTCCAAGTCCTGGTGTAGTACTGACTGTGGCCCCGCTCCCTCAGTGACTGACCACACTACTTGTCTGGGGATCCAGCGATGGGTCTGGTCCCTGGCTTGGTGTAGTACAAGAAATAGGGCCTGCTTCCTGTCTTTCCCGCCATCCCCGCCACCCTTACCTGGTACTGGGTCTCCAGACAAATGGATGCTCCCAGACCTGGTGTAGTACCGGCAGCGGCCGCCTATCCCAGATTGGCTCTGGTAATCACAATGCAAAGTCATAGTAACTGCGGCTCCAGTGATGGCCTGGTCCCAGGCCTGGTTCAGTAACATCAGTAATGCCGTTCAGTGACTGGCCCCAGCGAACCCGCCATGCTTAGCTGAGGTCCAGGTCTGCAGCAATGTTCCTGCCTCCAGGCCTGGTGTCGAATCAGTAATGGGTCCGACTCCCGCACTGATCCAGGTGACACGCCACACCTGCTGTTTGGGACTCCAGTGATAGACCTGGTTCTGAGGGCTGATGTAGCATCGTCAGTGGCTGCTGCTCGGCGGTTGCTTTTTGGCATCCCTACAACATTTATCGGGGATTCATATGCCCAGAAATGGTCTTGGTTCCAGGCCTGCTGCAGTAATGGCAATGGCTCCAACGCCGAACAGGCCCCAGTGACACCACCACACTTATCAATGGTCTGGTTCTGCAGCTATAGTCCTGGTCCCAGGCTTGGTTTAGTGCCTGCAGTGGTCCCAATCCCAATTCTGAAGAAGTGTCCCTAACCTGAAACGTTAACTCTTCTTCTCTCTGCACAGATGCTGCCAGACCAGCATTTCTTGCTTTTATGCCCTAAACCCTGTATAGCCCTGGAGATGCTGCGGTACTCAACCGAAGTCTGTCGCTCCTTTTCTGGATTTTCTCCTAGGGCTGGTCCAATATGGCCAGTGGCCTCCTATTCCTGACTGTCGCTGCTGATCCTGCGTCACTTAACTGAAGTTGAGATTCCAGCTATAGTCCTGGTAACGGGCCTCGTCTGGTGCCAACAGTGGTTCCCCTGCACCCTGATGGTTCCCGGCCCCCTTTCTTCACTTACCTGGGTTCCGTGTCTCCAGAAATGCTCTTGGCCTCAATCCTGGTTTAGTGATGGCAGTACCCACCCCCTACTGTTCCCAGCAAATCTGTCTCACTTTTCTATGGTCCATGGCTCCAGCGATGTATCAAATACCAGGTCTGGTGTCGTCTCGAGCATTCGGCCATTCCCTGTCTGGCTCCGGTGACTTTGCCATATTTACCTGGAGTTCAGGTCACCACGATGGTCCTGTTCTCAAGTTCAGTACCGGTAGTGGTCCTGGCCTCCAGCGACTGTCCTGCTCCTCGGCCTAGTGCTCTAATGGTAGAATTGCCTGTACCCTGACTGACCCTGGTGACCGCATCACATTATCTGGGGCCTGAACATCAGCAGTAATCTTTATCCCAGTACCAAAAATGGCCCCAACTCACTCACCGGCCCCAGTGACTCTGCTACTCTCACCTGTTCCCATGTTTGGTGTAGCATAGTTAGTGACGCCGCTACCTGATGGGTCGCAGTGGTGCTGACACATTTATCTGTAGTCTGGTCTCCAGGGATAGTTGTCATCACAGGCCTGCTGTAGTGCCAGCAGCTCCACTGCTTCCAGTGGCATTGCCAATAGTACTGAGCTATTGGTCCTGTGACTGTTTAAGTCGTTTAAGCAGGCGGGATCTCCTTGATTAAATAGATCGGGACCAGGCACCGGGCAGTTAATTGCCCTAGTGCCGTTCAACTGAGTTGTGGGATTGTACAAAAGACCGCGGTGGGGTTTCGTTCACCTTTTTGTCCTGTCATTTGGACCCTCGTTGGCTCCACTAAATTCAGCGGCTGTCTCTAACAGAAAGCTCTGTCAAAGGTATAGTAATTGAGTGCATCACTGAGTGTGTAACAAATCTACAAATGTCACCCATACTTCTTCAAGCTGCTGCTGTTATTTCCAAACTGGTGTTACGTTTATCTTCTTTGTAGCGAACTTAGTGATAATTAGGATTATTTGTTTCATTGAATTTGCAGTGGACTCATTTCCAATTATTGTTTTGAAATCATTGAATTCAGTGCTGGTTGTCACAGGCAAGGGAATCCCTCAGTCAATCCAGCACTGAACGTTCTATACAAGACCAAAGTGCAGAGGATGCTGGAAAGCTGAAATAAAAACAGAAAGTGCTGGAGATGCTCAGCACGTCCGGTAGCATCTGTGGACGGAGAAACAGACTTAATCGTTTAGGTCGCTGACCCTTTGTCAGGACTGCGAGTTCTTTGAGATGGAACAATTTTCAACCCAAGCAGGGAAAAGGCCAAATGAGCAGGATTCTGATTAGCGACGAGTTCAACAATTTCAGCATCATCCTTTTGTCTTTTAATCTCTCCTTCCTTCCTTCCATTTTGTCACAGACCTTCTAAGTTTTTCCTTCAATGTCAATCATGTGTAGGATTGCCGGACACAGTAACACATTTGAAAATCTCAGTCAGTCCTCAATCAAGCTGGTAACTTTGCTCCCAGCCTGATAAATAATGTGTCTGTTTATTTCCCTTCCTCACAGTTAACTTGGTGACGATTGTCATCCTGTCTCGAGGCAAGTGTGGTCTTTCCAAATGTGTCACTCACTGTCTGGTGGCCATGGCAGCAGCGGATCTACTGGTCATTATATTCGACCTGATACTGAGGCACATTCCCGTTGTTTACAATGAACAGTTTTATTTCCGGGATTCCATCCACGTTTGCAATATCCATGTCATCCTGCTTTATGCAGCCACAGACTGTTCTGTCTGGTTCACCGTCACTTTCACCTTTGATCGATTTGTGGCCATTTGCTGCCAGAAGTTGAAAATAAAATATTGCACCGGGAAAACGGCAGCTGTGGTTCTGGGAACAGTGACTGTGCTGAGCTGTTTAAAGAACATTTTCTGGTTTTTTATGTTAACAGGTCAGTATATGATGTACAACCAACCCTGGTTTTGTGATATAACAGATGATGCTCTCTTCTCTCTGGTCTGGGCAGCAATCGAGTTCCTCCATAACATTCTAACCCCGGGGGTCCCATTTGTGGTGATTCTGCTGCTAAATATTCTCACCATCAGACATGTTTTGGTGAGCAGCAGAGGGCGCAGGAGACTCCGGGCTCACAGCAGTGCCGAGAGCCAGAGAGACCCAGAGATGGAGAGCCGACGGAAATCTATCATTTTACTGTTAGTTATCTCAGTCAATTTCATACTTTTATGGGCAATGTTAATGGTGGTTTTGATATGCACCAGAATACATTATATGAACTTTCGTGCTGGGTCTGTGACTCCACTTCCTGGTTCTGTGCGGGAAATGGCCTTCATGCTGCAGCTCCTGAGCTGCTGCACAAACACTGTGATTTATGCCGTGACCCAGACTCAGTTCAGAGAGCAGTTGAAGAAAATGCTGCAATATCCCTTTACACGAATTGCTAAGTTCATTCAATGATAAGAGGGACTGTAATCACTGACCGTTTCTGAGAGATTCTCGTTTTATTTCACTTTTTCAAACAGCCGGGGGTTGGGTCTGTCACTATAATTGCAGAGCGGGTCGGACTTGCCGCAGTGGTGTCACAGCAAGGGCAGGCTCTGTTCACAAGGTGACGGGGTATTTGGGCAGGGCCTGTTTCACAAGTGGAAGGGGTAGTTGGCCGGGGATTGTTGCTCCCGCTAATGGGGTAGTTTGCTCGGGCCCCTTCCACATGCTGACGGGGTAGTTGGTGGATATTGTTTTGCATGCTGACAGGGGCGTGGAGTGGGGCGGTTTGCTATAGGAAAAGAGCGAGTGCAGGACCAGTCATTATTTGGTGACATTGCAGGGAAGGGTTCTCTTTCCCAAGGTGATCGGTTCATGACCGCGGAACATGTTCTCCAAAGTGATGCGGGAATGGGCTCGGGGATGTTCCACATGGTGACGGGGCGTGGGGGTGGGATATGTTCCACTTGGTGATGGGGCTTTGTTGCAGGTTCATTTTCCCCTGTTAACGGGTGAGTGGGGGCGAGTCCTGTTACCTTGGTGACCAGGAGTGGAGCAGGGACTGTTCCCAATGGTGAAGGCAGAAGGGACAGGGTCTGAGGTCCCCAGCACCGCCCACCGTGCTCATGCACTGGAGCAGAGGGACTGCGCGAGGGATCGCGTCAGGAGCGGCCCCACCTACCAGCTGTCTCCATAGCAACGAGGATAAAAAAACAACTGAAATAGAAAATATAGTGGGAATCTTCAGCTTGAATTCTTCATCATCATCTCGAACACATTAGAACACTTTATAATTCTTTGTAACACTTTGCAATTCTTTGTAACGCATTATGACATGCTCTAATCCATTGTAACATTTTGTCAGCCTTTATAATCTTCTACTATCCTTTAAAATTCTTTTTAATCCTTTATAGCCGTTCAGACACTTCATAACACACTGTAACCCTTTATGGCACTCTATAATCCTTCTTAAATAGTTATAGCACAGTTGAACACTTTATAATGGCTGCAGCCTTTATACAGCATGGTAAAACTTCAGAATCTTTCGAAACTTTTCTAATCTTTCAAATCGTTTATAATCCCTCAGAATCCTTCAAAAATCTTAAGCTTCCTTTATAATCCTTTCTAATACTTTTTAATCCTTTGTAACCCTTAATATCCTTCATAACAATTGATGGTAATTTACTCATCTTTGCAGCCCTTTAGCCTCTATTGAATGTTGCTGGAGGGCGCAAGGTGTAAAGAAGGGAGTTTGGTAAGTGAGTAGATTTTAAGGCTTAAAATCTTTAAAGTCTAGTTTTAATTGTGTTTACATTTGGCAATTAATTGAAATTGCTGTTTAAGTTAAGAGGCAAGTGAGGTTTCTTACAATTTTAACCAGGGATGTGCAAGCTCTCTAAGAGAAGCTGTAGCTAGTTAATTAGGTAGCTAGCTTAAACTGCTTTCTGAGCTCCAGCAAAGCTGACAGATCATTGTTTTCAGAGAGTGTAAATTCACTGGAGTCTCAGAGTTGCGTGTTTGCATTGATTGCTGCTGGAGGGCACAGAGTGTGAAAAAGGCAGTTTGTTAAGTGATGGAGTTCGGTGAGAAGGGAAACTACAAATTAATTAAAAGAAAATAAATGTTATCATATTAACACTAAAGATGGCAAGACAGGTGATATGTCACAGCTGCAGTGTGTGGGAGTTTCTGGGTGCCACGGAAATCCACGGCAACTACATCTGTAGTAAGTGTCTGCTGCGTGAGGTGCGATGCTCATATCCTTCAGCGGGCGGCCGAGCTGCAGAGTCTACGATGCATCAGTGAAGGGAAAAGTTACCTAGACACTTTGTTCCAGAAGGCAGTCCCTATAGATGGGGTCACCTGTTTTGGTCACTGATCAAGGAGAGTGTGACTGCAAGTCAGACAGGGAAGGGGGTCAAGAAGGTAGCAATGCTAGATCCTCGGCCCTTGCAATTGGCAAACAAGTTTGAGGTTCTTGCAGCGAGGGCTGTAGTTTGGATTGGCTGGCTGACCGTGGCACCATGGTACATTAAACCGTTCAAGTGGCGGGAGCAAAATCGAATGCAGTTGTAAAGGGGACAGTATAGTGAGGGGGTGGACATTGTTCTCTGCAGCAAAGAGGGAGAGTTCAGAAAGCTGTGTTGCCTTCTGGTGTCGGGGTTCTGGACTCTTCTCAGGGCTGGAGAGTAACTTACAGTGGGAGGGGGAGGATCCACTGATCGTGGTCCATGTAGGTACTAACAAAATAAGGAGGACAAGGAAAGAGCTTCTGCTTAGTCAGTATGAGGAGCCAAGCAACAAATTATGAAACAGAACCACAAATGTACTAATGTCAGGCTTATTACCTGCGCCATGTGCAAACAAATTTAGGTCAAATGAGATCAGAGAAATGTATGTGTGGCTCAAAGACTGTTGGCGAAGTGGATTCCTATCCATGGACTTTGACACCAGAACGAGGGAAAGAGGGGGCTGTATCGACAGTCTGCGCCTGAACCATGCTGGGCCCATAGCTCTAGCGAATCGCATAACTAGGAAAGTAGAGAAGGTTGCAAACTAAAGAGTTGAGGCAAGGAATGATGTGCTCAATCAAAGAGTAGAGACAAGGCAAGAGAGAAAGGGATGAATATGGAAAAGATAAAAAGACTGTGACAGGATTGGACAGTAATGACAAATCTAAGCGTAAATCGGCAGACAAGGCTGGAGTTTACAAAAATAATAACAGGACAATAATAACAGACTGAGGATTGCCTTAGTTTGAGATATTGCTTAGTTTGATGGTAGCCTTTGTTTGAGGTGTTGCGTTAGTTTTAGGTGTTGCCTTAGTTTGAGATATTGCTTAGTTTGATGGGAGCCTTTGTTTGAGGTGTTGGCCTATTTTGAGGTGTTGCCTTAGTTTGCGGTATTGCCTTAGTTTGAGGTGTTGCCTTAGTTTGAGGTGTTGCATTAGTTTGAGGTATGGCATTAGTTGGAGGGTTGACTTAGTTTGATGTGTTGCCTTAGTTTGATGTGTTGCCTTAGTTTGATGTGTTGCCTTAATTTGAGGTGTTGCCTTTATTTGACGGCTGCCTTAGTTTGAGGTGTTGCCTTAGTTTGAGGTGTTGCCTTAGATGAGGTGTTGCCTTTGTTTGAGGGTTGCCTTAGTTTGAGGGTTGTCTTAGTTTGAGGTTTTGCCTTAGTTTGAGGTTTTGCCTTAGTTTGAGGTGTTGCCTTAGTTTGACGTTTTGCCTTAGTTTGAGGTTTTGCCTGAGTTTGAGGTATTGCATTAGTTTGAGTTGTTGCATTAGTTTGAGGTGTTGCCTCAGTTTGAGCTGTTGCCTTAGTTTGAGGTGTTGCCTCGGTTTGAGGGTTCCCTTAGTTTGAGGGTTTCCTTAGTTTGAGGGTTGCCTTTTTTTGAGGGGTTGCCTTTGTTTGAGGGGTTGCCCTTGTTGAGGGTTGCCTTAGTTTGAGCGTTGCCTTAGTTTGAGCGTTGCCCTAGTTTGAGCGTTGCCTTTGTTTGAGGGTTGCCTTAGTTTGAGGGTTGCGCTAGTTTGAGGGTTGCATTAGTTTGAGGGTTGCCCTTGTTTGAGGGTTGCCTTAGTTTGATGAATTGCCTTAGTTTGAGGAATTGCCTTCGTTTGTGGGTTGCCTGAGTTTCAGGTGTTGCATTAGTTTGAGGGTTGTCTTAAATTGAGAGTTGCCTTGTATTGACTGCTGCCTCAGTCTGAGGTTTGCCTTAGATTGAGGATTGCCTTAGTTTGAGATATTGCTTAGTTTGATGGGAGCCTTTGTTTGAGGTGTTGGCCTATTTTGAGGTGTTGCCTTAGTTTGAGGTGTTGCCTTAGTTTGAGGTGTTGCCTCAGTTTGAGGTGTTGCATTAGTTTGAGGTACTGCATTAGTTTGAGGTATGGCATTAGTTGGAGTGTTGCCTTAGTTTGATGTGTTGCCTTAGTTTGATGTGTTGCCTTAGTTTGATGTGTTGCCTTCGTTTGATGTGTTGCCTTAGTTTGATGTGTTGCCTTAGTTTGATGTGTTGCCTTAATTTGAGGTGTTGCCTTTATTTGACGGCTGCCTTAGTTTGAGGTGTTGCCTTAGTTTGAGGTGTTGCCTCAGTTTGAGGTGTTGCCTTAGTTTGAGGTGTTGCCTTAGTTTGAGGTGTTGCCTTTGTTTGAGGGTTGCCTTTGATTGCGGTTTTGCCTTAGTTTGAGGTTTTGCCTTCGTTTGCGGTTTTGCCTTAGTTTGCGGTTTTGCCTTAGTTTGAGGTGTTGCATTAGTTTGAGGTGTTGCACTACTTTGACGGTTCCCTTAGTTTGACTGTTGCCTTAGTTTGATGTGTTGCCTTAGTTTGACTGTTGCCTAAGTTTGAAGTGTTTCCTTAGTTTGAGGTGTTGCCTTAGTTTGAGGTGTTGCCTTAGCTTGAGGTGTTGCCTTCGTTTGAGGTGTTGCCTTCGTTTGAGGTGTTGCATTTGTTTGACGGTTGCCTTAGTTTGAGGTGTTGCCTCAGTTTGATGTGTTGCCTTAGTTTGAGGTGTTGCCTTAGTTTGAGGTGTTGCCTTCGTTTGAGGTGTTGCCTTAGTTTGAGGTGTTGCCTTAGTTTGACTGTTGCCTCAGTTTGAGGTGTTGCCTAAGTTTGAGGTGTTGCCTATGTTTGAGGTGTTGCCTTCGTTTGAGGTGTTGCCTTCGTTTGAGGTGTTGCCTTTGTTGAGGGTTGCCTTAGTTTGAGCGTTGCCTTAGTTTGAGCGTTGCCTTAGTTTGAGGGTTGCCTTAGTTTGAGGGTTGCGTTCGTTTGAGGGTTGCGTTAGTTTGAGGGTTGCCTTAGTTTGAGGGTTGCCTTAGTTTGAGGAATTGCTTTAGTTTGAGGAATTGCCTTCGTTTATGGGTTGCCTTAGTTTCAGGTGTTGCATTAGTTTGAGGGTTGTCTTAAATTGAGAGTTGCCTTGTCTTGACTGCTGCCTCAGTCTGAGGTTTGCCTTAGATTGAGGATTGCCTTTGTTTGAGATATTGCTTAGTTTGATGGTAGCTTTTGTTTGAGGTGTTGCATTAGTTTTAGGTGTTGCCTTAGTTTGAGATATTGCTTAGTTTGATGGGAGCCTTTGTTTGAGGTGTTGGCCTATTCTGAGGTGTTGCCTTAGTTTGCGGTGTTGCCTTAGTTTGAGGTGTTGCCTTAGTTTGAGGTGTTGCATTAGTTTGAGGTATTGCATTAGTTTGAGGTATGGCATTAGTTTGCGCTGTTACCTTAGTTTGATGTGTTGCCTTCGTTTGATGTGTTGCCTCAGTTTGATGTGTTGCCTTCGTTTGAGGTGTTGCCTTCGTTTGATGTGTTGCCTTAGTTTGATGTGTTGCCTTAGTTTGATGTGCTGCCTTAATTTGAGGTGTTGCCTTTATTTGACGGCTGCCTTAGTTTGAGGTGTTGCCTTAGTTTGAGGTGTTGCCTTAGTTTGAGGTGTTGCCTTTGTTTGAGGGTTGCCTTTGATTGAGGGTTTCCTTTGATTGTGGGTTTCCTTTGATTGAGGGTTGCCTTAGTTTGAGGTATGCCTTAGTTTGAGGGTTGCCTTAGTTTGAGGTTTTGCCTTGGTTTGAGGTTTTGCCTTAGTTTGAGGTGTTACCTTAGTTTGAGGTTTTGCCTTAGTTTGATGTTTAGCCTTAGTTTGAGGTGTTGCATTAGTTTGAGGTGTTGCATTAGTTTGACGGTTCCCTTAGTTTGACTGTTGCCTTAGTTTGAGGTTTTGCCTTAGTTTGACTGTTGCCTAAGTTTGAGGTGTTTCCTTAGTTTGAGGTGTTGCCTTAGTTTGAGGATTCTGATACACTGTGAAAATCCCATTCACATCTGGCAGGATCCTAATCCACTGTGAAACCCCAGTCACTCCTGGCAGGATTCTGATACACTGAAAACCCCAAACACACCTGGCAGGATCCTGATACACTGTGAAACCCCATACACACCTGGCAGGATCCTGATGCACTGTGAAAACCCCATACACACCTGGCAGGACCCTGATACACTGTGAAACCCCATACAAACCTGGCAGGACCCTGATACACAGTGAAACCCCAAACACACCTGGCAGGATCCTGATCCAAAGTGAAACTCCATACACACCTGGCAGGATCCTGATCCACTGTGAAAACCTCAAACACACGTGGCAGGATTCTGATCCACTGTGAAACCCCCATGCACATCCGGCAGGATCCTGATACACTGTGAAACCACATACACACCTGGAAGGATGCTGGTACGCTGTGAAACCCCATACACACCTGGCAGGATCCTGATCCACTGTGAAACCCCCATGCACACGCGGCAGGAACTTGACACACTGTGAAACCCCATACACATCTGGCAGGATCCTGATCCACTGTGAAACCCCCATACACACCTGGCAGGATCCTGATACACTGTGAAACCCCATACACACCTGGCAGGATCCTGATACACTGTGAAACCCCATACTCACCTGGCAGGATCCTGATAAACTGTGAAAACCCCATACACACCTGGAAGGATCCTGATCCACTGAGAAACCCCCATACACACCTGGCAGGATCCTGATCCACTGAGAAACCCCCATACACACCTGGCAGGATCCTGATACACTGTGAAAACCCCATACACACCTGGCAGGACCCTGATACACTGTAAAACACCATACAAACCTGGCAGGACCCTGATACACAGTGAAACCCCAAACACACCTGGCAGGATCCTGATCCAAAGTTAAACTCCACACACACCTGGCAGGATCCTGATCCACTGTGAAAACCTCAAACACACGTGGCAGGATTCTGATACACTGTGAAACCCCATACACACCTGGCAGGATCCTGATGCACTGTGAAATCCCCATTCACATCCGGCAGGAACCTGATACACTGTGAAACCAAATACACACCTGGCTGGATGCTGATACGCTGTGAAACCCCATACACACCTGGCAGGATCGAGATCCACTGTGAAACCCCCATGCACACGTGGCAGGAACCTGATACACTGTGAAACCCCATACACACCTGGCAGGATCCTGATCCACTGTGAAACCCCCATACACACCTGGCAGGATCCTGATGCACTGTGAAACCCCATACACACCTGGCAGGATCCTGGTACACTGTGAAAACCCCATACACATCTGGAAGGATCCTGATGCACTGTGAAACCCCATACACACCTGGCAGGATACTGATCCACTGAGAAACCCCCATACACACCTGGCAGGATCCTGATACACTGTGAAAACCCCATACACACCTGGCAGGATCCTGATACACTGGGAAACCCCATACAAACCTGGCAGGATCCTATTCCGCTGTGAAATCCCATACACACTTGGCAGGTTCCTGATGCACTGTGAAACCCCATACACATCTGGCAGGATCCTGATACACTGTGAAACCCCATAAAAACCTGGCAGGACCCTGATACACAGTGAAACCCCAAACACACCTGGCAGGATCCTGATCCAAAGTGAAACTCCACACACAACCTGGGAGGATCCTGATCCACTGTGAAAACCTCAAACACACGTGGCAGGATTCTGATACACTGTGAAACCCCATACACACCTGGCAGGATCCTGATGCACTGTGAAATCCTCATTCACATCCGGCAGGAACCTGATACACTGTGAAACCACATACACACCTGGCAGGATGCTGATACGCTGTGAAACCCCATACACACTTGGCAGGATCGTGATCCACTGTGAAACCCCCATGCACACATGGCAGGAACCTGATACACTGTGAAACCCCAGACACACCTGGCAGGATCCTGATCCACTGTGCAACCCCCATACACACCTGGCAGGATCCTGATACACTGTGAAACCCCATACACACCTGGTAGGATCCTGATACACTGTGAAAACCCCATACACACCTGGCAGGATCCTGATCCACTGTGAAACCCCCATACACACCTGGCAGGATCCTGATACACTGTGAAACCCTAAACACACCTGGCAGGATCCTGATCCACTGTGAAACCCCATACTCACCTGGCAGGATCCTGATACACTGCGAAAACCCCATACACACCTGGAAGGATCCTGATGCACTGTGAAACCCCATGCACACCTGGCAGGATCCTGATCCACTGAGAAACCCCCATACACACCTGGCAGGATCCTGATACACTGTGAAAACCCCATACACACCTGGCAGAATCCTGAACCACTGTGAAACCCCAATCACACGTGGTAGGATCCTGATACACTGTGAAACCTACATACACACCTGGCAAGATCCTGATAAACGGTGAAACCCCAATACACACCTGGCAGGATCCTGATACACTGTGAAAATCCCATTCACATCTGGCAGGATCCTAATCCACTGTGAAACCCCAGTCACTCCTGGCAAGATTCTGATACACTGAAAACCCCAAACACACCTGGCAGGATCCTGATACACTGTGAAACCCCATACACACCTGGCAGGATCCTGATGCACTGTGAAAACCCCATACACACCTGGCAGGACCCTGATACACTGTGAAACCCCATACAAACCTGGCAGGACCCTGATACACAGTGAAACCCCAAACACACCTGGCAGGATCCTGATCCAAAGTGAAACTCCATACACACCTGGCAGGATCCTGATCCACTGTGAAAACCTCAAACACACGTGGCAGGATTCTGATACACTGTGAAACCCCATACACACCTGGCAGGATCCTGATACACTGTGAAACCCCATTCACATCCGGCAGGATCCTGATACACTGTGAAATCACATACACACCTGGAAGGATGCTGGTACGCTGTGAAACCCCATACACACCTGGCAGGATCCTGATCCACTGTGAAACCCCCATGCACACGCGGCAGGAACTTGACACACTGTGAAACCCCATACACATCTGGCAGGATCCTGATCCACTGTGAAACCCCCATACACACCTGGCAGGATCCTGATACACTGTGAAACCCCATACACACCTGGCAGGAACCTGATACACTGTGAAACCCCATACTCACCTGGCAGGATCCTGATAAACTGTGAAAACCCCATACACACCTGGAAGGATCCTGATCCACTGAGAAACCCCCATACACACCTGGCAGGATCCTGATCCACTGAGAAACCCCCATACACACCTGGCAGGATCCTGATACACTGTGAAAACCCCATACACACCTGGCAGGACCCTGATACACTGTAAAACACCATACAAACCTGGCAGGACCCTGATACACAGTGAAACCCCAAACACACCTGGCAGGATCCTGATCCAAAGTTAAACTCCACACACACCTGGCAGGATCCTGATCCACTGTGAAAACCTCAAACACACGTGGCAGGATTCTGATACACTGTGAAACCCCATACACACCTGGCAGGATCCTGATGCACTGTGAAATCCCCATTCACATCCGGCAGGAACCTGATACACTGTGAAACCAAATACACACCTGGCTGGATGCTGATACGCTGTGAAACCCCATACACACTTGGCAGGATCGAGATCCACTGTGAAACCCCCATGCACACGTGGCAGGAACCTGATACACTGTGAAACCCCATACACACCTGGCAGGATCCTGATCCACTGTGAAACCCCCATACACACCTGGCAGGATCCTGATGCACTGTGAAACCCCATACACACCTGGCAGGATCCTGGTACACTGTGAAAACCCCATACACATCTGGAAGGATCCTGATGCACTGTGAAACCCCATACACACCTGGCAGGATACTGATCCACTGAGAAACCCCCATACACACCTGGCAGGATCCTGATACACTGTGAAAACCCCATACACACCTGGCAGGATCCTGATACACTGGGAAACCCCATACAAACCTGGCAGGATCCTATTCCGCTGTGAAATCCCATACACACTTGGCAGGTTCCTGATGCACAGTGAAACCCCATACACATCTGGCAGGATCCTGATACACTGTGAAACCCCATACAAACCTGGCAGGACCCTGATACACAGTGAAACCCCAATACACACCTGGCAGGATCCTGATACACTGTGAAAATCCCATTCACATCTGGCAGGATCCTAATCCACTGTGAAACCCCAGTCACTCCTGGCAAGATTCTGATACACTGAAAACCCCAAACACACCTGGCAGGATCCTGATACACTGTGAAACCCCATACACACCTGGCAGGATCCTGATGCACTGTGAAAACCCCATACACACCTGGCAGGACCCTGATACACTGTGAAACCCCATACAAACCTGGCAGGACCCTGATACACAGTGAAACCCCAAACACACCTGGCAGGATCCTGATCCAAAGTGAAACTCCATACACACCTGGCAGGATCCTGATCCACTGTGAAAACCTCAAACACACGTGGCAGGATTCTGATACACTGTGAAACCCCATACACACCTGGCAGGATCCTGATACACTGTGAAACCCCATTCACATCCGGCAGGATCCTGATACACTGTGAAATCACATACACACCTGGAAGGATGCTGGTACGCTGTGAAACCCCATACACACCTGGCAGGATCCTGATCCACTGTGAAACCCCCATGCACACGCGGCAGGAACTTGACACACTGTGAAACCCCATACACATCTGGCAGGATCCTGATCCACTGTGAAACCCCCATACACACCTGGCAGGATCCTGATACACTGTGAAACCCCATACACACCTGGCAGGAACCTGATACACTGTGAAACCCCATACTCACCTGGCAGGATCCTGATAAACTGTGAAAACCCCATACACACCTGGAAGGATCCTGATCCACTGAGAAACCCCCATACACACCTGGCAGGATCCTGATCCACTGAGAAACCCCCATACACACCTGGCAGGATCCTGATACACTGTGAAAACCCCATACACACCTGGCAGGACCCTGATACACTGTAAAACACCATACAAACCTGGCAGGACCCTGATACACAGTGAAACCCCAAACACACCTGGCAGGATCCTGATCCAAAGTTAAACTCCACACACACCTGGCAGGATCCTGATCCACTGTGAAAACCTCAAACACACGTGGCAGGATTCTGATACACTGTGAAACCCCATACACACCTGGCAGGATCCTGATGCACTGTGAAATCCCCATTCACATCCGGCAGGAACCTGATACACTGTGAAACCAAATACACACCTGGCTGGATGCTGATACGCTGTGAAACCCCATACACACTTGGCAGGATCGAGATCCACTGTGAAACCCCCATGCACACGTGGCAGGAACCTGATACACTGTGAAACCCCATACACACCTGGCAGGATCCTGATCCACTGTGAAACCCCCATACACACCTGGCAGGATCCTGATGCACTGTGAAACCCCATACACACCTGGCAGGATCCTGGTACACTGTGAAAACCCCATACACATCTGGAAGGATCCTGATGCACTGTGAAACCCCATACACACCTGGCAGGATACTGATCCACTGAGAAACCCCCATACACACCTGGCAGGATCCTGATACACTGTGAAAACCCCATACACACCTGGCAGGATCCTGATACACTGGGAAACCCCATACAAACCTGGCAGGATCCTATTCCGCTGTGAAATCCCATACACACTTGGCAGGTTCCTGATGCACAGTGAAACCCCATACACATCTGGCAGGATCCTGATACACTGTGAAACCCCATACAAACCTGGCAGGACCCTGATACACAGTGAAACCCCAAACACACCTGGCAGGATCCTGATCCAAAGTGAAACTCCACACACAACCTGGGAGGATCCTGATCCACTGTGAAAACCTTAAACACACGTGGCAGGATTCTGATACACTGTGAAACCCCATACACACCTGGCAGGATCCTGATGCACTGTGAAATCCTCATTCACATCCGGCAGGAACCTGATACACTGTGAAACCACATACACACCTGGCAGGATGCTGATACGCTGTGAAACCCCATACACACTTGGCAGGATCGTGATCCACTGTGAAACCCCCATGCACACATGGCAGGAACCTGATACACTGTGAAACCCCAGACACACCTGGCAGGATCCTGATCCACTGTGAAACCCCCATACACACCTGGCAGGATCCTGATACACTGTGAAACCCCATACACACCTGGTAGGATCCTGATACACTGTGAAAACCCCATACACACCTGGAAGGATCCTGATGCACTGTGAAAAACCCATACACACCTGGAAGGATCCTGATACACTGTGAAAACCACATACATTCCTGGCAGGATCCTGATCCACTGTGAAAACCCCATGCACACCTGGCAGGATCCTGATCCACTATGAAAACGCCATACACACCTGGCAGGATCCTGATAAACTGTGAACACCCCATACACACCTGGCAGGATCCTGACCCACTGTGAAAACCACATACACACCTGGCAGGATCCTGATAAACTGTGAAACCCCCATACACACCTGGCAGGATCCTGATAAAAAGTGAAACTCCCATACACTCCTGGCAGCATCCAGATCCACAGTGAAATCCCCATGCACACCTGGCAGGATCTTGATCCACTGTGAAAACGCCGCACACATCTGGCAGGATCCTGATGCACTGTGAAATCCCCATACACACCTGGCAGGTGCCTGATAAAATGTGATACCCCCAAACACACCTGGCGGGATCCTGATAGACTGTGAAACGCCCATACACACCTGGCAGTATCCTTTTAGCGTTGAAACCCCCATACACACCTGGCAGGATCCTGATAGAAGGTGAAAACCCCGTACACACTTGGCAGGATCCTGACCCTCTGTGAAACCCCGTACACACCTGGCAGGATCCTGATATATTGTGAAAACCCCTTATGCACCTGGCAGGAACCTGATCCTCTGCGAAAACCCCAGACACACCTGGCAGGATCCTGATGAACTGCGAAACCCCCATACACACCTGGCAGGATCCTGATAATCTGTGAAACCCCCGTACACACCTGGCAGGAGCCTGATACACTGTGAAAATCCCGTACACACCTGGCAGTTTCCTGATGCTCAGTGAAGCCCCATTCACATATGGCAGTATCCTGATACACTGTGAAAACCCCATACACACCTGGCAGGATCCTGATACACTGTGAAACCCCATACACACCTGGCAGGATCCTGATATACTGTGAAACTCCATACACAACTGGCAGGATCCTGATCCACTGTGAAACTCCCATACACACGTGGCTGGATCCTGTTACACTGTGAAACTCCATAAACACCTGGCAGGATCCTGATGCACTGTGAAACCCCATACACACCTGGCAGGATACTGATCCACTGTGAAACCCCCAGACACACCTGGCACGATCCTGATAAACGGTGAAACACCCATACACATCTGGCAGGATCCTGATATATTGTGAAAACCCCGTACACACCTGGCAGGATCCTGATCATCTGTGAAACCCCGTCCACACCTGGCAGGATCCTGATACATTGTGAAAACCCCGTACACACCTGGCAGGAACCTGATCCTCTGTGAAACCCCGTACACACCTGGCAGGATCCTGATATATTGTGAAAATCCCGTACACACCTGGCAGGATCCTGATCCACTGTGAAGCCCCATTCACGCCTGGCAGAATCCTGATACACAGTGAAAACCCCATACACACCTGGCAGGATCCTGAACCACTTTGAGACCCCCATACACACGTGGTAGGATCCTGATACACTGTGAAGCCCACATCCACACCTGTCAAGATCCTGACAAACGGTGAAACACCCAGACACACCTGGCAGGTTCCTGATACACTGTGAAAATCCCATTCACACCTGGCAGGAACATGATACACAGCGAAACCCCATTCACACCTGGCAGGAATCCTGATACACAGTGAAACCCCATTCACATCCAGCAGGATCCTGAACCACTTCGAAACCCCCATACACACGTGGTAGGATCCTGACACACTGTGAAGCCCACATCCACACCTGGCAAGATCCTGATAAACGGTGAAACCACCACACACAACTGGCAGGTTCCTGATACACTGTGAAAATCCCATTCACACCTGGCAGGATTCTGATACACTGAAAACCCCAAACACACCTGGCAGGATCCTGATACACTGTGAAACCCCATACACACCTGGCAGGATACTGATGCACTGTGAAAACCCCATACACATCTGGCAGGACCCTGATGCACTGTGAAACCCCATACAAACCTGGCAGGAGCCTGATACACAGTGAAACCCCAAACACACCTGGCAGGATCCTGATCCAAAGTGAAACCCCATACACACCTGGCAGGATCCTGATACACTGTGAAATCCCCATTCACATCCGGCAGGAACCTGATACACTGTGAAACCACATACACACCTGGCAGGATGCTGATACGCTGTGAAACCCCATACACACCAGGCAGGATCGTGATCCACTGTGAAAACCCCATGCACACGTGGCAGGAACCTGATACACTGTGAAAACCCATACACACCTATCAGGATCCTGATCCACTGTGAAACCCCCATACACACCTGGCAGGATCCTGATACACTGTGAAACCCCATACACACCTGGCAGGATCTTGATACACTGTGAAAACCCCATACACACCTGGAAGGATCCTGATGCACTGTGAAATCCCATACACACCTGGCAGGATCCTGATCCACTGAGAAACCCCCATACACACCTGGCAGGATCCTGATACACTGTGAAAACCCCATACACACCTGGCAGGATCCTGATACACTGGGAAACCCCATACAAACCTGGCAGGATCCTGATCCGCTGTGAAAACCCATACACACCTGGCAGGTTCCTGATGCACAGTGAAACCCCATACACATCTGGCAGGATCCTGATACACTGTGAAAACCCCATACACACCTGGCAGGATCCTGATACACAGTGAAACCCCATGCACACCTGGCAGGATCCTGATGCACTGTGAAACCCCATACACACCTGGCAGGATCCTGATCCACTGCGAATACCCCATACACACCTGGCAGGAACCCGAAACACTGTGAAACCCCAAACACACCTGGCAGGATCCTGATACACTGTGAAACCCCATACACACCTGGCAGGATCCAGATACACTGTGAAAACCCCATACACAACTAGAAGGACCCTGATACACTGTGAAACCCCATACACACCCGGCAGGATCCTGATCAACTGTGAAATCCCCATACACACCTGGCAGGATACTGAGACACTGTGAAAAACCCATACACACCTGGAAGGATCCTGATACACTGTGAAAACCCCATACACACCTGGCAGGATCCTGATCCACTGTGAAAACCCCGTACACACCTGGCAGGATCCTGATACACTGTGAAACTCCATACACACCTGGCAGATCCTGATACACTGTGAAAACCCCAAACACACCTGGCAGGATCCTGACCCACTGTGAAAACCACATACACACCTGGCAGCATCCTGATAAACTGTGAAACCCCCATACACACCTGGCAGGATCCTGATAAACTGTGAAACCCCCATACACACTTGGCAGGATCCTTATAAAAAGTGAAACTCCCATACACACCTGGCAGCATCCAGATCCACTGTGAAATCCCCATACACACCTGGCAAGATCCTGATCCACTGTGAAATTCCCATGCCCACCTGGCAGGATCCTGATCCACTGTGAAAACGCCGCACACACCTGGCAGGATCCTGATGCACTGTGAAAACCCCATACACACCTGGCAGGATCCTGATAAAATTTGATACCCCCAAACACACCTGGCAGGGTCCTGATAGATTGTGAAACCCCCATACACACCTGGCAGTATCCTTTTAGCGTTGAAACCCCCATACACACCTGGCAGGATCCTGATAGAAGGTGAAAACCCCGTACACACTTGGCAGGATCCTGATCCTCTGTGAAACCCCGTACACACCTGGCAGGATCCTGATATATTGTGAAAACCCCGTATGCACCTGGCAGGAACCTGATCCTCTGCGAAAACCCCAGACACACCTGGCAGGATCCTGATGAACTGCGAAACCCCCATACACACCTGGCAGGATCCTGACAATCTGTGAAACCCCCGTACACACCTGGCAGGAGCCTGATACACTGTGAAAATCCCGTACACACCTGGCAGTTTCCTGATGCTCAGTGAAGACCCATTCACATATGGCAGTATCCTGACACACTGTGAAAACCCCATACACACCTGGCAGGATCCTGATGCACTGTGAATACCCCATACACACCTGGCAGGATCCTGATAAAATTTGATACCCCCAAACACACCTGGCAGGATCCTGATAGATTGTGAAACCCCCATACACACCTGGCAGTATCCTTTTAGCGTTGAAACCCCCATACACACCTGGCAGGATCCTGATAGAAGGTGAAAACCCCGTACACACTTGGCAGGATCCTGATCCTCTGTGAAACCCCGTACACACCTGGCAGGATCCTGATATATTGTGAAAACCCCGTATGCACCTGGCAGGAACCTGATCCTCTGCGAAAACCCCAGACACACCTGGCAGGATCCTGATGAACTGCGAAACCCCCATACACACCTGGCAGGATCCTGACAATCTGTGAACCCCCCGTACACACCTGGCAGGAGCCTGATACACTGTGAAAATCCCGTACACACCTGGCAGTTTCCTGATGCTCAGTGAAGCCCCATTCACATATGGCAGTATCCTGACACACTGTGAAAACCCCATACACACCTGGCAGGATCCTGATGCACTGTGAATACCCCATACACACCTGGCAGGATCCTGATAAAATTTGATACCCCCAAACACACCTGGCAGTATCCTGATAGATTGTGAAACCCCCATACACACCTGGCAGGATCCTGATAGAAGGTGAAAACCCCGTACACACTTGGCAGGATCCTGATCCTCTGTGAAACCCCGTACACACCTGGCAGGATCCTGATATATTGTGAAAACCCCGTATGCACCTGGCAGGAACCTGATCCTCTGCGAAAACCCCAGACACACCTGGCAGGATCCTGATGAACTGCGAAACCCCCATACACACCTGGCAGGATCCTGATAATCTGTGAAACCCCCGTACACACCTGGCAGGAGCCTGATAGACTGTGAAAATCCCGTACACACCTGGCAGTTTCCTGATGCTCAGTGAAGCCCCATTCACATATGGCAGTATCCTGACACACTGTGAAAGCCCCATACACACCTGGCAGGATCCTGATACAATGTGAAACCCCATACACACCTGGCAGGATCCTGATACACTGTGAAACTCCATACACAACTGGCAGGATCCTGATCCACTGTGAAACTCCCATACACACGTGGCTGGATCCTGTTACACTGTGAAACCCCATACACACCTGGCAGGATCCTGATGCACTGTGAAACCCCATACACACCTGGCAGGATCCTGATCCACTGCGAATACCCCATACACACCTGGCAGGAACCCGAAACACTGTGAAACCCCATACACACCAGGCAGGATCCTGATACACTGTGAAACCCCATACACACCTGGCAGGATCCAGATACACTGTGAAAACCCCATACACAACTAGAAGGATCCTGATACACTGTGAAACCCCATACACACCCGGCAGGATCCTGATCAACTGTGAAATCCCCATACACACCTGGCAGGATCCTGAGACACTGTGAAAAACCCATACACACCTGGAAGGATCCTGATACACTGTGAAAACCCCATACACACCTGGCAGGATCCTGATCCACTGTGAAATCCCCATGCACACCTGGCAGGATCCTGATACACTGTGAAAACCCCGTACACACCTGGCAGGATCCTGATACACTGTGAAACTCCATACACACCTGGCAGATCCTGATAGACTGTGAAAACCCCATACACACCTGGCAGGATCCTGACCCACTGTGAAAACCACATACACACCTGGCAGCATCCTGATAAACTGTGAAACCCCCATACACACCTGGCAGGATCCTGATAAACTGTGAAACCCCCATACACACTTGGCAGGATCCTTATAAAAAGTGAAACTCCCATACACACCTGGCAGCATCCTGATCCACTGTGAAATCCCCATACACACCTGGCAGGATCCTGATCCACGGTGAAATCCCCATGCACACCTGGCAGGATCCTGATCCACTGTGAAAACGCCGCACACACCTGGCAGGATCCTGATGCACTGTGAAAACCCCATACACACCTGGCAGGATCCTGATAAAATTTGATACCCCCAAACACACCTGGCAGGATCCTGATAGATTGTGAAACCCCCATACACACCTGGCAGTATCCTTTTAGCGTTGAAACCCCCATACACACCTGGCAGGATCCTGATAGAAGGTGAAAACCCCGTACACACTTGGCAGGATCCTGATCCTCTGTGAAACCCCGTACACACCTGGCAGGATCCTGATATATTGTGAAAACCCCGTATGCACCTGGCAGGAACCTGATCCTCTGCGAAAACCCCAGACACACCTGGCAGGATCCTGATGAACTGCGAAACCCCCATACACACCTGGCAGGATCCTGATAATCTGTGAAACCCCCGTACACACCTGGCAGGAGCCTGATACACTGTGAAAATCCCGTACACACCTGGCAGTTTCCTGATGCTCAGTGAAGCCCCATTCACATATGGCAGTATCCTGACACACTGTGAAAACCCCATACACACCTGGCAGGATCCTGATACACTGTGAAACCCCATACACACCTGGCAGGATCCTGATACACTGTGAAACTCCATACACAACTGGCAGTATCCTGATCCACTGTGAAACTCCCATACACACGTGGCTGGATCCTGTTACACTGTGAAACCCCATAAACACCTGGCAGGCTCCTGATCCACTGTGAAACTCCCATACACACCTGGCAGGATCCTGATACACTGTGAAACCCCATAAACACCTGGCAGGCTCCTGATGCACTGTGAAACCCCATACACACCTGGCAGGATACTGATCCACTGTGAAACCCCCAGACACACCTGGCACGATCCTGATAAACGGTGAAACACCCATACACATCTGGCAGGATCCTGATATATTGTGAAAACCCCGCACACACCTGGCAGGATCCTGATCCTCTGTGAAACCCCGTACACACCTGGCAGGATCCTGATACATTGTGAAAACCCCGTACACACCTGGCAGGAACCTGATCCTCTGTGAAACCCCGTACACACCTGGCAGGATCCTGATATATTGTGAAAATCCCGTACACACCTGGCAGGATCCTGATACACTGTGAAACCCCATACACACCTGGCAGGATCCTGATCCACTGTGAAACCCCCATACACACATGGCAGGATCCTGATACACTGTGAAACCCCATACACACCTGGCAGGATCCTGATCCACTATGAAACCCCCATACACACATGGCAGGATCCTGATACACTGTGAAACCCCATGCACACCTGGCAGTATCCTGATGCACTGTGAAACCCCATACACACCTGGCAGGATCCTGATCTACTGTGAAAATCCCATACACACCTGTCAGGATCCTGATGCACTGTGAAACCCCATGCACACCTGGCAGGATCCTGATCCACTGTGAAACCCCCATACACACATGGCAGGATCCTGATACACTGTGAAACCCCAAACACACCTGGCAGGATCCTGATGCACTGTGAAACCCCATACACACACGGCAGGATCCTGATCCACTGTGATATCCCCAGACACACCTGGCAGGATTCTGATACACTGTGAAAACCCCAAACACATCTGGAAGGATCCTGATACACTGTGAAACCCCCATACACACCTGGCAGGATCCTGATCCACTGTTAAAACCCCATACACACCTGGCAGGATCCCGAAACACTGTGAAACCCCAGACACACCTGGCAGGATCCTGATACACTGTGAGAACCCCATACACACCTGGCAGGATCCTGATACACTGTGAAACCCCATACACACCTGGCAGGATCCTGATCCACTGTGAAACCCCCATACACACCTGGCAGAATCCTGATAAACTTTGATACCCCCAAACACACCTGGCAGGATCCTGATAGACTGTGAAACCCCCATACACACCTGGCAGTATCCTTTTAGCGTTGAAACCCCCATACACACCTGGCAGGATCCTGATAGAATGTGAAAACCCCGTACACACTTGGCAGGATCCTGATCCTCTGTGAAACCCCGTACACACCTGGCAGGATTGTGATATATTGTGAAAACCCCGTATGCACCTGGCAGGAACCTGATACACTGGGAAACCCCATACAGACCTGGCAGGATCCTGATCCGCTGTGAAAACCCATACACACCTGGCAGGTTCCTGATGCACAGTGAAACCCCATACACATCTGGCAGGATCCTGATACACTGTGAAAACCCCATACACACCTGGCAGGATCCTGATACACAGTGAAACCCCATGCACACCTGGCAGGATCCTGATGCACTGTGAAACCCCATACACACCTGGCAGGATCCTGATCCACTGCGAATACCCCATACACACCTGGCAGGAACCCGAAACACTTTGAAACCCCATACACACCTGGCAGGATCCTGATACACTGTGAAACCCCATACACACCTGGCAGGATCCAGATACACTGTGAAAACCCCATACACAACTAGAAGGATCCTGATACACTGTGAAACCCCATACACACCCGGCAGGATCCTGATCAACTGTGAAATCCCCATACACACCTGGCAGGATCCTGAGACACTGTGAAAAACCCATACACACTTGGAAGGATCCTGATACACTGTGAAAACCCCATACACACCTGGCAGGATCCTGATCCACTGTGAAAACCCCGTACACACCTGGCAGGATCCTGATACACTGTGAAACTCCATACACACCTGGCAGATCCTGATACACTGTGAAAACCCCATACACACCTGGCAGGATCCTGACCCACTGTGAAAACCACATACACACCTGGCAGCATCCTGATAAACTGTGAAACCCCCATACACACCTGGCAGGATCCTGATAAACTGTGAAACCCCCATACACACTTGGCAGGATCCTTATAAAAAGTGAAACTCCCATACACACCTGGCAGCATCCTGATCCACTGTGAAATCCCCATACACACCTGGCAGGATCCTGATCCACTGTGAAATCCCCATGCACACCTGGCAGGATCCTGCTCCACTGTGAAAACGCCGCACACACCTGGCAGGATCCTGATGCACTGTGAAAACCCCATACACACCTGGCAGGATCCTGATAAAATGTGATACCCCCAAACACACCTGGCAGGATCCTGATAGATTGTGAAACCCCCATACACACCTGGCAGTATCCTTTTAGCGTTGAAACCCCCATACACACCTGGCAGGATCCTGATAGAAGGTGAAAACCCCGTACACACTTGGCAGGATCCTGATCCTCTGTGAAACCCCGTACACACCTGGCAGGATCCTGATATATTGTGAAAACCCCGTATGCACCTGGCAGGAACCTGATCCTCTGCGAAAACCCCAGACACACCTGGCAGGATCCTGATGAACTGCGAAACACCCATACACACCTGGCAGGATCCTGACAATCTGTGAAACCCCCGTACACACCTGGCAGGAGCCTGATACACTGTGAAAATCCCGTACACACCTGGCAGTTTCCTGATGCTCAGTGAAGCCCCATTCACATATGGCAGTATCCTGACACACTGTGAAAACCCCATACACACCTGGCAGGATCCTGATGCACTGTGAATACCCCATACACACCTGGCAGGATCCTGATAAAATTTGATACCCCAAACACACCGGGCAGGATCCTGATAGATTGTGAAACCCCCATACACAACTGGCAGGATCCTGATCCACTGTGAAACTCCCATACACACGTGGCTGGATCCTGTTACACTGTGAAACCCCATACACACCTGGCAGGATCCTGATGCACTGTGAAACCCCATAAACACCTGGCAGGATCCTGATCCACTGCGAATACCCCATACACACCTGGCAGGAACCCGAAACACTGTGAAACCCCATACACACCTGGCAGGATCCTGATACACTGTGAAACCCCATACACACCTGGCAGGATCCAGATACACTGTGAAAACCCCATACACAACTAGAAGGATCTTGATACACTGTGAAACCCCATACACACCCGGGAGGATCCTGATCAACTGTGAAATCCCCATACACACCTGGCAGGATCCTGAGACACTGTGAAATCCCCATGCACACCTGGCAGGATCCTGATACACTGTGAAAACCCCGTACACACCTGGCAGGATCCTGATACACTGTGAAACTCCATACACACCTGGCAGATCCTGATACACTGTGAAAACCCCATACACACCTGGCAGGATCCTGACCCACTGTGAAAACCACATACACACCTGGCAGCATCCTGATAAACTGTGAAACCCCCATACACACCTGGCAGGATCCTGATAAACTGTGAAACCCCCATACACACTTGGCAGGATCCTTATAAAAAGTGAAACTCCCATACACACCTGGCAGCATCCTGATCCACTGTGAAATCCCCATACACACCTGGCAGGATCCTGATACACTGTGAAATCCCCATGCACACCTGGCAGGATCCTGATCCACTGTGAAAACGCCGCACACACCTGGCAGGATCCTGATGCACTGTGAAAACCCCATACACACCTGGCAGGATCCTGATAAAATTTGATACCCCCAAACACACCTGGCAGGATCCTGATAGATTGTGAAACCCCCATACACACCTGGCAGTATCCTTTTAGCGTTGAAACCCCCATACACACCTGGCAGGATCCTGATAGAAGGTGAAAACCCCGTACACACTTGGCAGGATCCTGATCCTCTGTGAAACCCCCATACACACATGGCAGGATCCTGATACACTGTGAAACCCCATACACACCTGGCAGGATCCTGATGCACTGTGAAACCCCATACACACCTGGCAGAATCCTGATCTACTGTGAAAATCCCATACACACCTGTCAGGATCCTGATGCACTGTGAAACCCCATGCACACCTGGCAGGATCCTGATAAAATGTGATACCCCCAAACACACCTGGCGGGATCCTGATAGACTGTGAAACGCCCATACACACCTGGCAGTATCCTTTTAGCGTTGAAACCCCCATACACACCTGGCAGGATCCTGATAGAAGGTGAAAACCCCGTACACACTTGGCAGGATCCTGACCCTCTGTGAAACCCCGTACACACCTGGCAGGATCCTGATATATTGTGAAAACCCCTTATGCACCTGGCAGGAACCTGATCCTCTGCGAAAACCCCAGACACACCTGGCAGGATCCTGATAATCTGTGAAACCCCCGTACACACCTGGCAGGAGCCTGATACACTGTGAAAATCCCGTACACACCTGGCAGTTTCCTGATGCTCAGTGAAGCCCCATTCACATATGGCAGTATCCTGATACACTGTGAAAACCCCATACACACCTGGCAGGATCCTGATACACTGTGAAACCCCATACACACCTGGCAGGATCCTGATATACTGTGAAACTCCATACACAACTGGCAGGATCCTGATCCACTGTGAAACTCCCATACACACGTGGCTGGATCCTGTTACACTGTGAAACCCCATACACACCTGGCAGGTTCCTGATCCACTGTGAAACTCCCATACACACCTGGCAGGATCCTGATACACTGTGAAACTCCATAAACACCTGGCAGGATCCTGATGCACTGTGAAACCCCATACACACCTGGCAGGATACTGATCCACTGTGAAACCCCCAGACACACCTGGCACGATCCTGATAAACGGTGAAACACCCATACACATCTGGCAGGATCCTGATATATTGTGAAAACCCCGTACACACCTGGCAGGATCCTGATCATCTGTGAAACCCCGTCCACTCCTGGCAGGATCCTGATACATTGTGAAAACCCCGTACACACCTGGCAGGAACCTGATCCTCTGTGAAACCCCGTACACACCTGGCAGGATCCTGATATATTGTGAAAATCCCGTACACACCTGGCAGGATCCTGATCCACTGTGAAGCCCCATTCACGCCTGGCAGAATCCTGATACACAGTGAAAACCCCATACACACCTGGCAGGATCCTGAACCACTTTGAGACCCCCATACACACGTGGTAGGATCCTGATACACTGTGAAGCCCACATCCACACCTGTCAAGATCCTGACAAACGGTGAAACCCCCAGACACACCTGGCAGGTTCCTGATACACTGTGAAAATCCCATTCACACCTGGCAGGAACATGATACACAGCGAAACCCCATTCACACCTGGCAGGAATCCTGATACACAGTGAAACCCCATTCACATCTAGCAGGATCCTGATACACTGTGAAACCCCATACACACCTGGCAGGATCCTGATCACTGTGAAAACCCCATACACACCTGGCAGGATCCTGAACCACTTCGAAACCCCCATACACACGTGGTAGGATCCTGACACACTGTGAAGCCCACATCCACACCTGGCAAGATCCTGATAAACGGTGAAACCACCACACACAACTGGCAGGTTCCTGATACACTGTGAAAATCCCATTCACACCTGGCAGGATTCTGATACACTGAAAACCCCAAACACACCTGGCAGGATCCTGATACACTGTGAAACCCCATACACACCTGGCAGGATACTGATGCACTGTGAAAACCCCATACACATCTGGCAGGACCCTGATGCACTGTGAAACCCCATACAAACCTGGCAGGACCCTGATACACAGTGAAACCCCAAACACACCTGGCAGGATCCTGATCCAAAGTGAAACTCCATACACACCTGGCAGGATCCTGATCCACTGTGAAAACCTCAAACACACGTGGCAGGATTCTGATACACTGTGAAACCCCATACACACCTGGCAGGATCCTGATACACTGTGAAATCCCCATTCACATCCGGCAGGAACCTGATACACTGTGAAACCACATACACACCTGGCAGGATGCTGATACGCTGTGAAACCCCATACACACCTGGCTGGATCGTGATCCACTGTGAAAACCCCATGCACACGTGGCAGGAACCTGATACACTGTGAAACCCCATACACACCTATCAGGATCCTGATCCACTGTGAAACCCCCATACACACCTGGCAGGATCCTGATACACTGTGAAACCCCATACACACCTGGCAGGATCTTGATACACTGTGAAAACCCCATACACACCTGGAAGGATCCTGATGCACTGTGAAACCCCATACACACCTGGCAGGATCCTGATCCACTGAGAAACCCCCATACACACCTGGCAGGATCCTGATACACTGTGAAAACCCCATACACACCTGGCAGGATCCTGATACACTGGGATACCCCATACAAACCTGGCAGGATCCTGATCCGCTGTGAAAACCCATACACACCTGGCAGGTTCCTGATGCACAGTGAAACCCCATACACATCTGGCAGGATCCTGATACACTGTGAAAACCCCATACACACCTGGCAGGATCCTGATACAAAGTGAAACCCCATGCACACCTGGCAGGATCCTGATGCACTGTGAAACCCCATACACACCTGGCAGGATCCTGATCCACTGCGAATACCCCATACACACCTGGCAGGAACCCGAAACACTGTGAAACCCCAAACACACCTGGCAGGATCCTGATACACTGTGAAACCCCATACACACCTGGCAGGATCCAGATACACTGTGAAAACCCCATACACAACTAGAAGGATCCTGATACACTGTGAAACCCCATACACACCCGGCAGGATCCTGATCAACTGTGAAATCCCCATACACACCTGGCAGGATCCTGAGACACTGTGAAAAACCCATACACACCTGGCAGGATCCTGATACACTGTGAAAACCCCAAACACACCTGGCAGGATCCTGACCCACTGTGAAAACCACATACACACCTGGCAGCATCCTGATAAACTGTGAAACCCCCATACACACCTGGCAGGATCCTGATAAACTGTGAAACACCCATACACACTTGGCAGGATCCTTATAAAAAGTGAAATTCCCATACACACCTGGCAGCATCCTGATCCACTGTGAAATTCCCATGCCCACCTGGCAGGATCCTGATCCACTGTGAAAACGCCGCACACACCTGGCAGGATCCTGATGCACTGTGAAAACCCCATACACACCTGGCAGGATCCTGATAAAATTTGATACCCCCAAACACACCTGGCAGGGTCCTGATAGATTGTGAAACCCCCATACACACCTGGCAGTATCCTTTTAGCGTTGAAACCCCCATACACACCTGGCAGGATCCTGATAGAAGGTGAAAACCCCGTACACACTTGGCAGGATCCTGATCCTCTGTGAAACCCCGTACACACCTGGCAGGATCCTGATATATTGTGAAAACCCCGTATGCACCTGGCAGGAACCTGATCCTCTGCGAAAACCCCAGACACACCTGGCAGGATCCTGATGAACTGCGAAACCCCCATACACACCTGGCAGGATCCTGACAATCTGTGAAACCCCCGTACACACCTGGCAGGAGCCTGATACACTGTGAAAATCCCGTACACACCTGGCAGTTTCCTGATGCTCAGTGAAGACCCATTCACATATGGCAGTATCCTGACACACTGTGAAAACCCCATACACACCTGGCAGGATCCTGATGCACTGTGAATACCCCATACACACCTGGCAGGATCCTGATAAAATTTGATACCCCCAAACACACCTGGCAGGATCCTGATAGATTGTGAAACCCCCATACACACCTGGCAGTATCCTTTTAGCGTTGAAACCCCCATACACACCTGGCAGGATCCTGATAGAAGGTGAAAACCCCGTACACACTTGGCAGGATCCTGATCCTCTGTGAAACCCCGTACACACCTGGCAGGATCCTGATATATTGTGAAAACCCCGTATGCACCTGGCAGGAACCTGATCCTCTGCGAAAACCCCAGACACACCTGGCAGGATCCTGATGAACTGCGAAACCCCCATACACACCTGGCAGGATCCTGACAATCTGTGAAACCCCCGTACACACCTGGCAGGAGCCTGATACACTGTGAAAATCCCGTACACACCTGGCAGTTTCCTGATGCTCAGTGAAGCCCCATTCACATATGGCAGTATCCTGACACACTGTGAAAACCCCATACACACCTGGCAGGATCCTGATGCACTGTGAATACCCCATACACACCTGGCAGGATCCTGATAAAATTTGATACCCCCAAACACACCTGGCAGGATCCTGATAGATTGTGAAACCCCCATACACACCTGGCAGGATCCTGATAGAAGGTGAAAACCCCGTACACACTTGGCAGGATCCTGATCCTCTGTGAAACCCCGTACACACCTGGCAGGATCCTGATATATTGTGAAAACCCCGTATGCACCTGGCAGGAACCTGATCCTCTGCGAAAACCCCAGACACACCTGGCAGGATCCTGATGAACTGCGAAACCCCCATACACACCTGGCAGGATCCTGATAATCTGTGAAACCCCCGTACACACCTGGCAGGAGCCTGATACACTGTGAAAATCCCGTACACACCTGGCAGTTTCCTGATGCTCAGTGAAGCCCCATTCACATATGGCAGTATCCTGACACACTGTGAAAACCCCATACACACCTGGCAGGATCCTGATACAATGTGAAACCCCATACACACCTGGCAGGATCCTGATACACTGTGAAACTCCATACACAACTGGCAGGATCCTGATCCACTGTGAAACTCCCATACACACGTGGCTGGATCCTGTTACACTGTGAAACCCCATACACACCAGGCAGGATCCTGATGCACTGTGAAACCCCATACACACCTGGCAGGATCCTGATCCACTGCGAATACCCCATACACACCTGGCAGGAACCCGAAACACTGTGAAACCCCATACACACCTGGCAGGATCCTGATACACTGTGAAACCCCATACACACCTGGCAGGATCCAGATACACTGTGAAAACCCCATACACAACTAGAAGGATCCTGATACACTGTGAAACCCCATACACACCCGGCAGGATCCTGATCAACTGTGAAATCCCCATACACACCTGGCAGGATCCTGAGACACTGTGAAAAACCCATACACACCTGGAAGGATCCTGATACACTGTGAAAACCCCATACACACCTGGCAGGATCCTGATCCACTGTGAAATCCCCATGCACACCTGGCAGGATCCTGATACACTGTGAAAACCCCGTACACACCTGGCAGGATCCTGATACACTGTGAAACTCCATACACACCTGGCAGATCCTGATACACTGTGAAAACCCCATACACACCTGGCAGGATCCTGACCCACTGTGAAAACCACATACACACCTGGCAGCATCCTGATAAACTGTGAAACCCCCATACACACCTGGCAGGATCCTGATAAACTGTGAAACCCCCATACACACTTGGCAGGATCCTTATAAAAAGTGAAACTCCCATACACACCTGGCAGCATCCTGATCCACTGTGAAATCCCCATACACACCTGGCAGGATCCTGATCCATGGTGAAATCCCCATGCACACCTGGCAGGATCCTGATCCACTGTGAAAACGCCGCACACACCTGGCAGGATCCTGATGCACTGTGAAAACCCATACACACCTGGCAGGATCCTGATAAAATTTGATACCCCCAAACACACCTGGCAGGATCCTGATAGATTGTGAAACCCCCATACACACCTGGCAGTATCCTTTTAGCGTTGAAACCCCCATACACACCTGGCAGGATCCTGATAGAAGGTGAAAACCCCGTACACACTTGGCAGGATCCTGATCCTCTGTGAAACCCCGTACACACCTGGCAGGATCCTGATATATTGTGAAAACCCCGTATGCACCTGGCAGGAACCTGATCCTCTGCGAAAACCCCAGACACACCTGGCAGGATCCTGATGAACTGCAAAACCCCCATACACACCTGGCAGGATCCTGATAATCTGTGAAACCCCCGTACACACCTGGCAGGAGCCTGATACACTGTGAAAATCCCGTACACACCAGGCAGTTTCCTGATGCTCAGTGAAGCCCCATTCACATATGGCAGTATCCTGACACACTGTGAAAACCCCATACACACCTGGCAGGATCCTGATACACTGTGAAACCCCATACACACCTGGCAGGATCCTGATACACTGTGAAACTCCATACACAACTGGCAGGATCCTGATTCACTGTGAAACTCCCATACACACGTGGCTGGATCCTGTTACACTGTGAAACCCCATACACACCTGGCCGTTTTCCTGATCCACTGTGAAACTCCCATACACACCTGGCAGGATCCTGATACACTGTGAAACCCCATAAACACCTGGCAGGCTCCTGATGCACTGTGAAACCCCATACACACCTGGCAGGATACTGATCCACTGTGAAACCCCCAGACACACCTGGCACGATCCTGATAAACGGTGAAACACCCATACACATCTGGCAGGATCCTGATATATTGTGAAAACCCCGTACACACCTGGCAGGATCCTGATCCTCTGTGAAACCCCGTACACACCTGGCAGGATCCTGATACATTGTGAAAACCCCGTACACACCTGGCAGGAACCTGATCCTCTGTGAAACCCCGTACACACCTGGCAGGATCCTGATATATTGTGAAAATCCCGTACACACCTGGCAGGATCCTGATCCACTGTGAAACCCCCATACACACATGGCAGGATCCTGATACACTGTGAAACCCCAAACACACCTGGCTGGATCCTGATGCACTGTGAAACCCCATACACACACGGCAGGATCCTGATCCACTGTGATATCCCCAGACACACCTGGCAGGATCCTGATACACTGTGAAAACCCCAAACACATCTGGAAGGATCCTGATACACTGTGAAACCCCCATACACACCTGGCAGGATCCTGATCCACTGTTAAAACCCCAGACACACCTGGCAGGATCCTGATACACTGTGAAAACCCCATACACACCTGGCAGGATCCTGATACACTGTGAAACCCCATACACACCTGGCAGGATCCTGATCCACTGTGAAACCCCCATACACACCTGGCAGAATCCTGATAAACTTTGAAACCCCCAAACACACCTGGCAGGATCCTGATAGACTGTGAAACCCCCATACACACCTGGCAGTATCCTTTTAGCGTTGAAACCCCCATACACACCTGGCAGGATCCTGATAGAATGTGAAAATCCCGTACACACTTGGCAGGATCCTGATCCTCTGTGAAACCCCGTACACACCTGGCAGGATCCTGATATATTGTGAAAACCCCGTATGCACCTGGCAGGAACCTGATACACTGGGAAACCCCATACAAACCTGGCAGGATCCTGATCCGCTGTGAAAACCCATACACACCTGGCAGGTTCCTGATGCACAGTGAAACCCCATACACATCTGGCAGGATCCTGATACACTGTGAAAACCCCATACACACCTGGCAGGATCCTGATACACAGTGAAACCCCATGCACACCTGGCAGGATCCTGATGCACTGTGAAACCCCATACACACCTGGCAGGATCCTGATCCACTGCGAATACCCCATACACACCTGGCAGGAACCCGAAACACTTTGAAACCCCATACACGCCTGGCAGGATCCTGATACACTGTGAAACCCCATACACACCTGGCAGGATCCAGATACACTGTGAAAACCCCATACACAACTAGAAGGATCCTGATACACTGTGAAACCCCATACACACCCGGCAGGATCCTGATCAACTGTGAAATCCCCATACACACCTGGCAGGATCCTGAGACACTGTGAAAAACCCATACACACCTGGAAGGATCCTGATCCACTGTGAAAACCCCGTACACACCTGGCAGGATCCTGATACACTGTGAAACTCCATACACACCTGGCAGATCCTGATACACTGTGAAAACCCCATACACACCTGGCAGGATCCTGACCCACTGTGAAAACCACATACACACCTGGCAGCATCCTGATAAACTGTGAAACCCCCATACACACCTGGCAGGATCCTGATAAACTGTGAAACCCCCATACACACTTGGCAGGATCCTTATAAAAAGTGAAACTCCCATACACACCTGGCAGCATCCTGATCCACTGTGAAATCCCCATACACACCTGGCAGGATCCTGATCCACTGTGAAATCCCCATGCACACCTGGCAGGATCCTGATCCTCTGTGAAAACGCCGCACACACCTGGCAGGATCCTGATGCACTGTGAAAACCCCATACACACCTGGCAGGATCCTGATAAAATGTGATACCCCCAAACACACCTGGCAGGATCCTGATAGATTGTGAAACCCCCATACACACCTGGCAGTATCCTTTTAGCGTTGAAACCCCCATACACACCTGGCAGGATCCTGATAGAAGGTGAAAACCCCGTACACACTTGGCAGGATCCTGATCCTCTGTGAAACCCCGTACACACCTGGCAGGATCCTGATATATTGTGAAAACCCCGTATGCACCTGACAGGAACCTGATCCTCTGCGAAAACCCCAGACACACCTGGCAGGATCCTAATGAACTGCGAAACACCCATACACACCTGGCAGGATCCTGACAATCTGTGAATCCCCCGTACACACCTGGCAGGAGCCTGATACACTGTGAAAATCCCGTACACACCTGGCAGTTTCCTGATGCTCAGTGAAGCTCCATTCACATATGGCAGTATCCTGACACACTGTGAAAACCCCATACACACCTGGCAGGATCCTGATGCACTGTGAATACCCCATACACACCTGGCAGGATCCTGATAAAATTTGATACCCCAAACAGACCTGGCAGGATCCTGATAGATTGGGAAACCCCCATACACACCTGGCAGTATCCTTTTAGCGTTGAAACCCCCATACACACCTGGCAGGATCCTGATAGAAGGTGAAAACCCCGTACACACTTGGCAGGATCCTGATCCTCTGTGAAACCCCGTACACACCTGGCAGGATCCTGATATATTGTGAAAACCCCGTATGCACCTGGCAGGAACCTGATCCTCTGCGAAAACCCCGTACACACCTGGCAGGATCCTGATCCTCTGTGAAACCCCGTACACACTTGGCAGGATCCTGATACATTGTGAAAACCCCGTACACACCTGGCAGGAACCTGATCCTCTGTGAAACCCCGTACACACCTGGCAGGATCCTGATATATTGTGAAAATCCCGTACACACCTGGCAGGATCCTGATACACTGTGAAACCCCATACACACCTGGCAGGATCCTGATCCACTGTGAAACCCCCATACACACATGGCAGGATCCTGATACACTGTGAAACCCCAAACACACCTGGCTGGATCCTGATGCACTGTGAAACCCCATACACACACGGCAGGATCCTGATCCACTGTGATATCCCCAGACACACCTGGCAGGATCCTGATACACTGTGAAAACCCCAAACACATCTGGAAGGATCCTGATACACTGTGAAACCCCCATACACACCTGGCAGGATCCTGATCCACTGTTAAAACCCCAGACACACCTGGCAGGATCCTGATACACTGTGAAAACCCCATACACACCTGGCAGGATCCTGATACACTGTGAAACCCCATACACACCTGGCAGGATCCTGATCCACTGTGAAACCCCCATACACACCTGGCAGAATCCTGATAAACTTTGAAACCCCCAAACACACCTGGCAGGATCCTGATAGACTGTGAAACCCCCATACACACCTGGCAGTATCCTTTTAGCGTTGAAACCCCCATACACACCTGGCAGGATCCTGATAGAATGTGAAAATCCCGTACACACTTGGCAGGATCCTGATCCTCTGTGAAACCCCGTACACACCTGGCAGGATCCTGATATATTGTGAAAACCCCGTATGCACCTGGCAGGAACCTGATACACTGGGAAACCCCATACAAACCTGGCAGGATCCTGATCCGCTGTGAAAACCCATACACACCTGGCAGGTTCCTGATGCACAGTGAAACCCCATACACATCTGGCAGGATCCTGATACACTGTGAAAACCCCATACACACCTGGCAGGATCCTGATACACAGTGAAACCCCATGCACACCTGGCAGGATCCTGATGCACTGTGAAACCCCATACACACCTGGCAGGATCCTGATCCACTGCGAATACCCCATACACACCTGGCAGGAACCCGAAACACTTTGAAACCCCATACACACCTGGCAGGATCCTGATACACTGTGAAACCCCATACACACCTGGCAGGATCCAGATACACTGTGAAAACCCCATACACAACTAGAAGGATCCTGATACACTGTGAAACCCCATACACACCCGGCAGGATCCTGATCAACTGTGAAATCCCCATACACACCTGGCAGGATCCTGAGACACTGTGAAAAACCCATACACACCTGGAAGGATCCTGATACACTGTGAAAACCCCATACACACCTGGCAGGATCCTGATCCACTGTGAAAACCCCGTACACACCTGGCAGGATCCTGATACACTGTGAAACTCCATACACACCTGGCAGATCCTGATACACTGTGAAAACCCCATACACACCTGGCAGGATCCTGACCCACTGTGAAAACCACATACACACCTGGCAGCATCCTGATAAACTGTGAAACCCCCATACACACCTGGCAGGATCCTGATAAACTGTGAAACCCCCATACACACTTGGCAGGATCCTTATAAAAAGTGAAACTCCCATACACACCTGGCAGCATCCTGATCCACTGTGAAATCCCCATACACACCTGGCAGGATCCTGATCCACTGTGAAATCCCCATGCACACCTGGCAGGATCCTGATCCTCTGTGAAAACGCCGCACACACCTGGCAGGATCCTGATGCACTGTGAAAACCCCATACACACCTGGCAGGATCCTGATAAAATGTGATACCCCCAAACACACCTGGCAGGATCCTGATAGATTGTGAAACCCCCATACACACCTGGCAGTATCCTTTTAGCGTTGAAACCCCCATACACACCTGGCAGGATCCTGATAGAAGGTGAAAACCCCGTACACACTTGGCAGGATCCTGATCCTCTGTGAAACCCCGTACACACCTGGCAGGATCCTGATATATTGTGAAAACCCCGTATGCACCTGACAGGAACCTGATCCTCTGCGAAAACCCCAGACACACCTGGCAGGATCCTAATGAACTGCGAAACACCCATACACACCTGGCAGGATCCTGACAATCTGTGAATCCCCCGTACACACCTGGCAGGAGCCTGATACACTGTGAAAATCCCGTACACACCTGGCAGTTTCCTGATGCTCAGTGAAGCTCCATTCACATATGGCAGTATCCTGACACACTGTGAAAACCCCATACACACCTGGCAGGATCCTGATGCACTGTGAATACCCCATACACACCTGGCAGGATCCTGATAAAATTTGATACCCCAAACAGACCTGGCAGGATCCTGATAGATTGTGAAACCCCCATACACACCTGGCAGTATCCTTTTAGCGTTGAAACCCCCATACACACCTGGCAGGATCCTGATAGAAGGTGAAAACCCCGTACACACTTGGCAGGATCCTGATCCTCTGTGAAACCCCGTACACACCTGGCAGGATCCTGATATATTGTGAAAACCCCGTATGCACCTGGCAGGAACCTGATCCTCTGCGAAAACCCCGTACACACCTGGCAGGATCCTGATCCTCTGTGAAACCCCGTACACACTTGGCAGGATCCTGATACATTGTGAAAACCCCGTACACACCTGGCAGGAACCTGATCCTCTGTGAAACCCCGTACACACCTGGCAGGATCCTGATATATTGTGAAAATCCCGTACACACCTGGCAGGATCCTGATACACTGTGAAACCCCATACACACCTGGCAGGATCCTGATCCACTGTGAAACCCCCATACACACATGGCAGGATCCTGATACACTGTGAAACCCCAAACACACCTGGCTGGATCCTGATGCACTGTGAAACCCCATACACACACGGCAGGATCCTGATCCACTGTGATATCCCCAGACACACCTGGCAGGATCCTGATACACTGTGAAAACCCCAAACACATCTGGAAGGATCCTGATACACTGTGAAACCCCCATACACACCTGGCAGGATCCTGATCCACTGTTAAAACCCCAGACACACCTGGCAGGATCCTGATACACTGTGAAAACCCCATACACACCTGGCAGGATCCTGATACACTGTGAAACCCCATACACACCTGGCAGGATCCTGATCCACTGTGAAACCCCCATACACACCTGGCAGAATCCTGATAAACTTTGAAACCCCCAAACACACCTGGCAGGATCCTGATAGACTGTGAAACCCCCATACACACCTGGCAGTATCCTTTTCGCGTTGAAACCCCCATACACACCTGGCAGGATCCTGATAGAATGTGAAAATCCCGTACACACTTGGCAGGATCCTGATCCTCTGTGAAACCCCGTACACACCTGGCAGGATCCTGATATATTGTGAAAACCCCGTATGCACCTGGCAGGAACCTGATACACTGGGAAACCCCATACAAACCTGGCAGGATCCTGATCCGCTGTGAAAACCCATACACACCTGGCAGGTTCCTGATGCACAGTGAAACCCCATACACATCTGGCAGGATCCTGATACACTGTGAAAACCCCATACACACCTGGCAGGATCCTGATACACAGTGAAACCCCATGCACACCTGGCAGGATCCTGATGCACTGTGAAACCCCATACACACCTGGCAGGATCCTGATCCACTGCGAATACCCCATACACACCTGGCAGGAACCCGAAACACTTTGAAACCCCATACACACCTGGCAGGATCCTGATACACTGTGAAACCCCATACACACCTGGCAGGATCCAGATACACTGTGAAAACCCCATACACAACTAGAAGGATCCTGATACACTGTGAAACCCCATACACACCCGGCAGGATCCTGATCAACTGTGAAATCCCCATACACACCTGGCAGGATCCTGAGACACTGTGAAAAACCCATACACACCTGGAAGGATCCTGATACACTGTGAAAACCCCATACACACCTGGCAGGATCCTGATCCACTGTGAAAACCCCGTACACACCTGGCAGGATCCTGATACACTGTGAAACTCCATACACACCTGGCAGATCCTGATACACTGTGAAAACCCCATACACACCTGGCAGGATCCTGACCCACTGTGAAAACCACATACACACCTGGCAGCATCCTGATAAACTGTGAAACCCCCATACACACCTGGCAGGATCCTGATAAACTGTGAAACCCCCATACACACTTGGCAGGATCCTTATAAAAAGTGAAACTCCCATACACACCTGGCAGCATCCTGATCCACTGTGAAATCCCCATACACACCTGGCAGGATCCTGATCCACTGTGAAATCCCCATGCACACCTGGCAGGATCCTGATCCTCTGTGAAAACGCCGCACACACCTGGCAGGATCCTGATGCACTGTGAAAACCCCATACACACCTGGCAGGATCCTGATAAAATGTGATACCCCCAAACACACCTGGCAGGATCCTGATAGATTGTGAAACCCCCATACACACCTGGCAGTATCCTTTTAGCGTTGAAACCCCCATACACACCTGGCAGGATCCTGATAGAAGGTGAAAACCCCGTACACACTTGGCAGGATCCTGATCCTCTGTGAAACCCCGTACACACCTGGCAGGATCCTGATATATTGTGAAAACCCCGTATGCACCTGACAGGAACCTGATCCTCTGCGAAAACCCCAGACACACCTGGCAGGATCCTAATGAACTGCGAAACACCCATACACACCTGGCAGGATCCTGACAATCTGTGAATCCCCCGTACACACCTGGCAGGAGCCTGATACACTGTGAAAATCCCGTACACACCTGGCAGTTTCCTGATGCTCAGTGAAGCTCCATTCACATATGGCAGTATCCTGACACACTGTGAAAACCCCATACACACCTGGCAGGATCCTGATGCACTGTGAATACCCCATACACACCTGGCAGGATCCTGATAAAATTTGATACCCCAAACAGACCTGGCCGGATCCTGATAGATTGTGAAACCCCCATACACACCTGGCAGTATCCTTTTAGCGTTGAAACCCCCATACACACCTGGCAGGATCCTGATAGAAGGTGAAAACCCCGTACACACTTGGCAGGATCCTGATCCTCTGTGAAACCCCGTACACACCTGGCAGGATCCTGATATATTGTGAAAACCCCGTATGCACCTGGCAGGAACCTGATCCTCTGCGAAAACCCCAGACACACCTGGCAGGATCCTGATGAACTGCGAAACCCCCATACACACCTGGCAGGATCCTGATAATCTGTGAAACCCCCGTACACACCTGGCAGGAGCCTGATACACTGTGAAAATCCCGTACACACCTGGCAGTTTCCTGATGCTCAGTGAAGCCCCATTCACATATGGCAGTATACTGACACACTGTGAAAACCCCATACACACCTGGCAGGATCCTGATACAATGTGAAACCCCATACACACCTGGCAGGATCCTGATACACTGTGAAACTCCATACACAACTGGCAGGATCCTGATCCACTGTGAAACTCCCATACACACGTGGCTGGATCCTGTTACACTGTGAAACCCCATACACACCTGGCAGGATCCTGATGCACTGTGAAATCCCATAAACACCTGGCAGGATCCTGATCCACTGCGAATACCCCATACACACCTGGCAGGAACCCGAAACACTGTGAAACCCCATACACACCTGGCAGGATCCTGATACACTGTGAAACCCTATACACACCTGGCAGGATCCAGATACACTGTGAAAACCCCATACACAACTAGAAGGATCCTGATACACTGTGAAACCCCATACACACCCGGGAGGATCCTGATCAACTGTGAAATCCCCATACACACCTGGCAGGATCCTGAGACACTGTGAAAAACCCATACACACCTGGAAGGATCCTGATACACTGTGAAAACCCCATACACACCTGGCAGGATCCTGATCCACTGTGAAATCCCCATGCACACCTGGCAGGATCCTGATACACTGTGAAAACCCCGTACACACCTGGCAGGATCCTGATACACTGTGAAACTCCATACACACCTGGCAGATCCTGATACACTGTGAAAACCCCATACACACCTGGCAGGATCCTGACCCACTGTGAAAACCACATACACACCTGGCAGCATCCTGATAAACTGTGAAACCCCCATACACACCTGGCAGGATCCTGATAAACTGTGAAACCCCCATACACACTTGGCAGGATCCTTATAAAAAGTGAAACTCCCATACACACCTGGCAGCATCCTGATCCACTGTGAAATCCCCATACACACCTGGCAGGATCCTGATACACTGTGAAATCCCCATGCACACCTGGCAGGATCCTGATCCACTGTGAAAACGCCGCACACACCTGGCAGGATCCTGATGCACTGTGAAAACCCCATACACACCTGGCAGGATCCTGATAAAATTTGATACCCCCAAACACACCTGGCAGGATCCTGATAGATTGTGAAACCCCCATACACACCTGGCAGTATCCTTTTAGCGTTGAAACCCCCATACACACCTGGCAGGATCCTGATAGAAGGTGAAAACCCCGTACACACTTGGCAGGATCCTGATCCTCTGTGAAACCCCCATACACACATGGCAGGATCCTGATACACTGTGAAACCCCATACACACCTGGCAGGATCCTGATGCACTGTGAAACCCCATACACACCTGGCAGGATCCTGATCTACTGTGAAAATCCCATACACACCTGTCAGGATCCTGATGCACTGTGAAACCCCATGCACACCTGGCAGGATCCTGATCCACTGTGAAACCCCCATACACACATGGCAGGATCCTGATACACTGTGAAACCCCAAACACACCTGGCAGGATCCTGATGCACTGTGAAACCCCATACACACACGGCAGGATCCTGATCCACTGTGATATCCCCAGACACACCTGGCAGGATCCTGATACACTGTGAAAACCCCAAACACATCTGGAAGGATCCTGATACACTGTGAAACCCCCATACACACCTGGCAGGATCCTGATCCACTGTTAAAACCCCATACACACCTGGCAGGATCCCGAAACACTGTGAAACCCCAGACACACCTGTCAGGATCCTGATACACTGTGAAAACCCCATACACACCTGGCAGGATCCTGATACACTGTGAAACCCCATACACACCTGGCAGGATCCTGATCCACTGTGAAACCCCCATACACACCTGGCAGAATCCTGATAAACTTTGAAACCCCCAAACACACCTGGCAGGATCCAGATAGACTGTGAAACCCCCATACACACCTGGCAGTATCCTTTTAGCGTTGAAACCCCCATACACACCTGGCAGGATCCTGATAGAATGTGAAAACCCCGTACACACTTGGCAGGATCCTGATCCTCTGTGAAACCCCGTACACACCTGGCAGGATCCTGATATATTGTGAAAACCCCGTATGCACCTGGCAGGAACCTGATCCTCTGCGAAAACCCCAGACACACCTGGCAGGATCCTGATGAACTGCGAAACCCCCATACACACCTGGCAGGATCCTGATAATCGGTGAAACCCCCGTACACACCTGGCAGGAGCCTGATACACTGTGAAAACCCCGTACACACCTAGCAGTTTCCTGATGCTCAGTGAAGCCCCATTCACATATGGCAGTATACTGATACACTGTGAAAACCCCATACACACCTGGCAGGATCCTGATACACTGTGAAACCCCATACACACCTGGCAGGATCCTGATACACTGTGAAACTCCATACACAACTGGCAGGATCCTGATCCACTGTGAAACTCCCATACAAACGTGGCTGGATCCTGTTACACTGTGAAACCCCATACACACCTGGCAGGTTCCTGATCCACTGTGAAACTCCCATACACACCAGGCAGGATCCTGATACACTGTGAAACCCCATAAACACCTGGCAGGCTCCTGATGCACTGTGAAACCCCATACACACCTGGCAGGATACTGATCCACTGTGAAACCCCATACACACCTGGCAGGATCCTGATACACTGTGAAACTCCATGCACAACTGGCAGGTTCCTGATCCACTGTGAAACTCCCATACACACGTGGCTGGATCCTGTTACACTGTGAAACCCCATACACACCTGGCAGGTTCCTGATCCAATGTGAAACTCCCATACACACCTAGCAGGATCCTGATACACTGTGAAACCCCATAAACACCTGGCAGGATCCTGATGCACTGTGAAACCCCATACACACCTGGCAGGATACTGATCCACTGTGAAACCCCCTGACACACCTGGCACGATCCTGATAAACGGTGAAACACCCAGACACACCTGGCACGATCCTGATAAACGGTGAAACACCCATACACATCTGGCAGGATCCTGATATATTGTGAAAACCCCAATACACACATGGCAGGATCCTGATACACTGTGAAACCCCATACACACCTGGCAGGATCCTGATCCACTGTGAAACCCCCATACACACATGGCAGGATCCTGATCCACTGTGAAACCCCATACACTCCTGGCAGTATCCTGATGCACTGTGAAAACCCCGTACACACCTGGCAGTTTCCTGATGCTCAGTGAAGCCCCATTCACATATGGCAGTATACTGATACACTGTGAAAACCCCATACACACCTGGCAGGATCCTGATACACTGTGAAACCCCATACACACCTGGCAGGATCCTGATACACTGTGAAACTCCATACACAACTGGCAGGATCCTGATCCACTGTGAAACTCCCATACAAACGTGGCTGGATCCTGTTATACTGTGAAACCCCATACACACCTGGCATGTTCCTGATCCACTGTGAAACTCCCATACACACCTGGCAGGATCCTGATACACTGTGAAACCCCATAAACACCTGGCAGGATCCTGATGCACTGTGAAACCCCATACACACCTGGCAGGATACTGATCCACTGTGAAACCCCATACACACCTGGCAGGATCCTGATACACTGTGAAACTCCATACACAACTGGCAGGATCCTGATCCACTGTGAAACTCCCATACACACGTGGCTGGATCCTGTTACACTGTGAAACCCCATACACACCTTGCAGGTTCCTGATCCACTGTGAAACTCCCATACACACCTAGCAGGATCCTGATACACTGTGAAACCCCATAAACACCTGGCAGGATCCTGATGCACTGTGAAACCCCATACACACCTGGCAGGATACTGATCCACTGTGAAACCCCCAGACACACCTGGCACAATCCTGATAAACGGTGAAACACCCATACACATCTGGCAGGATCCTGATATATTGTGAAAACCCCGTACACACCTGGCAGGATCCTGATCCTCTGTGAAACCCCGTACACACCTGGCATTATCCTGATACATTGTGAAAACCCCGTACACACCTGGCAGGAACCTGATCCTCTGTGAAACCCCGTACACACCTGGCAGGATCCTGATATATTGTGTAAATCCCGTACACACCTGGCAGGATCCTGATACACTGTGAAACCCCATACACACCTGGCAGGATCCTGATCCACTGTGAAACCCCCATACACACATGGCAGGATACTGATACACTGTGAAACCCCATACACACCTGTCAGGATCCTGATCCACTATGAAACCCCCATACACACATGGCAGGATCCTGATCCACTGTGAAACCCCAAACACACCTGGCAGTATCCTGCTGCACTGTGAAATCCCATGCACACCTGGCAGGATCCTGAGACACTGTGAAACACCCATACACACCTGGCAGGATCCTGATACACTGTGAAACCCCATACACACCTGGCAGGATCCTGATGCACTGTGAAACCCCATACACACCTGGCAGGATCCTGATCTACTGTGAAAATCCCATACACACCTGTCAGGATCCTGATGCACTGTGAAACCCCATGCACACCTGGCAGGATCCTGATCCACTGTGAAACCCCCATACACACATGGCAGTATCCTGATTCACTGTGAAACCCCAAACACACCTGGCAGGATCCTGATGCACTGTGAAACCCCATACACACCTGTCACGATCCTGATGCACTGTGATATCGCCAGACACACCTGGCTGGATACTGATACACTGCGAAAACCCCATACACACCTGGAAGGATCCTGATACACTGTGAAACCCCATACACACATGGCAGGATCCTGATCCACTGTGATATCGCCCGACACACCTGGCAGGATCCTGATACACTGTGAAAACCCCAGACACATCTGGAAGGATCCTGATACACTGTGAAACCCCCATACACACCTGGCAGGATCCTGATCCACTGTTAAAAGCCCATACACACCTGGCAGGATCACAAAACACTGTGAAACCCCAGACACACCTGGCAGGATCCTGATACACTGTGAAAACCCCATTCACATCCGGCAGGATCCTGATACACTGTGAAACCCCATACACACCTGGCAGGATCCTGATCCACTGTGAAACCCCCATACACACCTGGCAGGATCCTGATAAACTTTGAAACCCCCAAACACACCTGGCAGGGTCCTGATAGACTGTGAAACCCCCATACACACCTGGCAGTATCCTTTTAGCGTTGAAACCCCCATACACACCTGGCAGGATCCTGATAGAAGGTGAAAACCCCGTACACACTTGGCAGGATCCTGATCCTCTGTGAAACCCCGTACACACCTGGCAGGATCCTGATATATTGTGAAAACCCCGTATGCACCTGGCAGGAACCTGATCCTCTGCGAAAACCCCAGACACACCTGGCAGGATCCTGATGAACTGCGAAACCCCCATACACACCTGGCAGGATCCTGATAATCTGTGAAACCCCCGTACACACCTGGCAGGAGCCTGATACACTGTGAAAACCCCGTACACACCTGGCAGTTTCTTGATGCTCAGTGAAGCCCCATTCACATATGGCAGTATCCTGATACACTGTGAAAACCCCATACACACCTGGCAGGATCCTGATACACTGTGAAACCCCATACACACCTGGCAGGATCCTGATACACTGTGAAACTCCATACACAACTGGCAGGATCCTGATCCACTGTGAAACTCCCATACACACGTGGCTGGATCCTGTTACACTGTGAAACCCCATACACACCTGGCAGGTTCCTGATCCACTGTGAAACTCCCATACACACCTGGCAGGATCCTGATACACTGTGAAACCCCATAAACACCTGGCAGGATCCTCATGCTCTGTGAAACCCCATACACTCCTGGCAGGATACTGATCCACTGTGAAACCCCCATACACACCTGGCACGATCCTGATAAACGGTGAAACACCCATACACATCTGGCAGGATCCTGATATATTGTGAAAACCCCATACACACCTGGCAGGATGCTGATCCTCTGTGAAACCCCGTACACACCTGGCAGGATCCTGATACATTGTGAAAACCCCGTACACACCTGGCAGGAACCTGATCCTCTGTGAAACCCCGTACACACCTGGCAGGATACTGATATATTGTGAAAATCCCGTACACACCTGGCAGGATCCTGATACACTGTGAAACCCCATACACACCTTGCAGGATCCTGATCCACTGTGAAACCCCCATACACACATGGCAGGATCCTGATACACTGTGAAACCCCATACACACCTGGCAGGATCCTGATCCACTGTGAAACCCCCATACACACATGGCAGGATCCTGATCCACTGTGAAAGCCCATGCACAGCTGGCAGTATCCTGATGCACTGTGAAACCCCATGCACACCTGGCAGGATCCTGTGACACTGTGAAACCCCCATACACATCTGGCAGGATCCTGATACACTGTGAAACCCCATACACACCTGGCAGGATCCTGATGCACTGTGAAACCCCATACACACCTGGCAGGATCCTGATCTGCTGTGAAAACCCCATTCACACCTGTCAGGATCCTGATGCACTGTGAAAACCCCATGCACACCTGGCAGGATCCTGATCCACTGTGAAACCCCTATACACACATGGCAGGATCCTGATACACTGTGAAACCCCATACACACCTGGCAGAATCCTGATGCACTGTGAAACACCATACACACCTGTCACGATCCTGATGCACTGTGAAACCCCATACACACCTGGCTGGATCCTGATACACTGCGAAAACCCCATACACACCTGGAAGGAACCTGACACACTGTGACACCCCATACACATATGGCAGGATCCTGATCCACTGTGATATCCCCAGACACACCTGGCAGGATCCTGATACACTGTGAAAACCCCATACACATCTGGAAGGATCCTGATCCTCTGTGAAACGCCCATACACACCTGGCAGGATCCTGATCCACTGTTAAAACCCCATACACACCTGGCAGGATCCCGAAACACTGTGAAACCCCAGACACACCTGGCAGGATCCTGATACACTGTGAGAACCCCATTCACACCTGGCAGGATCCTGATGCACTGTGAAACCCCATACATACCTGGCAGAATCCTGAGCCACTGTGAAAACCACGTGCACACCTGGCAGGATCCTGATGCACTTTGAAAACCCATACACACCTAGCAGGATCCTGACACACTGTGAAAACCCAATACACACCTGGAAGGATCCTGATAAACTGTGATACCCCATACACACCTGGCAGGATCCTGATCCACTGTGAAACCCCCATACACACCTGGCAGGATCCCGATACACTGTGAAACCCCATACACACCTGGCAGGATCCTGATCCACTGTGAAACCCCCATACACACCTGGCAGGATCCCGATACACTGTGAAACCCCATACGCACCTGGCAGGATCCTGATCCACTGTGAAACGCCCACACACACGTGGCTGGATCCTGTTACACTGTGAAACACCATAAACACCTGGCAGGATCCTGAGACACTGTGAAACCCCCAAACACACCTGGCAGGATCCTGATACACTGTGAAACCCCATACACACCTGGCAGGATCCTGATACACTGTGAAACCCCATACACACCTGGCAGGATCCTGATGCACTGTGAAACCCCATGCACACCTGGCAGGATCCTGATCCACTGTGAAACCCCTATACACACATGGCAGGATCGTGATACACTGTGAAACCCCATACACACCTGGCAGAATCCTGATGCACTGTGAAACCCCATACACACCTGGCTGGATCCTGATACACTGCGAAAACCCCATACACACCTGGAAGGAAACTGATACACTGTGACACCCCATACACATATGGCAGGATCCTGATCCACTGTGATATCCCCAGACACACCTGGCAGGATCCTGATACACTGTGAAAACCCCATACACATCTGGAAGGATCCTGATACACTGTGAAACGCCCATACACACCTGGCAGGATCCTGATCCACTGTTAAAACCCCATACACACCTGGCAGGATCCTGATCCACTGTGAAAACCCCATACACACCTGGCAGGATCCCGATACACTGTGAAACCCCATACACACCTGGCAGGATCCTGTACACTGTGAAAACCCGATTCACATGCGGCAGGATCCTGAAACACTGTGAAACCCCATACGCACCTGGCAGGATCCTGATCCACTGTGAAACGCCCATACACACCTGGAACGATCCTGATACACATGTGATACCCCAGACACATCTGGCAGGATCCTGGTGCTCTGTGAAAACCCCATACAAACCTGGCAGGAACCTGATCCACTGTGAAACTCCATACACACCTGGCAGCTCCTGATACACTGTGAAAGCCCCATACACACCTGGCAGGATCCTGATCAACTGTTAAAACCCCAGACATACCTGGCCGGATCCTGATCAACTGTGAAACCCCCATATACACCAGGCAGGATCCTGATGCACTTTGAAAACCCATACACACCTGGCAGGATCCTGATCCACTGTGAAACCCCCATACACACCTGGCAGGATCATGATCCACTGTGAAACCCCGATACACACCTGGCAGGATCCTGATCCACTGTGAAAACCCCATACACACTTGGCAGGATCCTGATAAACTGTGAAAACCCCATACACACCTGGCAGGAACCTGATCCACTGTGAAAACCCCATACACACCTGGCAGGATACTGATAAAATCTGAAACCCCCATACACACCTGGCAGGATCCTGATAGACTGTGAAAACCACGTGCACACCTGGCAGGATCCTGATGCTCTGTAAAAACCCATACACACCTGGCAGGATCCTGACACACTGTGAAAACCCAATTCACACCTGGAAGGATCCTGATAAACTGTGATACCCCATACACACCTGGCAGGATCCTGATCAACTGTGAAACCCCCATACACACCTGGCAGGATCCCGATACACTGTGAAACCCCATACACACCTGGCAGGATCCTGTACACTGAGAAAACCCCATTCACATGCGGCAGGATCCTGATACACTGTGAAACCCCATACGCACCTGGCAGGATCCTGATCCACTGTGAAACGCCCATACACACCTGGAACGATCCTGATACACATGTGATACCCCAGACACATCTGGCAGGATCCTGGTGCTCTGTGAAAACCCCATACAAACCTGGCAGGAACTTGATCCACTGTGAAACTCCATACACACCTGGCAGCTCCTGATACACTGTGAAAGCCCCATACACACCTGGCAGGATCCTGATCCACTGTGAAAACCCCAGACATACCTGGCCGGATCCTGATCAACTGTGAAACCCCCATATACACCAGGCAGGATCCTGATGCACTTTGAAAACCCATACACACCTGGCAGGATCCTGATCCACTGTGAAACCCCCATACACACCTGGCAGGATCATGATCCACTGTGAAACCCCGATACACACCTGGCAGGATCCTGATCCACTGTGAAAACCCCATACACACCTGGCAGGATACTGATAAAATGTGAAACCCCCATACACACCTGGCAGGATCCTGATAGACTGTGAAAACCACGTGCACACCTGGCAGGATCCTGATGCACTGTAAAAACCCATACACACCTGGCAGGATCCTGAAACACTGTGAAAACCCAATTCACACCTGGAAGGATCCTGATAAACTGTGCTACCCCATACACACCTGGCAGGATCCTGATCCACTGTGAAACCCCCATACACACCTGGCAGGATCCCGATACACTGTGAAACCCCATACACACCTGGCAGGATCCTGTACACTGTGAAAACCCCATTCACATGCGGCAGGATCCTGATACACTGTGAAACCCCATACGCACCTGGCAGGATCCTGATCCACTGTGAAACCCCCATACACACCTGGCAGGATCATGATCCACTGTGAAACCCCGATACACACCTGGCAGGATCCTGATCCACTGAGAAAACCCCATACACACCTGGCAGGATCCTGATAAACTGTGAAAACCCCATACACACCTGGCAGGATCCTGATCCACTGTGAAAACCCCATACACACCTGGCAGGATACTGATAAAATGTGAAACCCCCATACACACCTGGCAGGATCCTGATAGACTGTGAAAACCACGTGCACACCTGGCAGGATCCTGATAAACGGTGAAACCCCCATACACACCTGTCAGTATCCTGAATATTGTGAAAACCCCTTACACACCTTGCAGGATCCTGATCCTCTGTGAAACCCCGTACACACCTGGCAGGATCCTGATATATTGTGAAAACCCCATACACACCTGGCAGGATCCTGATAAACTGTGAAAACCCCATACACACCTGGCAGGATCCTGATCCACAGTGAAAACCCCATACACACCTGGCAGGATACTGATAAAATGTGAAACCCCCATACACACCTGGCAGGATCCTGATGGACTGTGAAAACCCAATACACACCTGGCAGGATCCTGATAAACGGTGAAACCCCCATACACACCTGGCAGGATCCTGAATATTGTGAAAACCCCTTACACACCTTGCAGGATCCTGATCCTCTGTGAAACCCCGTACACACCTGGCAGGATCCTGAATATTGTGAAAACCCCTTACACACCTTGCAGGATCCTGATCCTCTGTGAAACCCCGTACTCACCTGGCAGGATCCTGATGAACTGTGAAAACCCCATACACACCTGGCAGGAATCTGTTAATCTGTGAAACCCCCGTACACAACTGGCAGGAGCCTGATACACTGTGAAAACCACGTGCACTCCTGGTAGGTTCCTGATGCACAGTGAAACCCCATTCACATCTGGCAGGATCCTGATGCACTTTGAAAACCCATACACACCTGGATGGATCCTGATCCACTGTGAAACCGACATACACACCTGACAGGATCCTGATCCTCTGTGAAACCCCGATACACACCTGGCAGGATCCTGATCCACTGTGAAAACCCCATACACACCTGACAGGATCCTGATCCTCTGTGAAACCCCGATACACACCTGGCAGGATCCTGATCCACTGTGAAAACCCCATTCACACCTGGAAGGATCCTGATAAACTGTGATACCCCATACACACCTGGCAGGATCCTGATCCACTGTGAAACCCCCATACACACCTGGCAGGATCCCGATACACTGTGAAACCCCATACACACCTGGCAGGATCCTGTACACTGTGAAAACCCCATTCACATGCGGCAGGATCCTGATACACTGTGAAACCCCATACGCACCTGGCAGGATCCTGATCCACTGTGAAACGCCCATACACACCTGGAACGATCCTGATACACATGTGATACCCCAGACACATCTGGCAGGATCCTGGTGCTCTGTGAAAACCCCATACAAACCTGGCAGGAACTTGATCCACTGTGAAACTCCATACACACCTGGCAGCTCCTGATACACTGTGAATGCCCCATACACACCTGGCAGGATCCTGATCCACTGTGAAAACCCCAGACATACCTGGCCGGATCCTGATCAACTGTGAAACCCCCATATACACCAGGCAGGATCCTGATGCACTTTGAAAACCCATACACACCTGGCAGGATCCTGATCCACTGTGAAACCCCCATACACACCTGGCAGGATCATGATCCACTGTGAAACCCCGATACACACCTGGCAGGATCCTGATCCACTGTGAAAACCCCATACACACCTGGCAGGATACTGATAAAATGTGAAACCCCCATACACACCTGGCAGGATCCTGATAGACTGTGAAAACCACGTGCACACCTGGCAGGATCCTGATGCACTGTAAAAACCCATACACACCTGGCAGGATCCTGAAACACTGTGAAAACCCAATTCACACCTGGAAGGATCCTGATAAACTGTGCTACCCCATACACACCTGGCAGGATCCTGATCCACTGTGAAACCCCCATACACACCTGGCAGGATCCCGATACACTGTGAAACCCCATACACACCTGGCAGGATCCTGTACACTGTGAAAACCCCATTCACATGCGGCAGGATCCTGATACACTGTGAAACCCCATACGCACCTGGCAGGATCCTGATCCACTGTGAAACCCCCATACACACCTGGCAGGATCATGATCCACTGTGAAACCCCGATACACACCTGGCAGGATCCTGATCCACTGAGAAAACCCCATACACACCTGGCAGGATCCTGATAAACTGTGAAAACCCCATACACACCTGGCAGGATCCTGATCCACTGTGAAAACCCCATACACACCTGGCAGGATACTGATAAAATGTGAAACCCCCATACACACCTGGCAGGATCCTGATAGACTGTGAAAACCACGTGCACACCTGGCAGGATCCTGATAAACGGTGAAACCCCCATACACACCTGTCAGTATCCTGAATATTGTGAAAACCCCTTACACACCTTGCAGGATCCTGATCCTCTGTGAAACCCCGCACACACCTGGCAGGATCCTGATATATTGTGAAAACCCCATACACACCTGGCAGGATCCTGATAAACTGTGAAAACCCCATACACACCTGGCAGGATCCTGATCCACAGTGAAAACCCCATACACACCTGGCAGGAAGCTGATAAAATGTGAAACCCCCATACACACCTGGCAGGATCCTGATGGACTGTGAAAACCCAATACACACCTGGCAGGATCCTGATAAACGGTGAAACCCCCATACACACCTGGCAGGATCCTGAATATTGTGAAAACCCCTTACACACCTTGCAGGATCCTGATCCTCTGTGAAACCCCGTACACACATGGCAGGATCCTGAATATTGTGAAAACCCCTTACACACCTTGCAGGATCCTGATCCTCTGTGAAACCCCGTACTCACCTGGCAGGATCCTGATGAACTGTGAAAACCCCATACACACCTGGCAGGAATCTGTTAATCTGTGAAACCCCCGTACACAACTGGCAGGAGCCTGATACACTGTGAAAACCACGTGCACTCCTGGTAGGTTCCTCATGCACAGTGAAACCCCATTCACATCTGGCAGGATCCTGATGCACTTTGAAAACCCATACACACCTGGCAGGATCCTGATCCACTGTGAAACCGACATACACACCTGACAGGATCCTGATCCTCTGTGAAACCCCGATACACACCTGGCAGGATCCTGATCCACTGTGAAAACCCCATACACACCTGACAGGATCCTGATCCTCTGTGAAACCCCGATACACACCTGGCAGGATCCTGATCCACTGTGAAAACCCCATACATACCTGGCAGGATCCTGATAAACTGTGAAAACCCCATACACACCTGGCAGGATCCTGATCCACTGTGAAAACCCCATACACACCTGGCAGGATACTGATAAAATGTGAAATCCCAATACACACCTGGCAGGATCCTGATAGACTGTGAAAACCCAATACACACCTGGCAGGATCCTGATAAACGGTGAAACCCCCATACACACCTGTCAGTATCCTGAATATTGTGAAAACCCCTTACACACCTTGCAGGATCCTGATCCGCTGTGAAACCCCGTACACACCAGGCAGGATCCTGATATATTGTGAAAACCCCATACACACCTGGCAGGATCCTGATAAACTGTGAAAACCCCATACACACCTGGCAGGATCCTGATCCACTGTGAAAACCCCATACACACCTGGCAGGATACTGATAAAATGTGAAACCCCCATACACACCTGGCAGGATCCTGATAGACTGTGAAAACCCAATACACACCTGGCAGGATCCTGATAAACGGTGAAACCCCCATGCACACCTGTCAGTATCCTGAATATTGTGAAAACCCCTTACACACCTTGCAGGATCCTGATCCTCTGTGAAACCCCGCACACACCTGGCAGGATCCTGAATATTGTGAAAACCCCTTACACACCTTGCAGGATCCTGATCCTCTGTGAAACCCCGTACTCACCTGGCAGGATCCTGATGAACTGTGAAACCCCCATACACACCTGGCAGGATCTGATAATCTGTGAAACCCCCGTACACACCTGGCAGGAGCCTGATACACTGTGAAAACCACGTGCACACCTGGCAGGATCCTGATACACTGTGAACCCCCATACACACCTGGCAGGATCCTGATTTACTGTGAAACCCCCATACACACGTGGCAGGATCCTGATACACAGTGAAACCCCATACACATCTGGCAGGATCCTGATCCACTGTGAAACCCCCATACACACATGGCAGAATCCTGATACACTGTGACACCCCATACACACCTGGCAGGATCCTGATGCACTGTGAAACCCCATAAACACCTCGCAGGATCCTGATCCACTGTGAAACCCCCATACACACCTGGCAGGATCCTGATACACTGTGAAACCCCATACACACCTGGCAGGATCCTGATATACTGTGAAACCCCATACACACCTGGCAGGTTCCTGATGCACAGTGAAACCCCATTCACATCTGGCAGGATCCTGATACACTGTGAAACCCCATACGCACCTGGCAGGATCCTGATCCACTGTGAAACCCCCAAACACACGTGGCAGGATCCTAATACACTGTGAAACCCCATACACACCTGGCAGGATCCTGATGCACTGTGAAACCCCATACATACCTGGCAGGATCCTGATCTACTGTGATAACGCCACACACACGGCAGGATCCTGATCCACTGTGAAAACCCCATGCACACATGGCAGGATACTGATAAACTTTGAAACCCCCATACACACCTGGCAGGATCCTGATAAACTGTGAAACCCCCATACACACCTGGCAGGATCCTGATAAACGGTGTAACCCCCATACACACCTGGCAGGATCCTGATCCTCTGTGACACCCCGTACACCCCTTTCAGGATCCTGATATATTGTGAAAACCCCGTACACACCTGGCAGGATGCTGAAACACTGTGAAACCCCATACACACCTGGCAGGATCCTGACGCACTGTGAAACCCCATTCACACATGGCAGAATCCTGATCCAGTGTGAAACCCCCATACACATGTGGCAGGATCATGATACACTGTGAAACCCCATACACACCTGGCAGAATTCTGATCCACTGTGAAGCCCCCATACACACCTGGCAGGATCCTGATGCACTGTGAAAACCCATGCACACCTGGCAGGATCCTGATGCACTGTGAAACCCCATACACACCTGGCAGGATCCTGATGCACTGTGAAACCCCATACACACCTGGCAGGATCCTGATCCACTGCGAAACCCCCATACCCACCTGGCAGGATCCCGATATACTGTGAAACCCCATACACACCTGGCAGGATCCCGATACAATGTGAAAACCCCATTCACATCCGGCAGGATCCTGATACACTGTGAAACCCCAGACACATCTGGCAGGATCCTGGTGCACTGTGAAAACCCCATACACACCTGGCAGGATCCTGATCCACTGTGAAACCCCCAGACACACCTGGAACGATCCTGATACACTGTGAAACCCCAGACACATCTGGCAGGATCCTGGTGCACTGTGAAAACCCCATACACACCTGGCAGGATCCTGATCCACTTTGAAACTCCATACACATTTGGCAGATCCTGATTTACTGTGAAAATCCCATACACACCTGGCATAATACTGATCCACTGTGAAAACCCCATACATACCTGGCAGGATCCTGATAAACTGTGAAAACCCCATACACACCTGGCAGGTTCCTGATGCACAGTGAAATCCCATTCACATCTGGCAGGATCCTGATACACTGTGAAACCCCATACACAACTGGCAGGATCCTGATTTACTGTGAAACCCCCATACACACGTGGCAGTATCCTGATACACTGTGAAACCCCATGCACATCTGGCAGGATCCTGATCCACTGTGAAACCCCCATACACACATGGCAGAATCCTGATACACTGTGACACCCCATACATACCTGGCAGGATCCTGAAGCACTGTGAAACCCCATAAACACCTCGCAGGATCCTGATCCACTGTGAAACCCCCATACACACCTGGCAGGATCCTGATACACTGTGAAACCCCATACACACCTGGCAGGATCCTGATATACTGTGTAACCCCATACACACCTGGCAGGTTCCTGATGCACAGTGAAACCCCATTCACATCTGGCAGGATCCTGATACACTGTGAAACCAAATACGCACCTGGCAGGATCCTGATCCACTGTGAAACCCCCAAACACACGTGGCAGGATCCTAATACACTGTGAAACCCCATACACACCTGGCAGGATCCTGATGCACTGTGAAACCCCATACATACCTGGCAGGACCCTGATCTACTGTGAAAACCCCACACACACGGCAGGATCCTGATCCAATGTGAAAACCCCATGCACACATGGCAGGATACTGATAAACTTTGAAACCCCCATACACACCTGGCAGGATCCTGATAAACTGTGAAACCCCCATACACACCTGGCAAGATCCTGATAAACGGTGTAACCCCCATACACACCTGGCAGGATCCTGATCCTCAGTGACACCCCGTACACCCCTGGCAGGATCCTGATATATTGTGAAAACCCCGTACACACCTGGCAGGATCCTGATGCACTGTGAAACCCCATACACACCTGGCAGGATCCTGATCCACTGTGAAACCCCCATACACACCTGGCAGGATCCTGATCCACTGTGAAACCCCTATACACACCTGGCAGGATCCTGATAAACTGTGAAAACCCCATACACACCTGGCAGGATCCTGATGCACTGTGAAACCCCATACACACCTGGCAGGATCCTGATCCACTGTGAAACCCCCATACACACCTGGCAGGATCCTGATGAACTGTGAAAACCCTATACACACCTGGCAGGATCCTGATAAACTGTGAAAACCCCAGACACACCTGGCAGGATACTGATTCACTGTGAAAAGCCCATACACACCTGGCAGGATCCTGATAAACTGTGAAACCCCCATACACACCTGGCAGGATCCTGATCCACTGTGAAACCCCGATACACACCTGGCAGGATCCTGATCCACTGCGAAAACCCCATACACACCTGGCAGGATCCTGATCCACTGTGAAAACCCCATACACACCTGGCAGGATACTGATAAAATGTGAAACCCCCATACAAACCTGGCAGGATCCTGATAGACTGTGAAAACCCCATACACACCTGGCAGGATCCTGAAAAACGGTGAAACCCCCATACACACCTGTCAGTATCCTGAATATTGTGAAAACCCCTTACACACCTTGCAGGATCCTGATCCTCTGTGAAACCCCGTACACACCTGGCAGGATCCTGATATATTGTGAAAACCCCTTACACACCTTGCAGGATCCTGATCCTCTGTGAAACCCCGTACTCACCTGGCAGGATCCTGATGAACTGTGAAACCCCCATACACACCTGGCAGGAATCTGATAATCTGTGAAACCCCCGTACACACCTGGCAGGAGCCTGATACACCGTGAAAACCACTTGCACACCTGGCAGGTTCCTGATGCACAGTGACACCCCATTCACATCTGGCAGGATCCTGATACACTGTGAAACCCCATACACAACTGGCAGGATCCTGATTTACTGTGAATCCCCCATACACACGTGGCAGGATCCTGATACACTGTGAAACCCCATGCACATCTGGCAGGATCCTGATCCACTGTGAAACCCCCATACACACATGGCAGAATCCTGATACACTGTGACACCCCATACACACCTGGCAGGATCCTGAAGCACTGTGAAACCCCATAAACACCTCGCAGGATCCTGATCCACTGTGAAACCCCCATACACACCTGGCAGGATCCTGATACACTGTGAAACCCCATACACACCTGGCAGGATCCTGATATACTGTGTAACCCCATACACACCTGGCAGGTTCCTGATGCACTGTGAAACCCCATTCACATCTGGCAGGATCCTGATACACTGTGAAACCAAATACGCACCTGGCAGGATCCTGATCCACTGTGAAACCCCCAAACACACGTGGCAGGATCCTAATACACTGTGAAACCCCATACACACCTGGCAGGATCCTGATGCACTGTGAAACCCTATACATACCTGGCAGGACCCTGATCTACTGTGAAAACCCCACACACACGGCAGGATCCTGATCCACTGTGAAAACCCCATGCACACATGGCAGGATACTGATAAACTTTGAAACCCCCATACACACCTGGCAGGATCCTGATAAACTGTGAAACCCCCATACACACCTGGCAAGATCCTGATAAACGGTGTAACCCCCATACACACCTGGCAGGATCCTGATCCTCAGTGACACCCCGTACACCCCTGGCAGGATCCTGATATATTGTGAAAACCCCGTACACACCTGGCAGGATGCTGATACACTGTGAAACCCCATACACACCTGGCAGGATCCTGATGCACTGTGAAACCCCATTCACACATGGCAGAATCCTGATACAGTGTGAAACCCCATACACACCTGGCAGAATTCTGATCCACTGTGAAGCCCCCATACACACCTGGCAGGATCCTGATACACTGTGAAAACCCATACCCACCTGGCAGGATCCTGATGCACTGTGAAACCCCATACACACCTGGCAGGATCCTGATGCACTGTGAAACCCCATACACACCTGGCAGGATCCTGATCCACTGTGAAACCCCCATACCCACCTGGCAGGATCCCGATACACTGTGAAACCCCATACACACCTGGCAGGATCCCGATACAATGTGAAAACCCCATTCACATCCGGCAGGATCCTGATACACTGTGAAACCCCATACACACCTGGCAGGATGCTGATCCACTGTGAAACCCCCATACACACCTGGAACGATCCTGATACACTGTGAAACCCCAGACACATCTGGCAGGATCCTGGTGCACTGTGAAAACCCCATACACACCTGGCAGGATCGTGATCTACTTTGAAACTCCATACACATCTGGCAGATCCTGATACTCTGTGAAAACCCCATGCACACCTGGCAGGATCCTGATGCACTGTGAAACTCCATACACACCTGGCAGATCCTGATATACTGTGAAAATCCCATACACACCTGGCAGGATACTGATCCACTGTGAAAACCCCATACAAACCTGGCAGGATCCTGATAAACTGTGAAAACCCCATACACACCTGGCAGGATCCTGATGCACTGTGAAACCCCATACACACCTGGCAGGATCCTGATCCACTGTGAAACCCCCATACACACCTGGCAGGATCCTGATCCACTGTGAAATCCCTATACACACCTGGCAGGATCCTGATAAACTGTGAAAACCCCATACACACCTGGCAGGATCCTGATCCACTGTGAAAAGCCCATACACACCTGGCAGGATCCTGATAAACTGTGAAACCCCCATACACACCTGGCAGGATCCTGATAGACTGTGAAACCCCCATACACACCTGGCAGTATCCTGATAAACGGTCAAACCCCCATACACACCTGTCAGTATCCTGATATATCGTGAAAACCCCGTACACACCTTGCAGGATCCTGATCCTCTGTGAAACCCCGTAAACACCTGGCAGGATCCGGATATATGGTGAAAACCCCGTACACACCTGTCAGGAGCCTGATACACTATGACACCCCATACACACCTGGCAGGATCCAGATGAACTGTGAAACCCCATAAATACCTGGCAGAAGCCTGATACACTGTGAAACTCCATACACACCTGGCAGGATCCTGATCCACTGTGAAACCCCCATACACACCTGGAAGGATCCTGATACACTGTGAAACCCCAGATACATCTGGCAGGATCCTGGTGCACTGTGAAAACCCCATACACACCATGCAGATCCTGATGCACGGTGAAAACCCCATACACACCTGGCAGGATCCTCATCCACTGTGAAATCCCCATACACACCTGGCAGGATACTGATAAACTGTGAAACACCCATACACACCTGGCAGGATACTGATAAACTGCGAAACCGTCATACACACCTGGCAGTATCCTGAAAAACGGTGAAACCCCCATGCACACCAGGCAGGATCCTGACCCTCTGTGAAACCCCGTGCACACCTGGCAGGATCCTGATATATTGCGAAATCCCCGTACACACCTGGCAGGATGCTGATACACTGTGAAACCCGATACACAGCTGGCAGGATCCTGATCCACTGCGAAACCCCCATACACACCTGGCAGGATCCTGATCCACTGTGAAACCCCATACACACCTGGCATAATCCTGCTCCACTGTGAAATCCCCATACACACCTGGCAAATCCTGATACACTGTGAAACCCCATACACACCTGGCAGGATCCTGATGCACTGTGAAACCCCATACATACCTGGCAGAATCCTGATCCACTGTGAAACACCCATACACACCTGGCAGGATCCTGATACACTGTGAAAACCCAATACACACCTGGAAGGATCCTGATAAACTGTGATACCCCACACACACCTGGCAGGATCCTGATCCACTGTGAAACCCCCATACACACCTGGCAGGATCCTGATCCACTGTGAAACCCCCATACACACCTGGCAGGATCCCGATACACTGTGAAACCCCATTCACACCTGGCAGGATGCTGTACACTGTGAAAACCCCACTCACATCCGGCAGGATCCTGATACACTGTGAAACCCCCATACCCACCTGGAACGATCCTGATACACATGTGATACCCCATACACACCTGGCAGGATCCTGATCCACTGTGAAACTCCATACACATCTGGCAGATCCTGATACTCTGTGAAAACCCCAGACACACCTGGCAGGATCCTGATACACTGTGAAACTCCATACACACCTGGCAGGATCCTGATCCACTGTGAAAACCCCAGACATACCTGGCCGGATCCTGATCAACTGTGAAACCCCCATATACAACAGGCAGGATCCTGATGCACTTTAAAAACCTATACACACCTGGCAGGATCCTGATCCACTGTGAAACCCCCATACACACCTGGCAGGATCCTGATCCACTGTGAAACCCCGATACACACCTGGCAGGATCCTGATCCACTGTGAAAACCCCATACACACCTGGCAGGATCCTGATAAACTGTGAAAGCCCCATACACACCTGGCAGGATCCTGATCCACTGTGAAAACCCCATACACACCTGGCAGGATACTGATAAACTGTGAAACCCCCATACACACCTGGCAGGATCCTGATACACTGTGAAAACCCCATACACACCTGGCAGGATCCTGATAAACGGTGAAACCCCCATACACACCTGTCAGTATCCTGAATATTGTGAAAACCCCTTACAAACCTTGCAGGATCCTGATCCTCTGTGAAACCCTGTACACACCTGGCAGGATCCTGACATATTGTGAAAACCCCGTACACACCTTGCAGGATCCTGATCCTCTGTGAAACCCCGTACTCACCTGGCAGGATCCTGATGAACTGTGAAACCCCCATACACACCTGGCAGGATACTGATAATCTGTGAAACCACCGTACACACCTGGCAGGAGCCTGATACACTGTGAAAACCACGTGCACACCTGGCAGGTTCCTGATGCACAGTGAAACCCCATTCACATCTGGCAGGATCCTGATACACTGTGAAACCCCATACACACCTGGCAGGATCCTGATCCACTGTGAAACCCCCATACACACGTGGCAGGATCCTGATACACTGTGAAAACCCATAAACACCTGGCAGGATCCTGATCCACTGTGAAACACCCATACACACCTGGCAGGATCCTGATACACTGTGAAACCCCATACACACCTGGCAGTTTCCTGATGCACAGTGAAACCCCATTCAGATCTGGCAGGATCCTGATACACTGTGAAACCCCATACGCACCTGGCAGGATCCTGATCCAAAGTGAAACCCCCAAACACACGTGGCAGGATCCTAATACACTGTGAATCCCCATATACACCTGGCAGGATCCTGATGCACTGTGAAACCCCATACATACCTGGCAGGATCCTGATCTACTGTGAAACCCCCACACACACGGCAGGATCCTGATCCACTGTGAAAACCCCACGCACACATGGCAGGATACTGATAAACTGTGAAACCCCCATACACACCTGGTAGGATCCTGTTAAACGGTGTAACCCCCATACACACCTGGCAGGATCCTGATCGTCTGTGACACCCCGTGCACCCCTGGCAGGATCCAGATATATTGTGAAAACCCCGTACACACCTGGCAGGATGCTGATCCACAGTGAAACCCCCATACACACCTGGCAGGATCATGATACACTGTGAAACCACATACACACCTGGCAGGATCCTGATCCACTGTGAAACCCCCATACACACCTGGAACGATCCTGATACACTGTGAAACCCCAGACACTTCTGGCAGGATCCTGGTGCACTGTGAAAACCCCATACACACCTGGCAGGATCCTGAACCACTTTGAAACTCCATACACATCTGGCAGATCCTGATACTCTGTGAAAAACCCATGAACACCTGGCAGGATCCTGATGCACTGTTAAACTCCATACACACCTGGCAGATCCTGATATACTGTGAAAATCCCATACACACCTGGCAGGATACTGATCCACTGTGAAAACCCCATACATACCTTGCAGGATCCTGATAAACTGTGAAACCCCCACACATACCTGGCAGGAACCTGATGCACTGTGAAACCCCATACACACCTGGCAGGATCCTGATCCACTGTGAAACCCCCATACACACCTGGCAGGATCCTGATCCACTGTTAAAACCCTATACACACCTGGCAGGATCCTGATAAACTGTGAAAACCCCATACACACCTGGCAGCATCCTGCTCCACTGTGAAAAGCCCATACACACCTGGCAGGATCCTGATAAACTGTGAAACCCCCACACACACCTGGCAGGATCCTGATAGACTGTGAAACCCCCAAACACACCTGGTAGTATCCTGATAAACGGTGAAACCCCCATACACACCTGTCAGTATCCTGATATATTGTGAAAACCCCGTACACACCTGGCAGGATCCTGATCCACTGTGAAACCCCCATACACACGTGGCAGGATCCTGATACACTGTGACACCCCATACACACCTGGCAGGATCCTGATGAACTGTGAAAACCAATAAACACCTGGCAGGATCCTGATACACTGTGAAACCCCCATACACACGTGGCAGGATCCTGATACTCTGTGAAACCCCATACACACCTGGCAGGATCCTGATGCGCTGCGAAACCCCATACACACCTGGCAGTTTCCTGATGCACAGTGAAACCCCATTCACATCTGGCAGGATCCTGAAACACTGTGAAACCCCATACACACCTGGCAGGATCCTGATGAACTGTGAAACCCCATTCACATCTGGCAGGATCCTGATCCACTGTGTAACCCACAAACACACGTGGCAGGATCCTGATACACTGTGAAAACCCATAAACACCTGGCAGGATCCTGATGCACTGTGAAACCCCATACACACCTAGCAGGATCCTGATGCACTGTCAAACCCCATAAACACCTGGCAGTATCCTGATACACTGTGAAAACCCGATGCACACCTGGAAGGATCCTGATACACTCTGAAACCCCATACACACCTGGCAGGATCCTGATCCACTGTGAAACCCCCATACACACCTGGCAGGATCCTGATACATTGCGAAAACCCCATACACACCTGGAAGTATCCTGATACACTGTGAAACCCCCATACCCAACTGGCAGGATCCTGATCCACTGTGAAAACCCCAGACACACCTGGCAGAATCCCGATACAATGAGAAACCCCATACACACCTGACAGGTTCCTGATGCACTCTGAAAACCCCATTCTCATCCGGCAGGATCCTGATACACTGTGAAACCCCAGACACACCTTGCAGATCCTGATACACTGTGAAAACCCCATACACACCTGGAAGGATCCTGATCCACTGTGAAAACCCCATACACTCCTGGCAGGAACCTGATAAACTGTTTAACCCCCATACACACCTGACAGGATCCTGATAAACTGTGAAACCCCCATACACACCTGGCCGCATCCTGATAAAAGGTGAAACCCTATACACACCTGGCAGGATCCTGATCCACTGTGAAAACCCCATACACACCTGGCAGGATCCTGATGAACTGTGAAACCCCCATGCACACCTGGCAGGATCCTGATAAACTGTGAAACCCCCGTACACACCTGGCAGGATCCTGATACACTGTGAAAACCCCATACACACCTGGAAGGATCCTGATACACTGTGAAACCCCCATACACACCTGGCAGGATCCTGATAAACTGTGAAAACCCCATACACACCTGGCAGGATCCTGATCGACTGTGAAAACCCCATACACACCTGGCAGGATCCTGATACACTGTGAAAACCCCATACACATCCTGCAGGATCCTGATACACTGTGAAACCCCAGACACACCTGGAAGGATCCTGATACACTGTGAAACCCCAAACACATCTGGCAGGATCCTGGTGCACTGTGAAAACCCCATACACACCTGGCAGGATACTGATCCACTGTGAAAACCCCATACACACCTGGTAGGATCCTGAAACACTGTGAAACCCCATACACACCTGGCAGGATCCTGATACATTGTGAAAACCCCATTCACATCCGGCAGGATCCTGATCCACTGTGAAATCCCCACACATACCTGGAAGGATCCTGATACACAGTGAAACCTCAGACACATCTGGCAGGATCCTGGTACTCTGTGAAAACCCAATACACACCTTGCAGATCCTGATACTCTGTGAAAACCCCATACACACCTGACAGGATCCTGATCCACTGTGAAAACCCCATACACGTCCTGCAGGATCCTGATACACTGTGAAACCCCAGACACACCTGGAAGGATCCTGATACACTGTGAAACCCCAAACACATCTGGCAGGATCCTGGTGCACTGTGAAACACCCATACACACCTGGCAGGATCCTGATCCACTGTGAAAACCCCATACACACCTGGTAGGATCCTGAAACACTGTGAAACCCCATACACACCTGGAAGGATCCTGATACATTGTGAAAACCCCATTCACATCCGGCAGGATCCTGATCCACTGTGAAATCCCCATACATACCTGGAAGGATCCTGATACACTGTGAAACCTCAGACACATCTGGCAGGATCATCGTACTCTGTGAAAACCCAATACACACCTTGCAGATCCTGATCCTCTGTGAAAACCCCATACACACCTGACAGGATCCTGATCCACTGTGAAAACCCCATACACACCTGGCAGAAACCTGACAAACTGTGAACCCCCCATACACACCTGGCAGGATCCTGATAAACTGTGAAACCCCCATACATACCTGGCAGGATCCTGATAAACGGTGAACTCCCCATACACACCTGGCAGGATCCTGATATATTGTGAAACCCCCGTACACACCTGGCAGGATCCAGATACACTGTGAAAACCCCATACACACCTGGAAGGATCCCGATACACTGTGAAACCCCCATACAGACCTGGCAGGATCCTGATACACTGTGAAAACCCCATACACACCTGCAAGGATCCTCATACACTGTGATACCCCCATACACACCTGGCAGGATCCTGATCCACTGTGAAAACTCCATACACACCTGGCAGGATCCTGGTGCACTGTGAAAACCCCATACACACCTGACAGGATCCTGATCCACTGTGAAAACCCCATACACACCTGGTAGGATCCTGAAACACTGTGAAACCCCATACACACCTGGCAGGATCCTGATACACTGTGAAACCCCAGACACACCTGGAAGGATCCTGATACACTGTGAAACCCCAGACACATCTGGCAGGATCCTGGTGCACTGTGAAAACCCCATACACACCTGGCAGGATCCTGATCCACTGTGAAAACCCCATACACACCTGGTAGGATCCTGAAACACTGTGAAACCCCATACACACCTGGCAGGATCCTGATACACTGTGAAAACCCCATTCACATCCGGCAGGATCCTGATCCACTGTGAAACCCCCATACACACCTGGAAGGATCCTGATACACTGTGAAACCTCAGACACATCTGGCAGGATCCTGGTACTCTGTGAAAACCCAATACACACCTTGCAGATCCTGATACACTGTGAACCCCCCCATACACACCTGGCAGGATCCTGATCCACTGTGAAAACCCCGTGCACACCTGGCAGAAACCTGACAAACTGTGAACCCCCCCATACACACCTGGCAGGATCCTGATAAACTGTGAAACCCCCATACACACCTGGCAGGATCCTGATAAACGGTGAAAACCCCATACACACGTGGCAGGATCCTGATATATTGTGAAAACCCCGTACACACCTGGCAGGAACCTGATCCTCTGTGAAGCCCCGTACACACCTGGCAGGATCCTGATATATTGTGAAAACCCCATACACACCTGGCAGGATCCTGATCCACTGTGAAACCCCCATACACACCTGGCAGGATCCTGATACATTGCGAAAACCCCATACACACCTGGAAGTATCCTGATACACTGTGAAACCCCCATACCCAACTGGCAGGATCCTGATCCACTGTGAAAACCCCAGACACACCTGGCAGAATCCCGATACAATGAGAAACCCCATACACACCTGACAGGTTCCTGATGCACTCTGAAAACCCCATTCTCATCCGGCAGGATCCTGATACACTGTGAAACCCCAGACACACCTTGCAGATCCTGATACACTGTGAAAACCCCATACACACCTGGAAGGATCCTGATCCACTGTGAAAACCCCATACACTCCTGGCAGGAACCTGATAAACTGTTTAACCCCCATACACACCTGACAGGATCCTGATAAACTGTGAAACCCCCATACACACCTGGCCGCATCCTGATAAAAGGTGAAACCCTATACACACCTGGCAGGATCCTGATCCACTGTGAAAACCCCATACACACCTGGCAGGATCCTGATGAACTGTGAAACCCCCATGCACACCTGGCAGGATCCTGATAAACTGTGAAACCCCCGTACACACCTGGCAGGATCCTGATACACTGTGAAAACCCCATACACACCTGGAAGGATCCTGATACACTGTGAAACCCCCATACACACCTGGCAGGATCCTGATAAACTGTGAAAACCCCATACACACCTGGCAGGATCCTGATCGACTGTGAAAACCCCATACACACCTGGCAGGATCCTGATACACTGTGAAAACCCCATACACATCCTGCAGGATCCTGATACACTGTGAAACCCCAGACACACCTGGAAGGATCCTGATACACTGTGAAACCCCAAACACATCTGGCAGGATCCTGGTGCACTGTGAAAACCCCATACACACCTGGCAGGATACTGATCCACTGTGAAAACCCCATACACACCTGGTAGGATCCTGAAACACTGTGAAACCCCATACACACCTGGCAGGATCCTGATACATTGTGAAAACCCCATTCACATCCGGCAGGATCCTGATCCACTGTGAAATCCCCACACATACCTGGAAGGATCCTGATACACAGTGAAACCTCAGACACATCTGGCAGGATCCTGGTACTCTGTGAAAACCCAATACACACCTTGCAGATCCTGATACTCTGTGAAAACCCCATACACACCTGACAGGATCCTGATCCACTGTGAAAACCCCATACACGTCCTGCAGGATCCTGATACACTGTGAAACCCCAGACACACCTGGAAGGATCCTGATACACTGTGAAACCCCAAACACATCTGGCAGGATCCTGGTGCACTGTGAAAACCCCATACACACCTGGCAGGATCCTGATCCACTGTGAAAACCCCATACACACCTGGTAGGATCCTGAAACACTGTGAAACCCCATACACACCTGGAAGGATCCTGATACATTGTGAAAACCCCATTCACATCCGGCAGGATCCTGATCCACTGTGAAATCCCCATACATACCTGGAAGGATCCTGATACACTGTGAAACCTCAGACACATCTGGCAGGATCATCGTACTCTGTGAAAACCCAATACACACCTTGCAGATCCTGATCCTCTGTGAAAACCCCATACACACCTGACAGGATCCTGATCCACTGTGAAAACCCCATACACACCTGGCAGAAACCTGACAAACTGTGAACCCCCCATACACACCTGGCAGGATCCTGATAAACTGTGAAACCCCCATACATACCTGGCAGGATCCTGATAAACGGTGAACTCCCCATACACACCTGACAGGGTCCTGATATATTGTGAAACCCCCGTACACACCTGGCAGGATCCAGATACACTGTGAAAACCCCATACACACCTGGAAGGATCCCGATACACTGTGAAACCCCCATACAGACCTGGCAGGATCCTGATACACTGTGAAAACCCCATACACACCTGCAAGGATCCTCATACACTGTGATACCCCCATACACACCTGGCAGGATCCTGATCCACTGTGAAAACTCCATACACACCTGGCAGGATCCTGGTGCACTGTGAAAACCCCATACACACCTGGCAGGATCCTGATCCACTGTGAAAACCCCATACACACCTGGTAGGATCCTGAAACACTGTGAAACCCCATACACACCTGGCAGGATCCTGATACACTGTGAAACCCCAGACACACCTGGAAGGATCCTGATACACTGTGAAACCCCAGACACATCTGGCAGGATCCTGGTGCACTGTGAAAACCCCATACACACCTGGCAGGATCCTGATCCACTGTGAAAACCCCATACACACCTGGTAGGATCCTGAAACACTGTGAAACCCCATACACACCTGGCAGGATCCTGATACACTGTGAAAACCCCATTCACATCCGGCAGGATCCTGATCCACTGTGAAACCCCCATACACACCTGGAAGGATCCTGATACACTGTGAAACCTCAGACACATCTGGCAGGATCCTGGTACTCTGTGAAAACCCAATACACACCTTGCAGATCCTGATACACTGTGAACCCCCCCATACACACCTGGCAGGATCCTGATCCACTGTGAAAACCCCATGCACACCTGGCAGAAACCTGACAAACTGTGAACCCCCCCATACACACCTGGCAGGATCCTGATAAACTGTGAAACCCCCATACACACCTGGCAGGATCCTGATAAACGGTGAAAACCCCATACACACGTGGCAGGATCCTGATATATTGTGAAAACCCCGTACACACCTGGCAGGAACCTGATCCTCTGTGAAGCCCCGTACACACCTGGCAGGATCCTGATATATTGTGAAAACCCCGTACACACCTGGCAGGATGCTGATCCTCTGTGAAACCCCGATCACACCTGGAAGGATCCTGATCCACTGTGAAAACCCCATCCACACCTGGCAGGATCCTGATGAACTGTGAAACCCCCATACACACCTGGTAGGATCCTGATACACTGTGAAGCCCCCGTACACACCTGGCAGGATCCTGATACACTGTGAAAACCCCATACACACCTGGAAGGATCCTGATACACTGTGAAAACCCCATACACACCTGGCAGGATCCTGATACACTGTGAAAACCCCATACACACCTGGAAGGACCCTGATACACTGTGAAACCCCCATACACACCTGGCAGGATCCTGATCCACTGTGAAAACCCCATACACACCTGGCAGGATCCTGATAAACTGTGAAAACCCCATACACATCCGGCAGGATCCTGATACACTGTGAAACCCCAGACACACCTGGCAGGATCCTGATACACTGTGAAACCCCAGACACATCTGGCAGGATCCTGGTGCACTCTGAAAACCCCATACACACCTGGCAGGATCCTGAAACACTGTGAAACCCCATACACACCTGGCAGTATCCTGATACACTGTGAAAACCCCATTCACATCCGGCAGGATCCTGATCCACTGTGAAACCCCCATACACACCTGGAAGGATCCTGATACACTGTGAAACCTCAGACACATCTGGCAGGATCCTGGTGCTCTGTGAAAACCCAATACACACCTTGCAGATCCTGATACACTGTGAAAACCCCCATACCCAACTGGCAGGATCCTGATCCACTGTGAAAACCCAATACACACCTTGCAGATCCTGATACACTGTGAAACCCCATACACACCTGGCAGGTTCCTGATGCACTGTGAAAACCCCATTCTCATCCGGCAGGATCCTGATGCACTGTGAAACCGCAGACACACCTGGCAGCATCCTGATCCACTGTGAAACCCCCATACACACCTGAAAGGATCCTGATACACTGTGAAATCCCAGACACATCTTGCAGGATCCTGGTGCACTGTGAAAACCCCATACACACCTTGCTTATACTGATACACTGTGAAAACCCCATACACACCTGGCAGGATCCTGATCCACTGTGAAAACCCTTTACACACCTGGCAAGAACCTGATAAACTGTTTAACCCCCATACACACCTGACAGGATCCTGATAAACTGTGAAACCCCCATACACACCTGGCAGGATCCTGATAAAAGGTGAAACCCCATACACACCTGGCAGGATCCTGATCCACTGTGAAAACCCCATACACACCTGGCAGGATCCTGATGAACTGTGAAACCCCCATGCACACCTGGCAGGATCCTGATAAACTGTGAAACCCCCGTACACACCTGGCAGGATCCTGGTACACTGTGAAAACCCCATACACACCTGGAAGGATCCTGATACACTGTGAAACCCCCATACACACCTGGCAGGATCCTGATAAACTGTGAAAACCCCATACAAACCTGGCAGGATCCTGATCCACTGTGAAAACCCCATTCACATCTGGCAGGATCCTGAAACACTGTGAGAACCCCATACACATCCTGCAGGATCCTGATACACTGTGAAACCCCAGACACACCTGGAAGGATCCTGATACACTGTGAAACCCCAGACACACCTGGCAGGATCCTGGTGCACTGTGAAAACCCCATATAAACCTGGCAGGATCCTGATCCACTGTGAAAACCCCATACACACCTGGTAGGATCCTGAAACACTGTGAAACCCCATACACACCTGGCAGGATCCTGATACACTGTGAAAACCCCATTCACATCCGGCAGGATCCTGATCCACTGTGAAACCCCCATACACACCTAGCAGGATCCTGATACACTGTGAAACCTCAGACACATCTGGCAGGATCCTGGTGCTCTGTGAAAACCCAATACACACCTTGCAGTTCCTGATACACTGTGAAAACCCCCATACCCAACTGGCAGGATCCTGATCCACTGTGGAAACCCCAGACACACCTGGCAGAATCCCGATACACTGTGAAACCCCATACACACCTGGCAGGTTCCTGATGCACTGTGAAAACCCCATTCTCATCCGGCAGGATCCTGATACACTGTGAAACCGCAGACACACCTGGCAGCATCCCGATCCACTGTGAAACCCCCATACACACCTGAAAGGATCCCGAATCACTGTGAAACCCCAGTGACATCTGGCAAGATCCTGGTGCACTGTGAAAACCCCATACACACCTTGCAGATCCTGATACACTGTGAAAACCCCATACAAACCTGGCAGGATCCTGATCCACTGTGAAAACCCCATACACACCTGGCAAGAACCTGATAAACTGTTTAACCCCCATACACACCTGACAGGATCCTGATAAACTGTGAAACCCCCATACACACCTGGCAGGATCCTGATAAAAGGTGAAACCCCATACACACCTGGCAGGATCCTGATCCACTGTGAAAACCCCATGCACACCTGGCAGGATCCTGATGAACTGTGAAACCCCCATGCACACCTGGCAGGATCCTGATAAACTGTGAAACCCCCGTACACACCTGGCAGGATCCTGATACACTGTGAAAACTCCATACACACCTGGAAGGATCCTGATACACTGTGAAACCCCCATACACACCTGGCAGGATCCTGATAAACTGTGAAAACCCCATGCAAACCTGGCAGGATCCTGATCCACTGTGAAAACCCCATACACACCTGGCAGGATCCTGATACACTGTGAAAACCCCATACACATCCTGCACGATCCTGATACACTGTGAAACCACAGACACACCTGGAAGGATCCTGATACACTGTGAAACCCCAGACACATCTGGCAGGATCCTGGCGCACTGTGCAAACCCCATACACACCTGGCAGGATCCTGATCCACTGTGAAAACCCCATACACACCTGGCAGGATCCTGATCCACTGTGAAAATCCCATACACACCTGGCAGAACCCTGACAAACTGTGAACCCTCCATACACACCTGGCAGGATCCTGATAAACTGTGAAACCCCCATACACACCTGGCAGGATCCTGATAAACGGTGAAACCCCCATACACACCTGGCAGGATCCTGATATTTTGTGAAACCCCCGTACACGCCTGGCAGGATTCAGATACACTGTCAAAACACCATACACACCTGGAAGTATCCTGATACACTGTGAAACCCCCGTACAGACCTGGCAGGATCATGATACACTGTGAAAACCCCATACACACCTGGAATGATCCTGATACACTGTGAAACCCCCATACACACCTGGCAGGATCCTGATCCACTGTGAAAACCCCATACACACCTGGCAGGATCCTGATACAATGTGAAAACCCCATACACATCCGGCAGGATCCTGATACACTGTGAAACCCCATACACACCTGGCAGGATCCTGATACAATGTGAAAACCCCATACACATCCGGCAGGATCCTGATACACTGTGAAACCCCAGACACACCTGGAAGGATCCTGATACACTGTGAAACCCCAGACACATCTGGCAGGATCCTGGTGCACTGTGAAAACCCCATACACACCTGGCAGGATCCTGATCCACTGTGAAAACCCCATACACACCTGGCAGGATCCTGATACACTGTGAAAACCCCATTCACATCCGGCAGGATCCTGATCCACTGTGAAACCCCCATACACACCTGGAAGGATCCTGATACTCTGTGAAACCTCAGACACATCTGGCAGATCCTGGTGCTCTGTGAAAACCCAATACACACCTTGCAGATCCTGATACACTGTGAAAATCCCACACACCTGGCAGGATCCTGATCCACTGTGAAAACCCCATACACACCTGGCAGGATCCTGATAAACTGTGAAACCCCCATACACACCTGGCAGGATCCTGATAAACGGTGAAAACCCCATACACACCTGGCAGGATCCTGATATATTGTGAAAACCCCGTACACACCTGGCAGGAACCAGATCCTCTGTGAAACCCCGTACACACCTGGCAGGATCCTGATATATTGTGAAAACCCCGTACACACCTGGCAGGATGCAGATCCTCTGTGAAACGCCGTTCACACCTGGAAGGATCCTGATCCACTGCGAAAAACCCATACACACATGGCAGGATCCTGATGAACTGTGAAACCCCCATACACACCTGGTAGGATCCTGATAAACTGTGAAACCCCCGTACACACCTGGCAGGATCCTGATACACTGTGAAAACCCCATACACACCTGGGAGGATCCTGATACACTGCAAAACCCCCATACACACCTGGCAGGATCTTGATGCACTGTGAAAACCCCATACACACCTGGAAGGACCCTGATACACTGTGAAACCCCCATACACACCTGGAAGGATCCTGATACACTGTGAAAACCCCATACACATCCGGCAGGATCCTGATACACAGTGAAACCCCAGACACACCTGGCAGGATCCTGATACACTGTGAAACCCCAGACACATCTGGCAGGATCCTGGTGCACTCTGAAAACCCCATACACACCTGGTAGGATCCTGAAACACTGAAACCCCATACACACCTGGCAGGATCCTGATACGCTGTGAAAACCCCATTCACATCCGGCAGGATCCTGATCCACTGTGAAAACCCCATACACACCTGGAAGGATCCTGATACACTGTGAAACCTCAGACACATCTGGTAGGATCCTGGTGCTCTGTGAAAACCCAATACACACCTTGCAGTTCCTTATACACTGTGAAAACCCCATACACACCTGGCAGGAACCTGATCCACTGTGAAAACCCCATACACACCTTGCAGAAACCTGACAAACTGTGAAACCCCCATACACACCTGGAAGGATCCTGATAAACTGTGAAACCCCCAATGCACACCTGGCAGGATCCTGATAAACGGTGAAACCCCCATACACACCTGGCAGGATCCTGATATATTGTGAAATCCCCGTACACACCTGGCAGGATGCTGATCCTCTGTGAAACCTCGTTCAAACCTGTCAGTATCCTGATCCACTGTGAAAACCCCATACACACCTGGAGGGATCCTGATGAACTGTGAAACCCCCATACACACCTGGCATGATCCTGATAAACTGTGAAACCCCCGTACACACCTGGCAGGAGCCTGATGCACAGTGAAACCCCACTCACATCTGGGAGGATCCTGATACACTGTGAAACCCCATACACACCTGGAAGTATCCTGATACACTGTGAAACCCCAATCACACCTGGCAGGATCCTGATGCACTGTGAAACCCCAGAAACAGCTGGCAGGATCCTGATACAGTGTGAAAACACCATGCACACCTGGAAGGATCCTGATACACTGTGAAATCCCATACACACCTGGCAGGATCCTGATCCACTGTGAAACCCCCATACACACATGGCAGGATTATGATACACTGTGAAAAACCCATACACACCTGGCAGGATCCTGATCCACTGTGAAAACCTCATACAGACCTGGCAGGATCCTGATGAACTGTGAAACCCCCAGACACACCTGGCAGCAGTCTGATAATCTGTGAAAACCACGTACACACCTGGTAGGGTCCTGATGCACAGGGAAACCCCATTCACATCTGGCAGGATCCTGATACACTGTGAAACCCCATACACACCTGGAAGGATCCTGATACACTGTGAAACCCCATACACACCTGGCAGGATCCGGATCTACTGTGATACCCCCATACACACGTGGCAGGATCCTGATACACTGTGAAAACCCATAAACACATGGCAGGATCCTGATCCACTGTGAAACCCCCATACACAGCTGGCAGGATCCTGATACACTGTGAAACCCCAATCACACCTGGCAGGATCCTGATAAACTGTGAAAACCCCATACACACCTGGCAGGATCCTGATCCACTGTGAAAACCCCGTACACACCTGGCAGGATCCCGATTCGCTGTGAAACCCCCATACACACCTGGCAGGATCCTGATACACTGTGAAACCCCCATACACGCCTGGCAGGTTCCTGATAAACGGTGAAACCCCATACACACCTGGCAGGATCCTGATGCACTGTGAAACCCCATAAACACCTGGCAGGATCCTGACACACTGTGAAAACCCCATGCACACCTGGAAGGATCCTGATACACTGTGAAACCCCATACACACCTGGCAGGATCCAGATCCACTGTGAAACCCCCATACACACATGGCAGGATCCTGATACACTGTGAAAACCCCATTCACATCCGGCAGGATCCTGATCCACTGTGAAACCCCCATGCACACCTGGAAGGATCCTGATACACTGTGAAACCTCAGACACATCTGGCAGGATCCTGGTACTCTGTGAAAACCCAATACACACCTTGCAGATCTTGATACTCTGTGAAAACCCCATACACACCTGGCAGGATCCCGATCCACTGTGAAAACCCCATACACACCTGGCAGAAAACTGACAAACTGTGAACCCCCCATACACACCTGGCAGGATCCTGATAAACAGTGAAACCCCCATTCACACCTGGCAGGATCCTGATAAACGGTGAAACCCCCATACTCACCTGGCAGGATTTTGATATATTGTGAGACCCCCGTACACACCTGGCAGGATTCAGATACACTGTCAAAACCCCATACACACCTGGAAGGATCCTGATCCACAGTGAAAACTCCATACACACCTGGCAGAATCCTGATACACTATGAAAACCCATACACACCTGGTAGGATCCTGATCCACTGTGAAACCCCATACACACCTGGCAGGATCCTGATACACTGTGAAAACCCCAAACTCACCTGGCAGGTAACTGATACACTGTGAAACTCCATACACACCTGGCAGGATACTGATACACTGTGAAAACACCATACACACCTGGCAGGATCCTGATCCACAGTGAAAACCCCATACACACCTGGCAGGCACCTGATACACTGTGAAAATCCTGCAAACACCTGGCTGATCCTGATGCACTGCGAAACCCGATGCACACCTGGCAGGATCCTGAAAAACTGTGAAAAACCCATACACACCTGGCAGGACCCTGACAATCTGTGAAAACCCCATACACACCTGGCAGGATCCTGATACACTGTGAAAACCCCATACATGCCTGGCAGGATCCTGATTCACTATGAATCCCCCATACACACCTGGCAGGATCCTGATACACTGTGAAAACCCCATACACACCTGGCAGGATCCTGATACACAGTGAAAACCCATACACACCTGGCAGGATCTTGTTACATTGTGGAAACCCCATACACATCTGGCAGGATCCTGATACACTGTGAAAACCCCATAAACACCAGGCAGGATCCTGATGCACAGTGAAACCCCATACACATCTGGCAGGATCCTGGTCCACTGTGAAAACCCCATACACACCTGGCAGGATCCTGATCCACTGTGAAAACCCCATACACACCTGGCAGGATCCTGATCCACTGTGAAAACCCCATACACACTTGGCAGGATCCTGATCCACTGTGAAAACCCATACGCATCTGGCAGGATCCTGACACACTCTGAAAACCCCATACACACATGGCAGGATCCTGATCCACTGTGAAAACCCATACACATCTGGCAGGATCCTGACATACTGTGAAAACCCCATACACACCTGGCAGGAACCTGATACACTGTGAAAACACCATACACACCTGGCAGGATCCTGATCCACTTTGAAACCCCATTCACATCTCGCAGGACCCTGATACACTGTGAAAACCCCATACACACCTGGCAGATCCTGATACACTGTGAAAACCCCATAAACAACTGGCAGGATCCTGATGCACTGTGAAAACCCCATGTACACCAGGCAGGATCCTGATGCACAGTGAAACCCCATACACACCTGGCAGGATCCTGATGCACTGTGAAACCCCATACACACCTGGCAGGATCCTGATACACTGTGAAACCCCCATACACACCTGGCAGGATCCTGATCCACAGTGAAAACTCCATACACACCTGGCAGAATCCTGATACACTATGAAAACCCATACACACCTGGCAGGATCCTGATCCACTGTGAAACCCCATACACACTTGGCAGGATCCTGATCCACTGTGAAACCCCATACACACCTGGCAGGATCCTGGTGAACTGTGAAAACCCCCATACACACCTGGCAGGATCCTGATACACTGTGAAAACCCCAAACTCACCTGGCAGGTAACTGATACACTGTGAAACCCCATACACACCAGCAGGATCCTGATACACTGTGAAAACCCCAAACTCACCTGGCAGGTAACTGATACACTGTGAAACCCCATACACTCCTGGCAGGATCCTGATACACTGTGAAAACCCCATATACACCTGGCAGGATCCTGATACACTGTGAAAACCCCATGCACACCTAGCAGAATCCTGATGCACTGTGAAACCCCATACACATCTGGCAGGATCCTGACGCACTGTGAAAACCCCATACACACCTGGCAGGATCCTGATACACTGTGAAAACCCCATACACACCTGGCAAGACGCTGATACACTGTGAAAACCCCACACACACCTGGCAGGATCCTGATACACTGTGAAAACCCCATACACACCTGGCAGGACCATGATGCACTGTGAGAACCCCATGAACACCAGGCAGGCTCCAGATACACAGTGAAACCAAATCCACTCCTGGTAGGATCCTGATACACTGTGAAACGCCATACACACCTGGCAGGATCCTGATACACTGTGAAAACCCCATGTGCAGCTGGCTGGATCCTGATCCACTGTGAAAACCCCCATACACACCAGGCTGGATCCTGATCCACTGTGAAAACCCCAAACACACCTGGCAGGATCCTGATACACTGTGAAAACCCAAAGGCACCTGGCAGGATCCTGATCAACTGTGAAACCCCATGCACACCTGGCAGGATCCTGGCCCACTGTGAAATCCCCACACACACCTGTCAGGATTCTGTTACACTGTGGAAACCCCATACACATCTGGCAGGATCCTGATCCATTGTGAAAACCCCATACACACCTGGCAGGATACTGATCCACTGTGAAAACCCCATACACACCTGGCAGGATCCTGATCCACAGTGAAACCCCAAACACATCTGGCAGGATACTGACACAGTGTGAAAAACCCATACACACCTGGCAGGAACCTGATCCACTGTGAAAACCCCATACACACCTGGCAGGATCCTGGTCCACTGTGAAAACCCCCATACACACCTGGCTGGATCCTGATACACTGTGAAAACCCCAAACTCACCTGGCAGGTAACAGATACACTGTGAAACCCCATACACACCTGGCAGGATACTGATACACTGTGAAATCACTATACACACCTGGCAGGATCCTGATCCACAGTGAAAACCCCATACACACCTGGCAGGATCCTGATACACCGTGAAAAGCCCACACACTCCTGGCAGGATCCTGATACACTGTGAAAACCCCAGACACACCTGGCAGGATCCTGATACACTGTGAAAATCCCTTACACACCTGGCAGGATCCTGATCCACTGTGAAAACCCCATGCACTCCTGGCAGGAACCTGATACACTGTGAAAACCCCATGCACTCCTGGCAGGATCCTGATACACTGTGAAAACCCCATACACACCTGGCAGGATCCTGATCCACTGTGAAAATCCCTTACACACCTGGCAGGATCCTGATCCACTGTGAAAACCCCATGCACTCCTGGCAGGAACCTGATACACTGTGAAAACCCCATGCACTCCTGGCAGGATCCTGATACACTGTGAAAACCCCATACACACCTGGCAGGATCCTGATCCACTGTGAAACCCCATAAACACTTGGCAGGATCCTAATCCACTGTGAATCCCCATACACACCTGGCACGATCCTGTTACACTGTGAAACCCCATACACACCTGGCAGGACCCTGATACACTGTGAAACCCCAAACACACCTGGCAGGATACAGATACACTGTGAAAACCCCGTACACACCTGGCAGGATCCTGATCCACTGTGAAAACCCCATACACAACTGGCAGATCCTGATACACTGTGAAAACCCCACACACACCTGGCAGGACTCTGATGCACTGTGAAAACCCCAAACACACCTGGCAGGATCCTGATCCGCTGTGAAAACACCATAAATAGGTGGCAGGATCCTGGTGCACTGTGAAAACCCCCATACACACCTGGCAGGATCCTGATACACTGTGACAACCCCAAACACAACTGGCAGGTAACTGAGACACTGTGAAACCCCATACACACCTGGCAGGATCCTGATACACTGTGAAAACACCATACACACCTGGCAGGATCCTGACCCACTGTGAAAACCCCATACACACCTGGCAGGATACTGATACACTGTGAAAAACAAATACACACCTGGCAGGATCCTGATACACTGTGAAAACCCCATGCACACCTGGCAGGATCCTGATACACTGTGAAAACCCCATACACACCTGGCAGGATCCTGATCCACTGTGAAAACCCCATACACACCTGGCAGGATCCAGATACACAGTGAAAACCCCATACACTCCTGGCAGGATCCTGATACACTATGAAAACCCCATATACACCTGGCAGGATCCTGATACACTGTGAAAACACCATGCACACCTGGCAGGATCCTGATGCACTGTGAAACCCCATACACATCTGGCAGGATCCTGACACACTGTGAAAACCCCATACACACCTGGCAGGATCCTGATACACTGTGAAAACCCCATACACACCTGGCAAGACGCTGATACACTGTGAAAACCCCACACACACCTGGCAGGATCCTGATACACTGTGAAAACCCCATACACACCTGGCAGGACCATGATGCACTGTGAGAACCCCATGAACACCAGGCAGGCTCCAGATACACAGTGAAACCCCATCCAATCCTGGAAGGATCCTGATACACTGTGAAACGCCATACACACCTGGCAGGATCCTGATACACTTTGAAAAGCCCATACACACCTGGCTGGATCCTGATACACTTTGAAAACCCCCATACACACCGGGCTGGATCCTGATCCACTGTGAAAACCCCAAACACACCTGGCAGGATCCCGATACACTGTGAAAACCCAAAGACACCTGGCAGGATCCTGATCAACTGTGAAACCCTATGCACACCTGGCAGGATCCTGGCCCACTGTGAAATCCCCACACACACCTGGCAGGATCCTGATACACTGTGAAAACCCCAGACACACCTGGCAGGATCCTGATACACTGTGAAAATCCCGTACACACCTGGCAGGATCCTGATCCACTGTGAAAACCCCATGCACTCCTGGCAGGAACCTGATACACTGTGAAAACCCCATGCACTCCTGGCAGGATCCTGATACACTGTGAAAACCCCATACACACCTGGCAGGATCCTGATCCACTGTGAAACCCCATAAACACTTGGCAGGATCCTAATCCACTGTGAATCCCCATACACACCTGGCAGGATCCTGTTACACTGTGAAACCCCATGCACCCCTGGCAGGACCCTGATACACTGTGAAACCCCAACCACACCTGGCAGGATACAGATACACTGTGAAAACCCCGTACACACCTGGCAGGATCCTGATCCACTGTGAAAACCCCATACACAACTGGCAGATCCTGATACACTGTGAAAAACCCACACACACCTGGCAGGACTCTGATGCACTGTGAAAACACCAAACACACCTGGCAGGATCCTGATCCACTGTGAAAACACCATAAATAGGTGGCAGGATCCTGGTGCACTGTGAAAACCCCCATACACACCTGGCAGGATCCTGATACACTGTGAAAACCCCAAACACAACTGGCAGGTAACTGAGACACTGTGAAACCCCATACACACCTGGCAGGATCCTGATACACTGTGAAATCACCATACACACCTGGCAGGATCCTGATCCACTGTGAAAACCCCATACACACCTGGCAGGAACCTGATACACTGTGAAAACCCCATACACACCTGGCAGGATCCTGATTCACTGTGAAAACCCCATGCACACCTGGCAGGATCCAGATACACTGTGAAAACCCCATACACTCCTGGCAGGATCCTGACACACTGTGAAAACCCCATATACACCTGGCAGGATCCTGATACACTGTGAAAACACCATGCACACCTGGCAGGATCCTGATGCACTGTGAAACCCCATACACATCTGGCAGGATCCTGACACACTGTGAAAACCCCAAACACACCTGGCAGGTTCCTGATACACTGTGAAAACCCCATACACACCTGGCAAGACGCTGATACACTGTGAAAACACCACACACACCTGGCAGGATCCTGATACACTGTGAAAACCCCACACACACCTGGCAGGATCCTGATACACTGTGAAAACCCCATACACACCTGGCAGGACCATGATGCACTGTGAGAACCCCATGAACACCAGGCAGGCTCCAGATACACAGTGAAACCCCTTCCACTCCTGGAAGGATCCTGATACACTGTGAAACGCCATACACACCTGGCAGGATCCTGATACACTGTGAAAAGCCCATACACACCTGGCTGGATCCTGATACACTTTGAAAACCCCCATGCACACCGGGCTGGATCCTGATCCACTGTGAAAACCCCAAACACACCTGGCAGGATCCTGATACACTGTGAAAACCCAAAGACACCTGGCAGGATCCTGATCAACTGTGAAACCCTATGCACACCTGGCAGGATCCTGGCCCACTGTGAAATCCGCACGCACACCTGGCAGGATACAGATACACTGTGGAAACCCCGTACACACCTGGCAGGATCCTGATCCACTGTGAAAACCCCATACACAACTGGCAGATCCTGATACACTGTGAAAACCCCACACACACCTGGCAGGACTCTGATGCACTGTGAAAACCCCAAACACACCTGGCAGGATCCTGATCCGCTGTGAAAACACCATAAATAGGTGGCAGGATCCTGGTGCACTGTGAAAACCCCCATACACACCTGGCAGGATCCTGATACACTGTGACAACCCCAAACACAACTGGCAGGTAACTGAGACACTGTGAAACCCCATACACACCTGGCAGGATCCTGATACATTGTGAAAACACCATACACACCTGGCAGGATCCTGACCCACTGTGAAAACCCCATACACACCTGGCAGGATACTGATACACTGTGAAAACCAAATACACACCTGGCAGGATCCTGATACACTGTGAAAACCCCATGCACACCTGGCAGGATCCTGATACACTGTGAAAACCCCATACACACCTGGCAGGATCCTGATCCACTGTGAAAACCCCATACACACCTGGCAGGATCCAGATACACTGTGAAAACCCCATACACTCCTGGCAGGATCCTGATACACTATGAAAACCCCATATACACCTGGCAGGATCCTGATACACTGTGAAAACACCATGCACACCTGGCAGGATCCTGATGCACTGTGAAACCCCATACACATCTGGCAGGATCCTGACACACTGTGAAAACCCCATACACACCTGGCAGGATCCTGATACACTGTGAAAACCCCATACACACCTGGCAAGACGCTGATACACTGTGAAAACCCCACACACACCTGGCAGGATCCTGATACACTGTGAAAACCCCATACACACCTGGCAGTACCATGATGCACTGTGAGAACCCCATGAACACCAGGCAGGCTCCAGATACACAGTGAAACCCCATCCAATCCTGGAAGGATCCTGATACACTGTGAAACGCCATACACACCTGGCAGGATCCTGATACACTGTGAAAAGCCCATACACACCTGGCTGGATCCTGATACACTTTGAAAACCCCCATACACACCGGGCTGGATCCTGATCCACTGTGAAAACCCCAAACACACCTGGCAGGATCCTGATACACTGTGAAAACCCAAAGACACCTGGCAGGATCCTGATCAACTGTGAAACCCTATGCACACCTGGCAGGATCCTGGCCCACTGTGAAATCCCCACACACACCTGGCAGGATCCTGTTACACTGTGGAAACCCCATACACACCTGGCAGGATACTGATACACCGTGAAAAGCCCACACACTCCTGGCAGGATCCTGATACACTGTGAAAACCCCAGACACACCTGTCAGGATGCTGATACACTGTGAAAATCCCGTACACACCTGGCAGCATCCTGATCCACTGTGAAAACCCCATGCATTCCTGGCAAGAACCTGATACACTGTGAAAACCCCATGCACTCATGGCAGGATCCTGATACACTGTGAAAACCCCATACACACCTGGCAGGATCCTGATCCACTGTGAAACCCCATAAACACTTGGCAGGATCCTAATCCACTGTGAATCCCCATACACACCTGGCAGGATCCTGTTACACTGTGAAACCCCATACACACCTGGCAGGACCCTGATACACTGTGAAACCCCAAACACACCTGGCAGGATACAGATACACTGTGAAAACCCCGTACACACCTGGCAGGATCCTGATCCACTGTGAAAACCCCATACACAACTGGCAGATCCTGATACACTGTGAAAACCACACACACACCTGGCAGGACTCTGATGCACTGTGAAAACCCCAAACACACCTGGCAGGATCCTGATCCACTGTGAAAACACCATAAACAGATGGCAGGATCCTGGTGCACTGTGAAAACCCCCATACACACCTGGCAGGATCCTGATACACTGTGAAAATCCCAAACACAACTGGCAGGTAACTGAGACACTGTGAAAACCCATACACACCTGGCAGGATCCTGATACACTGTGAAAACACCATACACACCTGGCAGGATCCTGATCCACTGTGAAAACCCCATACACAACTGGCAGGATCCTGATACACTGGGAAAACCCCATACACACCTGGCAGGATCCTGATACACTGTGAAAACCCCATGCACACCTGGCAGGATCCTGATACACTGTGAAAACCCCATACACACCTGGCAGGATCCTGATCCACTGTGAAAACCCCATACACACCTGGCAGGATCCAGATACACTGTGAAAACCCCATACACTCCTGGCAGGATCCTGACACACTGTGAAAACCCCATATACACCTGGCAGGATCCTGATACACTGTGAAAACACCATGCACACCTGGCAGGATCCTGATGCACTGTGAAACCCCATACACATCTGGCAGGATCCTGACACACTGTGAAAACCCCAAACACACCTGGCAGGTTCCTGATACACTGTGAAAACCCCATACACACCTGGCAAGACGCTGATACACTGTGAAAACACCACACACACCTGGCAGGATCCTGATACACTGTGAAAACCCCACACACACCTGGCAGGATCCTGATACACTTTGAAAACCCCATACACACCTGGCAGGACCATGATGCACTGTGAGAACCCCATGAACACCAGGCAGGCTCCAGATACACAGTGAAACCCCTTCCACTCCTGGAAGGATCCTGATACACTGTGAAACGCCATACACACTATGCAGGATCCTGATACACTGTGAAAAGCCCATACACACCTGGCTGGATCCTGATACACTTTGAAAACCCCCATGCACACCGGGCTGGATCCTGATCCACTGTGAAAACCCCAAACACACCTGGCAGGATCCTGATACACTGTGAAAACCCAAAGACACCTGGCAGGATCCTGATCAACTGTGAAACCCTATGCACACCTGGCAGGATCCTGGCCCACTGTGAAATCCGCACGCACACCTGGCAGGATCCTGTTACACTGTGGAAACCCCATACACATCTGGCAGGATCCTGATCCACTGTGAAAACCCCATACACACCTGGCAGGATCCTGATACACTGTGAAAACCCCATACACGCCTGGCAGGATCCTGAAAAACTGTGATACACCATACACACCTGGCAGGATCCTGACACACTGTGAAAAACCCATACACACCTGGCAGGATCCCGATCCACTGTGAAAACCTATACACATCTGGCAGGGTCCTGACACACTGTGAAAACCCCATACACACCTGACAGGATCCTGATACATTGTGAAAACCCCATACACAACTGGCAGTATCCTGATACACTGTGAAAACCCCTATACACACCTGGCAGGATCCTGATGCACTGTGAAAACCCCATACACACCTGACAGGATCCTGATACACTGTGAAAACCCCATACACACCTGGCAAGACACTGATACACTGTGAAAACCCCATACACACTTGGCAAGTTCCTGATACACTGTGAAAACCCCATACACACCTGGCAGGACCATGATGCACTGTGAAAACCACATGAACACCAGGCAGGATCCTGATACACAGTGAAACCCCATACACACCTGGCAGGATCCTGATACACTGTGAAACCCCATACACACCTGGCAGGATCCTGATCCACTGTGAAACCCCATTCACATCTGGCAGGATCCTGATGCACTGTGAAAACCCCATACACACCTGACAGGATCCTGATACACTGTGAAAACCCCATACACAACTGGCAGGATCCTGATACACTGTGAAAACCCCACACACACGGCAGGATCCTGATGCACTGTGAAAACCCCATACACACCTGACAGGATCCTGATACTCTGTGAAAACCCCATACACACCTGGCAAGACCCTGATACACTGTGAAACCCCCATACACACCTGGCAAGTTCCTGATACACTGTTAAATACCCATACACACCTGGCAGGACCATGATGCACTGTGAAAACCCCATACACACCTGGCAGGATACTGATCCAGTGTGAAATCCCCAAACAAACCTGGCAGGATCCTGATACAGTATGAAACCCCCATACACACCTGGCAGGATTCTGATACACTGTGAAAACCTCAAACACACCTGGCAGGATCCTGATATAAATGTGAAAACCCATACACACCTGGCAGGATCCTGATCCACTGTGAAAACCCATACACACCTGTCAAAATCCTGATCCACTGCGAAAACCCCACACACACCTGGCAGGATTCTCTCACACTGTGGAAACCCCATACACATCTGGCAGGATCCTGATCCGCTGTGAAATCCCCACACACACCTGGCAGGATCCTGTTACACTGTGGAAACCCCATACACATCTGGCAGGATCCTGATCCACTGTGAAAACCCCATACACACCTGGCAGGATCCTGATACACTGTGAAAACCCCATACACGCCTGGCAGGATCCTGAAAAACTGTGATACACCATACACACCTGGCAGGATCCTGACACACTGTGAAAAACCCATACACACCTGGCAGGATCCCGATCCACTGTGAAAACCTATACACATCTGGCAGGGTCCTGACACACTGTGAAAACCCCGTACACACCTGGCAGGATCCTGATCCACTGTGAAAACCCCATACACAACTGGCAGATCCTGATCCACTGTGAAACCCCATTCACATCTGGCAGGATCCTGATACACTGTGAAAACCCCATACACACCTGACAGGATCCTGATACATTGTGAAATCCCCATACACAACTGGCAGTATCCTGATAAACTGTGAAAACCCCTATACACACCTGGCAGGATCCTGATGCACTGTGAAAACCCCATACACACCTGACAGGATCCTGATACACTGTGAAAACCCCATACACACCTGGCAAGACCCTGATACACTGTGAAAACCCCATACACACTTGGCAAGTTCCTGATACACTGTGAAAACCCCATACACACCTGGCAGGACCATGATGCACTGTGAAAACCACATGAACACCAGGCAGGATCCTGATACACAGTGAAACCCCATACACACCTGGCAGGATCCTGATACACTGTGAAACCCCATACACACCTGGCAGGATCCTGATCCACTGTGAAACCCCATTCACATCTGGCAGGATCCTGATGCACTGTGAAAACCCCATACACACCTGACAGGATCCTGATACACTGTGAAAACCCCATACACAACTGGCAGGATCCTGATACACTGTGAAAACCCCACACACACGGCAGGATCCTGATGCACTGTGAAAACCCCATACACACCTGACAGGATCCTGATACTCTGTGAAAACCCCATACACACCTGGCAAGACCCTGATACACTGTGAAACCCCCATACACACCTGGCTGTTCCTGATACACTGTTAAATACCCATACACACCTGGCAGGACCATGATGCACTGTGAAAACCCCATACACACCTGGCAGGATACTGATCCAGTGTGAAATCCCCAAACAAACCTGGCAGGATCCTGATACACTATGAAACCCCCATACACACCTGGCAGGATTCTGATACACTGTGAAAACCTCAAACACACCTGGCAGGATCCTGATATAAATGTGAAAACCCATACACACCTGGCAGGATCCTGATCCACTGTGAAAACCCATACACACCTGGCAAAATCCTGATCCACTGCGAAAACCCCACACACACCTGGCAGGATTCTCTTACACTGTGGAAACCCCATACACATCCGGCAGGATCCTGATCCGCTGTGAAATCCCCATACACACCTGGCAGTATCCTGATCCACTGTGAAAACCCCATACACACCTGGCAGGACACTGAGACACTTTGAATAATCCATACACAACTGGAAGGATCCTGATACACTGTGAAAAACCCATACACACCTGGCAGGTTCCTGATCCACTGTGAAACTCCATTCACATCAGGCAGGATCCTGATCCACTGTGAAACCCCATTCACATCTGGCAGGATCCTGATCCACTGTGAAACCCCATTCACATCTGGCAGGATACTGATACACTGTGAAAACCCCATACACACCTGGCATGATTCTGATACACTGTGAAAACCCCATACACACCTTGCAGGATCCTGATACACTGTGAAAACACCATACACGCCTGGCAGGATCCTGATACACTGTGAAAACCCCATACTCAGCTGGCAGGATCCTGATACACTGTGAAAACCCCATGCACACCTGGCAGGATCCTGTTACACAGTGAAAACCCCATACACACCTGGCAGGATCCTGTTGGACTGTGCAAACCCCAAACTCACCTGGCAGGATCCTGATCCACTGTGAAAACCCCATACACACCTGGCAGGCCCCTGATACACTGTGAATATCCTGCAAACACCTGGCTGATCCTGATGCACTGCGAAACCCGATGCAAACCTGGCAGGATCCTGATAAACTGTGAAAAACACATACACACATGGCAGGACCCTGATACACTGTGAATACCCCATACACACCTGGCAGGATCCTGATACACTGTGAAAACCCCATACACACCTGGCAGTATCCAGATACACTGTGAAACCCCCATGCACACCTGGCAGGATCCTGATACACTGTGAAAACCCCATAAACACCTGGCAGCGTCCTGATACACTGTGAAAACCCCATACATACCTGGCAGGATCCTGATACACTATGAAATCCCATACACACCTGGCAGAATCTGGTTACATTGTGGAAGCCCCATACACATCTGGCAGGATCCTGATATACTGTGAAATCCCCATTCACACCTGGTAGGATCCTGATCCACTGTGAAACCCCATACACACCTGGAAGGATCCTGTTACACTGTGGAAACTCTTACCCATCTGGCAGGATCATGATCCACTGTGAAAACCCCAAACACACCTGGCAGGATCCTGATGCACTGTGAAAACCCCATACACACCTGACAGGATCCTGATACACTGTGAAAACCCCATACACACCTGGCAAGACACTGATACACTGTGAAAACCCCATACACACTTGGCAAGTTCCTGATACACTGTGAAAACCCCATACACACCTGGCAGGACCATGATGCACTGTGAAAACCACATGAACACCAGGCAGGATCCTGATACACAGTGAAACCCCATACACACCTGGCAGGATCCTGATACACTGTGAAACCCCATACACACCTGGCAGGATCCTGATCCACTGTGAAACCCCATTCACATCTGGCAGGATCCTGATGCACTGTGAAAACCCCATACACACCTGACAGGATCCTGATACACTGTGAAAACCCCATACACAACTGGCAGGATCCTGATACACTGTGAAAACCCCACACACACGGCAGGATCCTGATGCACTGTGAAAACCCCATACACACCTGACAGGATCCTGATACTCTGTGAAAACCCCATACACACCTGGCAAGACCCTGATACACTGTGAAACCCCCATACACACCTGGCAAGTTCCTGATACACTGTTAAATACCCATACACACCTGGCAGGACCATGATGCACTGTGAAAACCCCATACACACCTGGCAGGATACTGATCCAGTGTGAAATCCCCAAACAAACCTGGCAGGATCCTGATACAGTATGAAACCCCCATACACACCTGGCAGGATTCTGATACACTGTGAAAACCTCAAACACACCTGGCAGGATCCTGATATAAATGTGAAAACCCATACACACCTGGCAGGATCCTGATCCACTGTGAAAACCCATACACACCTGTCAAAATCCTGATCCACTGCGAAAACCCCACACACACCTGGCAGGATTCTCTCACACTGTGGAAACCCCATACACATCTGGCAGGATCCTGATCCGCTGTGAAATCCCCACACACACCTGGCAGGATCCTGTTACACTGTGGAAACCCCATACACATCTGGCAGGATCCTGATCCACTGTGAAAACCCCATACACACCTGGCAGGATCCTGATACACTGTGAAAACCCCATACACGCCTGGCAGGATCCTGAAAAACTGTGATACACCATACACACCTGGCAGGATCCTGACACACTGTGAAAAACCCATACACACCTGGCAGGATCCCGATCCACTGTGAAAACCTATACACATCTGGCAGGGTCCTGACACACTGTGAAAACCCCGTACACACCTGGCAGGATCCTGATCCACTGTGAAAACCCCATACACAACTGGCAGATCCTGATCCACTGTGAAACCCCATTCACATCTGGCAGGATCCTGATACACTGTGAAAACCCCATACACACCTGACAGGATCCTGATACATTGTGAAATCCCCATACACAACTGGCAGTATCCTGATAAACTGTGAAAACCCCTATACACACCTGGCAGGATCCTGATGCACTGTGAAAACCCCATACACACCTGACAGGATCCTGATACACTGTGAAAACCCCATACACACCTGGCAAGACCCTGATACACTGTGAAAACCCCATACACACTTGGCAAGTTCCTGATACACTGTGAAAACCCCATACACACCTGGCAGGACCATGATGCACTGTGAAAACCACATGAACACCAGGCAGGATCCTGATACACAGTGAAACCCCATACACACCTGGCAGGATCCTGATACACTGTGAAACCCCATACACACCTGGCAGGATCCTGATCCACTGTGAAACCCCATTCACATCTGGCAGGATCCTGATGCACTGTGAAAACCCCATACACACCTGACAGGATCCTGATACACTGTGAAAACCCCATACACAACTGGCAGGATCCTGATACACTGTGAAAACCCCACACACACGGCAGGATCCTGATGCACTGTGAAAACCCCATACACACCTGACAGGATCCTGATACTCTGTGAAAACCCCATACACACCTGGCAAGACCCTGATACACTGTGAAACCCCCATACACACCTGGCTGTTCCTGATACACTGTTAAATACCCATACACACCTGGCAGGACCATGATGCACTGTGAAAACCCCATACACACCTGGCAGGATACTGATCCAGTGTGAAATCCCCAAACAAACCTGGCAGGATCCTGATACACTATGAAACCCCCATACACACCTGGCAGGATTCTGATACACTGTGAAAACCTCAAACACACCTGGCAGGATCCTGATATAAATGTGAAAACCCATACACACCTGGCAGGATCCTGATCCACTGTGAAAACCCATACACACCTGGCAAAATCCTGATCCACTGCGAAAACCCCACACACACCTGGCAGGATTCTCTTACACTGTGGAAACCCCATACACATCCGGCAGGATCCTGATCCGCTGTGAAATCCCCATACACACCTGGCAGTATCCTGATCCACTGTGAAAACCCCATACACACCTGGCAGGACACTGAGACACTTTGAATAATCCATACACAACTGGAAGGATCCTGATACACTGTGAAAAACCCATACACACCTGGCAGGTTCCTGATCCACTGTGAAACTCCATTCACATCAGGCAGGATCCTGATCCACTGTGAAACCCCATTCACATCTGGCAGGATCCTGATCCACTGTGAAACCCCATTCACATCTGGCAGGATACTGATACACTGTGAAAACCCCATACACACCTGGCATGATTCTGATACACTGTGAAAACCCCATACACACCTTGCAGGATCCTGATACACTGTGAAAACACCATACACGCCTGGCAGGATCCTGATACACTGTGAAAACCCCATACTCAGCTGGCAGGATCCTGATACACTGTGAAAACCCCATGCACACCTGGCAGGATCCTGTTACACAGTGAAAACCCCATACACACCTGGCAGGATCCTGTTGGACTGTGCAAACCCCAAACTCACCTGGCAGGATCCTGATCCACTGTGAAAACCCCATACACACCTGGCAGGCCCCTGATACACTGTGAATATCCTGCAAACACCTGGCTGATCCTGATGCACTGCGAAACCCGATGCAAACCTGGCAGGATCCTGATAAACTGTGAAAAACACATACACACATGGCAGGACCCTGATACACTGTGAATACCCCATACACACCTGGCAGGATCCTGATACACTGTGAAAACCCCATACACACCTGGCAGTATCCAGATACACTGTGAAACCCCCATGCACACCTGGCAGGATCCTGATACACTGTGAAAACCCCATAAACACCTGGCAGCGTCCTGATACACTGTGAAAACCCCATACATACCTGGCAGGATCCTGATACACTATGAAATCCCATACACACCTGGCAGAATCTGGTTACATTGTGGAAGCCCCATACACATCTGGCAGGATCCTGATATACTGTGAAATCCCCATTCACACCTGGTAGGATCCTGATCCACTGTGAAACCCCATACACACCTGGAAGGATCCTGTTACACTGTGGAAACTCTTACCCATCTGGCAGGATCATGATCCACTGTGAAAACCCCAAACACACCTGGCAGGATCCTGATACACTGTGAAAACCCCATACACACCGGGAACGTTCCTGATGTACTATGAAACCCCCATACACACTTGGCGGTTTCCTGATACACTGTGAAAACCCCATTCACACCTGGCAGGATCCTGTTCCACTGTGAAACCCCATTCAAATCTGGCAGGATCCCGATACACTGTGAAAACCCCATTCACACCTGGCAGGATCCAGATCCACTGTGAAACCCCATTCACATCTGGCAGGATCCTGATAAACTGTGAAAACCCCATTCACATTTGGCAGGATCGTGATACATTGTGAAACCCCAGACACACCGGGCAGGATCCTGATACACCGTGAAGACCCCATAAACACCTGGCAGATCCTGATACACTGTGAAACCCCATACACACCTGGCAGATCCTGATACACTGTGAAACCCCATACACACCTGGCAGGATCCTGATACACTGTGAAAACCCCATACACACCTGGCACGACCCTGATACACTGTGAAAACCCCAAACACACCTGGCAGGATCCTGATCCACTGTGAAAACACCATAAACACGTGGCAGGATCCTGTTGCACTGTGAAAACCCCCATACACACCTGGCAGGATCCTGATACACTGTGAAAACCCCATACACACCGGGCAGGATCCTGATCCACTGTGAAAACCCCATACACACCTGGCAGGATCCTGATACACTGTGAAAACCCAATACCCTCCTGGCAGGATCCTGATACACTGTGAAAACCCCATATACACCTGGCAGGATCCTGATACACTGTGAAAACCCAACGCACCTGGCAGGATCCTGATCCACTGTGAAAACCCCATACACACCTGGCAGGATCCTGATACACTGTGAAAACCCCATGCACACCTGGCAGGATCCTGATACACTGTGAAAACCCCATACACACCGGGCAGGATCCTGATCCACTGTGAAAACCCCATACACACCTGGCAGGATCCTGATACACTGTGAAAACCCAATACCCTCCTGGCAGGATCCTGATACACTGTGAAAACCCCATATACACCTGGCAGGATCCTGATACACTGTGAAAACCCAACGCACCTGGCAGGATCCTGATCCACTGTGAAAACCCCATACACACCTGGCAGGATCCTGATACACTGTGAAAACCCCATACACTCCTGGCAGGATCCTGATACACTGTGAAAACCCCATATACACCTGGCAGGATCCTGATACACTGTGAAAACCCAACGCACCTGGCAGGATCCTGATGCACTGTGAAACCCCATACACATCTCGCAGGATCCTGACACACTGTGAAAACCCCATACACACCTGGCAGGATCCTGACACACTGTGAAAACCCCATACACACCTGGCAAGACGCTGATACACTGTGAAAACCCCATACGCACCTGTCAGGACCACGATGCACTGTGAGAACCCCATGAAAACCAGGCAAGCTCCAGATACACAGTGAAACCCCATCCACTCCTGGTAGGATCCTGATACACAGTGAAACGCCATACACACCGGGCTGGATCCTGATCCACTGTGAAAACCCCATACACACCTGGCTGGATCCGGATACACTGTGAAAACCCAAACACACCTGGCAGGATCCTGATCAACTGTGAAACCCCATGCACACCTGGCAGGATCCTGGCCCACTGTGAAAACCCCACACACACCTGGCAGGATCCAGTTACACTGTGGAAACCCCATACACATCTGGCAGGATCCTGATCCACTGTGAAAACCCCATACACACCTGGCAGGATACTGATCCACTGTGAAAACCCCATACACACCTGGCAGCATCCGGATTCACAGTGAAACCACTTACACATCTGGCAGGATCCTGATACACTGTGAAAACCCCATACACAACTGGCAGGATCCTGATACACTGTGAAAACCCCATACACACCTGGCAGGATCCTGATGCACTGTTAAAACCCCATACACACCTGACAGGATCCTGATACACTGTGAAAACCCCATACACACTTGGCAAGACCCTGATACACTGTGAAAACCCCATACACACCTGGCAAGTTCCTGATCCAATGTGAAATCCCCATACAAACCTGGCAGGATTCTGACACACTGTGAAAAACCCATACACACCTGGCAGGATCCCGATCTACTGTGAAAACCCATACACATCTGGCAGGGTCCTGACACACTGTGAAAACCCCATACACACCTGGCAGGATCCTGATACACTGCTAAAACCCCATACACACCTGTCAGGATCCTGATCCACTGTGAAACCCCATACACACCTGACAGGATCCTGATACACTGTGAAAACCCCATACACAACTGGCAGGATCCTGATACACTGTGTAAACCCCATACACACCTGGCAGGATCCTGATCCACTGTGAAACCCCATACACACTTGGCAGGATCCTGATGCACTGTGAAACCCCATACACACCTGGCAGGATCCTGATACACTGTGAAACCCCCATACACACCTGGCAGGATCCTGATCCACAGTGAAAACTCCATACACACCTGGCAGAATCCTGATACACTATGAAAACCCATACACACCTGGCAGGATCCTGATCCACTGTGAAACCCCATACACACTTGGCAGGATCCTGATCCACTGTGGAACCCCATACACACCTGGCAGGATCCTGGTGAACTGTGAAAACCCCCATACACACCTGGCAGGATCCTGATACACTGTGAAAACCCCAAACTCACCTGGCAGGTAACTGATACACTGTGAAACCCCATACACACCTGCAGGATCCTGATACACTGTGAAAACCCCAAACTCACCTGGCAGGTAACTGATACACTGTGAAACCCCATACACTCCTGGCAGGATCCTGATACACTGTGAAAACCCCATATACACCTGGCAGGATCCTGATACACTGTGAAAACCCCATGCACACCTAGCAGAATCCTGATGCACTGTGAAACCCCATACACATCTGGCAGGATCCTGACGCACTGTGAAAACCCCATACACACCTGGCAGGATCCTGATACACTGTGAAAACCCCATACACACCTGGCAAGACGCTGATACACTGTGAAAACCCCACACACACCTGGCAGGATCCTGATACACTGTGAAAACCCCATACACACCTGGCAGGACCATGATGCACTGTGAGAACCCCATGAACACCAGGCAGGCTCCAGATACACAGTGAAACCAAATCCACTCCTGGTAGGATCCTGATACACTGTGAAACGCCATACACACCTGGCAGGATCCTGATACACTGTGAAAACCCCATGTGCAGCTGGCTGGATCCTGATCCACTGTGAAAACCCCCATACACACCAGGCTGGATCCTGATCCACTGTGAAAACCCCAAACACACCTGGCAGGATCCTGATACACTGTGAAAACCCAAAGGCACCTGGCAGGATCCTGATCAACTGTGAAACCCCATGCACACCTGGCAGGATCCTGGCCCACTGTGAAATCCCCACACACACCTGTCAGGATCCTGTTACACTGTGGAAACCCCATACACATCTGGCAGGATCCTGATCCATTGTGAAAACCCCATACACACCTGGCAGGATACTGATCCACTGTGAAAACCCCATACACACCTGGCAGGATCCTGATCCACAGTAAAACCCCAAACACATCTGGCAGGATACTGACACAGTGTGAAAAACCCATACACACCTGGCAGGAACCTGATCCACTGTGAAAACCCCATACACACCTGGCAGGATCCTGGTGCACTGTGAAAACCCCCATACACACCTGGCTGGATCCTGATACACTGTGAAAACCCCAAACTCACCTGGCAGGTAACAGATACACTGTGAAACCCCATACACACCTGGCAGGATACTGATACACTGTGAAATCACTATACACACCTGGCAGGATCCTGATCCACAGTGAAAACCCCATACACACCTGGCAGGATCCTGATACACCGTGAAAAGCCCACACACTCCTGGCAGGATCCTGATACACTGTGAAAACCCCAGACACACCTGGCAGGATCCAGATACACTGTGAAAATCCCTTACACACCTGGCAGGATCCTGATCCACTGTGAAAACCCCATGCACTCCTGGCAGGAACCTGATACACTGTGAAAACCCCATGCACTCCTGGCAGGATCCTGATACACTGTGAAAACCCCATACACACCTGGCAGGATCCTGATCCACTGTGAAAATCCCTTACACACCTGGCAGGATCCTGATCCACTGTGAAAACCCCATGCACTCCTGGCAGGAACCTGATACACTGTGAAAACCCCATATACACCTGGCAGGATACTGATCCACTGTGAAAACCCCATACACACCTGGCAGCATCCGGATTCACAGTGAAACCACTTACACATCTGGCAGGATCCTGATACACTGTGAAAACCCCATACACAACTGGCAGGATCCTGATACACTGTGAAAACCCCATACACACCTGGCAGGATCCTGATGCACTGTTAAAACCCCATACACACCTGACAGGATCCTGATACACTGTGAAAACCCCATACACACCTGGCAAGACCCTGATACACTGTGAAAACCCCATACACACCTGGCAAGTTCCTGATCCAATGTGAAATCCCCATACAAACCTGGCAGGATTCTGACACACTGTGAAAAACCCATACACACCTGGCAGGATCCCGATCTACTGTGAAAACCCATACACATCTGGCAGGGTCCTGACACACTGTGAAAACCCCATACACACCTGGCAGGATCCTGATACACTGCTAAAACCCCATACACACCTGTCAGGATCCTGATCCACTGTGAAACCCCATACACACCTGACAGGATCCTGATACACTGTGAAAACCCCATACACAACTGGCAGGATCCTGATACACTGTGTAAACCCCATACACACCTGGCAGGATCCTGATCCACTGTGAAACCCCATACACACTTGGCAGGATCCTGATGCACTGTGAAACCCCATACACACCTGGCAGGATCCTGATACACTGTGAAACCCCCATACACACCTGGCAGGATCCTGATCCACAGTGAAAACTCCATACACACCTGGCAGAATCCTGATACACTATGAAAACCCATACACACCTGGCAGGATCCTGATCCACTGTGAAACCCCATACACACTTGGCAGGATCCTGATCCACTGTGAAACCCCATACACACCTGGCAGGATCCTGGTGAACTGTGAAAACCCCCATACACACCTGGCAGGATCCTGATACACTGTGAAAATCCCAAACTCACCTGGCAGGTAACTGATACACTGTGAAACCCCATACACACCTGCAGGATCCTGATACACTGTGAAAACCCCAAACTCACCTGGCAGGTAACTGATACACTGTGAAACCCCATACACTCCTGGCAGGATCCTGATACACTGTGAAAACCCCATATACACCTGGCAGGATCCTGATACACTGTGAAAACCCATGCACACCTAGCAGAATCCTGATGCACTGTGAAACCCCATACACATCTGGCAGGATCCTGACGCACTGTGAAAACCCCATACACACCTGGCAGGATCCTGATACACTGTGAAAACCCCATACACACCTGGCAAGACGCTGATACACTGTGAAAACCCCACACACACCTGGCAGGATCCTGATACACTGTGAAAACCCCATACACACCTGGCAGGACCATGATGCACTGTGAGAACCCCATGAACACCAGGCAGGCTCCAGATACACAGTGAAACCAAATCCACTCCTGGTAGGATCCTGATACACTGTGAAACGCCATACACACCTGGCAGGATCCTGATACACTGTGAAAACCCCATGTGCAGCTGGCTGGATCCTGATCCACTGTGAAAACCCCCATACACACCAGGCTGGATCCTGATCCACTGTGAAAACCCCAAACACACCTGGCAGGATCCTGATACACTGTGAAAACCCAAAGGCACCTGGCAGGATCCTGATCAACTGTGAAAGCCCATGCACACCTGGCAGGATCCTGGCCCACTGTGAAATCCCCACACACACCTGTCAGGATCCTGTTACACTGTGGAAACCCCATACACATCTGGCAGGATCCTGATCCATTGTGAAAACCCCATACACACCTGGCAGGATACTGATCCACTGTGAAAACCCCATACACACCTGGCAGGATCCTGATCCACAGTGAAACCCCAAACACATCTGGCAGGATACTGACACAGTGTGAAAAACCCATACACACCTGGCAGGAACCTGATCCACTGTGAAAACCCCATACACACCTGGCAGGATCCTGGTGCACTGTGAAAACCCCCATACACACCTGGCTGGATCCTGATACACTGTGAAAACCCCAAACTCACCTGGCAGGTAACAGATACACTGTGAAACCCCATACACACCTGGCAGGATACTGATACACTGTGAAATCACTATACACACCTGGCAGGATCCTGATCCACAGTGAAAACCCCATACACACCTGGCAGGATCCTGATACACCGTGAAAAGCCCACACACTCCTGGCAGGATCCTGATACACTGTGAAAACCCCAGACACACCTGGCAGGATCCTGATACACTGTGAAAATCCCTTACACACCTGGCAGGATCCTGATCCACTGTGAAAACCCCATGCACTCCTGGCAGGAACCTGATACACTGTGAAAACCCCATGCACTCCTGGCAGGATCCTGATACACTGTGAAAACCCCATACACACCTGGCAGGATCCTGATCCACTGTGAAAAACCCTTACACACCTGGCAGGATCCTGATCCACTGTGAAAACCCCATGCACTCCTGGCAGGAACCTGATACACTGTGAAAACCCCATGCACTCCTGGCAGGATCCTGATACACTGTGAAAACCCCATACACACCTGGCAGGATCCTGATCCACTGTGAAACCCCATAAACACTTGGCAGGATCCTAATCCACTGTGAATCCCCATACACACCTGGCACGATCCTGTTACACTGTGAAACCCCATACACACCTGGCAGGACCCTGATACACTGTGAAACCCCAAACACACCTGGCAGGATACAGATACACTGTGAAAACCCCGTACACACCTGGCAGGATCCTGATCCACTGTGAAAACCCCATACACAACTGGCAGATCCTGATACACTGTGAAAACCCCACACACACCTGGCAGGACTCTGATGCACTGTGAAAACCCCAAACACACCTGGCAGGATCCTGATCCGCTGTGAAAACACCATAAATAGGTGGCAGGATCCTGGTGCACTGTGAAAACCCCCATACACACCTGGCAGGATCCTGATACACTGTGACAACCCCAAACACAACTGGCAGGTAACTGAGACACTGTGAAACCCCATACACACCTGGCAGGATCCTGATACACTGTGAAAACACCATACACACCTGGCAGGATCCTGACCCACTGTGAAAACCCCATACACACCTGGCAGGATACTGATACACTGTGAAAAACAAATACACACCTGGCAGGATCCTGATACACTGTGAAAACCCCATGCACACCTGGCAGGATCCTGATACACTGTGAAAACCCCATGCACTCCTGGCAGGATCCTGATCCACTGTGAAAACCCCATACACACCTGGCAGGATCCAGATACACAGTGAAAACCCCATACACTCCTGGCAGGATCCTGATACACTATGAAAACCCCATATACACCTGGCAGGATCCTGATACACTGTGAAAACACCATGCACACCTGGCAGGATCCTGATGCACTGTGAAACCCCATACACATCTGGCAGGATCCAGACACACTGTGAAAACCCCATACACACCTGGCAGGATCCTGATACACTGTGAAAACCCCATACACACCTGGCAAGACGCTGATACACTGTGAAAACCCCACACACACCTGGCAGGATCCTGATACACTGTGAAAACCCCATACACACCTGGCAGGACCATGATGCACTGTGAGAACCCCATGAACACCAGGCAGGCTCCAGATACACAGTGAAACCCCATCCAATCCTGGAAGGATCCTGATACACTGTGAAACGCCATACACACCTGGCAGGATCCTGATACACTTTGAAAAGCCCATACACACCTGGCTGGATCCTGATACACTTTGAAAACCCCCATACACACCGGGCTGGATCCTGATCCACTGTGAAAACCCCAAACACACCTGACAGGATCCTGATACACTGTGAAAACCCAAAGACACCTGGCAGGAACCTGATCAACTGTGAAACCCTATGCACACCTGGCAGGATCCTGGCCCACTGTGAAATCCCCACACACACCTGGCAGGATCCTGATACACTGTGAAAACCCCAGACACACCTGGCAGGATCCTGATACACTGTGAAAACCCCATACACACCTGGCAGGATCCTGATCCACTGTGAAACCCCATAAACACTTGGCAGGATCCTAATCCACTGTGAATCCCCATACACACCTGGCAGGATCCTGTTACACTGTGAAACCCCATACTCCCCTGGCAGGACCCTGATACACTGTGAAACCCCAAACACACCTGGCAGGATACAGATACACTGTGAAAACCCCGTACACACCTGGCAGGATCCTGATCCACTGTGAAAACCCCATACACAACTGGCAGATCCTGATACACTGTGAAAAACCCACACACACCTGGCAGGAATCTGATGCACTGTGAAAACACCAAACACACCTGGCAGGATCCTGATCCACTGTGAAAACACCATAAATAGGTGGCAGGATCCTGGTGCACTGTGAAAACCCCCATACACACCTGGCAGGATCCTGATACACTGTGAAAACCCCAAACACAACTGGCAGGTAACTGAGACACTGTGAAACCCCATACACACCTGGCAGGATCCTGATACACTGTGAAATCACCATACACACCTGGCAGGATCCTGATCCACTGTGAAAACCCCATACACACCTGGCAGGATCCTGATACACTGTGAAAACCCCATACACACCTGGCAGGATCCTGATTCACTGTGAAAACCCCATGCACACCTGGCAGGATCCTGATACACTGTGAAAACCCCATACACACCTGGCAGGATCCTGATCAACTGTGAAAACCCCACACACATGGCAGGATCCAGATACACTGTGAAAACCCCATACACTCCTGGCAGGATCCTGATACACTGTGAAAACCCCATATACACCTGGCAGGATCCTGATACACTGTGAAAACACCATGCACACCTGGCAGGATCCTGATGCACTGTGAAACCCCATACGCATCTGGCAGGATCCTGACACACTGTGAAAACCCCATACACACCTGGGAGGATCCTGATACACTGTGAAAACCCCATATACACCTGGCAAGACGCTGATACACTGTGCAAACCCCACACACACCTGGCAGGATCCTGATACACTGTGAAAACCCCATACACACCTGGCAGGACCATGATGCACTGTGAGAACCCCATGAACACCAGGCAGGCTCCAGATACACAGTGAAACCCCATCCACTCCTGGAAGGATCCTGATACACTGTTAAACGCCATACACACCTGGCAGGATCCTGATACACTGTGAAAAGCCCATACACACCTGGCTGGATCCTGATACACTTTGAAAACCCCCATACACACCGGGCTGGATCCTGATCCACTGTGAAAACCCCAAACACACCTGGCAGGATCCTGATACACTGTGAAAACCCAAAGACACCTGGCAGGATCCTGATCAACTGTGAAACCCTATGCACACCTGGCAGGATCCTGGCCCACTGTGAAATCCCCACACACACCTGGCAGGATCCTGTTACACTGTGGAAACCCCATACACACCTGGCAGGATCCTGATACACCGTGAAAAGCCCACACACTCCTGGCAGGATCCTGATACACTGTGAAAACCCCAGACACACCTGTCAGGATGCTGATACACTGTGAAAATCCCGTACACACCTGGCAGCCTCCTGATCCACTGTGAAAACCCCATGCATTCCTGGCAAGAACCTGATACACTGTGAAAACCCCATGCACTCATGGCAGGATCCTGATACACTGTGAAAACCCCATACACACCTGGCAGGATCCTGATCCACTGTGAAACCCCATAAACACTTGGCAGGATCCTAATCCACTGTGAATCCCCATACACACCTGGCAGGATCCTGTTACACTGTGAAACCCCATACACACCTGGCAGGACCCTGATACACTGTGAAACCCCAAACACACCTGGCAGGATACAGATACACTGTGAAAACCCCGTACACACCTGGCAGGATCCTGATCCACTGTGAAAACCCCATACACAACTGGCAGATCCTGATACACTGTGAAAACCCCACACACACCTGGCAGGACTCTGATGCACTGTGAAAACCCCAAACACACCTGGCAGGATCCTGATCCACTGTGAAAACACCATAAACAGGTGGCAGGATCCTGGTGCACTGTGAAAACCCCCATACACACCTGGCAGGATCCTGATACACTGTGAAAATCCCAAACACAACTGGCAGGTAACTGAGACACTGTGAAAACCCATACACACCTGGCAGGATCCTGATACACTGTGAAAACACCACACACACCTGGCAGGATCCTGATCCACTGTGAAAACCCCATACACACCTGGCAGGATCCTGATACACTGGGAAAACCCCATACACACCTGGCAGGATCCTGATACACTGTGAAAACCCCATGCATACCTGGCAGGAACCTGATACACTGTGAAAACCCCATACACACCTGGCAGGATCCTGATCCACTGTGAAAACCCCATACACACCTGGCAGGATCCAGATACACTGTGAAAACCCCATACACTCCTGGCAGGATCCTGACACACTGTGAAAACCCCATATACACCTGGCAGGATCCTGATACACTGTGAAAACACCATGCACACCTGGCAGGATCCTGATGCACTGTGAAACCCCATACACATCTGGCAGGATCCTGACACACTGTGAAAACCCCAAACACACCTGGCAGGTTCCTGATACACTGTGAAAACCCCATACACACCTGGCAAGACGCTGATACACTGTGAAAACACCACACACACCTGGCAGGATCCTGATACACTGTGAAAACCCCACACACACCTGGCAGGATCCTGATACACTGTGAAAACCCCATACACACCTGGCAGGACCATGATGCACTGTGAGAACCCCATGAACACCAGGCAGGCTCCAGATACACAGTGAAACCCCTTCCACTCCTGGAAGGATCCTGATACACTGTGAAACGCCATACACACCTGGCAGGATCCTGATACACTGTGAAAAGCCCATACACACCTGGCTGGATCCTGATACACTTTGAAAACCCCCATGCACACCGGGCTGGATCCTGATCCACTGTGAAAACCCCAAACACACCTGGCAGGATCCTGATACACTGTGAAAACCCAAAGACACCTGGCAGGATCCTGATCAACTGTGAAACCCTATGCACACCTGGCAGGATCCTGGCCCACTGTGAAATCCGCACGCACACCTGGCAGGATCCTGTTACACTGTGGAAACCCCATACACATCTGGCAGGATCCTGATCCACTGTGAAAACCCCATACACACCTGGCAGGATCCTGATACACTGTGAAAACCCCATACACGCCTGGCAGGATCCTGAAAAACTGTGATACACCATACACACCTGGCAGGATCCTGACACACTGTGAAAAACCCATACACACCTGGCAGGATCCCGATCCACTGTGAAAACCTATACACATCTGGCAGGGTCCTGACACACTGTGAAAACCCCGTACACACCTGGCAGGATCCTGATCCACTGTGAAAACCCCATACACAACTGGCAGATCCTGATCCACTGTGAAACCCCATTCACATCTGGCAGGATCCTGATACACTGTGAAAACCCCATACACACCTGACAGGATCCTGATACATTGTGAAAACCCCATACACAACTGGCAGTATCCTGATACACTGTGAAAACCCCTATACACACCTGGCAGGATCCTGATGCACTGTGAAAACCCCATACACACCTGACAGGATCCTGATACACTGTGAAAACCCCATACACACCTGGCAAGACACTGATACACAGTGAAAACCCCATACACACTTGGCAAGTTCCTGATACACTGTGAAAACCCCATACACACCTGGCAGGACCATGATACACTGTGAAAACCACATGAACACCAGGCAGGATCCTGATACACAGTGAAACCCCATACACACCTGGCAGGATCCTGATACACTGTGAAACCCCATACACACCTGGCAGGATCCTGATCCACTGTGAAACCCCATTCACATCTGGCAGGATCCTGATGCACTGTGAAAACCCCATACACACCTGACAGGATCCTGATACACTGTGAAAACCCCATACACAACTGGCAGGATCCTGATACACTGTGAAAACCCCACACACACGGCAGGATCCTGATGCACTGTGAAAACCCCATACACACCTGACAGGATCCTGATACTCTGTGAAAACCCCATACACACCTGGCAAGACCCTGATACACTGTGAAACCCCCATACACACCTGGCAAGTTCCTGATACACTGTTAAATACCCATACACACCTGGCAGGACCATGATGCACAGTGAAAACCCCATACACACCTGGCAGGATACTGATCCAGTGTGAAATCCCCCAACAAACCTGGCAGGATCCTGATACAGTATGAAACCCCCATACACACCTGGCAGGATTCTGATACACTGTGAAAACCTCAAACACACCTGGCAGGATCCTGATATAAATGTGAAAACCCATACACACCTGGCAGGATCCTGATCCACTGTGAAAACCCATACACACCTGGCAAAATCCTGATCCACTGCGAAAACCCACACACACCTGGCAGGATTCTCTCACACTGTGGAAACCCCATACACATCTGGCAGGATCCTGATCCGCTGTGAAATCCCCACACACACCTGGCAGGATCCTGTTACACTGTGGAAACCCCATACACATCTGGCAGGATCCTGATCCACTGTGAAAACCCCATACACACCTGGCAGGATCCTGATACACTGTGAAAACCCCATACACGCCTGGCAGGATCCTGAAAAACTGTGATACACCATACACACCTGGCAGGATCCTGACACACTGTGATAAACCCATACACACCTGGCAGGATCCCGATCCACTGTGAAAACCTATACACATCTGGCAGGGTCCTGACACACTGTGAAAACCCCGTACACACCTGGCAGGATCCTGATCCACTGTGAAAACCCCATACACAACTGGCAGATCCTGATCCACTGTGAAACCCCATTCACATCTGGCAGGATCCTGATACACTGTGAAAACCCCATACACACCTGACAGGATCCTGATACATTGTGAAATCCCCATACACAACTGGCAGTATCCTGATAAACTGTGAAAACCCCTATACACACCTGGCAGGATCCTGATGCACTGTGAAAACCCCATACACACCTGACAGGATCCTGATACACTGTGAAAACCCCATACACACCTGGCAAGAACCTGATACACTGTGAAAACCCCATACACACTTGGCAAGTACCTGATACACTGTGAAAACCCCATACACACCTGGCAGGACCATGATGCACTGTGAAAACCACATGAACACCAGGCAGGATCCTGATACACAGTGAAACCCCATACACACCTGGCAGGATCCTGATACACTGTGAAACCCCATACACACCTGGCAGGATCCTGATCCACTGTGAAACCCCATTCACATCTGGCAGGATCCTGATGCACTGTGAAAACCCCATACACACCTGACAGGATCCTGATACACTGTGAAAACCCCATACACAACTGGCAGGATCCTGATACACTGTGAAAACCCCACACACACGGCAGGATCCTGATGCACTGTGAAAACCCCATACACACCTGACAGGATCCTGATACTCTGTGAAAACCCCATACACACCTGGCAAGACCCTGATACACTGTGAAACCCCCATACACACCTGGCTGTTCCTGATACACTGTTAAATACCCATACACACCTGGCAGGACCATGATGCACTGTGAAAACCCCATACACACCTGGCAGGATACTGATCCAGTGTGAAATCCCCAAACAAACCTGGCAGGATCCTGATACACTATGAAACCCCCATACACACCTGGCAGGATTCTGATACACTGTGAAAACCTCAAACACACCTGGCAGGATCCTGATATAAATGTGAAAACCCATACACACCTGGCAGGATCCTGATCCACTGTGAAAACCCATACACACCTGGCAAAATCCTGATCCACTGCGAAAACCCCACACACACCTGGCAGGATTCTCTTACACTGTGGAAACCCCATACACATCCGGCAGGATCCTGATCCGCTGTGAAATCCCCATACACACCTGGCAGTATCCTGATCCACTGTGAAAACCCCATACACACCTGGCAGGACACTGAGACACTTTGAATAATCCATACACAACTGGAAGGATCCTGATACACTGTGAAAAACCCATACACACCTGGCAGGTTTCTGATCCACTGTGAAACTCCATTCACATCAGGCAGGATCCTGATCCACTGTGAAACCCCATTCACATCTGGCAGGATCCTGATCCACTGTGAAACCCCATTCACATCTGGCAGGATACTGATACACTGTGAAAACCCCATACACACCTGGCATGATTCTGATACACTGTGAAAACCCCATACACACCTTGCAGGATCCTGATACACTGTGAAAACACCATACACGCCTGGCAGGATCCTGATACACTGTGAAAACCCCATACTCAGCTGGCAGGATCCTGATCCACTGTGAAAACCCCATGCACACCTGGCAGGATCCTGTTACACAGTGAAAACCCCATACACACCTGGCAGGATCCTGTTGGACTGTGCAAACCCCAAACTCACCTGGCAGGATCCTGATCCACTGTGAAAACCCCATACACACCTGGCAGGCCCCTGATACACTGTGAATATCCTGCAAACACCTGGCTGATCCTGATGCACTGCGAAACCCGATGCACACCTGGCAGGATCCTGATAAACTGTGAAAAACCCATACACACATGGCAGGACCCTGATACACTGTGAATACCCCATACACACCTGGCAGGATCCTGATACACTGTGAAAACCCCATACACACCTGGCAGTATCCAGATACACTGTGAAACCCCCATGCACACCTGGCAGGATCCTGATACACTGTGAAAACCCCATAAACACCTGGCAGCGTCCTGATACACTGTGAAAACCCCATACATACCTGGCAGGATCCTGATACACTATGAAATCCCATACACACCTGGCAGAATCTGGTTACATTGTGGAAGCCCCATACACATCTGGCAGGATCCTGATATACTGTGAAATCCCCATTCACACCTGGCAGGATCCTGATCCACTGTGAAACCCCATACACACCTGGAAGGATCCTGTTACACTGTGGAAACTCTTACCCATCTGGCAGGATCATGATCCACTGTGAAAACCCCAAACACACCTGGCAGGATCCTGATACACTGTGAAAACCCCATACACACCGGGAACGTTCCTGATGTACTATGAAACCCCCATACACACTTGGCGGTTTCCTGATACACTGTGAAAACTCCATTCACACCTGGCAGGATCCTGTTCCACTGTGAAACCCCATTCAAATCTGGCAGGATCCCGATACACTGTGAAAACCCCATTCACACCTGGCAGGATCCAGATCCACTGTGAAACCCCATTCACATCTGGCAGGATCCTGATAAACTGTGAAAACCCCATTCACATTTGGCAGGATTGTGATACATTGTGAAACCCCAGACACACCGGGCAGGATCCTGATACACCGTGAAGACCCCATAAACACCTGGCAGATCCTGATACACTGTGAAACCCCATACACACCTGGCAGATCCTGATACACTGTGAAACCCCATACACACCTGGCAGGATCCTGATACAATGTGAAAACCCCATACACACCTGGCAGGACCCTGATACACTGTGAAAACCCCAAACACACCTGGCAGGATCCTGATCCACTGTGAAAACACCATAAACACGTGGCAGGATCCTGTTGCACTGTGAAAACCCCCATACACACCTGGCAGGATCCTGACACACTGTGAAAACCCCATACACACCTGGCAGGATCCTGATACACTGTGAAAACCCCATGCACACCTGGCAGGATCCTGATACACTGTGAAAACCCCATACACACCGGGCAGGATCCTGATCCACTGTGAAAACCCCATACACACCTGGCAGGATCCTGATACACTGTGAAAACCCCATACCCTCCTGGCAGGATCCTGATACACTGTGAAAACCCCATATACACCTGGCAGGATCCTGATACACTGTGAAAACCCAACGCACCTGGCAGGATCCTGATCCACTGTGAAAACCCCATACACACCTGGCAGGATCCTGATACACTGTGAAAACCCCATACACTCCTGGCAGGATCCTGATACACTGTGAAAACCCCATATACACCTGGCAGGATCCTGATACACTGTGAAAACCCAACGCACCTGGCAGGATCCTGATGCACTGTGAAACCCCATACACATCTCGCAGGATCCTGACACACTGTGAAAACCCCATACACACCTGGCAGGATCCTGACACACTGTGAAAACCCCATACACACCTGGCAAGACGCTGATACACTGTGAAAACCCCATACGCACCTGTCAGGACCATGATGCACTGTGAGAACCCCATGAAAACCAGGCAAGCTCCAGATACACAGTGAAACCCCATCCACTTCTGGTAGGATCCTGATACACAGTGAAACGCCATACACACCGGGCTGGATCCTGATCCACTGTGAAAACCCCATACACACCTGGCTGGATCCGGATACACTGTGAAAACCCAAACACACCTGGCAGGATCCTGATCAACTGTGAAACCCCATGCACACCTGGCAGGATCCTGGCCCACTGTGAAAACCCCACACACACCTGGCAGGATCTAGTTACACTGTGGAAACCCCATACACATCTGGCAGGATCCTGATCCACTGTGAAAACCCCATACACACCTGGCAGGATACTGATCCACTGTGAAAACCCCATACACACCTGGCAGCATCCGGATTCACAGTGAAACCACTTACACATCTGGCAGGATCCTGATACACTGTGAAAACCCCATACACAACTGGCAGGATCCTGATACACTGTGAAAACCCCATACACACCTGGCAGGATCCTGATGCACTGTTAAAACCCCATACACACCTGACAGGATCCTGATACACTGTGAAAACCCCATACACACCTGGCAAGACCCTGATACACTGTGAAAACCCCATACACACCTGGCAAGTTCCTGATCCAATGTGAAATCCCCATACAAACCTGGCAGGATTCTGACACACTGTGAAAAACCCATACACACCTGGCAGGATCCCGATCTACTGTGAAAACCCATACACATCTGGCAGGGTCCTGACACACTGTGAAAACCCCATACACACCTGGCAGGATCCTGATACAGTGCTAAAACCCCATACACACCTGTCAGGATCCTGATCCACTGTGAAACCCCATACACACCTGACAGGATCCTGATACACTGTGAAAACCCCATACACAACTGGCAGGATCCTGATACACTGTGTAAACCCCATACACACCTGGCAGGATCCTGATGCACTGTTAAAACCCCATACACACCTGACAGGATCCTGATACACTGTGAAAACCCCATACACACCTGGCAAGAACCTGATAGACTGTGAAAACCCCATACACACCTGGCAAGTTCCTGATACACTGTGAAAACCCCATACACACCTGGCAGGAACATGATGCACTGTGAAAACCACATTTACACCAGGCAGATTCCTGATACACAGTGAAACCCCAGACACACCTGGCAGGATCCTGATACACTGTGAAACCCCATACACACCTGGCAGGATCCTGAAACACTGTGAAAACCCCATACACACCTGGCAGGATACTGATACACTGTGAAAACCCCATACACACCTGGCAGGATACTGATCCAATGTGAAATCCCCATACAAACCTGGCAGGATCCTGATACACAATAAAACCCCCATACACACCTGGCAGGATCCTGATCCACCGTGAAAACCCATACACACCTGGCAGGATCCTGATCCACTGTGAAAACCCCATACACACCTGGCAGGATTCTCTTACACTGTGGAAACCCCATACACATCTGGCAGGATCCTGATCCACTGTGAAAACCCCATACACACCTGGAAGGATCCTGATCCACTGTGAAAACCCCATATACTCCTGGCAGATTCTGATGCACTGTGAAAACCCCATACACACCTGGCAGGACACTGAGACACTTTGAATACTCCATACACACCTGGAAGGATCCTGATACACTGTGAAAAACCCATACACACCTGGCAGGTTCCTGATCCAAAGTGAAACTCCATTCACATCTGGCAGGATCCTGATCCACTGTGAAACCCCATTCACATCTGGCAGGATCCTGATCCACTGTGAAACCCCATTCACATCTGGCAGGATCCTGATACACTGTGAAAAACCCATACACACCTGGCATGATCCTGATACACTGCGAAAACCGCTTACACACCTGGCAGGACCCTGATACACTGTGAAAACCCCATACACTGCTAGCAGGATCCTGATCCACTGTGAAAACCCCATACACACCTTGCAGGATCCTGATACACTGTGAAAACACCATACACGCCTGGCAGGATCCTGATACACTGTGAAAACCCCATACTCTGCTGGCAGGATCCTGATCCACTGTGAAAACCCCATGCACACCTGGCAGGATCCTGTTACACAGTGAAAACCCCATACACACCTGGCAGGATCCTGTTGGACTGTGCAAACCCCAAACTCACCTGGCAGGATCGTGATCCACTGTGAAAACCCCATACACACCTGGCAGGCCCCTGATACACTGTGAATATCCTGCAAACACCTGGCTGATCCTGATGCACTGCGAAACCCGATGCACACCTGGCAGGATCCTGATAAACTGTGAAAAACCCATACACACATGGCAGGACCCTGATACACTGTGAAAACCCCATACATACCTGGCAGGATCCTGATACACTATGAAATCCCATACACACCTGGCAGAATCTGGTTACATTGTGGAAGCCCCATACACATCTGGCAGGATCCTGATATACTGTGAAATCCCCATTCACACCTGGCAGGATCCTGATCCACTGTGAAACCCCATACACACCTGGAAGGATCCTGTTACACTGTGGAAACTCTTACCCATCTGGCAGGATCATGATCCACTGTGAAAACCCCAAACACACCTGGCAGGATCCTGATACACTGTGAAAACCCCATACACACCGGGAACGTTCCTGATGGACTATGAAACCCCCATACACACTTGGCGGTTTCCTGATACACTGTGAAAACCCCATTCACACCTGGCAGGATCCTGTTCCACTGTGAAACCCCATTCAAATCTGGAAGGATCCCGATACACTGTGAAAATACCCCATTCACACCTGGCAGGATCCAGATCCACTGTGAAACCCCATTCACATCTGGCAGGATCCTGATAAACTGTGAAAACCCCATTCACATTTGGCAGGATCGTGATACATTGTGAAACCCCAGACACACCGGGCAGGATCCTGATACACCGTGAAGACCCCATAAACACCTGGCAGATCCTGATACACTGTGAAACCCCATACACACCTGGCAGATCCTGATACACTGTGAAACCCCATACACACCTGGCAGATCCTGATCCACTGTGAAAACACCATAAACACGTGGCAGGATCCTGGTGCACTGTGAAAACCCCCATACACACCTGGCAGGATCCTGACACACTGTGAAAACCCCATACACACCTGGCAGGATCCTGATACACTGTGAAAACCCCATGCACACCTGGCAGGATCCTGATACACTGTGAAAACCCCATACACACCGGGCAGGATCCTGATCCACTGTGAAAACCCCATACACACCTGGCAGGATCCTGATACACTGTGAAAACCCCATACCCTCCTGGCAGGATCCTGATACACTGTGAAAACCCCATATACACCTGGCAGGATCCTGATACACTGTGAAAACCCAACGCACCTGGCAGGATCCTGATCCACTGTGAAAGCCCCATACACACCTGGCAGGATCCTGATACACTGTGAAAACCCCATACACTCCTGGCAGGATCCTGATACACTGTGAAAACCCCATATACACCTGGCAGGATCCTGATACACTGTGAAAACCCAACGCACCTGGCAGGATCCTGATGCACTGTGAAACCCCATACACATCTCGCAGGATCCTGACACACTGTGAAAACCCCATACACACCTGGCAGGATCCTGACACACTGTGAACACCCCATACACACCTGGCAAGACGCTGATACACTGTGAAAACCCCATACGCACCTGTTAGGACCATGATGCACTGTGAGAACCCCATGAAAACCAGGCAAGCTCCAGATACACAGTGAAACCCCATCCACTCCTGGTAGGATCCTGATAAACATTGAAATGCCATACACACCGGGCTGGATCCTGATCCACTGTGAAAACCCCATACACACCTGGCTGGATCCGGATACACTGTGAAAACCCAAACACACCTGGCAGGATCCTGATCAACTGTGAAACCCCATGCACACCTGGCAGGATCCTGGCCCACTGTGAAAACCCCACACACACCTGGCAGGATCCAGTTACACTGTGGAAACCCCATACACATCTGGCAGGATCCTGATCCACTGTGAAAACCCCATACACACCTGGCAGGATACTGATCCACTGTGAAAACCCCATACACACCTGGCAGCATCCGGATTCACAGTGAAACCACTTACACATCTGGCAGGACCCTGATACACTGTGAAAACCCCATACACAACTGGCAGGATCCTGATACACTGTGAAAACCCCATACACACCTGGCAGGATCCTGATGCACTGTTAAAACCCCATACACACCTGACAGGATCCTGATACACTGTGAAAACCCCATACACACCTGGCAAGACCCTGATACACTGTGAAAACCCCATACACACCTGGCAAGTTCCTGATCCAATGTGAAATCCCCATACAAACCTGGCAGGATTCTGACACACTGTGAAAAACCCATACACACCTGGCAGGATCCCGATCTACTGTGAAAACCCATACACATCTGGCAGGGTCCTGACACACTGTGAAAACCCCATACACACCTGGCAGGATCCTGATACACTGTTAAAACCCCATACACACCTGTCAGGATCCTGATCCACTGTGAAACCCCATACACACCTGACAGGATCCTGATACACTGTGAAAACCCCATATACAACTGGCAGGATCATGATACACTGTGAAAACCCCATACACACCTGGCAAGAACCTGATAGACTGTGAAAACCCCATACACACCTGGCAAGTTCCTGATACACTGTGAAAACCCCATACACACCTGGCAGGAACATGATGCACTGTGAAAACCACATTTACACCAGGCAGGTTCCTGATACACAGTGAAACCCCAGACACACCTGGCAGGATCCTGATACACTGTGAAACCCCATACACACCTGGCAGGATCCTGAAACACTGTGAAAACCCCATACACACCTGGCAGGATACTGATACACTGTGAAAACCCCATACACACCTGGCAGGATACTGATCCAATGTGAAATCCCCATACAAACCTGGCAGGATCCTGATACACAATAAAACCCCCATACACACCTGGCAGGATTCTGATACACTGTGAAAACCTCAAACACACCTGGCAGGATCCTGATATACTGTGAAAACACATACACACCTGGCAGGATCCTGATCCACTGTGAAAACCCCATACACACCTGGCAGGATTCTCTTACACTGTGGAAACCCCATACACATCTGGCAGGATCCTGATCCACTGTGAAAACCCCATACACACCTGGAAGGATCCTGATCCACTGTGAAAACCCCATATATTCCTGGCAGATTCTGATGCACTGTGAAAACCTCATACACACCTGGCAGGACACTGAGACACTTTGAATACTCCATACACACCTGGAAGGATCCTGATACACTGTGAAAAACCCATACACACCTGGCAGGTTCCTGATCCAAAGTGAAACTCCATTCACATCTGGCAGGATCCTGATCCACTGTGAAACCCCATTCACATCTGGCAGGATCCTGATCCACTGTGAAACCCCATTCACATCTGGCAGGATCCTGATACACTGTGAAAACCCCATACACACCTGGCATGATCCTGATACACTGCGAAAACCGCTTACACACCTGGCAGGACCCTGATACACTGTGAAAACCCCATACACTGCTGGCAGGATCCTGATACACTGTGAAAACCCCATACACACCTTGCAGGATCCTGATACACTGTGAAAACACCATACACGCCTGGCAGGATCCTGATTCACTGTGAAAACCCCATACTCACCTGGCTGGATCCTGATCCACTGTGAAAACCCCAAACACACCTGGCAGGATCCTGTTACACAGTGAAAACCCCATACACACCTGGCAGGATCCTGTTAGACTGTGAAAACCCCAAACTCACCTGGCAGGATCCTGATCCACTGTGAAAACCCCATACACACCTGGCAGGCCCCTGATATACTGTGAAAATTCTGCAAACACCTGGCTGATCCTGATGCACTGCGAACCCGATGCACACCTGGCAGGATCCTGATAAACTGTGAAAAACCCATACACACCTGGCAGGACCCTGACACACTGTGAAAACCCCATACACACCTGGCAGGATCCTGATACACTGTGAAAACCCCATACATGCCTGGCAGGATCCTGATACACTATGAATCCCCCATACACACCTGGCAGGATCCTGATCCACTGTGAATACCCCATACAAACCTGGCAGGATCATGATACACAGTGAAAACACATACACACCTGGCAGGATCTTGTTACATTGTGGAAACCCCATACACATCTGGCAGGATCCTGATACACTGTGAAAACCCCTTAAACACCAGGCAGGATCCTGATGCACAGTGAAACCCCATACACATCTGGCAGGATCCTGGTCCACTGTGAAAACCCCATACACACCTGGCAGGATCCTGATCCACTGTGAAAACCCCATACACACCTGGCAGGATCCTGATCCACTGTGAAAACCCCATACACACCTGGCAGGATCCTGATCCACTGTGAAAACCCATACACATCTGGCAGGATCCTGACACACTCTGAAAACCCCATACACACATCGCAGGATCCTGATCCACTGTGAAAACCCATACACATCTGGCAGGATCCTGACATACTGTGAAAACCCCATACACACCTGGCTGGATCCTGATACACTTTGAAAACCCCCATACACACCGGGCTGGATCCTGATCCACTGTGAAGACCCCAAACACACCTGGCAGGATCCTGATACACTGTGAAAACCCAAAGACACCTGGCAGGATGCTGATCAACTGTGAAACCCTATGCACACATGGCAGGATCCTGTTACACTGTGGAAACGCCATACACATCTGGCAGGATCCTGATCCACTGTGAAAACCCCATACACACCTGGCAGGATCCTGATACACTGTGAAAACCCCATACACGCCTGGCAGGATCCTGAAAAACTGTGATACACCATACACACCTGGCAGGATCCTGACACACTGTGAAAAACCCATACACACCTGGCAGGATCCCGATCCACTGTGAAAACCTATACACATCTGGCAGGGTCCTGACACACTGTGAAAACCCCGTACACACCTGGCAGGATCCTGATCCACTGTGAAAACCCCATACACAACTGGCAGATCCTGATCCACTGTGAATCCCCATTCACACCTGGCAGGATGCTGATACACTGTGAAAACCCCATACACACCTGGCAGGATCCTGATAAACTGTGAAAGCCCCATACACACCTGGCAGGATCCTGATCCACTGTGAAAACCCCATACACACCTGGCAGGATACTGATAAACTGTGAAACCCCCATACACACCTGGCAGGATCCTGATGCACTGTGAAAACCCCATACACACCTGAGAGGATCCTGATACACTGTGAAAAACCCATACACACCTGGCAGGACCATGATGCACTGTGAAAACCACATGAACACCAGGCAGGATCCTGATACACAGTGAAACCCCATACACACCTGGCAGGATCCTGATACACTGTGAAACCCCATACACACCTGGCAGGATCCTGATCCACTGTGAAACCCCAATCACATCTGGCAGGATCCTGATGCACTGTGAAAACCCCATACACACCTGACAGGATCCTGATACACTGTGAAAACCCCATACACAACTGGCAGGATCCTGATACACTGTGAAATCCCCACACACACGGCAGGATCCTGATGCACTGTGAAAACCCCATACACACCTGACAGGATCCTGATACTCTGTGAAAACCCCATACACACCTGGCAAGACCCTGATACACTGTGAAACCCCCATACACACCTGGCAAGTTCCTGATACACTGTTAAATACCCATACACACCTGGCAGGACCATGATGCACTGTGAAAACCCCATACACACCTGGCAGGATACTGATCCAGTGTGAAATCCCCAAACAAACCTGGCAGGATCCTGATACACTATGAAACCCCCATACACACCTGGCAGGATTCTGATTCACTGTGAAAACCTCAAACACACCTGGCAGGATCCTGATATAAATGTGAAAACCCATACACACCTGGCAGGATCCTGATCCACTGTGAAAACCCATACACACCTGGCAAAATCCAGATCCACTGTGAAAACCCCATACACACCTGGCAGGATTCTCTTACACTGTGGAAACCCCATACACATCTGGCAGGATCCTGATCCGCTGTGAAATCCCCATACACACCTGGCAGTATCCTGATCCACTGTGAAAACCCCATACACACCTGGCAGATTCTGATACACTGTGAAAACCTCAAACACACCTGGCAGGATCCTGATATACTGTGAAAACCCATACACACCTGGCAGGATCCTGATCCACCGTGAAAACCCATACACACCTGGCAGGATCCTGATCCACTGTGAAAACCCCATACACACCTGGCAGGATTCTCTTACACTGTGGAAACCCCATACACATCTGGCAGGATCCTGATCCACTGTGAAAACCGCATACACACCTGGAAGGATCCTGATCCACTGTGAAAACCCCATATACTCCTGGCAGATTCTGATGCACTGTGAAAACCCCATACACACCTGGCAGGACACTGAGACACTTTGAATACTCCATACACACCTGGAAGGATCCTGATACACTGTGAAATACCCATACACACCTGGCAGGTTCCTGATCCAAAGTGAAACTCCATTCACATCTGGCAGGATCCTGATCCACTGTGAAACCCCATTCACGTCTGGCAGGATCCTGATCCACTGTGAAAACCCATTCACATCTGGCAGGATCCTGATACACTGTGAAAACCCCATACACACCTGGCATGATCCTGATACACTGCGAAAACCGCTTACACACCTGGCAGGACCCTGATACACTGTGAAAACCCCATACACTGCTGGCAGGATCCTGATACACTGTGAAAACCCCATACACACCTTGCAGGATCCTGATACACTGTGAAAACACCATACACGCCTGGCAGGATCCTGATTCACTGTGAAAACCCCATACTCAACTGGCTGGATCCTGATCCACTGTGAAAACCCCAAACACACCTGGCAGGATCCTGTTACACAGTGAAAACCCCATACACACCTGGCAGGATCCTGTTAGACTGTGAAAACCCCAAACTCACCTGGCAGGATCCTGATCCACTGTGAAAACCCCATACACACCTGGCAGGCCCCTGATACACTGTGAAAATCCTGCAAACACCTGGCTGATCCTGATACACAGTGAAAACCCATACACACCTGGCAGGATCTTGTTACATTGTGGAAACCCCATACACATCTGGCAGGATCCTGATACACTGTGAAAACCCCATAAACACCAGGCAGGATCCTGATGCACAGTGAAACCCCATACACATCTGGCAGGATCCTGGTCCACTGTGAAAACCCCATACACACCTGGCAGGATCCTGATCCACTGTGAAAACCCCATACACACCTGGCAGGATCCTGATCCACTGTGAAAACCCATACACATCTGGCAGTTCCTGACACACTCTGAAAACCCCATACACACATGGCAGGATCCTGATCCACTGTGAAAACCCATACACATCTGGCAGGATCCTGACATACTGTGAAAACCCATACACACCTGGCAGGATCCCGATCCACTGTGAAAACCTATACACATCTGGCAGGGACCTGACACACTGTGAAAACCCCGTACACACCTGGCAGGATCCTGATCCACTGTGAAATCCCCATACACAACTGGCAGATCCTGATCCACTGTGAATCCCCATTCACACCTGGCAGGATGCTGATACACTGTGAAAACCCCATACACACCTGGCAGTATCCTGATACACTGTGAAAACCCCTATACACACCTGGCAGGATCCTGATGCACTGTGAAAACCCCATACACACCTGACAGGATCCTGATACACTGTGAAAACCCCATACACACCTGGCAAGACCCTGATACACTGTGAAAACCCCATACACACTTGGCAAGTTCCTGATACACTGTGAAAAACCCATACACACCTGGCAGGACCATGATGCACTGTGAAAACCACATGAACACCAGGCAGGATCCTGATACACAGTGAAACCCCATACACACCTGGCAGGATCCTGATACACTGTGAAACCCCATACACACCTGGCAGGATCCTGATCCACTGTGAAACCCCATTCACATCTGGCAGGATCCTGATGCACTGTGAAAACCCCATACACACCTGACAGGATCCTGATACACTGTGAAAACCCCATACACAACTGGCAGGATCCTGATACACTGTGAAAACCCCACACACACGGCAGGATCCTGATGCACTGTGAAAACACCATACACACCTGACAGGATCATGATACTCTGTGAAAACCCCATACACACCAGGCAAGACCCTGATACACTGTGAAACCCCCATACACACCTGGCAGGATTCTGATACACTGTGAAAACCTCAAACACACCTGGCAGGATCCTGATATAAATGTGAAAACCCATACACACCTGGCAGGATCCTGATCCACTGTGAAAACCCATACACACCTGGCAAAATCCAGATCCACTGTGAAAACCCCATACACACCTGGCAGGATTCTCTTACACTGTGGAAACCCCATACACATCTGGCAGGATCCTGATCCGCTGTGAAATCCCCATACACACCTGGCAGTATCCTGATCCACTGTGAAAACCCCATACACACCTGGCAGATACTGATGCACTGTGAAAACCCCATACACACCTGGCAGGACACTGAGACACTTTGAATAATCCATACACACCTGGAAGGATCCTGATACACTGTGAAAAACCCATACACACCTGGCAGGTTCCTGATCCACTGTGAAACTCCATTCACATCTGGCAGGATCCTGATCCACTGTGAAACCCCATTCACATCTGGCAGGATCCTGATCCACTGTGAAACCTCATTCACATCTGGCAGGATACTGATACACTGTGAAAACCCCATACACACCTGGCATGATCCTGATACACTGTGAAAACCCCTTACAAACCTGGCAGGACCCTGATACACTGTGAAAACCCCATACACTGCTGGCAGGATCCTGATACACTGTGAAAACCCCATACACACCTTGCAGGATCCTGATACACTGTGAAAACACCATACACGCCTGGCATGATCCCGATACACTGTGAAAACCCCATACTCAGCTGGCAGGATCCTGATCCACTGTGAAAACTCCATACACACCTGGCAGGATCCTGTTACACTGTGAAAACCCCATACACACCTGGCAGGATCCTGTTGGACTGTGAAAACCCCAAACTCACCTGGCAGGATCCTGATCCACTGTGAAAACCCCATACACACCTGGCAGGCCCCTGATACACTGTGAATATCCTGCAAACACCTGGCTGATCCTGATGCACTGAGAAACCCGATGCACACCTGGCAGGATCCTGATAAACTGTGAAAAACCCATACACACCTGGCAGGACCCTGATACACTGTGAATACCCCATACACACCTGGCAGGATCCTGATACACTGTGAAAACCCCATACACACCTGGCAGTATCCAGATACACTGTGAAACCCCCATGCACACCTGGCAGGATCCTGATACACTGTGAAAACCCCATAAACACCTGGCAGCGTCCTGCTGCACTGTGAAAACCCCACACATACCTGGCAGGATCCTGATACACTATGAAATCCCATACACACCTGGCAGGATCTGGTTACATTGTGGAAGCCCCATTCACACCTGGCAGGATCCTGATCCACTGTGAAACCCCATACACACCTGGCAGGATCCTGTTACACTGTGGAAACTCTTACCCATCTGGCAGGATCATGATCCACTATGAAACCCCCAAACACACTTGGCGGTTTCCTGATACACTGTGAAAACCCCATTCACACCTGGCAGGATCCTGTTCCACTGTGAAACCCCATTCAAATCTGGCAGGATCCCGATACAATGTGAAAACCCCATTCACACCTGGCAGGATCCAGATCCACTGTGAAACCCCATTCACATCTGGCAGGATCCTAATAAACTGTGAAAACCCCATTCACATTTGGCAGGATCGTGATACATTGTGAAACCCCAGACACACCGGGCAGGATCCTGATACACCGTGAAGACCCCATAAACACCTGGCAGATCCTGATACACTGTGATACCCCATACACACCTGGCAGATCCTGATACACTGTGAAACCCCATACACACCTGGCAGGATCCTGATACACTGTGAAAACCCCATACACACCTGGCAGGATCCTGACACACTGTGAAAACCCCATACACACCTGGCAGGATCCTGATACACTGTGAAAACCCCATACACACGTGGCAGGATCCTGATGCACTGTGAAAACCCCATACACATGTGGCTGGATCCCGATACACTGTGAAACCCCCACACAAACCTGGCAGGATCCTGTTACACTGTGAAAACCCCATACACACCTGGCAATATCATGATACACTGTGAAAACCCCATACACACCTGGCAGGATCCTGATGCACTGTGAAAACCCCATACACACCTGGCAGGATTCTGATCCACTGTGAAAACCCCATACACACCTGGCAGATCCTGATACACTGTGAAACCCCATACACACCTGGCAGGATCCTGATACACTATGAAAATCCCATACACACCTGCCAGGATCCTGTTCCACTGTGAAAGCCCCATACACACGTGGCAGGATCCTGATGCACTGTGAAAACCCCATACACATGTGGCTGGATCCCGATACACTGTGAAACCCCCACACAAACCTGGCAGGATCCTGTTATACTGTGAAAACCCCATACACACCTGGCAAGATCATGATACACTGTGAAAACCCCATACACACCTGGCAGGATCCTGATCCACTGTGAAAACCCCATACACACGTGGCAGGATCCTAATGCACTGTGAAAACCCCATACACACCTGGCAGGATTCTGATCCACTGTGAAAACCCCATACACACCTGGCAGGATCCTGATGCACTGTGAAAACCCCATACACACCTGGCAGATTCCTGATCCACTGTGAAAACCCCATACACTTCTGGAAGCATCCTGATCCACTGTGAAAACCCCATACAAACCTGGAAGGATCCCGATTCACTTTGAAACCCCCATACACACCTGGCAGGATCCTGATCCACTGTGAAAACCCCATACACACCTGGCAGGATCCTGATACACAGTTATAACCCTTACACAACTGGCAGGATCTTGTTACATTGTGGAAACCCCATTCACATCTGGCAGGATCCTGATATACTGTGAAAACCCCATTCACACCTGGCATAAACCTGTTACACTGTGGAAACTCTTACCCATCTGGCAGGATCATGATCCACTGTGAAAACCGCAAACACACCTGGCAGGATCCCGATCCACTGTGAAAACCCCATACACACCTGGCAGGATCCCGATCCACTGTGAAAACCCCATACACACCTGGCAGATCCTGATCCACTGTGAAAACCCCATACACACCTGGCAGGATCCTGATACACTGTGGAAACCCCATACACACCGGGAAGGTTCCTGATGCACTATGAAACCCCCAGACACACTTGGCGGTTTCCTGATACACTGTGAAAACCCCATTCACACCTGGCAGGATCCTGTTCCACTGTAAAACCCCATTCACATCTGGCAGGATCCCGATACACTGTGAAAACCCCATTCACACCTGCCAGGATCCTGATCCACTGTGAAACCCCATTCACATCTGGCAGGATCCTGATAAACTATGAAAACCCCATTCACATTTGGCAGGATCGTGATGCATTGTGAAACCCCAGACACACCTGGCATGATCCTGATACACTGTGAAACCCCAGACACACCGGGCAGGATCCTGATAAACAGTGAAACCCCCATACAGACCTGGCAGGATCCGGAACCACTGTGAAAACCCCCAAACACATCTGGCAGGATCCTGATGCACTGTGAAAACCCCATATACACCAGGCAGGATCCTGAGACACTGCGAAAACCTCATAAACACCTAGCAGGTCCTGATGCACTGTGAATACCCCATACACACCTGGCAAATCCTGATGAACTGTGAAAACCCCATACACACCTGGCAGGATCCTGATACACTGTGAAAACCCCATAAACACCTGGCAGATCCTGATGCACTGTGAAAAACCATACACACCTGGCAGGATCCTGATACACTGTGAAGACCCCATAAACACCTGGCAGATCCTGATACACTGTGAAACCCCTTACACACCTGGCAGGATCCTGATACACTGTGAATACCCCATACACACCTGGCAGGATCCTGATACACTGTGAAAACCCCATACACACCTGGCAGGATCCTGATCCACTGTGAAAACCCCATACACACGTGGCAGGATCCTGATGCTCTGTGAAAACCCCAAACACATGTGGCTGGATCCCGATACACTGTGAAACCCCCACACAAACCTGGCAAGATCCTGTTACACTGTGAAAACCCCATACACACCTGGCAAGATCATGATACACTGTGAAAACCCCATACACACCTGGCAGGATCCTGATCCACTGTGAAAACCCCATACACACGTGGCAGGATCCTGATCCACTGTGAAAACCCCATACACACCTGGCAGGATCCTGATGCACTGTGCAAACCCCATACACACCTGGAAGCATCCTGATCCACTGTGAAAACCCCATACACACCTGGAAGGAGCCTGATCCACTGCGAAACCCCCATACACACCTGGCAGGATCCTGATCCACTGTGGAAACCCCATACACACCTGGCAGGATCCTGATACACAGTGAAAACTCATACACACCTGGCAGGATCTTGTTACATTGTGGAAACCCCATACACATCTGGCAGGATCCTGATATACTGTGAAAACCGCATTCACACCTGGCAGGATCCTGATGCACAGTGAAACCCCATACACACCTGGCAGGATCCTGTTACACTGTGGAAACTCTTACCCATCTGGCAGGATCATGATCCACTGTGAAAACCCCAAACACACCTGGCAGATCCTGATCCACTGTGAAAACCTCATATGCACCTGGCAGGATCCTGATCCACTGTGAAAACCCCATACACACTGGCAAGATTCCAGATAAACTATGAAACCCCCATACACACCTGGCGCTTTCCTGATACACTGTGAAAACCCATACACACGTCGCAGGATCCTGATGCACTGTGAAACCCCATACACACCTGGCAGGACACTGATACACTGTGAAAACCCCAGACACACCTGGCAGAATTCTGATCCACTGTGAAAACCCCATACACACCTGGCAGGATCCTGATGCACTGTGAAAACCCCATACACACCTGGCAGATACCTGATCCACTGTGAAAACCCCATACACATCTGGAAGCATCCTGATCCTCTGTGAAAACCCCATACACACCTGGAAGGATCCTGATCCACTGTGAAAACCCCATACACACCTGGAAGGATTCTGATCCACTGTGAAATCCCCATGCACATCTGGCAGGACACTGACACACTGTGAAAACCCCATACGCACCTGGCAGGTTCATGACACACTGCGAAAACCACAAACACACCTGGCAGGATCCTGATGCACTATGAAAACCCCAAACACTTCTGGCAGGATCCTGATACTTAGTGAAAACCCCAAACACACCTGGCAGGATCCTGATACACTGTGAAAGCCCATACACACGTGGCAGGATCCTGATGCACTGTGAAAACCCCAAACAAGCCTGGCAAGTTCCTGATACACTGTGAAAACCCATACACACGTCGCAGGATCCTGATGCACTGTGAAAATCCCATACACACCTGGCAGGATCCTGATCCACTGTGAAAACCCATGCACATCTGGCAGGATCCTGACACAATGTGAAAACCCCATACACACCTGGAAAAATCGTGATACACTGTGAAAACCCCATACACACCTGGCAGGATCCTGATACACTGTGAAACCCCATTCACATCTGGCAGGGTCCTGATACACTGTGAAAACCCCATACACACCTGGCAGGATCCTGATCCACTGTGAAACCCCATTCACATCTGGCAGGGTCCTGATCCACTGTGAAAACCCCATACACACCTGGCAGGACCCTGATACACTGTGAAAACCCTGTACACATCTGGCAGATCCTGATCCACTGTGAAACCCCATACACACCTGGCAGGGTCCTGATACACTGTGAAATCCCCTTACACACCTGGCAGGACCCTGATACACTGTGAAACCCCATACACACCTGGCAGGACACTGATACACTGTGAAAACGCCAGACACACTTGGCAGGATCCTGATACACTGTGAAAGCCCCACACACACCTGGCAGGATCCTGATACCCTGTGAAAACCCCATACACACCTGGCAGGACCCTGATACACTGTGAAAACTCTTACACATCTGGCAGGATCATGATCCACTGTGAAAAGCCCATACACACCTGGCAGGATCCTGAACCACTGTGAAACCCCCCAAACAAAACTGGCAGTATCCTGATGCACTGTGAAAACCCCATATACACCAGGCAGGAACCAGATACACTGCGAAACCCTCATAAACACCTGGCAGATCCTGATGCACTGTGAAACCCCATACACACTTGGCAAATCCTGATGCACTGTGAAAACCCCAAACACACCTGGCAGGATCCTGATACACTGTGGAAACCCCATAAACACCTGGCAGATTCTGATGCACTGTGAAAACCCATACACACCTGGCAGGATCCTGACACACTGTGAAGACCCCATAAACACCTGGCAGATCCTGATACACTGCGAAACCCCATACACACCTGGCAGGATCCTGATACACTGTGAAAACCCCATACACACCTGGCAGGATCCTGATACACTGTGGAAACTCTTACCCATCTGGCAGGATCATGATCCACTGTGAAAACCCCAAACACACCTGGCAGGATCCCGATCCACTGTGAAAATCCCATACACACCTGGCAGATCCTGATCCACTGTGAAAACCCCATATGCACCTGGCAGGATCCTGATCCACTGTGAAAACCCCATACACACTGGCAAGGTTCCAGATAAACTATGAAACCCCCATACACACCTGGCGCTTTCCTGATACACTGTGAAAACCCATACACACGTCGCAGGATCCTGATGCACTGTGAAACCCCATACACACCTGGCAGGACACTGATACACTGTGAAAACCCCAGACACACCTGGCAGGATTCTGATCCACTGTGAAAACCCCATACACACCTGGCAGGATCCTGATGCACTGTGAAAACCCCATACACACCTGGAAGGATCCTGATCCACTGTGAAAACCCCATACACACCTGGCAGGATTCTGATCCACTGTGAAAACCCCATGCACATCTGGCAGGACACTGACACACTGTGAAAACCCCATACACACCTTGGCAGGTTCATGACACACTGCGAAAACCACAAACACACCTGGCAGGATCCTGATGCACTATGAAAACCCCAAACACTTCTGGCAGGATCCTGATACTTAGTGAAAACCCCAAACACACCTGGCAGGATCCTGATACACTGTGAAAGCCCATACACACGTGGCAGGATCCTGATGCACTGTGAAAACCCCAAACAAGCCTGGCAAGGTCCTGATACACTGTGAAAACCCATACACACGTCGCAGGATCCTGATGCAATGTGAAAATCCCATACACACCTGGCAGGATCCTGATCCACTGTGAAAACCCATGCACATCTGGCAGGATCCTGACACAATGTGAAAACCCCATACACACCTGGAAAAATCGTGATACACTGTGAAAACCCCATACACACCTGGCAGGATCCTGATCCACTGTGAAACCCCATTCACATCTGGCAGGGACCTGATACACTGTGAAAACCCCATACACACCTGGCAGATCCTGATCCACTGTGAAACCCCATACACACCTGGCAGGGTCCTGAATCACTGTGAAACCCCCTTACACACCTGGCAGGACCCTGATACACTGTGAAACCCCATACACACCTGGCAGGACACTGATACACTGTGAAAACGCCAGACACACTTGGCAGGATCCTGATACACTGTGAAAGCCCCACACACACCTGGCAGGATCCTGATACCCTGTGAAAACCCCATACACACCTGGCAGGACCCTGATACACTGTGAAAACTCTTACACATCTGGCAGGATCATGATCCACTGTGAAAAGCCCATACACACCTGGCAGGATCCTGAACCACTGTGAAACCCCCCAAACAAACCTGGCAGTATCCTGATGCACTGTGAAAACCCCATATACACCAGGCAGGATCCAGATACACTGCTAAACCCTAATAAACACCTGGCAGATCCTGATGCACTGTGAATGCCCCATACACACCTGGCAAATCCTGATGCACTGTGAAAACCCCAAACACACCTGGCAGGATCCTGATACACTGTGAAAACCCCATAAACACCTGGCAGATTCTGATGCACTGTGAAAACCCATACACACCTGGCAGGATCCTGACACACTGTGAAGACCCCAGAAACACCTGGCAGATCCTGATGCACTGTGAAACCCCATACACACCTGGCAGGATCCTGATACACTGTGAAAACCCCATACACACCTGGCAGGATCCTGATACACTGTGAAAACCCCATACACACCTGGCAGGATCCTGATACACTGTGCAAAACCCCATACACACCTGCCAGGATCCTAATAAACTGTGAAACCCCATACACACCTGGCAGGATCCTGATCCACTGTGAAACACAATGCTCATCTGGCAGGATCCTGACACACTGTGAAAACCCCATACACACCTGGAAAAATCGTGATACACTGTGAAAAGCCCATACACACCTGGCAGGATCCTGATACACTGTGAAACCCCATTCACATCTGGCAGGGTCCTGATACACTGTGAAAACCCCATACACACCTGGCAGGATCCTGATCCACTGTGAAACCCCATTCACATCTGGCAGGATCATGATCCACTGTGAAAACCCCATACACACCTGGCAGGGCCCTGATACACTGTGAAAACCCTGTACACACCTCGCAGATCCTGATGCACTGTGAAACCCCATACACACCTGGCAGGATCCTGATACACTGTGAAAACCCCTTACACACCTGGCAGGACCATGAGACACTGTGAAACCCCATACACACCTGTCAGGACACTGATACACTGTGAAAACCCCAGACACACTTGGCAGGATCCTAATACACTGTGAAAACCCCACACACACCTGTCAGGATCCTGATACACTGTGAAAACCCCATACACACCTGGCAAGACACTGATACACTGTGAAAACTCTTACACATCTGGCAGGATCATGATCCACTGTGAAACCCCATACACACCTGCCAGGATCCTAATAAACTGTGAAACCCCATACACACCTGGCAGGATCCTGATCCACTGTGAAAACCCATGCACATCTGGCAGGATCCTGACACACTGTGAAAACCCCAGACACACCTGGAAAATTCGTGACACACTGTGAAAACCCCATACACACCTGGCAGCATCCTGATACACTGTGAAACCCCATTCACATCTGGCAGGGTCCTGATACACTGTGAAAAGCCCATACACACCTGGCAGGATCCTGATCCACTGTGAAACCCCATTCACATCTGGCAGGATCCTGATCCACTATGAAAACCCCATACACACCTGGCAGGATCCTGATACAGTGTGAAAGCCCTGTACACACCTGGCAGATCCTGATGCACTGTGAAACCCCATAGACACCTGGCAGGATCCTGATACACTGTGAAAACCCCTTACACTCCTGGCAGGACTCTGATACACTGTGAAACCCCATACACTCCTGGCAGGACACTGATACACTGTGAAAAACCCAGACACACTTTGCAGGATTATGATACACTGTGAAAACCCCACACACACCTGGCAGGATCCTGATACACTGTGAAAACCCCATACACACCTGGCAGGACCCTGATACACTGTGAAAACTCTTACACATCTGGCAGGATCATGATCCACTGTGAAAAACCCATACACACCGGGCAGGATCCCGATCCACTGTGAATACCCCATGCAAACCTGGCAAATTCTGTTGCACTGTGAAAACCCCATACACACCTGGCAGGATCCTGATATACTGTGAAATTCCCATGCACACCTGGCAGATCCTGATACACTGTGAAAACCCCATACAAACCTGGCAGGATCCTGATACACTGTGAAAACCCCATACACACCTGGCAGGATCCTGATACACTGCGAAAACCCCATACAGACCTGGCAGGATCCTGATCCACTGTGAAAACCCCATACACACGTGGCAGGATCCTGATGCACTGTGAAAACCCCATACTCATGTGGCTGGATTCCGATACACTGTGAAACACCCATACACACCTGGCAGGATCCTGTAACACTGTGCAAACCCCATACACACCTGGCAAGATCATGAGACACTGTGAAAACCCCATGCACACCTGGCAGGATCCTGATCCAATGTGAAAACCCCATACACACGTGGCAGGATCCTGATGCACTGTAAAAACCCCATACACACGTGGCAGGATCCTGATGCACTGTGAAAACCCCATACACACCTGGAGGTATCCTGATCCACTGTGAAAGCCCCATACACACCTGGCAGGATTCTGATCCACTGTGAAAGCCCCATACACACCTGGCAGGATCCTGACACCCTGAGAAAACCCCATACACATCTGGCTGCATCCTGATCCACTGTGAAAACCCCATACACACCAGGCAGGATCCTGATAAACTATGAAACCCCCATACAAACCTGGCAGGATCCTGATAAGCTATGAAACCCCCACACATAACTGGCAGGATACTGATGCACTGTGAAAACCCCATACACACCTGGCAGGATCCTGATACACTGTGAAAAACCCATACACACCTGGCAGGATCCTGATAATCTATGAAACCTTCATACACACCTGGCAGGATCCTGATAAACTATGAAAACCCCATACACACCTGGCAGGATCCTGATCCACTGTGAAAATCCCATACACACCTGGCAGGATCCTGATACACTGTGAAAACCCCATACACACCTGGCAGGATCCTGATGAACTGTGAAACCACCATACACACCTGGCAGGATCCTGATAAACTGTGAAACCCCAATACACACCTGGCAGGATCCTGATCCACTGTGAAAGCCCCATACGCACCTGGCAGGATCCTGATACACTGTGAAACCCCATACACACCTGGCAAGATTCTGATACACTGTGAAAACCCCATACACACCTGGCAGGATCCTGATGAACTGTGAAACCCCCATACACACCTGGCAGGATCCTGATAAACTATGAAACCCCCATACACACCTGGCAGGATCCTGATAAAATATGAAACCCCCATACACAACTGGCAGGATCCTGATAAACTGTGAAACCCCCATACACACCTGGCAGGATCCTGATAAACTGTGAAACCCCCATAAACACCTGGCAGGATACGGATCCACTGTGAAAAACCCATGCACACCTGGCAGGATACTGATACACTGTGAAGACCCCATAAAAACCTGGCAGATCCTGATACACTGTGAAACCCCATACACACCTGGCAGGATCCTGATACACTGTGAATACCCCATACACACCTGGCAGGATCCTGATACACTGTGAAAACCCCATACACACCTGGCAGGATCCTGATCCACTGTGAAAACCCCATACACACGTGGCAGGATCCTGATGCTCTGTGAAAACCCCAAACACATGTGGCTGGATCCCGATACACTTTGAAACCCCCACACAAACCTGGCAAGATCCTGTTACACTGTGAAAACCCCATACACACCTGGCAAGATCATGATACACTGTGAAAACCCCATACACACCTGGCAGGATCCTGATCCACTGTGAAAACCCCATACACACGTGGCAGGATCCTGATCCACTGTGAAAACCCCATACACACCTGGCAGGATCCTGATGCACTGTGCAAACCCCATACACACCTGGCAGATTCCTGATCCACTGTGAAACCCCATACACATCTGGAAGCATCCTGATCCACTGTGAAAACCCCATACACACCTGGAAGGAGCCTGATCCACTGCGAAACCCCCATACACACCTGGCAGGATCCTGATCCACTGTGGAAACCCCATACACACCTGGCAGGATCCTGATACACAGTGAAAACCCATACACATCTGGCAGGATCTTGTTACATTGTGGAAACCCCATACACATCTGGCAGGATCCTGATCCACTGTGAAAACCCCATACACACCTGGCAGTTCCTGATCCACTGTGAAAACCCCATACACACCTGGCAGGATCCTGATACACTGTGGAAACCCCATACACACCGGGAAGGTTCCTGATGCACTATGAAACCCCCATACACACTTGGCGGTTTCCTGATACACTGTGAAAACCCCATTCACACCTGGAAGGATCCTGTTCCACTGTGAAACCCCATTCACATCTGGCAGGATCCCGATACACTGTGAAAACCCCATTCACACCTGCCAGGATCCTGATCCACTGTGAAACCCCATTCACATCTGGCAGGATCCTGAAAAACTGTGAAAAACCCATTCACATTTCGCAGGATCGTGATGCATTGTGAAACCCCAGACACACCTGGCATGATCCTGATACACTGTGAAAACCCAGACACACCGGGCAGGATCCTGATAAACAGTGAAACCCCCATACAGACCTGGCAGGATCCGGAACCACTGTGAAAATCCCCAAACACACCTGGCAGGATCCTGATGCACTGTGAAAACCCCATATACACCAGGTAGGATCCTGATACACTGCGAAAACCTCATAAACACCTAGCAGGTCCTGATGCACTGTGAATACCCCATACACACCTGGCAAATCCTGATGAACTGTGAAAACCCCATACACACCTGACAGGATCCTGATACACTGTGAAAACCCCATAAACACCTGGCAGATCCTGATGCACTGTGAAAACCCATACACACCTGGCAGGATCCTGATACACTGTGAAGACCCCATAAACACCTGGCAGGATCCTGACACACTGTGAAAACCCCATACACACCTGGCAGGATCCTGATACACTGTGAAAACCCCATACACACCTGGCAGGATCCTGATCCACTGTGAAAACCCCATACACACGTGGCAGGATCCTGATGCTCTGTGAAAACCCCAAACACATGTGGCTGGATCCCGATACACTGTGAAACCCCCACACAAACCTGGCAAGATCCTGTTACACTGTGAAAACCCCATACACACCTGGCAAGATCATGATACACTGTGAAAACCCCATACACACCTGGCAGGATCCTGATCCACTGTGAAAACCCCATACACACGTGGCAGGATCCTGATCCACTGTGAAAACCCCATACACACCTGGCAGGATCCTGATGCACTGTGCAAACCCCATACACACCTGGCAGATTCCTGATCCACTGTGAAACCCCATACACATCTGGAAGCATCCTGATCCACTGTGAAAACCCCATACACACCTGGAAGGAGCCTGATCCACTGCGAAACCCCCATACACACCTGGCAGGATCCTGATCCACTGTGGAAACCCCATACACACCTGGCAGGATCCTGATACACAGTGAAAACCCATACACACCTGGCAGGATCTTGTTACATTGTGGAAACCCCATACACATCTGGCAGGATCCTGATATACTGTGAAAACCCCATTCACACCTGGCAGGATCCTGATCCACTGTGAAACCCCATACACACCTGGCAGGATCCTGTTACACTGTGGAAACTCTTACCCATCTGGCAGGATCATGATCCACTGTGAAAACCCCAAACACACCTGGCAGGATCCCGATCCACTGTGAAAACCCCATACACACCTGACAGATCCTGATCCACTGTGAAAACCCCATATGCACCTGGCGGGATCCTGATCCACTGTGAAAACCCCATACACACTGGCAAGGTTCCATATAAACTATGAAACCCCCATACACACCTGGCGCTTTCCTGATACACTGTGAAAACCCATACACACGTCGCAGGATCCTGATGCACTGTGAAACCCCATACACACCTGGCAGGACACTGATACACTGTGAAAACCCCAGACACACCTGGCAGGATTCTGATCCACTGTGAAAACCCCATACACACCTGGCAGGATCCTGATGCAAAGTGAAAACCCCATACACACCTGGCAGATTCCTGATCCACTGTGAAAACCCCATACACATCTGGTAGCATCCTGATCCTCTGTGAAAACCCCATACACACCTGGAAGGATCCTGATCCACTGTGAAAACCCCATACACACCTGGCAGGTTCATGACACACTGCGAAAACCACAAACACACCTGGCAGGATCCTGATGCACTATGAAAACCCCAAACACTTCTGGCAGGATCCTGATACTTAGTGAAAACCCCAAACACACCTGGCAGGATCCTGATACACTGTGAAAGCCCATACACACGTGGCAGGATCCTGATGCACTGTGAAAACCCCAAACAAGCCTGGCAAGGTCCTGATACACTGTGAAAACCCATACACACGTCGCAGGATCCTGATGCACTGTGAAAATCCCATACACACCTGGCAGGATCCTGATCCACTGTGAAAACCCATGCACATCTGGCAGGATCCTGACACAATGTGAAAACCCCATACACACCTGGAAAAATCGTGATACACTGTGAAAACCCCATACACACCTGGCAGGATCCTGATACACTGTGAAACCCCATTCACATCTGGCAGGGTCCTGATACACTGTGAAAACCCCATTCACATCTGGCAGGGTCCTGATCCACTGTGAAAACCCCATACACACCTGGCAGGACCCTGATACACTGTGAAAACCCTGTACACACCTGGCAGATCCTGATACACTGTGAAACCCCATACACACCTGGCAGGGTCCTGATACACTGTGAAATCCCCTTACACACCTGGCAGGACCCTGATACACTGTGAAACCCCATACACACCTGGCAGGACACTGATACACTGTGAAAACGCCAGACACACTTGGCAGGATCCTGATACACTGTGAAAGCCCCACACACACCTGGCAGGATCCTGATACCCTGTGAAAACCCCATACACACCTGGCAGGACCCTGATACACTGTGAAAACTCTTACACATCTGGCAGGATCATGATCCACTGTGAAAAGCCCATACACACCTGGCAGGATCCTGAACCACTGTGAAACCCCCCAAACAAACCTGGCAGTATCCTGATGCACTGTGAAAACCCATGCACACCTGGCAGGATCCTGATACACTGTGCAAAACCCCATACACACCTGCCAGGATCCTAATAAACTGTGAAACCCCATACACACCTGGCAGGATCCTGATCCACTGTGAAACACAATGCTCATCTGGCAGGATCCTGACACACTGTGAAAACCCCATACACACCTGGAAAAATCGTGATACACTGTGAAAAGCCCATACACACCTGGCAGGATCCTGATACACTGTGAAACCCCATTCACATCTGGCAGGGTCCTGATACACTGTGAGAACCCCATACACACCTGGCAGGATCCTGATCCACTGTGAAACCCCATTCACATCTGGCAGGATCATGATCCACTGTGAAAACCCCATACACACCTGGCAGGGCCCTGATACACTGTGAAAACCCTGTACACACCTGGCAGATCCTGATGCACTGTGAAACCGCATACACACCTGGCAGGATCCTGATACACTGTGAAAACCCCTTACACACCTGGCAGGACCCTGATACACTGTGAAACCCCATACACACCTGTCAGGACACTGATACACTGTGAAAACCCCAGACACACTTGGCAGGATCCTAATACACTGTGAAAACCCCACACACACCTTTCAGGATCCTGATACACTGTGAAAACCCCATACACACCTGGCAGGACACTGATACACTGTGAAAACTCTTACACATCTGGCAGGATCATGATCCACTGTGAAAACCCCATACACACATGGCAGGATCCTGATACACTGTGAAAACCCCATACACACCTGGCAGGATCCTGACACACTGTGAAAACCCCATACACACCTGCCAGGATCCTAATAAACTGTGAAACCCCATACACACCTGGCAGGATCCTGATCCACTGTGAAAACCCATGCACATCTGGCAGGATCCTGACACACTGTGAAAACCCCATACACACCTGGAAAATTCGTGATACACTGTGAAAACCCCATACACACCTGGCAGCATCCTGATACACTGTGAAACCCCATTCACATCTGGCAGGGTCCTGATACACTGTGAAAAGCCCATACACACCTGGCAGGATCCTGATCCACTGCGAAACCCCATTCACATCTGGCAGGATCCTGATCCACTATGAAAACCCCATACACACCTGGCAGGATCCTGATGCAGTGTGAAAGCCCTGTACTCACCTGGCAGATCCTGATGCACTGTGAAACCCCATAGACACCTGGCAGGATCCTGATACACTGTGAAAACCCCTTACACTCCTGGCAGGACTCTGATACACTGTGAAAACCCCATACACTCCTGGCAGGACACTGATACACTGTGAAAAACCCAGACACACTTTGCAGGATTCTGATACACTGTGAAAACCCCACACACACATGGCAGGATCCTGATACACTGTGAAAACCCCATACACACCTGGCAGGACCCTGATACACTGTGAAAACTCTTACACATCTGGCAGGATCATGATCCACTGTGAAAAACCCATACACACCGGGCAGGATCCTGATCCACTGTGAATACCCCATGCAAACCTGGCAAATTCTGTTGCACTGTGAAAACCCCATACACACCTGGCAGGATCCTGATATACTGTGAAATTCCCATGCACACCTGGCAGATCCTGATACACTGTGAAAACCCCATACACACCTGGCAGGATCCTGATACACTGTGAAAACCCCATACACACCTGGCAGGATCCTGATACACTGCGAAAACCCCATACAGACCTGGCAGGATCCTGATCCACTGTAAAAACCCCATACACACGTGGCAGGATCCTGATGCACTGTGAAAACCCCATACTCATGTGGCTGGATCCCGATACACTGTGAAACACCCATAGACACCTGGCAGGATTCTGTTACACTGTGCAAACCCCATACACACCTGGCAAGATCATGATACACTGTGAAAACCCCATGCACACCTGGCAGGATCCTGATCCACTGTGAAAACCCCATACACACGTGGCAGGATCCTGATGCACTGTAAAAACCCCATACACACGTGGCAGGATCCTGATGCACTGTGAAAACCCCATACACACCTGGAGGTATCCTGATCCACTGTGAAAGCCCCATACACACCTGGCAGGATTCTGATCCACTGTGAAAGCCCCATACACACCTGGCAGGATCCTGACACCCTGAGAAAACCCCATACACATCTGGCTGCATCCTGATCCACTGTGAAAGCCCCATACACACCAGGCAGGATCCTGATAAACTATGAAACCCCCATACAAACCTGGCAGGATCCTGATAAGCTATGAAACTCCCACACATAACTGGCAGGATACTGATCCACTGTGAAAACCCCATACACCCTTGGCAGGATCCTGATACACTGTGAAAAACCCATACACACCTGGCAGGATCCTGATTATCTATGAAACCTTCATACACACCTGGCAGGATCCTGATAAACTATGAAAACCCCATACACACCTGGCAGGATCCTGATCCACTGTGAAAACCCCATGCACACCTGGCAGGATACTGATACACTGTGAAAACCCCATACACACCTGGCAGGATCCTGATGAACTGTGAAACCCCCATACACACCTGGCAGGATCCTGATAAACTGTGAAACACCCATACACACCTGGCAGGATCCTGATCCACTGTGAAAGCCCCATACGCACCTGGCAGGATCCTGATACACTGTGAAACCCCATACACACCTGGCAAGATTCTGATCCACTGTGAAAACCCCATACACACCTGGCAGTATCCTGATAAACTATGAAACAGCCATACACACCTGGCAGGATCCTGATAAACTATGAAACCCCCATACACACCTGGCAGGATCCTGATAAACTATGAAACCCCCATACACAACTGGCAGGATCCTGATAAACTGTGAAACCCCCATACACACCTGGCAGGATCCTGATAAACTGTGAAACCCCCATAAACACCTGGCAGGATACTGATCCACTCTGAAAACCCCTTACACACCTGGCAGGATCCTGATACACTGTGAAACCCCATACACACCTGGCAGGATACGGATCCACTGTGAAAAACCCATACACACCTGGCAGGATACAGATAAACTGTGGAATCCCCAATCACACATGGTAGGATCCTGATACACTGTGAAAACCCCATACACCCCTGGCAGGATCCTGATACACTGTGAAAACTCCATACACACCTGGCAGGAAACTGATAAATTATGAAACCCCCATACTCACCTGGCAGGATCCTGATAAACTGTGAAAAACCCAAACACAGTGGGCAGGATCCTGATCCACTGTGAAAACCCCATACACACCTGGCAGGATCCTGATACACTGTGAAACCCCATATACTCCTGGCAGGATCCTGATCCACTTTGAAAACCCCATACACACCTGGCAGGATCCTGATAATCTGTGAAATCCCCATACACACCTGTCAGGATACTGATAAACTGTGAAAACCCCATACACACCTGGCAGGATCTTGATACACTGTGAAAAACCCAGACACACCGGGCAGGATCTTGATAAACTGTGAAACCCCCATACACACCTGGCAGTAACCTGATAAACTGTGAAACCCCATACACACCTGGCAGGATCCTGATAAACTGTGAAACCCCCATACACACCTGGCAGGATCCTGATAAAATGTGAAATCCCCTTACACACCTGGCAGGGTCTTGATAAACTGTGAAAACCCCTTACAAACCTGGCAGGATCCTGATAAAGTGTGAAACTCCCATACACACCTGGCAGGATCCTGATAAACTTTGAAACCCCCATACACACCTTGCAGGATCCTGAAAAACTGTGAAACTCCCATCCACACCTGGCAGGATTCTTATACACAGTGAAAAGCCCATACACACCTGGCAGGATCCTGATAAACTATGAAACCTTCATAAACACCTGGATGGATCCTGACAAGCCATGAAACCCCCACACACACCTGGCAAGATCATGATACACTGTGAAAACCCCATACACACCTGGCAGGATCCTGATCCACTGTGAAAACCCCATACACACGTGGCAGGATCCTGATGCAATGTGAAAACCCCATACACACGTGGCAGGATCCTGATGCACTGTGAAAACCCCATACACCCTGGAGGTATCCTGATCCACTGTGAAAGCCCCATACACACCTGGCAGGATTCTGATCCACTGTGAAAACCCCATACACACCTGGCAGGATCCTGATACACTGTGAAAACCCCATACACATCTGGCTGCATCCTGATCCACAGTGAAAACCCCATACACACCAGGCAGGATCCTGATAAACTATGAAACCCCCATACACACCTGGCAGGATCCTGATAAGCTATGAAACACCCACACATACCTGGCAGGATACTGATCCACTGTGAAAACCCCATACACACCTGGCAGGATCCTGATACACTGTGAAAAACCCATACACACCTCGCAGGATCCTGATAAACTATGAAACCTTCATACACACCTGGCAGGATCCTGATAAACTATGAAAACCCCATACACACCTGGCAGGTTCCTGATCCACTGTGAAAACCCCATACACACCTGGCAGGATACTGATACACTGTGAAAACCCCATACACACCTGGCAGGATCCTGATGAACTGTGAAACCCCCATACACACCTGGCAGGATCCTGATACATGTGAAACCCCCATACAGACCTGGCAGGATCCTGATCCACTGTGAAAACCCCATACGCACCTGGCAGGATCCTGATACACTGTGAAACCCCATACACACCTGGCAAGATTCTGATCCACTGTGAAAACCCCATACACACCTGGCAGGATCCTGATAAACTATGAAACAGCCATGCACACCTGGCAGGATCCTGATAAACTATGAAACCCCCATACACACCTGGTAGGATCCTGATAAACTATGAAACCACCATACACACCTGGCAGGATCCTGATAAACTGTGAAAACCCCATACACACCTGGCAGGATCCTGATAAACTGTGAAACCCCCATAAACACCTGGCAGGATACTGATCCACTGTGAAAACCCCTTACACACCTGGCAGGATCCTGATACACTGTGAAACCCCATACACACCTGGCAGGATCTGGATCCGCTGTGAAAAACCCATACACACCTGGCAGGATCCTGATAAACTGTGGAATCCCCATACACACATGGCAGGATCCTGTTACACTGTGAAAACCCCATACACACCTGGCAGGATCCTGATACACTGTGAAAACTCCATACACACCTGGCAGGAAACTGATAAACTATGAAACCCCCATACTCACCTGGCAGGATCCTGATAAACTGTGAAAAGCCCAAACAAGGCAGGCAGGATCCTGATCCACTGTGAGAACCCCATACACACCTGGCAGGATCCGGATACACTGTGAAACCCCATACACACCTGGCAGGATCCTGATCCACTTTGAAAACCCCATACACACCTGGCAGGATCCTGATAAACTGTGAAATCCCCATACACACCTGGCAGGATACTGATAAACTGTGAAAACCACATACACACCTGGCAGGATCTTGATACACTGTGAAAAACCCAGACACACCTGGCAGGATCCTGATAAACTGTGAAACCCCCATACACACCTGGCAGTATCCTGATAAACTGTGAAACCCCATACACACCTGGCAGGATCCTGATAAACTGTGAAACCCCCATACAAACCTGGCAGGATCCTGATAAAATGTGAAATCCCCTTACACACCTGGCAGGGTCTTGATACACTGTGAAATCCCCTTACACACCTGGCAGGACCCTGATACACTGTGAAACCCCATACACACCTGGCAGGACACTGATACACTGTGAAAACGCCAGACACACTTGTCAGGATCCTGATACGCTGTGAAAACCCCACACACACCTGGCAGGATCCTGATACCCTGTGAAAACCCCATACACACCTGGCAGGACCCTGATACACTGTGAAAACTCTTACACATCTGGCAGGATCATGATCCACTGTGAAAAGCCCATACACACCTGGCAGTATCCTGAACCACTGTGAAACCCCCCAAACAAACCTGGCAGTATCCTGATGCACTGTGAAAACCCCATATACACCAGGCAGGATCCAGATACACTGCGAAACCCTCATAAACACCTGGCAGATCCTGATGCACTCTGAATACCCCATACACACCTGGCAAATCCTGATGCACTGTGAAAACCCCAAACACACCTGGCAGGATCCTGATACACTGTGAAAACCCCATAAACACCTGGCAGATTCTGATGCACTGTGAAAACCCATACACACCTGGCAGGATCCTGACACACTGTGAAGACCCCATAAACACCTGGCAGATCCTGATACACTGTGAAACCCCATACACACCTGGCAGGATCCTGATACACTGTGAAAACCCCATACACACCTGGCAGGATACTGATACACTGTGAAAACCCCATACACACCTGCCAGGATGCTGATACACTGTGCAAAACCCCATACACACCTGCCAGGATCCTCATAAACTGTGAAACCCCATACACACCTGGCAGGATCCTGATCCACTGTGAAACACAATGCTCATCTGGCAGGATCCTGACACACTGTGAAAACCCCATACACACCTGGAAAAATCGTGATACACTGTGAAAAGCCCATACACACCTTTCAGGATCCTGATACACTGTGAAACCCCATTCACATCTGGCAGGGTCCTGATACACTGTGAAAACCCCATACACACCTGGCAGGATCATGATCCACTGTGAAAACCCCATACACACCTGGCAGGGCCTGATACACTGTGAAAACCCTGTACACACCTGGCAGATCCTGATGCACTGTGAAGCCCCATACACACCTGGCAGGATACTGATACACTGTGAAAACCCCTTACACACCTGGCAGGACCCTGATACACTGTGAAACCCCATACACACCTGTCAGGACACTGATACACTGTGAAAACAACAGACACACTTGGCAGGATCCTAATACACTGTGAAAACCCCACACACACCTGTCAGGAAACTGATACACAGTGAAAACCCCATACACACCTGGCAGGACCCTGATACACTGTGAAAACTCTTACACATCTGGCAGGATCATGATCCACTGTGAAAAGCCCATACACACCTGGCAGTATCCTGAACCACTGTGAAACCCCCCAAACAAACCTGGCAGTATCCTGATGCACTGTGAAAACCCCATATACACCAGGCAGGATCCAGATACACTGCGAAACCCTCATAAACACCTGGCAGATCCTGATGCACTCTGAATACCCCATACACACCTGGCAAATCCTGATGCACTGTGAAAACCCCAAACACACCTGGCAGATTCCGATGCACTGTGAAAACCCATACACACCTGGCAGGATCCTGACACACTGTGAAGACCCCATAAACACCTGGCAGATCCTGATACACTGTGAAACCCCATACACACCTGGCAGGATCCTGATACACTGTGAAAACCCCATACACACCTGGCAGGATCCTGATACACTGTGAAAACCCCATACACACCTGCCAGGATGCTGATACACTGTGCAAAACCCCATACACACCTGCCAGGATCCTCATAAACTGTGAAACCCCATACACACCTGGCAGGATCCTGATCCACTGTGAAACACAATGCTCATCTGGCAGGATCCTGACACACTGTGAAAACCCCATACACACCTGGAAAAATCGTGATACACTGTGAAAAGCCCATACACACCTGGCAGGATCCTGATACACTGTGAAACCCCATTCACATCTGGCAGGGTCCTGATACACTGTGAAAACCCCATACACACCTGGCAGGATCATGATCCACTGTGAAAACCCCATACACACCTGGCAGGGCCCTGATACACTGTGAAAACCCTGTACACACCTGGCAGATCCTGATGCACTGTGAAACCCCATACACACCTGGCAGGATCCTGATACACTGTGAAAACCCCTTACACACCTGGCAGGACCCTGATACACTGTGAAACCCCATACACACCTGTCAGGACACTGATACACTGTGAAAACCCCAGACACACTTGGCAGGATGCTAATACACTGTGAAAACCCCACACACACCTGTCAGGATACTGATACACAGTGAAAACCCCATACACACCTGGCAGGACACTGATACACTGTGAAAACTCTTGCACATCTGGCAGGATCATGATCCACTGTGAAAACCCCATACACACCTTGCAGGATCCTGATACACTGTGAAAACGCCATACACACCTGCCAGGATCCTAATAAACTGTGAAATCCCATACACACCTGGCAGGATCCTGATCCACAGTGAAAACCCATGCACATCTGGCAGGATCCTGACACACTGTGAAAACCCCATACACACCTGGAAAATTCGTGATACACTGTGAAAACCCCATACACACCTGGCAGGATCCTGATCCACTGTGAAACCCCATTCACATCTGGCAGGATCCTGATCCACTATGAAAACCCCATACACACCTGGCAGGATCCTGATACAGTGTGAAAGCCCTGTACACACCTGGCAGATCCTGATGCACTGTGAAACCCCATAGACACCTGGCAGGATCCTGATACACTGTGAAAACCCCTTACACTCCTGGCAGGAATCTGATACACTGTGAACCCCCATACACTCCTGGCAGGACACTGATACACTGTGAAAAACCCAGACACACTTTGCAGGATTCTGATACACTGTGAAAACCCCACACACACCTGGCAGGATCCTGATACACTGTGAAAACCCCATACACACCTGGCAGGACCCTGATACACTGTGAAAACTCTTACACATCTGGCAGGATCATGATCCACTGTGAAAAACCCATACACACCGGGCAGGATCCTGATCCACTGTGAATACCCCATGCAAACCTGGCACATTCTGATGCACTGTGAAAACCCCATACACACCTGGCAGGATCCTGATATACTGTAAAATTCCCATAAACACCTGGCAGATCCTGATACACTGTGAAACCCCATGCACACCTGGCAGGATCCTGATACACTGTGAAAACCCCATACACACCTGGCAGGATCCTGATACACTGTGAAAACCCCATACACACCTGGCAGGATCCTGATACACTGCGAAAACCCCATACAGACCTGGCAGGATCCTGATCCACTGTGAAAACCCCATACACACGTGGCAGGATCCTGATGCACTGTGAAAACCCCATACTCATGTGGCTGGATCCCGAAACACTGTGAAACACCCATACACACCTGGCAGGATCCTGTAACACTGTGCAAACCCCATACACACCTGGCAAGATCATGATACACTGTGAAAACCCCATACACATCTGGCAGGATCATGATCCACTGTGAAAAACCCATACACACCGGGCAGGATCCTGATCCACTGTGAATACCCCATGCAAACCTGGCAAATTCTGATGCACTGTGAAAACCCCATACACACCTGGCAGGATCCTGATATACTGTAAAATTCCCATAAACACCTGGCAGATCCTGATACACTGTGAAACCCCATGCACACCTGGCAGGATCCTGATACAGTGTGAAAACCCCATACACACCTGGCAGGATCCTGATCCACTGTGAAAACCCCATACACACGTGGCAGGATCCTGATGCACTGTGAAAACCCCATACTCATGTGGCTGGATCCCGAAACACTGTGAAACACCCATACACACCTGGCAGGATCCTGTTACACTGTGCAAACCCCATACACACCTGGCAAGATCATGATACACTGTGAAAACCCCATGCACACCTGGCAGGATCCTGATCCACTGTGAAAACCCCATACACACGTGGCAGGATCCTGATGCACTGTAAAAACCCCATACACACGAGGCAGGATCCTGATGCACTGTGAAAACCCCATACACACCTGGAGGTATCCTGATCCACTGTGAAAGCCCCATACACACCTGGCAGGATTCTGATCCACTGTGAAAGCCCCATACCCAACTGGCAGGATCCTGACACCCTGAGAAAACCCCATACACATCTGGCTGCATCCTGATCCACTGTGAAACCCCCATACACACCTGGCAGGATCCTGATAAACTGTGGAATCCCCATACACACATGGTAGGATACTGATACACTGTGAAAACCCCATACACACCTGGCAGGATCCTAATACACTGTGAAAACTCCATACACAAAAGGCAGGAAACTGATAAATTATGAAACCCCCATACTCACCTGGCAGGATCCTGATAAACTGTGAAAAACCGAAACACAGCTGGCAGGATCCTGATCCACTGTGAAAACCCCATACACACCTGGCAGGATCCTGATCCACTGTGAAAGCCTCATACGCACCTGGCAGGATCCTGATGCACTGTGAAACCCCATACACACCTGTCAAGATTCTGATCCACTGTGAAAACCCCATACACACCTGGCAGGATCCTGATAAACTATGAAAAGGCCATACACACCTGGCAGGATCCTGATAAACTATGAAACCCCCATACACACCTGGCAGGATCCTGATAAACAGTGAAACCCCCATACACAACTGGCAGGATCCTGATAAACTGTGAAACCCCCATACACACCTGACAGGATCCTGATAAACTGTGAAACCCCCATAAACACCTGGCAGGATACTGATCCACTGTGAAAATCCCTTACACACCTGGCAGGATCCTGATACACTGTGAAACCCCATACACACCTGGCAGGATACGGATCCACTGTGAAAAACCCATACACACCTGGCAGGATACTGATAAACTGTGGAATCCCCATACACACATGGTAGGATACTGATACACTGTGAAAACCCCATACACACCTGGCAGGATCCTGATACACTGTGAAAACTCCATACACAAAAGGCAGGAAACTGATAAATTATGAAACCCCCATACTCACCTGGCAGGATCCTGATAAACTGTGAAAAACCGAAACACAGCTGGCAGGATCCTGATCCACTGTGAAAACCCCATACACACCTGGCAGGATCCTGATACACTGTGAAACCCCATACACACCTGGCAGGATCCTGATCCACTTTGAAAACCCCATACACACCTGGCAGGATCCTGATAATCTGTGAAATCCCCATACACACCTGGCAGGATACTGATAAACTGCGAAAACCCCATACACACCTGGCAGGATCTTGATACACTGTGAAAGACCCAGACACACCGGGCAGGATCCTGATAAACTGTGAAACCCCCATAAACACCTGGCAGTAACCTGATAAACTGTGAAACCCCATACACACCTGGCAGGATCCTGATAAACTGTGAAACCCCCATACACACCTGGCAGGATCCTGATAAAATGTGAAATCCCCTTACACACCTGGCAGGGTCTTGATACACTGTGAAAACACTTTACAAACCTGGCAGGATCCTGATAAAGTGTGAAACTCCCATACACACCTGGCAGGATCCTGATAAACTTTGAAACCCCCATACACACCTTGCAGGATCCTGAAAAACTGTGAAACATCCCATACACACCTGGCAGGATTCTTATACACAGTGAAAAGCCCATACACACCTGGCAGGATCCTGATAAACTATGAAACCTTCATACACACCTGGAAGGATCCTGACAAGCCATGAAACCCCCATACACACCTGGCAAGATCATGATACACTGTGAAAACCCCATACACACCTGGCAGGATCCTGATCCACTGTGAAAACCCCATACACACGTGGCAGGATCCTGCTGCACTGTGAAAACCCCATACACACGTGGCAGGATCCTGATGCACTTTGAAAACCCCATACACCCTGGAGGTATCCTGATCCACTGTGAAAGCCCCATACACACCTGGCAGGATTCTGATCCACTGTGAAAACCCCATACACACCTGGAAGGATCCTGATACACTGCGAAAACCCCATACACATCTGGCTGCGTCCTGATCCACTGTGAAAACCCCATACACACCAGGCAGGATCCTGATAAACTATGAAACCCCCATACACACCTGGCAGGATCCTGATAAGCTATGAAACCCCCACACATACCTGGCAGGATACTGATCCACTGTGAAAACCCCATACACACCTGGCAGGAACCTGATACACTGTGAAAAACCCATACACACCTCGCAGGATCCTGATAAACTATGAAACCTTCATACACACCTGGCAGGATCCTGATAAACTATGAAAACCCCATACACACCTGGCAGGATCCTGATCCACTGTGAAAACCCCATACACACCTGGCAGGATACTGATACACTGTGAAAACCCCATACACACCTGGCAGGATCCTGATGAACTGTGAAAACCCCATACACACCTGGCAGGATCCTGATACATGTGAAACCCCCATACAGACCTGGCAGGATCCTGATCCACTGTGAAAACCCCATACGCACCTGGCAGGATCCTGATACACTGTGAAACCCCATACACACCTGGCAAGATTCTGATCCACTGTGAAAACCCCATACACACCTGGCAGGATCCTGATAAACTATGAAACAGCCATACACACCTGGCAGGATCCTGATAAACTATGAAACCCCCATACACACCTGGCAGGATCCTGATAAACTATGAAACCACCATACACACCTGGCAGGATCCTGATAAACTGAGAAACCCCCATACACAACTGGCAGGATCCTGATAAACTGTGAAACCCCCATAAACACCTGGCAGGATACTGATCCACTGTGAAAACCCCTTACACACCTGGCAGGATCCTGATACACTGTGAAAGGCCATACACACCTGGCAGGATCCGGATCCACTGTGAAAAACCCATACACACCTGGCAGGATCCTGATAAAATGTGAAAACTCCATAGACACCTGGCAGGAACCTGATAAATTATGAAACCCCCATACTCACCTGGCAGGATCCTGATAAACTGTGAGAAACCCAAACTCAGCAGGCAGGATCCTGATCCACTGTGAGAACCCCATACACACCTGGCAGGATCCGGATACACTGTGAAACCCCATAAACACCTGGCAGGATCCTGATCCACTTTGAAAACCCCATACACACCTGGCAGGATCCTGATAAACTGTGAAATCCCCATACACACCTGGCAGGATACTGATAAACTGTGAAAACCCCATACACACCTGGCAGGATCTTGATACACTGTGAAAAACCCAGACACACCTGGCAGGATCCTGATAAACTGTGAAACCCCCATACACACCTGGCAGTATCCTGATAATCTGTGAAACCCCATACACACCTGGCAGGATCCTGATAAACTGTGAAACCCCCATACACACCTGGCAGGATCCTGATAAAATGTGAAATCCCCTTACACACCTGGCAGGGTCTTGATACACTGTGAAAACCCCTTACACACCTGGCAGGATCCTGATAAAGTGTGAATCTCCCATACATACCTGGCAGGATCCTGATAAACTGTGAAACCCCCATACACACCTTGCAGGATCCTGAAAAACTGTGAAACTCCCATACACACCTGGCAGGATACTTATACACAGTGAAAAGCCCATACACACCTGGCAGGATCCTGATAAAATATGAAACCCCCATACACACCTGGCAGGTCCCTGATAAGCTGTGAAACCCCCATACACACCTGGCAGGTCCCTGATAAGCTGTGAAAACCCCATACACACCTGGCAGGATCATGATCCACTGTGAAAATCCCATACACACCTGGCGGGATCCTGATACACTGTGAAAAACCCATACACACCTGGCAGGATCCTGATAAACTGTGAAACCACCATACACACCTGGCAGGATCCTGATAAACTGTGAAACCCCCATACACACCTGGCAGGTTCCTGATCCACTGTGAAAACCCCATACGCACCTGGCAGGATCCTGATACACTGTGCAACCCCATACACACCTGGCGGGATCCTGATCCACTGTGAAAACCCCATACACACCTGGCAGGATCCTGATAAACTATGAAACCCCCATACACACCTGGCAGGATCCTGATAAACTATGAAACCCCCATACACACCTGGCAGGATCCTGATAAACTATGAAACCCCCATACACACCTGGCAGGATCCTGATAAACTGTGAAACCCCCATACACACCTGGCAGGATCCTGATAAACTGTGAAACCCCCATACACGCCTGGCAGGATCCTGATCCACTGTGAAAACCCCTTACACACCTGGCAGGATCCTGATGCACTGTGAAACCCCAGACACACCTGGCAGGATCAAGATCCACTGTGAAAAAACCATACACCCCTGGCAGGATCCTGATCCACTGTGAAAACCCCATACGCACCTGTCAGTATCCTGATAAACTGTGAAACCGCCATACACACCTGGCAGGATCCTGATAAACTATGAAACCCCCATACACACCTGGCAGGATCCTGATTAGCTATGAAACCCCCATACACACCTGGCAGGATCCTGATAAACTGTGAAAACCCCATACACACCTGGCAGGATCCTGATAAACAATGAAACCCCCATACACACCTGGCAGGATCCTGATAAACTATGAAACCCCCATACACACCTGGCAGGATCCTGATAAACTGTGAAACCCCCATACACACCTGGCAGGATCCTGATAAACTGTGAAACCCCCATAAACACCTGGCAGGATACTGATCGACTGTGAAAACCCCTTACACACCTGGCAGGATCCTGATACACTGTCAAACCCCATACACACCTGGCAGGATCCGGATCCACTGTGATAAACCCATACACACCTGTCAGGATCCTGATCCACTGTGAAACCTTCAGACACAGCTGGCAGGATCCTGAGAAACCATGAAACCCGCATACACACCTGGCAGTTCCCTGATAAACTGTGAAAACCCCATACACACCTGGCAGGATTCTGATCCACTGTGAAAACGCCATACACACCTGGCGGGATCCTGATACACTGTGAAAAACCCATACACAACTGGCAGGATCCTGATAAACAGTGAAACCCCCATACACACCTGGCAGGATCCTGATAAACTGTGAAACCCCCATACACACCTGGCAGGATCCTGATCCACTGTGAAAACCCCATACGCACCTGGCAGGATCCTGATACACTGTGAAACCCCAGACACACCTGGCGGGATCCTGATCCACTGTGAAAACCCCATACAACCTGGCAGGATCCTGATAAACTATGAAACCCCCATACACACCTGGCAGGATCCTGATAAACTATGAATCCCCCATACACACCTGGCAGGATCCTGATAAACTATGAATCCCCCATACACACCTGGCAGGATCCTGATAAACTATGAAACCCCCATACACACCTGGCAGTATCCTGATAAACTGTGAAACCCCCATACACACCTGGCAGGAGCCTGATACACTGTGAAAAACCCATACACAGCTGGCAGGAAACTGATAAACTATGAAACCCCTATACACACCTGGCAGGATCCTGATAAACTGTGAAAAACCCAAACACACCAGGCAGGATCCTGATCCACTGTGAAAACCCCATACAAACCTGGTAGGGTCCTGATAAACTGTGAAACCCCATACACACCTGGCAGGATCCTGATCCACTGTGAAAACCCCATACACATCTGGCAGGATCCTGATAAACGGTGAAACCCCCATACACACCTGGCAGGATCCTGATAAAATGTGAAATCCCCATACACACCAGGCAGGATCTTGAAACACTGTGAATACCCCATACACACCTGGCATGATCCTGAAAAACTGTGAAACCCCCAAACACACCTGGCAGGATCCTGATAAACTGTGAAACCCCCATACACACCTGGCAGCATCCTGATAATCTGTGAAACCCCATAGACACCTGGCAGGATCCTGATATACTGTGAAACCCCCAATCACACCTGGCAGGATCCTGATACACTGTGAAACCCCCATACAAACCTGGCAGGATATTGATACCCTGTGAAAACCCCAAACACACCTGGCAGCATCCTGATCCACTGTGAAAATTCCACACACATGGCAGGATCCTGATAAACTGTGAAACCCCCACACACGCCTGGCAGGAACCTGATCCACTGTGAAAACCCCTTACACACCTGGCAGGATCCTGATACACTGTGAAACCACAGACACACCTGGCAGGATCCAGATCCAATGTGAAAACCCCATACACACCTGGCAGGATCCTGATAAACTGTGAAAACCCCATACACACCTGGCAGGATCCTGATACACTGTGAAAACTCCATACACACCTGGCAGGAGCCTGATACACTGTGAAAAACCCATACACACCTGGCAGGAAACTGATAAACCATGAAACCCCCATACACACCTGTCAGGGTCCTGAAAAACTATGAAAGACCCAGACACACCTGGTAGGATCCTGATAAACTATGAAACCCCCATACACACCTGGCAGGATCCTGATAAACTGTGAAAAACCCAAACACACCTGGCAGGATCCTGATCCACTGTGAAAACCCCATACAAACCTGGTAGGATCCTGATAAACTATGAAACCCCCATACACACCTGGCAGGATCCTGATAAAGTATGAATCCCCCATACACACCTGGCAGGATCCTGATAAACTATGAATCCCCCATACACACCTGGCAGGATCCTGATAAACTATGAAACCCCCATACACACCTGGCAGGATCCTGATAAACTGTGAAACCCCCATACACCCCTGGCAGGATCCTGATACACTGTGAAAAACCCATACACAGCTGGCAGGAAACTGATAAACTATGAAACCCCTATACACAACTGGCAGGATCCTGATGAACCATGAAACACCCATACACACCTGGTACGATCCTCATAAAGTATGAAACCTCCATACACACCTGGCAGGATCCTGATAAACTGTAAAAAACCCAAACACACAGGGCAGGATCCTGATCCACTGTGAAAACCCCATACAAACGTGGTAGGATCCTGATAAACTGTGAAACCCCATACACACCTGGCAGGATCCTGATCCACTGTGAAAACCCCATACACACCTGGCAGGATCCTGATAAACGGTGAAACCCCCATACACACCTGGCAGGATCCTGATAAAATGTGAAATCCCCATACACACCAGGCAGGATCCTGAAAAACTGTGAAACCCCCAAACACACCTGGCAGGATCCTGATAAACTGTGAAACCCCCATACACACCTGGCAGCATCCTGATAAACTGTGAAACCCCATACACACCTGGCAGGATCCTGATATACTGTGAAACCCCCAAACACACCTGGCAGGATCCTGATACACTGTGAAACCCCCATACACACCTGGCAGGATATTGTTACCCTGTGAAAACCCCAAACACACCTGGCAGCATCCTGATCCACTGTGAAAACCCCTTACACACCTGGCAGGATCCTGATACACTGTGAAACCCCAGACACACCTGGCAGGAACCAGATCCAATGTGAAAAACCCATACACACCTGGCAGGATCCTGATAAACTGTGAAAACCCCATACACACCTGGCAGGATCCTGATACACTATGAAAACCCCATACACACCTGGCAGGAGCCTGATACACTGTGAAAAACCCATACACACCTGGCAGGAAACTGATAAACCATGAAACCCCCAGACACACCTGGCAGGGTCCTGAAAAACTATGAAAGACCCAGACACACCTGGTAGTATCCTGATAAACTATAAAACCCCCATACACACCTGGCAGGATCCTTATAAACTGTGAAATCCCCATACACACCTGGCAGGATACTGATAAACTGTGAAAACGCCATACACACCTGGCAGGATCTTGATACACTGCGAAAAACCCAGACACACCTGGCAGGATCCTGATAAACTGTGAAACCCCATACACACCTGGCAGGATCCTGATAAACTGTGAAACCCCCATACACACCTGGCAGGATCCTGATAAAATGTGAAATCCCCATGCACACCTGGCAGGGTCTTGATGCACTGTGAAAACCCCATACACACCTGGCAGGATCCTGATAAAGTGTGAAACTCCCATACACACCTGGCAGGATCCTGATAAACTGTGAAACCCCCATACACACCTTGCAGGATCCTGAAAAACTGTGAAACTCCCATACACACCTGGCAGGATCCTTATACACAGTGAAAAGCCCATACACACCTGGCAGGATCCTGATAAACTATGAAACCTTCAGACACAGCTGGCAGGATCCTGACAAACCATGAAACCCGCATACACACCTGGCAGTTCCCTGATAAACTGTGAAAACCCCATACACACCTGGCAGGATCCTGATCCACTGTGAAAACCCCATACACACCTGGCGGGATCCAGATACACTGTGAAAAACCCATCCACACGTGGCAGGATCCTGATAAACTGTGAAACCCCCATACACACCTGGCAGGATCCTGATAAACTGTGAAACCCCCATACACACCTGGCAGGATCCTGATACACTGTGAAAACCCCATACACACCTGGCAGGATCCTGATACACTGTGAAAACCCCATACACACCTGGCAGGAGCCTGATACACTGTGAAAAACCCATACACACCTGGCAGGAAACTGATAAACCATGAAACCCCAGACACACCTGGCAGGGTCCTGAAAAACTATGAAAGACCCAGACACACCTGGTAGGATCCTGATAAACTATGAAACCCCCATACACACCTGGCAGGATCCTGATAAACTGTGAAAAACCCAAACACACCTGGCAGGATCCTGATCCACTGTGAAAACCCCATACAAACCTGGTAGGATCCTGATAAACTGTGAAACCCCATACACACCTGGCAGGATCCTGATCCACTGTGAAAACCCCATACACACCTGGCAGAATCCTGATAAACGGTGAAACCCCCATACACACCTGGCAGGATCCTGATAAAATGTGAAATCCCCACACACACGGCAGTATCTTGATACACTGTGAAAACCCCATACACACCTGGCAGGATACTGATAAACTATGAAACCCCCATACACACCTGGCAGGATCCTGATAAACTATGAAGCCCCCATACACACCTGGCAGTATCCTGATAAACTATGAATCCCCCATAAACACCTGGCAGGATCCTCATAAACTATGAAACCCCCATACACACCTGGCAGGATCCTGATAAACTGTGAAACCCCCATACACACCTGGCAGGAGCCTGATACACTGTGAAAAACCCATACACAGCTGGCAGGAAACTGATAAACTATGAAACCCCTATACACAACTGGCAGGATCCTGATGAACCATGAAACACCCATACACACCTGGTAGGATCCTCATAAACTATGAAACCTCCATACACACCTGGCAGGATCCTGATAAACTGTGAAAAACCCAAACACACCAGGCAGGATCCTGATCCACTGTGAAAACCCCATACAAACCTGGTAGGATCCTGATAAACTGTGAAACCCCATACACACCTGGCAGGATACTGATCCACTGTGAAAACCCCATACACACCTGGCAGGATCCTGATAAACGGTGAAACCCCCATACACACCTGGCAGGATCCTGATAAAATGTGAAATCCCCATACACACCAGGCAGGATCTTGATACACTGTGAAAACCCCATACACACCTGGCAGGATCCTGAAAAACTGTGAAACCCCCAAACACACCTGGCAGGATCCTGATAAACTGTGAAACCCCCATACACACCTGGCAGCATCCTGATAAACTGTGAAACCCCATACACACCTGGCAGGATCCTGATATACTGTGAAACCCCCAAACACACCTGGCAGGATCCTGATACACTGTGAAAAGCCCATACACACCTGGCAGGATATTGTTACCCTGTGAAAACCCCAAACACACCTGGCAGCATACTGATCCACTGTGAAAACTCCACACACATGGCAGGATCCTGATAAACTGTGAAACCCCCACACACGCCTGGCAGGATCCTGATCCACTGTGAAAACCCGTTACACACCTGGCAGGATCCTGATACACTGTGAAAACCCCATACACACCTGGCAGGATCCTGATACACTGTGAAAACCCCATACACACCTGGCAGGAGCCTGATACACTGTGAAAAACCCATACACACCTGGCAGGAAACTGATAAACCATGAAACCCCAGACACACCTGGCAGGGTCCTGAAAAACTATGAAAGACCCAGACACACCTGGTAGGATCCTGATAAACTATGAAACCCCCATACACACCTGGCAGGATCCTGATAAACTGTGAAAAACCCAAACACACCTGGCAGGATCCTGATCCACTGTGAAAACCCCATACAAACCTGGTAGGATCCTGATAAACTGTGAAACCCCATACACACCTGGCAGGATCCTGATCCACTGTGAAAACCCCATACACACCTGGCAGAATCCTGATAAACGGTGAAACCCCCATACACACCTGGCAGGATCCTGATAAAATGTGAAATCCCCACACACACGGCAGTATCTTGATACACTGTGAAAACCCCATACACACCTGGCAGGATACTGATAAACGGTGAAACCCCCATACACACCTGGCAGGATCCTGATAAAATGTGAAATCCCCATACACACCAGGCAGGATCTTGATACACTGTGAAAACCCCATACACACCTGGCAGGATCCTGATAAACTGTGAAACCCCCAAACACACCTGGCAGGATCCTGATAAACTGTGAAACCCCCATACACACCTGGCAGCATCCTGATAAACTGTGAAACCCCATACACACCTGGCAGGATCCTGATATACTGTGAAACCCCCATACACACCTGGCAGGATCCTGATAAACTGTGAAACCCCCATACACACCTGGCAGGATCCTGATCCACTGTGAAAACCCCATACGCACCTGGCAGGATCCTGATACACTGTGAAACCCCATACACACCTGGCGGGATCCTGATCCACTGTGAAAACCCCATACAACCTGGCAGGATCCTGATAAACTATGAAACCCCCATACACACCTGGCAGGATCCTGATAAACTATGAAGCCCCCATACACACCTGGCAGTATCCTGATAAACTATGAATCCCCCATAAACACCTGGCAGGATCCTCATAAACTATGAAACCCCCATACACACCTGGCAGGATCCTGATAAACTGTGAAACCCCCATACACACCTGGAAGGAGCCTGATACACTGTGAAAAACCCATACACAGCTGGCAGGAAACTGATAAACTATGAAACCCCTATACACAACTGGCAGGATCCTGATGAACCATGAAACACCCATACACACCTGGTAGGATCCTCATAAACTATGAAACCTCCATACACACCTGGCAGGATCCTGATAAACTGTGAAATCTCCATACACACCAGGCAGGATCTTGATACACTGTGAAAACCCCATACACACCTCGCAGGATCCTGATAAACTGTGAAACCCCCAAACACACCTGGCAGGATCCTGATAGACTGTGAAACCCACAAACACACCTGGCAGGATCCTGATACACTGTGAAACCCCCATACACACCTGGCAGGATCTTGATACACTGTGAAAACCCCATACACACCTGGCAGCATCCTGATCCACTGTGAAAACTCCATACACACCTGGCAGGATCCTGATAAACTGGGAAACCCCCACACACGCCTGGCAGGATCCTGATCCACTGTGAAAACCCCTTACATACCTGGCAGGATCCTGATACACTGTGAAACCCCAGACACACCTGGCAGGATCCAGATCCACTGTGAAAACCCCATGCACACCTGGCAGGATCCTGATAAACTGTGAAAACCCCATCCACACCTGGCAGGATCCTGATAAACTGTGAAACCCCCATACACACCTGGCAGGATCCTGATACACTGTGAAAACCCCATACACACCTGGCAGGATCCTGATAAACTGTGAAACCACCGTACACACCTGGCAGGATCCTGATACACTGTGAAAACCCCATACTCACCTGGCAGGATCCTGATAAACTGTGAAACCCCCATACACATCTGACAAGATCCTGATAAAATGTGAAACCCCCATACACACCTGGCAGGATCTTGATACACTGTGAAAACCCCATACACACGCGGCAGGATTCTGATAAACTATGAAACCCCCATACACAGCTGGCAGGATTCTGATAAACTATGAAACCCCCATACACACCTGGCAGTATCCTGATAAACTGTGAAAAACCCAAACACACCTGGCAGGAACCTGATCGACTGTGAAAACCCCATACACACCTGGCAGTATCCTGATACACTGTGAAAACCCCATACACACATGGCAGGATCCTGATAAACTGTGAAACCCCCATACACACCTGGCAGGATACTGATAAACTGTGAAAACCCCATACACACCTGGCAGGATCCTGATAAACTGTGACACCCACATAAACATCTTGCAGGATCCTGATAAACTGTGAAAACACCATGCACACCTGGCAGGATCTTGATACACTGTGAAAACCCCAGACACACCTGGCAGGATCCTGATAAACTGTGAAACCCCCATACACACCTGGCAGGAGCCTGATAAACTGTGAAAACCCATACACACCTGGCAGGATCCTGATAAACTGTGAAACACCCATACAAACCTGGCAGGATGCTGATAAAATGTAAAATCCCCATACACACCTGACAGGATCTTGATACACTGTGAATACCCCATACACACCTGGCAGGATCCTGATAAACTGTGAAACCCCCAGACACACCTGGCAGGATCCTGATAAACTGTGAAACCCCCATACACACCTGGCAGCATCCTGATAAACTGTGAAACCCCATACACACCTGGCAGGATCCTGATACACTGTGAAACCCCCATACACACCTGCAAGGATTTTGATACACTGTGAAAACCCCATACACACCTGGCAGCATCCTGATCCACTGTGAAAAACCCATACAGACGTGGCAGGATCCTTAAAATTTGTGAACTCCCCATGCACACCTGGCAGGATCCTGATACTCTGTGAAAAACCCCATACACAGCTGGCAGATCCTGATCTACTGTGAAAACCCCATACACACCTGGCAGGAGCCTGATACACTGTGAAAAACCCATACACACCTGGCAGGAAACTGATAAACCATGAAACCCCCAGACACACCTGGCAGGGTCCTGAAAAACTATGAAAGACCCAGACACACCTGGTAGTATCCTGATAAACTATAAAACCCCCATACACACCTGGCAGGATCCTTATAAACTGTGAAATCCCCATACACACCTGGCAGGATACTGATAAACTGTGAAAATGCCATACACACCTGGCAGGATCTTGATACACTGCGAAAAACCCAGACACACCTGGCAGGATCCTGATAAACTGTGAAACCCCCGTAAACACCTGGCAGTATCCTGATAAACTGTGAAACCCCATGCACACCTGGCAGGGTCTTGATGCACTGTGAAAACCCCATACACACCTGGCAGGATCCTGATAAAGTGTGAAACTCCCATACACACCTGGCAGGATCCTGATAAACTGTGAAACCCCCATACACACCTTGCAGGATCCTGAAAAACTGTGAAACTCCCATACACACCTGGCAGGATCCTTATACACAGTGAAAAGCCCATACACACCTGGCAGGATCCTGATAAACTATGAAACCTTCAGACACAGCTGGCAGGATCCTGGCAAACCATGAAACCCGCATACACACCTGGCAGTTCCCTGATAAACTGTGAAAACCCCATACACACCTGGCAGGATCCTGATCCACTGTGAAAACCCCATACACACCTGGCGGGATCCAGATACACTGTGAAAAACCCATCCACACGTGGCAGGATCCTGATAAACTGTGAAACCCCCATACACACCTGGCAGGATCCTGATAAACTGTGAAACCCCCATACACACCTGGCAGGATCCTGATCCACTGTGAAAACCCCATACGCACCTGGCAGGATCCTGATACACTGTGAAACCCCATACACACCTGGCGGGATCCTGATCCACTGTGAAAACCCCATACAACCTGGCAGGATCCTGATAAACTATGAAACCCCCATACACACCTGGCAGGATCCTGATAAACTATGAAGCCCCCATACACACCTGGCAGTATCCTGATAAACTATGAATCCCCCATAAACACCTGGCAGGATCCTCATAAACTATGAAACCCCCATACACACCTGGCAGGATCCTGATAAACTGTGAAACCCCCATACACACCTGGCAGGAGCCTGATACACTGTGAAAAACCCATACACAGCTGGCAGGAAACTGATAAACTATGAAACCCCTATACACAACTGGCAGGATCCTGATGAACCATGAAACACCCATACACACCTGGTAGGATCCTCATAAACTATGAAACCTCCATACACACCTGGCAGGATCCTGATAAACTGTGAAAAACCCAAACACACCAGGCAGGATCCTGATCCACTGTGAAAACCCCATACAAACCTGGTAGGATCCTGATAAACTGTGAAACCCCATACACACCTGGCAGGATACTGATCCACTGTGAAAACCCCATACACACCTGGCAGGATCCTGATAAACGGTGAAACCCCCATACACACCTGGCAGGATCCTGATAAAATGTGAAATCCCCATACACACCAGGCAGGATCTTGATACACTGTGAAAACCCCATACACACCTGGCAGGATCCTGAAAAACTGTGAAACCCCCAAACACAACTGGCAGGATCCTGATAAACTGTGAAACCCCCATACACACCTGGCAGCATCCTGATAAACTGTGAAACCCCATACACACCTGGCAGGATCCTGATATACTGTGAAACCCCCAAACACACCTGGCAGGATCCTGATACACTGTGAAAAGCCCATACACACCTGGCAGGATATTGTTACCCTGTGAAAACCCCAAACACACCTGGCAGCATACTGATCCACTGTGAAAACTCCACACACATGGCAGGATCCTGATAAACTGTGAAACCCCCACACACGCCTGGCAGGATCCTGATCCACTGTGAAAACCCGTTACACACCTGGCAGGATCCTGATACACTGTGAAAACCCCATACACACCTGGCAGGATCCTGATACACTGTGAAAACCCCATACACACCTGGCAGGAGCCTGATACACTGTGAAAAACCCATACACACCTGGCAGGAAACTGATAAACCATGAAACCCCAGACACACCTGGCAGGGTCCTGAAAAACTATGAAAGACCCAGACACACCTGGTAGGATCCTGATAAACTATGAAACCCCCATACACACCTGGCAGGATCCTGATAAACTGTGAAAAACCCAAACACACCTGGCAGGATCCTGATCCACTGTGAAAACCCCATACAAACCTGGTAGGATCCTGATAAACTGTGAAACCCCATACACACCTGGCAGGATCCTGATCCACTGTGAAAACCCCATACACACCTGGCAGAATCCTGATAAACGGTGAAACCCCCATACACACCTGGCAGGATCCTGATAAAATGTGAAATCCCCACACACACGGCAGTATCTTGATACACTGTGAAAACCCCATACACACCTGGCAGGATACTGATAAACGGTGAAACCCCCATACACACCTGGCAGGATCCTGATAAAATGTGAAATCCCCATACACACCAGGCAGGATCTTGATACACTGTGAAAACCCCATACACACCTGGCAGGATCCTGATAAACTGTGAAACCCCCAAACACACCTGGCAGGATCCTGATAAACTGTGAAACCCCCATACACACCTGGCAGCATCCTGATAAACTGTGAAACCCCATACACACCTGGCAGGATCCTGATATACTGTGAAACCCCCATACACACCTGGCAGGATCCTGATAAACTGTGAAACCCCCATACACACCTGGCAGGATCCTGATCCACTGTGAAAACCCCATACGCACCTGGCAGGATCCTGATACACTGTGAAACCCCATACACACCTGGCGGGATCCTGATCCACTGTGAAAACCCCATACAACCTGGCAGGATCCTGATAAACTACGAAACCCCCATACACACCTGGCAGGATCCTGATAAACTATGAAGCCCCCATACACACCTGGCAGTATCCTGATAAACTATGAATCCCCCATAAACACCTGGCAGGATCCTCATAAACTATGAAACCCCCATACACACCTGGCAGGATCCTGATAAACTGTGAAACCCCCATACACACCTGGCAGGAGCCTGATACACTGTGAAAAACCCATACACAGCTGGCAGGAAACTGATAAACTATGAAACCCCTATACACAACTGGCAGGATCCTGATGAACCATGAAACACCCATACACACCTGGTAGGATCCTCATAAACTATGAAACCTCCATACACACCTGGCAGGATCCTGATAAACTGTGAAATCTCCATACACACCAGGCAGGATCTTGATACACTGTGAAAACCCCATACACACCTCGCAGGATCCTGATAAACTGTGAAACCCCCAAACACACCTGGCAGGATCCTGATAGACTGTGAAACCCACAAACACACCTGGCAGGATCCTGATACACTGTGAAACCCCCATACACACCTGGCAGGATCTTGATACACTGTGAAAACCCCATACACACCTGGCAGCATCCTGATCCACTGTGAAAACTCCATACACACCTGGCAGGATCCTGATAAACTGGGAAACCCCCACACACGCCTGGCAGGATCCTGATCCACTGTGAAAACCCCTTACACACCTGGCAGGATCCTGATACACTGTGAAACCCCAGACACACCTGGCAGGATCCAGATCCACTGTGAAAACCCCATGCACACCTGGCAGGATCCTGATAAACGGTGAAAACCCCATCCACACCTGGCAGGATCCTGATAAACTGTGAAACCACCGTACACACCTGGCAGGATCCTGATACACTATGAAAACCCCATACTCACCTGGCAGGATCCTGATAAACTGTGAAACCCCCATACACATCTGACAAGATCCTGATAAAATGTGAAACCCCCATACACACCTGGCAGGATCTTGATACACTGTGAAAACCCCATACACACGCGGCAGGATTCTGATAAACTATGAAACCCCCATACACAGCTGGCAGGATTCTGATAAACTATGAAACCCCCATACACACCTGGCAGTATCCTGATAAACTGTGAAAAACCCAAACACACCTGGCAGGAACCTGATCGACTGTGAAAACCCCATACACACCTGGCAGTATCCTGATACACTGTGAAAACCCCATACACACATGGCAGGATCCTGATAAACTGTGAAACCCCCATACACACCTGGCAGGATACTGATAAACTGTGAAAACCCCATACACACCTGGCAGGATCCTGATAAACTGTGACACCCACATAAACATCTTGCAGGATCCTGATAAACTGTGAAAACCCCATGCACACCTGGCAGGATCTTGATACACTGTGAAAACCCCAGACACACCTGGCAGGATCCTGATAAACTGTGAAACCCCCATACACACCTGGCAGGAGCCTGATAAACTGTGAAAACCCATACACACCTGGCAGGATCCTGATAAACTGTGAAACACCCATACAAACCTGGCAGGATGCTGATAAAATGTAAAATCCCCATACACACCTGACAGGATCTTGATACACTGTGAATACCCCATACACACCTGGCAGGATCCTGATAAACTGTGAAACCCCCAGACACACCTGGCAGGATCCTGATAAACTGTGAAACCCCCATACACACCTGGCAGCATCCTGATAAACTGTGAAACCCCATACACACCTGGCAGGATCCTGATACACTGTGAAACCCCCATACACACCTGCAAGGATTTTGATACACTGTGAAAACCCCATACACACCTGGCAGCATCCTGATCCACTGTGGAAAACCCATACAGACGTGGCAGGATCCTGAAAATTTGTGAACTCCCCATGCACACCTGGCAGGATCCTGATACTCTGTGAAAAACCCCATACACAGCTGGCAGATCCTGATCTACTGTGAAAACCCCATACACACCTGGCAGGAACCTGATACACTGTGAAAACCGTATACACACCAGGCAGTATCCTGATCCACTGTGAAAACCCCATACACACCTGGCAGAATACTGATCCGCTGTGAAACCCCCATACACACCTGGCAGGAACCTGATACACTGTGAAAACCCTAGACACACCAGGCAGTATCCTGATCCACTGTGAAAACCCCATACACACCTGGCAGGATACTGATCCGCTGTAAATCCCCCATACACACCTGGCAGGATCCTGATACACTGTGAAAACCCCATACACACCTGGCAGGATCCTGATACACTGTGAAAACCCCCATACACACCTGGCAGGATCCTGATAAACTCTGAAAATCCCACACACACCTGGCAGGATCCTGATAAACTGTGAAACCCACATACACACCTGGCACGATCCTGATCCACTGTGAAGACCCCATACACACCTGGCAGGATCCTGATAACTGTGAATACCCCATGCACACCTGGCAGGATCCTGATACACTGTGAAAACCCCATACGCACCTGGCAGCATCCTGATCCTCTGTGAAAACCCCATACACACATGGCAGCATCCTGATCCACTGTGAAAACCCCACACACACGTTGCAGGATCCTGATACTCTATGAAAACTCCCAGACACACCTGGCAGATCCTGATATACTGTGAAAACACCATACAGACCTGGCATGATCCTGATACACTGTGAAAAGCCTATACAGACCTGGCAGGATCCTGATCCACTGTGAAAACCTCATACACACCTGGCAGGATCCTGATCCGCTGTGAAACCCCCAAGAACTCCTGGCAGGATCCTGATACACTGTGAAGACCCCAAACACACCTGGCAGGATCCTGATACACCGTGAAAACCCCATACACACCTGGCAGGATCCTGATAAACTATGAAACCCCCATACACACCTGGCAGGATCCTGATGAAGTTCGAAACCCCAATACACACCTTGCAGGATCCTCTTCACTGTGAAACCACCTACACACCTGGCAGGATCCTGATAAACTGTGAAAAACCCATGCACACCTGGCAGGATCCTGATAAACTATGAAACCTTCATGCACATCTGGCAGGAACCTGATAAACAATGAACAACCATACACACCTGGCAGGACCCTGATACACTGTAAATCCCCATACACAACTGGCAGGATCCTGATCCACTGTGAAAACCCCATGCACACCTGGCAGGATCCTGATACACTGTGAAAACCCCATACACACCTGGCAGGATCCTGATAAACTGTGAAACCCCCAGACACACCGGGCAGGATCCTGATAAACTGTGAAACGCACATACACACATGTCAGGATCCTGATCCACTGTGAAAACCCCAAACACACCAGGCAGGATCCTGATACACTGTGCAACCCCCATACACACCTGGCAGGATCCTGATACACTGTGAAAACCCCATACACGCCTGGCAGGTTCCTGATACACTGTGAAAACCCCAAACACACCTGGCAGGATCCTGATACACTGTGAAAACCCCATACACACCTGGCAGGATCCTGATAAACTATGAAACCCCCATACACACCTGGCAGGATCCTTATAAACTATGAAACCCCCATACACACCTGGCAGGATCCTGATCCACTGTGAAAACCCCATACACACCTGGCAGGAAACTGACAAACTGTGAAGACCCCAAACACACCTGGCAGGATCCTGATACACCGTGAAAACCCCATACACACCTGGCAGGATCCTGTTAAACTATGAAACCCCCATACACACCTGGCAGGATCCCGATAAAGTTTGAAACCCCCAACACACCTTGCAGGATCCTGATCCACTGTGAAAACCCCAGACACACCTGGCAGGATCCTGATAAACTGTGAAAATTCCATGCACACCTGGCAGGATCCTGATAAACTATGAAACCTTCATGCACACCTGGCAGGAACCTGATAAACAATGAACCCCCATACACACCTGGCAGAATCCTGATACACTGTGAAAACCCCATACACAACTGGCAGGATACTGATCCACTGTGAAAACCCCATACACACCTGGCAGGATCCTGATACACTGTGAAAACCCCATACACACCTGGCAGGATCCTGATAAACTGTGAAACCCCCATACACACCGGGCAGGATCCTGATATACTGTGAAACCCACATAGACACCTGGCAATATCCTGATCCACTGTGAAAACCCCAAACACACCAGGCAGGATCCTGACGCACTGTGAAACCCCATACACACCTGGCAGGATCCTGATACACTGTGAAAACCCCATACACACCTGGCAGGATTCTGATCCACTGTGAAAACCCCATACACACCTGGCAGGATCCTGATACACTGTAAAAACCCCATACACAACTGGCAGGATCCTGATCCACTGTGAAAACCCCATGCACACCTGGCAGGATCCTGATACACTGTGAAAACCCCATACACACCTGGCAGGATCCTGATAAACTGTGAAACCCCCAGACACACCGGGCAGGATCCTGATAAACTGTGAAACGCACATACACACATGTCAGGATCCTGATCCACTGTGAAAACCCCAAACACACCAGGCAGGATCCTGATACACTGTGCAACCCCCATACACACCTGGCAGGATCCTGATACACTGTGAAAACCCCATACACGCCTGGCAGGTTCCTGATACACTGTGAAAACCCCAAACACACCTGGCAGGATCCTGATACACTGTGAAAACCCCATACACACCTGGCAGGATCCTGATAAACTATGAAACCCCCATACACACCTGGCAGGATCCTTATAAACTATGAAACCCCCATACACACCTGGCAGGATCCTGATCCACTGTGAAAACCCCATACACACCTGGCAGGAAACTGACAAACTGTGAAGACCCCAAACACACCTGGCAGGATCCTGATACACCGTGAAAACCCCATACACACCTGGCAGGATCCTGTTAAACTATGAAACCCCCATACACACCTGGCAGGATCCCGATAAAGTTTGAAACCCCCAACACACCTTGCAGGATCCTGATCCACTGTGAAAACCCCAGACACACCTGGCAGGATCCTGATAAACTGTGAAAATTCCATGCACACCTGGCAGGATCCTGATAAACTATGAAACCTTCATGCACACCTGGCAGGAACCTGATAAACAATGAACCCCCATACACACCTGGCAGAATCCTGATACACTGTGAAAACCCCATACACAACTGGCAGGATACTGATCCACTGTGAAAACCCCATACACACCTGGCAGGATCCTGATACACTGTGAAAACCCCATACACACCTGGCAGGATCCTGATAAACTGTGAAACCCCCATACACACCGGGCAGGATCCTGATATACTGTGAAACCCACATAGACACCTGGCAATATCCTGATCCACTGTGAAAACCCCAAACACACCAGGCAGGATCCTGACGCACTGTGAAACCCCATACACACCTGGCAGGATCCTGATACACTGTGAAAACCCCATACACACCTGGCAGGATTCTGATCCACTGTGAAAACCCCATACACACCTGGCAGGATCCTGATACACTGTGAAAACCCCATACACACCTGGCAGGATCCTGATAAACTGTGAAAACCCCATGCACACCTAGCAGGATCCTGATACTCTGTGAAAACTCCCAGACACACCTGGCAGATCCTGATATACTGTGAAACCCCCAGACACACCGGGCAGGATCCTGATAAACTGTGAAACGCACATACACACATGTCAGGATCCTGATCCACTGTGAAAACCCCAAACACACCAGGCAGGATCCTGATACACTGTGCAACCCCCATACACACCTGGCAGGATCCTGATACACTGTGAAAACCCCATACACGCCTGGCAGGTTCCTGATACACTGTGAAAACCCCAAACACACCTGGCAGGATCCTGATACACTGTGAAAACCCCATACACACCTGGCAGGATCCTGATAAACTATGAAACCCCCATACACACCTGGCAGGATCCTTATAAACTATGAAACCCCCATACACACCTGGCAGGATCCTGATCCACTGTGAAAACCCCATACACACCTGGCAGGAAACTGACAAACTGTGAAGACCCCAAACACACCTGGCAGGATCCTGATACACCGTGAAAACCCCATACACACCTGGCAGGATCCTGTTAAACTATGAAACCCCCATACACACCTGGCAGGATCCCGATAAAGTTTGAAACCCCCAACACACCTTGCAGGATCCTGATCCACTGTGAAAACCCCAGACACACCTGGCAGGATCCTGATAAACTGTGAAAATTCCATGCACACCTGGCAGGATCCTGATAAACTATGAAACCTTCATGCACACCTGGCAGGAACCTGATAAACAATGAACCCCCATACACACCTGGCAGAATCCTGATACACTGTGAAAACCCCATACACAACTGGCAGGATACTGATCCACTGTGAAAACCCCATACACACCTGGCAGGATCCTGATACACTGTGAAAACCCCATACACACCTGGCAGGATCCTGATAAACTGTGAAACCCCCATACACACCGGGCAGGATCCTGATATACTGTGAAACCCACATAGACACCTGGCAATATCCTGATCCACTGTGAAAACCCCAAACACACCAGGCAGGATCCTGACGCACTGTGAAACCCCATACACACCTGGCAGGATCCTGATACACTGTGAAAACCCCATACACACCTGGCAGGATTCTGATCCACTGTGAAAACCCCATACACACCTGGCAGGATCCTGATACACTGTGAAAACCCCATACACACCTGGCAGGATCCTGATAAACTGTGAAAACCCCATGCACACCTAGCAGGATCCTGATACTCTGTGAAAACTCCCAGACACACCTGGCAGATCCTGATATACTGTGAAAACACCATACACACCTGGCATGATCCTGATACACTGTGAAAAGCCTATACAGACCTGGCAGGATCCTTATCCAGTGTGAAAACCCCATACACACCTGGCAGGATCCTGATCCGCTGTGAAACCCCCAGGAACTCCTGGCAGGTTCCTGATACACTGTGAAAACCCCATACACACCTGGCAGGATGCTGATACACTGCGAAAACCGCATACACACCTGGCAGGACCCTGAGACACTGTGAAAAACCCCGACACGTTTGGCAGGTTCCTGATACACTGTGAAAACACCAAACACACCTGGCAGGATCCTGATACACTGTGAAAACCCCATAAACACCTGGCAGGATTCTGATAAACTATGAAACCCCCATACACACCTGGCAGGATCCTGATAAACTATGAATCCCCCATACACACCTGGCAGGATCCTGATCCACTGTGAAAACCCCATACACACCTGGCAGGATCCTGACAAACTGTGAAGACCCCAAACACACCTGGCAGGATCCTGATACACCGTGAAAACCCCATACACACCTGGCAGGATCCTGATAAAGTATGAAACCCCCATACACACCTGGCAGGATCCTGATAAAGTTTGAAAACCCCATACACACCTTGCAGGATCCTGATCCACTGTGAAACCCCATACACACCTGGCAGGATCCTGATAAACTGTGAAAAACCCATGCACACCTGGCAGGATCCTGATAAACTATGAAACCTTCATGCACACCTGGCAGGAACCTGATAAACAATGAAAACCCATACACACCTGGCAGGATCCTGATAAACTATGAATCCCCCATACACACCTGGCAGGATCCTGATCCACTGTGAAAACCCCATACACACCTGGCAGGATCCTGACAAACTGTGAAGACCCCAAACACACCTGGCAGGATCCTGATACACCGTGAAAACCCCATACACACCTGGCAGGATCCTGATAAAGTATGAAACCCCCATACACACCTGGCAGGATCCTGATAAAGTTTGAAAACCCCATACACACCTTGCAGGATCCTGATCCACTGTGAAACCCCATACACACCTGGCAGGATCCTGATAAACTGTGAAAAACCCATGCACACCTGGCAGGATCCTGATAAACTATGAAACCTTCATGCACACCTGGCAGGAACCTGATAAACAATGAAAACCCATACACACCTGGCAGGACCCTGATACACTGTGAAAACCCCATACACAACTGGCAGGATCCTGATCCATTGTGAAAACCCCATACACACCTGGCAGGATCCTGATACACTGTGAAAACCCCATACACACCTGGCAGGATCCTGATAAACTGTGAAACCCCCATACACACCGGGCAGGATCGTGATAAACTGTGAAACCCACATACACACCTGGCAGGATCCTGATCCACTGTGAAACCCCATACACACCTGGCAGGATCCTGATCCACTGTGAAAACCCCATACACACCTGGCAGGATTCTGATCCACTGTGAAAACCCCATACACACCTAGCAGGATCCTGATACACTGTGAAAACCCCATACACACCTGGCAGGATCCTGATAAACTGTGAAAACCCCATGCACACCTAGCAGGATCCTGATACTCTGTGAAAACTCCAAGACACACCTGGCAGATCCTGATATACTGTGAAAACACCATACACACCTGGCATGATCCTGATACACTGTGAAAAGCCTATACAGACCTGGCAGGATCCTGATCCAGTGTGAAAACCCCATACACACCTGGCAGGATCCTGATCCGCTGTGAAACCCCAAGGAACTCCTGGCAGGTTCCCGATACACTCTGAAAACCCCATACACACCTGGCAGGATGCTGATACACTGCGAAAACCCCATACACACCTGGCAGGACCCTGAGACACTGTGAAAACCCCATACACGCCTGGCAGGTTCCTGATACACTGTGAAAACCCCAAACACACCTGGCAGGATCCTGATACACTGTGAAAACCCCATACACACCTGGCAGGATTCTGAAAAACTATGAAACCCCCCTACACACCTGGCAGGATCCTGATAAACTATGAAACCCCCATACACACCTGGCAGGATCCTGATCCACTGTGAAAACCCCATACACACCTGGCAGGATCCTGATACACTGTGATGACCCCAAGCACACCTGGCAGGATCCTGATGCACCGTGAAAACCCCATACACACCTGGTAGGATCCTGATAAACTATGAAACCCCCATACACACCTGGCAGGATCCTGATAAAGTTTGAATCCACCATACACACCTGGCAGGATCCTGATCCCCTGTGAAAACCCCATACACACCTGGCAGGATCCTGATAAACTGTGAAAAACCCATACACACCTGGCAGGATCCTGATAAACTATGAAACCTTCATACACACCTGGCAGGAACCTGATAAACTATGAAACCCCCAAACACACCTGGCAGGACCCTGATACACTGTGAAAACCCCAGACACACCTGGCAGGATCCTGATCCACTGTGAAAACCCCATACACACCTGGCAGGATCCTGATACACTGTGAAAACCCCATACACACCTGGCAGGATCCTGATAAACAGTGAAACCCCCATACACACCTGGCAGGATCCTGATAAACTGTAAACCCACATACACACCTGGCACGATCCTGATCCACTGTGAAGACCCCATACACACCTGGCAGGATCCTGATCCACTGTGAAAACCCCATACACACCTGGCAGGATCCTGATACACTGTGAAAACCCCATACACACCTGGCAGGATCCTGATAAACTATGAAACCCCCATACACACCTGGCAGGATCCTGATATACTATGAAACCCCCATACACACCTGGCAGGATCCTGATAAACTATGAAACCCCCATACACACCTGGCAGGACCCTGATAAACTGTGAAACCCCCAGACACACCTGGCAGGATCCTGATAAAATGTGAAACCCCCATACAAACCTGGCCGAATCCAGATCCACTGTGAAAACCCCATAAACACCTGTCAGGATCCTGATACACTGTGAAACCCCATACACATCTGGCAGGATCCTGATCCACTGTGAAAACCCCATACACACCTGGCAGGATCCTGATAAACTGTGAAAACCCCATACACACCTGGCAGCATCCTGATCCACTGTGAAAACCCCATACACATCTGGAAGGATCCTGATGTACAGTGAAAAACCCATACACACCTGGCAGGATCCTGATAAACTATGAAACCCCCGTAAACACCTGGCAGGATCCTGATAAACTATGAAACCCCCATACACAACTGGTAGGTTCCTGATAAACTATGTAACCCCCATACACACCTGGCAGGATCCTGATAAACTGTGAAGAACCCAAACACACCTGGCAGGATCCTGATCCACTGTGAAAACCCCATACACATCTGGCAAAAGCCTGATAAACTGTGAAACCCCATACACACCTGGCAGGATCCTGATCCACTGTGAAAACCCCATACACACCTGGCAGGATCCTGATAAAATGTGAAAACCCCATACACACCTGGCAGGATCCTGATGCACTGTGAAAACTCCAAACACACGTGGCAGGATCCTGATAAACTATGATACCCCCATACACACCTGGCAGAATCCTGTTAAACTATGAAACCCCCATACACACCTGGCAAGATCTTGAGAAACTGTGAAACCCCCATACACACCTGGCAGGTTCCTGATAAACTTTGAAACCCCCATACACACGTGGCAGGATCCTGATCCACTGGGAAAACCCCATACGCTCCTGGCAGGATCCTGATACACTGTGAAACCCCATATACAGCTGGCAGGATGCTGATACACTGTGAAAACCCCATGCACACCTTGCAGGATCCTGATATACTGTGAATCCCCCATACACACCTGGCAGGATCCTGATACACTGTGAAAAACCCATACACACCTGGCAGCATCCTGATCCACTGTGAGAACCCCATACACACCTGGCAGAATCCCGATAAACTGTGAAAACGCCATGCACACCTGGCAGGATCCTGATACACTGATCCACTGTGAGAACCCCATACACACCTGGCAGAGTCACGATAAAATGTGAAAACCACATGCACACCTGGCAGGATCCTGATACACTGTGAAAACCCCATACGCACCTGGCAGCATCCTGATCCACTGTGAAAGCCCCATACACATCTGGCAGGATACTGATAAACTGTGAAAACCCCATGCACACCTGGCAGGATCCTGATTCTCTGTGAAAACCCCCATACACACCTGGCAGATCCTGATCCGCTGTGAAACCCCCAAACACACCTGGCAGGACCCTGATACACTGTGAAAAACCCATACACACCTGGCAGGATCCGGATACACTGTTAAAACCCCATACACGCCTGGCAGGATCCTGATAATCTGTGAGAACCCCAAACACACCTGGCAGGATCCTGATACACTCCGAAAACCCCATGCACACCTGGCAGGAGCCTGATAAACTATGAAACCCCCAGACACACCTGGCAGGTTCCTGATAAACTATGAAACCCCCATACACACCTGGCAGGATCCTGATCCACTGTGAAAACCCCGTACACACCTGGCAGGATCCTGATACACTGTGAAAACCCCAAACACACCTGACAGGATCCTGATACACTGTGAAATCCCCATACACATCAGGCAGGATCCTGATAAACTATGAAACCCCCATACACACCTGGCAGGATCCTGATAAGCTATGAAACCCCCATACATACCTGGCAGGATACTGATCCACTGTGAAGACCCCATACACACCTGGCTGGATGCTGATACACTGTGAAAAACCCATACACACATGGCAGGATCCTGATAAACTATGAAACCTTCATACACACCTGGCAGGATCCTGATAAACTATGAAAACCCCATACACACCTGGCAGGATCCTGATCCACTGTAAAAACCCCATACACACCTGGCAGGATCCTGATAAACTGTGAAACCCCCATACATACCAGGCAGGATCCTGATAAACTATGAAACCCCCATACACACCTGGCAGGATCCTGATAAACTGTGAAAACCCCATATACACCTGGCAGGATCCTGATATACTGTGAAAACCCCATACACACCTGGCAGAATCCTGATCCACTGTGAAAATCCCTTACACACCTGGCAGTATCCTGATACACTGTGAAACCCCATACACACCTGGCAGGATCCTGTTAAACTATGAAACCCCCATACACACCTGGCAGGATCCTGATACACTGTGAAAACCCCATACACACCTGGCAGCATCCTGATCCACTGTGAGAACCCCATACACACCAGGCAGGATCCTGATACACTGTGAAAACCCCATACACACCTGGCATGAAACTGATAAACTATGAAACACCCATACACACCTGGCAGGATCCTGATAAACTATGAAACCCCATACACACCTGGTAGGATCCTCATAAACTATGAAACCCCCATACACACCTGGCAGGATCCTGATAAACTGTGAAACCCCCATACACACCAGGCAGGATCCTGATAAACTATGAAACCCCCATACACACCTGGCAGGATCCTGATAAACTGTGAAAACCCCATATACACCTGGCAGGATCCTGATAAACCTTGAAACCCCCATACACACCTGGCAGGATCCTGATCCACTGTGAAAATCCCTTACACACCTTGCAGGATCCTGATACACTGTGAAACCCCATACACACCTGGCAGGATCCTGATCCACTGTGAAAACCCCATACACACCTGGCAGGATCCTAATCCACTGTGAAAACCCCATACACACCTGGCAGGATCCTGATACACTGTGAAAACCCCATACACACCTGGCAGGATCCTGATACATTGTGAAAACCCCATACAAACCTGGCAGGAAACTGATAAACTATGAAACACCCATACACACCTGGCAGGATCCTGATAAACTATGAAACAACATACACACCTGGTAGGATCCTCAAAAACTATGAAACCTCCATACACACCTGGCAGGATCCTGATAAACTGTGAAAACCCCATACACACCTGGCAGGATCCTGATACACTTCGAAAAACCCCATACACACCTGGCAGGATCCTGATAAACTGTGAAACCCCCATACACACCTGGCAGGTTCCTGATTCACTGTGAGAACCCCATACACACCTGGCGGGATCCTGATGCACTGTGAAAATCCCATACACACCTGGCAGGATCCTGATAAACTATGAAACCCCCATACACACCTGGCAGGATCCTGATAAACAGTGAAAACCCCAGACACATCTGGCAGTATCCTGATCCACTGTGAAAACCCCATGCACACCTGGGAGAATCCTGACACGCTGTGAAAACCCCATACACACCTGGCAGGATACTGATAAACTATGAAACCCCCAAACACACCTGGCAGGATCCTGATAAACTGTGAAAACCCCATACACACCTGGCAGGATCCTGATACATTGTGAAAACCCCATGCACACCTGGCAGGAGCTTGATACACTGTGAAAACCCCAGACACACCTGGGAGAATCCTGATACGCTGTGAAAACCCCATACACACCTGGCAGGATACTGATAAACTATGAATCCCCCATACACAGCTGGCAGGATCCTGATAATCTGTGAAAACCCCATACACACCTGGCAGGATCCTGATAAACTGTGAAAACCCCATGCACACCTGGCAGGAGCTTGATACACTGTGAAAACCCCATACACACCTGGCAGGATCCTGATAAACTATGAAACCCCCATACACACCTGGCAGTATCCTGATAAACTGTGAAAAACCCTAACACACCTGGCAGGATCCTGATCCACTGTGAAAACTCCATACACAACTGGCAGGATCCTGATACACTGTGAAAACCCCATACACACCTGGCAGGATCCTGATAAACTGTGAAACCCCCATACACACCTGGCAGGATCCTGACAAAATGTGAAAAACCCATACACACCTGGCAGATTCCTGATAAACTGTGAAACCCCCAAACACACCTGGCAGGATCCTGATAAACTGTGAAAACCCCATGAACACCTGGCACGATCTTGATACACTGTGAAAACCCCAGACACACCTGGCAGGATCCTGATAAACTGTGAAACCCCCATACACACCTGGCAGGAGCCTGATAAACTGTGAAACCCCATACACACCTGGCAGGATCCTGATCCACTGTAAAAACCCCATACACACCTGGCAGGATCCTGATAAACTGTGAAACCCCCATACATACCAGGCAGGATCCTGATAAACTATGAAACCCCCATACACACCTGGCAGGATCCTGATAAACTGTGAAGACCCCATATACACCTGGCAGGATCCTGATATACCGTGAAACCCCCATACACACCTGGCAGAATCCTGATCCACTGTGAAAATCCCTTACACACCTGGCAGTATCCTGATACACTGTGAAACCCCATACACACCTGGCAGGATCCTGTTAAACTATGAAACCCCCATACACACCTGGCAGGATCCTGATACACTGTGAAAACCCCATACACATCTGGCAGCATCCTGATCCACTGTGAGAACCCCATACACACCAGGCAGGATCCTGATACACTGTGAAAACCCCATACACACCTGGCATGAAACTGATAAACTATGAAACACCCATACACACCTGGCAGGATCCTGATAAACTATGAAACCCCATACACACCTGGTAGGATCCTCATAAACTATGAAACCCCCATACACACCTGGCAGGATCCTGATAAACTGTGAAACCCCCATACACACCAGGCAGGATCCTGATAAACTATGAAACCCCCATACACACCTGGCAGGATCCTGATAAACTGTGAAAACCCCATATACACCTGGCAGGATCCTGATAAACCGTGAAACCCCCATACACACCTGGCAGGATCCTGATCCACTGTGAAAATCCCTTACACACCTTGCAGGATCCTGATACACTGTGAAACCCCATACACACCTGGCAGGATCCTGATCCACTGTGAAAACCCCATACACACCTGGCAGGATCCTAATCCACTGTGAAAACCCCATACACACCTGGCAGGATCCTGATACACTGTGAAAACCCCATACACACCTGGCAGGATCCTGATACATTGTGAAAACCCCATACACACCTGGCAGGAAACTGATAAACTATGAAACACCCATACACACCTGGCAGGATCCTGATAAACTATGAAACAACATACACACCTGGTAGGATCCTCATAAACTATGAAACCTCCATACACACCTGGCAGGATCCTGATAAACTGTGAAAACCCCATACACACCTGGCAGGATCCTGATACACTTCGAAAAACCCCATACACACCTGGCAGGATCCTGATAAACTGTGAAACCCCCATACACACCTGGCAGGTTCCTGATTCACTGTGAGAACCCCATACACACCTGGCGGGATCCTGATGCACTGTGAAAATCCCATACACACCTGGCAGGATCCTGATAAACTATGAAACCCCCATACACACCTGGCAGGATCCTGATAAACTGTGAAAACCCCAGACACATCTGGCAGTATCCTGATCCACTGTGAAAAACCCATGCACACCTGGGAGAATCCTGACACGCTGTGAAAACCCCATACACACCTGGCAGGATACTGATAAACTATGAAACCCCCAAACACACCTGGCAGGATCCTGATAAACTGTGAAAACCCCATACACACCTGGCAGGATCCTGATACATTGTGAAAACCCCATGCACACCTGGCAGGAGCTTGATACACTGTGAAAACCCCAGACACACCTGGGAGAATCCTGATACGCTGTGAAAACCCCATACACACCTGGCAGGATACTGATAAACTATGAAACCCCCATACACAGCTGGCAGGATCCTGATAATCTGTGAAAACCCCATACACACCTGGCAGGATCCTGATAAACTGTGAAAACGCCATGCACACCTGGCAGGAGCTTGATACACTGTGAAAACCCCATACACACCTGGCAGGATCCTGATAAACTATGAAACCCCCATACACACCTGGCAGTATCCTGATAAACTGTGAAAAACCGTAAAACACCTGGCAGGATCCTGATCCACTGTGAAAACTCCATACACAACTGGCAGGATCCTGATACACTGTGAAAACCCCATACACACCTGGCAGGATACTGATAAACTGTGAAACCCCCATACACACCTGGCAGGATCCTGACAAAATGTGAAAAACCCATACACACCTGGCAGATTCCTGATAAACTGTGAAACCCCCAAACACACCTGGCAAGATCCTGATAAACTGTGAAAACCCCATGCACACCTGGCAGGATCTTGATACACTGTGAAAACCCCAGACACACCTGGCAGGATCCTGATAAACTGTGAAACCCCCATACACACCTGGCAGGAGCCTGATAAACTGTGAAACCCCATACACACCTGGCAGGATCCTGATAAACTGTGAAACACCCATACAAACCTGGCAGGATGCTGATAAAATGTAAAATCCCCATACTCACCTGGTAGGATCTTGATACACTGTGAAAACCCCATACACACCTGGCAGGATCCTGATAAACTGTGAAACCCCCAAACACACTTGGCAGGATCCTGATAAACTGTGAAACCCCCATACACACCTGGCAGCATCCCGATAATCTTTGAAACCCCATACTCACCTGGCAGGATCCTGATACACTGTGAAACCCCCATACACACCTGGCAGTATCTTGATACACTGTGAGAACCCCATACACACCTGGCGGGATCCTGATGCACTGTGAAAATCCCATACACACCTGGCAGGATCCTGATAAACTATGAAACCCCCATACACACCTGGCAGGATCCTGATAAACTGTGAAAACCCCAGACACATCTGGCAGCATCCTGATCCACTGTGAAAACCCCATGCACACCTGGGAGAATCCTGACACGCTGTGAAAACCCTAGACACACCTGGCAGGATACTGATAAACTATGAAACCCCCAAACACACCTGGCAGGATCCTGATAAACTGTGAAAACCCCATACACACCTGGCAGGATCCTGATACATTGTGAAAACCCCATGCACACCTGGCAGGAGCTTGATACACTGTGAAAACCCCAGACACACCTGGGAGAATCCTGATACGCTGTGAAAACCCCAAACACACCTGGCAGGATACTGATAAACTATGAAACCCCCATACACAGCTGGCAGGATCCTGATAATCTGTGAAAACCCCATACACACCTGGCAGGATCCTGATCCACTGTGAAAATCCCTTACACACCTGGCAGTATCCTGATATACCGTGAAACCCCCATACACACCTGGCAGAATCCTGATCCACTGTGAAAATCCCTTACACACCTGGCAGTATCCTGATACACTGTGAAACCCCATACACACCTGGCAGGATCCTGTTAAACTATGAAACCCCCATACACACCTGGCAGGATCCTGATACACTGTGAAAACCCCATACACATCTGGCAGCATCCTGATCCACTGTGAGAACCCCATACACACCAGGCAGGATCCTGATACACTGTGAAAACCCCATACACACCTGGCATGAAACTGATAAACTATGAAACACCCATACACACCTGGCAGGATCCTGATAAACTATGAAACCCCATACACACCTGGTAGGATCCTCATAAACTATGAAACCCCCATACACACCTGGCAGGATCCTGATAAACTGTGAAACCCCCATACACACCAGGCAGGATCCTGATAAACTATGAAACCCCCATACACACCTGGCAGGATCCTGATAAACTGTGAAAACCCCATATACACCTGGCAGGATCCTGATAAACCGTGAAACCCCCATACACACCTGGCAGGATCCTGATCCACTGTGAAAATCCCTTACACACCTTGCAGGATCCTGATACACTGTGAAACCCCATACACACCTGGCAGGATCCTGATCCACTGTGAAAACCCCATACACACCTGGCAGGATCCTAATCCACTGTGAAAACCCCATACACACCTGGCAGGATCCTGATACACTGTGAAAACCCCATACACACCTGGCAGGATCCTGATACATTGTGAAAACCCCATACACACCTGGCAGGAAACTGATAAACTATGAAACACCCATACACACCTGGCAGGATCCTGATAAACTATGAAACAACATACACACCTGGTAGGATCCTCATAAACTATGAAACCTCCATACACACCTGGCAGGATCCTGATAAACTGTGAAAACCCCATACACACCTGGCAGGATCCTGATACACTTCGAAAAACCCCATACACACCTGGCAGGATCCTGATAAACTGTGAAACCCCCATACACACCTGGCAGGTTCCTGATTCACTGTGAGAACCCCATACACACCTGGCGGGATCCTGATGCACTGTGAAAATCCCATACACACCTGGCAGGATCCTGATAAACTATGAAACCCCCATACACACCTGGCAGGATCCTGATAAACTGTGAAAACCCCAGACACATCTGGCAGTATCCTGATCCACTGTGAAAAACCCATGCACACCTGGGAGAATCCTGACACGCTGTGAAAACCCCATACACACCTGGCAGGATACTGATAAACTATGAAACCCCCAAACACACCTGGCAGGATCCTGATAAACTGTGAAAACCCCATACACACCTGGCAGGATCCTGATACATTGTGAAAACCCCATGCACACCTGGCAGGAGCTTGATACACTGTGAAAACCCCAGACACACCTGGGAGAATCCTGATACGCTGTGAAAACCCCATACACACCTGGCAGGATACTGATAAACTATGAAACCCCCATACACAGCTGGCAGGATCCTGATAATCTGTGAAAACCCCATACACACCTGGCAGGATCCTGATAAACTGTGAAAACGCCATGCACACCTGGCAGGAGCTTGATACACTGTGAAAACCCCATACACACCTGGCAGGATCCTGATAAACTATGAAACCCCCATACACACCTGGCAGTATCCTGATAAACTGTGAAAAACCGTAAAACACCTGGCAGGATCCTGATCCACTGTGAAAACTCCATACACAACTGGCAGGATCCTGATACACTGTGAAAACCCCATACACACCTGGCAGGATACTGATAAACTGTGAAACCCCCATACACACCTGGCAGGATCCTGACAAAATGTGAAAAACCCATACACACCTGGCAGATTCCTGATAAACTGTGAAACCCCCAAACACACCTGGCAAGATCCTGATAAACTGTGAAAACCCCATGCACACCTGGCAGGATCTTGATACACTGTGAAAACCCCAGACACACCTGGCAGGATCCTGATAAACTGTGAAACCCCCATACACACCTGGCAGGAGCCTGATAAACTGTGAAACCCCATACACACCTGGCAGGATCCTGATAAACTGTGAAACACCCATACAAACCTGGCAGGATGCTGATAAAATGTAAAATCCCCATACTCACCTGGTAGGATCTTGATACACTGTGAAAACCCCATACACACCTGGCAGGATCCTGATAAACTGTGAAACCCCCAAACACACTTGGCAGGATCCTGATAAACTGTGAAACCCCCATACACACCTGGCAGCATCCCGATAATCTTTGAAACCCCATACTCACCTGGCAGGATCCTGATACACTGTGAAACCCCCATACACACCTGGCAGTATCTTGATACACTGTGAGAACCCCATACACACCTGGCGGGATCCTGATGCACTGTGAAAATCCCATACACACCTGGCAGGATCCTGATAAACTATGAAACCCCCATACACACCTGGCAGGATCCTGATAAACTGTGAAAACCCCAGACACATCTGGCAGCATCCTGATCCACTGTGAAAACCCCATGCACACCTGGGAGAATCCTGACACGCTGTGAAAACCCTAGACACACCTGGCAGGATACTGATAAACTATGAAACCCCCAAACACACCTGGCAGGATCCTGATAAACTGTGAAAACCCCATACACACCTGGCAGGATCCTGATACATTGTGAAAACCCCATGCACACCTGGCAGGAGCTTGATACACTGTGAAAACCCCAGACACACCTGGGAGAATCCTGATACGCTGTGAAAACCCCAAACACACCTGGCAGGATACTGATAAACTATGAAACCCCCATACACAGCTGGCAGGATCCTGATAATCTGTGAAAACCCCATACACACCTGGCAGGATCCTGATCCACTGTGAAAACACCTGACACACCTGGCAGGAGCTTGATACACTGTGAAAACCCCATACACACCTGGCAGGATCCTGATAAACTATGAAACCCCCATACACACCTGGCAGTATCCTGATAAACTGTGAAAAAACCTAAAACACCTGGCAGGATCCTGATCCACTGTGAAAACTCCATACGCAACTGGCAGGATCCTGATACACTGTGAAAACCCCATACACACCTGGCAGGATCCTGATAAACTGTGAAACCCCCATAAACACCTGGCAGGATCCTGACAAAATGTGAAAAACCCATACACACCTGGCAGATTCCTGATAAACTGTGAAAACCCCAAACACACCTGGCAGGATCCTGATAAACTGTGAAAACCCCATGCACACCTGGCAGGATCTTGATACACTGTGAAAACCCCAGACACACCTGGCAGGATCCTGATAAACTGTGAAACCCCCATACACACCTGGCAGGAGCCTGATAAACTGTGAAACCCCATACACACCTGGCAGGATCCTGATAAACTGTGAAACACCCATACAAACCTGGCAGGATGCTGATAAAATGTAAAATCCCCATACTCACCTGGTAGGATCTTGATACACTGTGAAAACCCCATACACACCTGGCAGGATCCTGATAAACTGTGAAACCCCCAAACACACTTGGCAGGATCCTGATAAACTGTGAAACCCCCATACACACCTGGCAGCATCCTGATAATCTTTGAAACCCCATACTCACCTGGCAGGATCCTGATACACTGTGAAACCCCCATACACACCTGGCAGGATCTTGATACACTGTGAAAACCCCATACACACCTGGCAGCATCCTGATCCACTGTGAAAACCCCATACACACGTGGCAGGATCCTGAAAATCTGTGAAATCCCCATGCACACCTGGCAGGATCCTGATACTCTGTGAAAACCCCCATACACACCTGGCAGATCCTGATATACTGTGAAAACCCCATGCACACCTGGCAGGAACCTGATACACTGTGGAAACCCTAGACACACCGGGCAGGATCCTGATCCACTGTGAAAACTCCATACACACCTGGCAGGATACTGATCCGCTGTGAAAACCCCCATACACACCTGGCAGGATCCTGATAAACTGTGAAAACCCCAGACACACCTGGCAGGATCCTGATAAACAATGAAACCCCCATACACACCTGCAGGTTCTTGATACACTGTCAAAACCTCATACACACCTTGCAGGATCCTGATGCACTGTGAAAATCCCTTACACACCTGAATGGATCCTGATAAACTATGAAAACTTCATGCACACCTGGCAGGATCCTGATAAACTATGAAACCCCCATACACACCTGGCAGGATCCTGATAAACTGTGAAAACCCCATACACACCTGGCAGGATCCTGATAAACTGTGAAAACCCCATACACACCTGGCAGGATCTTGACAAAATGTGAAAACCCAATACACACCTGGCAGGATCCTGATAAACTGTGAAACCCCCATACTCACCTGGCAGGATCCTGATAAACTGTGAAAACCCATACACACCTGGCAGGATCCTGATAAACTGTGAAATCCCCAGAAACACCTGGCAGGATCCTGATAAACTGTGAAAACCCCATACACACCTGGCAGGATCCTGATAAACTGTGAAACCCTCATACACACCTGGCAGGATCCTGATCAACTGCGAAACCCCCAGAAACACCTGGCAGAATCCTGATAAACTGTGAAAACCCCATACTCACCTGGCAGGACACTGATACACTGTGAAAACCCCAAACACACCTGGCAGGATACTGATAAACTGTGAAACCCCCATACACACCTGGCAGGATCCTTATAAACTGTGAAAACCCCATACACACCTGCCAGGATCCTAATCCACTGTGGAAACCCCATACACAACTGGCAGGATCCTGATATACTGTGAAAACCCCATGCACACCTGGCAGGAACCTGATACACTGTGGAAACCCTAGACACACCGGGCAGGATCCTGATCCACTGTGAAAACCCCATACACACCTGGCAGGATCCTGATAAACTGTGAAAACCCCATACACACCTGGCAGGATCCTGATAAACTGTGAAAACCCCATACACACCTGGCAGGATCTTGATAAAATGTGAAAACCCAATACACACCTGGCAGGATCCTGATAAACTGTGAAACCCCCATACTCACCTGGCAGGATCCTGATTAACTGTGAAAACCCATACACACCTGGCAGTATCCTGATAAACTGTGAAATCCCCAGAAACACCTGGCAGGATCCTGATAAACTGTGAAAACCCCATACACACCTGGCAGGATCCTGATAAACTGTGAAACCCTCATACACACCTGGCAGGATCCTGATCAACTGCGAAACCCCCATAAACACCTGGCAGAATCCTGATAAACTGTGAAAACCCCATACTCACCTGGCAGGACACTGATACACTGTGAAAACCCCATACACACCTGGCAGGATACTGATAAACTGTGAAACCCCCATACACACCTGGCAGGATCCTGATAAACTGTGAAAACCCCATACACACCTGCCAGGATCCTAATCCACTGTGAAAACCCCATACACAACTGGCAGGATCCTGATATACTGTGAAAACCCCATACACACCTGGCAGGAACCTGATACACTGTGGAAACCCTAGACACACCGGGCAGGATCCTGATCCACTGTGAAAACCCCATACACACCTGGCAGGATGCTGATCCGCTGTGAAAACCCCCATACACACCTGGCAGGATCCTGATAAACTGTGAAAACCCCAGACACACCTGGCAGGATCCTGATAAACAATGAAACCCCCATACACACCTGGCAGGTTCCTGATACACTGTCAAAACCTCATACACACCTTGCAGGATCCCGATGCACTGTGAAAATCCCAGACACACCTGGCAGGATCCTGATAAACTATGAAAACTTCATGCACACCTGGCAGGATCCTGATAAACTATGAAACCCCCATACACACCTGGCAGGATCCTGATAAACTGTGAAAACCCCATACACACCTGGCAGGATCCTGATAAACTGTGAAAACCCCATACACACCTGGCAGGATCTTGATAAAATGTGAAAACCCAATACACACCTGGCAGGATCCTGATAAACTGTGAAACCCCCATACTCACCTGGCAGGATCCTGATAAACTGTGAAAACCCATACACACCTGGCAGGATCCTGATAAACTGTGAAATCCCCAGAAACACCTGGCAGGATCCTGATAAACTGTGAAAACCCCATACACACCTGGCAGGATCCTGATAAACTGTGAAACCCTCATACACACCTGGCAGGATCCTGATCAACTGCGAAACCCCCATAAACACCTGGCAGAATCCTGATAAACTGTGAAAACCCCATACTCACCTGGCAGGACACTGATACACTGTGAAAACCCCATACACACCTGGCAGGATACTGATAAACTGTGAAACCCCCATACACACCTGGCAGGATCCTGATAAACTGTGAAAACCCCATACACACCTGCCAGGATCCTAATCCACTGTGAAAACCCCATACACAACTGGCAGGATCCTGAGACACTGTGAAAACCCCATACACACCTGGCAGGATCCTGATAAACTGTGAAACACCCAAACACACCTGGCAGGATCCTGATAAACTGTGAAAACCCCATGCACACCTGGCAGGATCTTGATACACTGTGAAAACCCCAGACACACCTGGCAGGATCCTGATAAACTGTGAAACCCCCATACACACCTGGCAGGAGCCTGATAAACTTTGAAACTCCATACACACCTGAGAGGATCCTGATAAACTGTGAAACACCCATACAAACCTGGCAGGATGCCGATAAAATGTAAAATCCCCATACTCACCTGGCAGGATCCTGATACACTGTGAAAACCCCATACACACCTGGCAGCATCCTGATCCACTGTGAAAACCCCATACACACGTGGCAGGATCCTGAAAATCTGTGAAATCCCCATGCACACCTGGCTGGATCCTGATACTCTGTGAAAACCCCCATACACACCTGGCAGATCCTGATATACTGTGAAAACCCCATGCACACCTGGCAGGAACCTGATACACTGTGGAAACCCTATACACACCGGGCAGGATCCCGATCCACTGTGAAAACCCCTTACACACCTGGCAGGATACTGATCCGCTGTGAAAACTCCATACACACCTGGCAGGATCCTGATAAAGTGTGAAAACCCCAGACACACCTGGCAGGATCCTGATAAACTATGAAACCCCCATACACACCTGGCAGGTTCCTGATCCACTGTCAAATCCCCATACACACCTGGCAGGATCCTGATGCACTGTGAAAATCCCATACACACCTGGCAGGATCCTGATAAAGTATGAAAACTTCATGCACACCTGGCAGGATCCTGATAAACTATGAAACCCCCATACACACTTGGCAGGATCCTGATAATCTGTGAAACCCAGATACACACCTGGCTGCATCCTGATAAACTGTGAAACCCCATACACACCTGGCAGGATCCTGATACACTGTGAAACCCCCATACACACCTGGCAGGATCTTGATACACTGTGAAAACCCCATACACACCGGGCAGGATCCTGATCCACTGTGAAAACCCCATACACACCTGGCAGGATGCTGATCCGCTGTGAAAACCCCCATACACACCTGGCAGGATCCTGATAAACTGTGAAAACCCCAGACACACCTGGCAGGATCCTGATAAACAATGAAACCCCCATACACACCTGGCAGGTTCCTGATACACTGTCAAAACCTCATACACACCTTGCAGGATCCCGATGCACTGTGAAAATCCCATACACACCTGGCAGGATCCTGATAAACTATGAAAACTTCATGCACACCTGGCAGGATCCTGATAAACTATGAAACCCCCATACACACCTGGCAGGATCCTGATAAACTGTGAAAACCCCATACACACCTGGCAGGATCCTGATAAACTGTGAAAACCCCATACACACCTGGCAGGATCTTGATAAAATGTGAAAACCCAATACACACCTGGCAGGATCCTGATAAAGTGTGAAACCCCCATACTCACCTGGCAGGATCCTGATAAACTGTGAAAACCCATACACACCTGGCAGGATCCTGATAAACTGTGAAATCCCCAGAAACACCTGGCAGGATCCTGATAAACTGTGAAAACCCCATACACACCTGGCAGGATCCTGATAAACTGTGAAACCCTCATACACACCTGGCAGGATCCTGATCAACTGCGAAACCCCCATAAACACCTGGCAGAATCCTGATAAACTGTGAAAACCCCATACTCACCTGGCAGGACACTGATACACTGTGAAAACCCCATACACACCTGGCAGGATACTGATAAACTGTGAAACCCCCATACACACCTGGCAGGATCCTGATAAACTGTGAAAACCCCATACACACCTGCCAGGATCCTAATCCACTGTGAAAACCCCATACACAACTGGCAGGATCCTGAGACACTGTGAAAACCCCATACACACCTGGCAGGATCCTGATAAACTGTGAAACACCCAAACACACCTGGCAGGATCCTGATAAACTGTGAAAACCCCATGCACACCTGGCAGGATCTTGATACACTGTGAAAACCCCAGACACACCTGGCAGGATCCTGATAAACTGTGAAACCCCCATACACACCTGGCAGGAGCCTGATAAACTTTGAAACTCCATACACACCTGAGAGGATCCTGATAAACTGTGAAACACCCATACAAACCTGGCAGGATGCCGATAAAATGTAAAATCCCCATACTCACCTGGCAGGATCCTGATACACTGTGAAAACCCCATACACACCTGGCAGCATCCTGATCCACTGTGAAAACCCCATACACACGTGGCAGGATCCTGAAAATCTGTGAAATCCCCATGCACACCTGGCTGGATCCTGATACTCTGTGAAAACCCCCATACACACCTGGCAGATCCTGATATACTGTGAAAACCCCATGCACACCTGGCAGGAACCTGATACACTGTGGAAACCCTATACACACCGGGCAGGATCCCGATCCACTGTGAAAACCCCTTACACACCTGGCAGGATACTGATCCGCTGTGAAAACTCCATACACACCTGGCAGGATCCTGATAAAGTGTGAAAACCCCAGACACACCTGGCAGGATCCTGATAAACTATGAAACCCCCATACACACCTGGCAGGTTCCTGATCCACTGTCAAAACCCCATACACACCTGGCAGGATCCTGATGCACTGTGAAAATCCCATACACACCTGGCAGGATCCTGATAAAGTATGAAAACTTCATGCACACCTGGCAGGATCCTGATAAACTATGAAACCCCCATACACACTTGGCAGGATCCTGATAATCTGTGAAACCCAGATACACACCTGGCTGCATCCTGATAAACTGTGAAACCCCATACACACCTGGCAGGATCCTGATACACTGTGAAACCCCCATACACACCTGGCAGGATCTTGATACACTGTGAAAACCCCATACACACCTGGCAGCATTCTGATCCACTGTGAAAACCCCATACACACGTGGCAGGATCCTGAAAATCTGTGAAATCCCCATGCACACATGGCAGGATCCTGATACTCTGTGAAAACCCCCATACACCCCTGGCAGATCCTGATATACTGTGAAAACCCCATGCACACCTGGCAGGAACCTGATACACTGTGGAAACCCTATACACACCGGGCAGGATCCTGATCCACTGTGAAAACCCCATACACACCTGGCAGGATACTGATCCGCTGTGAAAACCCCCATACACACCTGGCAGGATCCTGATAAACTGTGAAAACCCCAGACACACCTGGCAGGATCCTGATAAACTATGAAACCCCCATACACACCTGGCAGGTTCCTGATCCACTGTCAAAACCCCATACACACCTGGCAGGATCCTGATGCACTGTGAAAATCCCATACACACCTGGCAGGATCCTGATAAACTATGAAAACTTCATGCACACCTGGCAGGATCCTGATAAACTATGAAACCCCCATACACACCTGGAAAGATCCTAATAAACTGTGAAAACCCCATACACACCTGGCAGTATCCTGATCCACTGTGAAAACCCCATGCACACCTGGGAGGATCCTGATACGCTGTGAAAACCCAATACACACCTGGCAGGATACTGATAAACTATGAAACCCCCATACACACCTGGCAGTATCCTGATAAACTGTGAAAACCCCATACACACCTGGCAGGATCCTGATAAACTGTGAAAACCCCATATACACCTGGCAGGATCTTGATACAATGTGAAAACCCAATACACACCTGGCAGGATCCTGATAAACTGTGAAACCCCCAAACACACCTGGCAGGATCCTGATAAACTGTGAAACCCCCATACACACCTGGCAGGATCCTGATAAACTGTGAAAACCCATACACACCGAGCAGGATCCTGATAAACTATGAAACCTTCATACACACCGGGCAGTTTCCTGATAAACTATGAAACCAACATACACACCTGGCAGGATCCTGATAAACTGTGAAAACCCCATACACACCTGGCAGGATCCTGATCCAATGTGAAAACCCCATACACACCTGGCAGGAAACTTATACACTGTGAAATCCACATACACAACTGGCAGGATCTTGATACAATGTGAAAACCCAATACACACCTGGCAGGATCCTGATAAACTGTGAAACCCCCATACATACCTGGCAGGATCCTGATAAACTGTGAAACCCCCATACACACCTGGCAGGAGCCTGATAAACTGTGAAACCCCATACACACCTGGCAGGATCCTGATAAACTGTGAAACACCCATACAAACCTGGCAGGATGCTGATAAAATGTAAAATCCCCATACTCACCTGGTAGGATCTTGATACACTGTGAAAACCCCATACACACCTGGCAGGATCCTGATAAACTGTGAAACCCCCAAACACACTTGGCAGGATCCTGATAAACTGTGAAACCCCCATACACACCTGGCAGCATCCTGATAATCTTTGAAACCCCATACTCACCTGGCAGGATCCTGATACACTGTGAAACCCCCATACACACCTGGCAGGATCTTGATACACTGTGAAAACCCCATACACACCTGGCAGCATCCTGATCCACTGTGAAAACCCCATACACACGTGGCAGGATCCTGAAAATCTGTGAAATCCCCATGCACACCTGGCAGGATCCTGATACTCTGTGAAAACCCCCATACACACCTGGCAGATCCTGATATACTGTGAAAACCCCATGCACACCTGGCAGGAACCTGATACACTGTGGAAACCCTAGACACACCGGGCAGGATCCTGATCCACTGTGAAAACCCCATACACACCTGGCAGGATACTGATCCGCTGTGAAAACCCCCATACACACCTGGCAGGATCCTGATAAACTGTGAAAACCCCAGACACACCTGGCAGGATCCTGATAAACAATGAAACCCCCATACACACCTGGCAGGTTCTTGATACACTGTCAAAACCTCATACACACCTTGCAGGATCCTGATGCATTGTGAAAATCCCATACACACCTGGCAGGATCCTGATAAACTCTGAAAACTTCATGCACACCTGGCAGGATCCTGATAAACTATGAAACCCCCATGCACACCTGGCAGGATCCTGATAAACTGTGAAAACCCCATACACACCTGGCAGGATCCTGATAAACTGTGAAAACCCCATACACACCTGGCAGGATCTTGATAAAATGTGAAAACCCAATACACACCTGGCAGGATCCTGATAAACTGTGAAACCCCCATACTCACCTGGCAGGATCCTGATAAACTGTGAAAACCCATACACACCTGGCAGGATCCTGATAAACTGTGAAATCCCCAGAAACACCTGGCAGGATCCTGATAAACTGTGAAAACCCCATACACACCTGGCAGGATCCTGATAAACTGTGAAACCCTCATACACACCTGGCAGGATCCTGATCAACTGCGAAACCCCCATAAACACCTGGCAGAATCCTGATAAACTGTGAAAACCCCATACTCACCTGGCAGGACACTGATACACTGTGAAAACCCCATACACACCTGGCAGGATACTGATAAACTGTGAAACCCCCATACACACCTGGCAGGATCCTGATAAACTGTGAAAACCCCATACACACCTGCCAGGATCCTAATCCACTGTGAAAACCCCATACACAACTGGCAGGATCCTGATATACTGTGAAAACCCCATGCACACCTGGCAGGAACCTGATACACTGTGGAAACCCTAGACACACCGGGCAGGATCCTGATCCACTGTGAAAACCCCATACACACCTGGCAGGATGCTGATCCGCTGTGAAAACCCCCATACACACCTGGCAGGATCCTGATAAACTGTGAAAACCCCAGACACACCTGGCAGGATCCTGATAAACAATGAAACCCCCATACACACCTGGCAGGTTCCTGATACACTGTCAAAACCTCATACACACCTTGCAGGATCCCGATGCACTGTGAAAATCCCATACACACCTGGCAGGATCCTGATAATCTATGAAAACTTCATGCACACCTGGCAGGATCCTGATAAACTATGAAACCCCCTTACACACCTGGCAGGATCCTGATAAACTGTGAAAACCCCATACACACCTGGCAGGATCCTGATAAACTGTGAAAACCCCATACACATCTGGCAGGATCTTGATAAAATGTGAAAACCCAATACACACCTGGCAGGATCCTGATAAACTGTGAAACCCCCATACTCACCTGGCAGGATCCTGATAAACTGTGAAAACCCATACACACCTGGCAGGATCCTGATAAACTGTGAAATCCCCAGAAACACCTGGCAGGATCCTGATAAACTGTGAAAACCCCATACACACCTGGCAGGATCCTGATAAACTGTGAAACCCTCATACACACCTGGCAGGATCCTGATCAACTGCGAAACCCCCATAAACACCTGGCAGAATCCTGATAAACTGTGAAAACCCCATACTCACCTGGCAGGACACTGATACACTGTGAAATCCCCATACACACCTGGCAGGATACTGATAAACTGTGAAACCCCCATACACACCTGGCAGGATCCTGATAAACTGTGAAAACCCCATACACACCTGCCAGGATCCTAATCCACTGTGAAAACCCCATACACAACTGGCAGGATCCTGAGACACTGTGAAAACCCCATACACACCTGGCAGGATCCTGATAAACTGTGAAACACCCAAACACACCTGGCAGGATCCTGATAAACTGTGAAAACCCCATGCACACCTGGCAGGATCTTGATACACTGTGAAAACCCCAGACACACCTGGCAGGATCCTGATAAACTGTGAAACCCCCATACACACCTGGCAGGAGCCTGATAAACTTTGAAACTCCATACACACCTGAGAGGATCCTGATAAACTGTGAAACACCCATACAAACCTGGCAGGATGCTGATAAAATGTAAAATCCCCATACTCACCTGGCAGGATCCTGATACACTGTGAAAACCCCATACACACCTGGCAGCATCCTGATCCACTGTGAAAACCCCATACACACGTGGCAGGATCCTGAAAATCTGTGAAATCCCCATGCACACCTGGCTGGATCCTGATACTCTGTGAAAACCCCCATACACACCTGGCAGATCCTGATATACTGTGAAAACCCCATGCACACCTGGCAGGAACCTGATACACTGTGGAAACCCTATGCACACCGGGCAGGATCCCGATCCACTGTGAAAACCCCATACACACCTGGCAGGATACTGATCCGCTGTGAAAACACCCATACACACCTGGCAGGATCCTGATAAAGTGTGAAAACCCCAGACACACCTGGCAGGATCCTGATAAACTATGAAACCCCCATACACACCTGGCAGGTTCCTGATCCACTGTCAAAACCCCATACACACCTGGAAGGATCCTGATGCACTGTGAAAATCCCATACACACCTGGCAGGATCCTGATAAAGTATGAAAACTTCATGCACACCTGGCAGGATCCTGATAAACTATGAAACCCCCATACACACTTGGCAGGATCCTGATAATCTGTGAAACCCAGATACACACCTGGCTGCATCCTGATAAACTGTGAAACCCCATACACACCTGGCAGGATCCTGATACACTGTGAAACCCCCATACACACCTGGCAGGATCTTGATACACTGTGAAAACCCCATACACACCTGGCAGCATTCTGATCCACTGTGAAAACCCCATACACACGTGGCAGGATCCTGAAAATCTGTGAAATCCCCATGCACACCTGGCAGGATCCTGATACTCTGTGAAAACACCCATACACCCCTGGCAGATCCTGATATACTGTGAAAACCCCATGCACACCTGGCAGGAACCTGATACACTGTGGAAACCCTATACACACCGGGCAGGATCCTGATCCACTGTGAAAACCCCATACACACCTGGCAGGATACTGATCCGCTGTGAAAACCCCCATACACACCTGGCAGGATCCTGATAAACTGTGAAAACCCCAGACACACCTGGCAGGATCCTGATAAACTATGAAACCCCCATACACACCTGGCAGGTTCCTGATCCACTGTCAAAACCCCATACACACCTGGCAGGATCCTGATGCACTGTGAAAATCCCATACACACCTGGCAGGATCCTGATAAACTATGAAAACTTCATGCACACCTGGCAGGATCCTGATAAACTATGAAACCCCCATACACACCTGGAAGTATCCTGATAAACTGTGAAAACCCCATACACACCTGGCAGTATCCTGATCCACTGTGAAAACCCCATGCACACCTGGCAGGATCCTGATACGCTGTGAAAACCCAATACACACCTGGCAGGATACTGATAAACTATGAAACCCCCATACACACCTGGCAGGATCCTGATAAACTGTGAAAACCCCATACACACCTGGCAGGATCCTGATAAACTGTGAAAACCCCATACACACCTGGCAGGATCTTGATACAATGTGAAAACCCAATACACACCTGGCAGGATCCTGATAAACTGTGAAACCCCCAAACACACCTGGCAGGATCCTGATAAACTGTGAAACCCCCATACACACCTGGCAGGATCCTGATAAACTGTGAAAACCCATACACACCTAGCAGGATCCTGATAAACTATGAAACCTTCATACACACCGGGCAGTTTCCTGATAAACTATGAAACCAACATACACACCTGGCAGGATCCTGATAAACTGTGAAAACCCCATACACACCTGGCAGGATCCTGATCCAATGTGAAAACCCCATACACACCTGGCAGGAAACTTATACACTGTGAAATCCACATACACAACTGGCAGGATCTTGATACAATGTGAAAACCCAATACACACCTGGCAGGATCCTGATAAACTGTGAAACCCCCATACATACCTGGCAGGATCCTGATAAACTGTGAAAACCCATACACACCTGGCAGGATCCTGATAAACTGTGAAATCCCCAGAAACACCTGGCAGGATCCTGATAAAATGTGAAAACCCCATACACACCTGGCAGGATCCTGATAAACTGTGAAACCCTCATATACACCTGGCAGGATCCTGATAAACTGTGAAACACCCATACAAACCTGGCAGGATGCTGATAAAATGTAAAATCCCCATACTCACCTGGCAGGATCCTGATACACTGTGAAAACCCCATACACACCTGGCAGCATCCTGATCCACTGTGAAAACCCCATACACACGTGGCAGGATCCTGAAAATCTGTGAAATCCCCATGCACACCTGGCTGGATCCTGATACTCTGTGAAAACCCCCATACACACCTGGCAGATCCTGATATACTGTGAAAACCCCATGCACACCTGGCAGGAACCTGATACACTGTGGAAACCCTATACACACCGGGCAGGATCCCGATCCACTGTGAAAACCCCATACACACCTGGCAGGATACTGATCCGCTGTGAAAACCCCCATACACACCTGGCAGGATCCTGATAAAGTGTGAAAACCCCAGACACACCTGGCAGGATCCTGATAAACTATGAAACCCCCATACACACCTGGCAGGTTCCTGATCCACTGTCAAAACCCCATACACACCTGGCAGGATCCTGATAAACTATGAAAACTTCATGCACACCTGGCAGGATCCTGATAAACTATGAAACCCCCATACACACTTGGCAGGATCCTGATAATCTGTGAAACCCCCATACACACCTGGCTGCATCCTGATAAACTGTGAAACCCCATACACACCTGGCAGGATCCTGATACACTGTGAAACCCCCATACACACCTGGCAGGATCTTGATACACTGTGAAAACCCCATACACACCTGGCAGCATTCTGATCCACTGTGAAAACCCCATACACACGTGGCAGGATCCTGAAAATCTGTGAAATCCCCATGCACACATGGCAGGATCCTGATACTCTGTGAAAACCCCCATACACCCCTGGCAGATCCTGATATACTGTGAAAACCCCATGCACACCTGGCAGGAACCTGATACACTGTGGAAACCCTATACACACCGGGCAGGATCCTGATCCACTGTGAAAACGTCATACACACCTGGCAGGATACTGATCCGCTGTGAAAACCCCCATACACACCTGGCAGGATCCTGATAAACTGTGAAAACCCCAGACACACCTGGCAGGATCCTGATAAACTATGAAACCCCCATACACACCTGGCAGATTATGATCCACTGTCAAAACCCCATACACACCTGGCAGGATCCTGATGCACTGTGAAAATCCCATACACACCTGGCAGGATCCTGATAAACTATGAAAACTTCATGCACACCTGGCAGGATCCTGATAAACTATGAAACCCCCATACACACCTGGAAGGATCCTGATAAACTGTGAAAACCCCATACACACCTGGCAGTATCCTGATCCACTGTGAAAACCGCATGCACACCTGGCAGGATCCTGATACGCTGTGAAAACCCAATACACACCTGGCAGGATACTGATAAACTATGAAACCCCCATACACACCTGGCAGGATCCTGATAAACTGTGAAAACCCCATACACACCTGGCAGGATCCTGATAAACTGTGAAAACCCCATACACACCTGGCAGGATCTTGATACAATGTGAAAACCCAATACACACCTGGCAGGACCCTGATAAACTGTGAAACCCCCAAACACACCTGGCAGGATCCTGATAAACTGTGAAACCCCCTTACACACCTGGCAGGATCCTGATAAACTGTGAAAACCCATACACACCTAGCAGGATCCTGATAAACTATGAAACCTTCATACACACTGGGCAGTTTCCTGATAAACTATGAAACCAACATACACACCTGGCAGGATCCTGAGAAACTGTGAAAACCCCATACACACCTGGCAGGATCCTGATCCAATGTGAAAACCCCATACACACCTGGCAGGAAACTTATACACTGTGAAATCCACATACACAACTGGCAGGATCTTGATACAATGTGAAAACCCAATACACACCTGGCAGGATCCTGATAAACTGTGAAACCCCCATACATACCTGGCAGGATCCTGATAAACTGTGAAAACCCATACACACCTGGCAGGATCCTGATAAACTGTGAAATCCCCAGAAACACCTGGCAGGATCCTGATAAAATGTGAAAACCCCATACACACCTGGCAGGATCCTGATAAACTGTGAAACCCTCATATACACCTGGCAGGATCCTGATGAACTGCGAAACCCCCATAAACACCTGGCAGAATCCTGATAAACTTTGAAAACCCCATACTCACCTGGCAGGATCCTGATACATTGTGAAACCCCCATACACACCTGGCAGGACACTGATACACTGTGAAAACCCCATACACACCTGGCAGGATCCTGATAAACTGTGAAACCCCCATACACACCTGGCAGGATCCTGAGAAACTGTGAAAACCCCATACACACCTGCCAGGATCCTGATCCAATGTGAAAACCCCATACACACCTGGCAGGATCCTGGCAGGTGTTTATGTGGTTTTCACAGTTTATCAGGATCCTGCCAGGTGTGTATGGGGGTTTCACAGTTTATCAGGATCCTGCCAGGTGTGTATGGGGTTTTCACAGTGTATTAGTGTCCTGCCAGGTGTGTATGGGGGTTTCACAATGTATCAGGATTCTGCCAGGTGGGTATGGGGTTTTCACAGTGTATCAGGATCCTGCCAGGTGAGTATGGGGTTTTCACAGTTTATCAGGATTCTGCCATCCCCATACACACCTGGCAGGATCCTGATAAACTGTGAAACACCATACACACCTGGCAGGATCCTGATAAACTGTGAAACACCCCTACACACCTGGCAGGCTCCTGATAAAATGTGAAATCCCCATACACACCTGGCAGTATCTTGATACACTGCGAAAACCCCATACACACCTGGCAGGATCCTGATACACTGTGAAAACCCTATACACACCGGGCAGGATCCTGATCCACTGTGAAAACCCCATACACACCTGGCAGGATGTTGATCCGCTGTGAAACCCCCATGCACACCTGGCAGGATCCTGATACAACGTGAAAACCCCAGACACACCTGGCAGGATCCTGATAAACTATGAAAACCCCATACACACCTGGCAGGTTCCTGATCCACTGGGAAAACCCCATACACTCCTGGCAGGATCCTGATACACTGTGAAAATCCCATACACACCTAGCAGGATCCTGATAAACTATGAAACCTTCATACACACCTGGCAGTTTCCTGATAAACTATGAAACCACCATACACACCTGGCAGGATCCTGATAAACTGTGAAAACCCCACACACACCTGGCAGGATCCTGATCCAATGTGAAAACCCCATACACACCTGGCAGGACACTTATACACTGTGAAATCCCCATACACAACTGGCAGGATCCTGATAAACCATGAAACCCCCATCCACACCTGGCAGGATCCTGATAAACTGTGAAAACCCCAGACACACCTGGCAGGATACTGATAAACTGTGAAAACACCATACACACCTGGCAGGATCTTGATACACTGTGAAAACCCCATACACACCTGGCAGGATCCTGATAAACTGTGAAACCCCCATACACACTTGGCAGGATCCTGATAAACTGTGAAACACCCATACAAACCTGGCAGGATGCTGATAAAATGTAAAATCCCCATTCTCACCTGGCAGGATCTTGATACACTGTGAAAACCCCATACACACCTGGCAGGATCCTGATCAACTGTGAAACCCCCATACACACTTGGCAGGATCCTGATCCAATGTGAAAACTCCATACACACCTGGCAGGAAACTTATACACTGTGAAATCCACATACACAACTGGCAGGATCTTGATACAATGTGAAAACCCAATACACACCTGGCAGGATCCTGATAAACTGTGAAACCCCCATACATACCTGGCAGAATCCTGATAAACTGTGAAAACCCATACACACCTGGCAGGATCCTGATAAACTGTGAAATCCCCAGAAACACCTGGCAGGATCCTGATAAAATGTGAAAACCCCATACACACCCGGCAGGATCCTGATAAACTGTGAAACCCTCATATACACCTGGCAGGATCCTGATGAACTGCGAAACCCCCATAAACACCTGGCAGAATCCTGATAAACTGTGAAAACCCCATACTCACCTGGCAGGATCCTGATACACTGTGAAAACCCCATACTCACCTGGCAGGATCCTGATACATTGTGAATCCCCCATACACACCTGGCAGGACACTGATACACTGTGAAAACCCCATACACACCTGGCAGGATCCTGATAAACTGTGAAACCCCCATACACACCTGGCAGGATCCTGATAAACTGTGAAAACCCCATATACACCTGCCAGGATCCTGATCCACTGTGAAAACCCCATACACACCTGGCAGGATCCTGGCAGGTGTTTATGTGTTTTTCACAGTTTATCAGAATCCTGCCAGGTGTGTATGGGGGTTTCACAGTTTTTCAGGATCCTGCCAGGTGTGTATGGGGTTTTCACAGTGTATTAGTGTCCTGCCAGGTGTGTATGGGGGTTTCACAATGTATCAGGATCCTGCCAGGTGGGTATGGGGTTTTCACAGTGTATCAGGATCCTGCCAGGTGAGTATGGGGTTTTCACAGTTTATCAGGATTCTGCCATCCCCATACACACCTGGCAGGATCCTGATAAACTGTGAAACACCATACACACCTGGCAGGATCCTGATAAACTGTGAAACACCCATACACACCTGGCAGGCTCCTGATAAAATGTGAAATCCCCATACACACCTGGCAGTATCTTGATACACTGCGAAAACCCCATACACACCTGGCAGGATTCTGATACACTGTGAAAAGCATATACACACCGGGCAGGATCCTGATCCACTGTGAAAACCCCATACACACCTGGCAGGATGTTGATCCGCTGTGAAACCCCCATGCACACCTGGCAGGGTCCTGATACAATGTGAAAACCCCAGACACACCTGGCAGGATCCTGATAAACTATGAAAACCCCATACACACCTGGCAGGTTCCTGATCCACTGTGAAAACCCCATACACACCTGGCAGGATCCTGATACACTGTGAAAATCCCATACACACCTAGCAGGATCCTGATAAACTATCAAACCTTCATACACACCTGGCAGTTTCCTGATAAACTATGAAACCACCATACACACCTGGCAGGATCCTGATAAACTGTGAAAACCCCACACACACCTGGCAGGATCCTGATCCAATGTGAAAACCCCATACACACCTGGCAGGACACTTATACACTGTGAAATCCCCATACACAACTGCCAGGTTCCTGATAAACTATGAAACCCCCATCCACACCTGGCAGGATCCTGATAAACTGTGAAAACCCCAGACACACCTGGCAGGATACTGATAAACTGTGAAAACACCATACACACCTGGCAGTATCTTGATACACTGTGAAAACCCCATACACACCTGGCAGGATCCTGATACGCTGTGAAAACCCCATACACACCTGGCTGGATACTGATAAACTATGAAACACCCATACACACCTGGCAGGATCCTGATAAACTGTGAAAACCCCATACACACCTGGCAGGATCCTGATAAACTGTGAAAACCCCATACACACCTGGCAGGATCTTGATACAATGTGAAAACCCAATACACACCTGGCAGGATCCTGATAAACTGTGAAACCCCCATACACACCTGGCAGGATCCTGATAAACTGTGAAATCCCCTGAAACACCTGGCAGGATCTTGATAAACTGTGAAAACCCCATACACACCTGGCAGGATCCTGATAAACTGTGAAACCCTCATATACACCTGGCAGGATCCTGATTAACTGTGAAACCCCCATAAACACCTGGCAGAATCCTGATAAACTGTGAAAACCCCATACTCACCTGGCAGGATCCTGAAACACTGTGAAAACCCCATACTCACCTGGCAGGATCCTGATACATTGTGAAACACCCATACACACCTGGCAGGACACTGATACACTGTGAAAACCCCATACACACCTGGCAGGATCCTGATAAACTGTGAAACCCCCATACACACCTGGCAGGATCCTGATAAACTATGAAAACCCCATACACACCTGCCAGGATCCTGATCCACTGTGAAAACCCCATACACACCTGGCAGGATCCTGAGACACTGTGAAAACCCCATACACACCTGGCAGGATCCTGATAAACTGTGAAACACCATACACACCTGGCAGGATCCTGATAAACTGTGAAACACCCATACACACATGGCAGGCTCCTGATAAAATGTGAAATCCCAATACACACCTGGCAGGATCTTGATACACTGTGAAAACCCCATACACACCTGGCAGGATCCTGATAAACTGTGAAACACCCATACACACCTGGCAAGATCCTGATAAACTGTGAAAGCCCTATACACACCTGGCAGCATCATGATAAACTGTGAAACCCCATACACACCTGGCAGGATACTGATACTCTGTGAAACCCCCCAAACAGACCTGGCAGAACCTGATATACTGCGAAAACCCCATACACACCTGGCAGGATCCTGATACACTGTGAAAACCCTATACACACCGGGCAGGATCCTGATCAACTGTGAAAACACCATACACACCTGGCAGGATGTTGATCCGCTGTGAAACCCCCATACACACCTGGCAGGATACTGATACTCTGTGAAACCCCCCAAACAGACCTGGCAGAACCTGATATACTGCGAAAACCCCATACACACCTGGCAGGATCCTGATAAACTATGAAAACCCCATAAACACCTGGCAGGTTCCTGATCCACTGTGAAAACCCCATACACAACTGGCAGGATCCTGATACACTGTGAAAATCCCATACACACCTGGCAGGATCCTGATAAACTGTGAAAACTCCATACACACCTGGCAGGTTCCTGATCCACTGTGAAAACCCCATACACACCTGGCAGGATCTTGATACAAAGTGAAAACCCAATACACACCTGGCAGGATCCTGATAAACTGTGAAACCCCCATACACACCTGGCAGGATCCTGATAAACTGTGAAAACCCATACACACCTGGCAGGATCCTGATAAACTGTGAAATCCCCAGAAACACCTGGCAGGATCCTGATAAACTGTGAAAACCCCATACACACCTGGCAGGATCCTGATAAACTGTGAAACCCTCATATACACCTGGCAGGATCCTGATCAACTGCGAAACCCCCATAAACACCTGGCAGAATCCTGATAAACTGTGAAAACCCCATACTCACCTGGCAGGATCCTGATACACTGTGAAAACCCCATACTCACCTGGCAGGATCCTGATACATTGTGAAACCCCCATACACACCTGGCAGGACACTGATACACTGTGAAAACCCCATACACACCTGGCAGGATCCTGATAAATGTGAAACCCCCATACACACCTGGGAGGATCCTGATAAAATGTGAAAACCCCATACAAACCTGCCAGGTTCCTGATCCACTGTGAAAACCCCATACACACCTGGCAGGATCCTGAGACACTGCGAAAACCCCATGCACACCTGGCAGGATCCTGATAAACTGTGAAACACCATACACACCTGGCAGGATCCTGATAAACTGTGAAACACCCATACACACCTGGCAGGCTCCTGATAAAATGTGAAATCCCCATACAAACCTGGCAGGATCTTGATACACTGTGAAAACCCCATACACACCTGGCGGGATCCTGATAAACTGTGAAACACCCATACACACCTGGCAAGATCCTGATAAACTGTGAAAGCCCTATACACACCTGGCAGCATCCTGATAAACTGTGAAACCCCATACACACCTGGCAGGATACTGATACTCTGTGAAACCCGCCAAACAGACCTGGCAGAACCTGATATACTGCGAAAACCCCATACACACCTGGCAGGATCCTGATACACTGTGAAAACCCTATACACACCGGACAGGATCCTGATCCACTGTGAAAACCCCATACACACCTGGCAGGATGTTGATCCGCTGTGAAACCCCCATACACACCTGGCAGGATCCTGATGCAATGTGAAAACCCCAGACACACCTGGCAGGATCCTGATAAACTATGAAAACCCCATACACACCTGGCAGGTTCCTGATCCACTGTGAAAACCCCATACACACCTGGCATGATCCTGATACACTGTGAAAATCCCATACACACCTAGCAGGATCCTGATAAACTATGAAACCTTCATACACACCTTGCAGTTTCCTGATAAACTATGAAACCACCATACACACCTGGCAGGATCCTGATAAACTGTAAAAACCCCATACACACCTGGCAGGATCCTGATCCAATGTGAAAACCCCACACACACCAGGCAGGACACTTATACACTGTGAAATCCCCATACACAACTGGCAGGATCCTGATAAACTATGAAACCCCCATACACACCTGGCAGGATCCTGATAAACTGTGAAAACCCCAGACACATCTGGCAGGATCCTGATAAACTGTGAAAACCCCATACACACCTGGCAGGATCTTGATACACTGCGAAAACCCCATACACACCTGGCAGGATCCTGATAAACTGTGAAAACCCCATGCACACCTGGCAGGATCCCGATAAACTGTGAAAACCCATACACACCTGGCAGGATCCTGAAAAACTGTGAAATCCCCATACACACCTGGCAGGAACCTGATAAACTGTGAAAACCCCATACACACCTGGCAGGATCCTGATAAACTGTGAAACCCCCATACACACCTGGCAGGATCCTGATAAACTGTGAAAACCCCATACTCACCAGGCAGGATCCTGATACACTGTGAAAACCCCTTACTCACCTGGCAGGATCCTGATACACTGTGAAACCCCCAGTCACACCTGGCAGGACCCTGATACACTGTGAAAACCCCATACACACCTGGCAGCATCCTGATCCACTGTGAAAACCGCAAACACACGTGGCAGGATCCTGAAAATCTGTGAAATCCCCATGCACACCTGGCAGGGTCCTGAGACTCTGTGAAAAGCCCCACACACACCTGGCAGATCCTGATATACTGTGAAAACCCCATACACACCTGGCAGGAACCTGATACACTGTGAAAACCCTATACACACCGGGCAGGATCCTGAACCACTGTGAAAACCCCATACAAACCTGGTAGGATACTGATCCGCTGTGAAACCCCCATACACACCTGGCAGTATCCTGATACACTGTGAAAAACCCATACACACCTGGCAGGATCCTGATACACTTTGAAAACCCCCATACACACCTGGCAGGATCCTGATAAACTGTGAAAACCCCAGACACACCTGGCAGGATCCTGATAAACTATGAAACACCCATACAAACCTGGCAGGTTGCTGATAAAAAGTAAAATCCCCATAGTCACCTGGCAGGATCTTGATACACTGTGAAAACCCCATACACACCTGGCAGGATCCTGTTCAACTGTGAAACCCCCATACACACTTGGCAGGATCCTGATAAACTGTGAAACCCCCATACACACTTGGCAGCATCCTGATAAACTGTGAAACCCCATACACACCTGGCAGGATCCTGATACACTGTGAAACCCCCACGCACACCTGGCAGGATCTTGATACACTGTGAAAACCCCATACACACCTGGCAGCATCCTGATCCACTGTGAAAAACCCATACACACGTGGCAGGATCCTGAAAATCTGTGAAATCCCCATGCACACCTGGCAGGATCCTGATACTCTGTGAAAACCCCCATACACACCTGGCAGATACTGATATACTGTGAAAACCCCATGCACACCTGGCAGGAACCTGATACACTGTGGAAACCCTATACACACCTGGCAGGATACCGATCCGCTGTGAAAACCCCCATCCACACCTGGCAGGATCCTGATAAACTGTGAAAACCCCAGACACATATGGCAGGATCCTGATAAACTATGAAACCCCCATACACACCTGGCAGGTACTGATCCACTGTCAAAACCCCATACACACCTGGCAGGATCCTGATGCACTGTGAAAATCCCATACACACCTGGCAGGATCCTGATAAACGATGAAAACTTCATGCACACCTGGCAGGATCCTGATAAACTATGAAACCCCCATACACACCTGGAAGGATTCTGATAAACTGTGAAAACCCCATACACACCTGGCAGTATCCTGATTCACTGTGAAAACCCCATGCACACCTGGGAGGATCCTGATACGCTGTGAAAACCCCATGCACACCTGGCAGGATACCGATAAACTATGAAACCCCCATACACACCTGGCAGGATCCTGATAAACTGTGAAATCCCCAGAAACACCTGGCAGGATCCTGATAAACTGTGAAAACCCCATACACACCTGGCAAGATCCTGATAAACTGTGAAACCCTCATATACACCTGGCAGGATCCTGATCAACTGCGAAACCCCCATAAACAACTGGCAGAATCCTGATCAACTGTGAAACCCCCATACACACTTGGCAGGATCCTGATAAACTGTGAAACCCCCATACACACCTGGCAGCATCCTGATAAACTGTGAAACCCCATACACACCTGGCAGGATCCTGATACACTGTGAAACCCCCACGCACACCTTGCAGGATCTTGATACACTGTGAAAACCCCATACACACCTGGCAGCATCCTGATCCACTGTGAAAAACCCATACACACGTGGCAGGATCCTGAAAATCTGTGAAATCCCCATGCACACCTGGCAGGATCCTGATACTCTGTGAAAACCCCCATACACACCTGGCAGATACTGATATACTGTGAAAACCCCATGCACACCTGGCAGGAACCTGATACACTGTGGAAACCCTATACACACCTGGCAGGATACCGATCCGCTGTGAAAACCCCCATCCACACCTGGCAGGATCCTGATAAACTGTGAAAACCCCAGACACACCTGGCAGGATCCTGATAAACTATGAAACCCCCATACACACCTGGCAGGTACTGATCCACTGTCAAAACCCCATACACACCTGGCAGGATCCTGATGCACTGTGAAAATCCCATACACACCTGGCAGGATCCTGATAAACTATGAAAACTTCATGCACACCTGGCAGGATCCTGATAAACTATGAAACCCCCATACACACCTGGAAGGATTCTGATAAACTGTGAAAACCCCATACACACCTGGCAGTATCCTGATTCACTGTGAAAACCCCATGCACACCTGGGAGGATCCTGATACGCTGTGAAAACCCCATGCACACCTGGCAGGATACCGATAAACTATGAAACCCCCATACACACCTGGCAGGATCCTGATAAACTGTGAAATCCCCAGAAACACCTGGCAGGATCCTGATAAACTGTGAAAACCCCATACACACCTGGCAAGATCCTGATAAACTGTGAAACCCTCATATACACCTGGCAGGATCCTGATCAACTGCGAAACCCCCATAAACACCTGGCAGAATCCTGATAAACTGTGAAAACCCCATACTCACCTGGCAGGATCCTGATACACTGTGAAAACCCCATACTCACCTGGCAGGATCCTGATACATTGTGAAACCCCCATACACACCTGGCAGGACACTGATACACTGTGAAAACCCCATACACAACTGGCAGGATCCTGATAAACTGTGAAACCCCCATACACACCTGGCAGGATCCTGATAAACTGTGAAAACCCCATACACACCTGCCAGGATCCTGATCCACTGTGAAAACCCCATACACACCTGGCAGGATCCTGAGACACTGTGAAAACCCCATACACACCTGGCAGGATCCTGAAAAACTGTGAAACAGCATACACACCTGGCAGGATCCTGATAAACTGTGAAACACCCATACACACCTGGCAGGCTCCTGATAAAATGTGAAATCCCCATACACACCTGGCAGGATCTTGATACACTGTGAAAACCCCATACACACTTGGCAGGATCCTGATAAACTGTGAAACCCCCATACACACCTGGCAGCATCCTGATAAACTGTGAAACCCCATATACACCTGGCAGGATCCTGATACACTGTGAAACCCCCATGCACACCTGGCAGGATCTTGATACACTGTGAAAACCCCATACACACCTGGCAGCATCCTGATCCACTGTGAAAACCCCATACACACGTGGCAGGATCCTGAAAATCTGTGAAATCCCCATGCACACCTGGCAGGATCCTGATACTCTGTGAAAACCCCCATACACACCTGGCAGATACTGATATACTGTGAAAACCCCATGCACACCTGGCAGGAACCTGATACACTGTGGAAACCCTATACACACCGGGCAGGATCCTGATCCACTGTGAAAACCCCATACACACCTGGCAGGATACTGATCCGCTGTGAAAACCCCCATACACACCTGGCAGGATCCTGATAAACTGTGAAAACCCCAGACACACCTGGCAGGATCCTGATAAACTATGAAACCCCCGTACACACCTGGCAGGTTCCTGATCCACTGTCAAAACCCCATACACACCTGGCAGGATCCTGATGCACTGTGAAAATCCCATACACACCTGGCAGGATCCTGATAAACTATGAAAACTTCATGCACACCTGGCAGGATCCTGATAAACTATGAAACCCCCATACACACCTGGAAGGATCCTGATAAACTGTGAAAACCCCATACACACCTGGCAGTATCCTGATCCACTGTGAAAACCCCATGCACACCTGGGAGGATCCTGATACGCTGTGAAAACCCCATACACACCTGGCAGGATACTGATAAACTATGAAACCCCCATACACACCTGGCAGGATCCTGATAAACTGTTAAAACCCCATACACACCTGGCAGGATCCTGATAAACTGTGAAAACCCCATACACACCTGGCAGGATCTTGATACAATGTGAAAACCCAATACACACCTGGCAGGATCCTGATAAACTGTGAAACCCCCATACACACCTGGCAGGATCCTGATAAACTGTGAAAACCCATACACACCTGGCAGGATCCTGATAAACTGTGAAATCCCCAGAAACACCTGGCAGGATCCTGATAAACTGTGAAAACCCCATACACACCTGGCAGGATCCTGATAAACTGTGAAACCCTCATATACACCTGGCAGGATCCTGATCAACTGCGAAACCCCCATAAACACCTGGCAGAATCCTGATAAACTGTGAAAACCCCATACTCACCTGGCAGGATCCTGATACACTGTGAAAACCCCATACTCACCTGGCAGTATCCTGATAAACTGTGAAACCCCCATACACACCTGGCAGGACACTGATACACTGTGAAAACCCCATACACACCTGGCAGGATCCTGATAAACTGTGAAACCCCCATACACACCTGGCAGGATCCTGATAAACTGTGAAAACCCCATACACACCTGCCAGGATCCTGATCCACTGTGAAAACCCCATACACACCTGGCAGGATCCTGAGACACTGTGAAAACCCCATACACACCTGGCAGGATCCTGATAAACTGTGAAACACCATACACACCTGGCCAGATCCTGATAAACTGTGAAACACCCATACACACCTGGCAGGCTCCTGATAAAATGTGAAATCCCCATACACACCTGGCAGGATCTTGATACACTGTGAAAATCCCTTACACACCTGGCAGGATCCTGATAAACTGTGAAACACCCATACACACCTGGCAAGATCCTGATAAACTGTGAAAGCCCTATACACACCTGGCAGCATCCTGATAAACTGTGAAACCCCATACACACCTGGCAGGATACTGATACTCTGTGAAACCCCCCAAACAGACCTGGCAGAACCTGATATACTGCGAAAACCCCATACACACCTGGCAGGATCCTGATACACTGTGAAAACCCTATACACACCGGGCAGGATCCTGATCAACTGTGAAAACACCATACACACCTGGCAGGATGTTGATCCGCTGTGAAACCCCCATACACACCTGGCAGGATACTGATACTCTGTGAAACCCCCCAAACAGACCTGGCAGAACCTGATATACTGCGAAAACCCCATACACACCTGGCAGGATCCTGATAAACTATGAAAACCCCATAAACACCTGGCTGGTTCCTGATCCACTGTGAAAACCCCATACACACCTGGCAGGATCCTGATAAACTGTGAAAACCCCATACACACCTGGCAGGATCCTGATAAACTGTGAAACCCTCATATACACCTGGCAGGATCCTGATCAACTGCGAAACCCCCATAAACACCTGGCAGAATCCTGATAAACTGTGAAAACCCCATACTCACCTGGCAGGATCCTGATACACTGTGAAAACCCCATACTCACCTGGCAGTATCCTGATAAACTGTGAAACCCCCATACACACCTGGCAGGACACTGATACACTGTGAAAACCCCATACACACCTGGCAGGATCCTGATAAACTGTGAAACCCCCATACACACCTGGCAGGATCCTGATAAACTGTGAAAACCCCATACACACCTGCCAGGATCCTGATCCACTGTGAAAACCCCATACACACCTGGCAGGATCCTGAGACACTGTGAAAACCCCATACACACCTGGCAGGATCCTGATAAACTGTGAAACACCATACACACCTGGCCAGATCCTGATAAACTGTGAAACACCCATACACACCTGGCAGGCTCCTGATAAAATGTGAAATCCCCATACACACCTGGCAGGATCTTGATACACTGTGAAAATCCCTTACACACCTGGCAGGATCCTGATAAACTGTGAAACACCCATACACACCTGGCAAGATCCTGATAAACTGTGAAAGCCCTATACACACCTGGCAGCATCCTGATAAACTGTGAAACCCCATACACACCTGGCAGGATACTGATACTCTGTGAAACCCCCCAAACAGACCTGGCAGAACCTGATATACTGCGAAAACCCCATACACACCTGGCAGGATCCTGATACACTGTGAAAACCCTATACACACCGGGCAGGATCCTGATCAACTGTGAAAACACCATACACACCTGGCAGGATGTTGATCCGCTGTGAAACCCCCATACACACCTGGCAGGATACTGATACTCTGTGAAACCCCCCAAACAGACCTGGCAGAACCTGATATACTGCGAAAACCCCATACACACCTGGCAGGATCCTGATAAACTATGAAAACCCCATAAACACCTGGCTGGTTCCTGATCCACTGTGAAAACCCCATACACACCTGGCAGGATCCTGATACACTGTGAAAATCCCATACACACCTAGCAGGATCCTGATAAACTATGAAACCTTCATACACACCGGGCAGTTTCCTGATAAACTATGAAACCACCATACACACCTGGCAGGATCCTGATAAACTGTGAAAACCCCATACACACCTGGCAGGATCCTGATCCAATGTGAAAACCCCATACACACCTGGCAGGACACTTATACACTGTGAAATCCCCATACACAACTGGCAGGATCTTGATACAATGTGAAAACCCAATACACACCTGGCAGGATCCTGATAAACTGTGAAACCCCCATACACACCTGGCAGGATCCTGATAAACTGTGTAAACCCATACACACCTGGCAGGATCCTGATAAACTGTGAAATCCCCAGAAACACCTGGCAGGATCCTGATAAACTGTGAAAACCCCATACACACCTGGCAGGATCCTGATAAACTGTGAAACCCTCATATACACCTGGCAGGATCCTGATCAACTGCGAAACCCCCATAAACACCTGGCAGAATCCTGATAAACTGTGAAAACCCCATACTCACCTGGCAGGATACTGATACACTGTGAAAACCCCATACTCACCTGGCAGGATCCTGATACATTGTGAAACCCCCATACACACCTGGCAGTACACTGATACACCGTGAAAACCCCATACACACCTGGCAGGATCCTGATAAACTGTGAAACCCCCATACACACTTGGGAGGATCCTGATAAACTATGAAAACTTCATGCACACCTGGCAGGATCCTGATAAACTATGAAACCACCATACACACCTGGCAGGATCCTGATAAACTGTAAAAACCCCATACACACCTGGCAGGATCCTGATCCAATGTGAAAACCCCATACACACCTGGCAGGACACTTATACACAGTGAAATCCCCATACGCAAATGGCAGGATCCTGATAAACTATGAAACCCCCATACACACCTGGCAGGATCCTGATAAACTGTGAAAACCCCAGACACACCTGGCAGGATCCTGATAAACTGTGAAAACCCCATACACACCTGGCAGGATCTTGATACACTGTGAAAACCCCATACACACCTGGCAGGATCCTGATAAACTGTGAAAACCCCATGCACAACTGGCAGGATCCCGATAAACTGTGAAAACCCATACACACCTGGCAGGATCCTGAAAAACTGTGAAACCCTCATATACACCTGGCAGGATCCTGATCAACTGCGAAACCCCCATAAACACCTGGCAGAATCCTGATAAACTGTGAAAACCCCATACTCACCTGGCAGGATCCTGATACACTGTGAAAACCCCATACTCACCTGGCAGTATCCTGATAAACTGTGAAACCCCCATACACACCTGGCAGGACACTGATACACTGTGAAAACCCCATACACACCTGGCAGGATCCTGATAAACTGTGAAACCCCCATACACACCTGGCAGGATCCTGATAAACTGTGAAAACCCCATACACACCTGCCAGGATCCTGATCCACTGTGAAAACCCCATACACACCTGGCAGGATCCTGAGACACTGTGAAAACCCCATACACACCTGGCAGGATCCTGATAAACTGTGAAACACCATACACACCTGGCCAGATCCTGATAAACTGTGAAACACCCATACACACCTGGCAGGCTCCTGATAAAATGTGAAATCCCCATACACACCTGGCAGGATCTTGATACACTGTGAAAATCCCTTACACACCTGGCAGGATCCTGATAAACTGTGAAACACCCATACACACCTGGCAAGATCCTGATAAACTGTGAAAGCCCTATACACACCTGGCAGCATCCTGATAAACTGTGAAACCCCATACACACCTGGCAGGATACTGATACTCTGTGAAACCCCCCAAACAGACCTGGCAGAACCTGATATACTGCGAAAACCCCATACACACCTGGCAGGATCCTGATACACTGTGAAAACCCTATACACACCGGGCAGGATCCTGATCAACTGTGAAAACACCATACACACCTGGCAGGATGTTGATCCGCTGTGAAACCCCCATACACACCTGGCAGGATACTGATACTCTGTGAAACCCCCCAAACAGACCTGGCAGAACCTGATATACTGCGAAAACCCCATACACACCTGGCAGGATCCTGATAAACTATGAAAACCCCATAAACACCTGGCTGGTTCCTGATCCACTGTGAAAACCCCATACACACCTGGCAGGATCCTGATACACTGTGAAAATCCCATACACACCTAGCAGGATCCTGATAAACTATGAAACCTTCATACACACCGGGCAGTTTCCTGATAAACTATGAAACCACCATACACACCTGGCAGGATCCTGATAAACTGTGAAAACCCCATACACACCTGGCAGGATCCTGATCCAATGTGAAAACCCCATACACACCTGGCAGGACACTTATACACTGTGAAATCCCCATACACAACTGGCAGGATCTTGATACAATGTGAAAACCCAATACACACCTGGCAGGATCCTGATAAACTGTGAAACCCCCATACACACCTGGCAGGATCCTGATAAACTGTGTAAACCCATACACACCTGGCAGGATCCTGATAAACTGTGAAATCCCCAGAAACACCTGGCAGGATCCTGATAAACTGTGAAAACCCCATACACACCTGGCAGGATCCTGATAAACTGTGAAACCCTCATATACACCTGGCAGGATCCTGATCAACTGCGAAACCCCCATAAACACCTGGCAGAATCCTGATAAACTGTGAAAACCCCATACTCACCTGGCAGGATACTGATACACTGTGAAAACCCCATACTCACCTGGCAGGATCCTGATACATTGTGAAACCCCCATACACACCTGGCAGTACACTGATACACCGTGAAAACCCCATACACACCTGGCAGGATCCTGATAAACTGTGAAACCCCCATACACACTTGGGAGGATCCTGATAAACTATGAAAACTTCATGCACACCTGGCAGGATCCTGATAAACTATGAAACCACCATACACACCTGGCAGGATCCTGATAAACTGTAAAAACCCCATACACACCTGGCAGGATCCTGATCCAATGTGAAAACCCCATACACACCTGGCAGGACACTTATACACAGTGAAATCCCCATACGCAAATGGCAGGATCCTGATAAACTATGAAACCCCCATACACACCTGGCAGGATCCTGATAAACTGTGAAAACCCCAGACACACCTGGCAGGATCCTGATAAACTGTGAAAACCCCATACACACCTGGCAGGATCTTGATACACTGTGAAAACCCCATACACACCTGGCAGGATCCTGATAAACTGTGAAAACCCCATGCACAACTGGCAGGATCCCGATAAACTGTGAAAACCCATACACACCTGGCAGGATCCTGAAAAACTGTGAAATCCCCATACACACCTGGCAGGAACCTGATAAACAGTGAAAACCCCATACACACCTGGCAGGATCCTGATAAACTGTGAAACCCCCATACACACCTGGCAGGATCCTGATAAACTGTGAAAACCCCATACTCACCAGGCAGGACCCTGATACACTGTGAAAACCCCTTACTCACCTGGCAGGATCCTGATACACTGTGAAACCCCCATACACACCTGGCAGGACCCTGATACACTGTGAAAACCCCATACACACCTGGCAGCATCCTGATCCACTGTGAAAACCGCAAACACACGTGGCAGGATCCTGAAAATCTGTGAAATCCCCATGCACACCTGGCAGGGTCCTGAGACTCTGTGAAAAGCCCCATACACACCTGGCAGATCCTGATATACTGTGAAAGCCCCATACACACCTGGCAGGAACCTGATACACTGTGAAAACCCTATACACACCTGGCAGGATCCTGATCCACTGTGAAAACCCCATACAAACCTGGCAGGATACTGATCCGCTGTGAAACCCCCATACACACCTGGCAGTATCCTGATACACTGTGAAAAACCCATACACACCTGGCAGGATCCTGATACACTGTGAAAACCCCATACACACCTGGCAGCATCCTGATCCACTGTGAAAACCCCATACACACGTGGCAGGATCCTGAAAATCTGTGAAATCCCCATGCACACCTGGCAGGATCCTGATACTCTGTGCAAACCCCCATACACACCTGGCAGATACTGATATACTGTGAAAACCCCATGCACACCTGGCAGGAACCTGATACACTGTGGAAACCCTATACACACCGGGCAGGATTCTGATCCACTGTGAAAACCCCATACACACCTGGCAGGATGTTGATCCGCTGTGAAACCCCCATACACACCTGGCAGGATACTGATACTCTGTGAAACCCCCCAAACAGACCTGGCAGAACCTGATATACTGCGAAAACCCCATACACACCTGGCAGGATCCTGATAAACTATGAAAACCCCATAAACACCTGGCAGGTTCCTGATCCACTGTGAAAACCCCATACACACCTGGCAGGATCCTGATACACTGTGAAAATCCCATACACACCTAGCAGGATCCTGATAAACTATGAAACCTTCATACACACCGGGCAGTTTCCTGATAAAATATGAAACCACCATACACACCTGGCAGGATCCTGATAAACTGTGAAAACCCCATACACACCTGGCAGGATCCTGATCCAATGTGAAAACCCCATACACACCTGGCAGGACACTTATACACTGTGAAATCCCCATACACAACTGGCAGGATCTTGATACAATGTGAAAACCCAATACACACCTGGCAGGATCCTGATAAACTGTGAAACCCCCATACACACCTGGCAGGATCCTGATAAACTGTGTAAACCCATACACACCTGGCAGGATCCTGATAAACTGTGAAATCCCCAGAAACACCTGGCAGGATCCTGATAAACTGTGAAAACCCCATACACACCTGGCAGGATCCTGATAAACTGTGAAACCCTCATATACACCTGGCAGGATCCTGATCAACTGCGAAACCCCCATAAACACCTGGCAGAATCCTGATAAACTGTGAAAACCCCATACTCACCTGGCAGGATACTGATACACTGTGAAAACCCCATACTCACCTGGCAGGATCCTGATACATTGTGAAACCCCCATACACACCTGGCAGGACACTGATACACTGTGAAAACCCCATACACACCTGGCAGGATCCTGATAAACTGTGAAACCCCCATACACACTTGGGAGGATCCTGATAAACTATGAAAACTTCATGCACACCTGGCAGGATCCTGATAAACTATGAAACCACCATACACACCTGGCAGGATCCTGATAAACTGTAAAAACCCCATACACACCTGGCAGGATCCTGATCCAATGTGAAAACCCCATACACACCTGGCAGGACACTTATACACAGTGAAATCCCCATACGCAAATGGCAGGATCCTGATAAACTATGAAACCCCCATACACACCTGGCAGGATCCTGATAAACTGTGAAAACCCCAGACACACCTGGCAGGATCCTGATAAACTGTGAAAACCCCATACACACCTGGCAGGATCTTGATACACTGTGAAAACCCCATACACACCTGGCAGGATCCTGATAAACTGTGAAAACCCCATGCACAACTGGCAGGATCCCGATAAACTGTGAAAACCCATACACACCTGGCAGGATCCTGAAAAACTGTGAAATCCCCATACACACCTGGCAGGAACCTGATAAACAGTGAAAACCCCATACACACCTGGCAGGATCCTGATAAACTGTGAAACCCCCATACACACCTGGCAGGATCCTGATAAACTGTGAAAACCCCATACTCACCAGGCAGGACCCTGATACACTGTGAAAACCCCTTACTCACCTGGCAGGATCCTGATACACTGTGAAACCCCCATACACACCTGGCAGGACCCTGATACACTGTGAAAACCCCATACACACCTGGCAGCATCCTGATCCACTGTGAAAACCGCAAACACACGTGGCAGGATCCTGAAAATCTGTGAAATCCCCATGCACACCTGGCAGGGTCCTGAGACTCTGTGAAAAGCCCCATACACACCTGGCAGATCCTGATATACTGTGAAAACCCCATACACACCTGGCAGGAACCTGATACACTGTGAAAACCCTATACACACCTGGCAGGATCCTGATCCACTGTGAAAACCCCATACAAACCTGGCAGGATACTGATCCGCTGTGAAACCCCCATACACACCTGGCAGTATCCTGATACACTGTGAAAAACCCATACACACCTGGCAGGATCCTGATACACTGTGAAAACCCCATACACACCTGGCAGCATCCTGATCCACTGTGAAAACCCCATACACACGTGGCAGGATCCTGAAAATCTTTGAAATCCCCATGCACACCTGGCAGGATCCTGATACTCTGTGCAAACCCCCATACAGACCTGGCAGATACTGATATACTGTGAAAACCCCATGCACACCTGGCAGGAACCTGATACACTGTGGAAACCCTATACACACCGGGCAGGATCCTGATCCACTGTGAAAACCCCATACACACCTGGCAGGATACTGATCCGCTGTGAAAACCCCCATACACACCTGGCAGGATCCTGATAAACTGTGAAAACCCCAGACACACCTGGCAGGATCCTGATAAATTATGACACCCCCGTACACACCTGGCAGGTTCCTGATCCACTGTCAAAACCCCATACACACCTGGCAGGATCCTGATAAACTATGAAAACTTCATGCACACCTGGCAGGATCCTGATAAACTATGAAACCCCCATACACACCTGGAAGGATCCTGATAAACTGTGAAAACCCCATATACACCTGGCAGTATCCTGATCCACTGTGAAAACCCCATGCACACCTGGGAGGATCCTGATACGCTGTGAAAACCCCATACACACCTGGCAGGATACTGATAAACTATGAAACCCCCATACACACCTGGCAGGATCCTGATAAACTGTTAAAACCCCATACACACCTGGCAGGATCCTGATAAACTGTGAAAACCCCATACACACCTGGCAGGATCTTGATACAATGTGAAAACCCAATACACACCTGGCAGGATCCTGATAAACTGTGAAACCCCCATACACACCTGGCAGGATCCTGATAAACTGTGAAAACCCATACACACCTGGCAGGATCCTGATAAACTGTGAAATCCCCAGAAACACCTGGCAGGATCCTGATAAACTGTGAAAACCCCATACACACCTGGCAGGATCCTGATAAACTGTGAAACCCTCATATACACCTGGCAGGATCCTGATCAACTGCGAAACCCCCATAAACACCTGGCAGAATCCTGATAAACTGTGAAAACCCCATACTCACCTGGCAGGATCCTGATACATTGTGAAACCCCCATACACACCTGGCAGGACACTGATACACTGTGAAAACCCCATACACACCTGGCAGGATCCTGATAAACTGTGAAACCCCCATACACACCTGGCAGGATCCTGATAAACTGTGAAAACCCCATACACACCTGCCAGGATCCTGATCCACTGTGAAAACCCCATACACACCTGGCAGGATCCTGAGACACTGTGAAAACCCCATACACACATGGCAGGATCCTGATAAACTGTGAAACACCATACACACCTGGCCAGATCCTGATAAACTGTGAAACACCCATACACACCTGGCAGGCTCCTGATAAAATGTGAAATCCCCATACACACCTGGCAGGATCTTGATACACTGTGAAAATCCCTTACACACCTGGCAGGATCCTGATAAACTGTGAAACACCCATACACACCTGGCAAGATCCTGATAAACTGTGAAAGCCCTATACACACCTGGCAGCATCCTGATAAACTGTGAAACCCCATACACACCTGGCAGGATACTGATACTCTGTGAAACCCCCCAAACAGACCTGGCAGAACCTGATATACTGCGAAAACCCCATACACACCTGGCAGGATCCTGATACACTGTGAAAACCCTATACACACCGGGCAGGATCCTGATCAACTGTGAAAACACCCTACACACCTGGCAGGATGTTGATCCGCTGTGAAACCCCCATACACACCTGGCAGGATACTGATACTCTGTGAAACCCCCCAAACAGACCTGGCAGAACCTGATATACTGCGAAAACCCCATACACACCTGGCAGGATCCTGATAAACTATGAAAACCCCATAAACACCTGGCAGGTTCCTGATCCACTGTGAAAACCCCATACACACCTGGCAGGATCCTGATACACTGTGAAAATCCCATACACACCTAGCAGGATCCTGATCAACTATGAAACCTTCATACACACCGGGCAGTTTCCTGATAAACTATGAAACCACCATACACACCTGGCAGGATCCTGATACACTGTGAAAACCCTATACACACCGGGCAGGATCCTGATCAACTGTGAAAACACCCTACACACCTGGCAGGATGTTGATCCGCTGTGAAACCCCCATACACACCTGGCAGGATACTGATACTCTGTGAAACCCCCCAAACAGACCTGGCAGAACCTGATATACTGCGAAAACCCCATACACACCTGGCAGGATCCTGATAAACTATGAAACCCCCATAAACACCTGGCAGGTTCCTGATCCACTGTGAAAACCCCATACACACCTGGCAGGATCCTGATACACTGTGAAAATCCCATACACACCTAGCAGGATCCTGATCAACTATGAAACCTTCATACACACCGGGCAGTTTCCTGATAAACTATGAAACCACCATACACACCTGGCAGGATCCTGATAAACTGTGAAAACCCCATACACACCTGGCAGGATCCTGATCCAATGTGAAAACCCCATACACACCTGGCAGGACACTTATACACTGTGAAATCCCCATACACAACTGGCAGGATCTTGATACAATGTGAAAACCCAATACACACCTGGCAGGATCCTGATAAACTGTGAAACCCCCATACACACCTGGCAGGATCCTGATAAACTGTGTAAACCCATACACACCTGGCAGGATCCTGATAAACTGTGAAATCCCCAGAAACACCTGGCAGGATCCTGATAAACTGTGAAAACCCCATACACACCTGGCAGGATCCTGATAAACTGTGAAACCCTCATATACACCTGGCAGGATCCTGATCAACTGCGAAACCCCCATAAACACCTGGCAGAATCCTGATAAACTGTGAAAACCCCATACTCACCTGGCAGGATACTGATACACTGTGAAAACCCCATACTCACCTGGCAGGATCCTGATACATTGTGAAACCCCCATACACACCTGGCAGGACACTGATACACTGTGAAAACCCCATACACACCTGGCAGGATCCTGATAAACTGTGAAACCCCCATACACACTTGGGAGGATCCTGATAAACTATGAAAACTTCATGCACACCTGGCAGGATCCTGATAAACTATGAAACCACCATACACACCTGGCAGGATCCTGATAAACTGTAAAAACCCCATACACACCTGGCAGGATCCTGATCCAATGTGAAAACCCCATACACACCTGGCAGGACACTTATACACTGTGAAATCCCCATACGCAAATGGCAGGATCCTGATAAACTATGAAACCCCCATACACACCTGGCAGGATCCTGATAAACTGTGAAAACCCCAGACACACCTGGCAGGATCCTGATAAACTGTGAAAACCCCATACACACCTGGCAGGACACTGATACACTGTGAAAACCCCATACACACCTGGCAGGATCCTGATAAACTGTGAAACCCCCATACACACTTGGGAGGATCCTGATAAACTATGAAAACTTCATGCACACCTGGCAGGATCCTGATAAACTATGAAACCACCATACACACCTGGCAGGATCCTGATAAACTGTAAAAACCCCATACACACCTGGCAGGATCCTGATCCAATGTGAAAACCCCATACACACCTGGCAGGACACTTATACACTGTGAAATCCCCATACGCAAATGGCAGGATCCTGATAAACTATGAAACCCCCATACACACCTGGCAGGATCCTGATAAACTGTGAAAACCCCAGACACACCTGGCAGGATCCTGATAAACTGTGAAAACCCCATACACACCTGGCAGGATCTTGATAAACTGTGAAAACCCCATGCACAACTGGCAGGATCCCGATAAACTGTGAAAACCCATACACACCTGGCAGGATCCTGAAAAGCTGTGAAATCCCCATACACACCTGGCAGGAACCTGATAAACTGTGAAAACCCCATACACACCTGGCAGGATCCTGATAAACTGTGAAACCCCCATACACACCTGGCAGGATCCTGATAATCTGTGAAAACCCCATACTCACCAGGCAGGACCCTGATACACTGTGAAAACCCCTTACTCACCTGGCAGGATCCTGATACACTGTGAAACCCCCATACACACCTGGCAGGACCCTGATACACTGTGAAAACCCCATACACACCTGGCAGCATCCTGATCCACTGTGAAAACCGCAAACACACGTGGCAGGATCCTGAAAATCTGTGAAATCCCCATGCACACCTGGCAGGGTCCTGAGACTCTGTGAAAAGCCCCATACACACCTGGCAGATCCTGATATACTGTGAAAACCCCATACACACCTGGCAGGAACCTGATACACTGTGAAAACCCTATACACACCGGGCAGGATCCTGATCCACTGTGAAAACCCCATACAAACCTGGCAGGATACTGATCCGCTGTGAAACCCCCATACACACCTGGCAGTATCCTGATACACTGTGAAAAACCCATACACACCTGGCAGGATCTTGATACACTGTGAAAACCCCATACACACCTGGCAGCATCCTGATCCACTGTGAAAACCCCATACACACGTGGCAGGATCCTGAAAATCTGTGAAATCCCCATGCACACCTGGCAGGATCCTGATACTCTGTGCAAACCCCCATACACACCTGGCAGATACTGATATACTGTGAAAACCCCATGCACACCTGGCAGGAACCTGATACACTGTGGAAACCCTATACACACCGGGCAGGATCCTGATCCACTGTGAAAACCCCATACACACCTGGCAGGATACTGATCCGCTGTGAAAACCCCCAGACACACCTGGCAGGATCCTGATAAACTGTGAAAACCCCAGACACACCTGGCAGGATCCTGATAAACTATGAAACCCCCGTACACACCTGGCAGGTTCCTGATCCACTGTCAAAACCCCATACACACCTGGCAGGATCCTGATAAACTATGAAAACTTCATGCACACCTGGCAGGATCCTGATAAACTATGAAACCCCCATACACACCTGGAAGGATCCTGATAAACTGTGAAAGCCCCATATACACCTGGCAGTATCCTGATCCACTGTGAAAACCCCATGCACACCTGGGAGGATCCTGATACGCTGTGAAAACCCCATACACACCTGGCAGGATACTGATAAACTATGAAACCCCCATACACACCTGGCAGGATCCTGATAAACTGTTAAAACCCCATACACACCTGGCAGGATCCTGATAAACTGTGAAAACCCCATACACACCTGGCAGGATCTTGATACAATGTGAAAACCCAATACACACCTGGCAGGATCCTGATAAACTGTGAAACCCCCATACACACCTGGCAGGATCCTGATAAAATGTGAAAACCCATACACACCTGGCAGGATCCTGATAAACTGTGAAATCCCCAGAAACACCTGGCAGGATCCTGATAAACTGTGAAAACCCCATACACACCTGGCAGGATCCTGATAAACTGTGAAACCCTCATATACACCTGGCAGGATCCTGATCAACTGCGAAACCCCCATAAACACCTGGCAGAATCCTGATAAACTGTGAAAACCCCATACTCACCTGGCAGGATCCTGATACACTGTGAAAACCCCATACTCACCTGGCAGGATCCTGATACATTGTGAAACCCCCATACACACCTGGCAGGACACTGATACACTGTGAAAACCCCATACACACCTGGCAGGATCCTGATAAACTGTGAAACCCCCATACACACCTGGCAGGATCCTGATAAACTGTGAAAACCCCATACACACCTGCCAGGATCCTGATCCACTGTGAAAACCCCATACACACCTGGCAGGATCCTGAGACACTGTGAAAACCCCATACACACCTGGCAGGATCCTGATAAACTGTGAAACACCATACACTCCTGGCCAGATCCTGATAAACTGTGAAACACCCATACACACCTGGCAGGCTCCTGATAAAATGTGAAATCCCCATACACACCTGGCAGGATCTTGATACACTGTGAAAATCCCTTACACACCTGGCAGGATCCTGATAAACTGTGAAACACCCATACACACCTGGCAAGATCCTGATAAACTGTGAAAGCCCTATACACACCTGGCAGCATCCTGATAAACTGTGAAACCCCATACACACCTGGCAGGATACTGATACTCTGTGAAACCCCCCAAACAGACCTGGCAGAACCTGATATACTGCGAAAACCCCATACACACCTGGCAGGATCCTGATACACTGTGAAAACCCTATACACACCGGGCAGGATCCTGGTCAACTGTGAAAACACCATACACACCTGGCAGGATGTTGATCCGCTGTGAAACCCCCATACACACCTGGCAGGATACTGATACTCTGTGAAACCCCCCAAACAGACCTGGCAGAACCTGATATACTGCGAAAACCCCATACACACCTGGCAGGATCCTGATAAACTATGAAAACCCCATAAACACCTGGCAGGTTCCTGATCCACTGTGAAAACCCCATACACACCTGGCAGGATCCTGATACACTGTGAAAATCCCATACACACCTAGCAGGATCCTGATAAACTATGAAACCTTCATACACACCGGGCAGTTTCCTGATAAACTATGAAACCACCATACACACCTGGCAGGATCCTGATAAACTGTGAAAACCCCATACACACCTGGCAGGATCCTGTTCCAATGTGAAAACCCCATACACACCTGGCAGGACACTTATACACTGTGAAATCCCCATACACAACTGGCAGGATCTTGATACAATGTGAAAACCCAATACACACCTGGCAGGATCCTGATAAACTGTGAAACCCCCATACACACCTGGCAGGATCCTGATAAACTGTGTAAACCCATACACACCTGGCAGGATCCTGATAAACTGTGAAATCCCCAGAAACACCTGGCAGGATCCTGATAAACTGTGAAAACCCCATACACACCTGGCAGGATCCTGATAAACTGTGAAACCCTCATATACACCTGGCAGGATCCTGATCAACTGCGAAACCCCCATAAACACCTGGCAGAATCCTGATAAACTGTGAAAACCCCATACTCACCTGGCAGGATACTGATACACTGTGAAAACCCCATACTCACCTGGCAGGACACTGATACACTGTGAAAACCCCATACACACCTGGCAGGATCCTGATAAACTGTGAAACCCCCATACACACTTGGGAGGATCCTGATAAACTATGAAAACTTCATGCACACCTGGCAGGATCCTGATAAACTATGAAACCACCATACACACCTGGCAGGATCCTGATAAACTGTAAAAACCCCATACACACCTGGCAGGATCCTGATCCAATGTGAAAACCCCATACACACCTGGCAGGACACTTATACACTGTGAAATCCCCATACGCAAATGGCAGGATCCTGATAAACTATGAAACCCCCATACACACCTGGCAGGATCCTGATAAACTGTGAAAACCCCAGACACACCTGGCAGGATCCTGATAAACTGTGAAAACCCCATACACACCTGGAAGGATCTTGATACACTGTGAAAACCCCATACACACCTGGCAGGATCCTGATAAACTGTGAAAACCCCATGCACAACTGGCAGGATCCCGATAAACTGTGAAAACCCATACACACCTGGCAGGATCCTGAAAAACTGTGAAATCCCCATACACACCTGGCAGGAACCTGATAAACTGTGAAAACCCCATACACACCTGGCAGGATCCTGATAAACTGTGAAACCCCCATACACACCTGGCAGGATCCTGATAAACTGTGAAAACCCCATACTCACCAGGCAGGACCCTGATACACTGTGAAAACCCCTTACTCACCTGGCAGGATCCTGATACACTGTGAAACCCCCATACACACCTGGCAGGACCCTGATACACTGTGAAAACCCCATACACACCTGGCAGCATCCTGATCCACTGTGAAAACCGCAAACACACGTGGCAGGATCCTGAAAATCTGTGAAATCCCCATGCACACCTGGCAGGGTCCTGAGACTCTGTGAAAAGCCCCATACACACCTGGCAGATCCTGATATACTGTGAAAACCCCATACACACCTGGCAGGAACCTGATACACTGTGAAAACCCTATACACACCGGGCAGGATCCTGATCCACTGTGAAAACCCCATACAAACCTGGCAGGATACTGATCCGCTGTGAAACCCCCATACACACCTGACAGTATCCTGATACACTGTGAAAAACCCATACACACCTGGCAGGATCCTGATACACTTTGAAAACCCCCATACACACCTGGCAGGATCCTGATAAACTGTGAAAACCCCAGACACACCTGGCAGTATCCTGATAAACTATGAAACCCCCAGACACACCTGGCAGGTTCCTGATCCACTGTGAGAACCCCATACACACCTGTCAGGATCCTGATGCACTGTGAAAATCCCATACACACCTGGCAGGATCCTGATAAACTATGAAACCTTCATACACACCTGGCAGGATCCTGATAAACTATGAAACCCCCATACTTACCTGGCAGGATCCTGATAAACTGTGAAAACCCCATACACACCTGGCAGTATCCTGATCCACTGTGAAAACCCCATGCACACCTGGGAGAAACCTGATACGCTGTGAAAACCCCATACACACCTGGCAGGATAATGATAAACTATGAAACCCCCATACACACCTGGCAGGATCCTGATAAACTGTGAAAACCCCATACACACCTGGCAGGATCCTGATAAACTGTGAAAACCCCTTACACACCTGGCAGGAGCTTGATAAACTGTGAAAACTCCATACACACCTGGCAGGATCCTGAAAAACTGTGAATACCCATACACACCTGGCAGGATCCTGATAAACTGTGAATCCCCATAAACACCTGGCAGGATTCTGATACACTGTGAAAACCTCAGACACACCTGGCAGGATCCTGATCTACTGTGAAAACTCCATACACACCTGGCAGGATCCTGAAAAATTGTGAAAACCCCATGCACACCTGGCAGGATCCTGATACTCTGTGAAAACCCCATACAAACCTGGCAGGATCCTGATAGACTGTGAAAACCCTATACACACCTGGCAGGATACTGATCCACTGTGAAAACCCCATACACACCTGGCAGTATGTTGATCCGCTGTGAAACCCCCATACACACCTGGCAGGATCCTGATACACTGTGAAAACCCCATACACACCTGGCAGGATCCTGATGCACTGTGAAAACCCCCATACAGACCTGGCAGGATCCTGATAAACTGTGAAAACCCCAGACACACCTGGCAGGATCCTGATAAAATATGAATCCCCCATACACTCCTGGCAGGTTCCTGATCCAATGTGAAAACCCCATACACACCTGGCAGGATCCTGATACACTGTGAAAATCCCATACACACCTGGCAGGATCCTGATAGACTATGAAATCTTCATACAAACCTAGCAGAATCCTGATAAACTATGAAACCCCATAAACACCTGGCAGGATCCTGATAAACTGTGAAAACCCCATACACACCTGGCAGGATCCTGATCCACTGTGAAAACACCTGACACACCTGGCAGGATCCTGATACACTGTGAAAACCCCATACACACCTGGCAGGATCCTGATAAACTATGAAACCCCCATACACACCTGGCAGGATCCTGATAAACTATGAATACCCCATACACACCTGGCAGGACCCTGATAAACTGTGAAAACCCCATACACACCTGGCAGGATCTTGATACACTGTGAAAACCCCATACACGCCTGGCAGAATCCTGATAAACTGTGAAACCCCCATACACACCTGGCAGGATCCTGATACACTGTGAAAACCCCATACTCACCTGGCAGGATCGTGATAAACTGTGAAACCCCCATACGCACCTGGCAGGATCCTGATAATATGTGAAACCCCCATACACACCTGGCAGGATCCTGATACACTGTGAAACCCCCATACACACCTGGCAGGATCCTGATAAACTGTGAAAACCCCATACACACCTGGCAGGATCTTGATACACTGTGAAAACCCCATACACACCCGGCAGGATCCTGATAAACTATGAAACCCCCATACACAGCTGGCAGGATTCTGATAAACTCTGAAACCCCCATACACACCTGGCAGGGGCCTGATAAACTGTGAAACCCCAAACACACCTGGCAGGATCCTGATAAACTGTGAAACACCCATACGCACCTGGCAGGATCCTGATAATATGTGAAACCCCCATACACACCTGGCAGGATCCTGATACACTGTGAAACCCCCATACACACCTGGCAGGATCCTGATAAACTGTGAAAACCCCATACACACCTGGCAGGATCTTGATACACTGTGAAAACCCCATACACACCCGGCAGGATCCTGATAAACTATGAAACCCCCATACACAGCTGGCAGGATTCTGATAAAATCTGAAACCCCCATACACACCTGGCAGGGGCCTGATAAACTGTGAAACCCCAAACACACCTGGCAGGATCCTGATAAACTGTGAAACACCCATACAAACCTGGCAGGATGCTGATAAAATGTAAAATCCCCATACTCACCTGGCAGGATCTAGAAACACTGTGAAAATCCCATACACACCTGGCAGGATCCTGATAAACTGTGAAACCCCCATACACACATGGCAGCATCCTGATAAACTGTGAAAGCCCCTTACACACCTGGCAGCATCCTGATAAACTGTGAAACCCCATACACACCTGGCAGGATCCTGATACACTGTGAAACCCCCATACACACCTGGTAGGATCTTGAAACACTGTGAAAACCCCATACACACCTGGCAGGATCCTGATAAACTGTGAAACCCCCATACACACTTGGCAGGATCTTGATAAACTGTGAAAGCCCCTTACACACCTGGCAGCATCCTGATAAACTGTGAAACCCCATACACACCTGGCAGAATCCTGATACACTGTGAAACCCCCATACACACCTGGCAGGATCTTGATACACTGTGAAAACCCCATACACACCTGGCAGCATCCTGATCCACTGTGAAAACCCCATACACACGTGGCAGGATCCTGAAAATCTGTGAAATCCCCATGCACACCTGGCAGGAACCTGATACACTGTGAAAACCCTATAGACACCGGGCAGGATCCTGATCCACAGTGAAAACCCCATACACACCTGGCAGGATACTGATCCGCTGTTAAAACCCCCATACACACCTGGCAGGATCCTGATAAACTGTGTAAACCCCAGACACACCTGGCAGTATCCTGATAAATTATGAAACCCCCATACACACCTGGCAGGTTCCTGATCCACTGTGAAAACCCCAGACACACCTGGCAGGATCCTGATGCACTGTGAAAATACCATACACACCTGGCAGGATCCTGATAAACTATGAAAACTTCATGCACACCTGGCAATATCCTGATAAAATATGAAACCCCCATACACACCTGGCAGGATCCTGATAAACTGTGAAAACCCCATACATCCTTGCAGGATCCTGATACGCTGTGAAAACCCCATACACACCTGGCAGGATACTGATAAACTGTGAAAACCCCATACACACCTGGCAGGATACTGATAAACTGTGAAAACCCCATACACACCTGGCAGGATATTGATATACTGTGAAAAACCCATACACACCTGGCAGATTCCTGATAAACTGTGAAACCCCCATACACACCTGGCAGATTCCTGATAAACTGTGAAAACCCCATGCACACCTGGCAGGATCTTGATACACTGTGAAAACCCCAGACACACCTGGCAGGTTCCTGATAATCTGTGAAAACCCCAGACACACCTGGCAGGTTCCTGATAATCTGTGAATCCCCCATACACACCTGGCAGGAGCCTGATAAACTGTGAAACCCCATACACACCTGGCAGGATCCTGATAAACTGTGAAATACCCACACAAACCTGGCAGGATCCTGATAAAATGTAAAATCCCCATACACACCTGGCAAGATCTTGATAAACTGTGAAAACCCCATGCAAACCTGGCAGGATCCTGATAAACTGTGAAACCCCCATACACACCTGGCAGCATCCTGATAAACTGTGAAACCCCATACACACCTGGCCGGATCCTGATACACTGTGAAACCCCCAAACACACCTGGCAGGATCTTGATACACTGTGAAACCCCCATACACACCTGGCAGGATCCTGATAAACTGTGAAAACCCCAAACACACCTGGCAGGATCCTGATAAACTGTGAAACCCCCATACACTCCTGGCAGCATCCTGATAAACTGTGAAACCCCATTCACACCTGGCAGGATCCTGATATACTGTGAAACCCCCAAACACACCTGGCAGGATCCTGATACACTGTGAAACCCCCATACACACCTGGCAGGATCTTGATACACTGTGAAAACCCCATACACACCTGGCAGCATCCTGATAAACTGTGAAAACCCCATGCACACCTTTCAGGATCCTGATACTCTGTGAAAACCACATACACACCTGGCAGGATCCTGATACACTGTGAAAACCTTATACACACCTGGCAGGATACTGATCCACTGTGAAAACCCCATACACACCTGGCAGGATTATGATCCGCTGTGAAACCCCCATACTCACCTGGCAGGATCCTGATGCACTGTGAAAACCCCATACACACCTGGCAGTATCCTGATACACTGTGAAAACCCCCATACAGACCTGGCAGGATCCTGATAAACTGTGAAAACCCCAGACGCACCTGGCAGGATCCTGATAAAATATGAATCCCCCATACACACCTGGCAGGATCCTGATAAACTATGAAAACCCCATAAACACCTGGCAGGATCCTGATAAACTGTGAAAACCCCAAACACACCTGGCAGGAACTTGATACACTGTGAAAACCCCATCCACACCTGACAGGATCCTGAAACACTGTGAAAACCCCATACTCACCTGGCAGGATCCTGATAAACTGTGAAACCGCCATACACACCTGGCAGGATCCTGATAAAATGTGAAACCCCCATACACACCTGGCAGGATCCTGATAATCTGTGAAACACCCATACACACCTGGCAGGATCCTGATAAACTGTGAAAACCCCATACACACCTGGCAGGATCTTGATACACTGTGAAAACCATATACACACCCGGCAGGATCCTGATAAACTATGAAACCCCCATACACAGCTGGCAGGATTCTGATAAACTATGAAACCCTAATACACACCTGGCAGTATCCTGAAACACTGTGAAAACCCCATACTCACCTGGCAGGTTCCTGATCCAATGTGAAAACCCCATACACACCTGGCAGGATCCTGATAGACTATGAAATCTTCATACAAACCTGGCAGGATCCTGATCCACTGTGAAAACACCAGACACACCTGGCAGGATCCTGAGACACTGTGAAAACCCCATACACACCTGGCAGGATCCTGATAAACTATGAAACCCCCATACACACCTGGCAGGATCCTGATAAACAATGAAAACCCCATACACACCTGGCAGGATCCTGATAAAGTGTGAAAACCCCATACACACCTGGCAGTATCCTGATCCACTGTGAAAACCCCATGCACACCTGGGAGAATCCTGATACGCTGTGAAAACCCCATCCACACCTGGCAGGATACTAATAAACTATGAAACCCCCTTACACACCTGGCAGGATCCTGATAAACTGTGAAAACCCCATACACACCTGGCAGGATCCTGATAAACTGTGAAAAACCCATGCACACCTGGCAGGATCCTGAAAAACTGTGAAACCCGCATACACACCTGGCAGGATCCTGATAAACTGTGAACACCCATACACACCTGGCAGGATCCTGATAAACTGTGAAGTCCCCATAAGCACCTGGCAGGATCCAGATACACTGTGAAAATCCCAGACACACCTGGCAGGATCCTGATAAACTGTGAAAACCCCAAACACACCTGGCAGGATCCTGATACTCTGTGAAAACCCCATACACACCTGGCAGGATCCTGATACACTGTGAAAACCCTATACACACCTGGCAGGATACTGATCCACTGTAAAAACCCCAAACACACCTGGCAGGATCTTGATACACTGTGAAAACCCCATACACACCTGGCAGGATCCTGAAACACTGTGAAAACCCCATACTCACCTGGCAGGATCCTGATAAACTGTGAAACCGCCATACACACCTGGCAGGATCCTGATAAAATGTGAAACCCCCATACACACCTGGCAGGATCCTGATAATCTGTGAAACCCCCATACACACCTGGCAGGATCCTGATAAACTGTGAAAACCCCATACACACCTGGCAGGATCCTGAAAAACTGTGAAATCCCCATACACACCTGGCAGGAACCTGATAAACTGTGAAAACCCCATACACACCTGGCAGGATCCTGATAAACTGTGAAACCCCCATACACACCTGGCAGGATCCTGATAAACTGTGAAAACCCCATACTCACCAGGCAGGTCCCTGATACACTGTGAAAACCCCTTAATCACCTGGCAGGATCCTGATACACTGTGAAACCCCCATACACACCTGGCAGGACCCTGATACACTGTGAAAACCCCATACACACCTGGCAGCATCCTGATCCACTGTGAAAACCGCAAACACACGTGGCAGGATCCTGAAAATCTGTGAAATCCCCATGCACACCTGGCAGGGTCCTGAGACTCTGTGAAAAGCCCCATACACACCTGGCAGATCCTGATATACTGTGAAAACCCCATACACACCTGGCAGGAACCTGATACACTGTGAAAACCCTATACACACCGGGCAGGATCCTGATCCACTGTGAAAACCCCATACAAACCTGGCAGGATACTGATCCGCTGTGAAACCCCCATACACACCTGGCAGTATCCTGATACACTGCGAAAAACCCATACACACCTGGCAGGATCCTGATACACTTTGAAAACCCCCATACACACCTGGCAGGATCCTGATAAACTGTGAAAACCCCATACATCCTTGCAGGATCCTGATACGCTGTGAAAACCCCATACACACCTGGCAGGATACTGATAAACTGTGAAAACCCCATACACACCTGGCAGGATACTGATAAACTGTGAAAACCCCATACACACCTGGCAGGATATTGATATACTGTGAAAAACCCATACACACCTGGCAGATTCCTGATAAACTGTGAAACCCCCATACACACCTGGCAGATTCCTGATAAACTGTGAAAACCCCATGCACACCTGGCAGGATCTTGATACACTGTGAAAACCCCAGACACACCTGGCAGGTTCCTGATAATCTGTGAAAACCCCAGACTCACCTGGCAGGTTCCTGATAATCTGTGAATCCCCCATACACACCTGGCAGGAGCCTGATAAACTGTGAAACCCCATACACACCTGGCAGGATCCTGATAAACTGTGAAATACCCACACAAACCTGGCAGGATCCTGATAAAATGTAAAATCCCCATACACACCTGGCAAGATCTTGATAAACTGTGAAAACCCCATGCAAACCTGGCAGGATCCTGATAAACTGTGAAACCCCCATACACACCTGGCAGCATCCTGATAAACTGTGAAACCCCATACACACCTGGCCGGATCCTGATACACTGTGAAACCCCCAAACACACCTGGCAGGATCTTGATACACTGTGAAACCCCCATACACACCTGGCAGGATCCTGATAAACTGTGAAAACCCCAAACACACCTGGCAGGATCCTGATAAACTGTGAAACCCCCATACACTCCTGGCAGCATCCTGATAAACTGTGAAACCCCATTCACACCTGGCAGGATCCTGATATACTGTGAAACCCCCAAACACACCTGGCAGGATCCTGATACACTGTGAAACCCCCATACACACCTGGCAGGATCTTGATACACTGTGAAAACCCCATACACACCTGGCAGCATCCTGATAAACTGTGAAAACCCCATGCACACCTTTCAGGATCCTGATACTCTGTGAAAACCACATACACACCTGGCAGGATCCTGATACACTGTGAAAACCTTATACACACCTGGCAGGATACTGATCCACTGTGAAAACCCCATACACACCTGGCAGGATTATGATCCGCTGTGAAACCCCCATACTCACCTGGCAGGATCCTGATGCACTGTGAAAACCCCATACACACCTGGCAGTATCCTGATACACTGTGAAAACCCCCATACAGACCTGGCAGGATCCTGATAAACTGTGAAAACCCCAGACACACCTGGCAGGATCCTGATAAAATATGAATCCCCCATACACACCTGGCAGGATCCTGATAAACTATGAAAACCCCATAAACACCTGGCAGGATCCTGATAAACTGTGAAAACCCCAAACACACCTGGCAGGAACTTGATACACTGTGAAAACCCCATCCACACCTGACAGGATCCTGAAACACTGTGAAAACCCCATACTCACCTGGCAGGATCCTGATAAACTGTGAAACCGCCATACACACCTGGCAGGATCCTGATAAAATGTGAAACCCCCATACACACCTGGCAGGATCCTGATAATCTGTGAAACACCCATACACACCTGGCAGGATCCTGATAAACTGTGAAAACCCCATACACACCTGGCAGGATCTTGATACACTGTGAAAACCATATACACACCCGGCAGGATCCTGATAAACTATGAAACCCCCATACACACCTGGCAGTATCCTGAAACACTGTGAAAACCCCATACTCACCTGGCAGGTTCCTGATCCAATGTGAAAACCCCATACACACCTGGCAGGATCCTGATAGACTATGAAATCTTCATACAAACCTGGCAGGATCCTGATCCACTGTGAAAACACCAGACACACCTGGCAGGATCCTGAGACACTGTGAAAACCCCATACACACCTGGCAGGATCCTGATAAACTATGAAACCCCCATACACACCTGGCAGGATCCTGATAAACAATGAAAACCCCATACACACCTGGCAGGATCCTGATAAAGTGTGAAAACCCCATACACACCTGGCAGTATCCTGATCCACTGTGAAAACCCCATGCACACCTGGGAGAATCCTGATACGCTGTGAAAACCCCATCCACACCTGGCAGGATACTAATAAACTATGAAACCCCCTTACACACCTGGCAGGATCCTGATAAACTGTGAAAACCCCATACACACCTGGCAGGATCCTGATAAACTGTGAAAAACCCATGCACACCTGGCAGGATCCTGAAAAACTGTGAAACCCGCATACACACCTGGCAGGATCCTGATAAACTGTGAACACCCATACACACCTGGCAGGATCCTGATAAACTGTGAAGTCCCCATAAGCACCTGGCAGGATCCAGATACACTGTGAAAATCCCAGACACACCTGGCAGGATCCTGATAAACTGTGAAAACCCCAAACACACCTGGCAGGATCCTGATACTCTGTGAAAACCCCATACACACCTGGCAGGATCCTGATACACTGTGAAAACCCTATACACACCTGGCAGGATACTGATCCACTGTAAAAACCCCAAACACACCTGGCAGGATCTTGATACACTGTGAAAACCCCATACACACCTGGCAGGATCCTGAAACACTGTGAAAACCCCATACTCACCTGGCAGGATCCTGATAAACTGTGAAACCGCCATACACACCTGGCAGGATCCTGATAAAATGTGAAACCCCCATACACACCTGGCAGGATCCTGATAATCTGTGAAACCCCCATACACACCTGGCAGGATCCTGATAAACTGTGAAAACCCCATACACACCTGGCAGGATCCTGAAAAACTGTGAAATCCCCATACACACCTGGCAGGAACCTGATAAACTGTGAAAACCCCATACACACCTGGCAGGATCCTGATAAACTGTGAAACCCCCATACACACCTGGCAGGATCCTGATAAACTGTGAAAGCCCCATACACACCTGGCAGGATCCTGATAATCTGTGAAACACCCATACACACCTGGCAGGATCCTGATAAACTGTGAAAACCCCATACACACCTGGCAGGATCTTGATACACTGTGAAAACCATATACACACCCGGCAGGATCCTGATAAACTATGAAACCCCCATACACAGCTGGCAGGATTCTGATAAACTATGAAACCCTAATACACACCTGGCAGTATCCTGAAACACTGTGAAAACCCCATACTCACCTGGCAGGTTCCTGATCCAATGTGAAAACCCCATACACACCTGGCAGGATCCTGATAGACTATGAAATCTTCATACAAACATGGTAGGATCCTGATCCACTGTGAAAACACCAGACACACCTGGCAGGATCCTGAGACACTGTGAAAACCCCATACACACCTGGCAGGATCCTGATAAACTATGAAACCCCCATACACACCTGGCAGGATCCTGATAAACAATGAAAACCCCATACACACCTGGCAGGATCCTGATAAAGTGTGAAAACCCCATACACACCTGGCAGTATCCTGATCCACTGTGAAAACCCCATGCACACCTGGGAGAATCCTGATACGCTGTGAAAACCCCATACACACCTGGCAGGATACTAATAAACTATGAAACCCCCTTACACACCTGGCAGGATCCTGATAAACTGTGAAAACCCCATACACACCTGGCAGGATCCTGATAAACTGTGAAAAACCCATGCACACCTGGCAGGATCCTGAAAAACTGTGAAACCCGCATACACACCTGGCAGGATCCTGATAAACTGTGAAAACCCATACACACCTGGCAGGATCCTGATAAACTGTGAAGTCCCCATAAGCACCTGGCAGGATCCAGATACACTGTGAAAATCCCAGACACACCTGGCAGGATCCTGATAAACTGTGAAAACCCCAAACACACCTGGCAGGATCCTGATACTCTGTGAAAACCCCATACACACCTGGCAGGATCCTGATACACTGTGAAAACCCTATACACACCTGGCAGGATACTGATCCACTGTTAAAACCCCAAACACACCTGGCAGGATCTTGATACACTGTGAAAACCCCATACACACCTGGCAGGATCCTGAAACACTGTGAAAACCCCATACTCACCTGGCAGGATCCTGATAAACTGTGAAACCGCCATACACACCTGGCAGGATCCTGATAAAATGTGAAACCCCCATACACACCTGGCAGGATCCTGATAATCTGTGAAACCCCCATACACAGCTGGCAGGATCCTGATAAACTGTGAAAACCCCATACACACCTGGCAGGATCTTGATACACTGTGAAAACCCCATGCACACCTGGCAGGATCCTGATACTCTGTGAAAACCCCATACACACCTGGCAGGATCCTGATACACTGTGAAAACCCTATACACACCTGGCAGGATACTGATCCACTGTGAAAACCCCAAACACACCTGGCAGGATCTTGATAAACTGTGAAAACCCCATACACACCATCAGGATCCTGAAACACTGTGAAAACCCCATACTCACCTGGCAGGATCCTGATAAACTGTGAAACCGCCATACACACCTGGCAGGATACTGATAAAATGTGAAACCCCCATACACACCTGGCAGGATCCTGATAATCTGTGAAACCCCCATACACACCTGGCAGGATCCTGATAAACTGTGAAAACCCCATACACACCTGGCAGGATCTTGATACACTGTGAAAACCCCATACACACCCGGCAGGATCCTGATAAACTATGAAACCCCCATACACAGCTGGCAGGATTCTGATAAACTATGAAACCCTAATACACACCTGGCAGTATCCTGAAACACTGTGAAAATCCCATACTCACCTGGCAGGTTCCTGATCCAATGTGAAAACCCCATACACACCTGGCAGGATCCTGATACACTGTGAAAATCCCATACACACCTGGCAGGATCCTGATAGACTATGAAATCTTCATACAAACCTGGCAGGATCCTGATAAACTATGAAACCCCATACACACCTGGCAGGATCCTGATAAACTGTGAAAAACCCATACACACCTGGCAGGATCCTGATCCACTGTGAAAACACCAGACACACCTGGCAGGATCCTGAGACACTGTGAAAACCCCATACACACCTGGCAGGATCCTGATAAACTATGAAACCCCCATACACACCTGGCAGGATCCTGATAAACAACGAAAACCCCATACACACCTGGCAGGATCCTGATAAACTGTGAAAACCCCATACACACCTGGCAGTATCCTGATCCACTGTGAAAACCCCATGCACACCTGGGAGAATCCTGATACGCTGTGAAAACCCCATACACACCTGGCAGGATACTAATAAACTATGAAACCCCCTTACACACCTGGCAGGATCCTGATAAACAGTGAAAACCCCATACACACCTGGCAGGATCCTGATAAACTGTGAAAAACCCATGCACACCTGGCAGGAGCTTGATACACTGTGAAAACCCCATACACACCTGGCAGGATCCTGATAAACTGTGAAATCCCCATAAACACCTGGCAGGATCCTGATACACTGTGAAAATCCCAGACACACCTGGCAGGATCCTGATAAACTGTGAAAACCCCAAACACACCTGGCAGGATCCTGATAAACTGTGAAACCCCCATACACTCCTGGCAGCATCCTGATAAACTGTGAAACCCCATTCACACCTGGCAGGATCCTGATATACTGTGAAACCCCCATACACACCTGGCAGGATCTTGATACACTGTGTAAACCCCATACACACCTGGCAGCATCCTGATAAACTGTGAAAACCCCATGCACACCTGGCAGGATCCTGATACTCTGTGAAAACCCCATACACACCTGGCAGGATCCTGATACACTGTGAAAACCCTATACACACCTGGCAGGATACTGATCCACTGTGAAAACCCCAAACACACCTGGCAGGATCTTGATACACTGTGAAAACCCCATACACACCTGGCAGGATCCTGAAACACTGTGAAAACCCCATACTCACCTGGCAGGATCCTGATAAACTGTGAAACCGCCATACACACCTGGCAGGACCTGATAAAATGTGAAACCCCATACACACCTGGCAGGATCTTGATACACTGTGAAAACCCCATGCACACCTGGCAGGATCCTGATACTCTGTGAAAACCCCATACACACCTGGCAGGATCCTGATACACTGTGAAAACCCTATACACACCTGGCAGGATACTGATCCACTGTGAAAACCCCAAACACACCTGGCAGGATCTTGATACACTGTGAAAACCCCATACACACCATCAGGATCCTGAAACACTGTGAAAACCCCATACTCACCTGGCAGGATCCTGATAAACTGTGAAACCGCAATACACACCTGGCAGGATGCTGATAAAATGTGAAACCCCCATACACACCTGGCAGGATCCTGATAATCTGTGAAACCCCCATACACACCTGGCAGGCTCCTGATAAACTGTGAAAACCCCATACACACCTGGCAAGATCTTGATACACTGTGAAAACCCCATACACACCCGGCAGGATCCTGATAAACTATGAAACCCCCATACACAGCTGGCAAGATTCTGATAAACTATGAAACCCTAATACACACCTGGCAGTATCCTGAAACACTGTGAAAATCCCATACTCACCTGGCAGGTTCCTGATCCAATGTGAAAACCCCACACACACCTGGCAGGATCCTGATACCCTGTGAAAATCCCATACACACCTGGCAGGATCCTGATAGACTATGAAATCTTCATACAAACCTGGCAGGATCCTGATAAACTATGAAGCCCCATACACACCTGGCAGGATCCTGATAAACTGTGAAAACCCCATACACACCTGGCAGGATCCTGATCCACTGTGAAAACACCAGACACACCTGGCAGGATCCTGAGACACTGTGAAAACCCCATACACACCTGGCAGGATCCTGATAAACTATGAAACCCCCATACACAACTGGCAGGATCCTGATAAACAATGAAAACCCCATACACACCTGGCAGGATCCTGTTAAACTGTGAAAACCCCATACACACCTGGCAGGATCTTGATAAACTGTGAAAACCCCATACACACCTGGCAGGATCCTGAAACACTGTGAAAACCCCATACTCACCTGGCAGGATCCTGATAAACTGTGAAACCCCCATACACACCTGGCAGGATCCTGATAAAATGTGACACCCCCATACACACCTGGCAGGATCCTGATAATCTGTGAAACCCCCATACACACCTGGCAGGATCCTGATAAACTGTGAAAACCCCATACACAGCTGGCAGGATCTTGATACACTGTGAAAACCCCATGCACACCTGGCAGGATCCTGATACTCTGTGAAAACCCCATACACACCTGGCAGGATCCTGATACACTGTGAAAACCCTATACACACCTGGCAGGATACTGATCCACTGTGAAAACCCCAAACACACCTGGCAGGATCTTGATACACTGTGAAAACCCCATACACACCATCAGGATCCTGAAACACTGTGAAAACCCCATACTCACCTGGCAGGATCCTGATAAACTGTGAAACCGCCATACACACCTGGCAGGATCCTGATAAAATGTGAAACCCCCATACACACCTGGCAGGATCCTGATAATCTGTGAAACCCCCATACACACCTGGCAGGATCCTGATAAACAGTGAAAACCCCATACACACCTGGCAGGATCTTGATACACTGTGAAAACCCCATACACACCCGGCAGGATCCTGATAAACTATGAAACCCCCATACACAGCTGGCAGGATTCTGATAAACTATGAAACCCTAATACACACCTGGCAGTATCCTGAAACACTGTGAAAATCCCATACTCACCTGGCAGGTTCCTGATCCAATGTGAAAACCCCATACACACCTGGCAGGATCCTGATACACTGTGAAAATCCCATACACACCTGGCAGGATCCTGATAGACTATGAAATCTTCATACAAACCTGGCAGGATCCTGATAAACTATGAAACCCCATACACACCTGGCAGGATCCTGATAAACTGTGAAAACCCCATACACACCTGGCAGGATCCTGATCCACTGTGAAAACACCAGACACACCTGGCAGGATACTGAGACACTGTGAAAACCCCATACACACCTGGCAGGATCCTGATAAACTATGAAACCCCCATACACACCTGGCAGGATCCTGATAAACAACGAAAACCCCATACACACCTGGCAGGATCCTGATAAACTGTGAAAACCCCATACACACCTGGCAGTATCCTGATCCACTGTGAAAACCCCATGCACACCTGGGAGAATCCTGATACGCTGTGAAAACCCCATACACACCTGGCAGGATACTAATAAACTATGAAACCCCCTTACACACCTGGCAGGATCCTGATAAACAGTGAAAACCCCATACACACCTGGCAGGATCCTGATAAACTGTGAAAAACCCATGCACACCTGGCAGGAGCTTGATACACTGTGAAAACCCCATACACACCTGGCAGGATCCTGATAAACTGTGAAATCCCCATAAACACCTGGCAGGATCCTGATACACTGTGAAAATCCCAGACACACCTGGCAGGATCCTGATAAACTGTGAAAACCCCAAACACACCTGGCAGGATCCTGATAAACTGTGAAACCCCCATACACTCCTGGCAGTATCCTGATAAACTGTGAAACCCCATTCACACCTGGCAGGATCCTGATATACTGTGAAACCCCCATACACACCTGGCAGGATCTTGATACACTGTGAAAACCCCATACACACCTGGCAGCATCCTGATAAACTGTGAAAACCCCATGCACACCTGGCAGGATCCTGATACTCTGTGAAAACCCCATACACACCTGGCAGGATCCTGATACACTGTGAAAACCCTATACACACCTGGCAGGATACTGATCCACTGTGAAAACCCCAAACACACCTGGCAGGATCTTGATACACTGTGAAAACCCCATACACACCTGGCAGGATCCTGAAACACTGTGAAAACCCCATACTCACCTGGCAGGATCCTGATAAACTGTGAAACCGCCATACACACCTGGCAGGACCTGATAAAATGTGAAACCCCAAACACACCTGGCAGGATCTTGATACACTGTGAAAACCCCATGCACACCTGGCAGGATCCTGATACTCTGTGAAAACCCCATACACACCTGGCAGGATCCTGATACACTGTGAAAACCCTATACACACCTGGCAGGATACTGATCCACTGTGAAAACCCCAAACACACCTGGCAGGATTTTGATACACTGTGAAAACCCCATACACACCATCAGGATCCTGAAACACTGTGAAAACCCCATACTCACCTGGCAGGATCCTGATAAACTGTGAAACCGCCATACACACCTGGCAGGATCCTGATAAAATGTGAAACCCCCATACACACCTGGCAGGATCCTGATAATCTGTGAAACCCCCATACACACCTGGCAGGCTCCTGATAAACTGTGAAAACCCCATACACACCTGGCAAGATCTTGATACACTGTGAAAACCCCATACACACCCGGCAGGATCCTGATAAACTATGAAACCCCCATACACAGCTGGCAGGATTCTGATAAACTATGAAACCCTAATACACACCTGGCAGTATCCTGAAACACTGTGAAAATCCCATACTCACCTGGCAGGTTCCTGATCCAATGTGAAATCCCCATACACACCTGGCAGGATCCTGATACCCTGTGAAAATCCCATACACACCTGGCAGGATCCTGATAGACTATGAAATCTTCATACAAACCTGGCAGGATCCTGATAAACTATGAAACCCCATACACACCTGGCAGGATACTGATAAACTATGAAACCCCCATACACAACTGGCAGGATCCTGATAAACAATGAAAACCCCATACACACCTGGCAGGATCCTGTTAAACTGTGAAAACCCCATACACACCTGGCAGGATCTTGATAAACTGTGAAAACCCCATACACACCTGGCAGGATCCTGAAACACTGTGAAAACCCCATTCTCACCTGGCAGGATCCTGATAAACTGTGAAACCCCCATACACACCTGGCAGGATCCTGATAAAATGTGAAACCCCCATACACACCTGGCAGGATCCTGATAAACTGTGAAACCCCCATACACACCCGGCAGGATCCTGATAAACTATGAAACCCCCATAAACACCTGGCAGGATACTGATAAACTATGAAAACCCCATACACACCTGGCAGGATCCTGATAAACTGCGAAAACCCCAAACACACCTGGCAGGATATTGATACACTATGAAAACCCCATACACACCTGGCAGGATCCTGATAAACAATGAAAACCCCATACACACCTGGCAGGATCCTGATAAACTGTGAAAACCCCATACACACCTGGCAGTATCCTGATCTACTGTGAAAACCCCATGCACACCTGGGAGAATCCTGATACGCTGTGAAAACCCCATACACACCTGGCAGGATACTAATAAACTATGAAACCCCCATACACACCTGGCAGGCTCCTGATAAACTGTGAAAACCCCATACACACCTGGCAGGATCCTGATAAACTGTGAAAAACCCATGCACACCTGGCAGGAGCTTGATGCACTGTGAAAACCCCATACACACCTGGCAGGATCCTGAAAAACTGTGAAACCCCCATACACACCTGGCAGGATCCTGATAAACTGTGAAAACCCATACACACCTGGCAGGATCCTGATAAACTGTGAAATCCCCATAAACACCTGGCAGGATCCTGATACCCTGTGAAAATCCCAGACACACCTGGCAGGATCCTGATAAACTGTGAAAACCCCAAACACACCTGGCAGGATCCTGATAAACTGTGAAACCCCCATACACTCCTGGCAGCAACCTGATAAACTGTGAAACCCCATTCACACCTGGCAGGATCCTGATAATCTGTGAAACCCCCATACACACCTGGCAGGATCCTGATAAACTGTGAAAACCCCATACACACCTGGCAGGATCTTGATACACTGTGAAAACCCCATGCACACCTGGCAGGATCCTGATACTCTGTGAAAACCCCATACACACCTGGCAGGATCCTGATACACTGTGAAAACCCTTTACACACCTGGCAGGATACTGATCCACTGTGAAAACCCCAAACACACCTGGCAGGATCTTGATACACTGTGAAAACCCCATACACACCATCAGGATCCTGAAACACTGTGAAAACCCCATACTCACCTGGCAGGATCCTGATAAACTGTGAAACCGCCATACACACCTGGCAGGATCCTGATAAAATGTGAAACCCCCATACACACCTGGCAGGATCCTGATAATCTGTGAAACCCCCATACACACCTGGCAGGATCCTGATAAACTGTGAAAACCCCATACACACCTGGCAGGATCTTGATACACTGTGAAAACCCCATACACACCCGGCAGGATCCTGATAAACTATGAAACCCCCATACACAGCTGGCATGATTCTGATAAACTATGAAACCCTAATACACACCTGGCAGTATCCTGAAACACTGTGAAAATCCCATACTCACCTGGCAGGTTCCTGATCCAATGTGAAAACCCCATACACACCTGGCAGGATCCTGATACACTGTGAAAATCCCATACACACCTGGCAGGATCCTGATAGACTATGAAATCTTCATACAAACCTGGCAGGATCCTGATAAACTATGAAACCCCATACACACCTGGCAGGATCCTGATAAACTGTGAAAACCCCATACACACCTGGCAGGATCCTGATCCACTGTGAAAACACCAGACACACCTGGCAGGATCCTGAGACACTGTGAAAACCCCACACACCTGGCAGGATCCTGATAAACTATGAAACCCCCATACACACCTGGCAGGATCCTGATAAACAATGAAAACCCCATAGACACCTGGCAGGATCCTGATAAACTGTGAAAACCCCATACACACCTGGCAGGATCTTGATAAACTGTGAAAACCCCATACACACCTGGCAGGATCCTGAAACACTGTGAAAACCCCATACTCACCTGGCAGGATCCTGATAAACTGTGAAACCCCCATACACACCTGGCAGGATCCTGATAAAATGTGAAACCCCCATACACACCTGGCAGGATCCTGATAAACTGTGAAACCCCCATACACACCTGGCAGGATCCTGATAAACTATGAAAACCCCATACACACATGGCAGGAACTTGATACACTGTGAAAACCCCATACACACCCGGCAGGATCCTGATAAACTGTGAAATCCCCATAAACACCTGGCAGGATCCTGATACACTGTGAAAATCCCAGACACACCTGGCAGGATCCTGATAAACTGTGAAAACCCCATACACACCTGGCAGTATCCTGATCCACTGTGAAAACCCCATGCACACCTGGGAGAATCCTGATACGCTGTGAAAACCCCATACACACCTGGCAGGATACTAATAAACTATGAAACCCCCTTACACACCTGGCAGGATCCTGATAAACAGTGAAAACCCCATACACACCTGGCAGGATCCTGATAAACTGTGAAAAACCCATGCACACCTGGCAGGAGCTTGATACACTGTGAAAACCCCATACACACCTGGCAGGATCCTGATAAACTGTGAAATCCCCATAAACACCTGGCAGGATCCTGATACACTGTGAAAATCCCAGACACACCTGGCAGGATCCTGATAAACTGTGAAAACCCCAAACACACCTGGCAGGATCCTGATAAACTGTGAAACCCCCATACACTCCTGGCAGCATCCTGATAAACTGTGAAACCCCATTCACACCTGGCAGGATCCTGATATACTGTGAAACCCCCATACACACCTGGCAGGATCTTGATACACTGTGAAAACCCCATACACACCTGGCAGCATCCTGATAAACTGTGAAAACCCCATGCACACCTGGCAGGATCCTGATACTCTGTGAAAACCCCATACACACCTGGCAGGATCCTGATACACTGTGAAAACCCTATACACACCTGGCAGGATACTGATCCACTGTGAAAACCCCAAACACACCTGGCAGGATCTTGATACACTGTGAAAACCCCATACACACCTGGCAGGATCCTGAAACACTGTGAAAACCCCATACTCACCTGGCAGGATCCTGATAAACTGTGAAACCGCCATACACACCTGGCAGGACCTGATAAAATGTGAAACCCCATACACACCTGGCAGGATCTTGATACACTGTGAAAACCCCATGCACACCTGGCAGGATCCTGATACTCTGTGAAAACCCCATACACACCTGGCAGGATCCTGATACACTGTGAAAACCCTATACACACCTGGCAGGATACTGATCCACTGTGAAAACCCCAAACACACCTGGCAGGATTTTGATACACTGTGAAAACCCCATACACACCATCAGGATCCTGAAACACTGTGAAAACCCCATACTCACCTGGCAGGATCCTGATAAACTGTGAAACCGCCATACACACCTGGCAGGATCCTGATAAAATGTGAAACCCCCATACACACCTGGCAGGATCCTGATAATCTGTGAAACCCCCATACACACCTGGCAGGCTCCTGATAAACTGTGAAAACCCCATACACACCTGGCAAGATCTTGATACACTGTGAAAACCCCATACACACCCGGCAGGATCCTGATAAACTATGAAACCCCCATACACAGCTGGCAGGATTCTGATAAACTATGAAACCCTAATACACACCTGGCAGTATCCTGAAACACTGTGAAAATCCCATACTCACCTGGCAGGTTCCTGATCCAATGTGAAATCCCCATACACACCTGGCAGGATCCTGATACCCTGTGAAAATCCCATACACACCTGGCAGGATCCTGATAGACTATGAAATCTTCATACAAACCTGGCAGGATCCTGATAAACTATGAAACCCCATACACACCTGGCAGGATACTGATAAACTGTGAAAACCCCATACACACCTGGCAGGATCCTGATCCACTGTGAAAACACCAGACACACCTGGCAGGATCCTGAGACACTGTGAAAACCCCATACACACCTGGCAGGATCCTGATAAACTATGAAACCCCCATACACAACTGGCAGGATCCTGATAAACAATGAAAACCCCATACACACCTGGCAGGATCCTGTTAAACTGTGAAAACCCCATACACACCTGGCAGGATCTTGATAAACTGTGAAAACCCCATACACACCTGGCAGGATCCTGAAACACTGTGAAAACCCCATACTCACCTGGCAGGATCCTGATAAACTGTGAAACCCCCATACACACCTGGCAGGATCCTGATAAAATGTGAAACCCCCATACACACCTGGCAGGATCCTGATAAACTGTGAAACCCCCATACACACCCGGCAGGATCCTGATAAACTATGAAACCCCCATAAACACCTGGCAGGATACTGATAAACTATGAAAACCCCATACACACCTGGCAGGATCCTGATAAACTGCGAAAACCCCAAACACACCTGGCAGGATATTGATACACTATGAAAACCCCATACACACCTGGCAGGATCCTGATAAACAATGAAAACCCCATACACACCTGGCAGGATCCTGATAAACTGTGAAAACCCCATACACACCTGGCAGTATCCTGATCTACTGTGAAAACCCCATGCACACCTGGGAGAATCCTGATACGCTGTGAAAACCCCATACACACCTGGCAGGATACTAATAAACTATGAAACCCCCATACACACCTGGCAGGCTCCTGATAAACTGTGAAAACCCCATACACACCTGGCAGGATCCTGATAAACTGTGAAAAACCCATGCACACCTGGCAGGAGCTTGATGCACTGTGAAAACCTCATACACACCTGGCAGGATCCTGAAAAACTGTGAAACCCCCATACACACCTGGCAGGATCCTGATAAACTGTGAAAACCCATACACACCTGGCAGGATCCTGATAAACTGTGAAATCCCCATACACTCCTGGCAGCAACCTGATAAACTGTGAAACCCCATTCACACCTGGCAGGATCCTGATAATCTGTGAAACCCCCATACACACCTGGCAGGATCCTGATAAACTGTGAAAACCCCATACACACCTGGCAGGATCTTGATACACTGTGAAAACCCCATGCACACCTGGCAGGATCCTGATACTCTGTGAAAACCCCATACACACCTGGCAGGATCCTGATACACTGTGAAAACCCTTTACACACCTGGCAGGATACTGATCCACTGTGAAAACCCCAAACACACCTGGCAGGATCTTGATACACTGTGAAAACCCCATACACACCATCAGGATCCTGAAACACTGTGAAAACCCCATACTCACCTGGCAGGATCCTGATAAACCGTGAAACCGCCATACACACCTGGCAGGATCCTGATAAAATGTGAAACCCCCATACACACCTGGCAGGATCCTGATAATCTGTGAAACCCCCATACACACCTGGCAGGATCCTGATAAACTGTGAAAACCCCATACACACCTGGCAGGATCTTGATACACTGTGAAAACCCCATACACACCCGGCAGGATCCTGAAAAACTATGAAACCCCCATACACAGCTGGCATGATTCTGATAAACTATGAAACCCTAATACACACCTGGCAGTATCCTGAAACACTGTGAAAATCCCATACACACCTGGCAGGTTCCTGATCCAATGTGAAAACCCCATACACACCTGGCAGGATCCTGATACACTGTGAAAATCCCATACACACCTGGCAGGATCCTGATAGACTATGAAATCTTCATACAAACCTGGCAGGATCCTGATAAACTATGAAACCCCATACACACCTGGCAGGATCCTGATAAACTGTGAAAACCCCATACACACCTGGCAGGATCCTGATCCACTGTGAAAACACCAGACACACCTGGCAGGATCCTGAGACACTGTGAAAACCCCACACACCTGGCAGGATCCTGATAAACTATGAAACCCCCATACACACCTGGCAGGATCCTGATAAACAATGAAAACCCCATAGACACCTGGCAGGATCCTGATAAACTGTGAAAACCCCATACACACCTGGCAGGATCTTGATAAACTGTGAAAACCCCATACACACCTGGCAGGATCCTGAAACACTGTGAAAACCCCATACTCACCTGGCAGGATCCTGATAAACTATGAAACCCCCATACACACCTGGCAGGATCCTGATAAAATGTGAAACCCCCATACACACCTGGCAGGATCCTGATAAACTGTGAAACCCCCATACACACCTGGCAGGATCCTGATAAACTATGAAAACCCCATACACACATGGCAGGAACTTGATACACTGTGAAAACCCCATACACACCCGGCAGGATCCTGAAAAACTGTGAAATCCCCATAAACACCTGGCAGGATCCTGATACACTGTGAAAATCCCAGACACACCTGGCAGGATCCTGATAAACTGTGAAAACCCCAAACACACCTGGCAGGATCCTGATAAACTGTGAAACCCCCATACACTCCTGGCAGCATCCTGATAAACTGTGAAACCCCAGTCACACCTGGCAGGATCCAGATATACTGTGAAACCCCCATACACACCTGGCAGGATCTTGATACACTGTGAACACCCCATACACACCTGGCAGCATCCTGATAAACTCCGAAAACCCCATGCAAACCTGGCAGGATCCTGATACTCTGTGAAAACCCCATACACACCTGGCAGGATCCTGATACACTGTGAAAACCCTATACACACCTGGCAGGATACTGATCCACTGTGAAAACCCCAAACACACCTGGCAGGATCTTGATACACTGTGAAAACCCCATACACACCTGGCAGGATCCTGAAACACTGTGAAAACCCCATACTCACCTGGCAGGATCCTGATAAACTGTGAAACCGCCATACACACCTGGCAGGATCCTGATAAAATGTGAAACCCCCATACACACCTGGCAGGATCCTGATAATCTGTGAAACCCCCATACACACCTGGCAGGATCATGATAAACTGTGAAAACCCCATACACACCTGGCAGGATCTTGATACACTTTGAAAACCCCATGCACACCTGGCAGGATCCTGATACTCTGTGATAACCCCATACACACCTGGCAGGATCCTGATACACTGTGAAAATCCCATACACACCTGGCAGGATCCTGATAGACTATGAAATCTTCATACAAACCTGGCAGGATCCTGATAAACTATGAAACCCCATATACACCTGGCAGGATCCTGATAAACTGTGAAAACCCCATACACACCTGGCAGGATCCTGATCCACTGTGAAAACACCAGACACACCTGGCAGGATCCTGAGACACTGTGAAAACCCCATACACACCTGGCAGGATCCTGATAAACTATGAAACACCCATACACACCTTGCAGGATCCTGATAAACAATGAAAACCCCATACACACCTGGCAGGATCCTGATAAACTGTGAAAACCCCATACACACCTGGCAGGATCTTGATAAACTGTGAAAACCCCATACACACCTGGCAGGATCCTGAAACACTGTGAAAACCCCATACTCACCTGGCAGGATCCTGATAAAATGTGAAACCCCCATACACACCTGGCAGAATCCTGATAAACTGTGAAACCCCCATACACACCTGGCAGGATCCTGATAAACTATGAAAACCCCATACACACATGGCAGGAACTTGATACACTGTGAAAACCCCATACACACCCGTCAGGATCCTGATAAACTGTGAAATCCCCATAAACACCTGGCAGGATCCTGATACACTGTGAAAATCCCAGACACACCTGGCAGGACCCTGATAAACTGTGAAAACACCAAACACACCTGGCAGGATCCTGATATACTGTGAAACCCCCATACACTCCTGGCAGCATCCTGATAAACTGTGAAACCCCATTCACACCTGGCAGGATCCTGATATACTGTGAAACCCCCATACACACCTGGCAGGATCTTGATACACTGTGAAAACCCCATACACACCTGGCAGCATCCTGATAAACTGTGAAAACCCCATGCACACCTGGCAGGATCCTGATACTCTGTGAAAACCCCATACACACCTGGCAGGATCCTGATACACTGTGAAAACCCTATACACACCTGGCAGGATACTGATCCACTGTGAAAACCCCAAACATACCTGGCAGGATCTTGATACACTGTGAAAACCCCATACACACCTGGCAGGATCCTGAAACACTGTGAAAACCCCATACTCACCTGGCAGGATCCTGATAAACTGTGAAACCGCCATACACACCTGGCAGGATCCTGATAAAATGTGAAACCCCCATACACACCTGGCAGGATCCTGATAATCTGTGAAACCCCCATACACACCTGGCAGGATCCTGATAAACTGTGAAAACCCCATACACACCTAGCAGGATCTTGATACACTTTGAAAACCCCATGCACACCTGGCAGGATCCTGATACTCTGTGAAAACCCCATACACACCTGGCAGGATCCTGATACACTGTGAAAACCCTATACACACCTGGCAGGATACTGATCCACTGTGAAAACCCCAAACACACCTGGCAGGATCTTGATACACTGTGAAAACCCCATACACACCTGGCAGGATCCTGAAACACTGTGAAAACCCCATACTCACCTGGCAGGATCCTGATAAACTGTGAAACCGCCATACACACCTGGCAGGATCCTGATAAAATGTGAAAACCCCATACACACCAGGCAGGATCCTGATAATCTGTGAAACCCTCATACACACCTGGCAGGATCCTGATAAACTGTGAAAACCCCATACACACCTGGCAGGATCTTGATACACTGTGAAAACCCCAAACACACCCGGCAGGATCCTGATAAACTATGAAACCCCCATACACAGCTGGCAGGATTCTGATAAACTATGAATCCCTAATACACTCCTGGCAGGATCCTGATAAACTGTGAAAACCCCATACACACCTGGCAGGATCCTGAGACACTGTGAAAACCCCATACACACCTGGCAGGATCCTGAGACACTGTGAAAACCCCATACACACCTGGCAGGATCATGATAAACTATGAAACCCCCATACACACCTGGCAGGATCCTGATAAACAATGAAAATCCCATACACACCTGGCAGGATCCTGATAAACTGTGAAAACCTCATACACACCTGGCAGGATCTTGATAAACTGTGAAAACCCCATACACACCTGGCAGGATCCTGAAACACTGTGAAAACCCCATGCTCACCTGGCAGGATCCTGATAAACTGTGAAACCCCCATACACACCTGGCAGGATCCTGATAACATGTGAAACCCCCATACACACCTGGCAGGATCCTGATAAACTGTGAAACCCCCATACACACCTGGCAGGATCCTGATAAACTATGAAAACCACATACACACCTGGCAGGAACTTGATACACTGTGAAAACCCCATACACACCCGGCAGGATCCTGATAAACTAAGAAACCCCCATACACTGCTGGCAGGATTCTGATAAACTATGAAACCCCCATACACACCTGGCAGTATCCTGATAAACTGTGAAAAACCCATACACAACTGGCAGGATCCTGATACACTGTGAAAACCCCATACACACCTGGCAGGATCCTGATAAACTGTGAAACCCCCATACACACCTGGCAGGATCCTGATAAAATGTGAAAAACCCATACACACCTGGCAGATTCCTGATAAACTGTGAAACCCCCAAACACACCTGGCAGGATCCTGATCAACTGTGAAAACCCCATGCACACCTGGCAGGATCTTGCTAGACTGTGAAAACCCCAGACACACCTGGCAGGATCCTGATAAATTGTAAAACCCCCATACACACATGGCAGGAGGCTGATAAACTGTGAAACCCCATGCACACCTGGCAGGATGCTGATAAACTGTAAAATCCCCATACTCACCTGGCAGGATCTTGATACTCTGTGAAAACCCCATACACACCTGGCAGGATCCTGATAAACTGTGAAACCCCCATACACACTTGGCAGGATCCTGATAAACTGTGAAACCCCCATACACACATGGCAGCATCCTGATAAACTGTGAAACCCCATACACACCTGGCAGGATACTGATCCACTTTGAAAACCCCCATACACACCTGGCAGGATCCTGATAAACTGTGAAACCCCCATACACACCTGGCAGGTTCCTGATCCACTGTCAAAACCACATACACACCTGGCAGGATCCTGATGCACTGTGAAAATCCCATACACACCTGGCAGGATCCTGATAAACTATGAAAACTTCATGCACACCTGGCAGGATCCTGATAAACTATGAAACGCCCATACACACCTGGCAGGAAACTGATAAACTGTGAAAACCCCATACACACCTGGCAGTATCCTGATCCACTGTGAAAACCCCATGCACACCTGGGAGGATCCTGATACGCTGTGAAAACCCCATACACACCTGGCAGTATACTGATAAAGTATGAAACCCCCATACACACCTGACAGGATCCTGATAAACTGTGAAAATCCCATACACACCTGGCAGGATCTTGGTACAATGCGAAAACCCAATACACACCCGGCAGGATCCTGAAAAACTATGAAACCCCCATACACAGCTGGCAGGATTCTGATAAACTATGAAACCCTAATACACACCTGGCAGTATCCTGAAACACTGTGAAAATCCCATACTCACCTGGCAGGTTCCTGATCCAATGAGAAAACCCCATACACACCTGGCAGGATCCTGATACACTGTGAAAATCCCATACACACCTGGCAGGATCCTGATAGACTATGAAATCTTCATACAAACCTGGCAGGATCCTGATAAACTATGAAACCCCATACACACCTGGCAGGATCCTGATAAACTGTGAAAACCCCATACACACCTGGCAGGATCCTGATCCACTGTGAAAACACCAGACACACCTGGCAGGATACTGAGACACTGTGAAAACCCCATACACACCTGGCAGGATCCTGATAAACTATGAAACCCCCATACACACCTGGCAGGATCCTGATAAACTGTGAAAACCCCATACACACCTGACAGGATCCTGATAAACTGTGAAAATCCCATACACACCTGGCAGTATCTTGATACAATGCGAAAACCCAATACACACCCGGCAGGATCCTGATAAACTATGAAACCCCCATACACAGCTGGCAGGATTCTGATAAACTATGAAACCCCCATGCACACCTGGCAGTATCCTGATAAACTGCGAAAAACCCTATCACACCTGGCAGGATCCTGAGACACTGTGAAAACCCCATACACACCTGGCAGGATCCTGATAAACTATGAAACCCCCATACACACCTGGCAGGATACTGATAAACAATGAAAACCCCCATACACACCTGGCAGGATCCTGATAAACTGTGAAAACCCCATACACACCTGGCAGGATCTTGATAAACTGTGAAAACCCCAGACACACCTGGCAGGATCCTGAAACACTGTGAAAACCCCATACTCACCTGGCAGGATCCTGATAAACTGTGAAACCCCCATACACACCTGGCAGGATCCTGATAAAATGTGAAACCCCCATACACACCTGGCAGGATCCTGATAAACTGTGATACCCCCACACACACCTGGCAGGATCCTGATAAACTATGAAAACCCCATACACACCTGGCAGGAACTTGATACACTGTGAAAACCCCATACACACCCGGCAGGATCCTGATAAACTGTGAAATCCCCATAAACACCTGGCAGTATCCTGATACACTGTGAAAATCCCAGACACACCTGGCAGGATCCTGATAAACTGTGAAAACCCCAAACACACCTGGCAGGATCCTGATAAACTGTGAAACCCCCATACACATCCTGGCAGCATCCTGATAAACTGTGAAACCCCATTCACACCTGGCAGGATCCTGATATACTGTGAAACCCCCATACACACCTGGCAGTATCTTGATACACTGTGAAAACCCCATACACACCTGGCAGCATCCTGATAAACTGTGAAAACCCCATGCACACATGGCAGGATCCTGATACTCTGTGAAAACCCCATCCACACCTGGCAGGATCCTGATCCACTGTGAAAACCCCAAACACACCTGGCAGGATCTTGATACACTGTGAAAACCCCATACACACCTGGCAGGATCCTGAGACACTGTGAAAACCCCATACTCACCGGGCAGGATCCTGATAAACTGTGAAACCGCCATACACACCTGGCAGGATCCTGATAAAATGTGATACCCCCATACACACCTGGCAGGATCCTGATAATCTGTGAAACCCCTATACACACCTGGCAGGATCCTGATAAACTGTGAAAACCCCATACACACCTGGCAGGATCTTGATACACTGTGAAAAACCCATGCACACCTGGCAGGATCCTGATACTCTGTGAAAACCCCATACACAACTGGCAGGATCCTGATACACTGTGAAAACCCCATACACACCTGGCAGGATCCTGAAACACTGTGAAAACCCCATACTCACCGGGCAGGATCCTGATAAACTGTGAAACCGCCATACACACCTGGCAGGATCCTGATAAAATGTGAAACCCCCATACACAGCTGGCAGGATTCTGATAAACTATGAAACCCCCATACACACCTGGCAGTATCCTGATAAACTGCGAAAAACCCTATCACACCTGGCAGGATCCTGATCCACTGTGAAAACCCCACACAACTGGCAGGATACTGATACACTGTGAAAACCCAATACACACCCGGCAGGATCCTGAAAAACTATGAAACCCCCATACACAGCTGGCAGGATTCTGATAAACTATGAAACCCTAATACACACCTGGCAGTATCCTGAAACACTGTGAAAATCCCATACTCACCTGGCAGGTTCCTGATCCAATGTGAAAACCCCATACACACCTGGCAGGATCCTGATACACTGTGAAAATCCCATACACACCTGGCAGGATCCTGATAGACTATGAAATCTTCATACAAACCTGGCAGGATCCTGATAAACTATGAAACCCCATACACACCTGGCAGGATCCTGATAAACTGTGAAAACCCCATACACACCTGGCAGGATCCTGATCCACTGTGAAAACACCAGACACACCTGGCAGGATCCTGAGACACTGTGAAAACCCCATACACACCTGGCAGGATCCTGATAAACTATGAAACCCCCATACACACCTGGCAGGATCCTGATAAACTGTGAAAACCCCATACACACCTGACAGGATCCTGATAAACTGTGAAAATCCCATACACACCTGGCAGGATCTTGATACAATGCGAAAACCCAATACACACCCGGCAGGATCCTGATAAACTATGAAACCCCCATACACAGCTGGCAGGATTCTGATAAACTATGAAACCCCCATACACACCTGGCAGTATCCTGATAAACTGCGAAAAACCCTATCACACCTGGCAGGATCCTGAGACACTGTGAAAACCCCATACACACCTGGCAGGATCCTGATAAACTATGAAACCCCCATACACACCTGGCAGGATCCTGATAAACAATGAAAACCCCCATACACACCTGGCAGGATCCTGATAAACTGTGAAAACCCCATACACACCTGGCAGGATCTTGATAAACTGTGAAAACCCCATACACACCTGGCAGGATCCTGAAACACTGTGAAAACCCCATACTCACCTGGCAGGATCCTGATAAACTGTGAAACCCCCATACACACCTGGCAGGATCCTGACAAAATGTGAAACCCCCATACACACCTGGCAGGATCCTGATAAACTGCGAAAAACCCTATCACACCTGGCAGGATCCTGAGACACTGTGAAAACCCCATACACACCTGGCAGGATCCTGATAAACTATGAAACCCCCATACACACCTGGCAGGATACTGATAAACAATGAAAACCCCCATACACACCTGGCAGGATCCTGATAAACTGTGAAAACCCCATACACACCTGGCAGGATCTTGATAAACTGTGAAAACCCCAGACACACCTGGCAGGATCCTGAAACACTGTGAAAACCCCATACTCACCTGGCAGGATCCTGATAAACTGTGAAACCCCCATACACACCTGGCAGGATCCTGATAAAATGTGAAACCCCCATACACACCTGGCAGGATCCTGATAAACTGTGAAACCCCCACACACACCTGGCAGGATCCTGATAAACTATGAAAACCCCATACACACCTGGCAGGAACTTGATACACTGTGAAAACCCCATACACACCCGGCAGGATCCTGATAAACTGTGAAATCCCCATAAACACCTGGCAGTATCCTGATACACTGTGAAAATCCCAGACACACCTGGCAGGATCCTGATAAACTGTGAAAACCCCAAACACACCTGGCAGGATCCTGATAAAATGTGAAACCCCCATACACATCCTGGCAGCATCCTGATAAACTGTGAAACCCCATTCACACCTGGCAGGATCCTGATATACTGTGAAACACCCATACACACCTGGCAGTATCTTGATACACTGTGAAAACCCCATACACACCTGGCAGCATCCTGATAAACTGTGAAAACCCCAAGCACACATGGCAGGATCCTGATACTCTGTGAAAACCCCATCCACACCTGGCAGGATCCTGATCCACTGTGAAAACCCCAAACACACCTGGCAGGATCTTGATACACTGTGAAAACCCCATACACACCTGGCAGGATCCTGAGACACTGTGAAAACCCCATACTCACCGGGCAGGATCCTGATAAACTGTGAAACCGCCATACACACCTGGCAGGATCCTGATAAAATGTGATACCCCCATACACACCTGGCAGGATCCTGATAATCTGTGAAACCCCTATACACACCTGGCAGGATCCTGATAAACTGTGAAAACCCCATACACACCTGGCAGGATCTTGATACACTGTGAAAAACCCATGCACACCTGGCAGGATCCTGATACTCTGTGAAAACCCCATACACACCTGGCAGGATCCTGATACACTGTGAAAACCCCATACACACCTGGCAGGATCCTGAAACACTGTGAAAACCCCATACTCACCGGGCAGGATCCTGATAAACTGTGAAACCGCCATACACACCTGGCAGGATCCTGATAAAATGTGAAACACCCATACACAGCTGGCAGGATTCTGATAAACTATTAAACCCCCATACACACCTGGCAGTATCCTGATAAACTGCGAAAAACCCTATCACACCTGGCAGGATCCTGATCCACTGTGAAAACCCCACACAACTGGCAGGATCCTGATACACTGTGAAAACCCCATACACACCCGGCAGGATCCTGAAAAACTATGAAACCCCCATACACAGCTGGCAGGATTCTGATAAACTATGAAACCCTAATACACACCTGGCAGTATCCTGAAACACTGTGAAAATCCCATACTCACCTGGCAGGTTCCTGATCCAATGTGAAAACCCCATACACACCTGGCAGGATCCTGATACACTGTGAAAATCCCATACACACCTGGCAGGATCCTGATAAACTGTGAAAACCCCATACACACCTGGCAGGATCTTGATACACTGTGAAAAACCCATGCACACCTGGCAGGATCCTGATACTCTGTGAAAACCCCATACACACCTGGCAGGATCCTGATACACTGTGAAAACCCCATACACACCTGGCAGGATCCTGAAACACTGTGAAAACCCCATACTCACCGGGCAGGATCCTGATAAACTGTGAAACCGCCATACACACCTGGCAGGATCCTGATAAAATGTGAAACCCCCATACACAGCTGGCAGGATTCTGATAAACTATGAAACCCCCATACACACCTGGCAGTATCCTGATAAACTGCGAAAAACCCTATCACACCTGGCAGGATCCTGATCCACTGTGAAAACCCCACACAACTGGCAGGATCCTGATACACTGTGAAAACCCCATACACACCCGGCAGGATCCTGAAAAACTATGAAACCCCCATACACAGCTGGCAGGATTCTGATAAACTATGAAACCCTAATACACACCTGGCAGTATCCTGAAACACTGTGAAAATCCCATACTCACCTGGCAGGTTCCTGATCCAATGTGAAAACCCCATACACACCTGGCAGGATCCTGATACACTGTGAAAATCCCATACACACCTGGCAGGATCCTGATAGACTATGAAATCTTCATACAAACCTGGCAGGATCCTGATAAACTATGAAACCCCATACACACCTGGCAGGATCCTGATAAACTGTGAAAACCCCATACACACCTGGCAGGATCCTGATCCACTGTGAAAACACCAGACACACCTGGCAGGATCCTGAGACACTGTGAAAACCCCATACACACCTGGCAGGATCCTGATAAACTATGAAACCCCCATACACACCTGGCAGGATCCTGATAAACTGTGAAAACCCCATACACACCTGACAGGATCCTGATAAACTGTGAAAATCCCATACACACCTGGCAGGATCTTGATACAATGCGAAAACCCAATACACACCCGGCAGGATCCTGATAAACTATGAAACCCCCATACACAGCTGGCAGGATTCTGATAAACTATGAAACCCCCATACACACCTGGCAGTATCCTGATAAACTGCGAAAAACCCTATCACACCTGGCAGGATCCTGAGACACTGTGAAAACCCCATACACACCTGGCAGGATCCTGATAAACTATGAAACCCCCATACACACCTGGCAGGATCCTGATAAACAATGAAAACCCCCATACACACCTGGCAGGATCCTGATAAACTGTGAAAACCCCATACACACCTGGCAGGATCTTGATAAACTGTGAAAACCCCATACACACCTGGCAGGATCCTGAAACACTGTGAAAACCCCATACTCACCTGGCAGGATCCTGATAAACTGTGAAACCCCCATACACACCTGGCAGGATCCTGACAAAATGTGAAACCCCCATACACACCTGGCAGGATCCTGATAAACTGTGAAACCCCCATACACCCCTGGCAGGATCCTGATAAACTATGAAAACCCCATACACACCTGGCAGGAACTTGATACACTGTGAAAACCCCATACACACCCGGCAGGATCCTGATAAACTGTGAAATCCCCATAAACACCTGGCAGTATCCTGATACACTGTGAAAATAACAGACACACCTGGCAGGATCCTGATAAACTGTGAAAACCCCAAACACACCTGGCAGGATCCTGATAAACTGTGAAACCCCCATACACATCCTGGCAGCATCCTGATAAACTGTGAAACCCCATTCACACCTGGCAGGATCCTGATATACTGTGAAACCCCCATACACACCTGGCAGTATCTTGATACACTGTGAAAACCCCATACACACCTGGCAGCATCCTGAGAAACTGTGAAAACCCCATGCACACATGGCAGGATCCTGATACTCTGTGAAAACCCCATCCACACCTGGCAGGATCCTGATCCACTGTGAAAACCCCAAACACACCTGGCAGGATCTTGATACACTGTGAAAACCCCATACACACCTGGCAGGATCCTGAGACACTGTGAAAACCCCATACTCACCGGGCAGGATCCTGATAAACTGTGAAACCGCCATACACACCTGGCAGGATCCTGATAAAATGTGATACCCCCATACACACCTGGCAGGATCCTGATAATCTGTGAAACCCCCATACACACCTGGCAGGATCCCGATAAACTGTGAAAACCCCATACACACCTGGCAGGATCTTGATACACTGTGAAAAACCCATGCACACCTGGCAGGATCCTGATACTCTGTGAAAACCCCATACACACCTGGCAGGATCCTGATACACTTTGAAAACCCCATACACACCTGGCAGGATCCTGAAACACTGTGAAAACCCCATACTCACCGGGCAGGATCCTGATAAACTGTGAAACCGCCATACACACCTGGCAGGATCCTGATAAAATGTGAAACCCCCATACACAGCTGGCAGGATTCTGATAAATTATGAAACCCCCATACACACCTGGCAGTATCCTGATAAACTGCGAAAAACCCTATCACACCTGGCAGGATCCTGATCCACTGTGAAAACCCCACACAACTGGCAGGATCCTGATACACTGTGAAAACCCCATACACACCCGGCAGGATCCTGAAAAACTATCAAACCCCCATACACAGCTGGCAGGATTCTGATAAACTATGAAACCCTAATACACACCTGGCAGTATCCTGAAACACTGTGAAAATCCCATACTCACCTGGCAGGTTCCTGATCCAATGTGAAAACCCCATACACACCTGGCAGGATCCTGATACACTGTGAAAATCCCATACACACCTGGCAGGATCCTGATAGACTATGAAATCTTCATACAAACCTGGCAGGATCCTGATAAACTATGAAACCCCATACACACCTGGCAGGATCCTGATACACTGTGAAAACCCCATACACACCTGGCAGGATCCTGATCCAATGTGAAAACACCAGACACACCTGGCAGGATCCTGAGACACTGTGAAAACCCCATACACACCTGGCAGGATCCTGATAAACTATGAAACCCCCATACACACCTGGCAGGATCCTGATAAACTGTGAAAACCCCATACACACCTGACAGGATCCTGATAAACTGTGAAAATCCCATACACACCTGGTAGGATCTTGATACAATGCGAAAACCCAAGACACACCCGGCAGGATCCTGATAAACTATGAAACCCCATACACACCTGGCAGGATTCTGATAAACTATGAAACCCCCATACACACCTGGCAGTATCCTGATAAACTGCGAAAAACCCTATCACACCTGACAGGATCCTGAGACACTGTGAAAACCCCATACACACCTGGCAGGATCCTGATAAACTATGAAACCCCCATACACACCTGGCAGGATCCTGATAAACAATGAAAACCCCCATACACACCTGGCAGGATCCTGATAAACTGTGAAAACCCCATACACACCTGGCAGGATCTTGATAAACTGTGAAAACCCCATACACACCTGGCAGGATCCTGAAACACTGTGAAAACCCCATACTCACCTGGCAGGATACTGATAAACTGTGAAACCCCCATACACACCTGGCAGGATCCCGATAACATGTGAAACCCCCATACACACCTCGCAGGATCCTGATACACTGTGAAACCCCCACGCACACCTGGCAGGATCCTGATGCACAGAGAAAGCACCAAACACACCTGGCAGGATCCTGATACACTGTGAAAACCCCATACACACCTGGCAGGATCCTGATCCAATGTGAAAACACCAGACACACCTGGCAGGATCCTGAGACACTGTGAAAACCCCATACACACCTGGCAGGATCCTGATAAACTATGAAACCCCCATACACACCTGGCAGGATCCTGATAAACAATGAAAACCCCCATACACACCTGGCAGGATCCTGATAAACTGTGAAAACCCCATACACACCTGGCAGGATCTTGATAAACTGTGAAAACCCCATACACACCTGGCAGGATCCTGAAACACTGTGAAAACCCCATACTCACCTGGCAGGATCCTGATAAACTGTGAAACCCCCATACACACCTGGCAGGATCCCGATAACATGTGAAACCCCCATACACACCTCGCAGGATCCTGATACACTGTGAAACCCCCACGCACACCTGGCAGGATCCTGATGCACAGAGAAAGCACCAAACACACCTGGCAGGATCCTGATACACTGTGAAAACCCCATACACACCTGGCAGGATCCTGATAAACGATGAAACCCGCATACACACCGGGCAGGACCCTGATACACTGTGAAAACCCCATGCACACCTGGCAGGATCCTGATACACTGCGAAAACCCCATACACACCTGGCAGGATCCTGATCCACTGTGAAAACCCCATACACACCTGGCAGGATCCTGATACACTGTGAAAACCCCATACACACCTGGCAGGATCCTGATAAAATATGAAACCCCCATACACACCTGGCAGAATCCTGATAAACTAAGAAACCCCCAGACACACCTGGCAGGATCCTGATACACTGTGAAAACACCATACACACCTGGCAGGATCCTGATCCACTGTGAAAACCCCATACACACCTGGCAGGATCCTTATACACTGTGAAAACCCCATACACACCTGGCAGGATCCTGATAAACTATGAAACCCCCATACACACCTGGCAGGATCCTGATAAACTGTGAAAACCCCAGACACACCTGGCAGGATCCTGATACACTGTGAAAAACCCATACACACCTGGCAGGATCCTGATCCACTGTGAAAACCCCATACACACCTGGCAGGATCCTTATACACTGTGAAAACCCCATACACACCTGGCAGGATCCTGATAAACTATGAAACCCCCATACACACCTGGCAGGATCCTGATAAACTGTGAAAACCCCAGACACACCTGGCAGGATCCTGATAAACTGTGAGAGCCCCATACACACCTGGCAGGATCCTGATAAACTGTGAAACCCCCATGCACACCTGGCAGGATCCGAATAAACTGTGAAAATCCCAGACACACCTGGCAGGATCCTGATAAACTGTGAGAGCCCCATACACACCTGGCAGGACCCTGATAAACTGTGAAACCCCCATGCACACCTGGCAGGATCCTGATAAACTATGAAACCCCCAAACACACCTGGCAGGATCCTGATAAACTATGAAACCCCCATACACACCTGGCAGGATCCTGATACACTGTGAAAACCCCATACACACCTGGCAGGATCCTGATAAACTATGAAACCCGTATACACACCTGGCAGGATCCTGATACACTGTGAAAACCCCATACACACCTGGCATATCCTGATCCACTGTGAAAACCCCATACACACCTGGCAGGACATTGATCCACTGTGAAACCCCCATACACACCTGGCAGGATCCTGATACACTGTGAAAAACCCATACACACCTGGCAGGATCCTGATAAACTATGAGACCCCCAAACACACCTGGCAGGATCCTGATAAACTATGAAACCCCCATACACACCTGGCAGGATCCTGATACACTGTGAAAACCCCATACACACCTGGCAGGATCCTGAAAAACTATGAAACCCGTACACACACCTGGCAGGATCATGATTCACTGTGAAAACCCCATAAACTCCTTGCATATCCTGATACACTGTGAAAACCCCATACACACCTGGCAGGACATTGATCCACTGTGAAAGCCCCATACACACCTGGCAGGATCCTGATACACTGTGAAAACCCCATACACGCCTGGCAGGATCCTGATCAACTGTGAAACCCCCATGCACACCTGGCAGGATCCTGATCCACTGTGAAAACCCCATAGACACCTGGCAGGATACTGATACACTGTGAAACGCAAATACAAACCTGGCAGGATCCTGATACACTGTGGAACCCCCATACACACCTGGCAGGATCCTGACACACTGTGAAAACCCCATACGCACCTGGCAGGATCCTGATACACTGTGAAAACCACATACACACCTGGCAGGATCCTGATAAGCTGTGAAAACCCCAAACGCACCTGGCAGGATCCTCAAAAACGATGAAACCCCCATACACACCTGGCAGGATCCTGATAAACAATGAAAACCCCATACACACCTGGCAGGATCCTGATAAACTGTGAAAACCCCAGACACACCTGGCAGGATCCTGATCCACTGTGAAAACCCCATACACACCTGGCAGGATCCTGATACACTGTGAAACCCCATACACACCTGGCATGTTCCTGATATACTGTGAGACCCCCATACACACCTGGCAGGATCCTGATAAAATATGAAAACCCCAGACACACCTGGCAGGATCCTGATCCACTGTGAAAACCCCATGCACACCTGGCAGGATCCTGATACACTGTGAAACCCCATAAGCACCTGGCAGGATCCTGATCCACTGTGAAAACCCCATGCACACCTGGCAGGATCCTGACAAAATTTCAAAACCCCATCCACACCTGGCAGGATCCTGATCCACTGTGAAAACCCCATACACAACTGGCAGGATCCTGATAAACTGTGAATCCCCCATACACACCTGGCAGGATCCTGATCCACTGTGAAAACCCCATACTCACCTGGCAGGATCCTGATACACTGTGAAAACCCCATACACACCTGGCAGGATCGTGATAAACTATGAAAGCCCCATACACACCTGGCAGGATCCTGATAAACTATGAAACCCCCATACACACCTGGCAGGATCCTGATAAACTGTGAAAACCCCAGACACACCTGGCAGGATCCTGATAAACTGTGAGAGCCCCATACACACCTGGCAGGATCCTGATCAACTGTGAAAACCCCATACACACCTGGCAGGATCCTGATACACTGTGAAAACCCCATACACACCTGGCAGGATCCTGATAAACTATGAAACCCCCATACACACCTGGCAGAATCCTGATAAACTAAGAAACCCCCATACACACCTGGCAGGATCCTGATACACTGTGAAAACCCCATACACACCTGGCATGATCCTGATAAACTATGAAACCTTCATACACACCTGGCAGTTTGCTGATAAAATATGATACCCCCATACACACCTGGCAGGATCCTGATACACTGTGAAAACCCCATACACACCTGGCAGGACCCTTATACACTGTGAAAACCCCATACACACCTGGCAGGATCCTGATAAACGATGAAACCCCCATACACACCTGGCAGGATCCTGATAAACTGTGAAAACCCCAGACACACCTGGCAGGATCCTGATAAACTGTGAGAGCCCCATACACACCAGGCAGGATCCTGATAAAATGTGAAACCCCCATGCACACCTGGCAGGATCCTGATAAACTGTGAAAACCCATACACACCTAGCAGGATCCTGATAAACTGTGAAATCCCCATACACACCTGGCAGGATCCTGATAAACTGTGAAAACCCCATCCACGCCTGGCAGGATCCTGATAAACTGTGAAACCCCCATACTCACCTGGCAGGACCCTGATACACTGTGAAACCCCCATACACACCTGGCAGGATCCTGATAAACTGTGAAACCCCCATACACACCTGGCAGGATCCTGCTAAACTGTGAAAACCCCATACACACCTGGCAGGATCCTGATCCACCGTGAAAACCCCGTACACACCTGGCAGGATCCTGATACAATGTGAAAACCCCATACACACCTGGCAGGATCCTGATCCACTGTGAAAACCCCATACACACCTGGCAGGATCCTGATACACTGTGAAAAACCCATACACACCTGGCAGGATCCTGATAAACTATGAAACCCCCAAACACACCTGGCAGGATCCTGATAAAATATGAAACCCCCATACACACCTGGCAGGATCCTGATACACTGTGAAAACCCCATACACACCTGGCAGGATCCTGATAAACTATGAAACCCGTATACACACCTGGCAGGATCCTGATACACTGTGAAAACTCCATACACACCTGGCATATCCTGATCCACTGTGAAAACCCCATACACACCTGGCAGGACATTGATCCACTGTGAAACCCCCATACACACCTGGCAGGATCCTGATAAACTGTGAAAACCCCATGCACACCTGGCAGGATCCTGATCAACTGTGAAACCCCCATGCACACCTGGCAGGATCCTGATCCACTGTGAAAGCCCCATAGACACCTGGCAGGATACTGATACACTGTGAAACCCAAATACACACCTGGCAGGATCCTGATACACTGTGGAACCCCCATACACACCTGGCAGGATCCTGACACACTGTGAAAACCCCATGCGCACCTGGCAGGATCCTTATACACTGTGAAACCCCCATACATACCTGACAGGATTCTGATACACTGTGAAAACCACATACACACCTGGCAGGATCCTGATAAGCTGTGAAAACCCCAAACACACCTGGCAGGATCCTCAAAAACGATGAAACCCCCATACACACCTGGCAGGATCCTGATAAACAATGAAAACCCCACACACACCTGGCAGGCTCCTGATAAACTGTGAAATCCCCATACACACCTGGCAGGATGCTGATCCACTGTGAAAACCCCATACACACCTGGCAGGATCCTGATACACTGTGAAACCCCATACACACCTGGCATGTTCCTGATATACTGTGAACACCCCCATACACACCTGGCAGGATCCTGATAAAATGTGAAAACCCCAGACACACCTGGCAGGATCCTGATCCACTGTGAATACCCCATGCACACCTGGCAGGATCCTGATACACTGTGAAACCACATAAACTCCTGGCAGGATCCTGATCCACTGTGAAAACCCCATACACACCTGGCAGGATCCTGACAAAATTTGAAAACCCCTTACAAACCTGGCAGGATCCTGATCCACTGTGAAAACCCCATACACACCTGGCAGGATCCTGATACACAGTGAAAACCCCATACACACCTGGCAGGATCCTGATGAACTATGAAACCCCCATACACACCTGGCAGGATCCTGATAAACTATGAAACACCCATACACACTTGGCAGGATCCTGTTAAACTGTGAAAACCCCATACACACCTGGCAGGATCCTGATCCAATGTGAATACCCCATACACACCTGGCAGGATCCTGATACACTGTGAAAACCCCATACACACCTGGCAGGATCCTGATAAACTGTGAAACCCCCATACACACCTGGGAGCATCCTGAAAATCTGTGAAACCCCATACACACCTGGCAGAATCCTGATATACTGTGAAACCCCCATACACACCTGGCAGGATCGTGATACACTGAGAAAACCCCTTCACACCTGGCAGGATCCTGATCCACTGTGAAAACCCCTAACCCTAACGTGTGCCATACTGTTGGATGGTCATTACTGAGGGAGTGCCAAGCTGTCGGAGGGTCAGAACTGAGTGAGTGAAGCACTGTCGGAGGTTCAATACTGAAGGAGTGCCATAATGTCGGAGCGCCAATACTGAGGGAGTGCCATACTGTCGGAGGGTCAGTAGTGAGGGAGTGCCGCACTGTCGGGGGCTGAGTAATGAGGGAGTGCCATACTTTCGGAGGGTCATTACTGAGGCAATGCCATACTGTCGGAGGGTAAGTACTGAGGGAGTGGCGCTCCGTCGGAAGATAAGTACTGAGAGCTTGCTGTACTGTCGGAGGATCAGTACTGAGGGAGTGTCATACTGTCGGAGGGTAAGTACAGAGTTAGTGCCATAGTGGCAGAGGGTTAGGACTGAGGGAGAGCAGCACTTTCGGATGGCCGGTACAGAGTGAGTCTCAAAATGTCGGAAGGTCAGTGGTGAGAGAGTGCCAAAATATTGGAGGGTAGGTAATGAGAGACTGCCATACTGTCGGAGTGTCAGTACTGAGGGTGTACCGCACTGTCGGAGGGTCATTACTGATGGAGTGCCATACTGTCAGAGCGCCAGTACTGTGGGAGTGCTGAACTTTCAGAAAGTTGGTGATGAGGGAGTGACGCACAGTCAGAGGTTCCTCACTGAGGAAATGCTGCAACTTTGGAGCGTTACTACTGATGGAGGGCTGCACTGTCAGATGTTCAGTACTGAGGGAGCACCTCATTTTTGTTCAGTCAGTACCGAGGGAGCGTTGCCCTCTCAGAGTGCCAGCACTGAGGGAGTGCTGCACTGTCAGAGGTTCAGTACTGAGGCAGTGCCCCAATGACGGAGATTTAGTACTGAGGGAGTGCCGCAGTGTAGGAGGTTCAGTGCTGAGAGATTGCCATACTGTAACAGTATTAGTACTGAGGGTGTGTCATACTGTCGGGCGGTCAGTACTGAGGGAGTGCCGCACTGTTGGAGCATCAGTAATGAGGGAGAGCCATGCTGTCGCAGGGTCAGTACTGAGGGATTGCCATACTGTCAGAGTGTCAGTACTGAGGGTGTGCCGCACTGTCGGAGGGTCAGTACTGAGTGAGTGCCATACTGTCGGAGAGTCAGTAATGAGGGAATGACATACTTTCGGAGGGTCAGTCCTGAGGGACTGCTGCACTGTCAGAGGTTGAGTACTGAGGGAGTGTTGCACTGTCAGAAAGGTGGTACAGAGGGAGTGCTGGACTGTCGGATGGTCAGTACAGAGGAAATGCCATGCTGTCGGAGGGTCAGTCCTGAGGGAGTGCCAACCTTCAGAAGGTCAGTACTAAGGTAGTGCCGCACTGTCAGAAAGTTGGTGATGAGGGAGTGCCGCACTTTCGGAACATTCGTACTGAGGAAGTGCCATACTGTCGGAGGGTCAGTACTGAGGGAGTGCCATACCGTCGGTTGGTCAGTACTAAGGGAGCGCTGCATTGTTGTTGAGTCAGTACAGAGGGAGCGCTGCACTGTCCGAGGATCAGTACTGATGGAGTGCTTCACTTTTGAAGGTTCACTGCTGAAGGCGTGCTGCAGTGTCTGATAGTCAGTACTGAGGGAGTGCCAGACTGTCGGAGGGTCAGTACTGCGGGAGTACCATACTGTCGGAGGGTCAGTACTGAGGGGGCAATATATTGTTGTTGAGTCAGTACTGAGGGAGCGCTGCACTGTCAGATGGTCAGAACTGAGGGGGCGCTGCGTTGTTGTTTTGCCAGTACTGAGAAAATGCTGCACTCTCAGATTGTTAGTACTGAGGGAATTAGATTATATTAGATTCGAGTTACAGCACTGAAACAGGCCTTTTGGCACCAAGTCGGTGCGGACCAACAACCACCCATTTATACTAATCCTACTCTAATTCCATATTTCAAACACATCCCCACCTGTCCCTATCTTCCCCTACCACCTACCTATACTAGGGGCAATTGCTAATGGCCAATTTACCTATCAACCTGCAAGACTTTGGCATGTGGGAGGAAACTGGAGCACCCGGAGGAAACCCACGCAGACACAGGGAGATTTTTCATCCTCCACACGGGTAGTGCACAGAATTGAACCCTGGTCGCAGGAGATATAAGGCTGCGGTGCTAACCACTGCGCCACTGTGCCGCCCTGTGGTGCACTGTCAGACGTCCATTAGTGAGGGAGTGCTCCGCGGTCAGAGGGTCAGTACTGAGGGAGCTCTGCACTCCCACAGTGTCAGGAATGAGGGAGTGCTGCACTGTCAGATATTCAGTACAGTTGGAGTGCTGCACTGTTCTTGAGTCAGTACTGAGGGAATGTTGCACCCTCAGAGTGTCTGTATTGTGTAGTGCTGCACTCACAGAGAGTCAGTACTGAGGGAGTGCTGCACTGTCAGTGGTTCACTTCTGAAGGAGCACTGCATTGTTGTTGAGCCATTACTGAGCGTGCGCTTCACTCTCAGAGTGTCAGTATTGAGGTATGCGGCACTGTCAGAGGATCAGTACTGAGGGAGCGCTGCATTGATGTTGAGTCAGGACAGAGGGAGCGCTGCACTGTCCGAGGGTCTGTACTGAGGGAGTGCTGCACTACCAGAGGATAAGTACTGTGGGAGTGCTCATCTGTCAGATGATCAGTACTGATGGAGTGTTTCACTTTTGAAAGGTCACTACTGAAGGCTGCAATGTCGGATGGTCAGTGCTGAGGGAGTGCTATACTGTCGGAGGGTCAGTACTGAGGGAGTACCATACTGTCGCAGGGTCAGTACTGAGGGACTGCCATCCTGTCGGATGGACATTTCGGCGGGAGATCTATACTGTCGGAGGGTCAGTACTGAGGGGGCAATGCATTGTTGTTGAGTCAGTACAGAAGGAATGCGGCACTGTCAGATAGTGGGTAATGAGGGAGTGCCTCATTTTAGGGCGATCAGTAATGAGGGACTGCCATACTGTCGGCGGGTCAGCAATGAGGGAGTGCTGCACTCTCCAAGGGTCAGTACAGAGGGTGCGCCATACTGTCAGAGGGTCAGTACTGAGGGAGCACTGTACTGTCGGAATGTCAGTACTGAGGGAGTGCCATACTGTCGGGGGGTCAGTACTGATGGAGTGCTGCACTGTCAGATGCTCAGAAATGAGGGAGTGCCATAACGTCGGAGTGTCAGTATTGAGGGAAAACCATACTGGTGGAGGGTCAGTACAGAGGTAGAGCTGCACTGTCAGATAATCAGTACTGAAGGTGTGCCATCCTGTCGGAGGGTCAGTCCTGAGGGAGTACTGAATTTCTGACGCACCAGTACTGAGGGACTGCTGCACTGTCAGATGATCAGTACTGAGAGAATGCTGCATTGTTGTTGAGTCAGGACTGAGGGAGTACTGCACTCTCAGAGTTTCAGTACTGAGGGAGTGCTGCACCCTCAGAGAGTTTGTACTGTGTGAGTGCTGCACTGTCAGAACGTCAATACTGAGGGAGTGCTGCACTGACAGTGGGTCAGTTCTGAAGGAGCACTGCATTGTTGTTGAGTCATTACTGAGGGAGCGCTTCGCTCTCAGAGTGTAAGTATTGAGGTAAGTTGCACTGTCTGAGGGTCAATGCTGAGGGAGCGCTGCAATGTTGTGGTATCAGTACAGAGGGAGAGCTGCACTGTCAGAGTGTCAGTACTGAGGGAATGCTGCACAGTCAGAGCGTCAGTACTGAGACAGTGCCGCACAGTCGGAAGGTCTGGACAGAGGGAGTGTCATACTGTTGGAGTGTCAGTACTGAGGAAGTGCCAGACTGTCGGAGGGTCAGTACTGAGGGAGTGCCATACTGTCAGAAGGTCAGTGCTGAGGGAGTGCAATATTGTCGGATGGGCAGTACTGAGGGAGTGCTGCACTAATGGCAGTTCAGTACTTAGGGAGTGCCATACTGTTGGAGAGTCAGTAATGAGGGAGTGCTGCAGTGTTGGGGGTTGTGTACTGAGGGAGTGCCATACTGTTGGAGGATCAGTAATGATTGACTGCCATACTATTGGAGGCTCAGTACTGAGGGAGTGCCGAACTATTTGCGTTTCGGTACTGAGGGAGGGCTATACTGGTGGAAGGTCAGTACTGAGGGAGTGCTGCAATGTCGCAGGATCAGTACTGAGTGAGTGCTGCATTGTTGTTGAGTCTGTACTGAGTGAGTGCTGCACTGTCAGAGGGTCAGTATTGTGGTATGCTGCACTGTCAAAGGGTCGGTTTGGAGGGAGCGCTGCATTGTTGTTGAGTTAGTACAGAGGGAGCGCTGCATTGTCAGAGGGTCAATACTGAGGGGCTGCTGCACTCTCAGAGTGTCAGCACTGAGGGAATGCTGCACTGCCAGAGGATCAGTACTGAGGGAGTGCTCCACTTTTGAAGGGTCACTACTGAGGGCGTGCTGCAATGTCGGATGGTCAGTACTGAGGGAGTGTCAAACTGTCAGAACGGTGGTGGTGAGGGAGTGCCACAGTTTCGGAGGATCAGGACTGAGGAACTGCCATACTGGCGGAGGGTGCGTACGGCAGGAGGGCCATACTGTCGGAGGGTAGGTACTGAGGGAGTGTTGCACGTTTGGAGCGCCAGTACTGAGGGACTGCTGCACTGTCAGATGGTCAGTCCTGAGAGAGTGCTGCATTGTTGTTGTGTCAGTACTGAGAGAGTGCCGCACTGTTGGAGGGTCAGTACTGAGGGCTGCCATCATGTCGGACCGTCACTCCTGAGGGTGTGCCATACTGTCGGAGGGTCAGTACTGAGGGAGTGCTGCACTTTTGGAGCGCCAGTACTGAGGGACTGCTGCACTGTCAGATGGTCAGTCCTGAGAGATTGCTGCATTGTTCTTGTGTCAGTACTGAGAGAGTGCCGCACTGTTGGAGGGTCAGTACTGAGGGAGTGCCATCATGTCGGACCGTCACTCCTGAGGGAGTGCCGCAATGTCGGAGGGTCAGTACTGAGCGAGTGCTGCACTCTCAGTTGGTCAGTACTGAGGGAGAGCCATACTGTTGGAAGTTCTGTATTGAGGGAGTGCCACACTGTCGGACGGTCTGCACTGATGGAGTGCCATACTGTAGGACGGTCAGTACTGAGGAAGTGCTGCACAGTCGGAGGGTCTGTACTCCGGGAGTGCCACATTGTTGTTAATTCTGTCCTGAGATAATACTGCACCCTCAGATTGTCACGACTGAGAGAGTGCTGCACTGTCGGAGGATCATTAGTGAGTGACTGCTGCACTGTTAGAGGGTCAGTACTGAGCGAGTGTTGCACTGTCAGAAGGTCGGTACTGATTGAGTGTTGCACTGTCGGAGAGTCAGTACGTAGGGAGTGCCGCACTGTCGGAGGGTCAGTACTGAGGGAGTGCCATACTGTCGGAGGCTCAGTACTGAGGGAGTGCTGCACTGTCAGATGGTCAGTTCTGAAGGAGCGTTGTCTTGTTGCTGAGTCAGTACCGAGGGCGCGCTGCACTGTCAGAGGGTAAATACTGAAGGAGTGCTGCACTACCAGAGTGTCAGTACTGAGGGAATGCTGCCCTGCCAGAGCATCAGTACTGTGGGAGCGCGGCACTGTCAGAGGACCAGTACTGAGGGACTACTGCACTGTTGAATGGTAACTACTGAGGGAGTGCTGTTGTGTCGGAGGGTCAGTACTGAGAGAGTGCCATACTCTCAGAGGGTCGGTACGGAGGGGTGCAATGCTGTCGGAGGCACAGTACTGGGGAGTGCTGCACTGTTGGTGGTTTAGTACAGACGGAGTGCCTGAATGTCGGAGGGTCAGGACAGAGGTAGTACCATACTGTCGCAGGGTCCGTACTGAGGGAGTGCCGTGCTGTTGGAGGGTCAGTTCTGACTGAATGCCAGACTGTGGAGGCTCAGTACTGAGGAGCCGCTGCATTGTTGTTGAGTCGGTACTGAGGGATTGCGGCATTCTCAGAGTCCAAGGGTCAGTCCCGAGGGAGTTCCATATTGTCAGAGTGTCAGTACTGAGATGGGCTGCACTCTCAGAGTGTCAGTACTGATGGAATGCTGCACTTCCAGAGGATCAGTACTGAGGGAGTGCCATACTCTTGGACTGTTAGAACTGAGGGAGTGCAATACTGTCGGAGGGTCAGTACTGAGGGAGTGCCGCAATGTCGGAATGTCAGTACTGAGTGAGTGCCATACTGTCGTAGGGTAGGTACTGAGAGACAGCCGCACTGTTGGAGGATCAGTACTGAGGCTGTGCTGCACTTCCAGAGGCTCTGTTCTCAGGGAGTGCAAAACTGTCGGAGGGTCAGTAAAGAGGGAATGCCATACTGTCGGAGGGTCAGGACTGAGGGATTGCGGCATTCTCAGAGTCCAAGGGTCAGTACCGAGGGAGGTCCAAACTGTCACAGGGTCATAACTGAGGGAGTGCCATACTGTCGGAGGGTCAGCTCTGCGGGAGTGCTGCACTGTCAGAGGGTCAATACTGAGGAAGTGCTGGACTGTCGGAGGGCTGGATCTGAGGGAGTGCTGCATTTTTGGATCGTCAGTACTGAGGGAGTTCTGAACTTTCAGAAGGTCAGTACTGAGGGAGAGCTGCATTGTTGTTGAGCCTGCACTGAGGGAATGCAGCACTGTCAAAGCGTCGGTAATGAGGGAGTGCTGCATTGTTGTTGAGTCAGTACTGAGGGAGCGCTGCATTCTCAGCACTGAGTGAGTGCTGCACTGTCACAGGGTCAGAAATGAGGGAGTGCTGCAGCCTCAGAATGTCAGTGCTGAGGGAGTGCTGCACTGTCAGTGTGTCAGTACTGAGGGAGTGCAGCATTGTTGTCGAGTCAGAACTGAGGGAGCGCTGGACCTTCTGTTGGTCAGTTCTGAAAAAGCGCTGCAGTGTTCCTGAGTCACTACTGAGGGAGCGCTGCACTCTCAGATTGTCAGTATTGAGGCATGCTTCTCTGTCAGATGGCAGGTACTGAGGGACTGCTGAATTGTTGTTGAGTCAGGACTGAGGGTGTGATGCACTGTCACAGGATCAGTATTGAGGGAGTGCTTAATTGTTGTCGAGTCAGCACTGAAGGAGCGCTGCACTTTCAGATGGTCAGTTCTGAAAAAGTGCTGCATTGTTGCTGAGTCAGTACTGAGGGAGCGCTGCACTCTCAGATTGTCAGTATTGAGGGATGCTGTTCTGTCAGATGGTAGGTACTGAGGGACTGCTGCATTGTTGTTGAGTCAATAATGAGGGAGCGCTGCAATGTCAGAGGGTCAGTACTGTGATGGGCTGCACTCTCAGAGTGTCAGTACTGATGGAATGCTGCACTGCCAGAGGATCAGTACTGACGGAGTGCCATACTCTCGGCGTTTCAGAACTGAGGGAGTGCAATATTGTCGGAGGGTCAGTACTGAGGGAGTGCCGCACTGTCGGAGGGTAGGTACTGAGGGACAGCCGCACTGTTGGAGGATCAGTACTGAGGCTGTGCCGCACTTACAGAGGCTCTGCACTCAGGGAGTGCCAAACTGTCGGAGGGTCTGTAAAGAGGGAATGCCATGCTGTCGGAGGCTCAGTACTGAGGGAGTGCCACACTGTTTGATGGTCAGTACTGAGGGAGTGCCGTACATGTGGAGGGTCTGTACTGAGAAAGTGCTGCCGTTTTAGAAAAAAAAAACAAAGAACAAAGAAAATTACAGCACAGGAACAGGCCCTTCGGCCCTCCAAGCCTGCGCCGATCCAGATCCTCTACCTAAACATGTCGCCTATTTTCTGAGCGTCTGTATCTCTTTGCTTCCTGACCATTCATGTCTCTGTCTAGATACATCTTAAAAGACGCTATCGTGTTCGCATCTACCTCCTCTGCTGGCAAAGCGTTCCATGCACCCACCACCCTCTGTGGAAAGAACTTTCCACGCATATCCCCCCTAAACTTTACCCCTTTCACTTTGAACTCGTGACCCCGTGTATTTGAATCCCCCACTCTGGGAAAAAGCTTCTTGCTATCCACCCTGTCTACACCTCATGATTTTGCACACCTCAATCAGGTCCCCCCGCAACCTCCGCCTTTCCAATGAAAATAATCCTAATGTACTCAACCTCTCTTCATAGCGAGCGCCCTCCATACCAGGCAACATCCTGGTGAACCTCCTCTGCACCCTCTCTAAAGCATCCACATCCTTTTGGTAATGTGGCGACCAGAACTGCACGCAGTATTCCAAATGTGGCCGAACCAAAGTCCTATACAACTGTAACATTACCTGCCAAATCTTGTACTCAATATCCCGTTCGATGAAGGAAAGCATGCCGTTTGCCTTCTTGACCACTCTATTGACCTGCGTTGCCACCTTCAGGGAACAATGGACCTGAACACCCAAATCTCTCTGTACATCAATTTTCCCCAGGACTTTTCCATTTACTGTACAGTTCACTCTTGAATTGGATCTTCCAAAGTGCATCACCTCGCATTTACCCTGATTGAACTCAATCTGCCATTTCTCTGCCCAACTCTCCAATCTATCTATATTCTGCTGTATTCTCTGACAGTCCCCTTCACGATCTGCTACATCACCAATCATAGTGTCGTCTGCAAACTTGCTGATCAGACCACCTATACTTTCCTCCAAATCATTTATGTATATCAAAAACAACAGTGGTCCCAGCACAGATCCCTGTGGAACACCACTGGTCACACGTCTCCATTTTGAGAAACTCCCTTCCACTGCTACTCTCTGTCTCCTGTTGCCCAGCCAGTTCTTTATCCATCTAGCCAGGACACCCTGGATCCCATGCGACTTCACTTTCTCCATCAGCCTACCATGGGGACCCTTATCAAACGCCTTACTGAAGTCCATGTATATGACATCTACAGCCCTTCCCTCATCAATCAACTTTGTCACTTCCTCAAAGAATTCTATTAAGTTAGTAAGACATGACCTTCCCTGCACAAAACCATGTTGCCTATCACTGATAAGCCCATTTTCTTCCAAATGGGAATAGATCCTATCCCTCAGTATCTTCTCCAGCAGCTTCCCTACCACTGACGTCCGGCTCACCGGTCTATAATTACCTGGATTATCCCTGCTACCCTTCTTAAACAAGGGGACAACATTAACAATTCTCCTGTCCTCCGGGACCTCACCCGTGTTTAACGATGCTGCAACGATATCTGTTAAGGCCCCAGCTATTTCCTCTCTCGTTCTCTCAGTAACCTGGGATAGATCCCATCCGGACCTGGGGACTTGTCCACCTTAATTCCTTTTAGAATACCCAAAACTTGCTCCCTCCTTATGCCGACTTGACCTAGAGTAATCAAACATCTGTCCCTAATCTCAACATCCGTCATGTCCCTCTCCTCGATGAATACCGATGCAAAGTACTCGTTTAGAATCTCACTCATTTTCTCTGACTCCACGCATAACTTTATTCCTTTGTCCTTGAGTGGGCCAATCCTTTCTCTAGTTACCTTCTTGCTCCTTATATATGAATAAAAGGCTTTGGGGTTTTCCTTAACCCTGTTTGCTCAAGATATTTCATGACCACTTTTAGCCCTCTTAATACCTCGTTTCAGATTGGTCCAACATTCCCGATATACTTCCACAGCTTTGTCTTTCTTTAGCCACCTAGACCTTATGTATGTTTCCTTTTCCCTCTTAGCTAGTCTCACAATTTCACCTGTCATCCATGGTTCCCTAATCTTGCCATTTCTATCCCTCATTTACACAGGAACATGTCTCTCCTGCACGCTGATCAACCTCTCTTTGAAAGCCTCCCACATATCAAATTTGGATTTACCTTCAAACAGCTGCTCCCGATCTGCATTCCCCAGCTCCTGCCGAATTTTGGTATAGTTGGCCTTGCCCCAATTTAGCACTCTTCCTTTCGGACCACTCTTGTCTTTGTCCATGAGTATTCTAAAACTTACGAAATTGTGATCACTATTCCCAAAGTAGTCCCCTACTGAAACTTCAACCACCTGGCCGGGCTCATTCCCCAACACCAGGTCCAGTATGGCCCATTCCCGAGTTGGACTATTTACATACTGCCCTAGAAAACCCTCCTGGATGCTCCTTACAAATTCTGCTCCATCTAGACCACTAACACTCAGTGAATCCCAGTCAATGTTGGGAAAATTAAAATCTCCTATCACCACCACCCTGTTGCTCCTACACCTTTCCATAATCTGTTTACATATTTGCACCTCTATCTCACGCTCGCTGTTGGGAGGCCTGTCGTACAGCCCCAACATTATTCCCGCACCCCTCCTATTTCTGAGTTCTGCCCATATTGCCTCACAGCTCGGATCCTCCATAGTGCCTTTCTGCAGCACTGCTGTGATATCCTCTTTGACCAGTAATGCAACTCCTCCATCCCTTTTACCTCCCTCTCTATCCCGCCTGAAGCATCGATATCCTGGAATATTTAGTTGCCAATCATCCCTTCCCTTAACCAATTCTCAGTAATAGCAATAACATCATACTCCCAGGTACTAATCCAAGCCCTAAGTTCATCTGCGTTACCTACTACACTTCTTGCATTAAAACAAATGCACCTCAGACCACCAGTCCCTTTGCTTTCATCATCTGCTCCCTGCCTACTCTTTACCTTAGTCACGCTGACTTCATTATCTAGTTCCTTACAGACTTTAGTTACTACCTCCTTACTGTCCACTGACCTCCTCATTTGGTTCTCAACCCCCTGCAACATTAGTTTAAACCCTCCCCAACAGCGTTAGCAAAAGCACCCCCAAGGACATTGGTTCCAGTCCGGCCCAGGTGTAGACCGTCCAATTTGTAATCGTCCCACCTCCCACAGAACAGGTCCCAATGTCCCAAAAATCTGAACCCCTCCCTCCTGCACCATCTCTCAAGCCATACATTCATCCTGACTATTCTTTCATTTCCACTCTGACTATCACGTGGCACTGGTAGCAATCATGAGATTACTACCTCTGAGGTCCTACTTTTTAACTTGGCTCCTGACTCCCGAAATTCTGCTTGTAGGACCTCATCCCGTTTTTTACCTATATCATTGGCGCCTATGTGCACAACAACAACTGGCTGTTCACCCTCCCCCTTCAGAATGTTCTGCAGCCGATCTGAGACATCCCTGACCCGTGCACCTTGGAGGCAACATCCCATTCGGGAGTGTCGTTTTCGACCACAGAACCGCCTATCTACTCACCTTACAATCGAATCCCCTATGACGATAGCCCTTCCACTATTTTTGCCGCCCTTCTGAACAGCAGAGCCAGCCACGGTGCCATGAACCTGGCTACTGCTGCTTCCCCTGGTGAGCCATCTCCCTCAACAATATCCAAAACGGTATACCTGTTGTGGAGGGAGATGACCACAGGGGACGCCTGCGCTGCCTTCCTGCTCTTTCTCTGACTTTTGGTCACCCATTCCCTTTCTCCCACAGCAATCCTAATCTGCGGTGTGACCAATTCGCTAAACGTGCTATCCACGACCTCCTCACCATCGCGGATGCTCCAAAGTGAGTCGATCCGCAGCTCCAGAGCCGTCATGCGGTCTAACAAGAGCTGCAGCTGGACACACTTCCTGCACGTGAAGGAGTCAGGGACATCAGCCGTGTCCCTGAGCTCCCACATTGAGCAAGAGGAGCATAACACGGGTCTGAGATCTCCTGCCATTTTTAATCTTAAGCTTAACTTAGTCTGAAACTTAGAAAAAATTAAAACAGAACGAAAAGTTTTTACCAATCGCATGATAAAACAAAAGTAGAAAAGGCCTTACCTTATCTACACACCACCGAGTCCTTTTTTTTTGGTTTGAGGAGGAGGGCGGGTGGGAGACACTAGCCGCGCAGTTTCTCGGGTTCCGAAAAGGCCCAAATATATGGGGTTTTACTTACCCAGCAGCCCCTTGGTCCACCGAAAGCAAAATGGAATTAAGTTTAAGCTGAAACTGATCTTCCCAGCTGCTCACTCGCTCGCACACTCTGCTCCCGAATAAGCTGCTGCAATGAAAGATAAGTTATTTTAAACGGCCCAAATATATAGAGTTTTACTTACCCAGCAGCTCCTTGGTCCGCCGAAAACAAAAGAAAATTAAGTTTCAGCTGAAACTGACCTTCCCAGCAGCTCACTCGCTTGTACTCTCTGCTCCCGAATAAGCTGAAGCAATGAAAGGTAAGTTATTTAAAACGGCCCAAATATACAGGGTTTTACTTAACAAGCAACCTCTTGGTCTGCTGCAAACAAAAGGGAATTAAGTTTAAGCTGAAACTGACCTTCCCAGCTGCTCACTCGCTCACACTCTCTGTTCCCGAATAAGCTGCTGCTATTTTGGAGGGTCAGTACTGAGGGAGTGTTGAACTGTTTGAAAGTCGGTACTAAGGGAGTGCTGCACTACCGGAGGGTCGGTACTGAGGGACAGCCGCACTGTTGGAGGATCAGTACTGAGGCTGTGCCGCACTGACAGAGGCTCTGTACTGAGGCAGTGCCATGCAGTTGGAGGATCATTACTGAGGCAGTGCCTCACTGTCGGAGGTTCAGTGCAGTGGAAGGACAAAACTGTCGGATGATCAGTACTGAGAGAGTGCCAAAATGCAGAAGGGTAAAAACTGAGGGAGTTGCGCACTGTCGGAGAGACAGTACTGCAGGAGCCATACAGTCAGAGGCATCGTACTGAGGGAGTGCTTCACTCTTGGTGCGTTAGTACGAAGGGAGTGCCACACTGTTAGAAGGACAGTCCAGAGAGTTTGCTGTAGTCAGGGGGTCAGTGCTGAGAGAGTGCCACACTGTTAGAAAGTCAGTACTGATGGAGTGCTGCACTGTCATGAAGTTGGAGAAGAGGGAGTGCCGCACTGTCGGCGGGTCAGTACTGTGGAGCCATACTGTTGGAGGGTCAGTACTGAGGGAGTGCTGCACTGTCAGAAAGTTGGTAATGAGGGAGTGCTGCACTGCCGGAGGATCAGTACTGAGGGAATGCCATACTGTCGGAGGGTCAGAACTGAGGGAGTGCTGCGCTTTTGGCGGGTCTTTACTGAAGGAGTGCCGCACTGTCAGAAGGTCAGAACTGAAGGAGTGACGCACTGTCGGAGGGTCAGTACTGAGTGACTGCTACAATGTCAGAGGGTCAGTACTGAGGGAGTGCAATACTGTCGGAGGCGCAGTACTGAGGGAGTGCTGCACTCTTAGAGAGTTAGTAAGGGAGTGCCACACTGTTAGAGTACAGAGAGAGTGCTGCACTGTCAGGGGGTCAGTTCAGAGAGGGAGTGCTGCACTCTCGGATGGTCAGTTCTGAAGGAGCGATGCATTGTTGTTGAGTCAGTGCTGAGGGAGTGCTGCGCTGTCAGAGGAACAGTAAAGAGGGAGTGCTGCACTGTCAGAAACTTGGTGATGAGGGATTGCCTACCGTCGGAGGAATAGTACTGAGGGGGCGCTGCATTGTTGTTGAGTCAGTCATGAGGGTGCGCTGCACTCTCAGAGTGTCAGGATGGACGAATGCTGCACTGTCAGATGGTCAGCACTAAGGGAGTGCCACACTGTCGGACGGCCAGTACTGAGGGAGTGCCATACTGTTGGAGAGTCCGTAGTGAGGGAGAGCTGCACTTTTGGTTGGTCAGTACATGGGGAGTGCCATGCTGTTGGAGTGTCAGTACTGAGGGAGTGCGAGACTGATGGAGGCTCCTTAAAATTGGTTGGCCATGCCGGTGGAGGGTCAGTACTGAGGGACTGCTGTCCAGTGAAGGAACAGTACTGAGGGAGTGCCATATTTTCGGAGAGTCTGTCCTGAGGGAGTGCCATACTGTCGGAAGAAAAGTTAGAGGAAGTGCCACAATGATGAAAGGTCAGCACTGAGGGAGTGCTGCACAGTCGGAGGTTCAGTACTGAGGGAGTGCCATACTGTCAGAGAGTCAGTTACTGTGGTAGTGCCATACTGATGGAGGGTCATTACTGAGGCAGTATCATACTAGTGGACTGTAAGCACTGAGGGAGTGCCATTCTGCTGTAGTGTCATTACTGAGGGAGTGCTGCACTTTTGGAGGGTCAGTACTGAGGGAGCGCTGCACTGTCAGAAACTTGGTGATGCGGGATTGCCTTCCGTCAGAGGATCAGTACTCAGGGAGCGCTGCATTGTTGTGGAGTCAGTACTGAGGGAGCGCTGCACTCAGTATTGATGGATGCTGCACAGTCAGACGGTCAGCACTGAGGGAGTGCCATACCATCGGAGGGTCAGCACTGAGGGAGTGCCATACTGTTGGAGGGTCAGTACTATTGGTTGGCCATACAGGTGGAGGGTCAACACTGAGTGACTGCTGGACAGTGGCAGGAACAGTACTGAGGGTGTGCCGCACTGTCGGAGGTTCAGGTCTGAGGCAGTGCTGCACTGTCGGAGGATACGTATTGTGGGAGTGCTGCGTATTTGGAGAGTCAGTACTGAGGGAGTGCTCCCCTGTTCGAGTGTCAGGAGTGAGGGTGTGCCGCACTGTCGGAGGGTTAGTACTGAGGGGCAGACATTCTGTCGGAGGGTCAGTACTGAGGGAGTGCCATACTGTCGGATGGTCAGTACTGAGGTGGTGCTGTATTGTCGGAGGGTCCGTTCTGAGGCAGTGCGATATTTGGGTGGTCAGTACTAAGGGAGAGCTGCACTGTTGAAGGGTCAGTATTGAGGGTGTTCCATGCTGTTGGAGGGTCAATACTGAGGGAGTGCCATACTGGTGGAGGGTCAGTACTGAGGGATTGCTGCAAAGTCGGAGGATCATTACTGAGGGAGTGCTGCACTGTTAGATGTTCAGTGCTGAGGGAATATCATACCATTGGCGGGTCAGTACTGAGGGTGTGCCATATTTGTGGAGGGTCAGTACTGAGAGTGTGCTGCACTGTCAGAGGATCCGTACTGAGGGAGTGCTGCACTTTCTGAGGATCAGCAGTGAGGGAGAGCTGCACTGTCAGAAAGTTGGTGATGAGGGAGAGCTGCACTGCTGGACAATCAGTAGTGAGGGAATGCTGCACTCTCAGAGTGCCAGTACTGTGTGAATGCTGCGGTGTCAGATGGTCAGTGCTGAGGAAATGCTGCACTTCAGCTGGTCAGGACTGAGGGAATGCTGCACTCACAGAATGTCAGTACTGACGGAGTGCTGCATTGTTGTTGAGTCAATACTGAGGGAACGCTGCACTCTCAGAGTGTCAGTTCTGTGGGAGCGCTGCACTGCAAGATGGTAAGTACTGAGGGAACGGCTAATTGTTGTTGAGTCAGTACTGAGGGAAAGCTGCAATCTCAGAGGGTCTGCACTGAGTGAGTGCTGCACTGTCGGATGGTCAGATCTGAAGGATCGCTGCATTGTTGTTGAGTCAAAACTGAGGGAGAGCTGCACTCTCACAGTTTCAGTACTGAGAGGTTCGAATTAGAATTAGAACCTTACAGCGCAGTACAGGCCCTTCGGCACTCGATGTTGCGCCGACCTGTGAAACCATCCGACCTACACTATTCCATTTTCATCCATATGTCTATCCAATGACCACTTAAATGCCCTTAAAGTTGTCGAATCTACTCATGCTGCAGGCAGGGCGTTCCACGCCCTTACTACTCTCTGAGTAAAGAAACTACCTCTCACATCTGTCCTATATCTATCACCCCTCAACTTGAAGCTATGTCCCCTCGTGTTTTCCATCACCATCCGAGGAAAAAGACGCTCAATGTCCACCCTATCTAACCCTCTGATTATCTTATATGTCTCTATTAAGTCACCTCTCCTACCCCTTCTCTCCAACGAAAACAACCTCAAGTCCCTCAGCCTTTCCTCGTTAGACCTTCCCTCCAAACCAGGAAACATCCAAGTAAATCTCCTCTGGACCCTTTCCATAGCTTCCACATCCTTCCTATAATGCGGTGACCAGAGCTGCACGCAATACTCCAGGTGCGGTCTCATCATAGATTTGTGCAGCTGCAGCATGACCTCGTGGCTCCGAAACTCGATCCCCTTACGAATAAAAGCAAACACACCATCTGCCTTGTTAACAGCCCTATTAACCTAGGTAGCAACCTTCCGGGATTTATGTACCTGGACACCAAGATCTCTCTGTTCATCTACATTACCGAGAATCTTCCCATTATCCCAGTACTCTGCATTCCTGTTACTCCTTCCAAAGTCAATCACCTCGCACTTTTCCGCATTAAACTCCATTTGCTATCTCTCAGCCCAGCTCTGCAGCCTATCTATGTCCCTCTGTACCCGACAACATCCTTCGACACTATCCACAACTCCACCGACATTAGTGTCACCTGCAAATTAACTAACCCACCCTTCTACACCCTCTTCCAGGTCATTTATAAAAATCACAAACAGCAGTGGCCCCAAAACAGATCCTTGCGGTACACCACTAGTAACTAAACTCCAGGATGAACATTTGCCATCAACCACCACCCTCTGTCTTCTTTCAGCTAGCCAATTTCTGATCCAAAGCTCGAAAACACCTTCAACTCCATACTTCCGTATTTTCTGCAATAGCCTACCGTGGGGAACCTTATCAAACGCCTTACTGAAATCCATATACACCACATCCACTGCTTTACCCTCATCCACCTGTTTGGTCACCTTCTCGAAAAACTCAATAAGGTTTGGGAGGCGCGACCTACCCTTCACAAAACCGTGCTGACTATCGCTAATGAAATTATTCTTTTCAAGATGATTATAAATCCTGTCTCTTGTAACCTTTTCCAACATTTTACCCACAACCGAAGTAAGGCTCACAAGTCTATAATTACCAGGACTGTCTCTACTCCTCTTCATGAACAAGGGGACAACATTTGCTATCCTCCAGTCTTCCGGCACTTTTCCTGTCGACAATGACGTCATAAAACTCAAGGACAAAGGCTCTGCAATCTCCTCCCCAGCTTCCCAGAGAATCCTAGGATAAATCCCATCTGGCCCAGGGGACTTATCTATTTTCACACTTTCCAAAATTGCTAACACCTCCTCCTTGTGAACCTCAATCCCATCTAGCCTAGTAGCCTGAATCTCAGTATTCTCCTCAACAACATTTTCTTTCTCTACTGTAAATACTGACGCAAAATATTCATTTAACACTTCCCCTATCTCCTCTGATTCCACACACAACTTCCCACTACTGTCCTTGATTGGCCCTAATCTAACTCCAGTCATTCTTTTATTCCTGATATACCTATAGAAAGCTTTAGGGTTTTCCCTGATCCTATCCGCCAATGACTTCTCGTGTCCTCCCCTTGCTCTTATCTCTCCCTTTAGATCCTTCCTGGCAAGTTTGTAGCTCTAAAGCGGCCTAACTGAGCCTTCACGTCTCATCCTAACATAAGCCTTCTTCTTCCTCTTGACAAGCGCTTCAACTTCCTTTGTAAACCACGGCTCCCTCGCTCGACAACTTCCTCCCTGCCTCACAGGTACATACTTATCGAGGACACGCAGTAGCTGCTCCTTGAATAACCTCCACATTTCGATTGTTCCCATCCCCTGCAGTTTCATTCCCCATCCTACGCATCCTAAATCTTGCCTGATCGCATCATAATTTCCTTTCCCCCAGCTATAATTCTTGCCCTGCGGTATCCCTGCCCATCGCTAAGGTAAACCTAACCGAATTGTGATCATGATCACCAAAGTGCTCACCTACATCTAAATCTAACACCTGGCCGGGTTCATTTCCCAGTACCAAATCCAATGTGGCATCGCCCCTGGATGGCCTGTCGACATATTGTGTCAGAAAACCCTCATGCACACACTGGACAAAAACTGACCCATCTAAAGTACTCGAACTATAGTATTTCCAGTCAATATTTGGAAAGTTAAAGTCCCCCATAACAACTACCCTGTTACTCTCACCCCTGTCGAGAATCATCATCGCTATCCTTTCCTCTCCATCTTCTGGAACAGTTTGGAGGTCTATAAAAGACTCCCAACAGGGTAACCTCACCTCTCCTGTTTCTAAGCTCGGCCTATACTACCTCAGTAGACGAGTCCTCAAACGTCCTTTCTGTCGCTGTAATACTCTCGTTGATTAACAATGCCACACCTCCCCCTCTTTTACCATCTTCTCTGTTCTTACTGAAACATCTAAATCCCGGAACCTGCAACATCCATTCCTGCCCCTGCTCTACCCATGTCTCCGAAATAGCCACAACATCGAGATCCCAGGTACCAACCCATGCTGCAAGCTCACCCACCTTATTCCGGATGCTCCTGGTGTTGAAGCAGACACACTTTAAACCAGGTTCTTGCTTGCCAGTGCCCTCTTGCATCCTTTTAACCATATCCCTGACCTCACTACTCTCAACATCCTGTACACTGGCACGACAATTTCGGTTCCCATTCCCCTGCTGAATTAGTTTAAACCCCCCCGAAGAGCACTCGCAAATCTCCCCCCCCCCCCCCCCCCAGGATATTGGCACCCCTCTGGTTCAGGTGAGGACCATCCTGTTTGTAGAGGTCCCACTTACCCCAGAAAGAGCCCCAATTATCCAGGAAACCAAAACCCTCCCTCCTGCAGCATCCCTGCAGCCACGTGTTCAACTTCTCTCTCTCCCTCGCTATCGCTTCGCTATCACGTGGCACGGGCAACAACCCAGAGATAACAACTCTGTTTGTTCTCGCTCTAAGCTTCCACCCTAACTCCCTGAATTTCTGTCTTAAATCCCCTTCTCTCTTCCTCCCCATGTCGTTGGTGCCTATGTGGACCAGGTCTTGGGGCTGCTCCCCCTCCCCCTTAAGGATCCCAAAAACACGATCCGAGACATCATGAACCCTGGCACCTGGGAGGCAACATACCAACCGTGAGTCTCTCTCGTTCCCACAGAACCTCCTATCTGTTCCCCTAACTATAGAGTCCCCAATGACTAATGCTCTGCTCCTCTTCCCCCTTCCCTTCTGAGCAACAGGGACAGACTCTGTGCCAGATATCTGTACCCCATTGCTTACCCCTGGTAAGTCGTCCCCCGCTACAGTATCCAAAACGGTATACCTGTTGTTGAGGGAAACGGCCACAGGGGATCCCTGCACTGCCTGCTGGTTCCCTCTCCTTCCCCTGACGGTAACCCATCTACCTACTTCTTTTACCTGAGGTGAGACTACCTCCCCATAAGTCCTCTCAATAGCCTCCTCCATCTCCCGAATGATCCGAATTTCATCCAGCTCCAGCTCCAGTTCCCAAACGCGGTTCTCGAGGAGCTGGAGTTGGGTGCACTTCCCGCAGATGCAGTCAGCAGGGACACTCTTGTCGACACTTACCTCCCACATTCTGCAGGAGGAACATACAACTGCCTTAACCTCCATTCCCACTATTCTAAATTCCCAACATATCTACTGAAAAACCAAAAAAAAAAAAAGGCAAAACTTGTTAGGTTAGCAATCCAACGGACAGAACTTCTTAAATAAAACGCTTACCTTATCAACACACAAGAGTCCTTTTTTTTGGTTAGAGGAAGAGGGTGGGTGGGAGACACGACACATGTAGTGTCTCGGGTACAGCCACAACCCAAATATATAGTTTTTACTTACCCCGCAGTACCCTGGTCTTCCGATAACAAAAGGGAATTAACTTTTAAACTTACACTGAAATTGACTTCGCAGCCACAAGCCCGCTCCCGCACCTCCGTTACTATCAAAGCTGCAGTCATTGAAACTAAAAGAAAGAGATTTTAAACCACCCAAATATATAGTTTTTACTTACCCAGCAGTCCCCTGGTCCTCCGAAAACAAAAGGGAATTCACTTTTAAACTTCCACTGAAATTGACTTCGCAGCAGTCAGCCCGCTCCCGCACTTCCGTTGCTATCAAAGCTGCAGTCACCGAAAACCTAATTGATGGTTCGTATTGAGGGAGTGCTATACTGTCAGAGGGTAAGTACTGAGGGAGTGACATACTGTCGTATGGTCAGTACTGGTGGAGTGCCAGACTGATGGAGGGTCAGTACTGAGCGAGCGCTGCCCTGTCTGAAGATCAGTACTGAGGGAATGCAGCACTCTGAGACGGTCAGTACTGAGGGAGTGCTGCACTGTTGTTGAGTCAGTAATGAGGGAGTGCTGCACTGTCAGAAGGTCTGTACAGAGGGATTGTTGCATTAGTTTGGTGGTCCCCTTAGTTTGAGGGTTGTCTTAGTTTGAGGGCCTGCCTTAGTTTGAGGCACTGCCTTAGATTGAGGGTTGCCTTAGTTTGAGGTGTTGCCTTATTTTGAGGTGTTGCCTTATTTTGAGGTGTTGCCTTAGTTTGAGGTGTTGCATTAGTTTGAGGGTCTGCCTTAGTTTGAGGGGTTGCCTTAGTTTGAGGGTCTGCATTAGTTTGAGGGGATGCCTTAGTTTGAGGGGTTGCCTGAGATCGAGGGGTGGCCTTAGGTCGAGGGGTTGACTTAGTTTGAGCTGCTGCCTTAGTTTGAGGGGTTGCCTTTGTTTGAGATGCTGCCTTAGTGTGAGAGGTTGCCTTAATTTGAGGGTCTGCATTAGTTTGAGGGGTTGCCTCAGTTTGAGCTGCTGCCTTAGTTTGAGGGTTTGCCTCAGATTGAGCGCTGCCTTTGTACAAGCTTCTGCCTTATTTTGAGGGGTTGCCTTAGTTGGAGAGACTGCCTTTGTTTGAGGGGTTGCCTCAGTTTGAGCGATTGCCTTCGTTTGAGGGGGTGCCTTAGTTGAAGGGGTTGCCTCAGTTAGAGGGGGTGCCTTACTTTGAGCTTCTGCCTTAGTTTGAAGGGTTGCCTTAGTTTGAGGGGTTGCCTCAGTTTGAGACTCTGCCTTAGTTTGAGGCAACCCTCCCAAAACTAAGACAACCCCCCCAAAACTAAGGCAACCCCCCCAAAATGAAGGCAACCCCCCAAACGAAGGCAACCTTCAAACGAAGGCAACCCCTTAAACTGAGGCAACCCTCAAACTAAGGCAACGCTCAAACTAAGGCAACCACTCAAACTAATGCAATCCTCAAACTAATGCAACCCCACAAACTAAGGCAGGCTCACAAACGAAGTCAACACTCAAACGAAGGCAACCCCTCAAACTAAGGTAACCCTCAAACTAAGGTAACCCTCAAACTCAGGCAGTGCCTCAAACTAATGCAACACCTCAAGCTAAGGCAGGCCCTCAAACTAAGGCAACTCCTTAAACTGAGGCAGGCCCTCAAACTGAGGCAACCCCTCAAACTAAGGCAACCCCTCAAACTAAGGCATCCACTCAAATTAAGGCAGCCCCTCAAACTCAGGCAACTCCTTAAACTAAGGCAGGCCCACAAACTGAGGCAGCCCCTCAAACTAAGGCAGCCCCACAAACGAAGGCAGCCCCTCAAACTAATGCAAACCTCAAACTAAGGCAACACCTCAAACTTATGCAACACCTCAAACTAAGGCAGTCCCTCATACTAAGGCAACACTCAAACAAAGGCAGTGCCTCAACTAAGGCAGTGCCTCAAACTAAGGCAGTGCCTCAAACTAATGCAACACCTCAAACTAATGCAACACCTCAAACTAAGGCAACACCTGAAAATAAGGCAACACCTCAAACTAAGGCATCCCCCAAACTAAGGCAACCCCCCAAACAAAGGCAACCCCCCCAAACTAAGGCAAACCCCCAAACTAGGGCAACCCTCCAAAACTAAGGCAACCCCCCAAACTAAGGCAGGCCCCCAAACGAAGGCAACCCTCAAAATATGGCATCCCCTCAAAATAAGGCATCCCCTCAAAATAAGGTATCCTCTCAAAATAAGGTATCCCCTCAATCTAAGGCAATCCCTCAGTCTCAGGCAAACCCTCATATGAAGGCAACCCTCAATCTAAGGCAGTGCCTCAAACTAAGGCAGCACCTCAAACTAAGGCTACCATCAAACTAAGGCATCCACTCAAATTAAGGCAGCCCCTCAAACTCAGGCAACTCCTTAAACTAATGCAAACCTCAAACTAGGGCAACACCTCAAACTTATGCAACACCTCAAACTAAGGCAGTCCCTCATACGAAGGCAACACTCAAACAAAGGCAGTGCCTCAACTAAGGCAGTGCCTCAAACTAAGGCAGTGCCTCAAACTGAGGCAACGCCTCAAACTAAGGCAACACCTCAAACGAATGCAACACCTCAAACTAATGCAACACCTCAAACTAAGGCAACACCTCAAAATAAGGCAACACCTCAAACTAAGGCATCCCCCAAACTAAGGCAACCCCCAAACAAAGGCAACCCCCCCCAAACTAAGGCAACCCCCCAAACTAGGGCAACCCTCCAAAACTAAGGCAACCCCCCAAACTAAGGCAGGCCCCCAAACGAAGGCAACCCTCAAAATATGGCATCCCCTCAAAATAAGGCATCCCCTCAAAATAAGGTATCCTCTCAAAATAAGGTATCCCCTCAATCTAAGGCAATCCCTCAGTCTCAGGCAAACCCTCATATGAAGGCAACCCTCAATCTAAGGCAGTGCCTCAAACTAAGGCAGCACCTCAAACTAAGGCTACACCTCAAACTAAGGCAACCCTCAAATTAGGGCAACACTCACACGAAGGCAACCCTCAAACTAGGGCAACCATCAAACTAGGGCAACCATCAAACTAGGGCAACCCTCAAACTAAGGCGGCCCCTCAAACTAAGGCAGGCACTCAAACTAAGGCAGCCCCTCAAACTAATGCACTCCCTCAAACTAATGCACTCCCTCAAACTCAGGAAGCACCTCAAACTAAGGCAGCCCATCAAACTAAAACACTCCCTCAAACTAAGGCACTCCCTCAAACTAAGGCACTCCCTCAAACTCAGGCAGCCCCTCAAACTAAGGCAAGGCCTCAAACTAAGGCATCCCCCAAACTATGGCAACCCCCCAAACAAAGGCAACCCCCCCAAACTAAGGCAACCCCCCCAAACTAAGGCAACCCCCCCAAAACTAAGGCAACCCCCCAAACGATGGCAACCCTCAAAATATGGCATCCCCTCAAAATAAGGCATCCCTTCAAAATAAGTTATCCCCTCAAAATAAGGTATCCCCTCAATCTAAGGCAATCCCTCAGTCTCAGGCAATCCCTCATACTAAGGCAACCCTCAATCTAAGGCAGTGCCTCAAACTGAGGCAGCACCTCAAACTAAGGCTACACCTCAAACTAAGGCAACCCTCAAATTAGGGCAACACTCACACGAAGGCAAACCTCAAACTAGGGCAACCCTCAAACTAGGGCAACCATCAAACTAGGGCAACCCTCAAACTAAGGCGGCCCCTCAAACTAAGGCAGCCCCTCAAACTAAGGCAGCCCCTCAAACTAATGCACTCCCTCAAACTAATGCACTCCCTCAAACTCAGGATGCACCTCAAACTAAGGCAGCCCCTCAAACTAAGGCACTCCCTCAAACTAAGGCACTCCCTCAAACTAAGGCACTCCCTCAAACTCAGGCAGCCCCTCAAACTAAGGCAACGCCTCAGACTAATGCAACGCCTCAAACTAATGCAACGCCTCAAACTAAGGCCACACTCAAACTAAGGCAACGCTCAAACTAAGGCAACTACTCAAACTAATGCAATCCTCAAACAAATGCAACACCGCAAACGAAGGCTGGCTCACAAACTAAGCCAACACTCAAACGAAGGCAACCCCTCAAACTAAGGTAACCCTCAAACTCAGGCAGTGCCTCAAACTAATGCAACACCTCAAGCTAAGGCAGGCCCTCAAAGTAATGCAACCATCAAACTCAGGCAACCATCAAAGTAAGGCACCCCCTCAAACTAAGGCAACCCTCAAACTAAGGCAACTCCTTAAACTGAGGCAGGCCCTCAAACTGAGGCAACCCCTCAAACTAAGGCAACCCCTGAAACTAAGGCATCCACTCAAATTAAGGCAGCCCCTCAAACTCAGGCAACTCCTGAGACTAAGGGAGGCCCACAAACTTAGGCAACCCTCAAACTAAGGCAACTCCTCAAAATAAGGCATCCACTCAAACTAAGGCAGCCCCTCAAACTAAGGCAGCCCCTCAAAATAAGTTATCCCCTCAATCTAAAGCAATCCCTCAGTCTCAGGCAATCCCTCATACTCAGGCAATCCCTCATACTAAGGCAATCCCTCATACTAAGGCAACCCTCAATCTAAGGCAGTGCCTCAAACTAAGGCAGCACCTGAAACTAAGGCTACACCTCAAACTAAGGCAACCCTCAAACTAGGGCAACCCTCAAACTAGGGTAACCATCAAACTAGGGCCACCCTCAAACTAGGGCAACCCACAAACTAAGGCTGCCCCTCAAACTAAGGCAGCCCCTCAAACTAAGGCAGCCCCTCAAACTAATGCACTCCCTCAAACTAATGCACTCCCTCAAACTCAGGAAGCACCTCAAACTAAGGCAGCCCCTCAAACTAAGGCACTCCCTCAAACTAAGGCACTCCCTCAAACTCAGGCAGCCCCTCAAACTAAGGCAATGCCTCAAGCTAATGCAACGCCTCAAACTAATGCAACGCCTCAAACTAATGCAACGCCTCAAACTAAGGCCACACTCAAGCTAAGGCAACAGTCAAACTAAGGCAACGCTCAAACTAAGGCAACCACTCAAACTAATGCAATCCTCAAACTAATGCAACCCCGCAAACTAAGGCAGGCTCACAAACTAAGTCAACACTCAAACGAAGGCAACCCCTCAAACTAAGGTAACCCTCAAACTCAGGCAGTGCCTCAAACTAATGCGACACCTCAAGCTAAGGCAGGCCCTCAAACTAATGCAACCATCAAACTCAGGCAACCATCAAACTAAGGCAACCCCCTCAAACTATGGCAACCCTCAAACTAAGGCAACTCCTTAAACTGAGGCAGGCCCTCAAACTGAGGCAACCCCTCAAACTAAGGCAACCCCTCAAACTAAGGCATCCACTCAAATTAAGGCAGCCCCTCAAACTCAGGCAACTCCTTAAACTAAGGCAGGCCCACAAACTTAGGCAACCCTCAAACTAAGGCAACTCCTCAAAATAAGGCATCCACTCAAACTAAGGCAGCCCCTCAAACTAAGGCAGCCCAGTCAAACTAAGGCAGCCCCACAAACTAAGGCAAACCTCAAACTAAGTCAAACCTCAAACTGATGCAACACCTCAAACTAAGGCAGCCCCTCAAACGAAGGCAGCCCCTCAAACGGAGGCATCCCCTCAAACGGAGGCATCCCCTCAAACTGAGGCAGCCCCTCAAAGTAATGCAGCCCCTCAAAGTAATGCAGCCCCTCAGACGAATGCATCCCCTCAGACTAAGGCTGCCCCTCAGACGAATGCAGCCCCTCAGACGAATGCATCCCCTCAGAATAATGCAGCCCCTCAGACGAATGCAGCACTTCAAACTAAGGCTTCCTCAAAAACTAAGCCATTCTGTCAAACAAAGGCAACCCCTCAAACTAATGCAACCCCTCAAACTAAGGCAACCCCTCTACTGAGGCACCCCTCTACTAAGGCAACACCTCAAACTAAGGCAGCTCCTCAAAATAAGGCATCCCCGCAAACTAAGGCATCCCCTCAAACTAAGGTCAGCCCCTCAAACGAAGGCAGCCCCTCAAACGAAGGCAGCCCCTCAAACGAAGGCAACACCTCAAACTCAGGCAACACCTCAAACTAAGGCAACACCTCAAACTCAGGCAGCCCCACAAACTAAGGCAGCCCCTGAAACTAAGGCAGCCCCTCAAACAAAGGCAACACCCCAAACTAATGTAGCACATCAATCTAAGTCAACCCTCAATCTAATGCAGCCCCTTAAACTAAGACAGCCCCTCAAACTAATGCAGCACCTCAAACTAATGCAGCCCCTCAAACTAAGGCAACGCCTCAAACTAATGCAACGCCTCAAACTAATGCAACGCCTCAAACTAAGGCAACACTCAAACTAAGGCAACACTCAAACTAAGGCATCCCTCAACATAAGGCATCCCTCAAACTAAGGCCTCCCTAAAACTAAACAAACCCTCAAACTAAACAAACACTCAAACTAATGCAGCCCCTCAAAGTAATGCAGACCCTCATACTAATGCAGCCCCTCAGACTAATGCAGCCCCTCAGACTAATGCAGCTCCTCAGACGAATGCAGCCCCTCAGACGAAGGCTGCCCCTCAGACGAAGGCTGCCCCTCAGACGACTGCAGCCCCTCAGTCGACTGCAGCCCCTCAGACGACTGCAGCCCCTCAGACGAATGCAGCCCCTCAAACTAAGGCTTCCCCAAAAACTAAGCCATTCCGTCAAACTAAGGCAACCCCTCAAACTAAGGCAGCCCCTCAAACTAAGGCAACCCATCAAACTAAGGCAACCCATCAAACTAAGGCAACCCCTCTACTAAGGCAACACCTCAAACTAAGGCAGCCCCTCAAACGAAGGCAGCCCCTCAAACGAAGACAGCCCCTCAAAAGAAGGCAACACCTCAAACGAAGGCAACACCTCAAACGAAGGCAACACCTCAAACGAAATCAACACCTCAAACGAAGGCAACAACTCAAACGAAGGCAACACCTCAATCTAAGGCAACACCTCATTCTAAGGCAACACCTCAAACTCAGGCAACAACTCAAACGAAGGCAACACCTCAATCTAAGGCAACACCTCATTCTAAGGCAACACCTCAAACTAAGGCAACACCTCAAACTAAGGCAACATTTCAAACTAAGGCTGCCCCTCAAACTAAGGCTGCCCCTCAAACTAAGGCAGCCGCTCAAACTAAGGCAGCCCCTCAAACTAAGGCAGCCCCTCAAACTAAGGCAGCCCCTCAAACAAAGGCAACACCCCAAATTAATGTAGCACATCAATCTAAGTAACCCTCAATCTAATGCAGCCCCTCAAACTAAGACAGCCCCTCAAAGTAAGACATCCCCTCAAAGTAAGACAGCCCCTCAAAGAAAGACAGCCCCTCAAAGTAAGACAGCCCCTCCTACTAATGCAGCCCCTCATACTAATGCAGCCCCTCATACTAATGCAGCCCCTCAAACTAAGGCTGCCCCACAAACTAAGGCATCCCCTCAAACTAAGGCAACCCCTCAAACTAATTCAGTTCCTCAAACGAAGGCTTCCCCACAAACTAAGCCATTACTTCAAACTAAGGCAACCCCTCAAACCAAGGCAACCCCTCTACGAAGGCAGCCCCTCACACGAAGGCAACCCCACAAACTAAGGCAACACCTCAAACGAAGGCAGCCCCTCAAACTAAGGCAGCCGCTCAAACAAAGGCAGCCCCTCAAACTAGGCAACCCTCAAACTAAGGCAGACCTCAAACTAAGGCAGACCTCAAACTAAGGCAATTCTCAAACTAAGGCAGGCCCTCAAACTGGGGCAACCCTGAAAATAAGGCAGCCGCTCAAAGTGAGGCAACCCTCAAAGTGAGGCAACCCTCAAACTAAAGCAGCCCCTCAAACTAAGGCAGGCCCTCAAACTAAGGCAATTCTCAAACTAATGCAGCGCTTCTAACTAAGGCAGCGCCTCAAACTAAGGCAGCCCCTCTCACTAAGACAGCCCCTCTCACTAAGGCAGCCCCTTTCACTAAGGCAGCCCCTGACACTCAAGCAGGCCCTGAAACTCAAGCAGGCCCTGAAACTAAAGCAGGCCCTGAAACTCAAGCAGGCCCTTCAATTAATGCAGCACCACAAACTAAGGCTGCCCCTCATACTAAGGCAGCCCCTCATACTAAGGCAGCCCCTCATATAAAGGCATCACTTCAAACTAAGGCAACCCCTCAAACGAAGGCAACCCCTCAAACGAAGGCAACCCCTCCAACTGAGGCAGCCGCACAAACTAAGGCTGCCCCTCAAACTAAGGCTGCCCCTCAAACTAAGGCAGCCCCGCAAACTCAGGCAGCCCCTCACACTCAGGCAGCTCCTCACACTCAGGAAGCCCCTCACACTCAGGAAGCCCCTCACACTCAGGCAGCCCCTCACACGAAGGCAGCCCCTCACACTAAGGCAGCCCACAAACTAAGGCAACACCTCAAACTAAGGCAACACCTCAAACTAAGGCAACACCTCAAACTGAGGCAACACCTCAAACTTAGGCAACACCTCAAACTGAGAAACCCCTCAAACTAAGGCAACACATCAAATTAAGGCAGACCCTCCATCTAAGGCAACCCCTCAAACTAATCCAGTGCCTCAGACAAAGGCAACCTTCAAAATAAAGCTACACCTAAAACGAAGGCAGACCCTCAAACTAAGGCAACACCTCAAACTATTGCAACATCTAAAACGAAGTAAACCCTCGAACTAAGACAACCCCTCAAAATAAGGTACATCTCAAAATAACGCAGTTCATCAAACTAAAGCAGCCCCTCAAACTAAGGCTGCCCCTCAAACTAAGGCAGCCCCGCAAACTCAGGCAGCCCCGCAAACTCAGGCAGCCCCTCACACTCAGGCAGCTCCTCACACTCAGGAAGCCCCTCACACTCAGGAAGCCCCTCACACTCAGGCAGCCCCTCACACGAAGGCAGCCCCTCACACTAAGGCAGCCCACAAACTAAGCCAACACCTCAAACTAAGGCAACACCTCAAACTAAGGCAACACCTCAAACTGAGGCAACACCTCAAGCTTAGGCAACACCTCAAACTGAGAAACCCCTCAAACTAAGGCAACACCTCAAATTAAGGCAGACCTCCATCTAAGGCAACCCCTCAAACTAATCCAGTGCCTCAGACAAAGGCAACCTTCAAAATAAAGCTACACCTAAAACGAAGGCAGACCCTCAAACTAAGGCAACACCTCAAACTATTGCAACATCTAAAACGAAGTAAACCCTCGAACTAAGACAACCCCTCAAAATAAGGTACATCTCAAAATAACGCAGTTCATCAAACTAAAGCAGCCCCTCAAACTAAGGCAGCCCCTCAAACTAAGATAGCCCCTCAAACTAAGATAGCCCCTCAAAATAAGGTAGCCCCTCAAACTAATGCAACACCCCAAATTAATGTAGCACATCAATCTAAGTAACCCTCAATCTAATGCAGCCCCTCAAACTAAGACAGCCCCTCAAAGTAAGACATCCCCTCAAAGTAAGACATCCCCTCAAAGAAAGACAGCCCCTCAAAGTAAGAAAGCCCCTCCTACTAATGCAGCCCCTCATACTAATGCAGCCCCTCATACTAATGCAGCCCCTCAAACTAAGGCTGCCCCACAAACTAAGGCATCCCCTCAAACTAAGGCAACCCCTCAAACTAATTCAGCCCCTCAAACGAAGGCATCCCCACAAACTAAGCCATTACGTCAAACTAAGGCAACCCCTCAAACCAAGGCAACACTTTACGAAGGCAGCCCCTCAAACTAAGGCAACCCCACAAACTAAGGCAACACCTCAAACAAAGGCAGCCCCTCAAACTAGGCAACCCTCAAACTAAGGCACCTCAAACTAAGGCAGACCTCAAACTAAGGCAATTCTCAAACTAAGGCAGGCCCTCAAACTGGGGCAACCCTGAAAATAAGGCAGCCGCTCAAAGTGAGGCAACCCTCAAAGTGAGGCAACCCTCAAACTAAACCAGCCCCTCAAACTAAGGCAGGCCCTCAAACTATGGCAATTCTCAAACTAATGCAGCGCTTCTAACTAAGGCAGCGCCTCAAACTAAGGCAGCCCCTCTCACTAAGACAGCCCCTCTCACTAAGGCAGCCCCTTTCACTAAGGCAGCCCCTGACACTCAAGCAGGCCCTGAAACTCAAGCAGGCCCTGAAACTAAAGCAGGCCCTGAAACTCAAGCAGGCCCTTAAATTAATGCAGCACCACAAACTAAGGCTGCCCCTCATTCTAAGGCAGCCCCTCATACTAAGGCAGCCCCTCATATAAAGGCATCACTTCAAACTAAGGCAACCCCTCAAACGAAGGCAACCCCTCAAACGAAGGCAACCCCTCCAACTGAGGCAGCCGCACAAACTAAGGCTGCCCCTCAAACTAAGGCTGCCCCTCAAACTAAGGCAGCCCCACAAACTAAGGCAGCCCCGCAAAATAAGGCAGCCCCGCAAACTAAGGCAGCCCCGCAAACTCAGGCAGCCCTTCACACTCAGGCAGCTCCTCACACTCAGGAAGCCCCTCACACTCAGGAAGCCCCTCACACTCAGGCAGCCCCTAACACGAAGGCAGCCCCTCACACTAAGGCAGCCCACAAACTAAGGCAACACCTCAAACTAAGGCAACACCTCAAACTGAGGCAACACCTCAAACTTAGGCAACACCTCAAACTGAGAAACCCCTCAAACTAAGGCAACACCTCAAATTAAGGCAGACCCTCCATCTAAGGCAACCCCTCAAACTAATGCAGTGCCTCAGACAAAGGCAACCTTCAAAATAAAGCTACACCTAAAACGAAGGCAGACCCTCAAACTAAGGCAACACCTCAAACTATTGCAACATCTAAAACGAAGTAAACCCTCGAACTAAGACAACCCCTCAAAATAAGGTACATCTCAAAATAACGCAGTTCATCAAACTAAAGCAGCCCCTCAAACTAAGGCTGCCCCTCAAACTAAGGCAGCCCCGCAAACTCAGGCAGCCCCGCAAACTCAGGCAGCCCCTCACACTCAGGCAGCTCCTCACACTCAGGAAGCCCCTCACACTCAGGAAGCCCCTCACACTCAGGCAGCCCCTCACACGAAGGCAGCCCCTCACACTAAGGCAGCCCACAAACTAAGCCAACACCTCAAACTAAGGCAACACCTCAAACTAAGGCAACACCTCAAACTGAGGCAACACCTCAAACTTAGGCAACACCTCAAACTGAGAAACCCCTCAAACTAAGGCAACACCTCAAATTAAGGCAGACCTCCATCTAAGGCAACCCCTCAAACTAATCCAGTGCCTCAGACAAAGGCAACCTTCAAAATAAAGCTACACCTAAAACGAAGGCAGACCCTCAAACTAAGGCAACACCTCAAACTATTGCAACATCTAAAACGAAGTAAACCCTCGAACTAAGACAACCCCTCAAAATAAGGTACATCTCAAAATAACGCAGTTCATCAAACTAAAGCAGCCCCTCAAACTAAGGCAGCCCCTCAAACTAAGATAGCCCCTCAAACTAAGATAGCCCCTCAAAATAAGGTAGCCCCTCAAACTAATGCAACACCCCAAATTAATGTAGCACATCAATCTAAGTAACCCTCAATCTAATGCAGCCCCTCAAACTAAGACAGCCCCTCAAAGTAAGACATCCCCTCAAAGTAAGACATCCCCTCAAAGAAAGACAGCCCCTCAAAGTAAGAAAGCCCCTCCTACTAATGCAGCCCCTCATACTAATGCAGCCCCTCATACTAATGCAGCCCCTCAAACTAAGGCTGCCCCACAAACTAAGGCATCCCCTCAAACTAAGGCAACCCCTCAAACTAATTCAGCCCCTCAAACGAAGGCATCCCCACAAACTAAGCCATTACGTCAAACTAAGGCAACCCCTCAAACCAAGGCAACACTTTACGAAGGCAGCCCCTCAAACTAAGGCAACCCCACAAACTAAGGCAACACCTCAAACAAAGGCAGCCCCTCAAACTAGGCAACCCTCAAACTAAGGCACCTCAAACTAAGGCAGACCTCAAACTAAGGCAATTCTCAAACTAAGGCAGGCCCTCAAACTGGGGCAACCCTGAAAATAAGGCAGCCGCTCAAAGTGAGGCAACCCTCAAAGTGAGGCAACCCTCAAACTAAACCAGCCCCTCAAACTAAGGCAGGCCCTCAAACTATGGCAATTCTCAAACTAATGCAGCGCTTCTAACTAAGGCAGCGCCTCAAACTAAGGCAGCCCCTCTCACTAAGACAGCCCCTCTCACTAAGGCAGCCCCTTTCACTAAGGCAGCCCCTGACACTCAAGCAGGCCCTGAAACTCAAGCAGGCCCTGAAACTAAAGCAGGCCCTGAAACTCAAGCAGGCCCTTAAATTAATGCAGCACCACAAACTAAGGCTGCCCCTCATTCTAAGGCAGCCCCTCATACTAAGGCAGCCCCTCATATAAAGGCATCACTTCAAACTAAGGCAACCCCTCAAACGAAGGCAACCCCTCAAACGAAGGCAACCCCTCCAACTGAGGCAGCCGCACAAACTAAGGCTGCCCCTCAAACTAAGGCTGCCCCTCAAACTAAGGCAGCCCCACAAACTAAGGCAGCCCCGCAAAATAAGGCAGCCCCGCAAACTAAGGCAGCCCCGCAAACTCAGGCAGCCCTTCACACTCAGGCAGCTCCTCACACTCAGGAAGCCCCTCACACTCAGGAAGCCCCTCACACTCAGGCAGCCCCTAACACGAAGGCAGCCCCTCACACTAAGGCAGCCCACAAACTAAGGCAACACCTCAAACTAAGGCAACACCTCAAACTGAGGCAACACCTCAAACTTAGGCAACACCTCAAACTGAGAAACCCCTCAAACTAAGGCAACACCTCAAATTAAGGCAGACCCTCCATCTAAGGCAACCCCTCAAACTAATGCAGTGCCTCAGACAAAGGCAACCTTCAAAATAAAGCTACACCTAAAACGAAGGCAGACCCTCAAACTAAGGCAACACCTCAAACTATTGCAACATCTAAAACGAAGTAAACCCTCGAACTAAGACAACCCCTCAAAATAAGGCAACATCTCAAAATAACGCAGTTCATCAAACTAAAGCAGCCCCTCAAACTAAGGCAGCCCCTCAAACTAAGATAGCCCCTCAAACTAAGATAGCCCCTCAAAATAAGGTAGCCCCTCAAACTAATGCAACACCTCAAACTAAGGCAGCACCTCAAACTAAGGCAACAACTCAAACTAAGGCAGCACCTCAAACTAAGGCAACAACTCAAACTAAGGCAAAAACTCAAACGAAGGCAACAACACAAACAAAGGCAACAACTCAAACTAAGGCAACAACTCGAACTGAGGCAACACCTCAAACTAAGGCAACACCTCAAACTCAGGCAACACCTCAAACTAAGGCAACCGTCAAACAAATGCAACACCTCAAACTGAGGCAAAACCACAAACTAAGGGAGCCCTCAATCTAAGGCAACGCCTCAAACTAAGGCATCCCTCAAACTAAGGCATCCCTCAAACTAAGGCAGCCCCTCAAACTAAAGCAGCCCCTCAAACTAAGCCTACCCCTCAAACTAAGGCAGCCCCTCAAACTAAGGCAGACCCTCAAACTAAGGCAGCACCTCAAAGTAAGGCAGCACTTCAAACTAAGGCAGCACCTCATACTAAGGCAGCACCTCAAACTAAGTCAGCACCTCAAACGAAGGCAGCACCTCAAACTAAGGCAGCACCTCAAACGAAGGCAACACCTAAAACTAAGGCAGCACCACAAACGAAGGGAACCCTCAATCTGAGGCAACACCTCAAACTGAGGAAAAAACTCAAACTAAGGCAAAACCTCAAACTAAGGCATCACGTCAAACTCAGGCAACACCTCAAACTAAGGCAACACCACAAACTAAGGCAACACCTCAAACTAAGGGAACCCTCAAACTAATGCAACACCTCAAACTAAGGCAACCCTTCAAACTGAGGCAACCCCTCAAACATATGCAGCCCCTCAAACATATGCAGCCCCTTAAACCAACGCAACACCTCAAACGAAGGCATTCCTCAATCTAAGGCAACACTCAAACTAATGCATCACCTGAAACTAAGGCAACCCCTCAAACAGATGCAACCCCTTAAACTAACGCAACACCTCAAACTAAGGCAACTTCTCAAAATAAGGAAACCCTCAAACTAAGTGAACCCTCAAACTAAGGGAACCCACTAACGAAGGCTGCAACTCAAACTAAAGCAACACCTCAAACTAAGTCAACCTTCAAACGAAGGCAGGTCGTCAAACGAAGGCAACACCTCAAACTAAGACAACCCTCAAACTAAGGCAACCCTCAAACTAAGGCAACCCTCAAACTAAGGCAGCCCCTCAAACTAAGCCAGCCCCTCAAACTAAGGCAGCACCTCAAACTAAGGCAACAACTCAAACTAAGGCAACAACTCAAACGAAGGCCACAACACAAACTAAGGCAACAACTCAAACTAAGGAAACAACTCAAACTGAGGCAACACCTCAAACTCAGGCAACACCTCAAACTAAGGCAACACCTCAAACTAAGGCAACCGTCAAACAAATGCAACACCTCAAACTGAGGCAAAACCACAAACTAAGGGAGCCCTCAATCTAAGGCAACGCCTCAAACTAAGGCATCCCTCAAACTAAGGCAGCCCCTCAAACTAAGGCAGCCCCTCAAACTCAGGCAGCCCCTCAAACTAAGGCAGACCCTCAAACTAAGGCAGCACCTCAAAGTGAGGCAGCACTTCAAACTGAGGCAGCACCTCATACTGAGGCAGCACCTCAAACTAAGTCAGCACCTCAAACGAAGGCAGCACCTCAAACTAAGGCAGCACCTCAAACGAAGGCAACACCTAAAACTAAGGCAGCACCACAAACGAAGGGAACCATCAATCTGAGGCAACACCTCAAACTGAGGCAAAAACTCAAACTAAGGCTACACCTCAAATGAAGGCAACACCTCAATCTAAGGCAGCCGTCACATAAAGGCAACACCTCAAATTAAGGCAACACATCAAACTAAGGCAACAAATCAAACTAAGGCAACACATCAAACTAAGGCAACACATCAAACTAAGGCAACCCTCCAACTAATGCAACACCTCAAACTAATGCAATACCTCAAACTAATGCAACAGCTCAAACTTAGGCAACAGTCAAACTAAGGCAACACCTGAAACTAAGGCAACCGTCAAACAAATGCAACACCTCAAACGAAGGCAAAACCTCAAACGAAGGCAACACCTCGAACTAAGGCAACACCTCAAACTAATGCAACACCTCAAACTAAGGCAAAACCTCAAACTAAGGCAAAACCTCAAACTAAGGCAACACCTCAAACTAAGGCAAAACCTCATACGAAGGCAAAACCTCAAACTAAGGCAACCCTCAAACTAAGGCAACCCTCAAACTAAGGCAACCCTCAATCAAAGGAAACCCTCAATCAAAGGAAACCCTCAATCAAAGGAAACCCTCAAACAAAGGCAACCCTCAAACAAAGGCAACACCTCAAACTAAGGCAACACCTCAAACTAAGGCAACACCTCAAACTAAGGCAGCCGTCAAATAAAGGCAACACCTCAAATTAAGGCAACACATCAAACTAAGGCAACACATCAAACTAAGGCAACACATCAAACTAAGGCAACCCTCCAGCTAATGCCATACCTCAAACTAATGCAATACCTCAAACTAATGCAACACCTCAAACTAAGTCAACACCTCAAACTAAGGCAGCACCTCAAACTAAGGCAACACCGCAAACAAAGGCAACACCTCAAAATAGGCCAACACCTCAAACAAAGGTTCCCATCAAACTAAGCAATATCTCAAACTAAGGCAACACCTAAAACTAATGCAACACCTCAAACTAATGCAACACCTCAAACTAAGGCAAAACCTCAAACTAAGGCAAAACCTCAAACTAAGGCAACACCTCAAACTAAGGCAAAACCTCATACGAAGGCAAAACCTCAAACTAAGGCAACCCTCAAACTAAGGCAACCCTCAAACTAAGGCAACCCTCAATCAAAGGAAACCCTCAATCAAAGGAAACCCTCAATCAAAGGAAACCCTCAAACAAAGGCAACCCTCAAACAAAGGCAACACCTCAAACTAAGGCAACACCTCAAACTAAGGCAACACCTCAAACTAAGGCAGCTGTCAAATAAAGACAACACCTCAAATTAAGGCAACACATCAAACTAAGGCAACACATCAAACTAAGGCAACACATCAAACTAAGGCAACCCTCCAGCTAATGCCATACCTCAAACTAATGCAATACCTCAAACTAATGCAACACCTCAAACTAAGTCAACACCTCAAACTAAGGCAGCACCTCAAACTAAGGCAACACCGCAAACAAAGGCAACACCTCAAAATAGGCCAACACCTCAAACAAAGGTTCCCATCAAACTAAGCAATATCTCAAACTAAGGCAACACCTAAAACTAATGCAACACCTCAAACAAAGGCTAACATCAAACCAAGCAATATCTCAAACTAAGGCAATCCTCATTCTGAGGCAAACGTCAGACTGAGGCAGCAGTCAATACAAGGCAACTCTCAATTTAAGACAACCCTCAAACTAATGCAAAATCTGAAACTAAGGCAACCCATAAACGAAGGCAATTCCTCAAACTAAGGCAATTCCTCAAACTAAGGCAACCCTCAAACTAAGGCAACCCTCAAACGAACGCAACCCTCAAACTAACGCAACCCTCAAACTAAGGCAACGCTCAAACTAAGGCAACGTTCAAACTAAGGCAACCCTCAACAGAGGCAACACCTCAAACGAAGGCAACACCTCAAAGGAAGGCAACACATCAAACTAAGACAACACCTCAAACTAAGGCAACACCTCAAACTGAGGCTACACCTCAAACTTAGGCAACACCTCAAACTTAGGCAACACCTCAAACTTAGGCAACACCTCAAACTTAGGCAACACCTCAAACTGAGGCAAAGGTCAAACTAAGGCAAGACCTCAAAATAACGCAACCCCCCCAAACTAAGGCAACACCTCAAACTAAGGCAACACCTCAAACAAAGGCATCTCTCAAACTAAGGCAACTCCCACACTAAGGCAACACCTCAAACTAATGCAACACCTCAAACTAATGCAACACCTCAAACTAATGCAACAACTCAAACTAAGGCAACACCTCAAACTAAGGCGACACCTCAAACTAAGGCAGCACCTCAAACTAAGGCAACAACTCAAACTAAGGCAGCACCTCAAACTAAGGCAACAACTCAAACTAAGGCAAAAACTCAAACGAAGGCAACAACACAAACTAAGGCAACAACTCAAACTAAGGCAACAACTCGAACTGAGGCAACACCTCAAACTAAGGCAACACCTCAAACTAAGGCAACACCTCAAACTAAGGCAACCGTCAAACAAATGCAACACCTCAAACTGAGGCAAAACCACAAACTAAGGGAGCCCTCAATCTAAGGCAACGCCTCAAACTAAGGCATCCCTCAAACTAAGGCATCCCTCAAACTAAGGCAGCCCCTCAAACTAAAGCAGCCCCTCAAACTAAGCCTACCCCTCAAACTAAGGCAGCCCCTCAAACTAAGGCAGACCCTCAAACTAAGGCAGCACCTCAAAGTAAGGCAGCACTTCAAACTAAGGCAGCACCTCATACTAAGGCAGCACCTCAAACTAAGTCAGCACCTCAAACGAAGGCAGCACCTCAAACTAAGGCAGCACCTCAAACGAAGGCAACACCTAAAACTAAGGCAGCACCACAAACGAAGGGAACCCTCAATCTGAGGCAACACCTCAAACTGAGGAAAAAACTCAAACTAAGGCAAAACCTCAAACTAAGGCATCACGTCAAACTCAGGCAACACCTCAAACTAAGGCAACACCACAAACTAAGGCAACACCTCAAACTAAGGGAACCCTCAAACTAATGCAACACCTCAAACTAAGGCAACCCTTCAAACTGAGGCAACCCCTCAAACATATGCAGCCCCTCAAACATATGCAGCCCCTTAAACCAACGCAACACCTCAAACGAAGGCATTCCTCAATCTAAGGCAACACTCAAACTAATGCAACACCTGAAACTAAGGCAACCCCTCAAACAGATGCAACCCCTTAAACTAACGCAACACCTCAAACTAAGGCAACTTCTCAAAATAAGGGAACCCTCAAACTAAGTGAACCCTCAAACTAAGGGAACCCACTAACGAAGGCTGCAACTCAAACTAAAGCAACACCTCAAACTAAGTCAACCTTCAAACGAAGGCAGGTCGTCAAACGAAGGCAACACCTCAAACTAAGACAACCCTCAAACTAAGGCAACCCTCAAACTAAGGCAACCCTCAAACTAAGGCAGCCCCTCAAACTAAGCCAGCCCCTCAAACTAAGGCAGCACCTCAAACTAAGGCAACAACTCAAACTAAGGCAAAAACTCAAACGAAGGCAACAACACAAACTAAGGCAACAACTCAAACTAAGGCAACAACTCGAACTGAGGCAACACCTCAAACTAAGGCAACACCTCAAACTAAGGCAACACCTCAAACTAAGGCAACCGTCAAACAAATGCAACACCTCAAACTGAGGCAAAACCACAAACTAAGGGAGCCCTCAATCTAAGGCAACGCCTCAAACTAAGGCATCCCTCAAACTAAGGCAGCCCCTCAAACTAAGGCAGCCCCTCAAACTAAGGCAGCTCCTCAAACTCAGGCAGCCCCTCAAACTAAGGCAGACCCTCAAACTAAGGCAGCACCTCAAAGTGAGGCAGCACTTCAAACTGAGGCAGCACCTCATACTGAGGCAGCACCTCAAACTAAGTCAGCACCTCAAACGAAGGCAGCACCTCAAACTAAGGCAGCACCTCAAACGAAGGCAACACCTAAAACTAAGGCAACACCTCAATCTAAGGCAGCCGTCACATAAAGGCAACACCTCAAATTAAGGCAACACATCAAACTAAGGCAACAAATCAAACTAAGGCAACACATCAAACTAAGGCAACACATCAAACTAAGGCAACCCTCCAACTAATGCAAAACCTCAAACTAATGCAATACCTCAAACTAATGCAACAGCTCAAACTTAGGCAACAGTCAAACTAAGGCAACACCTGAAACTAAGGCAACCGTCAAACAAATGCAACACCTCAAACGAAGGCAATACCTCAAACGAAGGCAACACCTCGAACTAAGGCAACACCTCAAACTAATGCAACACCTCAAACTAAGGCAAAACCTCAAACTAAGGCAAAACCTCAAACTAAGGCAACACCTCAAACTAAGGCAAAACCTCAAACGAAGGCAAAACCTCAAACTAAGGCAACCCTCAAACTAAGGCAACCCTCAAACTAAGGCAACCCTCAATCAAAGGAAACCCTCAATCAAAGGAAACCCTCAATCAAAGGAAACCCTCAATCAAAGGCAACCCTCAAACAAAGGCAACACCTCAAACTAAGGCAACACCTCAAACTAAGGCAACACCTCAAACTAAGGCAGCCGTCAAATAAAGGCAACACCTCAAATTAAGGCAACACATCAAACTAAGGCAACACATCAAACTAAGGCAACACATCAAACTAAGGCAACCCTCCAGCTAATGCCATACCTCAAACTAATGCAATACCTCAAACTAATGCAACACCTCAAACTAAGTCAACACCTCAAACTAAGGTAGCACCTCAAACTAAGGCAACACCGCAAACAAAGGCAACACCTCAAAATAGGCCAACACCTCAAACAAAGGTTCCCATCAAACTAAGCAATATCTCAAACTAAGGCAACACCTAAAACTAATGCAACACCTCAAACAAAGGCTAACATCAAACTAAGCAATATCTCAAACTAAGGCAATCCTCATTCTGAGGCAAACGTCAGACTGAGGCAGCAGTCAATACAAGGCAACTCTCAATTTAAGACAACCCTCAAACTAATGCAAAATCTGAAACTAAGGCAACCCATAAACGAAGGCAATTCCTCAAACTAAGGCAATTCCTCAAACTAAGGCAACCCTCAAACTAAGGCAACCCTCAAACGAACGCAACCCTCAAACTAACACAACCCTCAAACTAAGGCAACGCTCAAACTAAGGCAACGTTCAAACTAAGGCAACCCTCAACAAAGGCAACACCTCAAACGAAGGCAACACCTCAAAGGAAGGCAACACATCAAACTAAGACAACACCTCAAACTAAGGCAACACCTCAAACTGAGGCTACACCTCAAACTTAGGCAACACCTCAAACTTAGGCAACACCTCAAACTTAGGCAACACCTCAAACTGAGGCAAAGGTCAAACTAAGGCAAGACCTCAAACTAAGGCAACACCTCAAACTAAGGCAACACATCAAACGAAGGCAACACCTCAAACTCAGGCAACACCTCAAACTAAGGCAACACCTCAAACTAAGGCAACACATAAAACTAAGGCAACACCTCAAACTAAGGCAACCGTCAATCAAATGCAACACCTCAAACGAAGGCAACACCTCAAACGAAGGCAACACCTCAAGCTAAGGCAACACCTCAAACTAAGGCAACACCTCAAACTCAGGAGCACCTCAAACTTAGGCAACAGTCAAACTAAGGCAACACCTCAAACTAAGGCAACAGTCAAACTAAGGGAACCGTCAAACTAATGCAACACCTCAAACTAATGCAACACCTCAAAATAAGGCAAAACCTCAAACTAAGGCAAAACCTCAAACTAAGGCAAAACCTCAAACTAAGGCAAAACCTCAAACTAAGGCAACCCTCAAACGAAGGCAACCCTCAAACTGAGGCAACCCTCAATCAAAGGAAACCCTCAATCAAAGGAAGCCCTCAATCAAAGGCAACCCACAAACAAAGGCAACACCTCAAACTAAGGCAACACCTCAAACTAAGGCAAAACCTCAAACGAAGGCAAAACCTCAAACTAAGGCAACCCTCAAACTAAGGCAACCCTCAAACTAAGGCAACCCTCAATTAAAGGAAACCCTCAATCAAAGGAAACCCTCAATCAAAGGAAACCCTCAATCAAAGGCAACCCTCAAACAAAGGCAACACCTCAAACTAAGGCAACACCTCAAACTAAGGCAACATCTCAAACTAAGGCAGCCGTCAAATAAAGGCAACACCTCAAATTAAGGCAACACATCAAACTAAGGCAACACATCAAACTAAGGCAACACATCAAACTAAGGCAACCCTCCAGCTAATGCCATACCTCAAACTAATGCAATACCTCAAACTAATGCAACACCTCAAACTAAGTCAACACCTCAAACTAAGGCAGCACCTCAAACTAAGGCAACACCGCAAACAAAGGCAACACCTCAAAATAGGCCAACACCTCAAACAAAGGTTCCCATCAAACTAAGCAATATCTCAAACTAAGGCAACACCTAAAACTAATGCAACACCTCAAACAAAGGCTAACATCAAACTAAGCAATATCTCAAACTAAGGCAATCCTCATTCTGAGGCAAACGTCAGACTGAGGCAGCAGTCAATACAAGGCAACTCTCAATTTAAGACAACCCTCAAACTAATGCAAAATCTGAAACTAAGGCAACCCATAAACGAAGGCAATTCCTCAAACTCAGGCAATTCCTCAAACTAAGGCAACCCTCAAACTAAGGCTACCCTCAAACGAACGCAACCCTCAAACTAACGCAACCCTCAAACTAAGGCAACGCTCAAACTAAGGCAACGTTCAAACTAAGGCAACCCTCAACAAAGGCAACACCTCAAACGAAGGCAACACCTCAAAGGAAGGCAATACATCAAACTAAGACAACACCTCAAACTAAGGCAACACCTCAAACTGAGGCTACACCTCAAACTTAGGCAACACCTCAAACTTAGGCAACACCTCAAACTTAGGCAACACCTCAAACTGAGGCAAAGGTCAAACTAAGGCAAGACCTCAAACTAAGGCAACACCTCAAACTAAGGCAACACCTCAAACGAAGGCAACACCTCAAACTCAGGCAACACCTCAAACTAAGGCAACACCTCAAACTAAGGCAACCGTCAATCAAATGCAACACCTCAAACGAAGGCAACACCTCAAACGAAGGCAACACCTCAAGCTAAGGCAACACCTCAAACTAAGGCAACACCTCAAACTAAGGAAACACCTCAAACTTAGGCAACAGTCAAACTAAGGCAACACCTCAAACTAAGGCAACAGTCAAACTAAGGGAACCGTCAAACTAATGCAACACCTCAAACTAATGCAACACCTCAAAATAAGGCAAAACCTCAAACTAAGGCAAAACCTCAAACTAAGGCAAAACCTCAAACTAAGGCAACCCTCAAACTAAGGCAACCCTCAAACTGAGGCAACCCTCAATCAAAGGAAACCCTCAATCAAAGGAAGCCCTCAATCAAAGGCAACCCACAAAAAAAGGCAACACCTCAAACTAAGGCAACACCTCAAACTAAGGCAAAACCTCAAACGAAGGCAAAACCTCAAACTAAGGCAACCCTCAAACTAAGGCAACCCTCAAACTAAGGCAACCCTCAATCAAAGGAAACCCTCAATCAAAGGAAACCCTCAATCAAAGGAAACCCTCAATCAAAGGCAACCCTCAAACAAAGGCAACACCTCAAACTAAGGCAACACCTCAAACTAAGGCAACACCTCAAACTAAGGCAGCCGTCAAATAAAGGCAACACCTCAAATTAAGGCAACACATCAAGCTAAGGCAACACATCAAACTAAGGCAACCCTCCAGCTAATGCCATACCTCAAACTAATGGAATACCTCAAACTAATGCAACACCTCAAACTAAGTCAACACCTCAAACTAAGGCAGCACCTCAAACTAAGGCAACACCGCAAACAAAGGCAACACCTCAAAATAGGCCAACACCTCAAACAAAGGTTCCCATCAAACTAAGCAATATCTCAAACTAAGGCAACACCTAAAACTAATGCAACACCTCAAACAAAGGCTAACATCAAACTAAGCAATATCTCAAACTAAGGCAATCCTCATTCGAAGGCAAACCTCAGACTGAGGCAGCAGTCAATACAAGGCAACTCTCAATTTAATACAACCCTCAAACTAATGCAAAATCTGAAACTAAGGCAACCCATAAACGAAGGCAATTCCTCAAACTAAGGCAATTCCTCAAACTAAGGCAACCCTCAAACTAAGGCAACCCTCAAACGAACGCAACCCTCAAACCCACGCAACCCTCAAACTAAGGCAACGCTCAAACTAAGGCAACGTTCAAACTAAGGCAACCCTCAACAAAGGCAACACCTCAAACGAAGGCAACACCTCAAAGGAAGGCAACACATCAAACTAAGACAACACCTCAAACTAAGGCAACACCTCAAACTGAGGCTACACCTCAAACTTAGGCAACACCTCAAACTTAGGCAACACCTCAAACTTAGGCAACACCTCAAACTGAGGCAAAGGTCAAATTAAGGCAAGACCTCAAACTAAGGCAACACCTCAAACGAAGGCAACACCTCAAACTCAGGCAACACCTCAAACTAAGGCAACACCTCAAACTAAGGCAACACATAAAACTAAGGCAACACCTCAAACTGAGGCAACCGTCAATCAAATGCAACACCTCAAACGAAGGCAACACCTCAAACGAAGGCAACACCTCAAGCTAAGGCAACACCTCAAACTAAGGCAACACCTCAAACTAAGGAAACACCTCAAACTTAGGCAACAGTCAAACTAAGGCAACACCTCAAACTAAGGCAACAGTCAAACTAAGGGAACAGTCAAACTAATGCAACACCTCAAACTAATGCAACACCTCAAAATAAGGCAAAACCTCAAACTAAGGCAAAACCTCAAACTAAGGCAAAACCTCAAACTAAGGCAAAACCTTAAACTAAGGCAACCCTCAAACTAAGGCTACCCTCAAACTAAGGCAACCCTCAATCAAAGGAAACCCTCAATCAAAGGAAGCCCTCAATCAAAGGCAACCCACAAACAAAGGCAACACCTCAAACTAAGGCAACACCTCAAACTGAGGCTACACCTCAAACTGAGGCAATACCTCAAACTAAGGCAGCCGTCAAATAAAGGCAACACCTCAAATTAAGGCAACACATCAAACTAAGGCAACACATCTAACTAAGGCAACACATCAAACTAAGGCAACCCTCCAACTAATGCCATACCTCAAACTAATGCAATACCTCAAACTAATGCAACACCTCAAACTAAGGCAACACCTCAAACTAAGGCAACACCTCAAACTAAGGCAACACCTCAAAATAGGCCAACACCTCAAACAAAGGCTCCCATCAAACTAAGCAATATCTCAAACTAAGGCAATCCTCAATCTGAGGCAAACCTCAGACTGAGGCAGCAGTCAATACAAGGCAACTCTCAATTTAAGACAACCCTCAAACTAATGCAACACCTGAAACTAAGGCAACCCATAAACGAAGGCAAATCCTCAAACTAAGGCAACCCTCAAACTAAGGCAACCCTCAAACTAACGCAACCCTCAAACTAACGCAACCCTCAAACTAAGGCAACCCTCAAACTAAGGCAACGCTCAAACTAAGGCAACGCTCAAACTAAGGCAACCCTCAACAAAGGCAACCCCTCAAACAAAGGCAACCCCTCAAGCAAAGGCAACCCTCAAACTAAGGGAACCCTCAAACTAAGGAAACCCTCAAACTAAGGCAACACCTCAAACTAAGTTAACACCTCAAACTAAGGCAGCACCTCAAACTAAGGCAACACCGCAAACTAAGGCAACACCTCAAAATAGGCCAACACCTCAAACAAAGGCTCCCATCAAACTAAGCAATATCTCAAACTAAGGCAATCCTCAATCTGAGGCAAACCTCAGACTGAGGCAGCAGTCAATACAAGGCAACTCTCAATTTAAGACAACCCTCAAACTAATGCAACACCTGAAACTAAGGCAACCCATAAACGAAGGCAAATCCTCAAACTAAGGCAACCCTCAAACTAAGGCAACCCTCAAACTAACGCAACCCTCAAACTAACGCAACCCTCAAACTAAGGCAACCCTCAAACTAAGGCAACGCTCAAACTAAGGCAACGCTCAAACTAAGGCAACCCTCAACAAAGGCAACCCCTCAAACAAAGGCAACCCCTCAAGCAAAGGCAACCCTCAAACTAAGGGAACCCTCAAACTAAGGAAACCCTCAAACTAAGGCAACACCTCAAACTAAGTTAACACCTCAAACTAAGGCAGCCCAAAGACTACGGCAACGCCTCAAACTTAGGCAACGCCTCAAACTGAGGTAACGCCTCAAACTGAGGCAGCGCCTCAATCTAAGGCAACGCCTCAATCTAAGGCAACCCTTAAAATATGGCAATGCTCAAACTAATGCAGACCCTCAAACTAATGCAGCCCCTCAAACTAAGGCAACCATCAAACTTAGGCACCCCTCAAAATAATGCAACACCTCAATCTAAGGCAACCCTTAAAATGTGGCAACGCTCAAACTAATGCAGACCCTCAAACTAATGCAGACCCTGAAACTAAGGCAACCCTCAAGCTGAGGCAACCCTTAAGGCTTTTAGTTTTGGTGACTGCAGCTTTGACAGTTGCGAAGGTGCGAGAGCGAGCTTGCAGCTGGGAAGTCAATTTCAGTGGAAGTTTAAAAGTTAATTCTCTTTTGTTTTCGGAGGACCAGGGGACTGCTGGGTAAGTAAAAACTATATATTTGGGTGGTTTAAAATCTCTTTCTTTTAGTTTTGGTGACTGCAGCTTTGACATTAGCGAAGGTGCAAGAGCGAGCTTCCAGCTGGGAAGTCAATTTCAGTGGAAGTTTAAAAGTTAATTCCCTTTTGTTTTCGGAGGACCAGGGGACTGCTGGGTAAGTAAAAACTATATATTTCGGTGGTGGCTGTACCCGAGACAGTACACATGTGGTGTCTCCCACCCTCCCTCTTCCTGTAACCAAAAAAAAGGACTCTTGTTTTGATAAGGTTAGCTTTTTATTTAAGAAGTTCTGTCCGTTGGATTGCTATCCTAACAAGTTTTGACATTTTTTTTTGCTTTTTCACTAGATTTGTTGGGAATTTAGAATAGAGGGACAGGAAGTTAAGGCAGTTGTATGTTCCTCCTGCAGAATGTGGGAGGTAAGGGTCGCCAAGAGTGTCCCTGCTGACTGCATCTGCGGGAAGTGCACCCAACTCCAGCTCCTCGAGAACCGCGTTTGGGAACTGGAGCTGGAGCTGGATGAACTTCGGATCATTCGGGAGGCGGAGGGGGTAATTGAGAGGAGTTATGGGGAGGGAGTCACACCTCAGGTAAAAGAAGTAGGTAGATGGATTACCGTCAGGGGAAGGAGTGGAAACCAGCAGGCAGTGCAGGGATCCCCTGTGGCCGTTTCCCTCAACAACAGGTATACCGTTTTGGATACTGTTGCGGGGGACGACTTACCAGGAGTAAGCAATGGGGTACAGGTCTCTTTCACAGAGTCTGTCCCTGTTGCTCAGAAGGGAAGGGGGAAGAGGAGCAGAGCATTAGTCATTGGGGACTCCATACTTAGGGGAACAGATAGGAGGTTCTGTGGGAACGAGAGAGACTCACGGTTGGTATGTTGCATCCCAGGTGCCAGGGTTCGTGATGTTTCGGATCGTGTTTTTGGGATCCTCAGGGGGGAGGTGGAGCAGTCCCAAGACGTGGTCCACATTGGCACCAACGACATAGGTAGGAAGAGAGATGGGGATTTAAGACAGAAATTCTGGGCGCTAGGGTGGAAGCTTATAGTGAGAACAAACAGAGTTGTTATCTCTGGGTTGTTGCCCGTGCCACGTGATAGCGAAGCAAGGAATAGGGAGAGAGAGGAGTTGAACACGTGGCTGCAGGGATGATGCAGGAGGGAGGGTTTTGGTTTCCTGGATAATTGGGGCTCTTTCTGGGGTAGGTGGGACCTCTACAAACAGGATGGTCTTCACCTGAACCAGAGGGGTACCAATATCCTGGGGGGGGGGGAGATTTGGTAGTGCTCTTCGTGGGGGGTTAAACTAAATCAGCAGGGGAATGGGAACCGAAAATGTAATGTCAGTGTACAGGATGTTGAGAGTAGTGAGGTCAGGGATAAGGTTACAAGGACGCAAGAGGGCACTGGCAAGCAAGAAACTGGTTTAAAGTGTGTCTATGTCAATGCCGGGAGCATCCGGAATAAGGTGGGTGAGCTTGCAGCATGGGTTGGTACCTGGGATCTCGATGTAGAGGCCATTTCGGAGACATGGGTAGAGCAGGGGAAGGAATGGATGTTGCAGGTTCCGGGATTTAGATGTTTCAGTAAGAACAGAGAAGATGGTAAAAGAGGGGTGGGGGTGGGGGGCGGGGGGTGGTGGTGGTGTGGCATTGTTAATCAAGGAGAGTATTACAGCGACAGAAAGGACGTTTGAGGACTCGTCTACTGAGGTAGTATGGGCCGAGGTTAGAAATAGGAGAGGTGAGGTCACCCTGTTGGGAGTCTTTTATCGACCTCCAAATAGTTCCAGAGATGTTGAGGAAAGGATAACGAAGATGATTCTCGACAGGGGCGAGAGTAACAGGGTAGTTGTTATGGGGAACTTTAACTTTCCAAATATTGACTGGAAATACTATAGTTCGAGTACTTTAGATGGGTCAGTTTTTGTCCAGTGTGTGCAGGAGGGTTTTCTGACACAGTATGTAGATAGGCCAACCAGGGGCGATGCCACATTGGATTTGGTACTGGGTAATGAACCCGGCCAGGTGTTAGATTTAGATGTTGGTGAGCACTTTGGTGATCGTGATTACAATTCGGTTAGGTTTACCTTAGCGATGGGCAGGGACAGGTATATACCGCAGGGCAAAAATTATAACTGGGGGAAAGGAAATTATGATGCGATCAGGCAAGATTTAGGATGCGTAGGATGGGGAAGGAAACTGCAGGGGATGGGAACAATCGAAATGTGGAGCTTATTCAAGGAGCAGCGACTGCGTGTCCTCGATAAGTATGTAAATGTGAGGCAGGGAGGAAGTTGTCGAGCGAGGGAGCCATGGTTTACTAAAGAAGTTGAAGCGCTTGTCAAGAATAAGAAGGCTGATGTCAGGATGAGACGTGAAGGCGCTGTTAGGGCGCTTGAGAGTTACAAGCCAGCCAGGAAGGATCTAAAGGGAGAGCGAAGAAGAGCAATGAGAGGACACGAAAAGTCATTGGCGGATAGGATCAGGGAAAACCCTAAGGCTTTCTATAGGTACATCAGGAATAAAAGAATGACTGGAGTTAGATTAGGGCCAATCAAGGATAGTCGTGGGAAGTTGTGTGTGGAATCAGTGGAGGTAGGGGAAGCGTTAAATGAATATTTTGCCTCAGTATTTACAGTAGAGAAAGGAAATGTTGTCGAGGAGAATACTGAGATTCAGGCTACTAGGCTAGATGGGATTGAGGTTCACAAGGAGGAGGTGTTAGCAATTTTGGAAAGTGTGAAAATAGATAAGTCCCCTGGGCCAGATGGGACTTATCCTCGGATTCTCTGGGAAGCCAGGGAGGAGATTGCAGAGCCTTTGTCCTCTATCTTTATGTCGTCATTGTCGACAGGAATAGTGCCGGAAGACTGGAGGATAGCAAATGTTGTCCCCTTGTTCAAGAAGGGGAGCAGAGACAGCCCTGGTAATTATAGACCTGTGAGCCTTACTACGGTTGTGGGTAAATTGTTGGAAAAGGTTATAAGAGACAGGATTTATAATCATCTTGAAAAGAATAAGTTCATTAGCGATAGTCAGCACGGTTTTGTGACGGGTAGGTCGTGCCTCACAAACCTTATTGAGTTTTTCGAGAAGGTGACCAAACAGGTGGATGAGGGTAAAGCAGTGGATGTGGTGTATATGGATTTCAGTAAGGCATTTGATAAGGTTCCCCACGGTAGGCTATTGCAGAAAATACGGAAGTATGGGGTTGAAGGTGATTTAGAGCTTTGGATCAGAAATTGGCTAGCTGAAAGAAGACAGAGGGTGGTGGTTGAATCCTGGAGTTTAGTTACTAGTGGTGTCCCACAAGGATCTGTTTTGGGGCCACTGCTGTTTGTCATTTTTAGAAATGACCTGGAAGAGGGTGTAGAAGGGTGTGTTAGTAAATTTGCGGATGACGCTAAAGTCGGTGGACTTGTGGATAGTGCCGAAGGGTGTTGTAGGGTACAGAGAGACATAGATAGGCTGCAGAGCTGGGCTGAGAGATGGCAAATGGAGCTAAATGCGGAAAAGTGCGAGGTGATTGACTTTGGAAGGAGTAACAGGAATGCAGAGTACTGGGCTAATGGGAAGATTCTTGGTGGTGTAGATGAACAGAGAGATCTTGGTGTCCAGGTGCTTAAATCCCTGAAGGTTGCTACCCAGGTTAATAGGGCTGTTAAGAAGGCATACGGTGTGTTAGATTTTATTGGTTTGGGGATCGAGTTTCGGAGCCACGAGGTCATGCTGCAGCTGTCCAAAACTCTGGTGAGACCGCACCTGGAGTATTGCGTGCAGTTCTGGTCACCGCATTATAGGAAGGATGTGGAAGCTTTGGAAAGGGTGCAGAGGAGATTTACTAGGATGTTTCCTGGTATGGAGGGAGGGTCTTACGAGGAAAGGCTGAGGGAATTGAGGTTGTTTTCGTTAGAGAGAAGGAGGAGGAGAGACAGAGAGAGAGACACACACAGAGAGAGAGAAATCTCTTTGCACTGTTTGTGAACTTCCCTGTTCGATCCTTTTTATGTGCAAAGTAGCAGATCTCCCATTTGTCACAGTTTTCTCCATTCACTTCATCTACAAATATCTCATCGTAATTTTATGCTTCAATCTAATGGGTCTGTACTAAAGAGTGCGCAGGAGCACAGGGACCTGGAGGTACATGTGCATCGATTATTGAAGGTGGCAGGACATATTGAGAGAGTGGTTAGTAAAACAGGTGGGATTGGGATCTTGGGTTTCATAATTAGAGGCATTGAGTGCAAAAGCAGGGAAATTGTGCTGAACCTTTATACAACTGTGGTTAGGCCCTAACTGGAGGATTATTTCCAGTTCTGGTCACCACACTTTAGGAAGGAGGTGAGGGTCCTTGAGAGGGTGCAGAGGAGATTTTTCCAGAATGGTTCCAGTGATGAGGGATTTTAGTTACAAGGTCAGGTTGCCAAAGGCAACACTCCAAACCCAAAGGCAACACTCCAAACCCAAAGGCAACACTCCAGAGCCAAAGGCAACACTCCAAACCCAAAGGCAACACTCCAAACCCAAATGCAACACTCCAAACCCAAAGGCAACACTCCAAACCCAAAGGCAACACTCCAGAGCCAAAGGCAACACTCCAAACACAAAGGCAACACTCCAAACACAAAGACAACACTCCAAACCCAAAGGCAACACTCCAAACCCAAAGGCAACACTCCAAACCAAAGGCAACACTCCATACACTGTGAAACCCGCATACACACCTGGCAGGATCCTGATACACAGTGAAACCCCCCTCACACCTGGCAGGATCCTGATACACTGTGAAACCCCCATACACACCTGGCAGGAACCTGATACACAGTGAAACCCCCCTCACACCTGGCAGGATCCAGATACACAGTGAAACCCCCCTCACATCCGGCAGGATCCTGATACACAGTGAAACCCCCCTCACACCTGGCAGGATCTTGATACACAGTGAAACCCCCCTCAAACCTGGCAGGATCCAGATCAACTGTGAACACCCCATACACACCTGGCAGGATCCTGATACACTGTGAAAGCCCCATACACACCTGGCAGGATCCTGATACACAGTGAAAACCCCCTCACCCCTGGCAGGATCCTGATCCACTGTGAACACCCCATACACATCTGGCAGGATCCTGATACACTGTGAAACCCCACTCACCCCTGGCAGGATCCTGATACACTGTGAAACCCCCATACACACCTGGCAGGACCCTGATAAACTGTGAAAACCCAATTCACACCTGGCAGGATCCTGATACACTGTGAAACCCCCATACACACCTGGCAGGAACCTGATACACAGTGAAACCCCCCTCACACCTGGCAGGATCCTGATACACAGTGAAACCCCCCTCACATCTGGCAGGATCCTGATACACAGTGAAACCCCCGTCACACCTGGCAGGATCTTGATACACAGTGAAACCCCCCTCAAACCTGGCAGGATCCAGATCCACTGTGAACACCCCATACACACCTGGCAGGATCCTGATACACTGTGAAACCCCCATATACACCTGGCAGGATCCTGATACACAGTGAAACCCCCCTCAGACCTGGCAGGATCCTGATCCACTGTGAACACCCAATACACACCTGGCAGGATCCTGATACACTGTGAAACCCCACTCACACCTGGCAGGATCCTGATACACTGTGAAACCCCCATACACACCTGGCAGGACCCTGATAAACTGTGAAAACCCAACTCACGCCTGGCAGGATCCTGACACACTGTGAAACCCCCATACACACCTGGCAGGATCCTGAAATACTCTGAAACCCCACTCACACCTGGCAGGATTCTGATACACTGTGAAACGCCCACACACACCTGGCAGGATCCTGATACACTGTGAAACCCCACTCACACCTGGCAGGATTCTGATACACTGTGAAACGCCCATACACACCTGACAGGATTCTGATGCACTGTGAAACCCCCATAGACATCTGGCAGGATCCTGATACACTGTGAAACCCCACTCACACCTGGGAGGATTCTGATACACTGTGAAATCCCAGACACACCTGGCAGGATCCTGATACACTGTGAAACCCCATACACACCTGGCAGGATCCTGGCACACAGTGAAAACCCATACACAACTGGCAGGAACCTGATCCACTGAGAAAACCCCGGACACACCTGGCAGGATCCTGATACACTGTGAAAACCCCATACACACCTGGCAGGATCCCGATAAACTGTGAAAACGCCATACACACCTGGCAGGATCCTGTTCCACTGCGAAACCCTACTCACACCTGGCAGGTTCCTGATACAATGTGAAACCCCCATACACTCCTGGCAGGATCCTGATACACTGTGAAACCCCAGACACATCTGGCAGGATCCTGATGCACTGTGAAATCCCCAAACACACCTGGAAGGATCCTGATAAACTGTGAAACCACCATACACACCTGGCAGGATCCTGATAAACTCTGAAACCCCCATACACACTTGGCAGAATCCTGATAAACTGTGAAACCCCCATACACACCTGGCAGGAACCTGATAAACTGTGAAACCCCCATACACACCTGGCAGGATCCTATTAAACTGTGAAAACCCCATGCACACCTGGCAGGATCCTGATAAACTGTGAAAACCCCATGCACACCTGGCAGGATCCTGATCTAGTGTGAAAACCCCATACACACCTGGCAGGATCCTGATACTCTGTGAAACCACCTGACACACCTGGCACAATCCTGATATATTGTGAAAACACCGTACATACCTGGCAGGATCCTGATTCTCTGTGAAACCCCGTACACGTCTGGCAGGATCCTGATATATTGTGAAAACCCCGTACACACCTGGCAGGATCCTGAGCCTCTATGAAAACCCGTACACATCTGGCAGGATCCTGATATATTGTGAAAACCCCGTACACACCTGGCAGGATCCTGATCCTCTGTGAAACCCCGTACACATCTGGCAGGATCCTGATATATTGTGAAAAACCCATACACACCTGGCAGGATCCTGATCCTCTGTGAAACCCCGCACACATCTGGCAGGATCCTGATCCACTGTCAAAACCCCATACACACCTGGCAGGATCCTGATACTCTGTGAAACCCCGTACACATCTGGCAGGATCCTGATATATTGTGAAAACCCCGTACACACCTGGACGGATCCTGATCCTCTGTGAAACCCCGTACACACCTGGCAGGATCCTGATCCACTGTGAAAACCCCATACACACCTGGCAGGATCCTGATAAACTGTGAAACACCCATCCATACACACCTGGCAGGATCCTGACAAACTGTGAAACCCCCATACACACCTGGCAGGTTCCTGATGCACAGTGAAACCACATTCACATCTGGCAGCATCCTGATACACTGTGAAAACCCATGCACACCTGGCAGGATCCTGATACACAGTGAAACCCCATTCACACCTGTCAGGAATCCTGATACACAGTGAAACCCCATTCACATCTGGCAGGATGCTGATACACTGTGAAACCCCATACACACCTGGCAGGCTCCTGATACGCTGTGAAAACCCCCATCCACACCTGGCTGGATCACGATACACTGTGAAACCCCAAACACACCTGGCAGGATCCTGATACACTGTGAAAACCCCATTCACATCCGGCAGGATACTGACACACAGTGAAACCCCATACACACCTGGCAGGATCATGATCCTCTGTGAAACCCCCATACACACCTCGAAGGATCCTGAAACACTGTGATACCCCATGTAGACCAGGCAGGATCCTGATAAACTGTGAAACCCACATACACACCTGGCAGGATCCTGATGCACTGTGAAACACACATACTCACCTGGCAGGATGCTGATACAATGTGAAAACCCCATGCACACCAGGCAGGATCCTGATACTCTGTGAAACCACCTGACACACCTGGCACAATCCTGATATATTGTGAAAACACCGTACATACCTGGCAGGAACCTGATTCTCTGAGAAACCGCGTACACGTCTGGCAGGATCCCGATATATTGTGAAAACCCCGTACACACCTGGCAGGATCCTGAGCCTCTGTGAAAACCCGTACACATCTGGCAGGATCCTGATATATTGTGAAAACCCCGTACACACCTGGCAGGATCCTGATCCTCTGTGAAACCCCGTACACATCTGGCAGGATCCTGATATATTGTGAAAAACCCATACACACCTGGCAGGATCCTGATCCTCTGTGAAACCCCGCACACATCTGGCAGGATCCTGATCCACTGTGAAAACCCCATACACACCTGGCAGGATCCTGATAAACTGTGAAACACCCATCCATACACACCTGGCAGGATCCTGACAAACTGTGAAACCCCCATACACACCTGGCAGGTTCCTGATGCACAGTGAAACCACATTCACATCTGGCAGCATCCTGATACACAGTGAAACCCCATTCACATCTGGCAGGATGCTGATACACTGTGAAACCCCATCCACACCTGGCTGGATCACGATACACTGTGAAAACCCATGCACACCTGGCAGGATCCTGATACACAGTGAAACCCCATTCACACCTGGCAGGATCCAGATCCACTGTGAACACCCCATACACACCTGGCAGGATCCTGATACACTGTGAAACCCCCATATACACCTGGCGGGATCCTGATACACAGTGAAACCCCCCTCACACCTGGCAGGATCCTGATCCACTGTGAACACCCAATACACACCTGGCAGGATCCTGATACACTGTGAAACCCCACTCACACCTGGCAGGATCATGATACACTGTGAAACCCCCATACACACCTGGCAGGACCCTGATAAACTGTGAAAACCCAACTCACACCTGGCAGGATCCTGACACACTGTGAAACCCCCATACACACCTGGCAGGATCCTGAAACACTCTGAAACCCCACTCACACCTGGCAGGATTCTGATACACTGTGAAACGCCCACACACACCTGGCAGGATCCTGATACACTGTGAAACCCCACTCACACCTGGCAGGATTCTGATACACTGTGAAACGCCCATACACACCTGGCAGGATTCTGATACACTGTGAAACCCCCATAGACATCTGGCAGGATCCTGATACACTGTGAAACCCCACTCACACCTGGGAGGATTCTGATACACTGTGAAATCCCAGACACACCTGGCAGGATCCTGATACACTGTGAAACCCCATACACACCTGGCAGGATCCTGGCACACAGTGAAAACCCATACACAACTGGCAGGAACCTGATCCACTGAGAAAACCCCGGACACACCTGGCAGGATCCTGATACACTGTGAAAACCCCATACACACCTGGCAGGATCCCGATAAACTGTGAAAACGCCATACACACCTGGCAGGATCCTGTTCCACTGCGAAACCCTACTCACACCTGGCAGGTTCCTGATACAATGTGAAACCCCCATACACTCCTGGCAGGATCCTGATACACTGTGAAACCCCAGACACATCTGGCAGGATCCTGATGCACTGTGAAATCCCCAAACACACCTGGAAGGATCCTGATAAACTGTGAAACCCCCATACACACCTGGCAGGATCCTGATAAACTCTGAAACCCCCATACACACTTGGCAGAATCCTGATAAACTGTGAAACCCCCATACACACCTGGCAGGAACCTGATAAACTGTGAAACCCCCATACACACCTGGCAGGATCCTATTAAACTGTGAAAACCCCATGCACACCTGGCAGGATCCTGATAAACTGTGAAAACCCCATGCACACCTGGCAGGATCCTGATCTAGTGTGAAAACCCCATACACACCTGGCAGGATCCTGATACTCTGTGAAACCACCTGACACACCTGGCACAATCCTGATATATTGTGAAAACACCGTACATACCTGGCAGGATCCTGATTCTCTGTGAAACCCCGTACACGTCTGGCAGGATCCTGATATATTGTGAAAACCCCGTACACACCTGGCAGGATCCTGAGCCTCTATGAAAACCCGTACACATCTGGCAGGATCCTGATATATTGTGAAAACCCCGTACACACCTGGCAGGATCCTGATCCTCTGTGAAACCCCGTACACATCTGGCAGGATCCTGATATATTGTGAAAAACCCATACACACCTGGCAGGATCCTGATCCTCTGTGAAACCCCGCACACATCTGGCAGGATCCTGATCCACTGTGAAAACCCCATACACACCTGGCAGGAACCTGATACTCTGTGAAACCCCGTACACATCTGGCAGGATCCTGATATATTGTGAAAACCCCGTACACACCTGGACGGATCCTGATCCTCTGTGAAACCCCGTACACACCTGGCAGGATCCTGATCCACTGTGAAAACCCCATACACACCTGGCAGGATCCTGATAAACTGTGAAACACCCATCCATACACACCTGGCAGGATCCTGACAAACTGTGAAACCCCCATACACACCTGGCAGGTTCCTGATGCACAGTGAAACCACATTCACATCTGGCAGCATCCTGATACACTGTGAAAACCCATGCACACCTGGCAGGATCCTGATACACAGTGAAACCCCATTCACACCTGTCAGGAATCCTGATACACAGTGAAACCCCATTCACATCTGGCAGGATGCTGATACACTGTGAAACCCCATACACACCTGGCAGGCTCCTGATACGCTGTGAAAACCCCCATCCACACCTGGCTGGATCACGATACACTGTGAAACTCCAAACACACCTGGCAGGATCCTGATACACTGTGAAAACCCCATTCACATCCGGCAGGATACTGACACACAGTGAAACCCCATACACACCTGGCAGGATCATGATCCTCTGTGAAACCCCCATACACACCTCGAAGGATCCTGAAACACTGTGATACCCCATGTAGACCAGGCAGGATCCTGATAAACTGTGAAACCCACATACACACCTGGCAGGATCCTGATGCACTGTGAAACACACATACTCACCTGGCAGGATGCTGATACAATGTCAAAACCCCATGCACACCAGGCAGGATCCTGATACTCTGTGAAACCACCTGACACACCTGGCACAATCCTGATATATTGTGAAAACACCGTACATACCTGGCAGGATCCTGATTCTCTGAGAAACCGCGTACACGTCTGGCAGGATCCCGATATATTGTGAAAACCCCGGACACACCTGGCAGGATCCTGAGCCTCTGTGAAAACCCGTACACATCTGGCAGGATCCTGATATATTGTGAAAACCCCGTACACACCTGGCAGGATCCTGATCCTCTGTGAAACCCCGTACACATCTGGCAGGATCCTGATATATTGTGAAAAACCCATACACACCTGGCAGGATCCTGATCCTCTGTGAAACCCCGCACACATCTGGCAGGATCCTGATCCACTGTGAAAACCCCATACACACCTGGCAGGATCCTGATAAACTGTGAAACACCCATCCATACACACCTGGCAGGATCCTGACAAACTGTGAAACCCCCATACACACCTGGCAGGTTCCTGATGCACAGTGAAACCACATTCACATCTGGCAGCATCCTGATACACTGTGAAAACCCATGCACACCTGGCAGGATCCTGATACACAGTGAAACCCCATTCACTCCTGGCAGGAATCCTGATGCACAGTGAAACCCCATTCACATCTGGCAGGATGCTGATACACTGTGAAACCCCATCCACACCTGGCTGGATCACGATACACTGTGAAACCCCAAACACACCTGGCAGGATCCTGATACACTGTGAAAACCCCATTCACATCCGGCAGGATACTGACACACAGTGAAACCCCATACACACCTGGCAGGTTCATGATCCTCTGTGAAACCCCCATACACACCTGGCAGGATCCTGAAACACTGTGATACCCCATGTAGACCAGGCAGGATCCTGATAAACTGTGAAACCCACATGCACACCTGGCAGGATCCTGATGCACTGTGAAACACACATACTCACCTGGCAGGATGCTGATACAATGTGAAAACCCCATGCACACCAGGTAGGATCCTGATAAACTGTGAAACCCACATACACACCTGGCAGGATCCTGATACACTGTGAAAACCCCATGCACACCAGGCAGGATCATGATAAACTGTGAAACCCCATCCACACGTGGCAGGATCCTGATACACTATGAAAACCCCATACACACCTGGCAGGATCCTGATCCAATGTGAAAACCCCATACACACCTGGCAGGAACCTGAAACACTGTGAAAACCCCATACACACCCTGCAGGATCCTGTTACACTGTGAAAACCCCATACACACCTGGCTGGATCCTGATCCACTGCGAAAAACCCATGCACACCTGGCAGGATGCTGATAAACTGTGAATCCCCCATACGCACCTGGCAGGATCCTGATAAACGGTGATACCCCCATACACACCAGGCCGGATCCTGATACACTGTGAAAACCCCATACACACGTGGCAGGATCCTGATGAACTGTGAGACCCCCATGCACACCAGGCAGGATCCTGATACTTTGTGAAACACCCACACACACGTGGCAGGATCCTGATCCACTGTGAAACCCCATGCAAACCAGGCAGGATCCTGATAAACTGTGAAACCCACATCCACACCTGGCAGGATCCTGATACACTGTGAAACCCACATACACACCTGGCAGGATCCTGATACACTGTGAAAAACCCATACACACCAGGCAGGGTCTTGATAAACTGTGAAACCCCCCTCACACCTGGCAGGATCCTGATCCACTGTGAACACCCAATACACACCTGGCAGGATCCTGATACACTGTGAAACCCCACTCACACCTGGCAGGATCCTGATACACTGTGAAACCCCCATACACACCTGGCAGCACCCTGATAAACTGTGAAAACCCAATTCACACCTGGCAGGATCCTGACACACTGTGAAACCCCCATACACACCTGGCAGGATCCTGATACACTCTGAAACCCCACTCACTCCTGGTAGGATTCTGATACACTGTGAAACCCCACTCACACCTGGCAGGATTCTGATACACTGTGAAACCCCCATACACACCTGGCAGGATTCTGATACACTGTGAAACCCCCATAGACATCTGGCAGGATCCTGATACACTGTGAAACCCCACTCACACCTGGGAGGATTCTGATACACTGTGAAATCCCAGACACACCTGGCAGGATACTGATACACTGTGAAACCCCATACACACCTGGCAGGATCCTGGCACACAGTGAAAACCCATACACAACTGGCAGGAACCTGATCCACTGAGAAAACCCCGGACACACCTGGCAGGATCCTGATACACTGTGAAAACCCCATACACACCTGGCAGGATCCCGATAAACTGTGAAAACGCCATACACACCTGGCAGGATCCTGTTCCACTGCGAAACCCCACTCACACCTGGCAGGTTCCTGATACAATGTGAAACCCCCATACACTCCTGGCAGGATCCTGATACACTGTGAAACCCCAGACACATCTGGCAGGATCCTGGTGCACTGTGAAATCCCCAAACACACCTGGCAGGATCCTGATCAACTGTGAAGCCCAATACACAGCTGGCAGGATCCTGATCCACAGTGAAAACCCCATACACACCTGGAAGGATCCTGATAAACTGTGAAACCCCCATACACACCTGGCAGGATCCTGATAAACTGTGAAACCCCCATACACACTTGGCAGAATCCTGATAAACTGTGAAACCCCCATACACACCTGGCAGGATCCTGATAAAGTGTGAAAACCCCATGCACACCTGGCAGGATCCTGATCTAGTGTGAAAACCCCATACACACCTGGCAGGATCCTGAGCCTCTGTGAAAACACCTGACACACCTGGCACAATCCTGATATATTGTGAAAACACCGTACATACCTGGCAGGATCCTGATTCTCTGTGAAACCCCGTACACGTCTGGCAGGATCCTGATATATTGTGAAAACCCCGTACACACCTGGCAGGATCCTGATCCTCTGTGAAACCCCGCACACATCTGGCAGGATCCTGATCCACTGTGAAAACCCCATACACACCTGGCAGGAACCTGATACTCTGTGAAACCCCGTACACATCTGGCAGGATCCTGATATATTGTGAAAACCCCGTACACACCTGGACGGATCCTGATCCTCTGTGAAACCCCGTACACACCTGGCAGGATCCTGATCCACTGTGAAAACCCCATACACACCTGGCAGGATCCTGATAAACTGTGAAACACCCATCCATACACACCTGGCAGGATCCTGACAAACTGTGAAACCCCCATACACACCTGGCAGGTTCCTGATGCACAGTGAAACCACATTCACATCTGGCAGCATCCTGATACACTGTGAAAACCCATGCACACCTGGCAGGATCCTGATACACAGTGAAACCCCATTCACACCTGGCAGGAATCCTGATACACAGTGAAACCCCATTCACATCTGGCAGGATGCTGATTCACTGTGAAACCCCATACACACCTGGCAGGATCCTGATACGCTGTGAAAACCCCCACTCACACCTGGGAGGATTCTGATACACTGTGAAACCCCAGACACACCTGGCAGGATACTGATACACTGTGAAACCCCATACACACCTGGCAGGATCCTGGCACACAGTGAAAACCCATACACAACTGGCAGGAACCTGATCCACTGAGAAAACCCCGGACACACCTGGCAGGATCCTGATACACTGTGAAAACCCCATACACACCTGGCAGGATCCCGATAAACTGTGAAAACGCCATACACACCTGGCAGGATCCTGTTCCACTGCGAAACCCCACTCACACCTGGCAGGTTCCTGATACAATGTGAAACCCCCATACACTCCTGGCAGGATCCTGATACACTGTGAAACCCCACACACATCTGGCAGGATCCTGGTGCAATGTGAAATCCCCAAACACACCTGGCAGGATCCTGATCAACTGTGAAGCCCAATACACAGCTGGCAGGATCCTGATCCACAGAGAAAACCCCATACACACCTGGAAGGATCCTGATAAACTGTGAAACCCCCATACACACCTGGCAGGATCCTGATAAACTGTGAAACCCCCATACACACTTGGCAGAATCCTGATAAACTGTGAAACCCCCATATACACCTGGCAGGATCCTGATAAAGTGTGAAAACCCCATGCACACCTGGCAGGATCCTGATCTAGTGTGAAAACCCGATACACACCTGGCAGGATCCTGATACTCTGTGAAACCACCTGACACACCTGGCACAATCCTGATATATTGTGAAAACACCGTACATACCTGGCAGGATCCTGATTCTCTGTGAAACCCCGTACACGTCTGGCAGGATACTGATATATTGTGAAAACCCCGTACACACCTGGACGGATCCTGATCCTCTGTGAAACCCCGTACACACCTGGCAGGATCCTGATCCACTGTGAAAACCCCATACACACCTGGCAGGATCCTGATATATTGTGAAAACCCCGTACACACCTGGCAGGATCCTGATCCTCTGTGAAACCCCCTACACATCTGGCAGGATCCTGATATATTGTGAAAAACCCATACACACCTGGCAGGATCCTGATCCTCTGTGAAACCCCGCACACATCTGGCAGGATCCTGATCCACTGTGAAAACCCCATACACACCTGGCAGGAACCTGATACTCTGTGAAACCCCGTACACATCTGGCAGGATCCTGATATATTGTGAAAACCCCGTACACACCTGGACGGATCCTGATCCTCTGTGAAACCCCGTACACAACTGGCAGGATCCTGATCCACTGTGAAAACCCCATACACACCTGGCAGGATCCTGATAAACTGTGAAACACCCATCCATACACACCTGGCAGGATCCTGACAAACTGTGAAACCCCCATACACACCTGGCAGGTTCCTGATGCACAGTGAAACCACATTCACATCTGGCAGCATCCTGATACACTGTGAAAACCCATGCACACCTGGCAGGATCCTGATACACAGTGAAACCCCATTCACACCTGGCAGGAATCCTGATACACAGTGAAACCCCATTCACATCTGGCAGGATGCTGATACACTGTGAAACCCCATACACACCTGGCAGGATCCTGATACGCTGTGAAAACCCCCACTCACACCTGGGAGGATTCTGATACACTGTGAAATCCCAGACACACCTGGCAGGATACTGATACACTGTGAAACCCCATACACACCTGGCAGGATCCTGGCACACAGTGAAAACCCATACACAACTGGCAGGAACCTGATCCACTGAGAAAACCCCGGACACACCTGGCAGGATCCTGATACACTGTGAAAACCCCATACACACCTGGCAGGATCCCGATAAACTGTGAAAACGCCATACACACCTGGCAGGATCCTGTTCCACTGCGAAACCCCACTCACACCTGGCAGGTTCCTGATACAATGTGAAACCCCCATACACTCCTGGCAGGATCCTGATACACTGTGAAACCCCAGACACATCTGGCAGGATCCTGGTGCACTGTGAAATCCCCAAACACACCTGGCAGGATCCTGATCAACTGTGAAGCCCAATACACAGCTGGCAGGATCCTGATCCACAGTGAAAACCCCATACACACCTGGAAGGATCCTGATAAACTGTGAAACCCCCATACACACCTGGCAGGATCCTGATAAACTGTGAAACCCCCATACACACTTGGCAGAATCCTGATAAACTGTGAAACCCCCATACACACCTGGCAGGATCCTGATAAAGTGTGAAAACCCCATGCACACCTGGCAGGATCCTAATCTAGTGTGAAAACCCCATACACACCTGGCAGGATCCTGATACTCTGTGAAACCACCTGACACACCTGGCACAATCCTGATATATTGTGAAAACACCGTACATACCTGGCAGGATCCTGATTCTCTGTGAAACCCCGTACACGTCTGGCAGGATCCTGATATATTGTGAAAACCCCGTACACACCTGGCAGGATCCTGAGCCTCTGTGAAAACCCGTACACATCTGGCAGGATCCTGATATATTGTGAAAACCCCGTACACACCTGGCAGGATCCTGATCCTCTGTGAAACCCCGTACACATCTGGCAGGATCCTGATATATTGTGAAAAACCCATACACACCTGGCAGGATCCTGATCCTCTGTGAAACCCCGCACACATCTGGCAGGATCCTGATCCACTGTGAAAACCCCATACACACCTGGCAGGAACCTGATACTCTGTGAAACCCCGTACACATCTGGCAGGATCCTGATATATTGTGAAAACCCCGTACAAACCTGGACGGATCCTGATCCTCTGTGAAACCCCGTACACACCTGGCAGGATCCTGATCCACTGTGAAAACCCCATACACACCTGGCAGGATCCTGATAAACTGTGAAACACCCATCCATACACACCTGGCAGGATCCTGACAAACTGTGAAACCCCCATACACACCTGGCAGGTTCCTGATGCACAGTGAAACCACATTCACATCTGGCAGCATCCTGATACACTGTGAAAACCCATGCACACCTGGCAGGATCCTGATACACAGTGAAACCCCATTCACACCTGGCAGGAATCATGATACACAGTGAAACCCCATTCACATCTGGCAGGATGCTGATACACTGTGAAACCCCATACACACCTGGCAGGATCTTGATACGCTGTGAAAACCCCCATCCACACCTGGCTGGATCACGATACACTGTGAAACCCCAGACACACCTGGCAGGATCCTGATACACTGTGAAAACCCCATTCACATCCGGCAGGATACTGACACACAGTGAAACCCCATACACACCTGGCAGGATCATGATAAACTGTGAAACCCACATACACACCTGGCAGGATCCTGATGCACTGTGAAACACACATACTCACCTGGCAGGATGCTGATACAATGTGAAAACCCCATGCACACCAGGCAGGATCCTGATAAACTGTGAAACCCACATGCACACCTGGCAGGATCCTGATACACTGTGAAAACCCCATGCACACCAGGCAGGATCATGATAAACTGTGAAACCCCATACACACGTGGCAGGATCCTGATACACTGTGAAAACCCCATACACACCTGGCAGGATCCTGATCCAATGTGAAAACCCCATACACACCTGGCAGGATCCTGATACACTGTGAAAACCCCATACACACCCTGCAGGATCCTGTTACACTGTGAAAACCCCATACACACCTGGCTGGATCCTGATGCACTGCGAAAAACCCATGCACACCTGGCAGGATGCTGATAAACTGTGAATCCCCCATACGCACCTGGCAGGATCCTGATAAACGGTGATACCCCCATACACACCAGGCCGGATCCTGATACACTGTGAAAACCCCATACACACGTGGCAGGATCCTGATGAACTGTGAAACCCCCATGCACACCAGGCAGGATCCTGATACTTTGTGAAACACCCACACACACGTGGCAGGATCCTGATCCACTGTGAAACCCCATGCAAACCAGGCAGGATCCTGATAAACTGTGATACCCACATCCACACCTGGCAGGATCCTGATACACTGTGAAACTCACATACACACCTGGCAGGATCCTGATACACTGTGAAAAACCCATATACACATGGCAGGGTCTTGATAAACTGTGAAACCCACATACACACCGGGCAGGATCCTGATACACTGTGAAAACCCCATACAGACCAGGCAGGATCCTGATAAACTGTGAAACCCCATACACACGTGGCAGCATCCTGATACACTGTGAAAACCCCATACACACCTGGCAGAATTCTGATCCACTGTGAAAACCCCTTACACACTTGGCAGGATCCTGATACACTGTGAAAACCCCATACACACCTGGCAGGATTCTGATACACTGTGAAAACCCCATACACACCTGGCAGGATCCTGCTCCTCTGTGAAAACCCCTTACAATCCTGGCAGGATGCTGATGCACAGTGAAACCCCATTCACATCTGGCAGGATCCTGATGCACAGTGAAACCCCATTCACATATGGCAGGATCCTGTTACACTGTGAAACCCCATACACACCTGGCTGGATCCTGATCCACTGATAAAACCCCGTGCACACCTGGCAGGATGCTGATAAACTGTGAAACCCCCATACGCACCTGGCAGGATCCTGATAAACGGTGATACCCCCATACACACCAGGCCGGATCCTGATACACTGTGAAAACCCCATACACACGTGGCAGGATCCTGATGAACTGTGAAACAACTCCCATGCACACCAGGCAGGATCCTGATCCACTGTGAAAACCACATACACACCTGGCAGGATCCTGATACACTGTGAAACCCACATACACACCTGGCAGGATCCTGATACACTGTGAAACCCACATAAACACCTGGCAGGATCCTGATACACTGTGAAAAACCCATACACACCAGGCAGAGTCTTGATAAACTGTGAAACCCACATACACACCTGGCAGGATCCTGATACACTGTGAAAACCCCATACAGACCAGGCAGTATCCTGATAAACTGTGAAACCCCATACACACGTGGCAGCATCCTGAAACACTGTGAAAACCCCATACACACCTGGCAGGATCCTGATCCACTGTGACAACCCCTTACACACTTGGCAGGATCCTGATACACTGTGAAAACCCCATACACACCTGGCAGGATTCTGATACACTGTGAAAACCCCTTACACACTTGGCAGGATCCTGATACACTGTGAAAACCCCATACACACCTGGCAGGATTCTGATACACTGTGAAAACCCCATACACACCTGGCAGGATCCTGATCCTCTGTGAAAACCCCTTACAATCCTGGCAGGATGCTGATGCACAGTGAAACCCCATTCACATCTGGCAGGATCCTGATGCACAGTGAAACCCCATTCACATATGGCAGGATCCTGTTACACTGTGAAACCCCATACGCACCTGGCAGGATCCTGATGCACTGTGAAAACCCCTTACACACTTGGCAGGATCCTGATACACTGTGAAAACCCCATACACACCTGGCAGGATTCTGATACACTGTGAAAACCCCATACACACCTGGCAGGATCCTGATCCTCTGTGAAAACCCCTTACAATCCTGGCAGGATGCTGATGCACAGTGAAACCCCATTCACATCTGGCAGGATCCTGATGCACAGTGAAACCCCATTCACATATGGCAGGATCCTGTTACACTGTGAAACCCCATACACACCTGGCTGGATCCTGATCCACTGATAAAACCCCATACACACCTGGCAGGATGCTGATAAACTGTGAAAACCCCTTACAATCCTGGCAGGATGCTGATGCACAGTGAAACCCCATTCACATCTGGCAGGATCCTGATGCACAGTGAAACCCCATTCACATATGGCAGGATCCTGTTACACTGTGAAACCCCATACGCACCTGGCAGGATCCTGATGCACTGTGAAACCCCATACACACCTGGCAGGATCCTGATACACTTTGAAACCCCATATACACCTGGCAGTATCCTGATACACTGTGAAAACCCCATACACACCTGGCAGGATCCTGATCAACTGTGAAAACTCCATACACACCTGGCAGGACGCTGATAAACTGTGAAAACCCCATACACACCTGGCAGCACCCTGATACACTGTGAAAACCCCATACCCTCCTGGCAGGAACCTGATACACTGTGAAAACCCCATACACACCTGGCAGGAACCTGATGCACTGAGAAAACCCCATACACTCCTGGCAGGATCCTGATCTAATGTGAAACCCCATACACACCTTGCAGTATCCTGATCCACTGTGAAACCCCATACACACCTGGCAGGATCCTGATACACTGTGAAAACGCCATACACAACTGGCAGGATCCTGAGCCACTGTGAAACCCCCATACACATCTGGCAGGATCCTGATACACTGTGAAATCCCATACACATCAGGCAGGATCCTGATACACTGTGAAACCCCAGACACGTTTGGCAGGATCCTGATGCACTGTGAAAACCCCATACACACCTGGGAGGACCCTGATACACTGTGAAAACCCCATATGCACCTGGCAGGATCCTGATCCACTGTGAATCCCCCATACACACCTGGCAGGATCCTGATACACTGTGAAACCCCATACACACCTGGAAGGATCCTGATACACTGAGAAAACCCCATACACACCGGGCAGGACTCTGATACACCGTGAATCCCCGTAAACACGTGGCTGGATCCTGATACACTGTGAAAACCCCATACACACCTGGCAGGACCCTGATGCACTGTGAAACCCCATACACAGCTGACAGGATACTGATACACTGTGAAAACCCCACACACACCTGGCAGGATCCTGATACACTGTGAAAACCCCATACACACCTGGCAGGATCCTGATACACTTTGAAACCCCATACACACCTGGCAGGATCCTGATACACTGTGAAAACCCCATACACACCTGGCAGGATCCTGATCAACTGTGCAAACTCCATACACACCTGGCAGGACGCTGATAAACTGTGAAAAACCCATACAAACCTGGCAGCACCCTGATACACTGTGAAAACCCCATACCCTCCTGGCAGGGACCTGATACACTGTGAAAACCCCATACACACCTGGCAGGATCCTGATACACTGTGAAAACTCCATACACACCTGGCAGGACGCTGATAAACTGTGAAAACCCCATACAAACCTGGCAGCACCCTGATGCACTGTGAAAACCCCATACACTCCTGGCAGGATCCTGATCCAATGTGAAACCCCATACACACCTGGCAGTATCCTGATCCACTGTGAAACCCCATACACACCTGGCAGGATCCTGATACACTGTGAAAACCCCATACACAACTGGCAGGATCCTGATCCACTGTGAAACCCCCATACACATCTGGCAGGATCCTGATACACTGTGAAATCCCATACACATCAGGCAGGATCCTGATACACTGTGAAACCCCAGACACATTTGGCAGGATCCTGATGCACTGTGAAAACCCCATACACACCTGGCAGGACCCTGATACACTGTGAAAACCCCATATGCACCTGGCAGGATCCTGATACACTGTGAAACCCCATACACACCTGGCAGGATCCTGATACACTGAGAAAACCCCATACACACCTGGCAGGACTCTGATACACTTTGAATCCCCGTATAAACCTGGCTGGATCCTGATACACTGTGAAACCCCATACACACCTGGCAGGATCCTGAAAAGCTCTGAAAATCCCATAAACATCTGGCAGGATCCTGATATACTGTGAAAACCCATACACACCTGGCAGGAACCTGATACACTGTGAAACCCCGATATACACCCGGTAGGAGCCTGATACACTGTGAAAACCCCGGACACAACTGGCAGGATCCTGATGCACAGTGAAACCCCATTCACATCTGGCAGGATATTGATACACTGTGAAAACCCCATACACACCAGGCAGGATCCTGATAAACTGTGAAACCCCATACACACGTGGCAGCATCCTGATACACTGTGAAAACCCCATACACACCTGGCAGGATCCTGATCCACTGTGAAAACCCCATACACACCTGGCAGGATCCTGATCCACTGTGAAACCCCATACACACTTGGCAGGATCCTGATACACTGTGAAAACCCCATGCACACTTGGCAGGATCCTGATACACTGCGAAAACCCCATACACACCTGGCAGGATCCTGATCCACTGTGAAAACCCCATACACACCTAGCAAGATGCTGATAAACTGTGAAACCCCCATACACACCTGGCAGGATCCTGAAAAGCTCTGAAACACCCATACACATCTGGCAGGATCCAGATATAGTGTGAAAACCCATACACACCGGGCAGGAACCTGATACACTGTGAAACCCCGATATACACCCGGCAGGAGCCTGATGCACTGTGAAAACCCCGTACACACCTGGCAGGTTCCTGATTCAGAGTGGAACCCCATTCACATCTGGCAGGATCCTGATGCACAGTGAAACCCTATTCACATCTGGCAGGATCCTGATACACTGTGAAACCTCATACACACCTGGCAGGATCCTGATACACTGTGAAACCCCATACAGACCTGGCAGGATCCTGATACACTGTGAAACCCCATACACACCTGGCAGGATCCTGATACACTGTGAAACCCCATGCACACCTGGCAGGATCCTGATCCACTGTGAAAACGCCATACACACCTGGCAGTACGCTGAAAAACTGTGAAAACCCCAGACACACCTGGCAGGATCCTGATACACTGTGAAAACCCCATACGCACCAGGCAGGATCCTGATGAACTGTGAAACCCCATACATAAGTGGCAGCACCTGATACACTGTGAAAACCCCATACACACCTGGCAGATCCTGATACACTGTGAAAACCCCATACACACCTGGCAGGAACCTGATGCACTGTGAAAACCCCATACACTCCTGGCTGGATCCTGATCCAATGTGAAACCCCATACACACCTGGCAGTATCCTGATCCACTGTGAAACCCCATACACACCTGGCAGGATCCTGATCCACTGTGAAAACCCCATACACAACTGGCAGGATCCTGATCCACTGTGAAACCCCCATACACATCTGGCAGGATCCTGATACACTGTGAAATCCCATACACATCAGGCAGGATCCTGATACACTGTGAAACCCCAGACACATTTGGCAGGATCCTGATGCACTGGGAAAACCCCATACACACCTGGCAGGACCCTGATACACTGTGAAAATCCCATATGCACCTGGCAGGATCCTGATACACTGTGAAACCCCATACACACCTGGCAGGATCCTGATACACTGAGAAAACCCCATACACACCTGGCAGGACTCTGATACACCGTGAATCCCCGTATACACCTGGCTGGATCCTGATACACTGTGAAAACCCCATACACAAATGGCAGGACCCTGATACACTGTGAAACCCCATACACACCTGACAGGATCCTGATACACTGTGAAAACCCCATACACACCAGGCAGGATCCTGATAAACTGTGAAACCCCATACACACCTGGCAGGATACTGATCCACTGTGAAAACCCCATACACACCTCGCAGGATCCTGATCCACTGTGAAAACCCCATACACACTTGGCAGGATCCTGATACACTATGAAAACCCCATGCTCACTTGGCAGGATCCCGATACACTGTGAATACCCCATACACACCTGGCAGGATCCTGATCCACTGTGAAAACCCCATACACACCTGGCAAGATGCTGATAAACTGTGAAACTCCCATACACACCTGGCAGGATCCTGAAAACCTCTGAAAAACCCATACATATCTGGCAGGATCCTGATATACTGTGAAAACCCATACACACCTGGCAGGAACCTGATACACTGTGAAACCCCGATATGCACCCGGCAGGAGCCTGATACACTGTGAAAACCCCGTACACAACTGGCAGGATCCTGATGCACAGTGAAACCCCATTCACATCTGGCAGGATATTGATACACTGTGAAAACCCCATACACACCTGGCAGGATCCTGATAAACTGTGAAACCCCATACACACGTGGCAGCATCCTGATACACTGTGAAAACCCCATACACACCTGGCAGGATCCTGATCCACTGTGAAAACCCCATACACACCTGGCAGGATCCTGATCCACTGTGAAAACCCCATACACACTTGGCAGGATCCTGATACACTGTGAAAACCCCATGCACACTTGGCAGGATCCTGATACACTGTGAAAACCCCATACACACCTGGCAGGATCCTGATCCACTGTGAAAACCCCATACACACCTGGCAAGATGCTGATAAACTGTGAAACCCCCATACACACCTGGCAGGATCCTGAAAAGCTCTGAAAAACCCATACACATCTGGCAGGATCCTGATATACTGTGAAAACCCATACGCACCTGGCAGGAACCTGATACACTGTGAAACCCCGATATACACCCGGCAGGAGCCTGATACACTGTGAAAGCCCCGTACACACCTGGCAGGTTCCTGATTCAGAGTGGAACCCCATTCACATCTGGCAGGATCCTGATGCACAGTGAAACCCCATTCACATCTGGCAGAATCCTGATACACTGTGAAACCCCATACACACCTGGCAGGATCCTGATACACTGTGAAACCCCATACACACCTGGCAGGATCCTGATACACTGTGAAACCCCATACACACCTGGCAGGATCCTGATACACTGTGAAACCCCATGCACACCTGGCAGGATCCTGATCCACTGTGAAAACGCCATACACACCTGGCAGTACGCTGAAAAACTGTGAAAACCCCAGACACACCTGGCAGGATCCTGATCCACTGTGAAAACCCCATACACACCAGGCAGGATCCTGATGAACTGTGAAACCCCATACACACGTGGCAGCACCTGATACACTGTGAAACCCCCATACATACCCGGCAGGAACATGATACACTGTGAAAACCTGGTACACACCTGGCTGGTTCCTGATGCACAGTGGAACCCCATTCACATCTGGCAGGATCCTGATGCACAGTGAAACCCCATTCACATCTGGCAGGTTCATGATACACTGTGAAACCCCATACACACCTGGGAGGTTCCTGATACACTGTGAAACCCAATACACATCTGGCAGGATCCTGATACACTGTGAAAACCCATAGACACATGGCAGGATCCTGATACACTGTGAAACCCCCATGCACACCTGGCAGGATCCTGATCCACTGTGAAATCGCCATACACACCTGGCAGTACGCTGATAAACTGTGAAAACCGCATACCCTCCTGGCAGGAACATGATACACTGTGAAAACCCCATACACACCTGGCATGATCCTGATATACTGTGAAAACCCATACACACCTGGCAGGATCCTGATACAATGTGAAACCCCCACACACACCTGGCAGGAGCCTGATACTCTGTGAAAACCCCGTACACACCTGGCAGGTTCCTGATGCACAGTGGAACCCCATTCACATGTGGCATGATCCTGATGCAAAGTGAAACCCCATTCACATCTGGCAGGATCCTGATACACTGTGAAACCCCATACACACCTGGCAGGATCCTGATACACTGTGAAACCCCATACACACCTGGCTGGATCCTGATACACTGTGAAACCCCACACACACCTGGCAGGATCCTGATCCACTGTGAAAACGCCATACACACCTGGCAGTACGCTGATAAACTGTGAAAACCCCATGCACAACTTGCAGGATCATGATACACTGTGAAACCCCATACACACCTGGCAGGATCCTGATACACTGTGAAACCCCATGCACACCAGGCAGGATCCTGATCCACTGTGAAAACCCCATACACACCTGGCAGGATCCTGATCCACTGTGAAAACCCCATACACACCTGGCAGGATCCTGATCCACTGTGAAAACCCCATACACACTTGGCAGTATCCTGATACACAGTGAAAACCCCATCACACTTGGCAGGATCCTGATACACTGTGAAAACCCCATACACACCTGGCAGGATCCTGATCCACTGTAAAAACCCCATACACACCTGGCAAGATGCTGATAAACTGTGAAGCCCCCATACACACCTGGCAGGATCCTGAAAAACTCTGAAAACCCCATACACATCTGGCAGGATCCTGATATACTGTGAAAACCCATAAACACCTGGCAGGATCCTGATTCACTGTGAAACCCCCATACACACCCGGCAGGAGCCTGATACACTGTGAACACCCCGTACACACCTGGCAGGTTCCTGATGCACAGTGGAACCCCACTCACATCTGGCAGGTTCCTGATGCACAGTGAAACCCCATTCACATCTGGCAGGATCCTGATACACTGTGAAACCCCATACACACCTGGCAGGATCCTGATACACTGTGAAACCCCATATACACCTGGCAGGATCCTGATACACTGTGAAACCCCATACACACCTGGCAGGATCCTGATACACTGTGAAACCCCCATGCACACCTGGCAGGATCCTGATACACTGTGAAAACGCCATACACACCTGGCAGTACGCTGATAAACTGTGAAAACCCCATACACACCTGGCAGTACCCTGATACACTGTGAAAACCCCATACCCTCCTGGCAGGATCCTGATACACTGTGAAAACCCCATACACACCTGTCAGGTCCCTGATACACTGTGAAACCCCATACTCACCTGGCAGGATCCTGATACACTGTGAATCCCCGTACACACCTGGCATGATCCTGATCCACTGTGAAAACCCCATACAAACCTGTAAGGACCCTGATACACTGTGAAACCGCATACACACCAGGCAGGATCCCGAGACACTGTGAAAACACCATACACACCTGGCAGGACCCTGATACACTTTGAAAACCCCATACACACCTGGCAGGATCCTGATACACTGTGAAAACCCCATACACACCTGGCAGGATCCTGATACACTTTGAAACCCCATACACACCTGGCAGGATCCTGATACACTGTGAAAACCCCATACACACCTGGCAGGATCCTGATCAACTGTGCAAACTCCATACACACCTGGCAGGACGCTGATAAACTGTGAAAAACCCATACAAACCTGGCAGCACCCTGATACACTGTGAAAACCCCATACCCTCCTGGCAGGGACCTGATACACTGTGAAAACCCCATACACACCTGGCAGGATCCTGATACACTGTGAAAACTCCATACACACCTGGCAGGACGCTGATAAACTGTGAAAACCCCATACAAACCTGGCAGCACCCTGATGCACTGTGAAAACCCCATACACTCCTGGCAGGATCCTGATCCAATGTGAAACCCCATACACACCTGGCAGTATCCTGATCCACTGTGAAACCCCATACACACCTGGCAGGATCCTGATACACTGTGAAAACCCCATACACAACTGGCAGGATCCTGATCCACTGTGAAACCCCCATACACATCTGGCAGGATCCTGATACACTGTGAAATCCCATACACATCAGGCAGGATCCTGATACACTGTGAAACCCCAGACACATTTGGCAGGATCCTGATGCACTGTGAAAACCCCATACACACCTGGCAGGACCCTGATACACTGTGAAAACCCCATATGCACCTGGCAGGATCCTGATACACTGTGAAACCCCATACACACCTGGCAGGATCCTGATACACTGAGAAAACCCAATACACACCTGGCAGGACTCTGATACACTTTGAATCCCCGTATAAACCTGGCTGGATCCTGATACACTGTGAAACCCCATACACACCTGGCAGGATCCTGAAAAGCTCAGAAAATCCCATAAACATCTGGCAGGATCCTGATATACTGTGAAAACCCATACACACCTGGCAGGAACCTGATACACTGTGAAACCCCGATATACACCCGGCAGGAGCCTGATACACTGTGAAAACCCCGGACACAACTGGCAGGATCCTGATGCACAGTGAAACCCCATTCACATCTGGCAGGATATTGATACACTGTGAAAACCCCATACACACCAGGCAGGATCCTGATAAACTGTGAAACCCCATACACACGTGGCAGCATCCTGATACACTGTGAAAACCCCATACACACCTGGCAGGATCCTGATCCACTGTGAAAACCCCATACACACCTGGCAGGATCCTGATCCACTGTGAAACCCCATACACACTTGGCAGGATCCTGATACACTGTGAAAACCCCATGCACACTTGGCAGGATCCTGATACACTGCGAAAACCCCATACACACCTGGCAGGATCCTGATCCACTGTGAAAACCCCATACACACCTAGCAAGATGCTGATAAACTGTGAAACCCCCATACACACCTGGCAGGATCCTGAAAAGCTCTGAAACACCCATACACATCTGGCAGGATCCTGATATAGTGTGAAAACCCATACACACCGGGCAGGAACCTGATACACTGTGAAACCCCGATATACACCCGGCAGGAGCCTGATGCACTGTGAAAACCCCGTACACACCTGGCAGGTTCCTGATTCAGAGTGGAACCCCATTCACATGTGGCAGGATCCTGATGCACAGTGAAACCCCATTCACATCTGGCAGGATCCTGATACACTGTGAAACCTCATACACACCTGGCAGGATCCTGATACACTGTGAAACCCCATACAGACCTGGCAGGATCCTGATACACTGTGAAACCCCATACACACCTGGCAGGATCCTGATACACTGTGAAACCCCATGCACACCTGGCAGGATCCTGATCCACTGTGAAAACGCCATACACACCTGGCAGTACGCTGAAAAACTGTGAAAACCCCAGACACACCTGGCAGGATCCTGATACACTGTGAAAACCCCATACGCACCAGGCAGGATCCTGATGAACTGTGAAACCCCATACATAAGTGGCAGCACCTGATACACTGTGAAAACCCCATTCACACCTGGCAGATCCTGATACACTGTGAAAACCCCATACACACCTGGCAGGAACCTGATGCACTGTGAAAACCCCATACACTCCTGGCTGGATCCTGATCCAATGTGAAACCCCATACACACCTGGCAGTATCCTGATCCACTGTGAAACCCCATACACACCTGGCAGGATCCTGATCCACTGTGAAAACCCCATACACAACTGGCAGGATCCTGATCCACTGTGAAACCCCCATACACATCTGGCAGGATCCTGATACACTGTGAAATCCCATACACATCAGGCAGGATCCTGATACACTGTGAAACCCCAGACACATTTGGCAGGATCCTGATGCACTGGGAAAACCCCATACACACCTGGCAGGATCCTGATACACTGAGAAAACCCCATACACACCTGGCAGGACTCTGATACACCGTGAATCCCCGTATACACCTGGCTGGATCCTGATACACTGTGAAAACCCCATACACAAATGGCAGGACCCTGATACACTGTGAAACCCCATACACACCTGACAGGATCCTGATACACTGTGAAAACCCCATACACACCAGGCAGGATCCTGATAAACTGTGAAACCCCATACACACCTGGCAGGATACTGATCCAATGTGAAAACCCCATACAAACCTCGCAGGATCCTGATCCACTGTGAAAACCCCATACACACTTGGCAGGATCCTGATACACTATGAAAACCCCATGCTCACTTGGCAGGATCCCGATACACTGTGAATACCCCATACACACCTGGCAGGATCCTGATCCACTGTGAAAACCCCATACACACCTGGCAAGATGCTGATAAACTGTGAAACTCCCATACACACCTGGCAGGATCCTGAAAACCTCTGAAAAACCCATACATATCTGGCAGGATCCTGATATACTGTGAAAACCCATACACACCTGGCAGGAACCTGATACGCTGTGAAACCCCGATATGCACCCGGCAGGAGCCTGATACACTGTGAAAACCCCGTACACAACTGGCAGGATCCTGATGCACAGTGAAACCCCATTCACATCTGGCAGGATATTGATACACTGTGAAAACCCCATACACACCTGGCAGGATCCTGATAAACTGTGAAACCCCATACACACGTGGCAGCATCCTGATACACTGTGAAAACCCCATACACACCTGGCAGGATCCTGATCCACTGTGAAAACCCCATACACACCTGGCAGGATCCTGATCCACTGTGAAAACCCCATACACACTTGGCAGGATCCTGATACACTGTGAAAACCCCATGCACACTTGGCAGGATCCTGATACACTGTGAAAACCCCATACACACCTGGCAGGATCCTGATCCACTGTGAAAACCCCATACACACCTGGCAAGATGCTGATAAACTGTGAAACCCCCATACACACCTGGCAGGATCCTGAAAAGCTCTGAAAAACCCATACACATCTGGCAGGATCCTGATATACTGTGAAAACCCATACGCACCTGGCAGGAACCTGATACACTGTGAAACCCCGATATACACCCGGCAGGAGCCTGATACACTGTGAAAACCCCGTACACACCTGGCAGGTTCCTGATTCAGAGTGGAACCCCATTCACATCTGGCAGGATCCTGATGCACAGTGAAACCCCATTCACATCTGGCAGAATCCTGATACACTGTGAAACCCCATACACACCTGGCAGGATCCTGATACACTGTGAAACCCCATACACACCTGGCAGGATCCTGATACACTGTGAAACCCCATACACACCTGGCAGGATCCTGATACACTGTGAAACCCCATGCACACCTGGCAGGATCCTGATCCACTGTGAAAACGCCATACACACCTGGCAGTACGCTGAAAAACTGTGAAAACCCCAGACACACCTGGCAGGATCCTGATCCACTGTGAAAACCCCATACACACCAGGCAGGATCCTGATGAACTGTGAAACCCCATACACACGTGGCAGCACCTGATACACTGTGAAACCCCCATACATACCCGGCAGGAACATGATACACTGTGAAAACCTGGTACACACCTGGCTGGTTCCTGATGCACAGTGGAACCCCATTCACATCTGGCAGGATCCTGATGCACAGTGAAACCCCATTCACATCTGGCAGGTTCATGATACACTGTGAAACCCCATACACACCTGGGAGGTTCCTGATACACTGTGAAACCCAATACACATCTGGCAGGATCCTGATACACTGTGAAAACCCATAGACACATGGCAGGATCCTGATACACTGTGAAACCCCCATGCACACCTGGCAGGATCCTGATCCACTGTGAAATCGCCATACACACCTGGCAGTACGCTGATAAACTGTGAAAACCGCATACCCTCCTGGCAGGAACATGATACACTGTGAAAACCCCATACACACCTGGCATGATCCTGATATACTGTGAAAACCCATACACACCTGGCAGGATCCTGATACAATGTGAAACCCCCACACACACCTGGCAGGAGCCTGATACTCTGTGAAAACCCCGTACACACCTGGCAGGTTCCTGATGCACAGTGGAACCCCATTCACATGTGGCATGATCCTGATGCAAAGTGAAACCCCATTCACATCTGGCAGGATCCTGATACACTGTGAAACCCCATACACACCTGGCAGGATCCTGATACACTGTGAAACCCCATACACACCTGGCTGGATCCTGATACACTGTGAAACCCCACACACACCTGGCAGGATCCTGATCCACTGTGAAAACGCCATACACACCTGGCAGTACGCTGATAAACTGTGAAAACCCCATGCACAACTTGCAGGATCATGATACACTGTGAAACCCCATACACACCTGGCAGGATCCTGATACACTGTGAAACCCCATGCACACCAGGCAGGATCCTGATCCACTGTGAAAACCCCATACACACCTGGCAGGATCCTGATCCACTGTGAAAACCCCATACACACCTGGCAGGATCCTGATCCACTGTGAAAACCCCATACACACTTGGCAGTATCCTGATACACAGTGAAAACCCCATCACACTTGGCAGGATCCTGATACACTGTGAAAACCCCATACACACCTGGCAGGATCCTGATCCACTGTAAAAACCCCATACACACCTGGCAAGATGCTGATAAACTGTGAAGCCCCCATACACACCTGGCAGGATCCTGAAAAACTCTGAAAACCCCATACACATCTGGCAGGATCCTGATATACTGTGAAAACCCATAAACACCTGGCAGGATCCTGATTCACTGTGAAACCCCCATACACACCCGGCAGGAGCCTGATACACTGTGAACACCCCGTACACACCTGGCAGGTTCCTGATGCACAGTGGAACCCCACTCACATCTGGCAGGTTCCTGATGCACAGTGAAACCCCATTCACATCTGGCAGGATCCTGATACACTGTGAAACCCCATACACACCTGGCAGGATCCTGATACACTGTGAAACCCCATATACACCTGGCAGGATCCTGATACACTGTGAAACCCCATACACACCTGGCAGGATCCTGATACACTGTGAAACCCCCATGCACACCTGGCAGGATCCTGATACACTGTGAAAACGCCATACACACCTGGCAGTACGCTGATAAACTGTGAAAACCCCATACACACCTGGCAGTACCCTGATACACTGTGAAAACCCCATACCCTCCTGGCAGGATCCTGATACACTGTGAAAACCCCATACACACCTGTCAGGTCCCTGATACACTGTGAAACCCCATACTCACCTGGCAGGATCCTGATACACTGTGAATCCCCGTACACACCTGGCATGATCCTGATCCACTGTGAAAACCCCATACAAACCTGTAAGGACCCTGATACACTGTGAAACCGCATACACACCAGGCAGGATCCCGAGACACTGTGAAAACACCATACACACCTGGCAGGACCCTGATGCACTTTGAAAACCCCATACACACCTGGCAGGATCCTTATACACTGTGAAAACCCCATGCACACCTGGCAGGACCCTGATACACTGTGAAAATCCCATTCACACCTGGCAGGATCCTGTTACAGTGTTAAAAACCCATACACACCTGGCAGGACCCTGATACACAGTGAAATCCCCGTACACACCTGGCAGGTTCCTGATGCACAGTGAAACCCTCATACACACCTGGCAGTATCCTGATCCGCTGTGAATCCCCATACACACCTGGCAGGATCCTGATACACTGTGAAAACCCCATGCACAACTGGCAGGATCCTGATCCACTGTGAAACCCACACAACACATCTGGCAGGAACCTGATGCACTGTGAAAACCCCAAACACTCCTGGCAGGATCCTGATCCAATGTGAACCCCATACACACCTGGCAGTATCCTGATCCACTGTGAAACCCCATACACACCTGGCAGGATCCTGATACACTGTGAAAACCCCATACACAACTGGCAGGATCCTGAGCCACTGTGAAACCCCCATACACATCTGGCAGGATCCTGATACACTGAGAAATCCCATACAAATCAGGCAGGATCCTGATACACTGTGAAACCCCAGACACATTTGGCAGGATCCTGATGCACTGTGAAAACCCCACACACACCTGGCAGGACCCTGATACACTGTGAAAACCCCATATGCACCTGGCAGGATCCTGATCCACTGTGAAACCCCCATACACACCTGGCAGGATCCTGATACACTGTGAAACCCCATACACACCTGGCAGGATCCTGATACACTGAGAAAACCCCATACACACCTGGCAGGACTCTGATACACCATGAATCCCCGTATACACCTGGCTGGTTCCTGATGCACTGTGAAAACCCCATACACACCTGGCAGGATACTGATGCACTGTGAAAACCCCACACACACCTGGCAGGATCCTGATACACTTTGAAACCCCATACAATCCTGGCAGGATCCTGATGCATTGTGAAAACCCCATACACACCTGGCAGGATCTTGATCAACTGTGAAAACTCCATACACACCTGGCAGGACGCTGATAAACTGTGAAAACCCCATACACACCTGGCAGCACCCTGATACACTGTGAAAGCCCCATACCCTCCTGGCAGGAACCTGATACACTGTGAAAACCCCATACACACCTGGCAGGAACCTGATGCACTGTGAAAACCCCATACACTCCTGGCAGGATCCTGATCCAATGTGAAACCCCATAAACACCTGGCAGTATCCTGATCCACTGTGAAACCCCATACACATCTGGCAGGATCCTGATACATTGTGAAAACCCCATACACAACTGGCAGGATCCTGATCCACTGTGAAACCCCCATACACATCTGGCAGGATCCTGATACTCTGTGAAATCCCATACACATCAGGCAGGATCCTGATACACTGTGAAACCCCAGACACATTTGGCAGGACCCTGATGCACTGTGAAAAACCCATACACACCTGGCAGGACCCTGATACACTGTGAAACCCCATACACACCTGGCATGATCCTGATACACTGTGAAAACCCCATACACACCTGGCAGGACCCTGATACACTGTGAAACCCCAAACACACCTGACAGGATACTGATGCACTGTGAAAACCCCACACACACCTGGCAGGATCCTGATACACTGTGAAAACCCCATACACACCTGGCAGGATCCTGATACACTTTGAAACCCCATACACACCTGGCAGGATCCTGATAAACTGTGAAAACCCCATACACACCTGGCAGGATCCTGATCAACTGTGAAAACTCCATACACACCTGGCAGTACGCTGATAAACTGTGAAAACCCCATACACACCTGGCAGCACCCTGATACACTGTGAAAACCCTATACCCTCCTGGCAGGAACTTGATACACTGTGAAAACCCCATACGCACCTGGCAGGAACCTGATGCACTGTGAAAACCCCATACATTCCTGGCAGGATCCTGATCCAATGTGAAACCCCATACACACCTGGCAGTATCCTGATCCACTGTGAAACCCCATACACACCTGGCAGGATCCTGATACACTGTGAAAACCCCATACACAACTGGCAGGATCCTGATCCACTGTGAAACCCCCATACACATCTGGCAGGATCCTGATACACTGTGAAATCCCATACACATCAGGCAGGATCCTGATACACTGTGAAACCCCAGACACATTTGGCAGGATCCTGATGCACTGTGAACACCCCATACACACCTGGCAGGATCCTGATACACTGTGAAAACCCCATATGCATCTGGCAGGATCCTGATACACTGTGAAACCCCATACACACCTGGCAGGATCATGATACACTGAGAAAACCCCATACACACCTGGCAGGACTCTGATACACCGTGAATCCCCGTGTACACCTGGCTGGATCCTGATACACTGTGAAAACCCCATACACACCTGGCAGGACCCTGATACACTGTGAAACCCCATACACACCTGACAGGATACTGATAAACTGTGAAACCCCATGCACACGTGGCAGCATCCTGATACACTGTGAAAACCCCATACACACCTGGCAGGATCCTGATCCACTGTGAAAACCCCAACCACACCTGGCAGGATCCTGATACACTGTGAAAATCCCATACACACCTGGCAGGATCCTGATCCACTGTGAAAACCCCAACCACACCTGGCAGGATCCTGATCCTCTGTGAAAACCCCATACACACTTGGCAGGATCCTGATACACTGTGAAAACCCCATGCACACTTGGCAGGATCCTGATACACTGTGAAAAGCCCATACACACCTGGCAGGATCCTGATCCACTGTGAAAACCCCATACACACCTGGCAAGATGCTGATAAACTGTGAAACCCCCATACACACCTGGCAGGATCCTGAAAAGCTCTGAAAAACCCATACACATCTGGCAGGATCCTGATATAGTGTGAAAACCCATACACATCTGGCAGGAACCTGATACACTGAGAAACACCGATATACACCCGGCAGGAGCCTGATACACTGTGAAAACCCCGTACACACCTGGCAGGTTCCTGATTCAGAGTGGAACCCCATACACATCTGGCAGGATCCTGATGCACAGTGAAACCCCATTCACATCTGGCAGGATCCTGATTCACTGTGAAACCCCATACACACCTGGCAGGATCCTGATACACTGTGGAACCCCATACAAACCTGGCAGGATCCTGATACACTGTGAAACCCCATACACACCTGGCAGGATCCTGATACACTGTGAAACCCCATGCACACCTGGCAGGATACTGATCCACTGTGAAAACGCCATACACACCTGGCAGTACGCTGAAAAACTGTGAAAACCCCAGACACACCTGGCAGGATCCTGATACACTGTGAAAACCCCATACACACCAGGCAGGATGCTGATGAACTGTGAAACCCCATACACACGTGGCAGCACCTGATACACTGTGAAAACCCCATACACACTTGGCAGGACCCTGATCCACTGTGAAAACCCCATACACACCTGGCAGGATCCTGATCCAATGTGAAAACCAAATACACACTTGGCAGGATCCTGATACACTGTGAAAACCCCATGCACACTTGGCTTGATCCTGATACACTGTGAAAACCCCATACACACCTGGTAGAATCCTGATCCACTGTGAAAACCCCATACACACCTGGCAAGATGCTGATAAACTGTGAAACCCCCATACACACCTGGCAGGATCCTGAAAAACTCTGAAAACCCATACACACCTGGCAGGATCCTGATACACTGTGAAACCCCCATACATACCCGGCAGGAACATGATACACTGTGAAAATCCCGTACACACCTGGCTGGTTCCTGATGCACAGTGGAACACCATTCACATCTGGCAGGATCCTGATGCACAGTGAAACCCCATTCACATCTGGCAGGATCCTGATACACTGTGAAACCCCATACACACCTGGGAGGATCCTGATACACTGTGAAACCCAATACACACCTGGCAGGATCCTGATACACTGTGAAACCCCATACACACCTGGCAGGATCCTGATACACTGTGAAACCCCCATGCACACCTGGCAGGTTCCTGATCCACAGTGAAATCACCATACACACCTGGCAGTACGCTGATAAACTGTGAAAACCACATACCCTCCTGGCAGGAACATGATACACTGTGAAAACCCCATACACACCTGGCAGGATCCTGATATACTGTGAAAACCCATACACACCTGGCAGGATCCTGATACAATGTGAAACCCCCATACACACCTGGCAGGAGCCTGATATCTGTGAAAACCCCGTACACACCTGGCAGGTTCCTGATGCACAGTGGAACCCCATTCACATGTGGCATGATCCTGATGCAAAGTGAAACCCCATTCACATCTGGCAGGATCCTGATACACTGTGAAACCCCATACACACCTGGCAGGATCCTGATACACTGTGAAACCCCCATGCACACCTGGCAGGATCCTGATCCACTGTGAAATCGCCATACACACCTGGCAGTACGCTGATAAACTGTGAAAACCACATACCCTCCTGGCAGGAACATGATACACTGTGAAAACCCCATACACACCTGGCAGGATCCTGAGATACTGTGAAAACCCATACACACCTGGCAGGATCCTGATACAATGTGAAACCCCCATACACACCTGGCAGGAGCCTGATACTCTGTGAAAACCCCGTACACACCTGGCAGGTTCCTGATGCACAGTGGAACCCCATTCACATGTGGCATGATCCTGATGCAAAGTGAAACCCCATTCACATCTGGCAGGATCCTGATACACTGTGAAACCCCATACACACCTGGCAGGATCCTGATACACTGTGAAACCCCCAGGCACACCTGGCAGGATCCTGATCCACTGTGAAAACGCCATACACACCTGGCAGTACGCTGATAAACTGTGAAAACCCCATGCACAACTTGCAGGATCCTGATACACTGTGAAACCCCATACACACCTGGCAGGATCCTGATACACTGTGAAACCCCATGCACACCAGGCAGGATCCTGATCCACTGTGAAAACCCCATACACACCTGGCAGGATCCTGATCCACTGTGAAAACCCCATACACACCTGGCAGGATCCTGATCCACTGTGAAAACCCCTTACACACTTGGAAGGATCCTGATACACAGTGAAAACCCCATCACACTTGGCAGGATCCTGATACACTGTGAAAACCCCATACACACCTGGCAGGATCCTGATCCACTGTGAAAACCCCATACACACCTGGCAAGATGCTGATAAACTGTGAAGCCCCCATACACACCTGGCAGGATCCTGAAAAACTCTGAAAACCCCATACACAATCTGGCAGGATCCTGATATACTGTGAAAACCCATAAACACCTGGCAGGATCCTGATTCACTGTGAAACCCCCATACACACCCGGCAGGAGCCTGATACACTGTGAACACCCCGTACACACCTGGCAGGTTCCTGATGCACAGTGGAAACCCACTCACATCTGACAGGTTCCTGATGCACAGTGAAACCCCATACAAACCTGGCAGGATCCTGATACACTGTGAAACCCCATATACACCTGGCAGGATCCTGATACACTGTGAAACCCCATACACACCTGGCAGGATCCTGATACACTGTGAAACCTCCATGCACACCTGGCAGGATCCTGATCCACTGTGAAAACGCCATACACACCTGGCAGTACGCTGATAAACTGTGAAAACCCCATACACACCTGGCAGTACCCTGATACACTGTGAAAACCCCATACCCTCCTGGCAGGATCCTGATACACTGTGATACCCCATACAAACCTGGCAGGATCCTGATACACTGTGAAAGCCCAGACACATCAGGCAGGATCCTGATGCACTGTGAAAACCCCCATACACACCTGGCAGGATCTTGATACACTGTGAAACCGCATACATACCTGGCAGGATCCTGATACACTGTGAAAACACCACGCACACCTGGCAGGACACTGATACACTGTGAATCCCCGTACACACCTGGCAGGTTCCTGATACACTGTGAAAACCCCATACACACCTGACAGGTCCCTGATACACTGTGAAACCACATACTCACCTGGCAGGATCCTGATACACTGTGAATCCCCGTACACACCTAGCATGATCCTGATACACTGTGAAAACCCCATACAAACCTGTAAGGACCCTGATACACTGTGAAACCGCATACACACCAGGCAGGATCCCGATACACAGTGAAAACGCCATGCACACCTGGCAGGACCCTGATACACTGTGAAAACCCCATACACACCTGGCAGGATCCTGATACACTCTGAAAACCCCATGCACACCTGGCAGGACCCTGATACACTGTGAAATCCCCATTCACACCTGGCAGGATCCTGTTACAGTGTTAAAAACCCATACACACCTGGCAGGACCCTGATACACAGTGAAATCCCCGTACACACCTGGCAGGTTCCTGATGCACTGTGAAACCCTCATACACACCTGGCATTATCCTGATCCACTGTGAATCCCCATACACACCTGGCAGGATCCTGATACACTGTGAAAACCCCATACACAACTGGCAGGATCCTGATACACTGTGAAACCCCAGATACACCAGGCAGGATCCCGATACACTGTGAAAACACCATCCACACCTGGCAGGACCCTGACACACTGTGAAAACCACATATGCACCTGGTAGGATCCTGATCCACTGTGAAACCCCCTTACACACCTGGCAGGATCCTGATACACTGTGAAACCCCATACACACCTGGCAGGATCCTGATACACTGAGAAAACCCCATACACACCTGGCAGGTCCCTGATGCACTGTGAAACCCCATGCACACCTGGCAGGATCCTGATACACTGTGAAAACCCCATGCAAACCTGGCAGGACCTTGACACACTGTGAATCCCCGTACACACCTGGCATGATCCTGATACACTGTGAAAACCCCATATACACCTGTAAGGACCCTGATACACTGTGAAACGGAATACACACCAGGCAGGATCTCGAAACACTGTGAAAACACCATACACACCTGGCAGGACCCTGATACACTGTGAAAACTCCATATGCACCTGGCAGGATCCTGATCCACTGTGAAACCCCCATACACACCTGGCAGGATCCTGATACACTGTGAAACCTCATACAAACCTGGCAGGATCCTGATACACTGAGAAAACCCCAGACACACCTGGCAGGACTCTGATACACCGTCAATCCCCGTACACACCTGGCAGGATCCTGATACAATGTGAAAACCCCAGACACGCCTGGCAGGATCCTGATACACTGTGAAAACCCCATAAACACCAGGCAGGATCCTTATAAACTGTGAAACCCCATACACACGTGGCAGCATCCTGATACACTGTGAAAACCCCATACACACCTGGCAGGTCCCTGATACACTGTGAAACCCCATACACACCTGGCAGGATCCTGATACACTGTGAAAACCCCATGCACACCTGGCAGGACCCTGATACACTGTGAATCCCCGTACACACCTTGCATGATCCTGATACACTGTGAAAACCCCATACACACCTGTAAGGACCCTGATACACTGTGAAACCGAATACACACCAGGCAGGATCCCGATACACTGTGAAAACACCATCCACACCTGGCAGGAGCCTGACACACTGTGAAAACCACATATGCACCTGGCAGGATCCTGATCCACTGTGAAACCCCCATACACACCTGGCAGGATCCTGATACACTGTGAAACCCCATACACACCTGGCAGGATACTGATACACTGAGAAAACCCCATACACACCTGGCAGGTCCCTGATGCACTGAGAAAACCCATACACACCTGGCAGGATCCTAATACACTGTGAAAACCCCATGCAGACCTGGCAGGACCCTGATCCACTGTGAAACCCCCATACACACCTGGCAGGATCCTGATACACTGTGAAACCCCATACACACCTGGCAGGATACTGATACACTGAGAAAACCCCATACACACCTGGCAGGTCCCTGATGCACTGTGAAACCCCATACACACCTGGCAGGATCCTGATACACTGTGAAAACCCCATGCAAACCTGGCAGGACCTTGATACACTGTGAATCCCCGTACACACCTGGCATGATCCTAATACACTGTGAAAACGCCATATACACCTGTAAGGACCCTGATACACTGTGAAAACTCCATATGCACCTGGCAGGATTCTGATGCACTGTGAAACCCCCATACACACCTGGCAGGATCCTGATACACTGTGAAACCCCATACAAACCTGGCAGGATCCTGATACACTGAGAAAGCCCCAGACACACCTGGCAGGAATCTGATACACCGTCAATCCCCATACACACCTGGCAGGATACTGATACACTGTGAAAACCAGATACACACCTGGCAGGACCCTGATACACTGTGAAACACCATCCACACCTGGCAGGATCATGATACACTGTGAAAACCCCATACACACCTGGCAGGATCCTGATACACTGTGAAAACCCCATAAACACCAGGCAGGATCCTGATAAACTGTGAAACCCCATACACAAGTGGCAGCATCCTGATACACTGTGAAAACCCCATACACACCTGGCAGTATCCTGATACACTGTGAAACCCCATACACACCTGGCAGGATCCTGATACACTGTGAAAACCCCATGCACACCTGGCAGGAACCTGATACACTGTGAATCCCCGTACACACCTTGCATGATCCTGATACACTGTGAAAACCCCATACACACCTGTAAGGACCCTGATACACTGTGAAACCGAATACACACCAGGCAGGATCCCGATACACTGTGAAAACACCATCCACACCTGGCAGGACCCTGACACACTGTGAAAACCACATATGCACCTGGCAGGATCCTGATCCAATGTGAAACCCCCATACACACCTGGGAGGATCCTGATACACTGTGAAACCCCATACACACCTGACAGGATCCTGATACACTGAGAAAACCCCATACACACCTGGCAGGTTCCTGATGCACTGAGAAACCCCATACACACCTGGCAGGATCCTGATACACTGTGAAAACCCCATGCAGACCTGGCAGGACCCTGATACACTGTGAATCCCCGTACACACCTGGCATGATCCTGATACACTGTGAAAACCCCACATACACCTGTGAGGATCCTGATACACTGTTTAACGGAATACACACCAGGCAGGATCTCGAAACACTGTGAAAACACCATACGCACCTGGCAGGACCCTGATACACTGTGAAAACTCCATATGCACCTGGCAGGATCCTGATCCACTGTGAAACCCCCATACACACCTGGCAGGATCCTGATACACTGTGAAACCCCATACAAACCTGGCAGGATCCTGATACACTGAGAAAACCCCAGACACACCTGGCAGGACTCTGATACACCGTCAATCCCCGTACACACCTGGCAGGATCCTGATACACTGTGAAAACCCATACACACCTGGCAGGACCCTGATACACTGTGAAACACCATACACACCTGGCAGGATCCTGATACACTGTGAAAACCCCATACACACCTGGCAGGATCCTGATACACTGTGAAACCCCCATACACACCCGGCAGGAGCCTGATACACTGTGAAAACCCCGTACACACCTGGCAGGTTCCTGATGCACAGTGGAATCTCATTCACATCTGGCAGGATCCTGATGCACAGTGAAACCCCATTCACACCTGGCAGGATCCTGATACACTGTGAAACCCCGTGCACACCTGGCAGGATCCAGATCCACTGTGAAAACGCCATACACACCTGGCAGGACGCTGATAAACTGTGAAAACCCCATACACACCTGACAGGACCCAGAAACTCTGTGTAAACCCCATAACCTCCTGGCAGGAACCTGACACACTGTGAAAACCCCATACATACCTGGCAGGACACTGATACACTGTGAATCCCCGTACACACCTGGCAGGTTCCTGATACACTGTGAAAACCCCATACACACCTGACAGGTCCCTGATACACTGTGAAACCCCATACTCACCTGGCAGGATCCTGATACACTGTGAATCCCCGTACACACCTGGCATCATCCTGATACACTGTGAAAACCCCATACAAACCTGTAAGGACCCTGATACACTGTGAAACCGCATACACACCAGGCAGGATCCCGATACACAGTGAAAACGCCATGCACACCTGGCAGGACCCTGATACACTGTGAAAACCCCATACACACCTGGCAGGATCCTGATACACTCTGAAAACCCCATGCACACCTGGCAGGACCCTGATACACTGTGAAATCCCCATTCACACCTGGCAGGATCCTGTTACAGTGTTAAAAACCCATACACACCTGGCAGGACCCTGATACACAGTGAAATCCCCGTACACACCTGGCAGGTTCCTGATGCACTGTGAAACCCTCATACACACCTGGCATTATCCTGATCCACTGTGAATCCCCATACACACCTGGCAGGATCCTGATACACTGTGAAAACCCCATACACAACTGGCAGGATCCTGATACACTGTGAAACCCCAGATACACCAGGCAGGATCCCGATACACTGTGAAAACACCATCCACACCTGGCAGGACCCTGACACACTGTGAAAACCACATATGCACCTGGTAGGATTCTGATCCACTGTGAAACCCCCTTACACACCTGGCAGGATCCTGATACACTGTGAAACCCCATACACACCTGGCAGGATCCTGATACACTGAGAAAACCCCATACACACCTGGCAGGTCCCTGATGCACTGTGAAACCCCATTCACATCTGGCAGGATCCTGATACACTGTGAAAACCCCATGCAAACCTGGCAGGACCTTGACACACTGTGAATCCCCGTACACACCTGGCATGATCCTGATACACTGTGAAAACCCCATATACACCTGTAAGGACCCTGATACACTGTGAAACGGAATACACACCAGGCAGGATCTCGAAACACTGTGAAAACACCATACACACCTGGCAGGACCCTGATACACTGTGAAAACTCCATATGCACCTGGCAGGATCCTGATCCACTGTGAAACCCCCATACACACCTGGCAGGATCCTGATACACTGTGAAACCTCATACAAACCTGGCAGGATCCTGATACACTGAGAAAACCCCAGACACACCTGGCAGGACTCTGATACACCGTCAATCCCCGTACACACCTGGCAGGATCCTGATACAATGTGAAAACCCCATACACGCCTGGCAGGATCCTGATACACTGTGAAAACCCCATAAACACCAGGCAGGATCCTTATAAACTGTGAAACCCCATACACACGTGGCAGCATCCTGATACACTGTGAAAACCCCATACACACCTGGCAGGTCCCTGATACACTGTGAAACCCCATACACACCTGGCAGGATCCTGATACACTGTGAAAACCCCATGCACACCTGGCAGGACCCTGATACACTGTGAACCCCCGTACACACCTTGCATGATCCTGATACACTGTGAAAACCCCATACACACCTGTAAGGACCCTGATACACTTTGAAACCGAATACACACCAGGGAGGATCCCGATACACTGTGAAAACACCATCCACACCTGGCAGGAGCATGACACACTGTGAAAACCACATATGCACCTGGCAGGATCCTGATCCACTGTGAAACCCCCATACACACCTGGCAGGATCCTGATACACTGTGAAACCCCATACACACCTGGCAGGATCCTGATACACTGAGAAAACCCCATACACACCTGGCAGTTCCCTGATGCACTGAGAAACCCCATACACACCTGGCAGGATCTTGATACACTGTGAAAACCCCATGCACACCTGGCAGGACCCTGATACACTGTGAATCCCCGAACACACCTTGCATGATCCTGATACACTGTGAAAACCCCATACACACCTGTAAGGACCCTGATACACTGTGAAACCGAATACACACCAGGCAGGATCCCGATACACTGTGAAAACACCATCCACACCTGGCAGGACCCTGACACACTGTGAAAACCACATATGCACCTAGCAGGATCCTGATCCACTGTGAAACCCCCATACACACCTGGCAGGATCCTGATACACTGTGAAACCCCATACACACCTGGCAGGATACTGATACACTGAGAAAACCCCATACACACCTGGCAGGTCCCTGATGCACTGAGAAAACCCATACACACCTGGCAGGATCCTAATACACTGTGAAAACCCCATGCAGACCTGGCAGGACCCTGATCCACTGTGAAACCCCCATACACACCTGGCAGGATCCTGATACACTGTGAAACCCCATACACACCTGGCAGGATACTGATACACTGAGAAAACCCCATACACACCTGGCAGGATCCAGATCCACTGTGAAACCCCATGCACACCTGGCAGGATCCTGATACACTGTGAAAACCCCATGCAAACCTGGCAGGACCTTGATACACTGTGAATCCCCGTACACACCTGGCATGATCCTAATACACTGTGAAAACGCCATATACACCTGTAAGGACCCTGATACACTGTGAAAACTCCATATGCACCTGGCAGGATTCTGATGCACTGTGAAACCCCCATACACACCTGGCAGGATCCTGATACACTGTGAAACCCCATACAAACCTGGCAGGATCCTGATACACTGAGAAAGCCCCAGACACACCTGGCAGGACTCTGATACACCGTCAATCCCCATACACACCTGGCAGGATACTGATACACTGTGAAAACCAGATACACACCTGGCAGGACCCTGATACACTGTGAAACACCATACACACCTGGCAGGATCATGATACACTGTGAAAACCCCATACACACCTGGCAGGATCCTGATACACTGTGAAAACCCCATAAACACCAGGCAGGATCCTGATAAACTGTGAAACCCCACACACACGTGGCAGCATCCTGATGCACTGTGAAAACCCCATACACACCTGGCAGTATCCTGATACACTGTGAAACCCCATACACACCTGGCAGGATCCTGATACACTGTGAAAACCCCATGCACACCTGGCAGGAACCTGATACACTGTGAATCCCCGTACACACCTTGCATGATCCTGATACACTGTGAAAACCCCATACACACCTGTAAGGACCCTGATACACTGTGAAACCGAATACACACCAGGCAGGATCCCGATACACTGTGAAAACACCATCCACACCTGGCAGGACCCTGACACACTGTGAAAACCACATATGCACCTGGCAGGATCCTGATCCACTGTGAAACCCCCATACACACCTGGGAGGATCCTGATACACTGTGAAACCCCATACACACCTGGCAGGATCCTGATACACTGAGAAATCCCCATACACACCTGGCAGGTTCCTGATGCACTGAGAAACCCCATACACACCTGGCAGGATCCTGATACACTGTGAAAACCCCATGCAGACCTGGCAGGACCCTGATACACTGTGAATCCCCGTACACACCTGGCATGATCCTGATACACTGTGAAAACCCCACATACACCTGTGAGGATCCTGATACACTGTGAAACGGAATACACACCAGGCAGGATCTCGAAACACTGTGAAAACACCATACGCACCTGGCAGGACCCTGATACACTGTGAAAACTCCATATGCACCTGGCAGGATCCTGATCCACTGTGAAACCCCCATACACACCTGGCAGGATCCTGATACACTGTGAAACCCCATACAATCCTGGCAGGATCCTGATACACTGAGAAAACCCCAGACACACCTGGCAGGACTCTGATACACAGTCAATCCCCGTACACACCTGGCAGGATCCTGATACACTGTGAAAACCCATACACACCTGGCAGGACCCTGATACACTGTGAAACACCATACACACCTGGCAGGATCCTGATACACTGTGAAAACCCCATACACACCTGGCAGGATCCTGATACACTGTGAAAACCCCATACACACCTGGCAGGATCCTGATACACTGTGAAACCCCCATACACACCCGGCAGGAGCCTGATACACTGTGAAAACCCCGTACACACCTGGCAGGTTCCTGATGCACAGTGGAACCTCATTCACATCTGGCAGGATCCTGATGCACAGTGAAACCCCATTCACACCTGGCAGGATCCTGATACACTGTGAAACTCCGTGCACACCTGGCAGGATCCAGATCCACTGTGAAAACGCCATACACACCTGGCAGGACGCTGATAAACTGTGAAAACCCCATACACACCTGACAGGACCCAGAAACTCTGTGTAAACCCCATACCCTCCTGGCAGGAACCTGACACACTGTGAAAACCCCATACATACCTGGCAGGACACTGATACACTGTGAATCCCCGTACACACCTGGCAGGTTCCTGATACACTGTGAAAACCCCATACACACCTGACAGGTCCCTGATACACTGTGAAACCCCATACTCACCTGGCAGGATCCTGATACACTGTGAATCCCCGTACACACCTGGCATGATCCTGATACACTGTGAAAACCCCATACAAACCTGTAAGGACCCTGATACACTGTGAAACCGCATACACACCAGGCTGGATCCCGATACACAGTGAAAACGCCATGCATACCTGGCAGGACCCTGATCCACTGTGAAACCCACACAACACATCTGGCAGGATCCTGATACACTGTGAAACCCCATACACACCTGGCAGTATCCTGATAGACTGTGAAACCTCAGACACATCTGGCAGGATCCTGATGCACTGTGAAAACCCCATACACACCTGGCAGGACCCTGATACACTGTGGAAACCCCATATGCACCTGGCAGTATCCTGATCCACTGTGAAACCCCCATACACACCTGGCAGGATCTTGATATATTGTGAAACCGCATACACGCCTGGCAGGACTCTGATACACTGTGAATCCCCGCACACACCACGCAGTTTCCTGATACACTGTGAAAACCCCATACACACCTGGCAGGTCCCTGAAACACTGTGAAACCCCATACACACCTGGCAGGATCCTGATACACTGTGAAAACCCCATGCACACCTGGCAGGACACTGATACACTGTGAATCCCCGTACACACCTTGCATGATCCTGATACACTGTAAAAACCCCATACACACCTGTAAGGACCCTGATACACTGTGAAACCGAATACACACCAGGCAGGATCCCGATACACTGTGAAAACACCATACACACCTGGCAGGATCCTGATACACTGTGAAAACCCCATACACACATGGCAGGATCCTGATACACTGTGAAAACCCCATACACACCTGGCAGGATCCTGATACACTGTGAAACCCCCATACACACCCGGCAGGAGCCTGATACACTGTGAAAACCCCGTACACACCAGGCAGGTTCCTGATGCACAGTGGAATCTCATTCACATCTGGCAGGATCCTGATGCACAGTGAAACCCCATTCACACCTGGCAGGATCCTGATACACTGTAAAACCCCCTGCACACCTGGCAGGATCCAGATCCACTGTGAAAACGCCATACACACCTGGCAGGACGCTAATAAACTGTGAAAACCCCATACACACCTGACAGGACCCTGATACACTGTGTAAACCCCATACCCTCCTGGCAGGAACCTGACACACTGTGAAAACCCCATACATACCTGGCAGGACACTGATACACTGTGAAAACCCCATACACGCCTGGCAGGATCCTGATACACTGTGAAACCCCATACACACCTGGCAGTATAATGATCCACTGTGAATCCCCATACACACCTGGCAGGATCAATCTTTGTTTGTTCTTCCTAAATACTGAATATCCCTGGCGTTCATTTCCCATCCCTGGTCACCTTGCAGCCATGTCTCCGTAATCCCGACTATATCATAACCGTTTACATCTATTTGCGCGATTAATTCGTCCACTTTATTGAGAATGGTCTGCACGCCAACCAAATCAGAACTCAGTGATGCCATTGATTCTCTCGCCAGCGGAAAAGCCCCTGGGAAGGACAGCATTACCCCTGAAATAATCAAGAGTGCCAAGCCTGCTATACTCTCAGCACTACATGAACTGCTTTGCCTGTGCTGGGACGAGGGAGCATTATCTCAGGACATGCGCGATGCCAATATCATCACCCTCTATAAAAACAAAGGTGACCGCGGTGACTGCAACAACTACCGTGGAATCTCCCTGCTCAGCATAGTGGGGAAAGTCTTTGCTCGAGTCGCTCTGAACAGGCTCCAGAAGCTGGCTGAGCGCGTTTACCCTGAGGCACAGTGTGGCTTTCGTGCAGAGAGATCGACCATTGACATGCTGTTCTCCCTTCGTCAGATACAGGAGAAATGCCGTGAACAACAGATGCCCCTCTACATTGCTTTCATTGATCTCACCAAAGCCTTTGACCTCGTCAGCAGACGTGGTCTCTTCAGACTACTAGAAAAGATTGGATGTCCACCAAAGCTACTAAGTATCATCACCTCATTCCATGACAATATGAAAGGCACAATTCAACATGGTGGCTCCTCATCAGACCCCTTTCCTATCCTGAGTGGTGTGAAACAGGGCTGTGTTCTCGCACCCACACTTTTTGGGATTTTCTTCTCCCTGCTGCTTTCACATGCGTTCAAATCCTCTGAAGAAGGAATTTTCCTCCACACAAGATCAGGGGGCAGGTTGTTCAACCTTGCCCGTCTAAGAGCGAAGTCCAAAGTATGGAAAGTCCTCATCAGGGAACTCCTCTTTGCTGACGATGCTGCTTTAACATCTCACACTGAAGAGTGCCTGCAGAGTCTCATCGACAGGTTTGCGGCTGCCTGCAATGAATTTGGCCTAACCATCAGCCTCAAGAAAACGAACATCATGGGGCAGGACGTCAGAAATGCTCCATCCATCAATATTGGCGACCACGCTCTGGAAGTGGTTCAAAAGTTCACCTACCTAGGCTCAACTATCACCAGTAACCTGTCTCTAGATGCAGAAATCAACAAGCGCATGGGAAAGGCTTCCACTGCTATGTCCAGACTGGCCAAGAGAGTGTGGGAAAATGGCGCACTGACACGGAACACAAAAGTCCGAGTGTATCAGGCCTGTGTCCTCAGTACTTTGCTCTATGGCAGCGAGGCATGTGGACATGTTTCCAGTGAACAGGAGAAGTGAGGAGAATTTGTTCCCCTGATGGTTTAATAAGCACGGGAAATGTTTCCAGCTGATCAGTATAAGTGAGGAGAGTGTGTTCCCCTGATGGTTTAATACGCATGGGACATATCACCAAGTGAACTGTATAAGTGAGGAGAGTGTGTTCCCCTGATGTTTTAATGCACACAGGAAATGTTACCAGGTGAACAGTATAAGTGAGGAGATTGTGTTCCACTTTCGGTTTAATACTGACGGGACATGTTACCAGGTGAACAGTATAAGTGAGGAGAGTGTGTTCCCCTGATGGTTTAATATACACGGGACATGTTACCAGATGAACAGATTATAGTGAGGAGTGTGTGTTCCCCTGATGGTTTAATATGCACGGAACATGTTACCAGATGAACAGATTATAGTGAGGAGAGTGTGTTCCACTGATGGTTTAATGCACAGGTGACATGTCACCAGGTGAACAGTATAAGTGAGGAGAGTGTGTTCCCCTTATGGTTTAATACACAGGGGACATGTCACCAGGTGAACAGTATAAGTGAGGTGAGTGTGTTCCCCTGATGGTTTAATATACACAGGACATGTGACCTGGTGACCAGTATCAGTGAGGAGAGTGTGTTCCATTGATGGTTTAATGCACACAGGGCATGTTACCAGGTGAACAGTATAAGTGAGGAGAGTGTGTTCCATTGATGGTTTAATACGCACGGGACAAGTTACCGGGTGAACAGTATTAGTGAGGAGAGTGTGTTCCACTGATGATTTAATATACACGGGACATGTTACCAGATGAACAGATTACAGTGAGGAGCGTGTGTTCCCCTGATGGTTTAATATGCACGGAATATGTTACCAGATGAACAGTCTAAGTGAGGAGAGTGTGTTCCACTGATGGTTTAATATACACGGGACATGTTACCATATGAACAGATTACAGTGAGGAGAGTGTGTTCCCCTGATGGTTTAATATGCACGGAATATGTTACCAGATGAACAGTCTAAGTGAGGAGAGTGTATTCCACTGATGGTTTAATACACAGGGGACATGTCACCAGGTGAACAGTATAAGTGAGGAGAGTGTGTTCCGCTGATGGTTTAATACACAGGGGACATGTCACCAGGTGAACAGTATAAGTGAGGAGAGTTTGTTCCCCAGATGGTTTAATATACACGGGACATGTTACCAGATGAACTGATTATAGTGAGGAGAGTGTGTTCCACTGATGGTTTAATACACAGGGGACATGTCACCAGGTGAACAGTATAAGTGAGGAGAGTGTATTCCCCTGATTGTTTAATACACACAGGACATGTTACCAGGTGAACAGGATAAGTGAGGAGAATGTGTTCCCCTGATGGTTTAATACACACGGGACATGTTACCAGGTGAACAGTATAAGTGAGGAGAGTGTGTTCCCCTGATGGTTTAATGCACACAGGAAATGTTACCAGGTGAACAGTATAAGTGAGGAGAGTGCTTTCCCCTGATGGTTTAATAGAAACGGGACATGTTACCAGGTGAACAGTATAAGTGAGGAGAGAGTGTTCCCCTGATGGTTTAATATACACGGGACATGTTACCAGGTGAACAGTATAAGTGAGGAGAGTGTGTTCCCCTGATGGTTTAATATGCACGGGACATGTTACCAGGTGAACAGTATAACTGAGGAGAGTGTGTTCCTCTGCTGATTTAGTATACACGGGACATGTCACCAGGTGAACAGTATAAGTGAGGAGCTTGTGTTCCCCTGATGGTTTAATACTGACGGGACATGTTACCAGATGAACAGTATAAGTGAGGAGAGTGTGTTCCCCTGATTGTTTAATACACACGGGACATGTCACCAAATGAACTGCACAAGTGAGGAGAGTGCGTTCCCCTGATCGTTTAATGCACACAGGACATGTTACCAGGTGAACCGTATAATTGAGGAGAGTTTGTTCCCCTGATGGTTTAATATACACGGGACATGTTACCAGGTGAACATTATACGTGAGGAGAGTGTGTTCCCCTGATGGTTAAATATACACGGGACATGTTACCAGGTGAACAGTATATGTGAGGAGAATGTGTTCCCCTGATTATTTAATACGCACTGGACTTGTCACCAAGTGAACTGTATAAGTGAGGAGAATGTGTTCCCCTGATTGTTTAATACACACGGGACATGTCACCAGATGAACTGCATAAGTGAGGAGAGTGTGTTCCCCTGATGGTTTAATGCACACAGGACATGTTACCAGGTGAACAGTATAAGTGAGGAGAGTGTGTTCCCCAGACGGTTTAATATACAGGGGACATGTTACCAGGTGAACGGTATAAGTGAGGAGAGTGTGTTCCCCTGATGGTTTTATATACACGGGACATGTTACCAGGTGAACAGTATATGTGAAGAGAGTGTGTTGCCCTGATTGTTTAATATACCAGGGACATGTTACCAGGTGAACAGTATAAGTGAGGAGAGTGTGTTCCATTGATGGTTTAATACACACAGCACATGTTACCAGGTGAACAGTATAAGTGAGGAGAGTGTGTTCCCCTGATTGTTTAATACACACGGGACATGTTACCAGGTGAACAGTATAAGTGAGGAGAGTGTGTTCCATTGATGGTTTAATACACACAGGACATGTTACCAGGTGAACAGTATTAGTGAGGAGAATGTGTTCCACTGATGGTTTAATACGCACGGGACATGTTACCAGGTGAACAGTATTAGTGAGGAGAGTGTGTTCCACTGATGGTTTAATACGCACGGGACATGTCACCAAGTGAACTGTATAAGTGAGGAGAGTGTGTTCCCCTGATGTTTTAATACACAGGGGACATGTCACCAGGTGATCTGTATAAGTGAGGAGAGTGTGTTCCCCTGATGGTTTAATACACAGGGGAAATGTCAACCGGTGAACAATATAAGTGAGGAGAGTGTGTTCTCCTGATGGTTTAATATGCACGGGACATGTTACAAGGTGAACAGTATTAGTGAGGAGAGTGTGTTCCACTTTTGGTTTGATACACATGGGACATGTTACCAGGTGAACAGTATAAGTGAGGAGAGTTTGTTCCCCTGATGGTTTAATATACACAGGACATGTGACCAAGTGAACTGTATAAGTGAGGAGAGTGTGTTCCCCTGATGGTTTAATATACACGGGACATGTTACCAGATGAACAGATTATAGTGAGGAGAGTGTGTTCCCCTGAAGGTTTAATATGCACGGAACATGTTACCAGATGAACAGTATAAGTGAGGAGAGTGTGTTCCACTGATGGTTTAATATACACGGGACATGTTACCAGATGAACAGATTATAGTGAGGAGAGTGTGTTCCACTGATGGTTTAATACACAGGTGACATGTCACCAGGTGAACAGAATAAGTTAGGAGTGTGTGTTCCCCTGATGGTTTAATATACACAGGACATGTGACCTGGTGACCAGTATAAGTGAGGAGAGTGTGTTCCATTGATGGTTTAATGCACACAGGGCATGTTACCAGGTGAACAGTATAATTGAGGAGAGTGTGTTCCATTGATGGTTTAATACGCACGGGACATGTTACCGGGTGAACAGTATTAGTGAGGAGAGTGTGTTCCACTGATGGTTTAACATGCACTGAACATGTTACCAGATGAACAGTATAAGTGAGGAGAGTGCTTTCCCCTGATGGTTTAATATACACGGGACATGTTACCAGGTGAACAGTATAAGAGAGGAGAGTGTGTTTCCCTGATGGTTTAATACACACGGGACATGTTACCAGGTGAACAGCATAAGTGAGGAGAGTGTATTCCCCTGATTGTTGCATACACACAGGACATGTTACCAGGTGATCAGTATAAGTGAGGAGAATGTGTTCCCCTGATGGTTTAATACACACGGGACATGTTACCAGGTCAACAGGAGAAGTGAGGAGAATTTGTTCCCCTGATGGTTTAATAAGCACGGGAAATGTTTCCATTTGAACAGTATAAGTGATTAGAGTGTGTTCCCCTGATGGTTCAATACGCATGGGACATATCACCAAGTGAACTGTATAAGTGAGGAGAGTGTGTTCCCGTGATGGTTTAATATACACGGGACATGTTACCAGATGAACAGATTATAGTGAGGAGAGTGTGTTCCCCTGAAGGTTTAATATGCACGGAACATGTTACCAGATGAACAGTATAAGTGAGGAGAGTGTGTTCCACTGATGGTTTAATATACACGGGACATGTTACCAGATGAACAGATTATAGTGAGGAGAGTGTGTTCCACTGATGGTTTAATACACAGGTGACATGTCACCAGATGAACAGAATAGGTTAGGAGTGTGTGTTCCCCTGATGGTTTAATATACACAGGACATGTGACCTGGTGACCAGTATAAGTGAGGAGAGTGTGTTCCATTGATGGTTTAATGCACACAGGGCATGTTACCAGGTGAACAGTATAAGTGAGGAGAGTGTGTTCCATTGATGGTTTAATACGCACGGGACATGTTACCGGGTGAACAGTATTAGTGAGGAGAGTGTGTTCCACTGATGGTTTAACATGCACTGAACATGTTACCAGATCAACAGTATAAGTGAGGAGAGTGTGTTCCACTGATGGTTTAATATACACGGGACATGTTACCAGGTGAACAGTATAAGTGAGGAGAGTGCTTTCCCCGATGGTTTAATATACACGGGACATGTTACCAGGTGAACAGTATAAGAGAGGAGAGTGTGTTCCCCTGATGGTTTAATACACACGGGACATGTTACCAGGTGAACAGCATAAGTGAGGAGAGTGTATTCCCCTGATTGTTGCATACACACAGGACATGTTACCAGGTGATCAGTATAAGTGAGGAGAATGTGTTCCCCTGATGGTTTAATATACACGGGACATGTTACCAGGTGAACAGGAGAAGTGAGGAGAATTTGTTCCCCTGATGGTTTAATAAGCACGGGAAATGTTTCCAGCTGAACAGTATAAGTGAGGAGAGTGTGTTCCCCTGATGGTTTAATACGCATGGGACATATCACCAGGTGAACTGTATAAGTGAGGAGAGTGTGTTCCCCTGATGGTTTAATGCACACAGGAAATGTTACCAGGTGAACAGTATAAGTGAGGAGAGTGTGTTCCACTTTTGGTTTAATACTGACGGGACATGTTACCAGGTGAACAGTATAAGTGAGGAGAGTGTGTTCCCCTGATGGTTTAATATACACGGGACATGTTACCAGATGAACAGATTATAGTGAGGAGTGCGTGTTCCCCTGATGGTTTAATATGCACGGAACATGTTACCAGATGAACAGATTATAGTGAGGAGTGTGTGTTCCACTGATGGTTTAATACACAGGTGACATGTCACCAGGTGAACAGTATAAGTGAGGAGAGTGTGTTCCCCTGATGGTTTAATACACAGGGGACATGTCACCAGGTGAACAATATAAGTGAGGTGAGTGTGTTCCCCTGATGGTTTAATATACACAGGACATGTGACCTGGTGACCAGTATCAGTGAGGAGAGTGTGTTCCATTGATGGTTTAATGCACACAGGGCATGTTACCAGGTGAACAGTATAAGTGAGGAGAGTGTGTTCCATTGATGGTTTAATACGCACGGGACAAGTTACCGGGTGAACAGTATTAGTGAGGAGAGTGTGTTCCACTGATGATTTAATATACACGGGACATGTTACCAGATGAACAGATTACAGTGAGGAGAGTGTGTTCCCCTGATGGTTTAATATGCACGGAATATGTTACCAGATGAACAGTCTAAGTGAGGAGAGTGTATTCCACTGATGGTTTAATACACAGGGGACATGTCACCAGGTGAACAGTATAAGTGAGGAGAGTGTGTTCCCCTGATGGTTTAATACACAGGGGACATGTCACCAGGTGAACAGTATAAGTGAGGAGAGTTTGTTCCCCAGATGGTTTAATATACACGGGACATGTTACCAGATGAACTGATTATAGTGAGGAGAGTGTGTTCCACTGATGGTTTAATATGCACGGAACATGTTACCAGATGAACAGTATAAGTGAGGAGAGTGTGTTCCACTGATGGTTTAATATACACGGGACATGTTACCAGGTGAACAGTATAAGTGAGGAGAGTGCTTATCCCTGATCTTTTAATATACACGGGACATGTTACCAGGTGAACAGTATAAGAGAGGAGAGTGTGTTCCCCTGATGGTTTAATACACACGGGACATGTTACCAGGTGAACAGTATAGGTGAGGAGAGTGTATTCCCCTGATTGTGTAATACACACAGGACATGTTACCAGGTGATCAGTATAAGTGAGGAGAATTTGTTCCCCTGATGGGTTAGTATGCACGGGAAATGTTTCCAGCTGAACAGTATAAGTGAGGAGAGTGTGTTCCCCTGATGGTTTAATACGCATGGGACAAATCACCAAGTGAACTGTATAAGTGAGGAGAGTGTGTTCCCCTGATGGTTTAATGCACGCAGGAAATGTTAGCAGGTGAACAGTATAAGTGAGGAGAGTGTGTTCCACTTTTGGTTTAATACTGACGGGACATGTTACCAGGTGAAAAGTATAAGTGAGGAGAGTGTGTTCCCCTGATGGTTTAATACAAACGGGACATGTTACCAGGTGAACAGTATAAGTGAGGAGAGTGTGTTCCACTGATGGTTTAATATACACGGGACATGTTACCAGGTGAACAGTATAAGTGAGGAGAGTGTGTTCCCCTGCTGATTTAATATACACGGGACATGTCACCAGGTGAACAGTATAAGTGAGGAGAGTGTGTTCCCCTGATTGTTCAACACACACGGGACATGTTACCCGGTGAACACTATAAGTGAGGAGAGTGTGTTCCCCTGATGGTTTAATACTGACGGGACATGTTACCAGATGAACAGTATAAGTGAGGAGAGTGTGATCCCCTGATGATTTGATATGCACGGGAAATGTTTCCAGCTGAACAGTATAAGTGAGGAGATTGTGTTCCCCTGATTGTTTAATACACACGGGACATGTCACCAAATAAACTGTGTAAGTGAGGAGAGTGTGTTCCCCTGATGGTTTAATGCACACAGGACATGTTACCAGGTGAACAGTATAAGTGAGGAGAGTGTGTTCCCCTGATGGTTTAATATACACGGGACATGTTACCAGGTGAACAGTATAAGTGGTGAGAGTCTGTTCCCCTGATTGTTTAATACACACGAGACATGTCACCAAATGAACTGTATAAGTGAGGAGAGTGTGTTCCCCTGATGGTTTAATGCACACGGGACATGTTACCAGGTGAACAGAATAAGTGAGGAGAGTGTGTTCCCCTGATGGTTTAATATACACGGGACATGTTACCAGGTGAACAGTATAAGTGAGGAGAGTGTGTTCCTTTGATGGTTTTATATACACGGGACATGTTACCAGGTGAACAGTATATGTGAGGAGAATGTGTTCCCCTGATTGTTTAATACGCACAGGACTTGTCACCAAGTGAACTGTATAAGTGAGGAGAATTTGTTCCCCTGATTGTTTAATATACAGGGGACATGTTGCCAGGTGAACTGTAGAAGTGAGGAGTGTGTGTTCCCCTGATGGTTTAATATACATGGGACATGTTACTAGGTGAACAGTGTAAGTGAGGAGAGTGTGTTCCTCTGATGGTTTAATATACACGGGGCATGTCAACAGGTGAAAAGTTTCAGTGAGGAGAGTGTGTTCCCCTGATGGTTTAATCTAAACAGGTACATGTCACCAGGTGAACAGTATAAGTGCGGAGAGTGTGTTCCCCTGATTGTTTAATACACACGGGACATGTTACCAAATGAACTGCATAAGTGAGGAGAGTGCTTTCCCCTGATGGTTTAATATACACGGGACATTTTCCCAGGTGAACAGTATAAGAGAGGAGAGTGTGTTCCCCTGATGGTTTAATACACACCGGACATGTTACCAGGTGAACAGTGTAAGTGAGGAGAGTGTATTCCCCTGATTGTTTAATACACACAGGACATGCTACCAGGTGATCAGTATAAGTGAGGAGAATGTGTTCTCCTGATGGTTTAATATACACGGGACATGTTACCAGGTGAACAGGAGAAGTGAACAGAATTTGTTCCCCTGATGGTTTAATATGCACGGGAAATGTTTCCAGCTGAACAGTATAAGTGAGGAGAGTGTGTTCCCCTGATGGTTTAATACACACGAGACATGTCACCAAATGAACTGTATAAGTGAGGAGAGTGTGTTCCCCTGATGGTTTAATGCACACGGGACATGTTACCAGGTGAACAGAATAAGTGAGGAGAGTGTGTTCCCCTGATGGTTTAATATACACGGGACATGTTACCAGGTGAACAGTATAAGTGAGGAGAGTGTGTTCCTTTGATGGTTTTATATACACGGGACATGTTACCAGGTGAACAGTATATGTGAGGAGAATGTGTTCCCCTGATTGTTTAATACGCACAGGACTTGTCACCAAGTGAACTGTATAAGTGAGGAGAATTTGTTCCCCTGATTGTTTAATATACAGGGGACATGTTGCCAGGTGAACTGTAGAAGTGAGGAGTGTGTGTTCCCCTGATGGTTTAATATACATGGGACATGTTACTAGGTGAACAGTGTAAGTGAGGAGAGTGTGTTCCTCTGATGGTTTAATATACACGGGGCATGTCAACAGGTGAAAAGTTTCAGTGAGGAGAGTGTGTTCCCCTGATGGTTTAATCTAAACAGGTACATGTCACCAGGTGAACAGTATAAGTGCGGAGAGTGTGTTCCCCTGATTGTTTAATACACAGGGGACATGTTACCAAATGAACTGCATAAGTGAGGAGAGTGCTTTCCCCTGATGGTTTAATATACACGGGACATTTTACCAGGTGAACAGTATAAGAGAGGAGAGTGTGTTCCCCTGATGGTTTAATACACACCGGACATGTTACCAGGTGAACAGTGTAAGTGAGGAGAGTGTATTCCCCTGATTGTTTAATACACACAGGACATGCTACCAGGTGATCAGTATAAGTGAGGAGAATGTGTTCTCTTTGATGGTTTAATATACACGGGACATGTTACCAGGTGAACAGGAGAAGTGAACAGAATTTGTTCCACTGATGGTTTAATATGCACGGGAAATGTTTCCAGCTGAACAGTATAAGTGAGGAGAGTGTGTTCCCCTGATGGTTTAATACGCATGGGACATATCACCAAGTGAACTGTATAAGTGAGGAGAGTGTGTTCCCCTGATGGTTTAATGCACACAGGAAATGTTACCAGGTGAACAGTATAAGTGAGGAGAATTTGTTCCCCTGATGGATTAATATGCACGGGAAATATTTCCAACTGAACAGTATAAGTGAGGAGAGTGTGTTCCCCTGATGGTTTAATACGCATGGGACATATCACCAAGTGAACTGTATAAGTGAGTAGAGTGTGTTCCCCTGATGGTTTAATGCACACAGGAAATGTTACCAGGTGAACAGTATAAGTGAGGAGAGTGTGTTCCACTTTTGGTTTAATACTGACGGGACATGTTACCAGGTGAACAGTATAAGTGAGGAGAGTGTGTTCCCCTGATGGTTTAATACACACGGGACATGTTACCAGGTGAACAGTATAAGTGAGGAGAGAGTGTTCCCCTGATGGTTTTATATACACGGGACATGTTACCAGGTGAACAGTATAAGTGAGGAGAGTGTGTTCCCCTGATGGTTTAATATACACGGGACATGTTACCAGGTGAACAGTATAAGTGGTGAGAGTCTGTTCCCCTGATTGTTTAATACACACGAGACATGTCACCAAGTGAACTGTATAAGTGAGGAGAATTTGTTCCCCTGATTGTTTAATATACAGGGGACATGTTGCCAGGTGAACTGTAGAAGTGAGGAGTGTGTGTTCCCCTGATGGTTTAATATACATGGGACATGTTACTAGGTGAACAGTGTAAGTGAGGAGAGTGTGTTCCTCTGATGGTTTAATATACACGGGACATGTCAACAGGTGAAAAGTTTCAATGAGGAGAGTGTGCTCCCCTGATGGTTTAATCTAAACTGGTACATGTCACCAGCTGAACAGTATAAGTGCGGAGAGTGTGTTCCCCTGATTGTTTAATACACACGGGACATGTTACCAAATGAACTGCATAAGTGAGGAGAGTGCTTTCCACTGATGGTTTAATATACACGGGGCATTTTACAAGGTGAACAGTATAAGAGAGGAGAGTGTGTTCCCCTGATGGTTTAATACACACCGGACATGTTACCAGGTGAACAGTGTAAGTGAGGAGAGTGTATTCCCCTGATTGTTTAATACACACAGGACATGCTACCAGGTGATCAGTGTAAGTGAGGAGAATGTGTTCTCCTGATGGTTTAATATACACGGGACATGTTACCAGGTGAACAGGAGAAGTGAACAGAATTTGTTCCCCTGATGGTTTAATATGCACGGGAAATGTTTCCAGCTGAACAGAATAAGTGAGGAGAGTGTGTTCCCCTGATGGTTTAATATACACGGGACATGTTACCAGGTGAACAGTATAAGTGAGGAGAGTGTGTTCCCCTGATGGTTTTATATACACGGGACATGTTACCAGGTGAACAGTATATGTGAGGAGAATGTGTTCCCCTGATTGTTTAATACGCACAGGACTTGTCACCAAGTGAACTGTATAAGTGAGGAGAATTTGTTCCCCTGATTGTTTAATATACAGGGGACATGTTGCCAGGTGAACTGTAGAAGTGAGGAGTGTGTGTTCCCCTGATGGTTTAATATACATGGGACATGTTACTAGGTGAACAGTGTAAGTGAGGAGAGTGTGTTCCTCTGATGGTTTAATATACACGGGGCATGTCAACAGGTGAAAAGTTTCAGTGAGGAGAGTGTGTTCCCCTGATGGTTTAATCTAAACAGGTACATGTCACCAGGTGAACAGTATAAGTGCGGAGAGTGTGTTCCCCTGATTGTTTAATACACACGGGGCATGTTACCAAATGAACTGCATAAGTGAGGAGAGTGCTTTCCCCTGATGGTTTAATATACACGGGACATTTTACCAGGTGAACAGTATAAGAGAGGAGAGTGTGTTCCCCTGATGGTTTAATACACACCGGACATGTTACCAGGTGAACAGTGTAAGTGAGGAGAGTGTATTCCCCTGATGGTTTAATACACACAGGACATGCTACCAGGTGATCAGTATAAGTGAGGAGAATGTGTTCTCCTGATGGTTTAATATACACGGGACATGTTACCAGGTGAACAGGAGAAGTGAACAGAATTTGTTCCCCTGATGGTTTAATATGCACGGGAAATGTTTCCAGCTGAACAGAATAAGTGAGGAGAGTGTGTTCCCCTGATGGTTTAATATACACGGGACATGTTACCAGGTGAACAGTATAAGTGAGGAGAGTGTGTTCCCCTGATGGTTTTATATACACGGGACATGTTACCAGGTGAACAGTATATGTGAGGAGAATGTGTTCCCCTGATTGTTTAATACGCACAGGACTTGTCACCAAGTGAACTGTATAAGTGAGGAGAATTTGTTCCCCTGATTGTTTAATATACAGGGGACATGTTGCCAGGTGAACTGTAAAAGTGAGGAGTGTGTGTTCCCCTGATGGTTTAATGTACATGGGACATGTTACTAGGTGAACAGTATAAGTGAGGAGAGAGTGTTCCCCTGATGGTTTTATATACACGGGACATGTTACCAGGTGAACAGTATAAGTGAGGAGAATTTGTTCCCCTGATGGTTTAATATGCACGGGAAATGTTTCCAGCTGAACAGTATAAGTGAGGAGAGTGTGTTCCCCTGATGGTTTAATACGCATGGGACATATCACCAAGTGAACTGTATAAGTGAGGAGAGTGTGTTCCCCTGATGGTTTAATGCACACAGGAAATGTTACCAGGTGAACAGTATAAGTGAGGAGAGTGTGTTCCACTTTTGGTTTAATACTGACGGGACATGTTACCAGGTGAACAGTATAAGTGAGGAGAATTTGTTCCACTGATGGTTTAATATGCACGGGAAATATTTCCAGCTGAACAGTATAAGTGAGGAGAGTGTGTTCCCCTGATGGTTTAATACGCATGGGACATATCACCAAGTGAACTGGAAAAGTGAGGAGAGTGTGTTCCCCTGATGGTTTAATGCACACAGGAAATGTTACCAGGTGAACAGTATCAGTGAGGAGAGTGTGTTCCACTTTTGGTTTAATACTGACGGGGCATGTTACCAGGTGAACAGTATAAGTGAGGAGAGTGTGTTCCCCTGATGGTTTAATACACACGGGACATGTTACCAGGTGAACAGTATAAGTGAGGAGAGAGTGTTCCCCTGATGGTTTTATATACACGGGACATGTTACCAGGTGAACAGTATAAGTGAGGAGAGTGTGTTCCCCTGATGGTTTAATATACACGGGACATGTTACCAGGTGAACAGTATAAGTGAGGAGAATTTGTTCCCCTGATGGTTTAATATGCACGGGAAATGTTTCCAGCTGAACAGTATAAGTGAGGAGAGTGTGTTCCCCTGATGGTTTAATACGCATGGGACATATCACCAAGTGAACTGTATAAGTGAGGAGAGTGTGTTCCCCTGATGGTTTAATGCACACAGGAAATGTTACCAGGTGAACAGTATAAGTGAGGAGAGTGTGTTCCACTTTTGGTTTAATACTGACGGGACATGTTACCAGGTGAACAGTATAAGTGAGGAGAATTTGTTCCACTGATGGTTTAATATGCACGGGAAATATTTCCAGCTGAACAGTATAAGTGAGGAGAGTGTGTTCCCCTGATGGTTTAATACGCATGGGACATATCACCAAGTGAACTGGAAAAGTGAGGAGAGTGTGTTCCCCTGATGGTTTAATGCACACAGGAAATGTTACCAGGTGAACAGTATCAGTGAGGAGAGTGTGTTCCACTTTTGGTTTAATACTGACGGGGCATGTTACCAGGTGAACAGTATAAGTGAGGAGAGTGTGTTCCCCTGATGGTTTAATACACACGGGACATGTTACCAGGTGAACAGTATAAGTGAGGAGAGAGTGTTCCCCTGATGGTTTTATATACACGGGACATGTTACCAGGTGAACAGTATAAGTGAGGAGAGTGTGTTCCCCTGATGGTTTAATATACACGGGACATGTTACCAGGTGAACAGTATAAGTGGTGAGAGTCTGTTCCCCTGATTGTTTAATACACACGAGACATGTCACCAAGTGAACTGTATAAGTGAGGAGAATTTGTTCCCCTGATTGTTTAATATACAGGGGACATGTTGCCAGGTGAACTGTAGAAGTGAGGAGTGTGAGTTCCCCTGATGGTTTAATATACATGGGACATGTTACTAGGTGAACAGTGTAAGTGAGGAGAGTGTGTTCCTCTGATGGTTTAATATACACGGGACATGTCAACAGGTGAAAAGTTTCAGTGAGGAGAGTGTGTTCCCCTGATGGTTTAATCTAAACTGGTACATGTCACCAGGTGAACAGTATAAGAGCGGAGAGTGTGTTCCCCTGATTGTTTAATACACACGGGACATGATACCAAATGAACTGCATAAGTGAGGAGAGTGCTTTCCCCTGATGGTTTAATATACACGGGACATTTTACCAGGTGAACAGTATAAGAGAGGAGAGTGTGTTCCCCTGATGGTTTAATACACACCGGACATGTTACCAGGTGAACAGTGTAAGTGAGGAGAGTGTATTCCCCTGATTGTTTAATACACACAGGACATGCTACCAGGTGATCAGTATAAGTGAGGAGAATGTGTTCTCCTGATGGTTTAATATACACGGGACATGTTACCAGGTGAACAGGAGAAGTGAACAGAATTTGTTCCCCTGATGGTTTAATATGCACGGGAAATGTTTCCAGCTGAACAGTATAAGTGAGGAGAGTGTGTTCCCCTGATGGTTTAATACGCATGGGACATATCACCAAGTGAACTGTATAAGTGAGGAGAGTGTGTTCCCCTGATGGTTTAATGCACACAGGAAATGTTACCAGGTGAACAGTATAAGTGAGGAGAGTGTGTTCCACTTTTGGTTTAATACTGACGGGACATGTTACCAGGTGAACAGTATAAGTGAGGAGAATTTGTTCCCCTGATGGTTTAATATGCACGGGAAATGTTTCCAGCTGAACAGTATAAGTGAGGAGAGTGTGTTCCCCTGATGGTTTAATACGCATGGGACATATCACCAAGTGAACTGTATAAGTGAGGAGAGTGTGTTCCACTTTTGGTTTAATACTGACGGGACATGTTACCAGGTGAACAGTATAAGTGAGGAGAGTGTGTTCCCCTGATGGTTTAATACACACGGGACATGTTACCAGGTGAACAGTATAAGTGAGGAGAGAGTGTTCCCCTGATGGTTTTATATACACGGGACATGTTACCAGGTGAACAGTATAAGTGAGGAGAGTGTGTTCCCCTGATGGTTTAATATACACGGGACATGTTACCAGGTGAACAGTATAAGTGGTGAGAGTCTGTTCCCCTGATTGTTTAATACACACGAGACATGTCACCAAATGAACTGTATAAGTGAGGAGAGTGTGTTCCCCTGATGGTTTAATATACACGGGACATGTTACCAGGTGAACAGTATAAGTGAGGAGAGTGTGTTCCCCTGATGGTTTTATATACACGGGACATGTTACCAGGTGAACAGTATATGTGAGGAGAATGTGTTCCCCTGATTGTTTAATACGCACAGGACTTGTCACCAAGTGAACTGTATAAGTGAGGAGAATTTGTTCCCCTGATTGTTTAATATACAGGGGACATGTTGCCAGGTGAACTGTCGAAGTGAGGAGTGTGTGTTCCCCTGATGGTTTAATATACATGGGACATGTTACCAGGTGAACAGTGTAAGTCAGGAGAGTGTGTTCCTCTGATGGTTTAATATACACGGTACATGTCAACAGGTGAAAAGTTTCAGTGAGGAGAGTGTGTTCCCCTGATGGTTTAATCTAAACAGGTACATGTCACCAGGTGAACAGTATAAGTGCGGAGACTGTGTTCCCCTGATTGTTTAATACACACGGGACATGTTATCAAATGAACTGCATAAGTGAGGAGAGTGCTTTCCCCTGATGGTTTAATATACACGGGACATTTTACCGGGTGAACAGTATAAGAGAGGAGAGTGTGTTCCCCTGATGGTTTAATACACACGGGACATGTCACCAGGTGAACAGTGTAAGTGAGGAGAGTGTATTCCCCTGATTGTTTAATACACACAGGACATGCTACCAGGTGATCAGTATAAGTGAGGAGAATGTGTTCTCCTGATGGTTTAATATACACGGGACATGTTACCAGGTGAACAGGAGAAGTGAGGAGAATTTGTTCCCCTGATGGTTTAATATGCACGGGAAATGATTCCAGCTGAACAGTATAAGTGAGGAGAGTGTGTTCCCCTGATGGTTTAATACGCATGGGACATATCACCAAGTGAACTGTATAAGTGAGGAGAGTGTGTTCCCCTGATGGTTTAATGCACACAGGAAATTTTACCAGGTGAACAGTATAAGTGAGGAGAGTGTGTTCCACTTTTGGTTTAATGCTATCGGGACATGTTACCAGGTGAACAGTATAAGTGAGGAGAGTGTGTTCCCCTGATGGTTTAATACACACGGGACATGTTACCAGGTGAACAGTATAAGTGAGGAGAGAGTATTCCCCTGATGGTTTTATATACGCGGGACATGTTACCAGGTGAACAGTATAAGTGAGGAGAGTGTGTTCCCCTGATGGTTTAATATACACGGGACATGTTACCAGGTGAACAGTATAAGTGAGGAGAGTGTGTTCCCCTGCCGATTTAATATACACGGGACATGTCACCAGGTGAACAGTATAAGTGAGGAGAGTGTGTTCCCCTGATTGTTCAACACACACGGGACATTTTACCAGGTGAACACGAGAAGTGAGGAGAGTGTGTTCCCCTGATGGTTTAATACTGACCGGACATGTTACCAGATGAACAGTGTAAGTGAGGAGAGTGTGTTCCCCTGATGGTTTAATATGCACGGGAAATGTCACCAAATGAACTGCACAAGTGAGGAGAGTGCGTTCCCCTGATCGTTTAATGCACACAGGACATGTTTCCAGGTGAACAGTATAAGTGAGGAGAGTGTGTTCCCCTGAAGGTTTAATATACACGGGACATGTTACCAGGTGAACATTATACGTGAGGAGAGTGTGTTCCCCTGATGGTTTAATATGCACGGGACATGTTACCAGGTGAACAGTATATGTGAGGAGAATGTGTTCCCCTGATTATTTAATACGCACTGGACTTGTCACCAAGTGAACTGTATAAGTGAGGAGAATTTGTTCCCCTGATTGTTTAATATACAGGGGACATGTTGCCAGGTGAACTGTCGAAGTGAGGAGTGTGTGTTCCCCTAATGGTTTAATATACATGGGACATGTTACCAGGTGAACAGTGTAAGTCAGGAGAGTGTGTTCCTCTGATGGTTTAATATACACGGTACATGTCAACAGGTGAAAAGTTTCAGTGAGGAGAGTGTGTTCCCCTGATGGTTTAATCTAAACAGGTACATGTCACCAGGTGAACAGTATAAGTGCGGAGACTGTGTTCCCCTGATTGTTTAATACACACGGGACATGTTACCAAATGAACTGCATAAGTGAGGAGAGTGCTTTCCCCTGATGGTTTAATATACACGGGACATTTTACCGGGTGAACAGTATAAGAGAGGAGAGTGTGTTCCCCTGATGGTTTAATACACACGGGACATGTCACCAGGTGAACAGTGTAAGTGAGGAGAGTGTATTCCCCTGATTGTTTAATACACACAGGACATGCTACCAGGTGATCAGTATAAGTGAGGAGAATGTGTTCTCCTGATGGTTTAATATACACGGGACATGTTACCAGGTGAACAGGAGAAGTGAGGAGAATTTGTTCCCCTGATGGTTTAATATGCACGGGAAATGATTCCAGCTGAACAGTATAAGTGAGGAGAGTGTGTTCCCCTGATGGTTTAATACGCATGGGACATATCACCAAGTGAACTGTATAAGTGAGGAGAGTGTGTTCCCCTGATGGTTTAATGCACACAGGAAATTTTACCAGGTGAACAGTATAAGTGAGGAGAGTGTGTTCCACTTTTGGTTTAATGCTATCGGGACATGTTACCAGGTGAACAGTATAAGTGAGGAGAGTGTGTTCCCCTGATGGTTTAATACACACGGGACATGTTACCAGGTGAACAGTATAAGTGAGGAGAGTGTGTTCCCCTGATGGTTTAATATACACGGGACATGTTACCAGGTGAACAGTATAAGTGAGGAGAGTGTGTTCCCCTGCCGATTTAATATACACGGGACATGTCACCAGGTGAACAGTATAAGTGAGGAGAGTGTGTTCCCCTGATTGTTCAACACACACGGGACATTTTACCAGGTGAACACGAGAAGTGAGGAGAGTGTGTTCCCCTGATGGTTTAATACTGACCGGACATGTTACCAGATGAACAGTGTAAGTGAGGAGAGTGTGTTCCCCTGATGGTTTAATATGCACGGGAAATGTTTCCAGCTGAACAGTCTAAGTGAGGAGAGTGTGTTCCCCTGATGGTTTAATATACACGGGACATGTTACCAGGTGAACAGTATAAGTGAGGAGAGTGTGTTCCCCTGATAGTTTAATATACACGGGACATGTTACCGGGTGAACATTATATGTGAGGAGAATGTGTTCCCCTAATTATTTAATACGCAAAGAACTTGTCACCAAGTGAACTGTATAAGTGAGGAGAATGTGTTCCCCTGATTGTTTAATATACACGGGACATGTTGCCAGGTGAACAGTATAAGTGAGGAGATTGTGTTCCCCTGATTGTTTAATACACACGGGACATGTCACCAAATGAACTGGATAAGTGAGGAGAGTGTGTTCCCTTGATGGTTTAATGCACACAGGACATGTTACCAGGTGAACAGTATAAGTGCGGAGAGTGTGTTCCCCTGATGGTTTAACATACACGGGACATGTTACCAGGTGAACAGTATAAGTGAGGAGAGTGTGTTCCCCTGATTGTTTAATACACACGAGACATGTCACCAAATGAACTGTATAAGTGAGGAGAGTGTGTTCCCCTGATGGTTTGATACACACGGGACATGTTACCAGGTGAGCAGTATTATCGAGGAGAGTGTGTTCCCCTGATTGTTTAATGCACACGGGACATGTTACCAGGTGAACAGTATAAGTGAGGAGAGTGTGTTCCCCTGATTGTTTAATGCACACGGGACATGTTACCAGGTGAACAGTATAAGTGAGGAGAGTGTGTTCCCCTGATTGTTTAATACGCACGGGACATGTTACCAGGTGAACAGTATAAGTGCGGAGAGTGTGTTCCCCTGATGGTTTAACATACACGGGACATGTTACCAGGTGAACAGTGTAAGTGAGGAGAGTGTGTTCCCCTGATTGTTTAATACACACGAGACATGTCACCAAATGAACTGTATAAGTGAGGAGAGTGTGTTCCCCTGATGGTTTAATGCACACGGGACATGTTACCAGGTGAACAGCATAATTGAGGAGAGTGTTTTCCCCTGATGGTTTAATATACACGGGACATGTCACCAGGTGAACAGTATAAGTGAGGAGAGTGTGTTCCCCTGATTGTTCAACACACACGGGACATTTTACCAGGTGAACACGATAAGTGAGGAGAGTGTGTTCCCCTGATGGTGTAATATACACAGGACATGATACCAGGTGAACAGTATAAGTGAGGAGAGTGTGTTCCCCTGATTGTTTAATATACCCGGGACATGTCAACAGGTGAACAGTATAAGTGAGGAGAGTGAGTTCCCCTGATTGTATAATACGCACGGGACATGTTACCAGGTGAACAGTATAAGTGAGGAGAGTGTGTTCCATTGATGGTTTCATGCACACAGGACATGTTACCAGGTGAACAGTATTAGTGAGGAGAATGTGTTCCACTGATGGTTTAATACGCACGGGCCATGTTACCAGGTGAACAGTATAAGTGCGGAGAGTGTGTTCCCCTGATGGTTTAACATACACGGGACATGTTACCAGGTGAACAGTGTAAGTGAGGAGAGTGTGTTCCCCTGATTGTTTAATACACACGAGACATGTCACCAAATGAACTGTATAAGTGAGGAGAGTGTGTTCCCCTGATGGTTTAATGCACACGGGACATGTTACCAGGTGAACAGCATAATTGAGGAGAGTGTTTTCCCCTGATGGTTTAATATACACTGGACATGTTACCAGGTGAACAGTATAAGTGAGGAGAGTGTGTTCCCCTGATGGTTTTATATACACGGGACATGTTACCAGGTGATCAGTATATGTGAGGAGAATATGTTCCCCTGATTGTTTAATACGCACAGGACTTGTCACCAAGTGAACTATATAAGTGAGGAGAATTTGTTCCCCTGATTGTTTAATATACCTTGGACATGTTGCCAGGTGAACAGTATAAGTGAGGAGTGTGTGTTCCCCTGATGGTTTAATATACATGGGACATGTCATCAAATGAACTGCATAAGTGAGGAGAGTGTGTTTCCCTGATGGTTTGATACACATGGGACATGTTACCAGATGAACAGTCTCAGTGAGGAGAGTGTGTTCCCCTGATGGTTTAAAATACACAGGACATGTTACCAGGTGAATGTATAAGTGAGGAGAGTTTGTTCCCCTGATTGTTTAATACACACGCGACACGTCACAAGGTGAACAGTATAAGTGAGGAGAGTGTGTTCCCCTGATTGTTTAATACACACAGGACATGTTACCAGGTGAACAGTATAAGTGAGGACAGTGTGTTCCCCTGATGGTTTAATCCTGATGGGACATGTTACCAGGTGAACAGTATAAGTGAGGAGAGTGTGTTCCCCTGATGGTTTAATAGTGACGGGACATGTTACCAGGTGAACAGTATAAGTGAGGAGAGTGTGTTCCCCTGATGGTTTAATATACACGGGACATGTTACCAGGTGAACAGTATAAGTGAGGAGAGTGTGTTCCCCTGATAGTTTAATATACACGGGACATGTTACCGGGTGAACATTATATGTGAGGAGAATGTGTTCCCCTAATTATTTAATACGCACTGGACTTGTCACCAAGTGAACTGTATAAGTGAGGAGAATGTGTTCCCCTGATTGTTTAATATACACGGGACATGTTGCCAGGTGAACAGTATAAGTGAGGAGATTGTGTTCCCCTGATTGTTTAATACACACGGGACATGTCACCAAATGAACTGGATAAGTGAGGAGAGTGTGTTCCCTTGATGGTTTAATGCACACAGGACATGTTACCAGGTGAACAGTATAAGTGCGGAGAGTGTGTTCCCCTGATGGTTTAACATACACGGGACATGTTACCAGGTGAACAGTATAAGTGAGGAGAGTGTGTTCCCCTGATTGTTTAATACACACGAGACATGTCACCAAATGAACTGTATAAGTGAGGAGAGTGTGTTCCCCTGATGGTTTGATACACACGGGACATGTTACCAGGTGAGCAGTATTATCGAGGAGAGTGTGTTCCCCTGATTGTTTAATGCACACGGGACATGTTACCAGGTGAACAGTATAAGTGAGGAGAGTGTGTTCCCCTGATTGTTTAATGCACACGGGACATGTTACCAGGTGAACAGTATAAGTGAGGAGAGTGTGTTCCCCTGATTGTTTAATACGCACGGGACATGTTACCAGGTGAACAGTATAAGTGCGGAGAGTGTGTTCCCCTGATGGTTTAACATACACGGGACATGTTACCAGATGAACAGTGTAAGTGAGGAGAGTGTGTTCCCCTGATTGTTTAATACACACGAGACATGTCACCAAATGAACTGTATAAGTGAGGAGAGTGTGTTCCCCTGATGGTTTAATGCACACGGGACATGTTACCAGGTGAACAGCATAATTGAGGAGAGTGTTTTCCCCTGATGGTTTAATATACACGGGACATGTCACCAGGTGAACAGTATAAGTGAGGAGAGTGTGTTCCCCTGATTGTTCAACACACACGGGACATTTTACCAGGTGAACACGATAAGTGAGGAGAGTGTGTTCCCCTGATGGTGTAATATACACAGGACATGATACCAGGTGAACAGTATAAGTGAGGAGAGTGTGTTCCCCTGATTGTTTAATATACCCGGGACATGTCAACAGGTGAACAGTATAAGTGAGGAGAGTGAGTTCCCCTGATTGTATAATACGCACGGGACATGTTACCAGGTGAACAGTATAAGTGAGGAGAGTGTGTTCCATTGATGGTTTCATGCACACAGGACATGTTACCAGGTGAACAGTATTAGTGAGGAGAATGTGTTCCACTGATGGTTTAATACGCACGGGCCATGTTACCAGGTGAACAGTATAAGTGCGGAGAGTGTGTTCCCCTGATGGTTTAACATACACGGGACATGTTACCAGGTGAACAGTGTAAGTGAGGAGAGTGTGTTCCCCTGATTGTTTAATACACACGAGACATGTCACCAAATGAACTGTATAAGTGAGGAGAGTGTGTTCCCCTGATGGTTTAATGCACACGGGACATGTTACCAGGTGAACAGCATAATTGAGGAGAGTGTTTTCCCCTGATGGTTTAATATACACTGGACATGTTACCAGGTGAACAGTATAAGTGAGGAGAGTGTGTTCCCCTGATGGTTTTATATACACGGGACATGTTACCAGGTGATCAGTATATGTGAGGAGAATATGTTCCCCTGATTGTTTAATACGCACAGGACTTGTCACCAAGTGAACTATATAAGTGAGGAGAATTTGTTCCCCTGATTGTTTAATATACCTTGGACATGTTGCCAGGTGAACAGTATAAGTGAGGAGTGTGTGTTCCCCTGATGGTTTAATATACATGGGACATGTCATCAAATGAACTGCATAAGTGAGGAGAGTGTGTTTCCCTGATGGTTTGATACACATGGGACATGTTACCAGATGAACAGTCTCAGTGAGGAGAGTGTGTTCCCCTGATGGTTTAAAATACACAGGACATGTTACCAGGTGAATGTATAAGTGAGGAGAGTTTGTTCCCCTGATTGTTTAATACACACGCGACACGTCACAAGGTGAACAGTATAAGTGAGGAGAGTGTGTTCCCCTGATTGTTTAATACACACAGGACATGTTACCAGGTGAACAGTATAAGTGAGGACAGTGTGTTCCCCTGATGGTTTAATCCTGATGGGACATGTTACCAGGTGAACAGTATAAGTGAGGAGAGTGTGTTCCCCTGATGGTTTAATAGTGACGGGACATGTTACCAGATGAACAGTATAAGTGAGGAGAGTGTGATCCCCTGATGGTTTAATATACACGGGACATGTTGCCAGGTGAACAGTATAAGTGAGGAGAGTGTGTTCCCCTGATTGTTTAATACACACGGGACATGTTACCAGGTGAACAGTAGAAGTGAGGGGAGTGTGTTCCCCTGATTGTATAATACGCACGGGACATGTTACCAGGTGAACAGTGGAAGTGAGGAGAGTGTGTTCCATTGATGGTTTAATACACACTGGACATGTTACCAGGTGAACAGTGTTAGTGAGGAGAATGTGTTCCACTGATGGTTTAATACGCATGGGCCATGTTACCAGGTGAACAGTATTAGTGAGGAGAGTGCGTTCCCCTGATGGTTTTATATGCACGGGACATGTTACCAGGTGAACAGTATAAGTGAGGAGAGTGTGTTCCCCTGCCGATTTAATATACACGGGACATGTCACCAGGTGAACAGTATAAGTGAGGAGAGTGTGTTCCCCTGATTGTTCAACACACACGGGACATTTTACCAGGTGAACACGATAAGTGAGGAGAGTGTGTTCCCCTGATGGTGTAATATACACAGGACATGATACCAGGTGAACAGTATAAGTGAGGAGAGTGTGTTCCCCTGATTGTTTAATATACCCGGGACATGTCAACAGGTGAACAGTATAAGTGAGGAGAGTGAGTTCCCCTGATTGTATAATACGCACGGGACATGTTACCAGGTGAACAGTATAAGTGAGGAGAGTGTGTTCCATTGATGGTTTCATGCACACAGGACATGTTACCAGGTGAACAGTATTAGTGAGGAGAATGTGTTCCACTGATGGTTTAATACGCACGGGCCATGTTACCAGGTGAACAGTATAAGTGCGGAGAGTGTGTTCCCCTGATGGTTTAACATACACGGGACATGTTACCAGGTGAACAGTGTAAGTGAGGAGAGTGTGTTCCCCTGATTGTTTAATACACACGAGACATGTCACCAAATGAACTGTATAAGTGAGGAGAGTGTGTTCCCCTGATGGTTTAATGCACACGGGACATGTTACCAGGTGAACAGCATAATTGAGGAGAGTGTTTTCCCCTGATGGTTTAATATACACTGGACATGTTACCAGGTGAACAGTATAAGTGAGGAGAGTGTGTTCCCCTGATGGTTTTATATACACGGGACATGTTACCAGGTGATCAGTATATGTCCGGAGAATATGTTCCCCTGATTGTTTAATACGCACAGGACTTGTCACCAAGTGAACTATATAAGTGAGGAGAATTTGTTCCCCTGATTGTTTAATATACCTTGGACATGTTGCCAGGTGAACAGTATAAGTGAGGAGTGTGTGTTCCCCTGATGGTTTAATATACATGGGACATGTCATCAAATGAACTGCATAAGTGAGGAGAGTGTGTTTCCCTGATGGTTTGATACACATGGGACATGTTACCAGATGAACAGTCTCAGTGAGGAGAGTGTGTTCCCCTGATGGTTTAAAATACACAGGACATGTTACCAGGTGAATGTATAAGTGTGGAGAGTTTGTTCCCCTGATTGTTTAATACACACGCGACACGTCACAAGGTGAACAGTATAAGTGAGGAGAGTGTGTTCCCCTGATTGTTTAATACACACAGGACATGTTACCAGGTGAACAGTATAAGTGAGGACAGTGTGTTCCCCTGATGGTTTAATCCTGATGGGACATGTTACCAGGTGAACAGTATAAGTGAGGAGAGTGTGTTCCCCTGATGGTTTAATAGTGACGGGACATGTTACCAGATGAACAGTATAAGTGAGGAGAGTGTGATCCCCTGATGGTTTAATATACACGGGACATGTTGCCAGGTGAACAGTATAAGTGAGGAGAGTGTGTTCCCCTGATTGTTTAATACACACGGGACATGTTACCAGGTGAACAGTAGAAGTGAGGGGAGTGTGTTCCCCTGATTGTATAATACGCACGGGACATGTTACCAGGTGAACAGTGGAAGTGAGGAGAGTGTGTTCCATTGATGGTTTAATACACAGTGGACATGTTACCAGGTGAACAGTGTTAGTGAGGAGAATGTGTTCCACTGATGGTTTAATACGCATGGGCCATGTTACCAGGTGAACAGTATTAGTGAGGAGAGTGCGTTCCCCTGATGGTTTTATATGCACGGGACATGTTACCAGGTGAACAGTATAAGTGAGGAGAGTGTGTTCCCCTGCCGATTTAATATACACGGGACATGTCACCAGGTGAACAGTATAAGTGAGGAGAGTGTGTTCCCCTGATTGTTCAACACACACGGGACATTTTACCAGGTGAACACGATAAGTGAGGAGAGTGTGTTCCCCTGATGGTGTAATATACACAGGACATGATACCAGGTGAACAGTATAAGTGAGGAGAGTGTGTTCCCCTGATTGTTTAATACGCACGGGACATGTTACCAGGTGAACAGTATAAGTGAGGAGAGTGTGTTCCATTGATGGTTTCATACACACAGGACATGTTACCAGGTGAACAGTATTAGTGAGGAGAATGTTTTCCACTGATGGTTTAATACGCACGGGCCATGTTACCAGGTGAACAGTATTAGTGAGGAGAGTGTGTTCCACTGATGGTTTAATATACACGGGACATGCTCCCAGGTGAACAGTATAAGTGCGGCGAGTGCGTTCCCCTGATTGTTTAATACGCACGGGACATGTAACCAAGTGAAGAGTATAAGTGAGGAGAGTGTGTTCCCCTGATTGTTTAATACGCACGGTACATTTCACAAGGTGAACAGTGTAAGTGAGGAGAGTGTGTTCCCCTGATGGTTTAATATACACAGGACATGATACCAGGTGAACAGTGTAAGTGAGGAGAGTGAGTTCCCCTGATTGTTTAATATACCCGGGACATGTCAACTGCTGAACAGTATAAGTGAGGAGAGTGAGTTCCCCTGATTGTTTAATATACCCGGGACATGTCAACAGGTGAACAGTATAAGTGAGGAGAGTGCTTTCCCCTGATGGTTTAATATACACAGGACATGTTACCAGGTGAACAGTAGAAGTGAGGAGAGTGTGTTCCCTTGATGGTTATAATATACACGGGACATGTTACCAGGTGAACAGTATAAGTGAGGAGAGTGTGTTCCCCTGATGGTTTAATATACACGGGACATGTTACCAGGTGAACAGTATAAGTGAGGAGAGTGTGTTCCCCTGCTGGTTTAATATACACGGGACATGTTACCAGGTGAACACTCTAAGTGAGGAGAGTGTGTTCCCCTGATGGTTTAATACTGACGGGACATGTTACCAGATGAACAGTATAAGTGAGGAGCTTGTGTTCCCCTGATGGTTTAATACTGACGGGACATGTTGCCAGATGAACAGTATAAGTGAGGAGAGTGTGTTCCCCTGATTGTTTAATACACACGGGACATGTCACAAACTGAACTGTGTAAGTGAGGAGAGTGTGTCCCCCTGATGGTTTAATGCACACAGGACATGTTACCAGGTGAACAGTATAATTGAGGAGAGTTTGTTCCACCGATGGTTTAATGCTGAGGGGACATGTTACCAGGTGAACAGTATAAGTGAGGAGAGTGTGTTCGCCTGATGGTTTAATATACACGGTACATGTTACCAGATGAACAGCAGAAGTGAGGAGATTGCGATCCCCTGATGGTTTCATATACTCGGGACATGTTACCAGGTGAACAGTATAAGTGAGGAGAGTGTGTTCCCCTGATGGTTTAATATGCACGGGACATGTTGCCAGGTGAACAGTATAAGTGAGGAGAGTGTGTTCCCCTGCCGATTTAATATACACGGGACATGTCACCAGGTGAACAGTATAAGTGAGGAGAGTGTGTTCCCCTGATTGTTCAACACACACGGGACATTTTACCAGGTGAACACGAGAAGTGAGGAGAGTGTGTTCCCTTGATGGTTTAATACTGACGGGACATGTTACCAGATGAACAGTGTAAGTGAGGAGAGTGTGTTCCCCTGATGGTTTAATATGCACGGGAAATGTTTCCAGCTGAACAGTATAAGTGAGGAGAGTGTGTTCCCCTGATGGTTTAATATACACGGGACATGTTACCAGGTGAACAGTATAAGTGAGGAGAGTGTGTTCCCCTGATAGTTTAATATACACGGGACATGTTACCGGGTGAACATTATATGTGAGGAGAATGTGTTCCCCTAATTATTTAATACGCACTGGACTTGTCACCAAGTGAACTGTATAAGTGAGGAGAATGTGTTCCACTGATTGTTTAATATACACGGGACATGTTGCCAAGTGAACAGTATAAGTGAGGAGATTGTGTTCCCCTGATTGTTCAACACACACGGGACATTTTACCAGGTGAACACGAGAAGTGAGGAGAGTGTGTTCCCCTGATGGTTTAATACTGACGGGACATGTTACCAGATGAACAGTGTAAGTGAGGAGAGTGTGTTCCCCTGATGGTTTAATATGCACGGGAAATGTTTCCAGCTGAACAGTATAAGTGAGGAGAGTGTGTTCCCCTGATGGTTTAATATACACGGGACATGTTACCAGGTGAACAGTATAAGTGAGGAGAGTGTGTTCCCCTGATAGTTTAATATACACGGGACATGTTACCGGGTGAACATTATATGTGAGGAGAATGTGTTCCCCTAATTATTTAATACGCACTGGACTTGTCACCAAGTGAACTGTATAAGTGAGGAGAATGTGTTCCCCTGATTGTTTAATATACACGGGACATATTGCCAGGTGAACAGTATAAGTGAGGAGATTGTGTTCCCCTGATTGTTTAATACACACGGGACATGTCACCAAATGAACTGGATAAGTGAGGAGAGTGTGTTCCCTTGATGGTTTAATGCACACAGGACATGTTACCAGGTGAACAGTATAAGTGCGGAGAGTGTGTTCCCCTGATGGTTTAACATACACGGGACATGTTACCAGGTGAACAGTGTAAGTGAGGAGAGTGTGTTCCCCTGATGGTTTAATGCACACGGGACATGTTACCAGGTGAACAGTATAATTGAGGAGAGTGTTTTCCCCTGATGGTTTAATATACACGGGACATGTTACCAGGTGAACAGTATAAGTGAGGAGAGTGTGTTCCCCTGATGGTTTTATATACACGGGACATGTTACCAGGTGATCAGTATATGTGAGGAGAATGTGTTCCCCTGATTGTTTAATACGCACAGGACTTGTCACCAAGTGAACTATATAAGTGAGGAGAATTTGTTCCCCTGATTGTTTAATATACCTTGGACATGTTGCCAGGTGAACAGTATAAGTGAGGAGTGTGTGTTCCCCTGATGGTTTAATATACATGGGACATGTCATCAATTGAACTGCATAAGTGAGGAGAGTGTGTTTCCCTGATGGTTTGATACACATGGGACATGTTACCAGATGAACAGTCTCAGTGAGGAGAGTGTGTTCCCCTGATGGTTTAAAATACACAGGACATGTTACCAGGTGAATGTATAAGTGAGGAGAGTTTGTTCCCCTGATTGTTTAATACACACGCGACACGTCACCAGGTGAACAGTATAAGTGAGGAGAGTGTGTTCCCCTGATTGTTTAATACACACAGGACATGTTACCAGGTGAACAGTATAAGTGATGACAGTGTGTTCCCCTGATGGTTTAATCCTGATGGGACATGTTACCAGGTGAACAGTATAAGTGAGGAGAGTGTGTTCCCCTGATGGTTTAATACTGACGGGTCATGTTACCAGATGAACAGTATAAGTGAGGAGAGTGTGATCCCCTGATGGTTTAATATACACGGGACATGTTGCCAGGTGAACAGTATAAGTGAGGAGATTGTGTTCCCCTGATTGTTTAATACACACGGGACATGTTACCAGGTGAGCAGTATTAGCGAGGAGAGTGTGTTCCCCTGATTGTTTAATGCACACGGGACATGTTACCAGGTGAACAGTATAAGTGAGGAGAGTGTGTTCCCCTGATTGTTTAATGCACACGGGACATGTTACCAGGTGAACAGTATAAGTGAGGAGAGTGTGTTCCCCTGATTGTTTAATACGCACGGGACATGTTACCAGGTGAACAGTATAAGTGCGGAGAGTGTGTTCCCCTGATGGTTTAACATACACGGGACATGTTACCAGGTGAACAGTGTAAGTGAGGAGAGTGTGTTCCCCTGATTGTTTAATACACACGAGACATGTCACCAAATGAACTGTATAAGTGAGTAGAGTGTGTTCCCCTGATGGTTTAATGCACACGGGACTTGTTACCAGGTGAACAGTATAATTGAGGAGAGTGTTTTCCCCTGATGGTTTAATATACACTGGACATGTTACCAGGTGAACAGTATAAGTGAGGAGAGTGTGTTCCCCTGATGGTTTTATATACACGGGACATGTTACCAGGTGATCAGTATATGTGAGGAGAATGTGTTCCCCTGATTGTTTAATACGCACAGGACTTGTCACCAAGTGAACTATATAAGTGAGGAGAATTTGTTCCCCTGATTGTTTAATATACATGGGACATGTTGCCAGGTGAACAGTATAAGTGAGGATTGTGTGTTCCCCTGATGGTTTAATATACATGGGACATGTCATCAAATGAACTGCATAAGTGAGGAGAGTGTGTTTCCCTGATGGTTTGATACACATGGGACATGTTACCAGATGAACAGTCTCAGTGAGGAGAGTGTGTTCCCCTGATGGTTTAAAATACACAGGACATGTTACCAGGTGAATGTATAAGTGAGGAGAGTTTGTTCCCCTGATTGTTTAATACACACAGGACATGTTACCAGGTGAACAGTATAAGTGAGGACAGTGTGTTCCCCTGATCATTTAATCCTGATGGGACATGTTACCAGGTGAACAGTATAAGTGAGGAGAGTGTGTTCCCCTGATGGTTTAATACTGACGGGACATGTTACCAGATGAACAGTATAAGTGAGGAGCGTGTGATCCCCTGATGGTTTAATATACACGGGACATGTTGCCAGGTGAACAGTATAAGTGAGGAGAGTGTGTTCCCCTGATTGTTTAATACACACGGGACATGTTACCAGGTGAGCAGTATTAGCGAGGAGAGTGTGTTCCCCTGATTGTTTAATGCACACTGGACATGTTACCAGCTGAACAGTATAAGTGAGGAGAGTGTGTTCCCCTGATGGTTTTATATACACGGGACATGTTACCAGGTGATCAGTATATGTGAGGAGAATGTGTTCCCCTGATTGTTTAATACGCACAGGACTTGTCACCAAGTGAACTATATAAGTGAGGAGAATTTGTTCCCCTGATTGTTTAATATACCTTTGACATGTTGCCAGGTGAACAGTATAAGTGAGGATTGTGTGTTCCCCTGATGGTTTAATATACATGGGACATGTCATCAAATGAACTGCATAAGTGAGGAGAGTGTGTTTCCCTGATGGTTTGATACACATGGGACATGTTACCAGATGAACAGTCTCAGTGAGGAGAGTGTGTTCCCCTGATGGTTTAAAATACACAGGACATGTTACCAGGTGAATGTATAAGTGAGGAGAGTTTGTTCCCCTGATTGTTTAATACACACAGGACATGTTACCAGGTGAACAGTATAAGTGAGGACAGTGTGTTCCCCTGATGGTTTAATCCTGATGGGACATGTTACCAGGTGAACAGTATAAGTGAGGAGAGTGTGTTCCCCTGATGGTTTAATACTGACGGGACATGTTACCAGATGAACAGTATAAGTGAGGAGCGTGTGATCCCCTGATGGTTTAATATACACGGGACATGTTGCCAGGTGAACAGTATAAGTGAGGAGAGTGTGTTCCCCTGATTGTTTAATACACACGGGACATGTTACCAGGTGAGCAGTATTAGCGAGGAGAGTGTGTTCCCCTGATTGTTTAATGCACACTGGACATGTTACCAGGTGAACAGTATAAGTGAGGAGAGTGTGTTCCCCTGATTGTTTAATACGCACGGGACATGTTACCAGGTGAACAGTAGAAGTGAGGGGAGTGTGTTCCCCTGATTGTATAATACGCACGGGACATGTTACCAGGTGAACAGTGGAAGTGAGGAGAGTGTGTTCCATTGATGGTTTAATACACACTGGACATGTTACCAGGTGAACAGTGTTAGTGAGGAGAATGTGTTCCACTGATGGTTTAATACGCACGGGCCATGTTACCAGGTGAACAGTATTAGTGAGGAGAGTGCGTTCCCCTGATTGTTTAATACGCTCGGGACATGTAACCAAGTGAAAAGTATAAGTGAGGAGAGTGTGTTCCCCTGATTGTTTCATACGCACGGGACATTTCACCAGGTGAACAGTATAAGTGAGGAGAGTGTGTTCCCCTGATGGTTTAATATACACAGGACATGATACCAGGTGAACAGTATAAGTGAGGAGAGTGAGTTCCCCTGATTGTTTAATATACCCGGGACATGTCAACAGGTGAACAGTATAAGTGAGGAGAGTGAGTTCCCCTGATTGTATAATACGCACGGGACATGTTACCAGGTGAACAGTATAAGTGAGGAGAGTGTGTTCCATTGATGGTTTCATACACACAGGACATGTTACCAGGTGAACAGTATTAGTGAGGAGAATGTGTTCCACTGATGGTTTAATATACACGGGACATGTTCCCAGGTGAACAGTATAAGTGCGGCGAGTGCGTTCCCCTGATTGTTTAACACGCACGGGCCATGTTACCAGGTGAACAGTATTAGTGAGGAGAGTGTGTTCCACTGATGGTTTAATATACACGGGACATGTTCCCAGGTGAACAGTATAAGTGCGGCGAGTGCGTTCCCCTGATTGTTTAATACGCACGGGACATGTAACCAAGTGAAAAGTATCAGTGAGGAGAGTGTGTTCCCCTGATTGTTTAATACGCATGGTACATTTCACAAGGTGAACAGTGTAAGTGAGGAGAGTGTGTTCCCCTGATGGTTTAATATACACAGGACATGATACCAGGTGAACAGTGTAAGTGAGGAGAGTGAGTTCACCTGATTGTTTAATATACCCGGGACATGTCAACAGCTGAACAGTACAAGTGAGGAGAGTGAGTTCCCCTGATTGCTTAATATACCCGGGACATGTCAACAGGTGAACAGTATAAGTGAGGAGAATGCTTTCCCCTGATGGTTTAATATACACAGGACATGTTACCAGGTGAACAGTAGAAGTGAGGAGAGTGTGTTCCCTTGATGGTTATAATATACACGGGACATGTTACCAGGTGAACAGTATAAGTGAGGAGAGTGTGTTCCCCTGATGGTTTAATATACACGGGACATGTTACCAGGTGAACAGTATAAGTGAGGAGAGTGTGTTCCCCTTCTGGTTTAATATACACGGGACATGTTACCAGGTGAACACTCTGAGTGAGGAGAGTGTGTTCCCCTGATGGTTTAATACTGACGGGACATGTTACCAGATGAACAGTATAAGTGAGGAGCTTGTGTTCCCCTGATGGTTTAATACTGACGGGACATGTTGCCAGATGAACAGTATAAGTGAGGAGAGTGTGATCCCCTGATTGTTTAATACACACGGGACATGTCACAAACTGAACTGTGTAAGTGAGGAGAGTGTGTCCCCCTGATGGTTTAATGTACACAGGACATGTTACCAGGTGAACAGTATAATTGAGGAGAGTTTGTTCCACCGATGGTTTAAGACTGAGGGGACATGTTACCAGGTGAACAGTATAAGTGAGGAGAGTGTGTTCGCCTGATGGTTTAATATACACGGTACATGTTACCAGATGAACAGCAGAAGTGAGGATAGTGCGTTCCCCTGATGGTTTCATATACTCGGGACATGTTACCAGGTGAACAGTATAAGTGAGGAGAGTGTGTTCCCCTGATGGTTTAATATGCACGGGACATGTTACCAGGTGAACAGTGTAAGTGAGGAGAATGTGTTCCCCTGATTGTTTAATACGCACGGGACTTGTCACCAAGTGAACTGTATAAGTGAGGAGAATGTTTTCCCCAGATTGTTTAATATACACGGGACATGATGCCAGGTGAACAGTATAAGTGAGGAGAGTGTGTTCCCCTGATGGTTTAATATACACGGGACATGTTACCAGGTGAACAGTATAAGTGAGGAGAGTGTGTTCCCCTGCTGATTTAATATACACGGGACATGTCACCAGGTGAAGAGCAGAAGTGAGGAGAGTGTGTTCCCCTGATTGTTCAACACACACGGGACATGTTACTCGGTGAACACTATAGGTGAGGAGAGTGTGTTCCCCTAATGGTTTGATACTGACGGGACATGTTACCAGATGAACAGCATAAGTGAGGAGCTTGTGTTCCCCTGATGGTTTAATACTGTCGGGACATGTTACCAGATGAACAGTATAAGTGAGGAGAGTGTGTTCCCCTGATTGTTTAATACACACGGGACATGTCACCAAATGAACTGTATAAGTGAGGAGAGTGTGTTCCCCTAATGGTTTAATGCAAACAGAACATGTTACCAGCTGAACAGTATAAGTGAGGAGAGTGTGTTCCCCTGATGGTTTAATATACACGGGACATGTTAAAAGGTGAACAGTATAAGTGAGGAGAGTGTGTTCACCTGATGGTTTAATATACACGGGACATGTTACCAGGTGAACAGTATATGCGAGGCGAATGTGTTCCCCTGATTGTTTAATACGCACAGGACTTGTCACCAAGTGAACTGTCTAAGTGAGGAGAATGTGTTCCCCTGATTGTTTGATACACACGGGACATGTCACCAAATGAACTGGATAAGTGAGGAGAGTGTGTTCCCCCGATGGTTTAATGCACACAGGACATGTTACCAGGTGAACAGTATAAGTGAGGAGAGTGTGTTCCCCGATTGTTTAATACACACGAGACATGTCACCAAATGAACTGCATAAGTGAGGAGAGTGTGTTCCCCTGATGGTTTAATGCACACAGGACATGTTACCAGGTGAACAGTATAAGTGAGGAGAGTGTGTTCCCCTGATGGTTTAATATACATGGGACATGTTACCAGGTGAACAGTATAAGTGAGGAGAGTGTGTTCCCCTGATGGTTTTATATACACGGGACATGTTACCAGGTGAACAGTATATGTGAGGAGAATGTGTTCCCCTGATTGTTTAATACGCACAGGACTTGTCACCAAGTGAACTATATAAGTGAGGAGAATGTGTTCCCCTGATGGTTTAATATACATGGGACATGTTATCAGGTGAACAGTGTAAGTGAGGACAGTGTGTTCCCCTGATATTTTAATATACACGGGACATGTCAACAGGTGAAAAGTTTAAGTGAGGAGAGTGTGTTCCCCTGATGGTTTAATATACACGGGACATGCCACCAGGTGAACAGTATAAGTGAGGAGAGTGTGTTCCCCGATTGTTTAATACACACGGGACATGTTACCAAATGAACTGTATAAGGGAGGAGAGTGTGTTTCCCTGATGGTTTAATACACACGGGACATGTCACCAAATGAACTGTATAAGAGAGGAGAGTGTGTTTCCCTGGTGGTTTAATACACATGGGACATGTTACCAGATGAACAGTCTCAGTGAGGAGAGAGTGTTCCCCTGATGGTTTAATATACACAGGACATGTTACCAGGTGAATGTATAAGTGAGGAGAGTTTGTTCCCCTGATTGTTTAATACACACGGGACATGTTACCAAATGAACTGTATAAGTGAGGAGACTGTGTTTCCCTGATGGTTTAATACACACGGGACATGTCACCAAATGAACTGTATAAGTGAGGAGAGTGTGTTCCCCTGATGGTTTAATATACACGGGACATGTTTACAGGTGAACAGTACAAGTGAGGAGAGTGTGTTCCCCTGATGGTTTAATATACACGAGACATGTTACCAGGTGAGCAGTATAAGTGAGGCGTGTGTGTTCCCCTGATGGTTTAATATACACGGGACATGTTACCAGGTGAACAGCATAAGTGAGGAGAATGTGTTCCCCTGATTGTTTAATACGCACGGGACTTGTCACCAAGTGAACTGTATAAGTGAGGAGAATGTGTTCCCCTGATTGTTTAATATACACGGGACATGTCGCCAGGTGAACAGGATAAGTGAGGAGAGTGTGTGCCCCTGATGGTTTAATATACATGGGACATGTCACCAGGTGAACTGTGTAAGTGAGGAGAGTGTGTTCCCCTGATGATTTAGTATACACAGGACATGTCAACAGGTGAAAAGTTTAAGTGAGGAGAGTGTGTTCCCCTGATTCTTTAATACACACGTGACATGTTGCCAGGTGACCGGTATAAGTGAGGAGAGTGTGTTCCCCTGATGGTTTAATATACATGGGACATGTCACCAGGTGAACAGTGTAAGTGCGGAGAGTGTGTTCCCCTGATTGTTTAATACACACGGGACTTGTTACCAAATGAACTGTATAAGTGAGGAGAGTGTGTTTCCCTGATGGTTTAATACACAAGGGACATGTCACCAAATGAACTGCAAAAGTGAGGAGAGGGTGTTTCCCTGATGGTTTAATACACATGGGACATGTTACCAGGTGAACAGTATAAGTGAGGACAGTGTGTTCCCCTGATGGTTTAATACTGATGGGACATGTTACCAGGTGAACATTATAAGTGAGGACAGTGTGTTCCCCTGATGGTTTAATACTGATGGGACATGTTACCAGGTGAACAGTATAAGTGAGGAGAGTGTGTTCCCCTGACGGTTTAATATACACAGGACATGTTACCAGGTGAACAGTATACGTGAGGAGAGTGTGTTCCCTTGATGGTTTAATATACACGGGACATGTTACCAGGTGAACAGTATAAGTGAGGGGAGTGTGTTCCCCTGATTGCATAATACGCACGGGACATGTTACCAAATGAACAGTATAAGTGAGGAGAGTGTGTTCCATTGATGGTTTAATACACACAGGACATGTTACCAGGTGAACAGTATTAGTGAGGAGAATGTGTTCCACTGTTGGTTTAATACGCACGGGCCATGTACCAGGTGAACAATATTAGTGAGGAGATTGTGTTCCACTGATGGTTTAATATGCACTGGACATGTTACCAGGTGAACAGTATAAGTGAGGAGAGTGCGTTCCCCTGATTGTTTAATACGCAAGGGACATGTAACCAAGTGAAAAGTATAAGTGAGGAGAGTGTGTTCCCCTGATTGTTTAACACGCACGGGACATTTCACCAGGTGAACAATATAAGTGAGGAGAGTGTGTTCCCCTGATGGTTTAATATACACAGGACATGATACCAGGTGAACAGTATAAGTGAGGAGAGTGAGTTCCCCTGAGTGTTTAATATACCCGGGACATGTCAACAGGTGAACAGTATAAGTGAGGAGAGTGAGTTCCCCTGATCGTTTAATATACCCGGGACATATCAACAGGTGAACAGTATAAGTGAGGAGAGTGCTTTCCCCTGATGGTTTAATATACACAGGACATGTTACCAGGTGAACAGTATAAGTGAGGAGAGTGTGTTCCCTTGATGGTTTAATATACAAAGGACATGTTAGCAGGTGAACAGTATAAGTGAGGAGAGTGTGTTCCCCTGATGGTTTAATATACACGGGACATGTTACCAGGTGAACACTCTAAGTGAGGAGAGTGTGTTCCCCTGATGGTTTAATACTGACGGGACATGTTACCAGATGAACAGTATAAGTGAGGAGCTTGTGTTCCCCTGATGGTTTAATACTGACGGGACATGTTGCCAGATGAACATAATAAGTGAGGAGAGTGTGTTCCCCTGATGGTTTAATGCACACAGGACATGTTACCAGGTGAACAGTATAATTGAGGGGAGTGTGTTCCACCGATGGTTTAATATACACGGGACATGTTACCAGGTGAACAGTATAAGTGAGGAGAGTGTGTTCCCCTGCTGATTTAATGTACACGGGACATGTCACCAGGTGAACAGCATAAGTGAGGAGCTTGTGTTCCCCTGATGGTTTAATACTGACGTGACATGTTACCAGATGAACAGTATAAGTGAGGAGCTTGTTTTCCCCTGATGGTTTAATACTGACGGGACATGTTACCAGATGAACAGTATAAGTGAGGAGAGCGTGTTCCCCTGATTGCTTAATACACACGGGACATGTCACCAAATGAACTGTATAAGTGAGGAGAGTGTGTTACCCTAATGGTTTAATGCACACAGGACATGTTACCAGGTGAACAGTATAAGTGACTAGAGTGTGTTCCCCTGATGGTTTAATATACACGGGACATGTTACCAGGTGAACAGTATAAGTGAGGAGAGTGTGTTCACCTGATGGTTTAATATACACGGGACATGTTACCAGGTGAACAGTATATGCGAGGCGAATGTGTTCCCCTGATTGTTTAATACGCACAGGACATGTCACCAAGTGAACTGTATAAGTGAGGAGAATGTGTTCCCCTGATTGTTTAATATACACGGGACATGTTGCCAAGTGAACAGTATAAGTGAGGAGATTGTGTTCCCCTGATTGTTTGATACACACGGGACATGTCACCAAATGAACTGTATAAGTGAGGAGAGTGTGTTCCCCCGATGGTTTAATGCACACGTGACATGTTGCCAGGTGACCAGTATAAGTGCGGAGAGTGTGTTCCCCTGATTGTTTAATACACACGGGACTTGTTACCAAATGAACTGTATAAGTGAGGGGAGTGTGTTTCCCTGATGGTTTAATACACATGGGACATGTTACCAGGTGAACAGTATAAGTGAGGACAGTGTGTTCCCCTGATGGTTTAATACTGATGGGACATGTTACCAGGTGAACAGTATAAGTGAGGACAGTGTGTTCCCCTGATGGTTTAATACTGATGGGACATGTTACCAGGTGAACATTATAAGTGAGGAGAGTGTGTTCTCCTGATGGTTTAATATACACGGGACATGTTACCAGGTGAACAGTATAAGTGAGGAGAGTGTGTTCCCCTGATGGTTTAATATACACAGGACATGTTACCAGGTGAACAGTATACGTGAGGAGAGTGTGTTCCCTTGATGGTTTAATATACACGGGACATGTTACCAGGTGAACAGCATAAGTGAGGGGAGTGTGTTCCCCTGATTGCATAATACGCACGGGACATGTTACCAGGCGAACAGTATAAGTGAGGAGAGTGTGTTCCATTGATGGTTTAATACACACAGGACATGTTACCAGGTGAACAGCATTAGTGAGGAGAATGTGTTCCACTGTTGGTTTAATACGCACGGGCCATGTTACCAGGTGAACAGTATTAGTGAGGAGAGTGTGTTCCACTGATGGTTTAATATGCACGAGACATGTTACCATGTGAACAGTATAAGTGAGGAGAGTGCGTTCCCCTGATTGTTTAATACGCAAGGGACATGTAACCAAGTGAAAAGTATAAGTGAGGAGAGTGTGTTCCCCTGATTGTTTAACATGCACGGGACATTTCACCAGGTGAACAGTATAAGTGAGGAGAGTGTGTTCCCCTGATGGTTTAATATACACAGGACATGATACCAGGTGAACAGTATAAGTGAGGAGAGTGAGTTCCCCTGAGTGTTCAATATACCCGGGACATGTCAACAGGTGAACAGTATAAGTGAGGAGAGTGCTTTCCCCTGATGGTTTAATATACACAGGACATGTTACCAGGTGAACAGTATAAGTGAGAGAGAGTGTGTTCCCCTGCTGGTTTAATATACACGGGACATGTTACCAGGTGAACACTCTAAGTGAGGAGAGTGCTTTCCCCTGATGGTTTAATATACACGGGACATGTTACCAGATGAACAGTATAAGTGAGGAGCTTGTGTTCCCCTGATGGTTTAATACTGACGGGACATTTTGCCAGATGAACATAATAAGTGAGGAGAGTGTGTTCCCCTGATGGTTTAATGCACACAGGACATGTTACCAGGTGAACAGTATAATTGAGGGGAGTGTGATCCACCGATGGTTTAATATACACGGGACATGTCACCAAATGAACTGTATAAGAGAGGAGAGTGTGTTTCCCTGGTGGTTTAATACACATGGGACATGTTACCAGATGAACAGTCTCAGTGAGGAGAGAGTGTTCCCCTGATGGTTTAATATACACAGGACATGTTACCAGGTGAATGTATAAGTGAGGAGAGTTTGTTCCCCTGATTGTTTAATACACACGGGACATGTTACCAAATGAACTGTAAAAGTGAGGAGACTGTGTTTCCCTGATGGTTTAATACACACGGGACATGTCACCAAATGAACTGTATAAGTGAGGAGAGTGTGTTCCCCTGATGGTTTAATATACACGGGACATGTTTACAGGTGAACAGTACAAGTGAGGAGAGTGTGTTCCCCTGATGGTTTAATATACACGAGACGTGTTACCAGGTGAGCAGTATAAGTGAGGCGTGTGTGTTCCCCTGATGGTTTAATATACACGGGACATGTTACCAGGTGAACAGCATAAGTGAGGAGAATGTGTTCCCCTGATTGTTTAATACGCACGGGACTTGTCACCAAGTGAACTGTATAAGTGAGGAGAATGTGTTCCCCTGATTGTTTAATATACACGGGACATGTTGCCAGGTGAACAGGATAAGTGAGGAGAGTGTGTGCCCCTGATGGTTTAATATACATGGGACATGTCACCAGGTGAACTGTGTAAGTGAGGAGAGTGTGTTCCCCTGATGATTTAGTATACACGGGACATGTCAACAGGTGAAAAGTTTAAGTGAGGAGAGTGTGTTCCCCTGATTCTTTAATACACACGTGACATGTTGCCAGGTGACCAGTATAAGTGAGGAGAGTGTGTTCCCCTGATGGTTTAATATACATGGGACATGTCACCAGGTGAACAGTGTAAGTGCGGAGAGTGTGTTCCCCTGATTGTTTAATACACACGGGACTTGTTACCAAATGAACTGTATAAGTGAGGAGAGTGTGTTTCCCTGATGGTTTAATACACAAGGGACATGTCACCAAATGAACTGCAAAAGTGAGGAGAGGGTGTTTCCCTGATGGTTTAATACACATGGGACATGTTACCAGGTGAACAGTATAAGTGAGGACAGTGTGTTCCCCTGATGGTTTAATACTGATGGGACATGTTACCAGGTGAACAGTATAAGTGAGGACAGTGTGTTCCCCTGATGGTTTAATACTGATGGGACATGTTACCAGGTGAACAGTATAAGTGAGGAGAGTGTGTTCCCCTGACGGTTTAATATACACAGGACATGTTACCAGGTGAACAGTATACGTGAGGAGAGTGTGTTCCCTTGATGGTTTAATATACACGGGACATGTTAAAAGGTGAACAGTATAAGTGAGGGGAGTGTGTTCCCCTGATTGCATAATACGCACGGGACATGTTACCAAATGAACAGTATAAGTGAGGAGAGTGTGTTCCATTGATGGTTTAATACACACAGGACATGTTACCAGGTGAACAGTATTAGTGAGGAGAATGTGTTCCACTGTTGGTTTAATACGCACGGGCCATGTACCAGGTGAACAGTATTAGTGAGGAGATTGTGTTCCACTGATGGTTTAATATGCACTGGACATGTTACCAGGTGAACAGTATAAGTGAGGAGAGTGCGTTCCCCTGATTGTTTAATACGCAAGGGACATGTAACCAAGTGAAAAGTATAAGTGAGGAGAGTGTGTTCCCCTTATTGTTTAACACGCACGGGACATTTCACCAGGTGAACAATATAAGTGAGGAGAGTGTGTTCCCCTGATCGTTTAATATACACAGGACATGATACCAGGTCTACAGTATAAGTGAGGAGAGTGAGTTCCCCTGAGTGTTTAATATACCCGGGACATGTCAACAGGTGAACAGTATAAGTGAGGAGAGTGAGTTCCCCTGATCGTTTAATATACCCGGGACATATCAACAGGTGAACAGTATAAGTGAGGAGAGTGCTTTCCCCTGATGGTTTAATATACACAGGACATGTTACCAGGTGAACAGTATAAGTGAGGAGAGTGTGTTCCCTTGATGGTTTAATATACAAAGGACATGTTAGCAGGTGAACAGTATAAGTGAGGAGAGTGTGTTCCCCTGATGGTTTAATATACACGGGACATGTTACCAGGTGAACAGTATAAGTGAGGAGAGTGTGTTCCCCTGCTGGTTTAATATACACGGGACATGTTACCAGGTGAACACTCTAAGTGAGGAGAGTGTGTTCCCCTGATGGTTTAATACTGACGGGACATGTTACCAGATGAACAGTATAAGTGAGGAGCTTGTGTTCCCCTGATGGTTTAATACTGACGGGACATGTTGCCAGATGAACATAATAAGTGAGGAGAGTGTGTTCCCCTGATGGTTTAATGCACACAGGACATGTTACCAGGTGAACAGTATAATTGAGGGGAGTGTGTTCCACCGATGGTTTAATATACACGGGACATGTTACCAGGTGAACAGTATAAGTGAGGAGAGTGTGTTCCCCTGCTGATTTAATGTACACGGGACATGTCACCAGGTGAACAGCATAAGTGAGGAGCTTGTGTTCCCCTGATGGTTTAATACTGACGGGACATGTTACCAGATGAACAGTATAAGTGAGGAGCTTGTTTTCCCCTGATGGTTTAATACTGACGGGACATGTTACCAGATGAACAGTATAAGTGAGGAGAGCGTGTTCCCCTGATTGCTTAATACACACGGGACATGTCACCAAATGAACTGTATAAGTGAGGAGAGTGTGTTACCCTAATGGTTTAATGCACACAGGACATGTTACCAGGTGAACAGTATAAGTGACTAGAGTGTGTTCCCCTGATGGTTTAATATACACGGGACATGTTACCAGGTGAACAGTATAAGTGAGGAGAGTGTGTTCACCTGATGGTTTAATATACACGGGACATGTTACCAGGTGAACAGTATATGCGAGGCGAATGTGTTCCCCTGATTGTTTAATACGCACAGGACATGTCACCAAGTGAACTGTATAAGTGAGGAGAATGTGTTCCCCTGATTGTTTAATATACACGGGACATGTTGCCAAGTGAACAGTATAAGTGAGGAGATTGTGTTCCCCTGATTGTTTGATACACACGGGACATGTCACCAAATGAACTGTATAAGTGAGGAGAGTGTGTTCCCTCGATGGTTTAATGCACACGTGACATGTTGCCAGGTGACCAGTATAAGTGCGGAGAGTGTGTTCCCCTGATTGTTTAATACACACGGGACTTGTTACCAAATGAACTGTATAAGTGAGGGGAGTGTGTTTCCCTGATGGTTTAATACACATGGGACATGTTACCAGGTGAACAGTATAAGTGAGGACAGTGTGTTCCCCTGATGGTTTAATACTGATGGGACATGTTACCAGGTGAACAGTATAAGTGAGGACAGTGTGTTCCCCTGATGGTTTAATACTGATGGGACATGTTACCAGGTGAACATTATAAGTGAGGAGAGTGTGTTCTCCTGATGGTTTAATATACACGGGACATGTTACCAGGTGAACAGTATAAGTGAGGAGAGTGTGTTCCCCTCATGGTTTAATATACACAGGACATGTTACCAGGTGAACAGTATACGTGAGGAGAGTGTGTTCCCTTGATGGTTTAATATACACGGGACATGTTACCAGGTGAACAGCATAAGTGAGGGGAGTGTGTTCCCCTGATTGCATAATACGCACGGGACATGTTACCAGGCGAACAGTATAAGTGAGGAGAGTGTGTTCCATTGATGGTTTAATACACACAGGACATGTTACCAGGTGAACAGCATTAGTGAGGAGAATGTGTTCCACTGTTGGTTTAATACGCACGGGCCATGTTACCAGGTGAACAGTATTAGTGAGGAGAGTGTGTTCCACTGATGGTTTAATATGCACGAGACATGTTACCATGTGAACAGTATAAGTGAGGAGAGTGCGTTCCCCTGATTGTTTAATACGCAAGGGACATGTAACCAAGTGAAAAGTATAAGTGAGGAGAGTGTGTTCCCCTGATTGTTTAACACGCACGGGACATTTCACCAGGTGAACAGTATAAGTGAGGAGAGTGTGTTCCCCTGATGGTTTAATATACACAGGACATGATACCAGGTGAACAGTATAAGTGAGGAGAGTGAGTTCCCCTGAGTGTTCAATATACCCGGGACATGTCAACAGGTGAACAGTATAAGTGAGGAGAGTGCTTTCCCCTGATGGTTTAATATGCACAGGACATGTTACCAGGTGAACAGTATAAGTGAGAGAGAGTGTGTTCCCCTGCTGGTTTAATATACACGGGACATGTTACCAGGTGAAAACTCTAAGTGAGGAGAGTGCTTTCCCCTGATGGTTTAATATACACGGGACATGTTACCAGATGAACAGTATAAGTGAGGAGCTTGTGTTCCCCTGATGGTTTAATACTGACGGGACATTTTGCCAGATGAACATAATAAGTGAGGAGAGTGTGTTCCCCTGATGGTTTAATGCACACAGGACATGTTACCAGGTGAACAGTATAATTGAGGGGAGTGTGATCCACCGATGGTTTAATATACACGGGACATGTTACCAGGTGAACAGTATAAGTGAGGAGAGTGTGTTCCCCTGATGGTTTAATACTGACGGGACATGTTACCAGATGAACAGCATAAGTGAGGAGCTTGTGTTCCCCTGATGGTTTAATACTGACGGGACATGTTACCAGATGAACAGTATAAGTGAGGAGAGTGTGTTCCGATGATTGCTTAATACACACGGGACATGTCATCAAATGAACTGTATAAGTGAGGAGAGTGTGTTCCCCTAATGGTTTAATGCCACTGGACATGTTACCAGGTGAACAGTATAAGTGAGGAGAGTGTGTTTCTCTGATGGTTTAATATACACGGGACATGTTACCAGGTGAACAGTATAAGTGAGGAGAGTGTGTTCACCTGATGGTTTAATATACACGGGACATGTTACCAGGTGAACAGTATAGGCGAGGCGAATGTGTTCCCCTGATTGTTTAATACGCACAGGACTTGTCACCAAGTGAACTGTATAAGTGAGGAGAATGTGTTCCCCTGATTGTTTAATATACACGGGACATGTTGCCAAGTGAACAGTATAAGTGAGGAGATTGTGTTCCCCTGATTGTTTGATACACACGGGACATGTCACCAAATGAACTGTATAAGTGAGGAGAGTGTGTTCCCCCGATGGTTTAATGCACACAGGACATGTTACCAGGTGAACAGTATAATTGAGGGGAGTGTGTTCCACCGATGGTTTAATATACACGGGACATGTTACCAGGTGAACAGTATAAGTGAGGAGAGTGTGTTCCCCTGATGATTTAATATACACGGGACATTTCACCAGGTGAACAGCATAAGTGAGGAGCTTGTGTTCCCCTGATGGTTTAATACTGACGGGACATGTTACCAGATGAACAGTATAAGTGAGGAGCTTGTGTTCCCCTGATGGTTTAATACTGACGGGACATGTTACCAGATGAACAGTATAAGTGAGGAGAGTGTGTTCCCCTGATTGCTTATTACTCACGGGACATGTCACCAAATGAACTGTATAAGTGAGGAGAGTGTGTTACCCTAATGGTTTAATGCACACAGGACATGTTACCAGGTGAACAGTATAAGTGACTAGAGTGTGTTCCCCTGATGGTTTAATATACACGGGACATGTTACCAGGTGAACAGTATAAGTGAGGAGAGTGTGTTCACCTGATGGTTTAATATACACGGGACATGTTACCAGGTGAACAGTATATGCGAGGCGAATGTGTTCCCCTGATTGTTTAATACGCACAGGACATGTCACCAAGTGAACTGTATAAGTGAGGAGAATGTGTTCCCCTGATTGTTTAATATACACGGGACATGTTGCCAAGTGAACAGTATAAGTGAGAAGATTGTGTTCCCCTGATTGTTTGATACACACGGGACATGTCACCAAATGAACTGTATAAGTGAGGAGAGTGTGTTCCCCCGATGGTTTAATATACACAGGACATGTTACCAGGTGAACAGTATACGTGAGGAGAGTGTGTTCCCTTGATGGTTTAATATACACGGGACATGTTGCCAGGTGAACAGCATAAGTGAGGGGAGTGTGTTCCCCTGATTGCATAATACGCAGGGGACATGTTACCAGGCGAACAGTATAAGTGAGGAGAGTGTGTTCCATTGATGGTTTAATACACACAGGACATGTTACCAGGTGAACAGCATTAGTGAGGAGAATGTGTTCCACTGTTGGTTTAATACGCACGGGCCATGTTACCAGGTGAACAGTATTAGTGAGGAGAGTGTGTTCCAGTGATGGTTTAATATGCACAAGACATGTTACCAGCTGAACAGTATAAGTGAGGAGAGTGCGTTACCCTGATTGTTTAATACGCAAGGGACATGTAACCAAGTGAAAAGTATAAGTGAGGAGAGTGTGTTCCCCTGATTGTTTAACACGCACGGGACATTTCACCAGGTGAACAGTATAAGTGAGGAGAGTGTGTTCCCCTGATGGTTTAATATACACAGGACATGATACCAGGTGAACAGTATAAGTGAGGAGAGTGAGTTCCCCTGAGTGTTCAATATACCCGGGACATGTCAACAGGTGAACAGTATAAGTGAGGAGAGTGAGTTCCCCTGATCGTTTAATATACCCGGGACATGTCAACAGGTGAACAGTATAAGTGAGGAGAGTGCTTTCCCCTGATGGTTTAATATACACAGGACATGTTACCAGGTGAACAGTATAAGTGAGGAGAGTGTGGTCCCTTGATGGTTTAATATACAAGGGACATGTTACCAGGTGAACAGTATAAGTGAGGAGAGTGCTTTCCCTGATGGTTTAATATACACAGGACATGTTACCAGGTGAACAGTATACGTGAGGAGAGTGTGTTCCCTTGATGGTTTAATATGCACGGGACATGTTCCCAGGTGAACAGTATAATTGAGGAGATTGTGTTCCCTGATGGTTTAATATACACGGGACATGTTACCTGGTGAACAGTATAAGTGAGGAGAGTGTGTTCCCCTGCTGGTTTAATATACACGGGACATGTTACCAGGTGAACACTCTAAGTGAGGAGAGTGTGTTCCCCTGATGGTTTAATACTGACGGGACATGTTACCAGATGAACAGTATAAGTGAGGAGCTTGTGTTCCCCTGATGGTTTAATACTGACGGGACATTTTGCCAGATGAACATAATAAGTGAGGAGAGTGTGTTCCCCTGATGGTTTAATGCACACAGGACATGTTACCAGGTGAACAGTATAATTGAGGGGAGTGTGATCCACCGATGGTTTAATATACACGGGACATGTTACCAGGAGAACAGTATAAGTGAGGAGAGTGTGTTCCCCTGCTGATTTAATATACACGGGACATGTCACCAGGTGAACAGCATAAGTGAGGAGCTTGTGTTCCCCTGATGGTTTAATACTGACGGGACATGTTACCAGATGAACAGCATAAGTGAGGAGCTTGTGTTCCCCTGATGGTTTAATACTGACGGGACATGTTACCAGATGAACAGTATAAGTGAGGAGAGTGTGTTCCGATGATTGCTTAATACACACGGGACATGTCATCAAATGAACTGTATAAGTGAGGAGAGTGTGTTCCCCTAATGGTTTAATCCCACTGGACATGTTACCAGGTGAACAGGAGAAGTGAGGAGAGTGTGTTTCTCTGATGGTTTAATATACACGGGACATGTTACCAGGTGAACAGTATAAGTGAGGAGAGTGTGTTCACCTGATGGTTTAATATACATGGGACATGTTACCAGGTGAACAGTATATGCGAGGCGAATGTGTTCCCCTTATTGTTTAATACGCACAGGACTTGTCACCAAGTGAACTGTATAAGTGAGGAGAATGTGTTCCCCTGATTGTTTAATATACACGGGACATGTTGCCAAGTGAACAGGATAAGTGAGGAGATTGTGTTCCCCTGATTGTTTGATACACACGGGACATGTCACCAAATGAACTGTATAAGTGAGGAGAGTGTGTTCCCCCGATGGTTTAATGCACACAGGACATGTTACCAGGTGAACAGTATAAGTGAGGAGAGTGTGTTCCCCTGATGGTTTAATATACACGGGACATGTTACCAGGTGAACAGTATAAGTGAGGAGAGTGTGTTCCCCTGATTGTTTAATATACACGGGACATGTTACCAGGTGAACAGTATAAGTGAGGAGAGTGTGTTCCCCTGATGGTTTTATATACACGGGACATGTTACCAGGTGAACAGTATATGTGAGGAGAATGTGTTCCCCTGATTGTTTAATACGCACAGGACTTGTCACCAAGTGAACTATATAAGTGAGGAGAATGTGTTCCCCTGATTGCTTAATATGCACGGGACATGTTGCCAGGTGAACAGTATAACTGAGGAGTGTGTGTTCCCCTGATGGTTTAATATACATAGGACATGTTATCAGGTGAACAGTGTAAGTGAGGAGAGTGTGTTCCCCTGATGGTTTAATATACACCGGACATGTTACCAGGTGAACAGTATAAATGAGGAGAGTGCTTTCCCCTGATGGTTTAATAAACACAGGACATGTTACCAGGTGAACAGTATAAGTGAGGAGAGTGTGTTCCCTTGATGGTTTGACATACACGGGACATGTTACCAGGTGAACAGTATAAGTGAGGAGAGTGTGTTCACCTGATGGTGTAATATACACGGGACTTGTTACCAGGTGAACAGTACATGGGAGGCGAATGTGTTCCCCTCATTGTTTAATACGCACAGGACTTGTCACCAAGTGAACTGTATAAGTGAGGAGAATGTGTTCCCCTGATTGTTTGATACACACGGGACATGTCACCAAATGAACTGTATAAGTGAGGAGAGTGTGTTCCCCCGATGGTTTAATGCACACAGGACATGTTACCAGGTGAACAGTATAAGTGAGGAGAGTGTGTTCACCTGATGGTTTAATATACACGGGACATGTTACCAGGTGAACAGGATAAGTGAGGAGAGTGTGTTCCCCTGATTGTTTAATATACACGGGACATGTTACCAGGTGAACAGTTTAAGTGAAGAGAGTGTGTTCCCCTGATGGTTTTATATACACGGGACATGTTACCAGGTGAACAGTATATGTGAGGAGAATGTGTTCCCCTGATTGTTTAATACGCACAGGACTTCTCACCAAGTGAACTAAATAAGTGAGGAGAATGTGTTCCCCTGATTGTTTAATATACACGGGACATGTTGCCAGGTGAACAGTATAACTGAGGAGTGTGTGTTCCCCTGATGGTTTAATATACATGGGACATGTTATCAGGTGAACAGTGTAAGTGAGGAGAGTGTGTTCTCCTGATGGTTTAATATACATAGGACATGTTACCAGGTGAACAGTATAAGTGAGGAGTGTGCTTTCCCCTGATGGTTTAATATACATAGGACATGTTACCAGGTAAACAGTATCAGTGAGGAGAGAGTGTTCCCTTGATGGTTTAATATACACGGGACATGTTACCAGGTGAACAGTATATGTGAGGAGAGTGTGTTCCCCTGATGGTTTAATATACACGAGACATGTCACAAGGTGAACAGTGTAAGGGAGGAGAGTGGGTTCCCCTGCTGGTTTCATATACACGGGACATGTTACCAGGTGAACACTCGAGGTGAGGAGAGTGTGTTCCCCTGATGGTTTAATACTGACGGGACATGTTACCAGATGAACAGGATAAGTGAGGAGCTTGTGTTCCCCTGATGGTTTAATACTGACGGGACATGTTGCCAGGTGAACAGCATAAGTGAGGAGAGTGTGTTCCACTGATGGTTTAATGCACACAGGACATGTTACCAGGTGAACAGTATAATTGAGGAGAGTGTGTTCCACCGATGGTTTAATACTGAGGGGACATGTTACCAGGTGAACAGCATAAGTGAGGAGAGTGTGTTCCCCTGATGGTTTAATATACACGGTACATGTTACCAGGTGAACAGTAGAAGTGAGGAGAGTGCGTTCCCCTGATGGTTTAATGAACTCGGGACATGTTACCAGGTGAACAGTATAAGTGAGGAGAGTGTGTTCGCCTGATGGTTTAATATACACGGGATATGTTACCAGGTGAACAGTGTAAGTGAGGAGAATGTGTTCCCCTGATTGTTTAATACGCACGGGACTTGTCACCAAGTGAACTGTATAATTGAGGAGAATGTTTTCCCCAGATTGTTTAATATACACGGGACATGATGCCAGGTGAACAGTATAAGTGAGGAGAGTGGGTTCCCCTGATGGTTTAATATACACGGGACATGTTACCAGGTGAACAGTATAAGTGAGGAGAGTGTGTTCCCCTGCTGATTTAATATACACGGGACATGTCACCAGGAGAACAGCATAAGTGAGGAGAGTGTGTTCCCCTGATTGTTCAACACACACGGGACATGTTACCACTTGAACACTGTAGGTGAGGAGAGTGTGTTCCCCTGATGTTTTAATACTGACGGGACATGTTACCAGATGAACAGTATAAGTGAGGAGCTTGTGTTCCCCTGCTGGTTTAATACTGACTGGACATGTTACCAGATGAACAGTATAAGTGAGGGGAGTGTGTTCCCCTGATTGTTGAATACACACGGGACATGTCACCAAATGAACTGTATAAGTGAGGAGAGCGTGTTCCCCTAATGGTTTAATGCACACAGGACATGTTACCAGGTGAACAGTATAAGTGAGGAGAGTGTGTTCCCCTGATGGTTTAATATACACGGGACATGTTACCAGGTGAACAGTATAAGTGAGGAGAGTGTGTTCACCTGATGGTTTAATATACACGGGACATGTTACCAGGTGAACAGTATATGCGAGGCGAATGTGTTCCCCTGATTGTTTAATACGCACAGGACTTGTCTCCAAGTGAACTGTATAAGTGAGGAGAATGTGTTCCCCTGATTGTTTAATATACACGGGACATGTTGCCCGGTGAACAGTATAAGTGTGGAGATAGTGTTCCCCTGATTGCTTGGTTCACACGGGACAAGTCACCAAATGAACTGTCTTAGTGAGGAGATGTGTTCCCCTGATGGTTTAATATACACGGGACATGTTACCAGGTGAACAGTATAAGTGAGGAGAGTGTGTTCCCCTGATTGTTGAATACACACGAGACATGTCACCAAATGAACTGCATAAGTCAGGAGAGTGTGTTCCCCTGATGGTTTAATGCACACAGGACATGTTACCAGGTGAACAGTATAAGTGAGGAGAGTTTGTTCCCCTGATGGTTTAATATACATGGGACATGTTACCAGGTGAACAGTATAAGTGAGGAGAGTGTGTTCCCCTGATGGTTTAATATACACGGTACATGTTACCAGGTGAACAGTAGAAGTGAGGAGAGTGCGTTTCCCTGATGGTTTAATATACACGGGACATGTTACCAGGTGAACAGTATAAGTGAGGAGAGTGTGTTCCCACTGATGGTTTAATATACACGGGACATGTTACCAGGTGTACAGTGTAAGTGAGGAGAATGTGTTCCCCTGATTGTTTAATACGCACGGGACTTGTCACCAAGTGAACTGTATAAGTGAGGAGAATGTTTTCCCCAGATTGTTTAACATACACGGGATATGATGCCAGGTGAACAGTATAAGCGAGGTGAGTGTGTTCCCCCGATGGTTTAATGTACACGGGACATGTTAACAGGTGAACAGTATAAGTGAGGAGAGTGTGTTCCCCTGCTGATTTAATATACACGGGACATGTCACCAGGTGAACAGCATAAGTGAGGAGCTTGTGTTCCCCTGATGGTTTAATACTGACGGGACATGTTTCCAGAAGAACAGTATAAGTGAGGAGCTTGTGTTCCCCTGATGGTTTAATACTGACGGGACATGTTACCAGATGAACAGTATAAGTGAGGAGAGTGTGTTCCCCTGATTGCTTAATACACACGGGACATGTCACCAAATGAACTGTATAAGTGAGGAGAGTGTGTTCCCCTAATGGTTTAATGCACACAACACATGTTACCAGGTGAACAGTATAAGTGAGGAGAGTGTGTTCCCCTGATGGTTTAATATACACGGGACATGTTACCAGGTGAACAGTATAAGTGAGGAGAGTGTGTTCCCCTGATGGTTTAATATACACGGGACATGTTACCAGGTGAACAGTATAAGTGAGGAGAGTGTGTTCCCCTGATGGTTTTATATACACGGGACATGTTACCAGGTGAACAGTATATGTGAGGAGAATGTGTTCCCCTGATTGTTTAATATACACGGGACACGTTGCCAGGTGAACAGCACAACTGAGGAGTGTGTGTTCCCCTGATGGTTTAATATACATGGGACATGTTACCAGGTGAACAGTATAAGTGAGGAGAGTGCTTTCCCCTGATGGTTTAATATACACAGGACATGATACCAGGTGAACAGTATAAGTGAGGAGAGTGTGTTCCCTTGATGGTTTAATATACACAGGACATGTTACCAGGTGAACAGTATAAGTGAGGAGAGTGTGTTCCCTTGATGGTTTAATATACACGGGACATGTTACCAGGTGAACAGTATAAGTGAGGAGAGTGTGTTCCCCTGATTGTTCAATATACACGGGACATGTTACCAGGTGAACAGTATAAGTGAGGAGAGTGTGTTCCCCTGATGGTTTTCTATACACGGGACATGTTACCAGGTGAACAGTATATGTGAGGAGAATGCGTTCCCCTGATTGTTTAATACGCACAGGACTTGTCACCAAGTGAACTATGTAAGTGAGGAGAATGTGTTCCCCTGATTGTTTAATATACACGGGACATGTTACCAGGTGAACAGGATAAGTGAGGAGAGTGTGTTCCCCTGATTGTTTAATATACACGGGACATGTTACCAGGTGAACAGTATAAGTGAGGAGAGTGTGTTCCCCTGATGGTTTTATATACACGGGACATGTTACCAGGTGAACAGTATATGTGAGGAGAATGTGTTCCCCTGATTGTTTAATACGCACAGGACTTCTCACCAAGTGAACTAAATAAGTGAGGAGAATGTGTTCCCCTGATTGTTTAATATACACGGGACATGTTGCCAGGTGTACAGTATAACTGAGGAGTGTGTGTTCCCCTGATGGTTTAATATATATGGGACATGTTATCAGGTGAACAGTGTAAGTGAGGAGACTGTGTTCCCCTGATGGTTTAATATACACCGGACATGTTACCAGGTGAACAGTATAAGTGAGGAGAGTGCTTTCCCCTGATGGTTTAATATACACAGGACATGTTACCAGGTGAACAGTATAAGTGAGGAGAGTGTGTTCCCTTGATGGTTTAATATACACGGGACATGTTAACAGGTGAACAGTATAAGTGAGGAGAGTGTGTTCCCCTGCGGGTTTAATATACACAGACATGTTACCAGGTGAACACTCTAAGTGAGGAGAGTGTGTTCCCCTGATGGTTTAATACTGACGGGACATGTTACCAGATGAACAGTATAAGTGAGGAGCATGTGTTCCCCTGATGGTTTAATACTGACGGGACATGTTGCCAGGTGAACAGCATCAGTGAGGAGAGTGTGTTCCCCTGATGGTTTAATACACACGGGACATGTCACCAACTGAACTGTATAAGTGAGGAGAGTGTGTTCCCCTGATGGTTTTAATGCACACACGACATGTTACCAGGTGAACAGTATAATTGAGGAGAGTGTGTACCACCGATGGTTTAATACAGAGGGGACATGTTACCAGGTGAACAGCATAAGTGAGGAGACTGTGTTCCCCTGATGGTTTAATATACACGGTACATGTTACCAGGTGAACAGTAGAAGTGAGGAGAGTGCGTTCCCCTGATGGCTTAATATACTCGGGACATGTCACCAGGTGAACAGTATAAGTGAGGAGAGTGTGTTCGCCTGATGGTTTAATATACACGGGATATGTTACCAGGTGAACAGTGTAAGTGAGGAGAATGTGTTCCCATGATTGTTTAATGCACACGGGACTTGTCACCAAGTGAACTGTATAAGTGAGGAGAATGTTTTCCCCAGATTGTTTAATATACACGGGACATGATGCCAGGTGAATAGTATAAGTGAGGAGAGTGTGTTCCCCTGCTGATTTAATATACACGGGACATGTCACCAGGAGAACAGCATAAGTGAGGAGAGTGTGTTCCCCTGATTGTTCAACACACACGGGACATGTTACCAGGTGAACACTGTAGGTGAGGAGAGTGTGTTCCCCTGATGGTTTAATACTGACGGGACATGTTACCAGATGAACAGTATAAGTGAGGAGCTTGTGTTCCCCTGATGGTTTAATACTGACGGGACATGTTACCAGATGAACAGTATAAGTGAGGAGAGTGTGTTCCCCTGATTGTTGAATACACACGGGACATGTCACCAAATGAAATGTAGAAGTGAAGAGAGTGTGCTCCCCTAATGGTTTAATGCACACAGGACTTGTCACCAAGTGAACTATATAAGTGAGGAGAATGTGTTCCACTGATTGTTTAATATACACGGGACATGTTGCCAGGTGAACAGTATAACTGAGGAGTGTGTGTTCCACTGATGGTTTAATATACATGGGACATGTTATCAGGTGAACAGTGTAAGTGAGGAGAGTGTGTTCCCCTGATGGTTTAATATACACGGGACATGTCAACAGGTGAAAAGTTTAAGTGAGGAGAGTGTGTTCCCCTGATGGTTTCATATACACGGGACATGTCACCAGGTGAACAGTATAAGTGCGGAGAGTGTGTTCCCCTGATTGTTTAATACACACGTGACATGTTACCAAATGAACTGTATAAGTGAGGAGAGTGTGTTTCCCTGATGGTTTAATACACACGGGACATGTCACCAAATGAACTGCATAAGTGAGGAGAGTGTGTTTCCCTGATGGTTTAATACACATGGGACATGTTACCAGATGAACAGTCTCAGTGAGGAGAGTGTGTTCCCCTGTTGGTTTAATATACACAGGACATGTTACCAGGTGAATGTATAAGTGAGGAGAGTTTGTTCCCCTGATTGTTTAATACACACGGGACATGTTACCAAATGAACTGTATAAGGGAGGAGAGTTTGTTTCCCTGATGGTTTAATACACACGGGACATGTCACCAAATGAACTGCATCAGTGAGGAGAGTGTGTTCCCCTGATGGTTTAATATACACCGGACATGTTAACAGGTGAACTGTATAAGTGAGGAGAGTGTGTTCCCCTGATGGTTTAATATACACGGGACATGTTACCAGGTGAACAGCATAAGTGAGGAGAATGTGTTCCCCTGATTGTTTAATACGCACGGGACTTGCCACCAAGTGAACTGTATAAGTGAGGAGAATGTGTTCCCCTGATTGTTTAATATACACGGGACATGTTGCCAGGTGAACAGTATAAGTGAGGAGAGTGTGTTCCCCTGATGGTTTAATATACATGGGACATGTCACCAGGTGAACAGTGTAAGTGAGGAGAGTGTGTTCCCCTGATGGTTTAATATACACGAGACATGTCAACAGGTGAAAAGTGTTAATGAGGAAAGTGTGTTCCCCTGATGGTTTAATATACACGGGACATGTCACCAGGTGAACAGTATAAGTGAGGAGAGTGTGTTCCCCTGATTGTTTAATACACACGGGACATGTCACCAAATGAACTGTATAAGTGAGGAGAGTGTGTTCCCTGATGGTTTAATACACACGGGACATGTTACCAGATGAACAGTCTCAGTGAGGAGAGTGTGTTCCCCTGATGGTTTAATATACACCGGACATGTTACCAGGTGAACAGTACAAGTGAGGAGAGTGTGTTCCCCTGATGGTTTAATATACACCGCACATGTTGCCTGGTGAATGGATAAGTGAGGAGAGTGTGTACCCTGATTGTTTAATACACACGCGACATGTCACCAGGTGAACAGTATAAGTGAGGAGAGTGTGTTCCCCTGATTGTTTAATACACACGGGACATGTTAACAGGTGAACAGAATAAGAGAGGAGAGTGTGTTCCCCTGATGGTTTAATACACACGGGACATGTTACCAGGTGAATGTATAAGTGAGGAGAGTGCCTTCCCCTGATTGTTTAATACGCACAGGACTTGTCACCAAGTGAACTGTATAAGTGAGGAGAATGTGTTCCCCTGATGGTTTAATATACACGGGACATGTTACCAGGTGAACAGTATAAGTGAGGAGAGTGTGTTTCCCTGATTGTTTAATACACACGAGACATGTCACCAAATGAACTGCATAAGTGAGGAGAGTGTGTTCCCCTGATGGTTTAATGCACACAGGACATGTTACCAGGTGAACAGTATAAGTGAGGTGAGTGTGTTCCCCTGATGGTTTAATATACACGGGACATGTTACCAGGTGAACAGTATAAGTGAGGAGAGTGTGTTCCCCTGATGGTTTAATATACACAGGACATGTTACCAGGTGAACAGTATACGTGAGGAGAGTGTGTTCCCTTGATGGTTTAATATACACGGGACATGTTACCAGGTGAACAGTATAAGTGAGGGGAGTGTGTTCCCCTGATGGTTTAATACACACAGGACATGTTACCAGGTGAACAGTATTAGTGAGTAGAATGTGTTCCACTGATGGTTTAATACGCACGGGCCATGTTACCAGGTGAACAGTATAAGTGAGGAGACTGCGTTCCCCTGATGGTTTAATACACAAGGGACATGTAACCAAGTGAAAAGTATAAGTGAGGAGAGTGTGTTCCCCTGATTGTTTAATACGCACGGGACATTTCACCAGGTGATCAGCATAAGTGAGGAGAGTGTGTTCCCCTGATGGTTTAATATACACAGGACATGATACCAGGTGAAAAGAATAAGTGAGGAGAGTGAGTTCCCCTGATTGTTTAATATACCCGGGACATGTCAACAGGTGAACAGTATAAGTGAGGAGAGTGAGTTCCCCTGATGGTTTAATATACACGGGACATGTTACCAGGTGAACAGTATAAGTGAGGAGAGTGCTTTCCCCTGATGGTTTAATATACACAGCAAATGTTACCAGTTGAACAGTATAAGTGAGGAGAGTGTGTTCCCTTGATGGTTTAATATACAAGTGACATGTTACCAGGTGAACAGTATAAGTGAGGAGAGAGTGTTCCCCTGATGGTTTAATATACACGGGACATGTTACCAGGTGAACAGTATAAGTGAGGAGAGTGCTTTCCCCTGATGGTTTAATATACACAGGACATGTTACCAGGTGAACAGTATACGTGAGGAGAGTGTGTTCCCTTGATGGTTTAATATACACGGGACATGTTCCCAGGTGAACAGTATAATTGAGGAGAGTGTGTTCCCCTGATGGTTTAATATACACGGGACATGTTAACAGGTGAACAGTATAAGTGAGGAGAGTGTGTTCCCCTGCTGGTTTAATATACACGGGACATGTTACCAGTTGAACACTCTAAGTGAGGAGAGTGTGTTCCCCTGATGGTTTAATACTGACGGGACATGTTGCCAGATGAACAGTATAAGTGAGGAGAGTGTTTTCCCCTGATTGTTTGATACACACGGGACATGTCACCAAATGAACTGTATAAGTGAGGAGAGTGTGTTCCCCCGATGGTTTAATGCACACAGGACATGTTACCAGATGAACAGTATAAGTGAGGAGCTTGTGTTCCCCTGATGGTTTAATACTGACGGGACATGTTACCAGGTGAACAGTATAAGTGAGGAGAGTGTGTTCCCTTGATGGTTTAATATACACGGGACATGTTACCAGGTGAACAGTATAAGTGAGGAGAGTGTGTTCACCTGATGGTTTAATATACACGGGACATGTTACCAGGTGAACAGTATATGCGAGGCGAATGTGTTCCCCTGATTGTTTAATACGCACAGGACTTGTCACCAAGTGAACTGTATAAGTGAGGAGAATGTGTTCCCTTGATTGTTTAATATACACGGGACATGTTGCCAGGTGAACAGTATAAGTGAGGAGAGTGTGTTCCCTTGATTGTTTAATACGCACAGGACTTGTCACCAAGTGAACTATATAAGTGAGGAGAATGTGTTCCCCTGATTGTTTAATCTCCACGGGACATGTTGCCAGGTGAACAGTATAACTGAGGAGTGTGTGTTCCCCTGATGGTTTAATATACATGGGACATGTTACCAGGTGAACAGTGTAAGTAAGGAGAGAGTTTTCCCCTGATTGTTTGATACACACGGGACATGTCACCAAATGAACTGTATAAGTGAGGAGACTGTGTTCCCCCGATGGTTTAATGCGCACAGGACATGTTACCAGGTGAACAGTATAAGTGAGGAGAGTGTGTTCCCCTGATGGTTTAATATACACGGGACATGTTACCAGGTGAACAGTATAAGTGAGGAGAGTGTGTTCCCCTGATTGTTTAATATACACGGGACATGTTACCAGGTGAACAGTATAAGTGAGGAGAGTGTGTTCCCCTGATGGTTTTATATACACGGGACATGTTACCAGGTGAACAGTATAAGTGAGGAGAGTGTATTCCCCTGATGGTTTAATATACATGGGTCATGTTATCAGGTGAACAGTGTAAGTGAGGAGAGTGTGTTCCCCTGATGGTTTAATATACACCGGACATGTTACCAGGTGAACAGTATAAGTGAGGAGAGTGCTTTCCCCTGATGGTTTAATATACACAGGACATGTTACCAGGTGAACAGTATAAGTGTGGAGAGTGTGTTCCCTTGATGGTTTAATATACACGGGACATGTCACAAGGTGAACAGTGTAAGTGAGGAGAGTGTGTTCCCCTGCTGGTTTAATATACACGGGACATGTTACCAGGTGAACACTCTAAGTGAGGAGAGTGTGTTCCCCTGATGGTTTAATACTGACGGGACATGTTACCAGATGAACAGTATAAGTGAGGAGCTTGTGTTCCCCTGATGGTTTAATACTGACGGGACATGTTGCCAGGTGAACAGCATAAGTGAGGAGAGTGTGTTCCCCTGATGGTTTAATACACACGGGACATGTCACCAACTGAACTGTATAAGTGAGGAGAGTGTGTACCCCTGATGGTTTAATGCACACAGGACATGTTACCAGGTGAAAAGTATAATTGAGGAGAGTGTGTTCCACCGATGGTTTAATAGTGAGGGGACATGTTACCAGGTGAACAGCATAAGTGAGGAGAGTGTGTTCCCCTGATGGTTTAATATACACGGTACATGTTACCAGGTGAACAGTAGAAGTGAGGAGAGTGCGTTCCCCTGATGGTTTAATATACTCGGGACATGTTACCAGGTGAACAGTATAAGTGAGGAGAGTGTGTTCGCCTGATGGTTTAATATGCACGGGATATGTTACCAGGTGAACAGTGTAAGTGAGGAGAATGTGTCCCCCTGATTGTTTAATACGCACGGGACTTGTCACCAAGTGAACTGTATAAGTGAGGAGAATGTGTTCCCCAGATTGTTTAATATACACGGGACATGATGCCAGGTGAACAGTATAAGTGAGGAGAGTGTGTTCCCCTGATGGTTTAATATACACGGGACATGTTACCAGGTGAACAGTATAAGTGAGGAGAGTGTGTTCCCCTGCTGATTTAATATACACGGGACATGTCACCAGGAGAACAGCATAAGTGAGGAGAGTGTGTTCCCCTGATTGTTCAACACACACGGGACATGTTACCAGGTGAACACTGTAGGTGAGGAGAGTGTGTTCCCCTGATGGTTTAATACTGACGGGACATGTTACCAGGTGAACAGTATATGCGAGGCGAATGTGTTCCCCTGATTGTTTAATACGCACAGGACTTGTCACCAAGTGAACTGTATAAGAGAGGAAAATGTGTTCCCCTGATTGTTTAATATACACGGGACATGTTGCCAGGTGAACAGTATAAGTGAGGAGATAGTGTTCCCCTGATTGTTTGATTCACACGGGACATGTCATCAAATGAACTGTATAAGTGAGGAGATGTGTTCCCCTGATGGTTTAATATACACGGGACATGTTACCAAGTGAAAAGTATAACTGAGGAGAGTGTGTTCCCCTGATTGTTTAATACACACGAGACATGTCACCAAATGAACTGCATAAGTGAGGAGAGTGTGTTCCCCTGATGGTTTAATGCACACTGGACATGTTACCAGGTGAACAGTATAAGTGAGGAGAGTGTGTTCCCCTGATGGTTTAATATACATGGGACATGTTACCAGGTGAACAGTATAAGTGAGGAGAGTGTGTTCCCCTGATGGTTTTATATACACGGGACATGTTACCAGGTGAACAGTATACGTGAGGAGAATGTGTTCCCCTGATTGTTTAATACGCACAGGACTTGTCACCAAATGAACTATATAAGTGAGGAGAATGTGTTGCCCTGATGGTTCAATATACACGGGACATGTTACCAGGTGAACAGTATAAGTGAGGTGAGTGTGTTCACCTGATGGTTTAATATACACGGGACATGTTACCAGGTGAACAGTATATGCGAGGGGAATGTGTTCCCCTGATTGTTTAATACGCATAGGACTTGTCACCAAGTGAACTATATAAGTGAGGAGAATGTGTTCCCCTGATGGTTTAATATACACGGGACATGTTACCAGGTGAACAGTATAATTGAGGAGAGTGTGTTCCACCGATGGTTTAATACTGAGGGGACATGTTACCAGGTGAACAGTATAAGGGAGGAGAGTGTGTTCCCCTGCTGATTTAATATACACGGGACATGTCACCAGGAGAACAGCATAAGTGAGGAGAGTGTGTTCCCCTGATTGTTCAACACACACGGGACATGTTACCAGCTGAACACTGTAGGTGAGGAGAGTGTGTTCCCCTGATGGTTTAATTCTGACGGGACATGTTACCAGATGAACAGGATAAGTGAGGAGCTTGTGTTCCCCTGATGGTTTAATACTGACGGGACATGTTACCAGATGAAAAGTATAAGTGAGGAGAGTGTGTTCCCCTGATTGTTGAAGACACAAGGGACATGTCACCAAATGAACTGTATAAGTGAGGAGAGTGTGTTCCCCTAATGGTTTAATATACACGGGACATGTTACCAGGTGAACAGTATATGTGAGGAGAGTGTGTTCACTTGATGGTTTAATATACACGGGACATGTTACCAGGTGAACAGTGTATGCGAGGCGAATGTGTTCCCCTGATTGTTTAATACGCACAGGACTTGTCACCAAGTGAACTGTATAAGTGAGGAGAATGTGTTCCCCTGATTGTTTAATATACACGGGACATGTTGCCCGGTGAACAATATAAGTGAGGAGATAGTGTTCCCCTGATTGTTTGATTCACACGGGACATGTCACCAAATGAACTGTATAAGTGAGGAGATGTGTTCCCCTGATGGTTTAATATCCACGGGACATGTTACCAGGTGAACAGTATAAGTGAGGAGAGTGTGATCCCCTGATTGTTTAATACACACGAGACATGCCACCAAATGAACTGCATAAGTGAGGAGAGTGTGTTCCCCTGATGGTTTAATGCACACAGGACATGTTACCAGGTGAACAGTATAAGTGAGGAGAGTGTGTTCCCCTGATGGTTTAATATACATGGGACATGTTACCAGGTGAACAGTATAAGTGAGGAGTGTGTGTTCCCCTGATGGTTTTATATACACGGGTCATGTTACCAGGTGAACAGTCTATGTGAGGAGAATGTGTTCCCCTGATTGTTTAATACGCACAGGACTTGTCACCAAGTGAACTATATAAGAGAGGAGAATGTGTTCCACTGATTGTTTAATATACACGGGACATGTTGCCAGGTGAACAGTATAACTGAGGAGTGTGTGTTCCCCTGATGGATTAATATACATGGGACATGTTATCAGGTGAACAGTGTAAGTGAGGAGAGTGTGTTCCCCTGATGGTTTGATATACACGGGACATGTCAACAGGTGAAAAGTTTAAGTGAGGAGAGTGTGTTCCCCTGATGGTTTAATATACACGGGACATATCACCAGGTGAACAGTATAACTGCGGAGAGTGAGTTCCCCTGATTGTTTAATACACACGGGACATGTTACCAAATGAACTGTATAAGTGAGGAGAGTGTGTTTCTCTGATGGTTTAAGACACACGGGACATGTCACCAAATGAACTGTATAAGTGAGGAGAGTGTGTTTCCCTGATGGTTTAATACACATGGGACATGTTACCAGATGAACAGTCTCAGTGAGGAGAGTGTGATCCCCTGATGGTTTAATATACACAGGACACGTTACCAGGTGAATGTATAAGTGAGGAGAGTTTGTTCCCCTGATTGTTTAATACACACGGGACATGTTACCAAATGAACTGTATAAGGGAGGAGAGTGTGTTTCCCTGATGGTTTAATACAGACGGGACATGTCACCAAACGAACTGTATAAGTGAGGAGAGTGTGTTCCCCTGATGGTTTAATATACACGGGACATGTTAACAGGTGAACAGTACAAGTGAGGAGAATGTGTTCCCCTGATTGTTTAATACGCACGGGACTTGCCACCAAGTGAACTGTATAAGTGAGGAGAATGTGTTCCCCTGATTGTTTAATATACACGGGACATGTTGCCAGGTGAACAGTATAAGTGAGGAGAGTGTGTTCCCCTGATGGTTTAATATACATGGGACATGTCACCAGGTGAACAGTGTAAGTGAGGAGAATGTGTTCCCCTGATTGTTTAATATACACGGGACATGTTAACAGGTGAACAGTACAAGTGAGGAGAATGTGTTCCCCTGATGGTTTAATACACACGGGACATGTCACCAAATGAACTGTATAAGTGAGGAGAGTGTGTTCCCCTGATGGTTTAATACACACGGGACATGTTACCAGATGAACAGTCTCAGTGAGGAGAGTGTGTTCCCCTGATGGTTTAATATACACCGGACATGTTACCAGGTGAACAGTGCAAGTGAGGAGAGTGTGTTCCCCTGATGGTTTCATATACACCGGACATGTTGCCAGGTGAATGTATAAGTGAGGAGAGTGTGTTCCCCTGATTGTTTAATACACACGCGACATGTCACCAGGTGAACAGTATAAGTGAGGAGAGTGTGTTCCCCTGATTGTATAATACACAAGAGACATGTTACCAGGTGAACAGAATAAGAGAGGAGAGTGTGTTCCACTGATGGTTTAATACACACGGGACATGTTACCAGGTGAACGTATAAGTGAGGAGAGTGTGTTCCCCTGATTGTTTAATGCACACGGACATGTTACCAGGTGAACAGTATAAGTGAGGAGAGTTTGTTCCCCTGATTGTTTAATACACACTGGACATGTTACCAGGTGAACAGTATAAGTGAGGAGAGTGTGTTCCCCTGAAGGTTTAATATACATGGGACATGTTACCAGGTGAACAGTATAAGTGAGGAGAGTGTGTTCCCCTGATGTTATAATGTACATGGGATATGTTACCAGGTGAATAGAATAAGTGAGCAGAGTGTGTTCCCCTGATTGTTTAACACATACTGGACATGTTGCCAGGTGAACAGTATAAGTGAGGAGAGTGTGTTCCCCTGATGGTTTAATATACATGGGAAATATTACCAAGTGAACGGTATAAGTGAGGAGAGTGTGTTCCCCTGATTGTTTAATACGCACGGGACATGTTGCCAGGTGAACAGTATAAGTGAGGAGAGTGTGTTCCCCTGCTGGTTTAATATACACGGGACATGTTACCAGGTGAACAGTATTAGTGAGGAGAATGTGTTCCACTGATGGTTTAATACGCACGGGACATGTTACCAGGTGAACAGTATTAGTGAGGAGAGTGTGTTCCCCTGATGTTTTAATACACAGGGGACATGTCACCAGATGAACAGTATAAGTGAGGAGAGTGTGTTCCCTTGATGGTTTAATACACAGGGGACATGTCACCAGGTGAACAGTTTAAGTGAGGGGAGTGTGTTCCCCTGATGGTTTAATATGCACGGGACATGTTACCATGTGAACAGTATAAGTGAGGAGAGTGTGTTCCCCTGATTGTTTAATACGCACGGGACATGTTACCAGGTGAACAGTATAAGTGAGGAGAGTGTGTTCCCCTGATGGTTTAATGCACGCAGGGCATGTTACCAGGTGAGCAGTGTAAGTGAGGAGAGTGTGTTCCCCTGATGGTTTAATACATACAGTACATGTTACCAGGTGAACAGTATTAGTGAGGAGAGTGTGTTCCACTGATGGTTTGATACACATGGGACATGTTACCAGGGGAACAGTATAAGAGAGGGGAGTGTGTTCCCCTGATGGTTTAATATACACGGGACATGTTACCAGGTGAACAGCATAAGTGAGGAGAATGTGTTCCCCTGATTGTTTAATACGCACGGGACTTGCCACCAAGTGAACTGTATAAGTGAGGAGAATGTGTTCCCCTGATTGTTTAATATACATGGGACATGTTGCCAGGTGAACAGTATAAGTGAGGAGAGTGTCTTCCCCTGATGGTTTAATATACATGGGACATGTCACCAGGTGAACAGTGTAAGTGAGGAGAGTGTGTTCCCCTGATGGTTTAATATACACGGGACATGTCACCAGGTGAACAGGAGAAGTGAGGAGAGTGTGTTCCCCTGATTGTTTAATACACACGGGACATGTCACCAAATGAACTGTATAAGTGGGGAGAGTGTGTTCCCCTGATGGTTTAATACACACGGGACATGTTACCAGATGAACAGATTATAGTGAGGAGAGTGTGTTCCCCTGATGGTTTAATATACACCGGACATGTTACCAGGTGAACAGTGCAAGTGAGGAGAGTGTGTTCCCCTGATGGTTTAATATACACCGGACATGTTGCCAGGTGAATGTATAAGTGAGGAGAGTGTGTTCCCCTGATTGTTTAATACACACGCGACATGTTACCAGGTGAATGTATAAGTGAGGAGAGTGTGTTCCCCTGATTGTTTAATGCACATTGGACATGTTACCAGGTGAACAGTATAAGTGAGGAGAGTGTGCTCCCCTGATGGTTTAATATACACGGGACATGTTACCAGGTGAACAGTATAAGTGAGGAGAGTGTGTTCCCCTGATGGTTTAATATACATGGGAAATATTACCAAGTGAACAGTATATGTGAGGAGAATGTGTTCCCCTGATTGTTTAATATACTTGGGACATGTTACCAGATGAACAGTATAAGTGAGGAGAGTGTGTTCTCCTGATTGTTTAATACGCACGGGACATGTTACCAGGTGAACAGGATAAGTGAGGAGAGTGTGTTCCCCTGATGGTTTAATATATACGGGACATGTTACCAGGTGAACAATATTAGTGAGGAGAATGTGTTCCACCGATGGTTTAATACGCACGGGACATGTTACCAGGTGAACAGTATTAGTGAGGAGAGTGTGTTCCACTGATGGTTTAATACGCACGGGACATGTCACCAAGTGAACTGTATAAGTGAGGAGAGTGTGTTCCCCTGATGTTTTAATACACAGGGGACATGTCACCAGGTGAACAGTATAAGTGAGGAGAGTGTGTTCCCCTGATGGTTTAATACACAGGGGACATGTCACCAGGTGAACAGTTTAAGTGAGGGGAGTGTGTTTCCCTGATGGTTTAATATGCACGGGACATGTTACCAGGTGAACAGTATAAGTGAGGAGCGTGTGCTCCGCTCATTGTTTAATACGCACGGGACATGTTACCAGGTGAACAGTGTTAGTGAGGAGAGTGTGTTCCCCTGATGGTTTAATGCACGCAGGGCATGTTACCAGGTGAGCAGTGTAAGTGAGGAGAGTGTGTTCCCCTGATGGTTTCACACTTCCAGTACAAGTTACCAGGTGAACAGTATTAGTGAGGAGAGTGTGTTCCACTGATGGTTTGATACACATGGGACATGTTACCAGGGGAGCAGTATAAGTGAGGAGAGTGTGTTCCCCTGATGGTTTAATATACACAGGACATGTCACCAGGTGAACAGTATAAGTGAGGAGAGAGTGTTACCCTGATGGTTTAATGCACACAGGGCATGTTACTAGGTGAACAGTATAAGTGAGGAGAGTGAGTTCCATTGATGGTTTAATACGCACGGGACATGTTACCAGGTGAACAGTATTAGTGAGGAGAGTGTGTTCCACTGATGGTTTGATACACATGGGACATGTTACCAGGGGAACAATGTAAGTGAGGAGAGTGTGTTCCCCTGATGGTTTAATGCACACAGGGCATGTTAATAGGTGAACAGTATAAGTGAGGAGAGTGTGTTCCATTGATGGTTTAATACGCACGGGACATGTTACCGGGTGAACAGTATTAGTGAGGAGAGTGGGTTCCACTGATGGTTTAATACGCTCGGGACATGTCACCAAGTGAACTGTATAAGTGAGGAGAGTCTGTTCCCCTGATGGTTTGATATACACGGGACATGTTGCCAGATGAACAGATTACAGTGAGGAGAGTGTGTTCCCCTGATGGTTTAATATACACGGGACATGTCACCAGGTGAACAGTATAAGTGCGGAGAGTGTGTTCCCCTGATTGTTTAATACACACGGGACATGTTACCAAATGAACTGTATAAGTGAGGAGAGTGTGTTTCCCTGATGGTTTAATACACACGGGACATGTCACCAAATGAACTGTATAAGTGAGGACAGTGTGTTTCCCTGATGGTTTAATACACATGGGACATGTTACCAGATGAACAGTCTCAGTGAGGAGAGTGTGTTCCCCTGATGGTTTAATATACACAGGACATGTTACCAGGTGAATGTATAAGTGAGGAGAGTTTGTTCCCCTGATTGTTTAATACACATGGGACATGTTACCAAATGAACAGTATAAGGGAGGAGAGTGTGTTTCCCTGATGGTTTAATACACACGGGACATGTCACCAAATGAACTGTATAAGTGAGGAGAGTGTGTTCCCCTGATGGTTTAATATACACGGGACATGTTAACAGGTGAACAGTACAAGTGAGGAGAGTGTGTTCCCGTGATGGTTTAATATACACGAGACATGTTACCAGGTGAACAGTATAAGTGAGGGGAGTGTGTTCCCCTGATGGTTTAATATACACGGGACATGTTACCAGGTGAACAGCATAAGTGAGGAGAATGTGTTCCCCTGATTGTTTAATACGCACGGGACTTGCCACCAAGTGAACTGTATAAGTGAGGAGAATGTGTTCCCCTGATTGTTCAATATACATGGGACATGTTGCCAGGTGAACAGTATAAGTGAGGAGAGTGTCTTCCCTTGATGGTTTAATATACATGGGACATGTCACCAGGTGAACAGTGTAAGTGAGGAGAGTGTGTTCCCCTGATGGTTTAATATACACGGGACATGTCACCAGGTGAACAGGAGAAGTGAGGAGAGTGTGTTCCCCTGATTGTTTAATACACACGGGACATGTCAGCAAATGAACTGTATAAGTGGGGAGAGTGTGTTCCCCTGATTGTTTAATACACACGGGACATGTTACCACATGAACAGATTATAGTGAGGAGAGTGTGTTCCCCTGATGGTTTAATATACACCGGACATGTTGCCAGGTGAATGTATAAGTGAGGAGAGTGTGTTCCCCTGATTGTTTAATACACACGCGACATGTTACCAGGTGAATGTATAAGTGAGGAGAGTGTGTTCCCCTGATTGTTTAATGCACACTGGACATGTTACCAGTTGAACAGTATAAGTGAGGAGATTGTGTTCCCCTGATGGTTTAATATACACGGGACATGTTACCAGGTGAACAGTATAAGTGAGGAGAGTTTGTTCCCCTGATTGTTTAATACACACTGGACATGTTACCATGTGAACAGTATAAGTGAGGAGAGTGTGTTCCCCTGAAGGTTTAATATACATGGGACATGTTACCAGGAGAACAGTATAAGTGAGGAGAGTGTGTTCCCCTGATGTTATAATGTACATGCGACATGTTACCAGGTGAATAGAATAAGTGAGCAGAGTGTGTTCCCCGGATTGTTTAATACATACTGGACATGTTGCCAGGTGAACAGTATAAGTGAGGAGAGTGTGTTCCCCTGATGGTTTAATATACATGGGAAATATTACCAAGTGAACAGTATAAGTGAGGAGAATGTGTTCCCCTGACTGTTTAATATACATGGGACATGTTACCAGATGAACAGTATAAGTGAGGAGAGTGTGTTCTCCTGATTGTTTAATACGCACGGGACATGTTACCAGGTGAACAGGATAAGTGAGGAGAGTGTGTTCCCCTGATGGTTTAATATATACGGGCCATGCTACCAGGTGAACAGTATTAGTGAGGAGAATGTGTTCCACTGATGGTTTAATACGCACGGGACATGTTACCAGGTGAACAGTATTAGTGAGGAGAGTGTGTTCCACTGATGGTTTAATACGCACGGGACATGTCACCAAGTGAACTGTATAAGTGAGGAGAGTGTGTTCCCCTGATGTTTTAATACACAGGGGACATGTCACCAGGTGAACAGTATAAGTGAGGAGAGTGTGTTCCCCTGATGGTTTAATACACAGGGGACATGTCACCAGGTGAACTGTTTAAGTGAGGGGAGTGTGTTCCCCTGATGGTTTAATATGCACGGGACATGTTACCAGGTGAACAGTATAAGTGAGGAGAGTGTGTTCCGCTCATTGTTTAATACGCACGGGACATGTTACCAGGTGAACAGTGTAAGTGAGGAGAGTGTGTTCCCCTGATGGTTTAATGCACGCAGGGCATGTTACCAGGTGAGCAGTGTAAGTGAGGAGAGTGTGTTCCCCTGATGGTTTAACACATACAGTACATGTTACCAGGTGAACAGTATTAGTGAGGAGAGTGTGTTCCACTGATGGTTTGATACACATGGGACATGTTACCAGGGGAGCAGTATAAGTGAGGAGAGTGTGTTCCCTTGATGGTTTAATATACACAGGACATGTGATCAGGTGAACAGTATAAGTGAGGAGAGAGTGTTACCCTGATGGTTTAATGCACACAGGGCATGTTACTAGGTGAACAGTATAAGTGAGGAGAGTGTGTTCCATTGATGGTTTAATACGCACGGGACATGTTACCGGGTGAACAGTATTAGTGAGGAGAGTGGGTTCCACTGATGGTTTAATATACACGGGACATGTTACCAGATGAACGGATTATAGTGAGGAGAGAGTGTTGCCCTGATGGTTTAATATGCACGGAACATGTTACCAGATGAACAGTATAAGTGAGGAGAGTGTGTTCCACTGATGTTTTAATATACACGGGACATGTTACCAGATGAACAGATTATAGTGAGGAGAGTGTGTTCCACTGATGGTTTAATACACAGAGGACATGTCACCAGTTGAACAGTATAAGTGAGGAGACTGTGTTCCCCTGATGGTTTAATATACACGGGACATGTTACCAGATGAACAGATTATAGTGAGGAGAGTGTGTTCCGATGATGGTTTAATATGCACGGAACATGTTACCAGATGAACAGTGTAAGCGAGGAGAGTGTGTTCCACTGATGGTTTAATATACACGGGACATGTTACCAAATGAACTGTATAATGAGGAGAGTGTGTTTCCCTGATGGTTTAATACACACGTGACATGTCACCAAATGACCTGTATAAGTGAGGACAGTGTGTTTCCCTGATGGTTTAATACACATGGGACATGTTACCAGATGAACAGTCTCAGTGAGGAGAGTGTGTTCCCCTGATGGTTTAATATACACAGGACATGTTACCAGGTGAATGTATAAGTGAGGAGCGTTTGTTCCCCTGATTGTTTAATACACATGGGACATGTTACCAAATGAACTGTATAAGGGAGGAGAGTGTGTTTCCCTGATGGTTTAATACACACGGGACATGTCACCAAATGATCTGTATAAGTGAGGAGAGTGTGTTCCCGTGATGGTTTAATATACACGAGACATGATACCAGGTGAACAGTATAAGTGACGAGAGTGTGTTCCCCTGATGGTTTAATATACACGCGACATGTTACCAGGTGAACAGCATAAGTGAGGAGAATGTGTACCCCTGATTGTTTAATACGCACGGGACTTGCCACCAAGTGAACTGTATAAGTGAGGAGAATGTGTTCCCCTGATGGTTTAATATACACGGGACATGTTAACAGGTGAACAGTACAAGTGAGGAGAGTGTGTTCCCGTGATGGTTTAATATACACGAGACATGTTACCAGGTGAACAGTATAAGTGAGGAGAGTGTGTTCCCCTGATGGTTTAATATACACGCGACATGTTACCAGGTGACCAGCATAAGTGAGGAGAATGTGTTCCCCTGATTGTTTAATACGCACGGGACTTGCCACCAAGTGAACTGTATAAGTGAGGAGAATGTGTTCCCCTGATTGTTTAATATACACCGGACATGTTACCAGGTGAACAGTGCAAGTGAGGAGAGTGTGTTCCCCTGATGGTTTAATATACACCGGACATGTTGCCAGGTGAATGTATAAGTGAGGAGAGTGTGTTCCCCTGATTGTTTAATACATACGCGACATGTTACCAGGTGAATGTATAAGTGAGGAGAGTGTGTTTCCCTGATTGTTTAATGCACACTGGACATGTTACCAGGTGAACAGTATAAGTGAGGAGAGTGTGTTCCCCTGATGGTTTAATATACACGGGACATGTTACCAGGTGAACAGTATAAGTGAGGAGAGTTTGTTCCCCTGATTGTTTAATACACACGGGACATGTTACCAGGTGAACAGTATAAGTGAGGAGAGTGTGTTCCCCTGAAGGTTTAAGATACATGGAACATGTTACCAGGTGAACAGTATAAGTGAGGAGAATGTGTTCCCCTGATGTTATAATGTACATGGGGCATGTTACCAGGAGAATAGAATAAGTGACCAGAGTGTGTTACCCTGATTGTTTAATACATACTGGACATGTTGCCAGGTGAACAGTATAAGTGAGGAGAGTGTGTTCCCCTGATGGTTTAATACACAGGGGACATGTCACCAGGTGAACAGTAAAAGTGAGGAGAGTTTGTTCCCCTGATGGTTTAATATACAGGGGACATGTTACCAGATGAACAGATTATACTGAGGAGAGTGTGTTCCACTGATGGTTTAATATGCACGGAACATGTTACCAGATGAACAGTATAAGCGAGGAGAGTGTGTTCCACTGATGGTTTAATATACACGGGACATGTTAGCAGGTGAACAGTATAAGTGAGGAGAGTGCTTTCCCCTGATGGTTTAATATACACGGGACATGTTACCAGGTGAACAGTATAAGTGAGGAGAGTGTGTTCCCCTGATGTTTTAATACACAGGGGACATGTCACCAGGTGAACAGTATAAGTGAGGAGAGTGTGTTCCCTTGATGGTTTAATACACAGGGGACATGTCACCAGGTGAGCAGTTTAAGTGAGGGGAGTGTGTTCCCCTGATGGTTTAATATTCACGGGACATGTTACCAGGTGAACAGTATAAGTGAGGAGAGTGTGTTCCCCTGATTGTTTAATACGCACGGGACATGTTACCAGGTGATCAGTATAAGTGAGGAGAGTGTGTTCCCCTGATGGTTTAATGCACGCAGGGCATGTTACCAGGTGAGCAGTGTAAGTGAGGAGAGTGTGTTCCCCTGATGATTTAATACATACAGTACATGTTACCAGGTGAACAGTATTAGTGAGGAGAGTGTGTTCCACTGATGGTTTGATACACATGGGACATGTTACCAGGGGAACAGTGTAAGTGAGGAGAGTGTGTTCCCCTGATGGTTTAATATACACGGGACATGTCACCAGGTGAACAGTATAAGTGAGGAGAGTGTGTTCCCCTGATTGTTTAATACACACGGGACATGTCACCAAATGAACTGTATAAGTGAGGAGAGTGTGTTCCCCTGATGGTTTAATACACACGGGACATGTTACCAGATGAACAGTCTCAGTGAGGAGAGTGTGTTCCCCTGATGGTTTAATATACACAGGACATGTGACCAGGTGAACAGTGCAAGTGAGGAGAGTGTGTTCCCCTGATGGTTTAATGCACGCAGGGCATGTTACCAGGTGAGCAGTGTAAGTGAGGAGAGTGTGTTCCCCTGATGATTTAATACATACAGTACATGTTACCAGGTGAACAGTATTAGTGAGGAGAGTGTGTTCCACTGATGGTTTGATACACATGGGACATGTTACCAGGGGAACAGTGTAAGTGAGGAGAGTGTGTTCCCCTGATGGTTTAATATACACAGGACATGTGACCAGGTGAAAAGTATAAGTGAGGAGAGAGTGTTCCCCTGATGGTTTAATGCACACAGGGCATGTTACTATGTGAACAATATAAGTGAGGAGAGTGTGTTCCATTGATGGTTTAATACGCACGGGACATGTTACTGGGTGAACAGTATTAGTGAAGAGAGTGGGTTCCACTGATGGTTTAATACGCTCGGGACATGTCATCAAGTGAACTGTTTCAGTGAGGAGAGTGTGTTCCCCTGATGGTTTAATATACACGGGACATGTTACCAGATGAATAGATTATAGTGAGGAGAGTGTGTTCCCCTGATGGTTTAATATACACGGGACATGTCACCAGGTGAACAGTATAAGTGCGGAGAGTGTGTTCCCCTGATTGTTTAATACACACGGGACATGTTACCAAATGAACTGTAGAAGTGAGGAGAGTGTGTTTCCCTGATGGTTTAATACACACTGGACATGTCACCAAATGAACTGTATAAGTGAGGACAGTGTGTTTCCCTGATGGTTTAATACACATGGGACATGTTACCAGATGAACAGTCTCAGTGAGGAGAGTGTGTTCCCCTGATGGTTTAATATACACAGGACATGTTACCAGGTGAATGTATAAGTGAGGAGCGTTTGTTCCCCTGATTGTTTAATACACATGGGACATGTTACCAAATGAACTGTATAAGGGAGGAGAGTGTGTTTCCCTGATGGTTTAATACACACGGGACATGTCACCAAATGAACTGTATAAGTGAGGAGAGTGTGTTCCCCTGATGGTTTAATATACACGGGACATGTTAACAGGTGAACAGTACAAGTGAGGAGAGTGTGTTCCCGTGATGGTTTAATATGCACGAGACATGTTACCAGGTGAACAGTATAAGTGAGGAGAGTGTGTTCCCCTGATGGTTTAATATACACGCGACATGTTACCAGGTGAACAGCATAAGTGAGGAGAATGTGTTCCCCTGATTGTTTAATACGCACGGGACTTGCCACCAAGTGAACTGTATAAGTGAGGAGAATGTGTTCCCCTGATTGTTTAATATACACGGGACATGTTGCCAGGTGAACAGTATAAGTGAGGATAGTGTCTTCCTCTGATGGTTTAATATACATGGGACATGTCACCAGGTGAACAGTGTAAGTGAGGAGAGTGTGTTCCCCTGATGGTTTAATATACACGGGACATGTCACCAGGTGAACAGTATAAGTGAGGAGAGTGTGTTCCCCTGATTGTTTAATACACACGGGACATGTCACCAAATGAACTGTATAAGTGAGGAGAGTGTGTTCCCCTGATGGTTTAATACACACGGGACATGTTACCAGATGAACAGTCTCAGTGAGGAGAGTGTGTTCCCCTGATGGTTTAATATACACAGGACATGTGACCAGGTGAACAGTGCAAGTGAGGAGAGTGTGTTCCCCTGATGGTTTAATATACACCGGACATGTTGCCAGGTGAATGTATAAGTGAGGAGAGTGTGTTCCCCTGATTGTTTAATGCACACTGGACATGTTACCAGGTGAACAGTATAAGTGAGGAGAGTGTGTTCCCCTGATGGTTTAATATACACGGGAAATGTTACCAGGTGAACAGTATAAGTGAGGAGAGTTTGTTCCCCTGATTGTTTAATAAACACGGGATATGTTACCAGGTGAACAGTATAAGTGAGGAGAGTGTGTTCCCCTGAAGGTTTAATATACATGGGACATGTTACCAGGTGAACAGTATAAGTGAGGAGAGTGTGTTCCCCTGATGTTATAATGTACATGGGACATGTTACCAGGAGAATAGAATAAGTGAGCAGAGTGTGTTCCCCTGATTGTTCAATACATACTGGACATGTTGCCAGCTGAACAGTATAAGTGAGGAGAGTGTGTTCCCCTGATGGTTTAATATACATGGGAAATATTACCAATGAACAGTATAAGTGAGGAGAATGTGTTACCCTGATTGTTTAATATACATTGGACATGTTACCAGATGAACAGTATAAGTGAGGAGAGTGTGTTCCCCTGATGGTTTAATACGCACGGGACATGTCACCAAGTGAACTGTATAAGTGAGGAGAGTGTGTTCCGCTGATGTTTTAATATACAGGGGACATGTCACCAGGTGAACAGTATAAGTGAGGAGAGTGTGTTCCCCTGTTGGTTTAATACACAGGGGACATGTCACCAGGTGAACAGTTTAAGTGAGGGGAGTGTGTTCCCCTGATGGTTTAATATGCACGGGACATGTTACCAGGTGAACAGTATAAGTGAGGAGAGTGTGTTCCCCTGATTGTTTAATACGCACGGGACATCTTACCAGGTGAACAGTGTAAGTGAGGAGAGTGTGTTCCCCTGATGGTTTAATGCACGCAGGGCATGTTACCAGGTGAGCAGTGTAAGTGAGGAGAGTGTGTTCCCCTGATGGTTTAATACATACAGTACATGTTACCAGGTGAACAGTATTAATGAGGAGAGTGTGTTCCACTGATGGTTTGATACACATGGGACATGTTACCAGGGGAGCAGTATAAGTGAGGAGAGTGAGTTCCCCTGATGGTTTAATATACACAGGACATGTGACCAGGTGAACAGTATAAGAGAGGAGAGAGTGTTACCCTGATGGTTTAATGCACACAGGGCATTTTACTAGGTGAACAGTATAAGTGAGGAGAGTGTGTTCCATTGATGGTTTAATACGCACGGGACATGTTACCGGGTGAACAGTATTAGTGAGGAGAGTGGGTTCCACTGATCGTTTAATACGCTCGGGACATGTCACCAAGTGAACTGTATAAGTGAGGAGAGTGTGTTCCCCTGATGGTTTAATATACACGGGACATATTACCAGATGAACAGATTATAGTGAGGAGAGTGTGTTCCCCTGATAGTTTAATATGCACGGGACATGTTACCAGATGAACAGAAAAAGAGAGGAGAGTGTGTTCCACTGATGGTTTAATACACAGGGGACATGTCACCAGGTGAACAGTATAAGTGAGGAGACTGTGTTCCCCTGATGGTTCAATACACAGGGGACATGTCACCAGGTGAACAGTATAAGTGAGGAGAGTTTGTTCCCCTGATGGTTTAATATACAGGGGACATGTTACCAGATGAACAGATTATAGTGAGGAGAGTGTGTTCCACTGATGGTTTAATATGCACGGAACATGTTACCAGATGAACAGTATAAGCGAGGAGAGTGTGTTCCACTGATGGTTTAATATACACGGGACATGTTAGCAGGTGAACAGTATAAGTGAGGAGAGTGCTTTCCCCTGATTGTTTAATATACACGGGACATGTTACCAGGTGAACAGTATAAGAGAGGAGAGTGTGTTCCCCTGATTGTTTAATACACATGGACATGTTACCAGGTGAACAGTATAAGTGAGGAGAGTGTGTTCCCCTGATGGTTTAATGTACACGGGACATATTACCAGGTGAACAGAATAAGTGAGGAGAGTGTGTTCCCCTGCTGAATTAATATACACGGGAAATGTCACCAGGTGAACAGTATAAGTGAGGAGAGTGTGTTCCCCTGATTGTTCAACACACACGGGACATGTTACCAGGTGAACACTATAAGTGAGGAGAGTGTGTTCCCCTGATGGTTTAATACTGACGGGACATGTTACCAGATGAACAGTATAAGTGAGGAGCTTGTGTTCCCCTGATGGTTTAATACTGACGGGACATGTTACCAGATGAACAGTATAAGTGAGGAGAGTGTGTTCCCCTGATTGTTCAAAACACACGGGACATGTCACCAAATGAACTGTTTAAGTGAGGAGAGTGTGTTCGCCTGATGGTTTAATGCACACAGGACATGTTACCAGGTGAACAGTATAAGTGAGGAGAGTGTGTTCCCCTGATGGTTTAATATACATGGGACATGTTATTAGGTGAACAGTGTAAGTGAGGAGAGTGTGTTCCCCTGATGGTTTAATACACACGGGACATGTCACCAAATGAACTGTATAAGTGAGGACATTGTGTTTCCCTGATGGTTTAATATACACAGGACATGTTACCAGGAGAATGTATAAGTGAGGAGAGTTTGTTCCCCTGATTGTTTCATACACACGGGACATGTTACCAAAAGAACTGTACAAGTGAGGAGAGTGTGTTCCCCTGATGGTTTAATATACACGGGACATGTCACCAAATGAACTGGATAAGTGAGGAGAGTGTGTTCCCCTGATGGTTTAATATACACGGGACATGTTAACAGGTGAACAGTACAAGTGAGGTAAGTGTGTTCCCCTGATGGTTTAATATACACGAGACATGTTACCAGGTGAACAGTATAAGTGAGGAGAGTGTGTTCCTCTGATGGTTTAATATACACGGGACATGTTACCAGGTGAACAGCATAAGTGAGGAGAATGTGTTCCCCTGATTGTTTAATACGCACGGGACTTGCCACCAAATGAACTGTATAAGTGAGGAGAGTGTGTTCCCCTGATGGTTTAATACACACGGGACATGTTACCAGATGAACAGTCTCAGTGAGGAGAGTGTGTTCCCCTGATGGTTTAATATACACCGGACATTTTACCAGGTGAACAGTGCAAGTGAGGAGAGTGTGTTCCCCTGATGGTTTAATACACACCGGACATGTTGCCAGGTGAATGTATAAGTGAGGAGAGTGTGTTCCCCTGATGGTTTAATACACACGCGACATGTCACCAGGTGAACAGTATAAGTGAGGAGAGTGTGTTCCCCTGATTGTTTAATACACAAGGGACATGTTACCAGGTGAACAGAATAAGAGAGGAGAGTGTGTTCCACTGATGGTTTAATACACACGGGACATGTTACCAGGAGAATGTATAAGTGAGGAGAGTGTGTTCCCCTGATTGTTTAATGCACACTTCACATGTTACCAGGTGAACGGTATAAGTGAGGAGAGTGTGTTCCCCTGATGGTTTAATGTACACGAGACATGTTACCAGGTGAACAGTATAAGTGAGGAGAGTTTGTTCCCATGATTGTTTAATACACACGGGACATGTTACCAGGTGAACAGTATAAGTGAGGAGAGTGTGTTCCCCTGAAGGTTTAATAATCATGGGACATGTTACCAGGTGAACAGTATAAGTGAGGAGAGTGTGTTCCCCTGATGTTATAATGTACATGGGACATGTTACCAGGTGAATAGAATAAGTGAGCAGAGTGTGTTCCCCTGATTGTTTAATACATACTGGACATGTTGACAGGTGAACAGTATAAGTGAGGAGAGTGTGTTCCCCTGATGGTTTAATATACATGGGAAATATTACCAAGTGAACAGTATAAGTGAGGAGAATGTGTTCCCCTGATTGTTTAATATACATTGGATATGTTACCAGATGAACAGTATAAGTGAGGAGAGTGTGTTCCCCTGATTGTTTAATACGCACGGGACATGTTACCAGGTGAACAGTATAATTCAGGAGAGTGTGTTACCCTGATGGTTTAATGTACACGGGACATGTTACCAGGTGAACAGTATTAGTGAGGAGAATGTGTTCCACTGATGGTTTAATACGCACGGGACATGTTACCAGGTGAACAGTATTAGTGAGGAGAGTGTGTTCCACTGATGGTTTAATACGCACGGGACATGTCACCAGGTGAACAGTTTAAGTGAGGGGAGTGTGTTCCCCTGATGGTTTAATATGCACGGGGCATGTTACCAGGTGAACAGTATAAGTGACTAGAGTGTGTTCCCCTGATTGTTTAATACGCACGGGACATGTTACCAGGTGAACAGTATCAGTGAGGAGAGTGTGTTCCCCTGATGGTTTAATGCACGCAGGGCATGTTACCAGGTGAGCAGTGTAAGTGAGGAGAGTGTGTTCCCCTGATGGTTTAATACATACAGTACATGTTACCAGGTGAACAGTATAAGTGAGGAGAGTGTGTTCCCCTGATGGTTTAATATACACAGGACATGTGACCAGGTGAACAGTATAAGTGAGGAGAGAGTGTTCCCCTGATGGTTTAATGCACACAGGGCATGTTACTAGGTGAACAGTATAAGTGAGGAGAGTGTGTTCCATTGATGGTTTAATACGCACGGGACATGTTACCAGGTGAAGAGTATTAGTGAGGAGAGTGGGTTCCACTGATGGTTTAATACGCTCGGGACATGTCACCAAGTGAACTGCATAAGTGAGGAGAGTGTGTTCCCCTGATGGTTTAATATACACGGGACATGTTACCAGATGAACAGATTATAGTGAGGAGAGTGTGTTCCCCTGATGGTTTAATATGCACGGAACATGTTACCAGATGAACAGTATAAGTGAGGAGAGTGTGTTCCAATGATGGTTTAATATACACGGGTCATGTTACCAGATGAACAGATTATAGTGAGGAGAGTGTGTTCCACTGATGGTTTAATACACAGGGGACATGTCACCAGGTGAACAGTACAAGTGAGGAGACTGTGTTCCCCTGATGGTTCAATACACAGGTGACATGTCACCAGGTGAAAAGTATAAGTGAGGAGAGTTGTTCCCCTGATGGTTTAATATACACGGGACATGTTACCAGATGAACAGATTATAGTGAGGAGAGTGTGTTCCACTGATGGTTTAGTATGCACGGAACATGTTACCAGATGAACAGTATAAGCGAGGAGAGTGTGTTCCACTGATGGTTTAATATACACGGGACATGTTAGCAGGTGAACAGTATAAGTGAGGAGAGTGCTTTCCCCTGATGGTTTAATATACACGGGACATGTTACCAGGTCAACAGTATAAGAGAGGAGAGTGTGTTCCCCTGATTGTTTAATACACACGGGACATGTTACCAGGTGAACAGTATAAGTGAGGAGAGTGTGTTCCCCTGATGGTTTAATGTACACGGGACATGTTACCAGGTGAACAGTATAAGTGAGGAGAGTGTGTTCCCCTGCTGATTTAATATACACGGGAAATATCACCAGGTGAACAGTATAAGTGAGGAGAGTGTGTTCCCCTGATTGTTCAACACACACGGGACATGTTACCAGGTGAACACTATAAGTGAGGAGAGTGTGTTCTCCTGATGGTTTAATACTGACGGGACATGTTACCAGATGAACAGTATAAGTGAGGAGCTTGTGTTCCCCTGATGGTTTAATACTGACGGGACATGTTACCAGTTGAACAGTATAAGTGAGGAGAGTGTGTTCCCCTGATTGTTCAATACACACGGGACATGTCACCAAATGAACTGTATAAGTGAGGAGAGTGTGTTCGCCTGATGGTTTAATGCACACATGACATGTTACCAGGTGAACAGTAGATGTGAGGAGAGTGTGTTCCCCTGATGGTTTAATATACATGGGACATGTTATCAGGTGAACAGTGTAAGTGAGGAGAGTGTGTTCCCCTGATGGTTTAATATACACGGGACATGTCGACAGGTGAAAAGTTTAAGTGAGGAGAGTGTGTTCCCCTGATGGTTTAATATACACGGAACATGTCACCAGGTGAACAGTATAAGTGCGGAGAGTGTGTTCCCCTGATTGTTTAATACACACGGGACATGTTACCAAATGAACTGTATAAGTGAGGAGAGTGTGTTTCCCTGATGGTTTAATACACACGGGACATGTCACCAAATGAACTGTATAAGTGAGGGCAGTGTGTTTCCCTGATGGTTTAATACACATGGGACATGTTACCAGATGAACAGTCTCAGTGAGGAGAGTGTGTTCCCCTGATGGTTTAATATACACAGGACATGTTACCAGGTGAATGTATAAGTGAGGAGAGTTTGTTCCCCTGATTGTTTAATACACACGGGACATGTTACCAAATGAACTGTATAAGGGAGGAGATTGTGTTTCCCTGATGGTTTAATACACACGGGACATGTCACCAAATGAACTGTATAAGTGAGGAGAGTGTGTTCCCCTGATGGTTTAATATACACGGGACATGTTAACAGGTGAACAGTACAAGTGAGGAGAGTGTGTTCCCCTGATGGTTTAATATACACGAGACATGTTACCAGGTGAACAGCAGAAGTGAGGAGAGTGTGTTCCCCTGATGGTTTAATATACACGGGACTTGCCACCAAGTGAACTGTATAAGTGAGGAGAATGTGTTCCCCTGATTGTTTAATATACACGGGACATGTTGCCAGGTGAACAGTGTAAGTGAGGAGAGTGTGTTCCCCTGATGGTTTAATTTACATGGGACATGTCACCAGGTGAACAGTGCAAGTGATTAGAGTGTGTTCCCCTGATGGTTTAATATACACGGGACATGTCAACAGGTGTAAAGTTTAAGTGAGGAGAGTGTGTTCCCCTGATTGTTTAATACACACGGGACATGTCACCAAATGAATTGTATAAGTGAGGAGAGTGTGTTCCCCTGATGGTCTTATACACACGGGACATGTTACCAGATGAACAGTCTCAGTGAGGAGAGTGTGTTCCCCTGATTGTTTAATACACAAGGGACATGTTACCAGGTGAACAGAATAAGAGAGGAGAGTGTGTTCCACTGATGGTTTAATACACACGGGACATGTTACCAGGTGAATGTATAAGTGAGGAGAGTGTGTTCCCCTGATTGTTTAATGCACCCTGGACATGTTACCAGGTGAACAGTACAAGTGAGGAGAGTGTGTTCCCCTGATGGTTTAATATACACGGGACATGTTACCTGGTGAACAGTATAAGTGAGGAGAGTTTGTTCCGCTGATTGTTTAATACACACGGGACATGTTACCAGGTGAACAGTATAAGTGAGGAGAGTGTGTTCCCCTGAAGGTTTAATATGCACCGGACATGTTACCAGGTGAACAGTGCAAGTGAGGAGAGTGTGTTCCCCTGATGGTTTAATACACACGGGACATGTTACCAGGTGAATGTATAAGTGAGGAGAGTGTGTTCCCCTGATTGTTTAATGCACACTGGACATGTTACCAGGTGAACATTATTAGTGAGGAGAGTGTGTTCCACTGATGGTTTAATACGCACGGGACATGTCACCAAGTGAACTGTATAAGTGAGGAGAGTGTGTTCCCCTGATGATTTAATACATAGGGGACATGTCACCAGGTGAACAGTCTAAGTGAGGAGAGTGTGTTCCCCTGATCTTTTAATACACAGGGGACATGTCACCAGGTGAACAGTTTAAGTGAGGGGAGTGTGTCCCCCTGATGGTTTAATATGCACGGGACATGTTAACAGGTGAACAGTATAAGTGAGGAGAGTGTGTTCCCCTGATTGTTTAATACGCACGGGACATGTTAACAGGTGTACAGTATAAGTGAGGAGAGTGTGTTCCCCTGATGGTTTAATGCACGCAGGGCATGTTACCAGGTGAGCAGTGTTAGTGAGGAGAGTATGTTCCCCTGATGGTTTAATACATACAGTACATGTTACCAGGTGAACAGTATTAGTGAGGAGAGTGTGTTCCACTGATGGTTTGATACACATGGGACATGTTACCAGGGGAACAGTATAAGTGAGGAGAGTGTGTTCCCCTGATGGTTTAATATACACAGGACATGTGACCAGGTGAACAGTATCAGTGAGGAGAGAGTGTTCCCCTGATGGTTTAATGCACACAGGGCATGTTACTAGGTGAACAGTATAAGTGAGGAGAGTATGTTCCATTGATGGTTTAATACGCACGGGACATGTTACCGGGTGAACAGTATTAGTGAGGAGAGTGGGTTCCACTGATGGTTTAATACGCTCGGGACATGTCACCAAGTGAACTGTATAAGTGAGGAGAGTGTGTTCCCATGATGGTTTAATATACACGGGACATGTTACCAGATGAACAGATTATAGTCAGGAGAGTGTGTTCCCCTGATGGTTTAATATGCACGGAACATGTTACCAGATGAACAGTATAAGTGAGGAGAGTGTGTTCCACTGATGGTTTAATCTACACGGGACATGTTACCAGATGAACAGATTATAGTGAGGAGAGTGTGTTCCACTGATGGTTTAATACACAGGGGACATGTCACCAGGTGAACAGTATAAGTGAGGAGACTGTGTTCCCCTGATGGTTCAATACACAGGGGACATGTCACCAGGTGAACAGTATAAGTGAGGAGAGTTTGTTCCCCTGATGGTTTAATATACACGTGACATGTTACGAGATGAACAGATTATAGTGAGGAGAGTGTGTTCCACTGATGGTTTAATATGCACGGAACATGTTACCAGATGAACAGTAAAAGCGAGGAGAGTGTGTCCACTGATGGTTTAATATACACGGGACATGTTAGCAGGTGAACAGTATAAGTGAGGAGAGTGCTTTCCCCTGATGGTTTAATATACACGGGACATGTTACCAGGTGAACATTATAAGAGAGGAGAGTGTGTTCCCCTGATTGTTTAATACACACGGGACATGTTACCAGGTGAACAGTATAAGTGAGGAGAGTGTGTTCCCCTGATGGTTTAATATACACGGGACATGTTACCAGGTGTAGAGTATAAGTGAGGAGAGTGTGTTCCCCTGCTGATTTAATATACACGGGAACTGTCACCAGGTGAACAGTATAAGTGAGGAGAGTGTGTTCCCCTGATTCATCAACACGCACGGGACATGTTACCAGGTGAACACTATGAGTGAGGAGAGTGTGTTCCCCTGATGGTTTAATACTGACGGGACATGTTACCAGATGAACAGTATAAGTGAGGAGCTTGTGTTCTCCTGATGGTTTAATACTGACGGGACATGTTACCAGATGAACAGTATAAGTGAGGAGTGTGTGTTCCCCTGATTGTTCAATACACACGGGACATGTCTCCAAATGAACTGTATAAGTGAGGAGAGTGTGTTCCCCTGATGGTTTAATGCACACAGGACATGTTACCAGGTGAACAGTATAAGTGAGGAGAGTGTGTTCCCCTGATGGTTTAATATACACGGGACATGTCACCAGGTGAACAGTATAAGTGAGGAGAGTGTGTTCCCCTGATGGTTTAATATACACGGGACATGTTACCAGGTGAACAGTATATGTGAGGAGAATGTGTTCCCCTGATTGTTTAATACGCCCAGGACTTGTCACCAAGTGAACTGCATAAGTGAGGAGAATGTGTTCCCCTGATTGTTTAATATACTCGTGACATGTTGCCAGGTGAACTGTATAAGTGAGGAGAGTGTGTTCCCCTGATGGTTTAATGCACACATGACATGTTACCAGGTGAACAGTATAAGTGAGGAGAGTGTGTTCCCCTGATGGTTTAATATACACGGGACATGTTACCAGGTGAACAGTATAAGTGAGGAGAGTGTGTTCCCCTGATTGTTTAATACACACGAGATATGTCACCAAATGAACTGTATAAGTGAGGAGAGTGTGTTCCCCTGATGGTTTAATGCACACAGGACATGTTACCAGGTGAACAGTATAAGTGAGGAGAGTGTGTTCCCCTGATGGTTTAATATACACGGGACATGTTACCAGGTGAACAGTAGAAGTGAGGAGAGTGTGTTCCCCTGATGGATTAATATACACGGGACATGTTACCAGGTGAACAGTATATGTGAGGAGAATGTGTTCCCCCGATTGTTTAATACGCACAGGACGTGTCACCAAATGAACTGTATAAGTGAGGAGAGTGTGTTCCCCTGATGGTTTAATATGCACGGGACATGTTACCAGGTGAACAGTATAAGTGAGGAGAGTGTGTTGCCCTGATGGTTTTATATACACGGGACATGATACCAGGTGAACAGTATATGTGAGGAGAATGTGTTCCCCTGATTGTTTAATACGCACAGGACTTGTCACCAAGTGAACTATATAAGTTAGGAGAATGTGTTCCCCTGATTGTTTATTATACACGGGACATGTTGCAAGGTGAACAGTATAAGTGAGGAGTGTGTGTTCCCCTGATGGTTTAATATGCATGGGACATGTTACCAGGTGAACAGTGTAAGTGAGGAGAGTGTGTTCTCCTGATGGTTTAATATACACGGGACATGTCACCAGGTGAACAGTAGAAGTGCGAAGAGTGTGTTCCCCTGATTGTTTAATACACACGGGACATGTTACCAAATGAACTGTATAAGTGAGGAGAGTGTGTTTCCCTGATGGTTTAAGACACACGGGACATGTCACCAAATGAACTGTATAAGTGAGGAGAGTGTGTTTCCCTGATGGTTTAATACACATGGGACATGTTACCAGATGAACAGTATAAGTGAGGAGAGTGTGTTCCCCTGAAGGTTTAATATACACAGGACATGTTACCAGGTGAATGTATAAGTGAGGAGAGTTTGTTCCCCTGATTGTTTAATACACACGCGACATGTCACCAGGTGAACAGTATAAGTGAGGAGAGTGTGTTCCCCTGATTGATTAATACACACAGGACATGTTACCAGGTGAACAATAAAAGTGAGGAGAGTGTGTTCCCCTGATGGTTTAATACTGACGGGACATGTTACCAGATGAACAGTATAAGTGAGGAGAGTGTGTTCCCCTGATGGTTTTATATACACGGGACATGTTACCAGGTGAACAGTATAAGTGAGGAGAGTGTGTTCCCCTGATTGTTTAATACACACGGGACATTTTGCCAGGTGAACAGTAGAAGTGAGGAGAGTGTGTTCCCCTGATTGTTTAATGCACACGGGACATGTTACCAGGTGAACAGTATAAGTGAGGAGAGTGTGTTCCCCTGATTGTTTAATACGCACTTGACATGTGCCCAGGTGAACATTATAAGTGAAGGGAGTGTGTTCCCCTGATTGTTTAATACGCACTGGCCATGTTACCAGGTGAACAGTATGATTGAGGAGAGTGTGTTCCACTGATGGTTTAATACGCACGGGACATGTCACCAAGTGAACTTCATAAGTGAGGAGAGTATTTTCCCCTGATGGTTTAATATACACGGGACATGTTAGCAGGTGAACAGTATAAGTGAGGAGAGTGCGTTCCCCTGATTGTTTCAGACGCACGGGACATGTAACCAAGTGAAAAGTATAAGTGAGGAGAGTGTGTTCCCCTGATTGTTTAATACGCACGGGACATTTCACCAGGTGAACAGTGTAAGTGAGGAGAGTGTGTTCCCCTGATGGTTTAATACACACAGGACATGATACCAGGTGAACAGTATAAGTGAGGAGAGTGAGTTCCCCTGATTGTTTAATATACCCGGGACATGTCAACAGGTGAACAGTATAAGTGAGGAGAGTGAGTTCCCCTGATTGTTTAATATACCCGGGACATGCCACCCGGTGAACAGTATAAGTGAGGAGAGTGTGTTCCCCTGATGGTTTAATATGCATGGGACATTTCACCAAGTGAACTGTATAAGTGAGGAGAGTGCGTTCTCCTGATGGTTTAATGCACACAGGACATGTTACCAGGTGAACAGGATAATTGAAGAGAGTGTGTTCCTCTGATGGTTTAATACTGTGGGGACATGTTACCAGATGAACAGTATAAGTGAGGAGAGTGTGTTCCCCTGATGGTTTAATATACACGGGACATGTTACCAGGTGAACAGTATAAGTGAGGAGAGTGTGTTCCCCTGATGGTTTAATATACACGGGACATGTTACCAGGTGAACAGTATAAGTGAGGAGAGTGTGTTCACCTGCTGGTTTAATATACACGGGACATGTTACCAGGTGAACACTATAAGTGTGGAGAGTGTGTTCCCCTGATGGTTTAATACTGACGGGACATGTTACCAGATGAACAGTACAGGTGAGGAGCTTGTGTTCCCCTGATTCTTTAATACTGACGGGACATGTTACCAGATGAACAGTATAAGTGAGGAGAGTGTGTTCTCCTGATTGTTTAATGCACACGGGACATGTCACCAACTGAACTGTATAAGTGATGAGAGTGTGTTCCCCTGATGGTTTAATGCACACAGGACATGTTAACAGGTGAACAGTATAATTGAGGAGACTGTGTTCCACTGATGGTTTAATACTGAGGGGACATGTTTCCAGGTCAACAGTATAAGTGAGGAGAGTGTGTTCCCCTGATGGTTTAATATACTCGGTACATGTTACCAGGTGAAACGTATAAGTGAGGAGAGTGTGTTCCCCTGATGGTTTAATATACTCGGGACATGTTACAAGGTGAACAGTATAAGTGTGGAGAGTGTGTTCCCCTGATGGTTTAATATACACGGGACATGTTACCAGGTGAACAGTGTAAGTGAGGAGAATGTGTTCCCCTGATTGTTTAATATACACGGGACATGTCACCAGGTGAACAGTAGAAGTGCGAAGAGTGTGTTCCCCTGATTGTTTAATACACACGGGACATGTTACCAAATGAACTGTAAAAGTGAGGAGAGTGTGTTTCCCTGATGGTTTAAGACACACGGGACATGTCACCAAATGAACTGTATAAGTGAGGAGAGTGTGTTTCCCTGATGGTTTAATACACATGGGACATGTTACAAGATGAACAGTATAAGTGAGGAGAGTGTGTTCCCCTGATGGTTTAATATACACAGGACATGTTACTAGGTGAATGTATAAGTGAGGAGAGTTTGTTCCCCTGATTGTTTAATACACACGCGACATGTCACCAGGTGAACAGTATAAGTGATGACAGTGTTTTCCCCTGATGTTTTAATACTGATGGGAAATGTTACCAGGTGAACAGTATAAGTGAGGAGAGTGTGTTCCCCTGATGGTTTAATACTGACGGGACATGTTACCAGATGAACAGTATAAGTGAGGAGAGTGTGTTCCCCTGATATTTTAACATACACGGGACATGTTACCAGGTGAACAGTATAAGTGAGGAGAGTGTGTTTCCCTGATTGTTTAATACACACGGGACATTTTGCCAGGTGAACAGTAGAAGTGAGGAGAGTGTGTTCCCCTGATTTTTTAATGCACACGGGACATGTTACCAGGTGAACAGTAAAAGTGAGGAGATTGTGTTCCCCTGATTGTTTAATACGCACTTGACATGTGCCCAGGTGAACAGTATAAGTGAAGGGAGTGTGTTCCCCTGATGGTTTAATACGCACGGGCCATGTTACCAGGTGAACAGTATTATTGAGGAGAGTGTGTTCCACTGATGGTTTAATACGCACGGGACATGTCACCAAGTGAACTGCATAAGTGAGGAGAGTGTGTTCCCCTGATGGTTTAATATACTCGGGACATGTTACAAGGTGAACAGTATAAGTGAGGAGAGTGTGTTCCCCTGATGGTTTAATATACACGGGACATGTTACCAGGTGAACAGTGTAAGTGAGGAGAATGTGTTCCCCTGATTGTTTAATACGCACGGGACTTGCCACCAAGTGAACTGTATAAGTGAGGAGAATGTGTTCCCCAGATTGTTTAATATACACGGGACATGATGCCAGGTGAACAGTATAAGTGAGGAGAGTGTGTTCCCCTGATGGTTTAATATACACGGGACATGTTACCAGGTGAACAGCATAAGTGAGGAGAGTGTGTTCCCCTGATTGTTCAACACACACGGGACATGTTACCAGGTGAACACTATAAGTGAGGAGAGTGTGTTCCCCTGATGGTTTAATACTGACGGTACATGTTACCAGATGAACAATATAAGTGTGGAGCTTGTGTTCGCCTGATGGTTTAATACACACGGGACATGTCACCAAATGAATTGTATAAGTGAGGAGAGTGTGTTCCCCTGATGGTTTAATGCACACAGGAAATTTTACCAGGTGAACAGTATAAGTGAGGAGAGTGTGCTCCCCTGATGGTTTAATATACACGGGACATGTCACCAGGTGAAAAGTATAAGTGAGGAGAGTGTGTTCCCCTGATTGTTCAACACACACGGGACATGTTACCAGGTGAACACTATAAGTGAGGAGAGTGTGTTACCCTGATGGTTTAATACGGACGGGACATGTTACCAGATGAACAATATAAGTGAGGCGTCTTGTGTTCCCCTGATGGTTTAATACACACGGGACATGTCACCAAATAAACTGTATAAGTGAGGAGAGTGTGTTCCCCTGATGGTTTAATGCACACAGGAAATGTTACCAGGTGAACAGTATAAGTGAGGATAGTGTGTTCCCCTGATGGTTTAATATACACGGGACATGTTACCAGGTGAACAGTATAAGTGAGGAGAGTGTGTTCCCCTGTTGGTTTAATATACACGGGACATGTTACCAGGTGAACAGTATAAGTGAGGAGAGTGTGTTCACCTGCTGGTTTAATATACACGGGACATGTTACCAGGTGAACACTATAAGTGTGGAGAGTGTGTTCCCCTGATGGTTTAATACTGACGGGACATGTTACCAGATGAACAGTATAGGTGAGGAGCTTGTGTTCCCCTGATTCTTTAATACTGACGGGACATGTTACCAGATGAACAGTATAAGTGAGGAGAGTGTGTTCTCCTGATTGTTTAATACACACGGGACATGTCACCAACTGAACTGTATAAGTGATGAGAGTGTGTTCCCCTGATGGTTTAATGCACACAGGACATGTTACCAGGTGAACAGTATAATTGAGGAGAGTGTGTTCCACTGATGGTTTAATACTGAGGGGACATGTTTCCAGGTCAACAGTATAAGTGAGGAGAGTGTGTTCCCCTGATGGTTTAATATACTCGGTACATGTTACCAGGTGAAACGTATAAGTGAGGAGAGTGTGTTCCCCTGATGGTTTAATATACTCGGGACATGTTACAAGGTGAACAGTATAAGTGAGGAGAGTGTGTTCCCCTGATGGTTTAATATACACGGGACATTTTACCAGGTGAACAGTATAAGTGAGGAGAGTGTGTTCTCCTGATTGTTTAATACACACGGGACATGTCACCAACTGAACTGTATAAGTGATGAGAGTGTGTTCCCCTGATGGTTTAATGCACACAGGACATGTTACCAGGTGAACAGTATAATTGAGGAGAGTGTGTTCCACTGATGGTTTAATACTGAGGGGACATGTTTCCAGGTCAACAGTATAAGTGAGGAGAGTGTGTTCCCCTGATGGTTTAATATACTCGGTACATGTTACCAGGTGAAACGTATAAGTGAGGAGAGTGTGTTCCCCTGATGGTTTAATATACTCGGGACATGTTACAAGGTGAACAGTATAAGTGAGGAGAGTGTGTTCCCCTGATGGTTTAATGTACACGGGACATGTTACCAGGTGAACAGTGTAAGTGAGGAGACTGTGTTCCCCTGATTGTTTAATACGCACGGCACTTGTCACCAAGTGAACTGTATAAGTGAGGAGAATGTGTTCCCCAGATTGTTTAATATTCACGGGACATGATGCCAGGTGAACAGTATAAGTGAGGAGAGTGTGTTCCCCTGATGGTTTAATATACACGGGACATGTTACCAGGTGAACAGTATAAGTGAGGAGAGTGTGTTCCCCTGATTGTTCAACACACACGGGACATGTTACCAGGTGAACACTATAAGTGAGGAGAGTGTGTTCCCCTGATGGTTTAATACTGACGGGACATGTTACCAGATGAACAATATAAGTGTGGAGCTTGTGTTCCCCTGATGGTTTAATACACACGGGACATGTCACCAAATGAACTGTATAAGTGAGGAGAGTGTGTTCCCCTGATGGTTTAATGCACACAGGAAATGTTACCAGGTGAACAGTATAAGTGAGGAGAGTGTGTTCCCCTGATGGTTTAATATACACGGGACATGTCACCAGGTGAACAGTATAAGTGCGGAGAGTGTGTTCCCCTGATTCTTCAACACACACGGGACATGTTACCAGGTGAACACTATAAGCGAGGAGAGTGTGTTCCCCTGATGGTTTAATACTGACGGGACATGTTACCAGATGAACAATATAAGTGAGGCGGCTTGTGTTCCCCTGATGGTTTAATACACACGGGACATGTCACCAAATAAACTGTATAAGTGAGGAGAGTGTGTTCCCCTGATGGTTTAATGCACACAGGAAATGTTACCATGTGAACAGTATAAGTGAGGATAGTGTGTTCCCCTGTTGTTTTAATATACACGGGACATGTTACCAGGTGAACAGTATAAGTGAGGAGTGTGTGTTCCCCTGATGGTTTAATATACACGGGGCATGTTACCAGGTGAACAGTATATGCGAGGAGAATGTGTTCCCCTGATTGTTTAATACGCACAGGACTTGTCACCAAGTGAACTGTATAAGAGAGGAGAATGTGTTCCCCTGATTGTTTAATATACACGGGACATGTCAACAAATGAACTGTGTAAGTGAGGAGAGTGTGTTCCCCTGATGGTTTAATGCACACAGGACATGTTACCAGGTGAACAGTATGAGTGAGGAGAGTGTGTTCCCCTGATGGTTTAATATACACGGGACATGTTACCAGGTAAACAGTATAAGTGAGGAGACTGTGTTCCCCTGATTGTTTAATACAGACGAGACATGTCACCAAATGAACTGCATAAGTGAGGAGAGTGTGTTCCCCTGATGGTTTAATGCACACAGGACATGTTATCAGGTGAACAGTATAAGTGAGGAGAGTGTGTTCCCCTGATGGTTTAATATACACGGGACATGTTACCAGGTGAACAGTATAATGAGGAGAGTGTGTTCCCCTGATGGTTTTATATACACGGGACATGTTACCAGGTGAACAGTATATGTGAGGAGAATGTGTTCCCCTGATTGTTTAATACGCACAGGACTTGTCACCAAGTGAACTATATAAGTGAGGAGAATGTGTTCCCCTGATGGTTTAATATACATGGGACATGTTACCAGGTGAACAGTGTAAGTGAGGAGAGTGTGTTCCCCTGATGGTTTAACATACACGGGACATGTCAACAGGTGAAAAGTTTAAGTGAGGAGAGTGTGTTCCCCTGATGGTTTAATAAACACGGGACATGTCACCAAATGAACTGTATAAGTGAGGAGAGTGTGTTTCCCTGATGGTTTAATACACATGGGACATGTTACCAGATGAACAGTCTCAGTGAGGAGAGTGTGTTCCCCTGATGGTTTAATGTACACAGGACATGTCACCAAATGAACTGTATAAGTGAGGAGAGTGTGTTTCCCTGATGGTTTAATACACACAGGACATGTTACCAGGTGAACAGTATAAGTGAGGAGAGTGTGTTCTCCTGATGGTTTAATACTGATGGGACATGTTACCAGGTGAACAGTATAAGTGAGGAGAGGGTGTTCCCCTGATGGTTTAATACTGACGGGACATGTTACCAGATGAACAGTATAAGTGAGGAGAGTGTGTTCCCCTGATGGTTTAATATACACGGGACATGTTACCAGGTGAACAGTATGAGTGAGGATAGTGTGTTCCCCTGATTGTTTAATACACACGGGACATGTCAACAGGTGAAATGTTTAAGTGAGGAGAGTGTGTTCCCCTGATGTTTTAATATACATGGGACATGTTACCAGGTGAGCAGTATTAGTGAGGAGAGTGTGTTCCCCTGATTGTTTAATGCACACGGGACATGTTACCAGGTGAACAGCATAAGTGAGGAGAGTGTGTTCCCCTGATTGTTTAATACGCACGGGACATGTTACCAGGTGAACAGTATTAGTGAGTAGAATGTGTTCCACTGATGGTTTAATACGCACGGGACATGTCACCAAGTGAAATGTATAAGTGAGGAGAGTGTGTTCCCCTGATGGTTTAATATACACGGGACATGTTACCAGGTGAACAGTATAAGTGAGGAGAGTGTGTTCCCCTGATTGTTTGATACGCACGGGACATTTCACCAGGTGAACAGTATAAGCGAGGAGATTGTGTTCCCCTGATTGTTTAATGTACCCGGGACATGTCATCAGTTGAACAGTATAAGTGAGGAGAGTGTGTTCCTCTGATGGTTTAATGCACATGGGACATTTCACCAAGTGAACTGCATAAGTGAGGGAGTGTGTTCCCCTGATGGTTTAATGCAAACAGGACATGTTACCAGGTGAACAGTATAATTGAAGAGAGTGTGTTCCACTGATGGTTTAATACTGAGGGGACATGTTACCAGGTGAACAGTATAAGTGAGGAGAGTGTGTTCCCTTGATGGTTTAATATACACGGGACATGTTACCAGGTGAACAGTATAAGTGAGGAGAGTGTGTTCCCCTGATGGTTTAACATACACGGGACATGTTACCAGGTGAACAGTATAAGTGAGGAGAGTGTGTTCCCCTGCTGGTTTAATATACACGGGACATGTTACCAGGTGAACAGTATGAGTGAGGAGAGTGTGTTCCCTTGATGGTTTAATATACACGGGACATGTTACCAGTTGAACAGCATAAGTGAGGAGAGTGTGTTCCCCTGATGGTTTAATACTGACGGGACATGTTACCAGATGAACAGTATAAGTGAGGAGCTTGTGTTCCCCTGATGGTTTAATACTGACGGGACATGTTACCAGATGAACAGCATAAGTGAGGAGAGTCTGTTCCCCTGATTGTTTAATACGCACGGGACATGTTACCAGGTGAACAGTATTAGTGAGTAGAATGTGTTCCACTGATGGTTTAATACGCACGGGACATGTCACCAAGTGAAATGTATAAGTGAGGAGAGTGTGTTCCCCTGATGGTTTAATATACACGGGACATGTTACCAGGTGAACAGTATAAGTGAGGAGAGTAAGTTCCCCTGACAGTTTAATACGCACGGGACATGTAACCAAGTGAAAAGTATAAGTGAGGAGAGTGTGTTCCCCTGATTGTTTGATACGCACGGGACATTTCACCAGGTGAACAGTATAAGCGAGGAGATTGTGTTCCCCTGATTGTTTAATGTACCCGGGACATGTCATCAGTTGAACAGTATAAGTGAGGAGAGTGTGTTCCTCTGATGGTTTAATGCACATGGGACATTTCACCAAGTGAACTGCATAAGTGAGGGAGTGTGTTCCCCTGATGGTTTAATGCAAACAGGACATGTTACCAGGTGAACAGTATAATTGAAGAGAGTGTGTTCCACTGATGGTTTAATACTGAGGGGACATGTTACCAGGTGAACAGTATATGTGAGGAGAGTGCTTTCCCCTGATGGTTTAATATACACAGGACATGTTACCAGGTGAACAGTATAAGTGAGGAGAGTGTGTTCCCTTGATGGTTTAATATACACGGGACATGTTACCAGGTGAACAGTATAAGTGAGGAGAGTGTGTTCCCCTGATGGTTTAACATACACGGGACATGTTACCAGGTGAACAGTATAAGTGAGGAGAGTGTGTTCCCCTGCTGGTTTAATATACACGGGACATGTTACCAGGTGAACAGTATGAGTGAGGAGAGTGTGTTCCCTTGATGGTTTAATATACACGGGACATGTTACCAGTTGAACAGCATAAGTGAGGAGAGTGTGTTCCCCTGATGGTTTAATACTGACGGGACATGTTACCAGATGAACAGTATAAGTGAGGAGCTTGTGTTCCCCTGATGGTTTAATACTGACGGGACATGTTACCAGATGAACAGTATAAGTGAGGAGAGTGTATTCCCCTGATTGTTTAATACACACGGGACATGTCACCAACTGAACTGTATAAGTGAGGTGAGTGTGTTCCCCTGATGGTTTAATGCACACAGGACATGTTACCAGGTGAACAGTATAATTGAGGAGAGTGTGTTCCCCTGATGATTTAATACACACGGGACATGTTACCAGATGAACACTCTCAGTGAGGAGAGTGTGTTCCCCTGATTATTTAATACACACGGGACATTTCACCAGGTGAACAGTAGAAGTGAGGAGACTGTGTTCCGCTGATGGTTTAATATACACGGTACATGTTACAAGGTGAACAGGATAAGTGAGGAGAGTGTGTTCCCCTGATGGTTTAATATACACGGGACATGATACCTGGTGAACAGTCTCAGTGAGGAGAGTGAGTTCCCCTGATGGTTTAATACACACGGGAGATGTTACCAGGTGAACAGCATAAGTGAGGAGAATGTGTACCCCTGATTGTTTAATACGCACGGGACTTGTCACCAAGTGAACTGTATAAGTTAGGAGAATGTGTTCCCCTGATGGTTTAATACACACGGGACATGTTACCAGATGAACACTGTCAGTGAGGAGAGTGTGTTCCCTGATGGTTTAATATACACAGGACATGTTATCAGGTGAACAGTATAAGTGAGGAGAGTGTGTTCCCCTGATGATTTAATACAAACGGGACATCTTACCAGGTGAACAGTATAAGTGAGGAGAGTGTGTTCCCCTGATGGTTTAATACTGACGGGACATGTTACCAGATGAACAGTATAAGTGAGGAGAGTGTGTTCCCCTGATGGTTTAATATACATGGGACATGTTACCAGGTGAAGAGTGTAAGTGAGGAGAGTGTGTTCCCCTGATTGTTTAATACACACGGGACATGTTGCCAGGTGAACAGTACAAGTGAGGAGAGTTTGTTCCCCTGATGATTTTATATACACGGGACATGTCACCAGGTGAACAGTATAAATGAGGAGAATTTGTTCCCCTGATGGTTTAATACCCAAGGGGCATGTTACCAGATGAACAGTATAAGTGATTAGAGTGAGTTCCCCTGATGGTTGAATCTTCACGGGACATGTTACTAGGTGAACAGTATAAGTGAGGAGAGTGTGTTCCCCTGATGGTTGAATATTCACGGGACATGTTACTAGGTGAACATTATAAGTGAGGAGAGTGTGTTCCCCTGATTGTTTAATGTACATGGGAAATGTTAACAGATGAACAGTATAAGTGATGAGAGTGTGTTCCCCTGATTGTTTAATACACACGTGACATGTCACCAGGTGAACAGTATAAGTGAGGAGAGTGTGTTCCCCTGATGGTTTAATACACACGGGCATGTCACCAGGTGAACAGTATAAGTGAGGAGAGTGTGTTCCCCTGATTGTTTAATATACACGGGAAATGTTACCAGGTGAACAGGAAAAGTGAGGAGAATGTGTTCCCCTGATGGTTTAATACACACGGGACATTTCACCAGGTGAACTGTGTAAGTGAGGACAGTGTGTTCCCCTGATGGTTTAATACACACGGGACATGTCACCAGGTGAACAGTACAAGTGAGGAGAGTGTGTTCCCCTGATTGTTTAATATACACGAGAAATGTTCCCAGTTGAACAGTATAAGTGAGGAGAGTGTGTTCCCCTGATGGTTTAATATACACGGGAAATGATTCCAGGCGAACAGTTTAAGTGAGGAGAGTGTGTTCCCCTGATTGTTTAATACACACGTGACATGTCACCAGGTGAACAGTATAAGTGAGGAGAGTGTGTTCCCCTGATGGTTTAATACACACGGGCATGTCACCAGGTGAACAGTATAAGTGAGGAGAGTGTGTTCCCCTGATTGTTTAATATACACGGGAAATGTTACCAGGTGAACAGGAAAAGTGAGGAGAGTGTGTTCCCCTGATGGTTTAATACACACGGGACATTTCACCAGGTGAACTGTGTAAGTGAGGACAGTGTGTTCCCCTGATGGTTTAATACACACGGGACATGTCACCAGGTGAACAGTACAAGTGAGGAGAGTGTGTTCCCCTGATTGTTTAATATACACGAGAAATGTTCCCAGTTGAACAGTATAAGTGAGGAGAGTGTGTTCCCCTGATGGTTTAATATACACGGGAAATGATTCCAGGCGAACAGTTTAAGTGAGGAGAGTGTGTTCCCCTGATTGTTTAATATACATGAGACATGTTACCAGGTGAACAGTATAAGTGAGGAGAGTGTGTTCCCCTGATTGTTTAATATACACGGGACATGTTACCAGATGAACAGTATAAGTGAGGAGAGTGTGTTCCCCTGATGGTGTAATACACATGGGACATGTTACCAGGTGAACAGTATAAGAGAGCAGATTGTGTTCCCCTGATGGTTTAATATACATGGGACATGTTACGAGATGAACAGGATAAGTGAGGCGAGTGTGTTCCCCTGATGATTTTATACACACGGGACATGTCACCAGGAGAACAGTATAAGTGAGGAGAGTGTGTTGCCCTGATGGTTTAATACACACGGGACATGTTACCAGATGAACAGTATAAGTGAGGAGAGTGTGTTCCCCTGATTGTTAAATATACACGGGATATGCAACCAGGTGAACAACATAAGTGAGGAGAGTGTGTTCCCCTGATTGTTTAATACACACTGGACATGTTACAAGGTGAACTGTTTAAGTGAGGAGAGTGTGTTCCCCTGATTGTTTAATATACATGGGACATGTTACGAGATGAACAGGATAAGTGAGGCGAGTGTGTTCCCCTGATGATTTTATATACACGGGACATTTCACCAGGTGAACAGTACAAGTGAGGAGAGTGTGTTCCCCTGATGGTTTAATACACACGGGCATGTCACCAGGTGAACAGTATAAGTGAGGAGAGTGTGTTCCCCTGATGGTTTAATACACACGGGACATTTCACCAGGTGAACTGTATAAGTGAGGAGAGTGTGTTCCCCTGATGGTTTAATACACACGGGACATGTCACCAGGTGAACAGTATAAGTGAGGAGAGTGTGTTCCCCTGATTGTTTAATATACACGGGAAATGTTACCAGTTGAACAGTATAAGTGAGGAGAGTGTGTTCCCCTGATGGTTTAATATACACGGGACGTGATTCCAGGCGAACAGTTTAAGTGAGGAGAGTGTGTTCCCCTGATTGTTTAATATACACGAGACATGTTACCAGGTGAACAGTATGAATGAGCAGAGTGTGTTCCCCTGATTGAATAATATACACGGGACATGTTACCAGATGAACAGGATAAGTGAGGAGAGTGTGTTCCCCTGATGGTTTAATACACATGGGACATGTTACCAGGTGAACAGGATAAGAGAGCAGAGTGTGTTCCCCTGATGGTTTAATATACATGGGACATGTTACGAGATGAACAGTATAAGTAAGGCGAGTGTGTTCCCCTGATGGTTCAATACACACGGGACATGTTACCAGATGAACAGGATAAGTGAGGAGATTGTGTTCCCCTGATTGTTTAATATATACTGGATATGGAACCAGGTGAACAGTATAAGTGAGGAAAGTGTGTTCCCCTGATTGTTTAATACACACTGGACATGTTACAAGGTGAACAGTATAAGTGAGGAGAGTGTGTTGCCCTGATTGTTTACTATACACGGGAAATGTTACCAGATGATCAGTTTAAGTGAGGAGAGTGTGTTCCCCTGATTGTTTAGTATACACAGGACATGTTACCAGGTGAACTTTATCAGTGAATGAGTATGTTCCCCTGATGGTTTAATATACACAGGACATGTTCCCAGATGAACTTTATCAGTGAGGAGAGTATGTTCCCCTGATGGTTTAATACTGACGGGACAAGTTACAAGATGAACAGTTTAAGTGAGGAGAGTGTGTTCCCCTGATGGTGTAATACACATGGGACATTTTGCCAGGTGAACAGTGTTAGTGAGGAGAGTGTGTTCCCCTGATTGTTTAATACACACGGGACATGTCAACAGGTGAAAAGTTTAAGTGAGGTGAGTGTGTTCCCCTGATGGTTTAATATACATGGGACATGTTACCAGATGAACAGCATAAGTGAGGAGAGTGTGTTCCCCTGATGGTTTAATACACACGGGACATGTCAACAGGTGAAAAGTTTAAGTGAGGAGCGTGTGTTCCCCTGATGGTTTAATATACATGGGACATGTTACCAAGTGAACAGTTTAAGAGAGAAGAGAGTGTTCCCCTGATGGTTTATTATACATGGGACATGTCAGCAGGTGAACAGTATAAGTGAGGAGAGTGTTTTCCCCTAATTGTTTAATATACACGGGACATTATCCCAGATGAACAGTATAAGTGAGGAGAGTATTTTCCCCTGATTGTTTAATATGCACGGGACATGTCACCAGGTGTGCAGTATAAGTGAGGAGAGTGTGTTCCAATGATGGTTTAATACGCACGGGACATGTTAACAGCTGAACAGTATAAGTGAGGAGAATGTTTTCCCCTGTTTGTTTCATGCACACGGACATGTTACCAGTTGAACAGGATAAGTGAGGAGAGTGTGTTCCCCTGATGGTTTAATATACACAGAACATTTCACCAGGTGAACTGTAATAGTGAGGAGAGTATGTTCCCCTGATTTCTTAATACGCACGGGGCATGTTACCATGTGAAGATTATAAGTGAGGAGAATGTGTTCCCCTGATTGTTTAACACACACGGGACATGTCACCAGGTGAACAGTATAAGTGAGGAGAGTGTGTTCCCCTGATGGTTTAATACTGACGGGATATGTTACAAGATGAACAGTGTAAGTGAGGAGAGTGTGTTCCCCTGATGGTTTAATACGCTCGGGACATGTCACCAAGTGAACTGTATAAGTGAGGAGAGTGTGTTCCCCTGATTGTTTATTGCACACGGGACATGTTACCAGATGAACAGGATAAGTGAGGAGAGTGTGTTCCCCTGATTGTTTAATACACACGGGACATGTTACCAGGTGAACAGTATAAGTGAGGAGAGTGTGTTTCCCTGATGGTTTTATATACACGGACATGTCACGAGGAGAACAGTAGAAGTGAGGAGAGTGTGTTCCCTGATGGTTTAATACGCACGGGACATGTTACCAAGTGAACAGCATAAGTGAGGAGAGTGTGTTCCCCTGATGGTTTAATGCACACGGGACATGTTAACAGATGAACAGTATAAGTGAGGAGAGTGTGTTCCCCTGATGGTTTAATGTACACGGGACATGTTTCCAGGCGAACAGTATAAGTGAGGAGAGTGTCTTCCCCTGAGTGTTTAATATACACGGGACATGTTCCCAGGTTAACAGTATAAGTGAGGAGAGTGTGTTGCCCTGATGGTTTAATATACACGGGACATGTTTCCCGGCGAACAGTATAAGTGAGGAGAGTGTGTTCCCCTGATGGTTTAATATACACGGGACATGTCACCAGGTGAACAGTATAAGTGAGGAGAGTATGTTCCGCTGATGGTTTATGATGCAAGGGACGTGTTACCAGGCGAACAGCATAAGTGAGGAGACTGTGTTCCCCTGATGGTTTAATATACACGGGACATGTTACCAGTTGAATAGTATAAGTGAGGAGAGTGTGTTCCCCTGATGGTTTAATACTGACAGGACATGTTACCAAATGAACAGTATAAGTGAGGAGAGTGTGTTCCCCTGATGGTTTAATATACATGGGATATGTTTCCAGGTGAACAGTGTAAGTGAGGAGAGTGTGTTCCCCTGATGGTTTATTATACATGGGACATGTCACCAGATGAACAGTATAAGTGAGGAGAGTGTTTTCCCCTGATTGTTTAATATACACGGGACATGTTAACACCTGAACAGTATAAGTGAGGAGTATGTTTTCCCCTGCTTGTTTCATGCACACGGGACATGTTACCAGGTGAACAGTATAAGTGAGGAGAGTGTGTTCCCCTGATGGTTTAATATACACAGGACATGTCACCAGGTGAACTGTAATGGTGAGGAGAGTATGTTCCCCTGATTGTTTAACACGCACGGGGCATGTTACCATGTGAAGAGTATAAGTGAGGAGAATGTGTTCCCCTGATTGTTTAACACACACGGGACATGTCACAAGGTGAACAGTATAAGTGAGGAGAGTGTGTTCCCCTGATGGTTTAATACTGACGGGATATGTTACAAGATGAACAGAGTAAGTGAGGAGAGTGTGTTCCCCTGATGGTTTAATACGCTCGGGACATGTCACCAAGTGAACTGTGTAAGTGAGGAGAGTGTGTTCCCCTGATTGTTTATTACACACGGGACATGTTACCAGATGAACAGTATAAGTGAGGAGAGTGTGTTCCCTAATTGTTTAATTCACACGGGACATGTTACCAGGTGAACAGTATAAGTGAGGAGAGTGTGTTCCCCTGATGGTTTTATATACACGGACATGTCACGAGGAGAACAGTATAAGTGAGGAGAGTGTGTTCCCCTGATGGTTTAATACGCACGGGACATGTTACCAGGTGAACAGTATAAGTGAGGAGAGTGTGTTCCCCTGATGGTTTAATACACACGGGACATGTTAACAGATGAACAGTGTCCGTGAGGAGAGTGTGTTCCCCTGATGGTTTAATATACACGGGACATGTTACCAGGTGAACAGTATAAGTGAGGAGAGTGCGTTCCCCTGATGGTTTAATACACACGGGACATGTTAACAGATGAACAGTATAAGTGAGGAGAGTGTGTTCCCCTGATGAGAGAGTGTGTTCTCCCCAATAGCAGCAGGGAGGTGGAAGAGCAGATTGGGAAACAGATTTTGGAAAGGAGCAGAAGTCACAGGGTAGTAATTATGGGGGATTTCAACTTCCCAAATATTGATTGGCAACTCTTTAGATCGAATAGTTTGGATGGGGTAGTGTTTGTGCAGTATGTCCAGGAAGCTTTTCTGACTCAGTATGTAGACTGCCCGACCAGAGGGGAGGCAATATTGGATTTGGTACTAGGTAATGAACCAGGGCAAGTGATAGAGCTGTTGGTGGGCGAGCACTTTGGAGATAGTGATCACAATTCTGTAGCATTCACTGTGGTAATGGAGAGGGATAGGTATGTGCAACAGGGCAAGGTTTACAATTGGGGGAAGGGTAGATATGATGCTGTCAGGCAGGAACTGAGGAGCATAAGTTGGGAGCATATGCTGGCAGGGAAGGGCACGGTCGAAATGTGGAACTTTTTCAAGGAGCAGATAGTAGGGGCCATTGATAAGCATGTCCCTGTCAGACAGGGAAGGGATGGTCATGTGAGGGAACCGTGGTTGACAAGAGAGGTTGAGAGTCTTGTTAGGAAGAAGAAGGATGCGTATATAAAGTTGAGGAAAAAGGGCACAGGCATAGCTCTGGAGGGATACAAGATGGCCAGGAAGGATCTGAAGAAAGGGATTAGGAGAGCTAAGAGAGGGCATGAAAAATGCTTGGCGGGTAGGATAAAAGAAAACCCCAAGGCCTTTTACGCGTATGTCAGAAATATGAGGATGACCAGGGGGACCATAGGTCCGGTCAAGGACAATAGCGGGAGACTGTGTGTTGAGCCGGAAGAGATAAGTGAGGTTTTGAATGAGTACTTCTCTTCGGTATTTACGAATGAGAAGGGGTGTATTACTGAAGAGGACGGTGTGAAACAGACTGGTAAGCTCGAGGAAGTGCTCGTTAGGAGGGAAGATGTGTTGGGGTTTTTGAATAACTTGAAGATAGACAAGTCTCCCGGGCCTGACGGGGTATATCCAAGGATGTTATGGGAAGCAAGGGATGAAATTGCAGAGCCGCTGGCAATGATCTTTTCATCTTCTCTGCTGACGGGGGTGGTACCAGGTGATTGGAGGGTGGCAAATGTTGTGCCCCTGTTCAAGAAAGGGAATAGGAACAACCCTGGGAATTACAGGCCAGTTAGTCTTACTTCGGTGGTAGGCAAGTTGATGGAAAAGGTGCTGAGGGATAGGATTTCTGAGCATCTGGAAAGACACTGCTTGATTCGGGACAGTCAGCACGGTTTTGTGAGGGGTAGGTCTTGCCTCACAAGCCTGATTGAATTCTTTGAGCAGGTGACCAAGCAAGTGGATGAGGGTAAACCAGTGGATGTGGTGTACATGGATTTTAGTAAGGCATTTGATAAGGTCCCCCATGGTAGACTTATGGAGAAAGTCAGGAGGCATGGGATAGTGGGGAATGTGGCCAGTTGGATTAAGAATTGGCTAACTGATAGAAGGCAGAGAGTGGTCTTAGATGGTAAATACTCAGCCTGGAGCCCAGTTACCAGTGGCGTGCCGCAGGGATCAGTTCTGGGTCCTCTCCTGTTTGTGATTTTTATTAACGACTTGGATGAGGAAGTCGAAGGGTGGGTCAGTAAATTTGCAGATGATACAAAGGTTGGTGGAGTTGTGGATACCGAGGAGGGCTATTGTCGTCTGCAAAGGGACTTGGATAGGTTGCAGTGCTGGGCTGAAAAGTGGCAGATGGAGTTTAACCCTGAAAAGTGTGAGGTCGTCCATTTTGGAAGGACAAACATGAATGCAAAATACTGGGTTAACGGTAGGGTTCTTGGGCATGTGGAGGAGCAGAGAGACCTTGGGGTCTATGTGCATAGATCATTGAAAGTTGCAACTCAAGTGGATAGGGCTGTGAAGAAGGCATATGGGGTGTTAGCGTTCATTAGCAGAGGGATTGAATTTAAGAGCCGTGAGGTGATGATGCAGCTGTACAGGACCTTGGTAAGGCCTCATTTGGAGTACTGTGTGCAGTTCTGGTCGCCTCATTTTAGGAAGGATGTGGAAGCCTTGGAGAGGGTGCAGAGGAGATTTACCAGGATGTTGCCTGGAATGGAGAATAAGTCTTACGAGGAAAGGCTGAACATTCTAGGCCTCTTCTCATTAGAAAGGAGAAGGATGAGGGGTGACATGATAGAGGTTTATAAGATGATCAGGGGAATAGATAGGGTAGACAGTCAGAAACGTTTTCCCCGGGTGGAGCAAAGCGTTACAAGGGGTCATAAATTTAAGGTGAAGGGTGGGAGATATAAGGGGGATGTCAGGGGAAGGTTCTTTACCCAGAGAGTGGTCGAGGCATGGAATGCCTTGCCCGGGGAAGTTGTTGAGTCAGAAACTTTAGGGACTTTCAAAAGGCTTTTGGATAGGTATATGGATAAAGGAGAATGATGGGGTATAGATTAAATTGTCCTTGACAGAGGACAAAGGATCGGCACAACATTGTGGGCCGAAGGGCCTGTTCTGTGCTGTATGTTCTATGTTCTATGTTCTATACACGGGACATGTTTCCAGGCGAACAGTATAAGTGAGGAGAGTGTGTTCCCCTGATGGTTTAATATACACGGGACATGTCACTAGTTGAACAGTATAAGTGAGGGGAGTGTGTTCCCCTGATGGTTTATTACGCAAGGGATGTGTAACCAGGTGAACAGCACAAGTGAGGACACTGTGTTCCCCTGATGGTTTAATATACACGGGACATGTTACCAGTTGAATAGTATAAGTGAGGAGAATGTGTTCCCCTGATGGTTTAATACTGACAGGACATGTTACCAGATGAACAGTATAAGTGAGGAGAGTGTGTTCCCCTGATGGTTTAATATACATGGGATATGTTTCCAGGTGAACAGTGTAAGTGAGGAGAGTGTGTTCCCCTGATGGTTTAATATACATGGGACATGTTACCAGGTGAACAGTATAAGTGAGGAGAGTGTGTTCCCCTGATTGTTTAATACACACGGTACATGCTAGCAGGTGAAAAGTTTAAGTGAGGAGAGTGTGTTCCCCTGATGGTTTAATATAATGGGACATGTTACCAGATGAACAGTATAAGTGAGGAGAGTGCGTTCCCCTGATGGTTGATTATAAACGGGACATGTTACCAGATGAACAGAATAAGTGAGGAGAGTGTGTTCCCCTGATGGTTTAATACACACGGGACATGTTACCAGATGAACAGTATATGTGAGGAGAGTGTGTTCTCCTGATGGTTTAATACGCACGGGGCATGTTACCAGGTGAAGAGTATAAGTGAGTAGAATGTGTTCCCCTGATTGTTTAATACACACGGGACATGTCACCAGGTGAACAGTATAAGTGAGGAGAGTGTGTTCCCCTGATTGTTTAATACACACGGGACATGTTACCAGGTGAACAGTATAAGTGAGGAGAGTGTGTTCCCATGATTGTTTAATACGCACGGGACATGTTAAAAGGTGAAGAGTATAAGTGAGGAGAGTGTGTTCCCCTAATTGCTTAATGCGCACAGGACATGTTACCAGGTGAACAGTATAAGTGAGGAGAGTGTGTTCCCCTGATTGTTTAATGCGCACAGGACATGTTACCAGGTGAACAGTAAAGATGAGGAGAGTGTGTTCCCAGGATGGCTTAATATACACGGGACATGTTACCAGGTGAACAGTATAAGTGAGGAGAGTGTGTTCCCTGGATGGTTTAATACTGACGGGAACTGTTACCAGATGAACTGTATAAGTGATGAGACTGTGTTCGCCTCATGGTTTAATGCACACAGGACATGTTACCAGGTGAACAGTATAAGTGAGGAGAGTGTGTTCCCCTGACGGCTTAATATACACGGGACATGTTACCAGGTGAACAGTATAGGTGAGGAGAGTGTGTTCCCCTGATTGTTTAGTAAACACAGGGCATGTTACCAGGTGAACAGTATAAGTGAGGAGAGTCTGTTCCCCTGATGGTTTAAGAGACACGGGACATGTTGCCAGGTGAACAGTATAAGTGAGAAGAGTGTTTTCCCCTGATGGTTTAATATACACGGGACATATTGCCAGGTGAACAGTATAAGTGAAGAGAGTGTGTTCCCCTGATGGTTTAATGCACACAGGACATGTTACCAGGTGAACAATATAAGTGAGGAGAGTGTGTTTCCCTGATGGTTAATACACACGGGACATGTTACCAGATGAACAGTATAAGTGATGAGATTATGTTCCCCTGATGGTTTAATACACACGGGACATGTTACCAGATGAACAGTATAAGTGAGGAGAGTGTGTTCCCCTGATGGTTTAATACACACGGGACATGTTACCAGGTTAACAGTGTAAGTGAGGAGACTTTGTTCCCCTGATTGTTTAATACACACGGGACATGTTACCAGATGAACAGCATAAGTGAGGAGAGTGTGTTCCCCTCATGGTTTAATATACATGGGACATGTTACCAGGTGAACAGTTTAAGAGAGCAGAGTGTGTTCCCCTGATGGTTTAATATACATGGGACATGTCAACAGGTGAACAGTATAAGTGAGGAGAATGAGTTCCCCAGATGGTTTAATACGCACGGGACATGTTACCAGGTGAACAGTATAAGTGAGGAGATTGTGTTCCCCTGATGGTTTAATATACACGGGACATGTTTCCAGGTGAACAGTATATGTGAGGCGACTGTGTTCCCCTGATGGATTAATACACACGGGACATGTTCCCAGATGAACAGTATAAGTGAGGTGAGTGTGTTCCCCTGATGGTTTAATACACACGGGACATGTTACCAGATGAACAGCATAAGTGAGGAGATTGTGTTCCCCTGATGGTTTAATATACACGGGACATGTTACCAGATGAACCGTACAAGTGAGGAAAGTGTGTTCTCCTGATGGTTTAATACATACGGGACATGTTACCAGATGAACCGTATAAGTGAGGAGAGTGTGTTCCCCTGATGGTTTAATACACACGGGACATGTTACCAGATGAACAGCATAAGTGAGGAGATTGTGTTCCCCTGATGGTTTAATACACTCGGGACATGTTACCAGATGAACAGTATAAGTGAGGAGAGTGTGTTCCCCTGATGGTTTAATACACACGGGACATGTTACCAGGTGAACAGTATAAGTGAGGAGATTGTGTTCCCCTGATGGTTTAATACATACGGGACATGTTACCAGATGAACCGTATAAGTGAGGAGAGTGTGTTCCCCTGATGGTTTAATACACACTACACATGTTTCCAGATGAACAGCATTAGTGAGGAGATTGTGTTCCCCTGATGGTTTAATACACACGGGACATGTTACCAGATGAACAGTATAAGTGAGGAGAGTGTGTTCCCCTGATGGTTTAAAACATTCGGGACATGTTACCAGATGAACAGTATAAGTGAGGAGATTGTGTTCCCCTGATTGTTTAATGCACACGGGACATGTCACCAGGTGAACAGTATAAGTGAGGAGAGTGTGTTGCCCTGATGGTTTTATATACACGGACATGTCAACAAATGAACAGGATAAGTGAGGAGAGTGTGTTCCCCTGATGGTTTAATACGCACGGGACATGTTACCAGGTGAACAGTATAAGTGAGAAGAGTGTGTTCCCCTGATAGTTTAATACACACGGGACATGTTACCAGGTGAACAGTATAAGTGAGGAGAGTGTGTTCCCCTGATGGTTTAATATACACTGGACATGTTACCAGGTGAACTGTATAAGTGAGGGACTATGTTGCCCTGATTGTTTAATACGCACGGGACATGTTACTAGGTGAAAAGCATAAGTGAGGAGTTTGTGTTCCCCTGATGGTTTAATACACACGGGACATGTTATCAGGTGAACAGTATAAGTGAGGAGATTGTGTTCCCTTGATTATTTAATACCCATGGGACATGTCACCACGTGAACAGTATAAGTGAGGGGAGTGTGTTCCATTGATTGTTTAATACACATGGGACATGACACCAGGTGAACAGTATAAGTGAGGAGAGTGTGTTCCCCTGATTGTTTAATGCTCACGGGACATGTTACCAGGTGAACAGAATAAGTGAGGAGAGTGTGTTCCCCTGATGGTTAATACACACGGGACATGTTACCAGATGAACAGTATAAGTGATGAGATTGTGTTCCCCTGATTGTTTAATATACACGGGATATGTCAACAGGTGAAAAGTATAAGTGAGGAGAATGTGTTCCCCTGATGGTTCAATGCACACGGGACATGTTACCAGATGAACAGTATAAGTGAGGAGAGTGTGTTCGCCTGATGGTTTTATATACACGGACATGTCAACAGGTGAACAGTAGAAGTGAGGAGAGTGTGTTCCCCTGATGGTTTAATACGCACGGGACATGTTACCAGGTGAACAGTATAAGTGAGGAGAGTGTGTTCCCCTGATGGTTTAATATACACAGGACATGTTACCATTTGAACTGTATAAGTGAGGAGAGTACGTTCCCCTGATTGTTTAATACGCACGGGACATGTTACCAGGTGAACAGTATAAGTGAGGAGAGTGAGTTCCCCTGATGGTTAAATACACACAGGACATGTCACCATTGGAACAGTATATGTAAGGAGAGTGTGTTGCCCTGATTGTTAAATACTCACGGGACCTGTTAACAGGTGAACAGAAGAAGTGAGGAGAGTGTTTTCCCCTGATGGTTTAATATACACAGGACATGTTACCAACTGAACAGTACAAGTGAGGAGAGTGTGTTCCACTTATGGTTTAATATACACAGGACATGTTAACAGGTGAACAGTATAAGTGAGGAGAGTGTGTTCCCCTGATTGTTAAATATACACAGGACATGTTACCAGGTGAACAGTATAAGTGAGGAGAGTGTGTTCCCCTGATTGTTTAATACACACGGGACATGTTACCAGGTGAACAGGATCAGTGAGGAGAGTGTGTTCCCCTGATGGTTGAATATACACGGGACATGTTACCAGGTGAACAGCATATGAGAGGAGAGTGTGTTCCCCTGATGGTTTAATACATGCGGGACATGCTACCAGGTGAACAATATAAGTGAGGAGAGTGTGTTCCCCTGATGGTTTAATATACACAGGACATGTTACCAGGTACACAGTATAAGTGAGGAGATTGTGTTCCCCTGATTGTTTAATATACACGGGATATGTCAACAGGTGAACAGTATAAGTGAGGAGAGTGTATTCATCTGATGGTTCAATACCCATGGGACATGTCACCAGGAGAACAGTATAAGTGAGGAGAGCGTGTTCCACTGATTGTTTAATGCTCACGGGACATGTTACCAGATGAACAGAATAAGTGAGGAGAGTGTGTTCCCCTGATGGTTGAGTATACACGGGACATGTTACCAGGTACACAGTATAAGTGAGGAGAGTGTGTTCCCCTGATTGTTTAATGCTCACGGGACATGTTACCAGGTCAAGAGTATAAGTGAGGGGAGGCTGTTCCCCTGATTGTTTAACGCTCACGAGACATGTTACCAGGTGAACAGAATAAGTGAGGAGAGTGTGTTCCCTTGATGGTTGAATATACACGGGACATGTTACCAGGTGAACAGTATAAGTGAGGAGAGTGTGTTCCACTGATTGTTTAATATACACGGGACATGTTACCAGGTGAACAGTATAAGTGATGAGAGTGTGTTCCCCTGACGGTATAATATACACGGGACATGTCACCAGGTGAACAGTATAAGTGAGGAGAGTGTGTTCCCCTGATTGTTTAATATATACGGTACATGTCACCAGGTGAACAGTATAAGTGAGGAGAGTGTGCTCCCCTGATGGTTTAATATACACGGGACATGTCACAAGGTGAACAGTATAACTGAGGAGAGTGTGTTCCCCCTATTATTTATTATATACGGGACATGTTACCAGGTGAACAGTATAAGTGAGGAGAGTGTGTTCCCCTGATGGTGTAATATACACGGGATATGTCAACAGGTGAACAGTATAAGTGAGGAGAGTGTGTTCCCCTGATGGTTCAATACCCATGGGACATTGCACCAGGAGAACAGTATAAGTGAGGAGAGTGTGTTCCCCTGATTGTTTAATACACATGGGACATGTCACCAGGTGAACAGTATAAGTGAGGAGAGTGTGTTCCCCTGATTGTTTAATGCTCACGGGCCATGTTACCAAGTGAACAGAATAAGTGAGGAGAGTGTGTTCCCCTGATGGTTGAATATACACGGGACATATTACCAGGTACACAGTATAAGTGAGGAGAGTGTGTTCCCCTGATTGTTTAATGCTCACGGGACATGTTACCAGGTGAAGAGTATAAGTGAGGAGAGTGTGTTCCCCTGATTGTTTAACGCTCACGGGACATGTTACCAGGTGAACAGAATAAGTGAGGAGAGTGTGTTCCCCTGATGGTTGAATATACACGGGACATGTTACCAGGTGAACAGTATAAGTGAGGAGAGTCTGTTCCACTGATTGTTTGATATACACGGGACATGTTACCAGGTGAACTGTATAAGTGATGAGAGTGTGTTCCCCTGATGGTTTAATATACACGGGACATGTCACCAGGTGAACAGTATAAGTGAGGAGAGTGTGTTCCCCTGATTGTTTAATATATACGGGACATGTCACCAGGTGAACAGTATAAGTGAGGTGAGTGTGTTCCCCTGATGGTATAATATACACGGGACATGTCACCAGGTGAACAGTATAAGTGAGGAGAGTGTGTTCCCCTGATTGTTTAATATATACGGGACATGTCACCAGGTGAACAGTATAAGTGAGGTGAGTGTGTTCCCCTGATGGTATAATATACACGGGACATGTTACCAGGTGAACAGTATAAGTGAGGAGATTGTGTTCCCCTGATGGTTTAATACATACGGGACATGTTACCAGATGAACCGTATAAGTGAGGAGAGTGTGTTCCCCTGATGGTTTAATACACACTACACATGTTTCCAGATGAACAGCATTAGTGAGGAGATTGTGTTCCCCTGATGGTTTAATACACACGGGACATGTTACCAGATGAACAGTATAAGTGAGGAGAGTGTGTTCCCCTGATGGTTTAAAACATTCGGGACATGTTACCAGATGAACAGTATAAGTGAGGAGATTGTGTTCCCCTGATTGTTTAATGCACACGGGACATGTCACCAGGTGAACAGTATAAGTGAGGAGAGTGTGTTGCCCTGATGGTTTTATATACACGGACATGTCAACAAATGAACAGGATAAGTGAGGAGAGTGTGTTCCCCTGATGGTTTAATACGCACGGGACATGTTACCAGGTGAACAGTATAAGTGAGAAGAGTGTGTTCCCCTGATAGTTTAATACACACGGGACATGTTACCAGGTGAACAGTATAAGTGAGGAGAGTGTGTTCCCCTGATGGTTTAATATACACTGGACATGTTACCAGGTGAACTGTATAAGTGAGGGACTATGTTGCCCTGATTGTTTAATACGCACGGGACATGTTACTAGGTGAAGAGCATAAGTGAGGAGTTTGTGTTCCCCTGATGGTTTAATACACACGGGACATGTTATCAGGTGAACAGTATAAGTGAGGAGATTGTGTTCCCTTGATTGTTTAATATACACGGGACATGTTACCAGGTGAACAGGATAAGTGAGGAGATTGTGTTCCCCTGATTATTTAATACCCATGGGACATGTCACCACGTGAACAGTATAAGTGAGGGGAGTGTGTTCCATTGATTGTTTAATACACATGGGACATGACACCAGGTGAACAGTATAAGTGAGGAGAGTGTGTTCCCCTGATTGTTTAATGCTCACGGGACATGTTACCAGGTGAACAGAATAAGTGAGGAGAGTGTGTTCCCCTGATGGTTAATACACACGGGACATGTTACCAGATGAACAGTATAAGTGATGAGATTATGTTCCCCTGATGGTTTAATACACACGGGACATGTTACTAGATGAACAGTATAAGTGAGGAGAGTGTGTTCCCCTGATGGTTTAATACACACGGGACATGTTACCAGATGAACAGTATAAGTGAGGAGATTGTGTTCCCCTGATTGTTTAATATACACGGGATATGTCAACAGGTGAAAAGTATAAGTGAGGAGAATGTGTTCCCCTGATGGTTCAATGCACACGGGACATGTTACCAGATGAACAGTATAAGTGAGGAGAGTGTGTTCGCCTGATGGTTTTATATACACGGACATGTCAACAGGTGAACAGTAGAAGTGAGGAGAGTGTGTTCCCCTGATGGTTTAATACGCACGGGACATGTTACCAGGTGAACAGTATAAGTGAGGAGAGTGTGTTCCCCTGATGGTTTAATATACACAGGACATGTTACCATTTGAACTGTATAAGTGAGGAGAGTACGTTCCCCTGATTGTTTAATACGCACGGGACATGTTACCAGGTGAACAGTATAAGTGAGGAGAGTGAGTTCCCCTGATGGTTAAATACACACAGGACATGTCACCATTGGAACAGTATATGTAAGGAGAGTGTGTTGCCCTGATTGTTAAATACTCACGGGACCTGTTAACAGGTGAACAGAAGAAGTGAGGAGAGTGTTTTCTCCTGATGGTTTAATATACACAGGACATGTTACCAACTGAACAGTACAAGTGAGGAGAGTGTGTTCCACTTATGGTTTAATATACACAGGACATGTTAACAGGTGAACAGTATAAGTGAGGAGAGTGTGTTCCCCTGATTGTTAAATATACACAGGACATGTTACCAGGTGAACAGTATAAGTGAGGAGAGTGTGTTCCCCTGATTGTTTAATACACACGGGACATGTTACCAGGTGAACAGGATCAGTGAGGAGAGTGTGTTCCCCTGATGGTTGAATATACACGGGACATGTTACCAGGTGAACAGCATATGAGAGGAGAGTGTGTTCCCCTGATGGTTTAATACATGCGGGACATGCTACCAGGTGAACAATATAAGTGAGGAGAGTGTGTTCCCCTGATGGTTTAATATACACAGGACATGTTACCAGGTACACAGTATAAGTGAGGAGATTGTGTTCCCCTGATTGTTTAATATACACGGGATATGTCAACAGGTGAACAGTATAAGTGAGGAGAGTGTATTCATCTGATGGTTCAATACCCATGGGACATGTCACCAGGAGAACAGTATAAGTGAGGAGAGCGTGTTCCACTGATTGTTTAATGCTCACGGGACATGTTACCAGATGAACAGAATAAGTGAGGAGAGTGTGTTCCCCTGATGGTTGAGTATACACGGGACATGTTACCAGGTACACAGTATAAGTGAGGAGAGTGTGTTCCCCTGATTGTTTAATGCTCACGGGACATGTTACCAGGTCAAGAGTATAAGTGAGGGGAGGCTGTTCCCCTGATTGTTTAACGCTCACGAGACATGTTACCAGGTGAACAGAATAAGTGAGGAGAGTGTGTTCCCTTGATGGTTGAATATACACGGGACATGTTACCAGGTGAACAGTATAAGTGAGGAGAGTGTGTTCCACTGATTGTTTAATATACACGGGACATGTTACCAGGTGAACAGTATAAGTGATGAGAGTGTGTTCCCCTGACGGTATAATATACACGGGACATGTCACCAGGTGAACAGTATAAGTGAGGAGAGTGTGTTCCCCTGATTGTTTAATATATACGGTACATGTCACCAGGTGAACAGTATAAGTGAGGAGAGTGTGTTCCCCTGATGGTTTAATATACACAGGACATGTCACAAGGTGAACAGTATAACTGAGGAGAGTGTGTTCCCCCTATTATTTAATATATACGGGACATGTTACCAGGTGAACAGTATAAGTGAGGAGAGTGTGTTCCCCTGATGGTGTAATATACACGGGATATGTCAACAGGTGAACAGTATAAGTGAGGAGAGTGTGTTCCCCTGATGGTTCAATACCCATGGGACATTGCACCAGGAGAACAGTATAAGTGAGGAGAGTGTGTTCCCCTGATTGTTTAATACACATGGGACATGTCACCAGGTGAACAGTATAAGTGAGGAGAGTGTGTTCCCCTGATTGTTTAATGCTCACGGGCCATGTTACCAAGTGAACAGAATAAGTGAGGAGAGTGTGTTCCCCTGATGGTTGAATATACACGGGACATATTACCAGGTACACAGTATAAGTGAGGAGAGTGTGTTCCCCTGATAGTTTAATGCTCACGGGACATGTTACCAGGTGAAGAGTATAAGTGAGGAGAGTGTGTTCCCCTGATTGTTTAACGCTCACGGGACATGTTACCAGGTGAACAGAATAAGTGAGGAGAGTGTGTTCCCCTGATGGTTGAATATACACGGGACATGTTACCAGGTGAACAGTATAAGTGAGGAGAGTCTGTTCCACTGATTGTTTGATATACACGGGACATGTTACCAGGTGAACTGTATAAGTGATGAGAGTGTGTTCCCCTGATGGTTTAATATACACGGGACATGTCACCAGGTGAACAGTATAAGTGAGGAGAGTGTGTTCCCCTGATTGTTTAATATATACGGGACATGTCACCAGGTGAACAGTATAAGTGAGGTGAGTGTGTTCCCCTGATGGTATAATATACACGGGACATGTCACCAGGTGAACAGTATAAGTGAGGAGAGTGTGTTCCCCCTATTATTTAATATATACGGGACATGTTACCAGGTGAACAGTATAAGTGAGGAGAGTGTGTTCCCCTGATGGTGTAATATGCACGGGACATATTTCCAGGTGAACAGTCTAAGTGAGGAGAGTATGTTCCCCTGATGGTTCAATACAGAGGGGACTTGTCACCAGGTGAACAGTATAAGTGAGGAGAGTTTGTTCCCCTGATGGTTTAATACTGACGGGACATGTTGCCAGGTGAACAGTACAAGTGAGGAGAGTGTGTTCCCCGGATTGTTTAATACTGACGGGACATGTTACCAGGTCAACAGTATAAGTGAGGAGAGTATTTTCCCCTGATTGATTAACACACACGGGACATGTTACCAGGCGAAGAGTATAAGTGAGGAGAGTGTGTTCCCCTGATTGATTAATACACACGGGACATGTTAGCAGGTGAACAGTATTGGTGAGGAGAGTCTGTTCCCCAGATGCTTTAATATACATAGGACATGTTACCAGGCGAACAGTACAAGTGAGGATAGTGTGTTCCCCCGATTGTTTAATGCACACAGGACATGACACCAGGCGAACAGTGTAAATGAGGAGAATGTGTTCCCCTGATGGTTTAATAAACACGGGACATTTTACCAGGTGAACAGTATAAGTGAGGAGAGTGTGTTCCCTGATTGTATAATACTGACGGGACATGTAACCAGGTGAACAGTATAAGTGAGGAGAGTGTTTTCCCCTGATTGTTTAATTCTGATGGGACATGTTGCCAGGTGAACAGTGTAAGTGAGGAGAGTGCGTTCCCCTGATGGTTTAATATACACGGGACATGTTCCCAGGAGAACAGTATAAGTGAGGAGAGATTGTTCCCCTGATTGTTTAATACTGACGGGACATGTTTCCAGGTGAACTGTATAAGTGATGAGAGTGTGTTCCCCTGATTGTTTAATACACACGGGACATGTTACCAGGTGAACAGTAGAAGTGAGGACAGTTTGTTGCCCTGATTGTTTAATACTGACGGGACATGTCACCAGCTGAACAGTATAAGTGTGGAGAGTGTGTTCCCCTGATGGTTTAAAACACACGGGACATGTTACCAGATGAACAGTATAAGTGAGGAGATTGTGTTCCCCTGATTGTTTAATATACAAGGAACATGTCACCAGGTGAACAGTATAAGTGAGGAGAGTGTGTTCCCCTGATGGTTTTATATACACGGACATGTCAACAGGTGAACAGTATGAGTTTGGAGAGTGTGTTCCCCTGATTGTTTAATATACACGGGACATGTCACCAGGTGAACAGTATAAGTGAGGAGAGTGTGTTCCCCTGATTGTTTAATATATACGGGACATGTCACCAGGTGAACAGTATAAGTGAGGTGAGTGTGTTCCCCTGATGGTTTAATATACACGGGACATGTCACCGGGTGAACAGTATAAGTGAGGAGAGTGTGTTCCCCTGATGGTGTAATATACACGGGACATGTTTCCAGGTGAACAGTCTAAGTGAGGAGAGTATGTTCCCCTGATGGTTCAATACAGAGGGGACTTGTCACCAGGTGAACAGTATAAGTGAGGAGAGTGTGTTCCCCTGATGGTTTAATACTGACGGGACATGTTGCCAGGTGAACAGTACAAGTGAGGAGAGTGTGTTCCCCGGATTGTTTAATACTGACGGGTCATGTTACCAGCTAAACAGTATAAGTGAGGAGAGTATTTTCCCCTGATTGATTAACACACACGGGACATGTTACCAGGCGAAGAGTATAAGTGAGGAGAGTGTGTTCCCCTGATTGATTAATACACACGGGACATGTTAGCAGGTGAACAGTATTGGTGAGGAGAGTGTGTTCCCCAGATGCTTTAATATACACAGGACATGTTACCAGGCGAACAGTATAAGTGAGGATAGTGTGTTCCCCCGATTGTTTAATGCACACAGGACATGTCACCAGGCGAACAGTGTAAATGAGGAGAATGTGTTCCCCTGATGGTTTAATAAACACGGGACATGTTACCAGGTGAACAGTATAAGTGAGGAGAGTGTGTTCCCCTGATTGTATAATACTGACGGGACGTGTAACCAGGTGAACAGTATAAGTGAGGAGAGTGTGTTCCCCTGATTGTTTAATTATGATGGGACATGTTGCCAGGTGAACAGGATAAGTGAGGAGAGTGCGTTCCCATGATAGTTTAATATACACGGGACATGTTACCAGGAGAACAGTATAAGTGAGGAGAGTGTGTTCGCCTGATTGTTAAATACTGACGGGACATGTTAGCAGGCGAACAGTATAAGTGAGGAGAGATTGTTCCCCTGATTTTTAATACTGACGGGACATGTTACCAGGTGAACTGTATAAGTGATGAGAGTGTGTTCCCCTGATTATTTAATACACACGGGACATGTTACCAGGTGAACAGTAGAAGTGAGGACAGTTTGTTGCCCTGATTGTTTAATACTGATGGGAAATGTCACCAGGTGAACAGTATAAGTGAGGAGAGTGTCTTCCTCTGATGGTTTAAAACACACGGGACATGTTACCAGATGAACAGTATAAGTGAGGAGATTGTGTTCCCCTGATTGTTTAATTTACACGGGACACGTCACCAGGTGAACAGTATAAGTGAGGAGAGTGTGTTCCCCTGATGGTTTTTTATACACGGACATGTCAACAGGTGAACAGTATAAGTGAGGAGAGTGTGTTCCCCTGATGGTTTAATATACACTGGACATGTTACCAGGTGAACAGTATAAGTGAGGAGAGTGTGTTCCCCTGATGGTTTAATATACACGGGACATGTTACCAGGTGAACATTATAAGTGAGGAGAGTGTGTTCCCCTGATGGTTTAATACATACGGGACATGCTACCAGGTGAACAATATAAGTGTGGAGAGTGTGTTCCCCTGATGGTTTAATCGACACGGGACATGTTACCAGGTGAACAGTTTAAGTGAGGAGAGTGTGTTCCCCTGATTGTTTAATACACATGGGACATGTCACCTGGTGAACAGTATAAGTGAGGAGAGTGTGTTCCCCTGATTGTTTAATGCTCACGGGACATGTTACCAGGTGAACAGAATAAGTGAGGAGAGTGTGTTCCCCTGATGGTTGAATATACACGGGACTTGTTGCCAGGTACACAGTATAAGTGATGAGAGTGTGTTCCCCTGATGGTTTAATATACACGGGACATGTCACCAGGTGAACAGTATAAGTGAGGAGAGTGTGTTCCCCTGACTGTTTAATATATACGGTACATGTCACCAGGTGAACAGTATAAGTGAGGAGAGTGTTTTCCTCTGATGGTTTAATATACACGGGACATGTCACCAGGTGAACAGTATAAGTGAGGAGAGTGTGTTCCCCATATTATTTAGTATATACGGGACATGTTACCAGGTGAACAGTATATGTGAGGAGAGTGTGTTCCCCAGATGCTTCAATATACACAGGACATGTTACCAGGCGAACAGTATAAGTGAGGACAGTGTGTTCCCCTGATTGTTTAACATACACGGGAAATGTTACCAGGTGAACAGGATAAGAGAGGAGATTATTTTCCCCTGATTGTTTAATACGCACGGGACATGTTACCAGGTGAACAGTATAAGTGAGGAGAGTGTGTTCCCCTGATTGTTTAATACACTCGGGACATGTTACCAGGTGAACAGTATAAGTGAGGAGATTGTGTTCCCCTGATGGTTTGATACACACGGGACATGTGACCAGGTGAAAAGTTTAAGTGAGGAGAGTGTGTTCCCCTGATTGTTTAACATACACGGGACATGTTACCAGGTGAACAGGATAAGTGAGGAGAGTGTGTTCCCCTGATGGTTTAATAGACACGGGACATGTTACCAGGTGAACAGTATAAGTGAGGAGTGTGTGTTCCCCTGATTGTTCAATATACACGGGACATGTTACCAGGTGAACAGTTTAAGTGAGGAGAGTGTGTTCCCCTGATTGTTTAATACACATGGGACATGTCACCAGGTGAACAGTATAAGTGAGAAGAGTGTGTTCCCCTGATTGTTTAATGCTCACGGGACATGTTACCAGGTGAGCAGAATAAGTGAGGAGAGTGTGTTCCCCTGATGGTTGAATATACACGGGACATGTTGCCAGGTATGTAGTATAAGTGATGAGAGTGTGTTCCCCTGATGGTTTAATATACACGGGACATGTCACCAGGTGAACAGTATAAGTGAGGAGAGTGTGTTCCCCTGACTGTTTAATATATACGGTACATGTCACCAGGTGAACAGTATAAGAGAGGAGAGTATTTTCCCCTGATTGATTAATACACATGGGACATGTTACCAGGCGAAGAGTATAAGTGAGGAGAGTGTGTTCCCCTGATTGATTAATACACACGGGACATGTTACCAGGTGAACAGTATATGTGAGGAGAGTGTGTTCCCCAGATGCTTCAATATACACAGGACATGTTACCAGGCGAACAGTAGAAGTGAGGACAGTGTGTTCCCCTGATGGTTTAATACGCACGGGACATGTTACCAGGGGAACAGTATAAGTGAGGAGTGTGTGTTCCCCTGATTGTTTAATACACACGGGACATGTTACCAGGTGAACAGTATAAGTGAGGAGAGCGTGTTCCCCTGATGGTTTAATATACACAGGACATGTTACCAGGTGAACTGCATAAGTGAGGAGAGTATGTTGCCCTGATTGTTTAATACGCACGGGACATGTTACGAGGTGAACAGTATAAGTGAGGAGATTGTGTTCCCCTGATGGTTTGATACACACGGGACATGTTACCAGATGAACAGTATAAGTGAGGAGATTGTGTTCCCCTGATTGTTTAATTTACACGGGACACGTCACCAGGTGAACAGTATAAGTGAGGAGAGTGTGTTCCCCTGATGGTTTTTTATACACGGGCATGTCAACAGGTGAACAGTATAAGTGAGGAGAGTGTGTTCCCCTGATGGTTTAATATACACTGGACATGTTACCAGGTGAACAGTATAAGTGAGGAGAGTGTGTTCCCCTGATGGTTTAATATACACGGGACATGTTACCAGGTGAACAGTATAAGTGAGGAGAGTGTGTTCCCCTGATGGTTTAATACATACGGGACATGCTACCAGGTGAACAATATAAGTGTGGAGAGTGTGTTCCCCTGATGGTTTAATCGACACGGGACATGTTACCAGGTGAACAGTTTAAGTGAGGAGAGTGTGTTCCCCTGATTGTTTAATACACATGGGACATGTCACCTGGTGAACAGTATAAGTGAGGAGAGTGTGTTCCCCTGATTGTTTAATGCTCACGGGACATGTTACCAGGTGAACAGAATAAGTGAGGAGAGTGTGTTCCCCTGATGGTTGAATATACACGGGACTTGTTGCCAGGTACACAGTATAAGTGATGAGAGTGTGTTCCCCTGATGGTTTAATATACACGGGACATGTCACCAGGTGAACAGTATAAGTGAGGAGAGTGTGTTCCCCTGACTGTTTAATATATACGGTACATGTCACCAGGTGAACAGTATAAGTGAGGAGAGTGTTTTCCTCTGATGGTTTAATATACACGGGACATGTCACCAGGTGAACAGTATAAGTGAGGAGAGTGTGTTCCCCATATTATTTAATATATACGGGACATGTTACCAGGTGAACAGTATAAGAGAGGAGATTATTTTCCCCTGATTGATTAATACACATGGGACATGATACCAGGCGAAGAGTATAAGTGAGGAGAGTGTGTTCCCCTGATTGATTAATACACACGGGACATGTTACCAGGTGAACAGTATATGTGAGGAGAGTGTGTTCCCCAGATGCTTCAATATACACAGGACATGTTACCAGGCGAACAGTATAAGTGAGGACAGTGTGTTCCCCTGATTGTTTAACATACACGGGAAATGTTACCAGGTGAACAGGATAAGAGAGGAGATTATTTTCCCCTGATGGTTTAATACGCACGGGACATGTTACCAGGTGAACAGTATAAGTGAGGAGAGTGTGTTCCCCTGATTGTTTAATACACTCGGGACATGTTACCAGGTGAACAGTATAAGTGAGGAGATTGTGTTCCCCTGATGGTTTGATACACACGGGACATGTTACCAGGTGAAAAGTTTAAGTGAGGAGAGTGTGTTCCCCTGATTGTTTAACATACACGGGACATGTTACCAGGTGAACAGGATAAGTGAGGAGAGTGTGTTCCCCTGATGGTTTAATAGACACGGGACATGTTACCAGGTGAACAGTATAAGTGAGGAGTGTGTGTTCCCCTGATTGTTCAATATCCACGGGACATGTTACCAGGTGAACAGTTTAAGTGAGGAGAGTGTGTTCCCCTGATTGTTTAATACACATGGGACATGTCACCAGGTGAACAGTATAAGTGAGGAGAGTGTGTTCCCCTGATTGTTTAATGCTCACGGGACATGTTACCAGGTGAGCAGAATAAGTGAGGAGAGTGTGTTCCCCTGATGGTTGAATATACACGGGACATGTTGCCAGGTACGTAGTATAAGTGATGAGAGTGTGTTCCCCTGATGGTTTAATATACACGGGACATGTCACCAGGTGAACAGTATAAGTGAGGAGAGTGTGTTCCCCTGACTGTTTAATATATACGGTACATGTCACCAGGTGAACAGTATAAGAGAGGAGAGTATTTTCCCCTGATTGATTAATACACATGGGACATGTTACCAGGCGAAGAGTATAAGTGAGGAGAGTGTGTTCCCCTGATTGATTAATACACACGGGACATGTTGCCAGGTGAACAGTATATTTGAGGAGAGTGTGTTCCCCAGATGCTTCAATATACACAGGACATGTTACCAGGCGAACAGTAGAAGTGAGGACAGTGTGTTCCCCTGATGGTTTAATACGCACGGGACATGTTACCAGGTGAACAGTATAAGTGAGGAGTGTGTGTTCCCCTGATTGTTTAATACACACGGGACATGTTACCAGGTGAACAGTATAAGTGAGGAGAGCGTGTTCCCCTGATGGTTTAATATACACAGGACATGTTACCAGGTGAACTGCATAAGTGAGGAGAGTATGTTGCCCTGATTGTTTAATACGCACGGGACATGTTACGAGGTGAACAGTATAAGTGAGGAGATTGTGTTCCCCTGATGGTTTGATACACACGGGACATGTTACCAGGTGAAAAGTTTAAGTGAGGAGAGTGTGTTCCCCTGATTGTTTAACATACACGGGACATGTTACCAGGTGAACAGGATAAGTGAGGAGAGTGTGTTCCCCTGATTGTTTAATACCCATGGGACATGTCACCAGGTGAACAGTATAAGTGAGGAGAGTGTGTTCCACTGATTGTTTAATATACATGGGACATGTCACCAGGTGAACAGTATAAGTGAGGAGAGTGTGTTCCCCTGCTTGTTTAATGCTCACGGGACAGGTTACCAGGTGAACAGAATAAGTGAGGAGAGTGTGTTCCCCTGATGATTTAATACACACGGGACATGTTACCAGATGAACAGTATAGGTGAGGAGAGTGTGCTCCCCTGATGGTTTAATACACACGGGACATGTTACCAGATGAACAGTATAAGTGAGGAGATTGTGTTCCCCTGATTGTTTAATATACACGGGATATGTCAACAGGTGAACAGTATAAGTGAGGAGAGAGTGTTCCCCTGATGGTTCAATACACACGGGACATGTTACCAGATGAACAGTTTAAGTGAGGAGAGTGTGTTGCCCTGATTGTTTTATATACACGGACATGTCAACAGATGAACAGTATAAGTGAGGAGAGTGTGTTCCCCTGATGGTTTAATACGCACGGGACATGTTACCAGGTGAACAGTATAAGTGAGGAGCGTGTCTTCCCCTGATGGTTAAATATACACAGGACATGTCACCAGGTGAACTGCATAAGTGAGGAGAGTATGTTCCCCTGATTGTTTAATACGCACGGGACATGTCACCAGGTGAACAGTATATGTGAGGAGAGTGTGTTGCCCTGATGGTTAAATACTCACGGGACCTGTTAACAGGTTTACAGAAGAAGTGAGGAGAGTGTTTTCCCCTGATGGTTTAATACACACAGGACATGTTACCAGGTGAACAGTATAAGTGAGGAGAGTGTGTTCCCCTGATGGTTTAATATACACAGGACATGTCACCAGGTGAACAGTATAAGTGAGGGGAGTGTGTTCCCCTGATGGTTTAATATACACAGGACATGTTACCAGGTGAACAGTATAAGTGAGGAAAGTGTGTTCCCCTGATGGTTTAATATACACGGGACATGTTACCAGGTGAACAGTATAAGTGAGGAGAGTGTGTTCCCCTGATGGTTTAATACATACGGGACATGCTACCAGGTGAACAATATAAGTGTGGAGAGTGTGTTCCCCTGATGGTTTAATAGACACGGGACATGTTACCAGGTGAACAGTATAAGTGAGGAGTGTGTGTTCCCCTGATTGTTTAATATACACGGGACATGTTACCAGGTGAACAGTTTAAGTGAGGAGAGTGTGTTCCCCTGATTGTTTAATACACATGGGACATGTCACCAGGTGAACAGTATAAGTGAGGAGAGTGTGTTCCCCTGATTGTTTAATGCTCACGGGACATGTTACCAGGTGAACAGAATAAGTGAGGAGAGTGTGTTCCCCTGATGGTTGAATAGACACGGGACATGTTGCCAGGTGCACAGTATAAGTGAGGAGAGTGTGTTCCCCTGATTGTTTAATATACACGGGACATGTTACCAGGTGAACAGTATCAGTGATGAGAGTGTGTTCCCCTGATGGTTTAATATACACGGGACATGTCACCAGGTGAACAGTATAAGTGAGGAGAGTGTGTTCCCCTGACTGTTTAATATATACGGTACATGTCACCAGGTGAACAGTATAAGTGAGGAGAGTGTGTTCCCCATATTATTTAATATATACGGGAGATGTTACCAGGTGAACAGTATAAGAGAGGAGAGTATTTTCCCCTGATTGATTAATACACATGGGACATGTTACCAGGCGAAGAGTATAAGTGAGGAGAGTGTGTTCCCCTGATTGATTAATACACACGGGACATGTTACCAGGTGAACAGTATATGTGAGGAGAGTGTGTTCCCCAGATGCTTCAATATACACAGGACATGTTACCAGGCGAACGGTATAAGTGAGGACAGTGTGTTCCCCTGATTGTTTAATGCACACAGGACATGTCACCAGGCGAACAGTGTAAATGAGGAGAATGTGCTCCCCTGATGGTTTAATAAACACGGGACATGTTACCAGGTGAACAGTATAAGTGAGGAGAGTGTGTTCCCCTGATTGTATAATACTGACGGGACATGTAACCACGTGAACAGTATAAGTGAGGAGAGTGTGTTCCCCTGATTGTTTAATTCTGATGGGACATGTTGCCAGGTGAACAGTATAAGTGAGGAGAGTGCGTTCCCCTGATGGTTTAATGAACACGGGACATGTTACCAGGAGAACAGTATAAGTGAGGACAGTTTGTTGCCCTGATTGTTGAAGACTGACGGGACATGTCACCAGGTGAACAGTATAAGTGAGGAGATTGTGTTCCCCTGATGGATTAATACACACAGGACATGTTACTAGGTGAACAGTATAAGTGAGGAGAGTGTGTTCCCCTGATGGTTTAATACACACCGGACATGTTACCAGGTGAACAGTATAAGTGAGGACAGTTTGTTGCCCTGATTGTTTAATACTGACGGGACATGTCACCAGGTGAACAGTATAAGTGAGGAGAGTGTGTTCCCCTGATGGTTTAATACACACATGACATGTGACCAGGTGAACAGTATAAGTGAGGAGAGTGTGTTCCCCTGATTGTTTAATACATAAGGGACATGTTACCAGGTGAACAGTAAAGTGAGGAGAGTGTGTTCCCCTGATTGTTTAAAACGAACGGGAAATGTAACCAGGTGAACAGTATAAGTGAGGAGAATGTGTTCCTCTGATGGTTTAATATACACGGGACATGTTACCAGGTGAACAGTATAAGTGAGGAGAGTGTGTTCCCCTGATGGTTTAATACATACGGGACATGCTACCAGGTGAACAATATAAGTGTGGAGAGTGTGTTCCCCTGATGGTTTAATAGACACGGGACATGTTACCAGGTGAACAGTATAAGTGAGGAGTGTGTGTTCCCCTGATTGTTTAATATACACGGGACATGTTACCAGGTGAACAGTTTAAGTGAGGAGAGTGTGTTCCCCTGATTGTTTAATACACATGGGACATGTCACCAGGTGAACAGTATAAGTGAGGAGAGTGTGTTCCCCTGATTGTTTAATGCTCACGGGACATGTTACCAGATGAACAGTATAAGTGAGGAGATTGTGTTCCCCTGATTGTTTAATATGCACGGGACATGTCACCAGGTGAACAGTATAAGTGAGGAGAGTGTGTTCCCCTGATGGTTTTATATACACGGACATGTCAACAGGTGAACAGTATAAGTGAGGAGAGTGTGTTCCCCTGATGGTTTAGTACGCACGGGACATGTTACCAGGTGAACAGTATAAGTGAGGAGAGTGTGTTCCCCTGATTGTTTAATACACACGGGACATGTTACCAGGCGAACAGTATAAGTGAGGAGAGCGTGTTCCCCTGATGGTTTAATATACACAGGACATGTTACCAGGTGAACTGCATAAGTGAGGAGAGTATTTTGCCCTGATTGTTTAATACGCACGGGACATGTTACGAGGTGAACAGCATAAGTGAGGAGAGTGTGTTCCCCTGATTGTTTAATATACACGGGACATGTTACCAGGTGAACAGGATAAGTGAGGAGAGTGTGTTCCCCTGATTGTTTAATACCCATGGGACATGTCACCATGTGAACAGTATAAGTGAGGAGAGTGTGTTCCCCTGATTGTTTAATACACATGGGACATGTCACCAGGTGAACAGTATAAGTGAGGAGAGTGTGTTCCCCTGCTTGTTTAATGCTCACGGGACATGTTACCAGGTGAACAGTATAAGTGAGGAGAGTGTGTTCCCCTGATCGTTTAATACACACGGGACATGTTACCAGATGAACAGTATAAGTGAGGAGAGTGTGCTCCCCTGATGGTTTAATACACACGGGACATGTTACCAGATGAACAGTATAAGTGAGGAGATTGTGTTCCCCTGATTGTTTAATATACACGGGATATGTCAACAGGTGAACAGTATAAGTGAGGAGAGTGTGTTCCCCTGATCGTTCAATACACACGGGACATGTTACCAGATGAACAGTATAAGTGAGGAGAGTGTGTTCCCCTGATGGTTTAATACATACGGGACATGCTACCAGGTGAACAATATAAGTGTGGAGAGTGTGTTCCCCTGATGGTTTAATAGACACGGGACATGTTACCAGGTGAACAGTATAAGTGAGGAGTGTGTGTTCCCCTGATTGTTTAATATACACGGGACATGTTACCAGGTGAACAGTTTAAGTGAGGAGATTGTGTTCCCCTGATTGTTTAATATACACGGGATATGTCAACAGGTGAACAGTATAAGTGAGGAGAGTGTGTTCCCCTGATCGTTCAATACACACGGGACATGTTACCAGATGAACAGTATAAGTGAGGAGAGTGTGTTCCCCTGATTGTTTTATATACACGGACATGTCAACAGATGAACAGTATAAGTGAGGAGAGTGTGTTCCCCTGATGGTTTAATACGCACGGGACATGTTACCAGGTGAACAGTATAAGTGAGGAGCGTGTGTTCCCCTGATGGTTTAATATACACAGGACATGTTACCAGATGAACTGCATAAGTGAGGAGAGTATGTTCCCCTGATTGTTTAATACGCACGGGACATGTCACCAGGTGAACAGTATAAGTGAGGAGAGTGAGTTCCCTGATGGTTAAATACACACAGGACATATCACCATTTGAACAGTATATGTGAGGAGAGTGTGTTGCCCGGATGGTTAAATACTAACGGGACCTGTTAACAGGTTAACAGAAGAAGTGAGGAGAGTGTTTTCCCCTGATGGTTTAATATACACAGGACATGTTACCAGGTGAACAGTATAAGTGAGGAGAGTGTGTTCCCCTGATGGTTTAATATGCACAGGACATGTCACCAGGTGAACAGTATAAGTGAGGAGAGTGTGTTCCCCTGATGGTTTAATATACACAGGACATGTTACCAGGTGAACAGTATAAGTGAGGAGAGTGTGTTCCCCTGATGGTTTAATATACACGGGACATGTTACCAGGTGAACAGTATAAGTGAGGAGAGTGTGTTCCCCTGATGGTTTAATACATACGGGACATGCTACCAGGTGAACAATATTAGTGTGGAGAGTGTGTTCCCCTGATGGTTTAATAGACACGGGACATGTTACCAGGTGAACAGTATAAGTGAGGAGAGTGTGTTCCCCTGATTGTTTAATATACACGGGACATGTTACCAGGTGAACAGTTTAAGTGAGGAGAGTGTGTTCCCCTGATTGTTTAATACACATGGAACATGTCACCAGGTGAACAGTATAAGTGAGGAGAGTGTGTTCCCCTGATTGTTTAATGCTCACGGGACATGTTACCAGGTGAACAGAATAAGTGAACAGAGTGTGTTCCCCTGATGGTTTAATATACACAGGACATGTCACCAGGTGAACAGTATAAGTGAGGAGAGTGTGTTCCCCTGATGGTTTAATATACACAGGACATGTTACCAGGTGAACAGTATAAGTGAGGAGAGTGTGTTCCCCTGATATTTTAATATACACGGGACATGTTACCAGGTGAACAGTATAAGTGAGGAGAGTGTGTTCCCCTGATGGTTTAATACATACGGGACATGCTACCAGGTGAACAATATAAGTGTGGAGAGTGTGTTCCCCTGATGGTTTAATAGACACGGGACATGTTACCAGGTGAACAGTATAAGTGAGGAGTGTGTGTTCCCCTGATTGTTTAATATACACGGGACATGTTACCAGGTGAACAGTTTAAGTGAGGAGAGTGTGTTCCCCTGATTGTTTAATACACATGGGACATGTCACCAGGTGAACAGTATAAGTGAGGAGAGTGTGTTCCCCTGATTGTTTAATGCTCACGGGACATGTTACCAGGTGAACAGAATAAGTGAGGAGAGTGTGTTCCCCTGATGTTTGAATATACACGGGACATGTTGCCAGGTACACAGTATAAGTGAGGAGAGTGTGTTCCCCTGATTGTTTAATATACACGTGACATGTCATCAGGTGAACAGTATAAGTGAGGAGAGTGTGTTCCCCATATTATTTAATATATACGGGACATGTTACCAGGTGAACAGTATAAGAGAGGAGAGTATTTTCCCCTGATTGATTAATACACATGGGACATGTTACCAGGCGAAGAGTATAAGTGAGGAGAGTGTGTTCCCCTGATTGATTAATACACACGGGACATATTACCAGGTGAACAGTATATGTGAGGAGAGTGTTTTCCCCAGATGCTTCAATATACACAGGACATGTTACCAGGCGAACAGTATAAGTGAGGATAGTGTGTTCCCCTGATTGTTTAATGCACACAGGACATGTCACCAGGCGAACAGTGTAAATGAGGAGAATGTGTTCCCCTGATGGTTTAATAAACACGGGACATGTTACCAGGTGAACAGTATAAGTGAGGAGAGTGTGTTCCCCCGATTGTATAATACTGACGGGACATGTAACCAGGTGAACAGTATAAGTGAGGAGAATGTGTTCCCCTGATTGTTTAATTCTGATGGGACATGTTGCCAGGTGAACAGTATAAGTGAGGAGAGTGCGTTCCCCTGATGGTTTAATAAACACGGGACATGTTACCAGGAGAACAGTATAAGTGAGGACAGTTTGTTGCCCTGATTGTTTAATACTGACGGGACATGTCACCAGGTGAACAGTATAAGTGAGGAGAGTGTGTTCCCCTGATGGTTTAATACACACAGGACATGTTACTAGGTGAACAGTATAAGTGAGGAGAGTGTGTTACCCTGATGGTTTAATACACACAGGACATGTTACCAGGTGAACCGTATAAGTGAGGACAGTTTGTTGCCCTGATTGTTTAATACTGACGGGACATGTCACCAGGTGAACAGCATATGTGAGGAGAGTGTGTTCCACTGATGGTTTAATACACACAGGACATGTTACCAGGTGAACAGTATAGGTGAGGAGAGTGTGTTCCCCTGATTGTTCAATACCTAAGAGACATGTTACCAGGTGAACAGTAATGTGAGGAGAGTGTGTTCCCCTGATTGTTTAAAACGAACGGGACATGTAACCAGGTGAACAGTATAAGTGAGGAGAATGTGTTCCCCTGATGGTTTAAAACACACGGGACATGTTACCAGATGAACAGTATAAGTGAGGAGATTGTGTTCCCCTGATTGTTTAATATACACGGGACATGTCACCAGGTGAACAGTATAAGTGAGGAGAGTGTGTTCTCCTGATGGTTTTATATACACGGACATGTCAACAGGTGAACAGTATAAGTGAGGAGAGTGTGTTCTCCTAATGGTTTAATATGCACGGGACATGTTACCAGGTGAACAGTATATGTGAGGAGAGTGTGTTCCCCTGATGGTTTAATACGCACGGGACATGTTACCAGGTGAACAGTATAAGTGAGGAGCGTGTGTTCCCCTGATGGTTTAATATACACAGGACATGTTACCAGATGAACTGCATAAGTGAGGAGAGTATGTTCCCCTGATTGTTTAATACGCACGGGACATGTCACCAGGTGAACAGTATAAGTGAGGAGAGTGAGTTCCCTGATGGTTAAATACACACAGGACATATCACCATTTGAACAGTATATGTGAGGAGAGTGTGTTGCCCGGATGGTTAAATACTAACGGGACCTGTTAACAGGTTAACAGAAGAAGTGAGGAGAGTGTTTTCCCCTGATGGTTTAATATACACAGGACATGTTACCAGGTGAACAGTATAAGTGAGGAGAGTGTGTTCTCCTGATGGTTTAATATACACAGGACATGTCACCAGGTGAACAGTATAAGTGAGGAGAGTGTGTTCCCCTGATGGTTTAATATACACAGGACATGTTACCAGGTGAACAGTATAAGTGAGGAGAGTGTGTTCCCCTGATGGTTTAATATACACGGGACATGTTACCAGGTGAACAGTATAAGTGAGGAGAGTGTGTTCCCCTGATGGTTTAATACATACGGGACATGCTACCAGGTGAACAATATTAGTGTGGAGAGTGTGTTCCCCTGATGGTTTAATAGACACGGGACATGTTACCAGGTGAACAGTATAAGTGAGGAGAGTGTGTTCCCCTGATTGTTTAATATACACGGGACATGTTACCAGGTGAACAGTTTAAGTGAGCAGAGTGTGTTCCCCTGATTGTTTAATACACATGGGACATGTCACCAGGTGAACAGTATAAGTGAGGAGAGTGTGTTCCCCTGATTGTTTAATGCTCACGGGACATGTTACCAGGTGAACAGAATAATTGAGGAGAGTGTGTTCCCCTGATGGTTGAATATACACGGGACATGTTGCCAGGTACACCGTATAAGTGAGGAGAGTGTGTTCCCCTGATGGTTTAATATACACAGGACATGTCACAAGGTGAACAGTATAAGTGAGGAGAGTGTGTTCCCCTGATGGTTTAATATACACAGGACATGTTGCCAGGTACACAGTATAAGTGAGGAGAGTGTGTTCCCCTGATGGTTTAATATACACGGGACATGTTACCAGGTGAACAATATAAGTGTGGAGAGTGTGTTCCCCTGATGGTTTAATAGACACGGGACATGTTACCAGGTGAACAGTATAAGCGAGGAGTGTGTGTTCCCCTGATTGTGTAATATACACGGGACATGTTACCAGGTGAACAGTATAAGTGAGGAGAGTGTGTTCCCCTGATTGTATAATACTGACGGGACATGTAACCACGTGAACAGTATAAGTGAGGAGAGTGTGTTCCCCTGATTGTTTAATTCTGATGGGACATGTTGCCAGGTGAACAGTATAAGTGAGGAGAGTGCGTTCCCCTGATGGTTTAATAAACACGGGACATGTTACCAGGAGAACAGTATAAGTGAGGACAGTTTGTTGCCCTGATTGTTGAAGACTGACGGGACATGTCACCAGGTGAACAGTATAAGTGAGGAGATTGTGTTCCCCTGATGGTTTAATATACACAGGACATGTTGCCAGGTACACAGTATAAGTGAGGAGAGTGTGTTCCCCTGATGGTTTAATATACACGGGACATGTTACCAGGTGAACAATATAAGTGTGGAGAGTGTGTTCCCCTGATGGTTTAATAGACACGGGACATGTTACCAGGTGAACAGTATAAGTGAGGAGTGTGTGTTCCCCTGATTGTGTAATATACACGGGACATGTTACCAGGTGAACAGTATAAGTGAGGAGAGTGTGTTCCCCTGATTGTATAATACTGACGGGACATGTAACCACGTGAACAGTATAAGTGAGGAGAGTGTGTTCCCCTGATTGTTTAATTCTGATGGGACATGTTGCCAGGTGAACAGTATAAGTGAGGAGAGTGCGTTCCCCTGATGGTTTAATAAACACGGGACATGTTACCAGGAGAACAGTATAAGTGAGGACAGTTTGTTGCCCTGATTGTTGAAGACTGACGGGACATGTCACCAGGTGAACAGTATAAGTGAGGAGATTGTGTTCCCCTGATGGATTAATACACACAGGACATGTTACTAGGTGAACAGTATAAGTGAGGAGAGTGTGTTCCCCTGATGGTTGAATATACACGGGACATGTTGCCAGGTACACAGTATAAGTGAGGAGAGTGTGTTCCCCTGATTGTTTAATATACACGGGACATGTCACCAGGTGAACAGTATAAGTGTGGAGAGTGTTTTCCCCATATTATTTAATATATACGGGACATGTTACCAGGTGAACAGTATAAGAGAGGAGAGTATTTTCCCCTGATTGATTAATACACATGGGACATGTTACCAGGCGAAGAGTATAAGTGAGGAGAGTGTGATCCCCTGATTGATTAATACACACGGGACATATTACCAGCCGAACAGTATATGTGAGGAGAGTGTGTTCCCCAGATGCTTCAATATACACAGGACATGTTACCAGGCGAACAGTATAAGTGAGGATAGTGTGTTCCCCTGATTGTTTAATGCACACAGGACATGTCACCAGGCGAACAGTGTAAATGAGGAGAATGTGTTCCCCTGATGGTTTAATAAACACGGGACATGTTACCAGGTGAACAGTATAAGTGAGGAGAGTGTGTTCCCCTGATTGTATAATACTGACGGGACATGTAACCAGGTGAACAGTATAAGTGAGGAGAGTGTGTTCCCCTGATTGTTTAATTCTGATGGGACATGTTACCAGGTGAACAGTATAAGTGAGGAGAGTGCGTTCCCATGATGGTTTAATAAACACGGGACATGTTACCAGGAGAACAGTATAAGTGAGGACAGTTTGTTGCCCTGATTGTTTAATACTGACGGGACATGTCACTAGGTGAACAGTATAAGTGAGGAGAGTGTGTTCCCCTGATGGTTTAATACACACAGGACATGTTACTAGGTGAACAGTATAAGTGAGGAGAGTGTGTTCCCCTGATGGTTTAATACACACAGGACATGTTACCAGGTGAACAGTATAAGTGAGGACAGTTTGTTGCCCTGATTGTTTAATACTGACGGGACATGTCACCAGGTGAACAGCATAAGTGAGGAGAGTGTGTTCCTCTGATGGTTTAATACACACAGGACATGTTACCAGGTGAACAGTATAAGTGAGGAGAGTGTGTTCCCCTGATTGTTCAATACCTAAGGGACATGTTACCAGGTGAACAGTAATGTGAGGAGAGTGTGTTCCCCTGATTGTTTAAAACGAACGGGACATGTAACCAGGTGAACAGTATAAGTGAGGAGAATGTGTTCCCCTGATGGTTTAAAACACACGGGACATGTTACCAGATGAACAGTATAAGTGAGGAGATTGTGTTCCCCTGATTGTTTAATATACACGGGACATGTCACCAGGTGAACAGTATAAGTGAGGAGAGTGTGTTCTCCTGATGGTTTTATATACACGGACATGTCAACAGGTGAACAGTATAAGTGAGGAGAGTGTGTTCTCCTCATGGTTTAATATGCACGGGACATGTTACCAGGTGAACAGTATATGTGAGGAGAGTGTGTTCCCCTGATGGTTTAATACGCACGGGACATGTTACCAGGTGAACAGTATAAGTGAGGAGCGTGTGTTCCCCTGATGGTTTAATATACACAGGACATGTTACCAGGTGAACTGCATAAGTGAGGAGAGTATGTTCCCCTGATTGTTTAATACGCACGGGACATATCACCAGGTGAACAGTATAAGTGAGGAGAGTGAGTTCCCTGATGGTTAAATACACACAGGACATATCACCATTTGAACAGTATATGTGAGGAGAGTGTGTTCCACTGATGGTTAAATACTAACGGGACCTGTTAACAGGTTAACAGAAGAAGTGAGGAGAGTGTTTTCCCCTGATGGTTTAATATACACAGGACATGTTACCAGGTGAACAGTTTCAGTGAGGAGAGTGTGTTCCCCTGATGGTTTAATATACACAGGACATGTCACCAGGTGAACAGTATAAGTGAGGAGAGTGTGTTCCCCTGATGGTTTAATATACACAGGACATGTTACCAGGTGAACAGTATAAGTGAGGAGAGTGTGTTCCCCTGATGGTTTAATATACACGGGACATGTTACCAGGTGAACAGTATAAGTGAGGAGAGTGTGTTCCCCTGATGGTTTAAAACATACGGGACATGCTACCAGGTGAACAATATTAGTGTGGAGAGTGTGTTCCCCTGATGGTTTAATAGACACGGGACATGTTACCAGGTGAACAGTATAAGTGAGGAGAGTGTGTTCCCCTGATTGTTTAATATACACGGGACATGTTACCAGGTGAACAGTTTAAGTGAGCAGAGTGTGTTCCCCTGATTGTTTAATACACATGGGACATGTCACCAGGTGAACAGTATAAGTGAGGAGAGTGTGTTCCCCTGATTGTTTAATGCTCACGGGACATGTTACCAGGTGAACAGAATAAGTGAGGAGAGTGTGTTCCCCTGATGGTTGAATATACACGGGACATGTTGCCAGGTACACAGTATAAGTGAGGAGAGTGTGTTCCCCTGATGGTTTAATATACACAGGACATGTCACCAGGTGAACGGTATAAGTGAGGAGAGTGTGTTCCCCTGATGGTTTAATATACACAGGACATGTTACCAGGTGAACAGTATATGTGAGGAGAGTGTGTTCCCCTGATGGTTTAATATACACGGGACATGTTACCAGGTGAACATTATAAGTGAGGAGAGTGTGTTCCCCTGATGTTTTAATACATACGGGACATGCTACCAGTTGAACAATATAAGTGTGGAGAGTGTGTTCCCCTGATGGTTTAATAGACACGGGACATGTTACAAGGTGAACAGTATAAGTGAGGAGTGTGTGTTCCCCTGATTGTGTAATATACACGGGACATGTTACCAGGTGAACAGTTTAAGTGAGGAGAGTGTGTTCCCCTGATTGTTTAATACACATGGGACATGTCACCAGGTGAACAGTATAAGTGAGGAGAGTGTGTTCCCCTGATTGTTTAATGCTCACGGGACATGTTACCAGGTGAACAGAATAAGTGAGGAGAGTGTGTTCCCCTGATGGTTGAATATACACGTGATATGTTGCCAGGTACACAGTATAAGTGAGGAGAGTGTGTTCCCCTGATTGTTTAATATACACGGGACATGTCACCAGGTGAACAGTATAAGTGAGGAGAGTATTTTCCCCTGATTGATTAATACACATGGGACATGTTACCAGGCGAAGAGTATAAGTGAGGAGAGTGGGTTCCCCTGATTGATTAATACACACGGGACATATTACCAGCTGAACAGTATATGTGAGGAGAGTGTGTTCCCCAGATGCTTCAATATACACAGGACATGTTACCAGGCGAACAGTATAAGTGAGGATAGTGTGTTCCCCTGATTGTTTAATGCACACAGGACATGTCACCAGGCGAACAGTGTAAATGAGGAGAATGTGTTCCCCTGATGGTTTAATAAACACGGGACATGTTACCAGGTGAACAGTATAAGTGAGGAGAGTGTGTTCCCCTGATTGTATAATACTGACGGGACATGTAACCAGGTGAACAGTATAAGTGAGGAGAGTGTGTTCCCCTGATTGTTTAATTCTGATGGGACATGTTGCCAGGTGAACAGTATAAGTGAGGAGAGTGCGTTCCCATGATGGTTTAATAAACACGGGACATGTTACCAGGAGAACAGTATAAGTGAGGAGAGTGTGTTCCCCTGATGGTTTAATACACACAGGACATGTTACTAGGTGAACAGTATAAGTGAGGAGAGTGTGTTCCCCTGATGGTTTAATACACACAGGACATGTTACGAGGTGAACAGTATAAGTGAGGACAGTTTGTTGCCCTGATTGTTTAATACTGACGGGACATGTCACCAGGTGAACAGCATAAGTGAGGAGAGTGTGTTCCACTGATGGTTTAATACACACAGGACATGTTACCAGGTGAACAGTATAAGTGAGGAGAGAGTGTTCCCCTGATTGTTCAATACATAAGGGACATGTTACCAGGTGAACAGTAATGTGAGGTGAGTGTGTTCCCCTGATTGTTTAAAACGAACGGGACATGCAACCAGGTGAACAGTATAAGTGAGGAGAATGTGTTCCCCTGATGGTTTAAAACACACGGGAGATGTTACCAGATGAACAGTATAAGTGAGGAGATTGTGTTCCCCTGATTGTTTGATACACACGGGACATGTTACCAGGTGATAAGTTTAAGTGAGGAGAGTGTGTTCCCCTGATTGTTTAACATACACGGGACATGTTACCAGGTGAACCGGATAAGTGAGGAGAGTGTGTTCCCCTGATTGTTTAATATACACAGGACATGTCACCAGGTGAACAGTATAAGTGAGGGGAGTGTGTTCCCCTGCTTGTTTAATGCTCACGGGACATGTTACCAGGTGAACAGAATAAGTGAGGAGAGTGTGTTCCCCTGATGGTTTAATACACACGGGACATGTTACCAGATGAACAGTATAAGTGAGGAGAGTGTGCTCCCCTGATGGTTTAATACACACGGGATATGTTACCAGATGAACAGTATCAGTGAGGAGATTGTGTTCCCCTGATTGTTTAATATACACGGGATATGTCAACAGGTGAACAGTATAAGTGAGCAGAGTGTGTTCCCCTGATGGTTCAATACACACGGGACATGTTACCAGATGAACAGTATAAGTGAGGAGAGTGTGTTCCCCTGATTGTTTTATATACACGGACATGTCAACAGATGAACAGTATAAGTGAGGAGAGTGTGTTCCCCTGATGGTTTAATACGCACGGGACATGTTACCAGGTGAACAGTATAAGTGAGGAGCGTGTGTTCCCCTGATGGTTTAATATACACAGGACATGTTACCAGGTGAACTGCATAAGTGAGGAGAGTATGTTCCCCTGATTGTTTAATACGCACGGGACATGTCACCAGGTGAACAGTATAAGTGAGGAGAGTGAGTTCCCCTGATGGTTAAATACACACAGGATATGTCACCATTTGAACAGTATATGTGAGGAGAGTGTGTTGCCCGGATGGTTAAATACTCACGGGACCTGTTAACAGGTTAACAGAAGAAGTGAGGAGAGTGTTTTCCCCTGATGGTTTAATATACACAGGACATGTTACCAGGTGAACAGTATAAGTGAGGAGAGTGTGTTCCCCTGATGGTTTAATATACACAGGACATGTCACCAGGTGAACAGTATAAGTGAGGAGAGTGTGTTCCCCTGATGGTTTAATATACACAGGACATGTGCCAGGTGAACAGTAGAAGTGAGGAGAGTGTGTTCCCCTGATGGATTAATATGCACGGGACATGTTACCAGGTGAACAGTATAAGTGAGGAGAGTGTGTTCCCCTGATGTTTTAATACATACGGGACATGCTACCAGGTGAACAATATAAGTGTGGAGAGTGTATTCCCCTGATGGTTTAATAGACACGGGACATGTTACCAGGTGAACAGTATAAGTGAGGAGAGTGTGTTCCCCTGATTGTTTAATATACACGGGACATGTTACCAGGTGAACAGTTTAAGTGAGGAGAGTGTGTTCCCTGATTGTTTAATACACATGGGACATGTCATCAGGTGAACAGTATAAGTGAGGAGAGTGTGTTCCCCTGATTGTTTAATGCTCACGGGACATGTTACCAGGTGAACAGAATAAGTGAGGAGAGTGTGTTCCCCTGATGGTTGATTATACACGGGACATGTTGCAAGGTACACTGTATAAGTGAAGAGAGTGTGTTCCCCTGATTGTTTAATATACACGGGACATGTTACCAGGTGAACAGTATAAGTGATGAGAGTGTGATCCCCTGATGGTTTAATATACACGGGACATGTCACCAGTGAACAGTATAAGTGAGGAGAGTGTGTTCCCCTGACTGTTTAATATATACGGGACATGTCACCAGGTGAACAGTATAAGTGAGGAGAGTGTGTTCCTCTGATGGTTTAATATACACGGGACATTTCACCAGGTGAACAGTATAAGTGAGGAGAGTGTGTTCCCCATATTATTTAATAAATACGGGACATGTTACCAGGTGAACAGTATAAGAGAGGAGAGTATTTTCCCCTGATTGATTAATACACATGGGACATGTTACCAGGCGAAGAGTATAAGTGAGGAGAGTGTGTTCCCCTGATTGATTAATGCACACGGGACATGTTACCAGGTGAACAGTGTATGTGAGGAGAGTGTGTTCCCCAGATGCTTCAATATACACAGGACATGTTACCAGGCGAACAGTATAAGTGAGGACAGTGTGTTCCGCTGATTGTTTAATGCACACAGGACATGTCACCAGGCGAACAGTGTAAATGAGGAGAATGTGTTCCCCTGATGGTTTAATAAACACGGGACATGTTACCAGGTGAACAGTATAAGTGAGGAGAGTGTGTTCCCCTGATTGTATAATACTGACGGGACATGTAACCAGGTGAACAGTATAAGTGAGGAGAGTGTGTTCCCCTGATTGTTTAATTCTGATGGGACATGTTGCCAGGTGAACAGAATAAGTGAGGAGAGTGCGTTCCCCTGATGGTTTAATAAACACGGGACATGTTACCAGGAGAACAGTATAAGTGAGGACAGTTTGTTGCCCTGATTGTTTAATATTGCCGGGACATGTCACCAGGTGAACAGTATAAGTGAGGAGAGTGTGTTCCCCGGATGGTTTAATACAAACAGGACATGTTACTAGGTGAACATCATAAGTGAGGAGAGTGTGTTCCCCTGATGGTTTAATACACACAGGACATGTTACTAGGTGAACAGTATAAGTGGGGACAGTTTGTGGCCCTGATTGTTTAATACTGACAGGACATGTCACCAGGTGAACAGTATAAGTGAGGAGAGTGTGTTCCCCTGATGGATTAGTACACACAGGTCATGTTACTAGGTGAACAGTATAAGTGAGGAGAGTGTGTTCCCCTGATGGTTTAATACACACAGGACATGTTACCAGGTGAACAGTATAAGTGAGCAGAGTGTGTTCCCCTGATTGTTTAATACTGTTGGGACATGTCACAAGGTGAACAGGAAAGTGAGGAGAGTGTGTTCCCCTGATTGTTCAATACTCACGGGACATGACACCAGGTGAACAGTATGTTGAGTAGAGTGAGTTCCCCTGATGGTTTAATATAGACGGGACATGTTACCAGGTGAACAGTATAAGTGAGGAGAGTGTGTTCCCCTGATGGTTTATTATTCACGGTACATGACACCAGGTGAACAGTTTGATTGAGTAGAATGGGTTCCCCTCATGGTTTAATATAGACGGGACATGTCACCAGGTGAACAGTAAAAGTGAGGAGAGATTGTTCCCCTGATTGTTTAATACTGACGGGACATGTTGCTAGGTGAACAATATAAGTGAGGAGAGTGCGTTCCCCTGATGCTTTAATATACACGGGACATGTTACCAGATAAACAGTATAAGTGAGGACAGTGTGTTCCCCTGATTGTTTAATATACACGGGACATGTTACCTGGTGAACAGTATAAGTGAGGAGAGTGTGTTCCCCTGATGGTTTAATATACACGGGACATGATACCAGGTGAACAGTTTAAGTGAGGAGCGTGTGTTCCCTTGATTGTTTTATAGACACGGGACATGTCACCAGGTGAACAGTGTAAGTGAGGAGAGTATTTTCCCCTCATGGTTTAATACACACGGGACATGTTACCACGTGAACAGTAGAAGTGAGAGAGTGTTCCCCTGATTGTTTAATACTGACGGGACATGTTACCAGGTGAACAGCATTAGTGAGGAGAGTGTTTTCCCCTGATGGTTTAATACACATGGGACATGTTACCAGGTGAACAGGATATGTGAGGAGAGTGTGTTCCCCAGATGCTTTAATATACACAGGACATGTCACCAGGCGAACAGTGTAAATGAGGAGAATGTTTTCCCCTGATGGTTTAATAAACACGGGTCATGACACCAGGTGAACAGTAGAAGTGAGGAGAGTGTGTTCCCCTGATTGTTTAATACTGATGGGACATGTTGCCAGGTGAACAATATAAGTGAGGAGAGTGTGTTCCCCTGATTGTTTAATACAGACGGGACATGTCACCAGGTGAACAGTATAAGTGAGGAGAGTTTGTTCCGCTGATGGTTTAATACTGATGGGACATGTTGCCAGGTGAACAGTATAAGTGAGGAGAATGTGTTCCCCTGATTGTTTAATGCACACGGGACATGTCACCAGGTGAACAGTGTAAGTGAGGAGAGTGTGTTCCCCTGATGGTTGAATACAGAGGGGTCATGTCACCAGGTGAAAAGTATAAGTAATGAGAGTTTGTTCCCCTGATGGTTTAATACTGACGGGACATGTTGCCAGGTGAACAGTATAAGTGAGGAGAGTGTGTTCCCCTGATTGTTTAATGCACACGGGACATGTCACCAGGTGAACAGTGTAAGTGAGGAGAGTGTGATCCCCTGATGGTTTAATACAGAGGGGACATGTCACCAGGTGAACAGTATAAGTGAGGAGAGTTTGTTCCCCTGATTGTTTAATACTGACGGGACATGTTGCCAGGTGAACAGTATAAGTGAGGAGAGTGTGTTCCCCTGATTGTTTAATACTGACGGGACATGTCACCATGTGAACAGTATTGGTGAGGAGAGTGTGTTCCCCTGATTGTTTAACGCACACAGGACATGTCACCAGGCGAACAGTGTAAATGAGGAGAATGTGTTCCCCTGATGGTTTAATAAACACGGGACATGTTACAAGTTGAACAGTATAAGTGAGGAGAGTGTGTTCCCCTGATTGTTTAATACTGATGGGACATGTTGCCAGGTGAACAGTACAAGTGAGGAGAGTGTGTTCCCCTGATGGTTTAATATACACGGGACATGTTACCAGGAGAACAATATAAGTGAGGAGAGTGTGTTCCCCTGATTGTAAAATACTGACGGGACATGTTCGCAGGTGAACAGTATAAGTGAGGAGATTGTGTTCCCCTGATGGTTTAATATGCACGGGACATGTTACCAGGAGAACAGTATAAGTGAGGAGAGACTGTTCCCCTGATTGTTTAGTACTGACGGGACATGTTATCAGGTGAACTGTATAAGTGAGGAGAGTGTGCTCCCCTGATTGTTTAATACACACCCGACATGTCACCAGGCGAACAGTATAAGTGAGGAGAGTGTGTTCCCCTGATTCTTTAATGCACACAGGACATGTCACTAGGTGAACAGTATAAGTGAGGAGAGTGTGCTCCCCTGATGGTTTAATATACACGGGACATGTTACCAGGTGAACAGTATAAGTGAGGAGAGTGTGCTCCCTGATGGTGTAATATACACGGGACATGTTACCAGGTGAACAGTATAAGTGAGGAGAGTGTGTTCCCCTGATTGTTTAATGCACACAGAACATGTCACCAGGTGAACAGTATAAGTGAGGAGAGTGTGTTCCCCTGATTGTTTAATGCACACAGGACATTTCATTTGTTGAACAGCATAAGTGAGGAGAGTGTGTTCCCCTGATGGTTTAATATACACGGGACATGTAACCAGGTGAACAGTATAAGTGAGGAGAGTGTGTTCCCCTGATTGTTTAATGCATAAGTGATATGTTACCAGGTGAACAGTATAAGTGAGGAGCGTGTGTCCCCTGATTGTTTAAAACGAACGGGACATGTAAACAGGTGAACAGTATAAGTGAGGAGAGTGTGTTCCCCTGATTGTTTAATACATAGGGGACATGTTACCAGGTGAACAGCATAAGCGAGGAGAGTGTGTTCCCCTGATTGTTTAATACATAAGGGACATGTTACCAGGCGAACAGTATAAGTGAGGAGAGTGTGTTCCCCTGATTGTTTAATACTTATGGGACATGTTGCCAGGTGAACAGTGTAAGTGAGGAGAGTGTGTTCCCCTGATTGTTTGATACTGATGGGACATGTTGCCAGGCGAACAGTATAAGTGAGGACAGTGTGTTCCGCTGATTGTTTAATGCACACAGGACATGTCACCAGGCGAACAGTGTAAATGAGGAGAATGTGTTCCCCTGATGGTTTAATAAACACGGGACATGTTACCAGGTGAACAGTATAAGTGAGGAGAGTGTGTTCCCCTGATTGTATAATACTGACGGGACATGTAACCAGGTGAACAGTATAAGTGAGGAGAGTGTGTTCCCCTGATTGTTTAATTCTGATGGGACATGTTGCCAGGTGAACAGAATAAGTGAGGAGAGTGCGTTCCCCTGATGGTTTAATAAACACGGGACATGTTACCAGGAGAACAGTATCAGTGAGGACAGTTTGTTGCCCTGATTGTTTAATATTGCCGGGACATGTCACCAGGTGAACAGTATAAGTGAGGAGAGTGTGTTCCCCGGATGTTTTAATACACACAGGACATGTTACTAGGTGAACAGCATAAGTGAGGAGAGTGTGTTCCCCTGATGGTTTAATACACACAGGACATGTTACCAGGTGAACAGTATAAGTGGGGACAGTTTGTGGCCCTGATTGTTTAATACTGACAGGACATGTCACCAGGTGAACAGTATAAGTGAGGAGAGTGTGTTCCCCTGATGGATTAGTACACACAGGACATGTTACTAGGTGAACAGTAGAAGTGAGGAGAGTGTGTTCCCCTGATGGTTTAATACACACAGGACATGTTACCAGGTGAACAGTATAAGTGAGCAGAGTGTGTTCCCCTGATTGTTTAATACTGTTGGGACATGTCACAAGGTGAACAGGAAAGTGAGGAGAGTGCGTTCCCCTGATTGTTCAATACTCACGGGACATGACACCAGGTGAACAGTATGTTGAGTAGAGTGAGTTCCCCTGATGGTTTAATATAGACGGGACATGTTACCAGGTGAACAGTATAAGTGAGGAGAGTGTGTTCCCCTGATGGTTTATTATTCACGGTACATGACACCAGGTGAACAGTTTGATTGAGTAGAATGGGTTCCCCTCATGGTTAAATATAGACGGGACATGTCACCAGGTGAACAGTAAAAGTGAGGAGAGATTGTTCCCCTGATTGTTTAATACTGACGGGTCATGTTACTAGGTGAACAATATAAGTGAGGAGAGTGTGTTCCCCTGATGCTTTAATATACACGGGACATGTTACCAGATAAACAGTATAAGTGAGGACAGTGTGTTCCCCTGATTGTTTAATATACACGGGACATGTTACCTGGTGAACAGTATAAGTGAGGAGAGTGTGTTCCCCTGATGGTTTAATATACACGGGACATGATACCAGGTGAACAGTTTAAGTGAGGAGCGTGTGTTCCCTTGATTGTTTTATAGACACGGGACATGTCACCAGGTGAACAGTGTAAGTGAGGAGAGTATTTTCCCCTCATGGTTTAATACACACGGGACATGTTACCACGTGAACAGTAGAAGTGAGAGAGTGTTCACCTGATTGTTTAATACTGACGGGACATGTTACCAGGTGAACAGCATTAGTGAGGAGAGTGTTTTCCCCTGATGGTTTAATACACATGGGACATGTTACCAGGTGAACAGGATATGTGAGGAGAGTGTGTTCCCCAGATGCTTTAATATACACAGGACATGTCACCAGGCGAACAGTGTAAATGAGGAGAATGTTTTCCCCTGATGGTTTAATAAACACGGGTCATGACACCAGGTGAACAGTAGAAGTGAGGAGAGTGTGTTCCCCTGATTGTTTAATACTGATGGGACATGTTGCCAGGTGAACAATATAAGTGAGGAGAGTGTGTTCCCCTGATTGTTTAATACAGACGGGACATGTCACCAGGTGAACAGTATAAGTGAGGAGAGTTTGTTCCGCTGATGGTTTAATACTGATGGGACATGTTGCCAGGTGAACAGTATAAGTGAGGAGAATGTGTTCCCCTGATTGTTTAATGCACACGGGACATGTCACCAGGTGAACAGTGTAAGTGAGGAGAGTGTGTTCCCCTGATGGTTGAATACAGAGGGGTCATGTCACCAGGTGAAAAGTATAAGTAATGAGAGTTTGTTCCCCTGATGGTTTAATACTGACCGGACATGTTGCCAGGTGAACAGTATAAGTGAGGAGAGTGTGTTCCCCTGATTGTTTAATGCACACGGGACATGTCACCAGGTGAACAGTGTAAGTGAGGATAGTGTGATCCCCTGATGGTTTAATACAGAGGGGACATGTCACCAGGTGAACAGTATAAGTGAGGAGAGTTTGTTCCCCTGATTGTTTAATACTGACGGGACATGTTGCCAGGTGAACAGTATAAGTGAGGAGAGTGTGTTCCCCTGATTGTTTAATACTGACGGGACATGTCACCATGTGAACAGTATTGGTGAGGAGAGTGTGTTCCCCTGATTGTTTAACGCACACAGGACATGTCACCAGGCGAACAGTGTAAATGAGGAGAATGTGTTCCCCTGATGGTTTAATAAACACGGGACATGTTACAAGTTGAACAGTATAAGTGAGGAGAGTGTGTTCCCCTGATTGTTTAATACTGATGGGACATGTTGCCAGGTGAACAGTACAAGTGAGGAGAGTGTGTTCCCCTGATGGTTTAATATACACCGGACATGTTACCAGGAGAACAATATAAGTGAGGAGAGTGTGTTCCCCTGATTGTAAAATACTGACGGGACATGTTCGCAGGTGAACAGTATAAGTGAGGAGATTGTGTTCCCCTGATGGTTTAATATGCACGGGACATGTTACCAGGAGAACAGTATAAGTGAGGAGAGACTGTTCCCCTGATTGTTTAGTACTGACGGGACATGTTATCAGGTGAACTGTATAAGTGAGGAGAGTGTGCTCCCCTGATTGTTTAATACACACCCGACATGTCACCAGGCGAACAGTATAAGTGAGGAGAGTGTTTTCCCCTGATTCTTTAATGCACACAGGACATGTCACTAGGTGAACAGTATAAGTGAGGAGAGTGTGCTCCCCTGATGGTTTAATATACACGGGACATGTTACCAGGTGAACAGTATAAGTGAGGAGAGTGTGCTCCCTGATGGTGTAATATACACGGGACATGTTACCAGGTGAACAGTATAAGTGAGGAGAGTGTGTTCCCCTGATTGTTTAATGCACACAGAACATGTCACCAGGTGAACCGTATAAGTGAGGAGAGTGTGTTCCCCTGATTGTTTAATGCACACAGGACATTTCATTTGTTGAACAGCATAAGTGAGGAGAGTGTGTTCCCCTGATGGTTTAATATACACGGGACATGTAACCAGGTGAACAGTATAAGTGAGGAGAGTGTGTTCCCCTGATTGTTTAATGCATAAGGGATATGTTACCAGGTGAACAGTATAAGTGAGGAGCGTGTGTTCCCCTGATTGTTTAAAACGAACGGGACATGTAAACAGGTGAACAGTATAAGTGAGGAGAGTGTGTTCCCCTGATTGTTTAATACATCGGGGACATGTTACCAGGTGAACAGCATAAGCGAGGAGAGTGTGTTCCCCTGATTGTTTAATACATAAGGGACATGTTACCAGGCGAACAGTATAAGTGAGGAGAGTGTGTTCCCCTGATTGTTTAATACTTATGGGGCATGTTGCCAGGTGAACAGTGTAAGTGAGGAGAGTGTGTTCCCCTGATTGTTTGATACTGATGGGACATGTTGCCAGGTGAACAGTATAAGTGAGGAGAATGTGTTCCCCTGATGGTTTAATATTCGGGACATGTTCGCAGGTGAACAGTATAAGTGAGGAGAGTGTGTTCCCCTGATGGTTTAATATACACGGGACATTTTACCAGGAGAACAGTATAAGTGAGGAGAGACTGTTCCCCTGATTGATTAATAATGACGGGACAAATTACCAGGTGAACAGGATAAGTGAGGAGAGTGTGTTCCCCTGATTGTTTAATACACACCCGACGTGTCACCAGTTGAACAGTATAAGTGAGGAGAGTGTGTTCCTCTGATTGTTTAATGCACACAGGACATGTCACCAGGTGAACAGTATAAGTGAGGAGAGTGTGTTCCCCTGATTGTTTAGTGCATTAGGGATATGTTACCACGTGAACAGTATGAGTGAGGAGAGTGTGTTCCCCTGATTGTTTAGTGCATAAGGGAGATGTTACCAGGTGAACAGTATAAGAGAGGAGAGTGTGTTCCCCTGATGGTTTAATATACACGGGATATGTTACCAGGTGAACAGTATAAGTGAGGAGAATGTTTTCCCCTGATTGTTTAATACATAGGGGACATGTTACCAGGTGAACAGCATAAGTGAGGAGAATGTGTTCCCCTGATTGTTTAATACATAAGGGACATGTTACCAGGCGAACAGTATAAGTGAGGGGAGTGTGTTCCCCTGATTGTTTCATACAAACGGGACATGTCACCAGGTGAACAGTATAAGTGAGGAGAGTGTGTTCCCCTGATTTTTTTAATGCACACAGGACATTTCAAAGTTGAACAGTATAAGTGAGGAGAGTATGTTCCCCTGATGTTTTAAAACTGACGGGACATTTCACCAGGTGAACAGCATAAGTGAGGAGAGTGTGTTCCCCTGATGCTTTAATTTCCACAGGACATGGTTACAGGCGAACAGTATAAGTGAGGAGAGTGTGTTCCCCTGTTTGTTTAATGCACACAGGACATGTCACCAGGAGAACAGTGTAAGTGAGGAGAGTGTGTTCCTCTGATTGTTTAATGCTGACGGGACATGTAACCAGGTGAACAGTATAAGTGAGGACAGTGTGTTCCCCTGATTGTTTAATACTGACGGGACATGTTAGCAGGTGAACAGCATAAGTGAGGAGAGCGTGTTCCCCTGATTGTTTAATACTGATGAGACATGTCGCCAGGTGAACAGTATAATTGAGGAGAGTGTGTTCCCCTGATGGTTTAATACTGACGGGACATGTTACCAGGTGAACAGCTTAAGTGAGGAGAGTTTGTTCCCCTGATTCTTTAATACTGACGGGACATGTTACCAGGTGAACAGTATAAGTGAGGAGAGTGTGTTCCCCTGATGGTTTAATAGTGACCGGACATTTCACCAGTTGAACAGTATAAGTGAGGAGAGTGTGTTCCCCTGATGGTTTAATACACACAGGACATGTTACCAGGAGAACAGTATAAGTGAGGAGAGTGTCTTCCCCTGATGGTTTAATACACACAGGACATGTTACCAGGAGAACAGTATAAGTGAGGAGAGTGTGTCCCCCTGTTGGTTTAATACACACAGGACATGTTACCAGGTGAAAAGTATAAGTGAGGTGAGTGTGTTCCCCTGATTGCTTCATGCACACAGGACATTTCACGAGGTGAACAGTATAAGTGAGGAGAGTGTTTTCCCCTGATTGTTTAATGCACACAGGTCATTTCATTAGTTGAACAGTATAAGTGAGCAGAGTGTGTTCCCCTCATGGTTTAATACACACGGGACATGTTACCACGTGAACAATATAAGTGAGGAGATTCTGTTCCCCTGATTGTTTAATACTGACGGGACATGTCACCATGTGAACAGGATTAGTGAGGAGAGTGTTTTCCCCTGATTGATTAATACACGTGGTACATGTTACCAGGCGAAGAGTATAAGTGAGGAGAGTGTGTTCCCCTGATTGATTAATAAACATGGGACATGTTACCAGGTGAAAAGTATAATTGAGGAGAGTGTGTTCCCCAGATGCTTTAATGTACACAGGACATGTTACCAGGCGAACAGTATAAGTGAGGAGAGTGTGTTCCCCTGATTGTTTAATGCACACAGGACATGTCACCAGGCGAACAGTGTAAATGAGGAGAATGTGTTCCCCTGATGATTTCATAAACACGGGACATGTTACCAGGTGAACAGTATAAGTGAGGAGAGTGTGTTCCCCTGATTGTATAATAGTGACGGGACATGTACCCAGGTGAACAGTATAAGTGAGGAGAGTGTGTTCCCCTGATTGTTTAATACATAGGGGACATGTTACCAGGTGAACAGTGTAAGTGAGGAGAGTGTGTTCCCCTGATTGTTTAATACATACAGTCATGTTACCAGGCGAACAGTATAAGTGAGGAGAGTGTGTTCCCCTAATTGTATAATACTGACGGAACATGTAACCAGGTGAACAGTATAAGTGAGGAGAGTGTGTTCCCCTGATTGTTTAATACTTAGGGGACATGTTACCAGGTGAACAGTGTAAGTGAGGAGAGTGTGTTCCCCTGATTGTTTAATACATAAGGGACATGTTACCCGGTGAACAGTGTAAGTGAGGAGAGTGTGTTCCCCTAATTGTTTAATACTAACGGGATATGTAACCAGGTGAACAGTATAAGTGACGAGAGTGTGTTCCCCTGATTGTTTAATACTGATGGGACATGTTGCCAGTTGAACAGTGTAAGTGAGGAGAGTGTGTTCCCCTGATTGTTTAATACTGATGGGACATGTTGCCAGGTGAACAGTATAAGTGAGGAGAGCGTGTTCCCCTGATGGTTTAATATACACGGGAGTTGTAACCAGGTGAACAGTATAAGTGAGGAGAGTGTGCTTCCCTGATGGTTTAATGCACACAGGACATGTCACCAGGTGAACAGTATAAGTGAGGAGAGTGTGTTCCCCTGATGGTTTAATATACACGGGACATGTAACCAGGTGAACAGTATAAGTGAGGAGAGTGTGTTCCCCTGATTGTTTAGTGCCCAAGGGAGATGTTGCCAGGTGAACAGTATAAGTGAGGAGAATGTGTTCCCCTGATTGTTTAATACATAGGGGACATGTTACCAGGTGAACAGTATAAGTGAGGAGAATGTGTTCCCCTGATTGTTTAATACTAACGGGATATGTAACCAGGTGAACAGTATAAGTGACGAGAGTGTGTTCCCCTGATTGTTTAGTGCCCAAGGGAGATGTTGCCAGGTGAACAGTATAAGTGAGGAGCGTGTGTTCCCCTGATTGTTTAAAACGAACGGGACATGTAAACAGGTGAACAGTATAAGTGAGGAGAGTGTGTTCCCCTGATTGTTTAATACATCGGGGACATGTTACCAGGTGAACAGCATAAGCGAGGAGAGTGTGTTCCCCTGATTGTTTAATACATAAGGGACATGTTACCAGGCGAACAGTATAAGTGAGGAGAGTGTGTTCCCCTGATTGTTTAATACTTATGGGGCATGTTGCCAGGTGAACAGTGTAAGTGAGGAGAGTGTGTTCCCCTGATTGTTTGATACTGATGGGACATGTTGCCAGGTGAACAGTATAAGTGAGGAGAATGTGTTCCCCTGATGGTTTAATATTCGGGACATGTTCGCAGGTGAACAGTATAAGTGAGGAGAGTGTGTTCCCCTGATGGTTTAATATACACGGGACATTTTACCAGGAGAACAGTATAAGTGAGGAGAGACTGTTCCCCTGATTGATTAATAATGACGGGACAAATTACCAGGTGAACAGGATAAGTGAGGAGAGTGTGTTCCCCTGATTGTTTAATACACACCCGACGTGTCACCAGTTGAACAGTATAAGTGAGGAGAGTGTGTTCCTCTGATTGTTTAATGCACACAGGACATGTCACCAGGTGAACAGTATAAGTGAGGAGAGTGTGTTCCCCTGATTGTTTAGTGCATTAGGGATATGTTACCACGTGAACAGTATGAGTCAGGAGAGTGTGTTCCCCTGATTGTTTAGTGCATAAGGGAGATGTTACCAGGTGAACAGTATAAGAGAGGAGAGTGTGTTCCCCTGATGGTTTAATATACACGGGATATGTTACCAGGTGAACAGTATAAGTGAGGAGAATGTTTTCCCCTGATTGTTTAATACATAGGGGACATGTTACCAGGTGAACAGCATAAGTGAGGAGAATGTGTTCCCCTGATTGTTTAATACATAAGGGACATGTTACCAGGCGAACAGTATAAGTGAGGGGAGTGTGTTCCCCTGATTGTTTCATACAAACGGGACATGTCACCAGGTGAACAGTATAAGTGAGGAGAGTGTGTTCCCCTGATTTTTTAATGCACACAGGACATTTCAAAGTTGAACAGTATAAGTGAGGAGAGTATGTTCCCCTGATGTTTTAAAACTGACGGGACATTTCACCAGGTGAACAGCATAAGTGAGGAGAGTGTGTTCCCCTGATGCTTTAATTTCCACAGGACATGGTTACAGGCGAACAGTATAAGTGAGGAGAGTGTGTTCCCCTGTTTGTTTAATGCACACAGGACATGTCACCAGGAGAACAGTGTAAGTGAGGAGAGTGTGTTCCTCTGATTGTTTAATGCTGACGGGACATGTAACCAGGTGAACAGTATAAGTGAGGACAGTGTGTTCCCCTGATTGTTTAATACTGACGGGACATGTTAGCAGGTGAACAGCATAAGTGAGGAGAGCGTGTTCCCCTGATTGTTTAATACTGATGAGACATGTCGCCAGGTGAACAGTATAATTGAGGAGAGTGTGTTCCCCTGATGGTTTAATACTGACGGGACATGTTACCAGGTGAACAGCTTAAGTGAGGAGAGTTTGTTCCCCTGATTCTTTAATACTGACGGGACATGTTACCAGGTGAACAGTATAAGTGAGGAGAGTGTGTTCCCCTGATGGTTTAATAGTGACCGGACATTTCACCAGTTGAACAGTATAAGTGAGGAGAGTGTGTTCCCCTGATGGTTTAATACACACAGGACATGTTACCAGGAGAACAGTATAAGTGAGGAGAGTGTCTTCCCCTGATGGTTTAATACACACAGGACATGTTACCAGGAGAACAGTATAAGTGAGGAGAGTGTGTCCCCCTGTTGGTTTAATACACACAGGACATGTTACCAGGTGAAAAGTATAAGTGAGGTGAGTGTGTTCCCCTGATTGCTTCATGCACACAGGACATTTCACGAGGTGAACAGTATAAGTGAGGAGAGTGTTTTCCCCTGATTGTTTAATGCACACAGGTCATTTCATTAGTTGAACAGTATAAGTGAGCAGAGTGTGTTCCCCTCATGGTTTAATACACACGGGACATGTTACCACGTGAACAATATAAGTGAGGAGATTCTGTTCCCCTGATTGTTTAATACTGACGGGACATGTCACCATGTGAACAGGATTAGTGAGGAGAGTGTTTTCCCCTGATTGATTAATACACGTGGTACATGTTACCAGGCGAAGAGTATAAGTGAGGAGAGTGTGTTCCCCTGATTGATTAATAAACATGGGACATGTTACCAGGTGAAAAGTATAATTGAGGAGAGTGTGTTCCCCAGATGCTTTAATGTACACAGGACATGTTACCAGGCGAACAGTATAAGTGAGGAGAGTGTGTTCCCCTGATTGTTTAATGCACACAGGACATGTCACCAGGCGAACAGTGTAAATGAGGAGAATGTGTTCCCCTGATGATTTCATAAACACGGGACATGTTACCAGGTGAACAGTATAAGTGAGGAGAGTGTGTTCCCCTGATTGTATAATAGTGACGGGACATGTACCCAGGTGAACAGTATAAGTGAGGAGAGTGTGATCCCCTGATTGTTTAATACATAGGGGACATGTTACCAGGTGAACAGTGTAAGTGAGGAGAGTGTGTTCCCCTGATTGTTTAATACATACAGTCATGTTACCAGGCGAACAGTATAAGTGAGGAGAGTGTGTTCCCCTAATTGTATAATACTGACGGAACATGTAACCAGGTGAACAGTATAAGTGAGGAGAGTGTGTTCCCCTGATTGTTTAATACTTAGGGGACATGTTACCAGGTGAACAGTGTAAGTGAGGAGAGTGTGTTCCCCTGATTGTTTAATACATAAGGGACATGTTACCCGGTGAACAGTGTAAGTGAGGAGAGTGTGTTCCCCTAATTGTTTAATACTAACGGGATATGTAACCAGGTGAACAGTATAAGTGACGAGAGTGTGTTCCCCTGATTGTTTAATACTGATGGGACATGTTGCCAGTTGAACAGTGTAAGTGAGGAGAGTGTGTTCCCCTGATTGTTTAATACTGATGGGACATGTTGCCAGGTGAACAGTATAAGTGAGGAGAGCGTGTTCCCCTGATGGTTTAATATACACGGGACTTGTAACCAGGTGAACAGTATAAGTGAGGAGAGTGTGCTTCCCTGATGGTTTAATGCACACAGGACATGTCACCAGGTGAACAGTATAAGTGAGGAGAGTGTGTTCCCCTGATGGTTTAATATACACGGGACATGTAACCAGGTGAACAGTATAAGTGAGGAGAGTGTGTTCCCCTGATTGTTTAGTGCCCAAGGGAGATGTTGCCAGGTGAACAGTATAAGTGAGGAGAATGTGTTCCCCTGATTGTTTAATACATAGGGGACATGTTACCAGGTGAACAGTATAAGTGAGGAGAATGTGTTCCCCTGATTGTTTAATACTAACGGGATATGTAACCAGGTGAACAGTATAAGTGACGAGAGTGTGTTCCCCTGATTGTTTAATACTAACGGGATATGTAACCAGGTGAACAGAATAAGTGAGGAGAAAGTGTTCCCCTGATTGTTTAATACATAAGGGACATGTTACCAGGCGAACAGTATAGGTGAGGAGAGTGTGTTCCCCTGATTGTTTAATACTAACGGGACATGTCACCAGGTGGACAGTATAAGTGAGGAGATTGTGTTCCCCTGATTGTTTAATGCACACAGGACATTTCAAAGTTGAACAGTATAAGTGAGGAGAGTATGTTCCCCTGATGTTTTAAAACTGACGGGACATGTCACCAGGTGAAGAGTATAAGTGAGGAGAGTGTGTTCCCCTGATGCTTTAATATACACAGGACATGTTTCCAGGCGAACAGTATAAGTGAGGAGAGTGTGTTCCCCTGATTGTTTAATGCACACAGGACATGTCACCAGGAGAACAGTGTAAGTGAGGAGAGTGTGTTCCCCTGATTGATTAATACACATGGGACATGTTTCCAGTCGAAGAGTATCAGTGAGGAGAGTGTGTTCCACTGATGGTTTAAAACTGACGGGACATGTCACCAGGTGAACACTATAAGGGAGGAAAGTGTATTCCCCTGATGCTTTAATATACACAGGACATGTTACCAGGCGAACAGTATAAGTGAGGAGAGTGTGTTCCCCTGATTGTTTAATGCACACAGGACATGTCACCAGGAGAACAGTGTAAGTGAGGAGAGTGTGTTCCCCTGATTGTTTAATGCTGACGGGACATGTTAGCAGGTGAACAGCATAAGTGAGGAGAGTGTGTTCCCCTTATTGTTTAATACTGATGAGACATGTCGCCAGCCGAACAGTATAAGTGAGGAGAGAGTCTTCCCCTGATTGTTTGCTACTAACGGGATATGTAACCACGTTAACAGTGTGAGAGGAGAGAGTGATCCCCTGATTGTTTCATACATAGGGGACATGTTACCAGGTGAACAGTATAGGTGAGGAGAGTGTGTTCCCCTGATTGTTTAATACTAACGGGATATGTAACCAGGTGAACAGTATAAGTGAGGAGAGTGAGTTCCCCTAATGGTTTAATATACACGGGACATGTTACCAGGTGAACAGTATAAGTGAGGAGAGTGAGTTCCCCTGATCGATTAATACACATGGGACATGTTACCAGGCGAAGACTATAAGTGAGGAGAGTGTTTTCCCCTGATTGTTTAATACTGACGGGACATGTCACAAGGTGAGCAGTATAAGTGACGGGAGTGTGTTCCCCTGATTGTTTAATAATGACGGGACATGTTACAAGGTGAACAGTATAAGTGCGGAGAGTGTGTTCCCCTGATGGTTTAATATACACGGGACATGTTACCAGGTGAACAGTATAAGTGAGGAGAGTGAGTTCCCCTGATCGATTAATACACATGGGACATGTTACCAGGCGAAGACTATAAGTGAGGAGAGTGTTTTCCCCTGATTGTTTAATACTGACGGGACATGTCACAAGGTGAGCAGTATAAGTGAGGTGAGTGTGTTCCCCTGATTGTTTAATACTAACGGGACATGTCACAAGGTGAGCGGTATAATTGAGGTGAGTGTGTTCCCCTGATTGTTTAATACTAACGGGTAATGTAACCAGGTGAACAGAATAAGTGAGGAGAGTGTGTTCTCCTGATTCTTTAATATACACAGGACATGTTACCAGGCGAACAGTATAAGTGAGGAGAGAGTCTTCCCCTGATTGTTTATTACTAACGGGATATGCAACCAGGTGAACAGTATAAGTGAGGAGAGAGTGTTCCCCTGATTGTTTAATATTGACGGAACATGTTACCAGGTGACCAGTATAAGTGAGGAGAGTGTGTTCCCCTGATTGTTTAATTCACACGGGACATGTTACCAGGTGAACAGTATAAGTGAGGAGAGTGTGTTCCCCTGATTGATTAATACACATGGGACAAGTTACCAGGCGAAAAGTATAAGTGAGGAGAGTGTGTTCCCCTGATGGTTTAAAACTGACGGGACATGTCACCAGGAGAACAGTGTAAGGGAGGAGAGTGTGTTCCCCTGATGCTTTAATATACACAGGACATGTTACCAGGCGAACAGAATAAGTGGGGAGAGTGTGTTCCCCTGATTGTTTAATGCACACAGGACATGTCACCAGGCGAACAGTGTAAGTGAGGAGAGTGTGTTCCCCTGATGGTTTAATACTGACGGGACATGTAACCAGGTGAACAGTATAAGTGAGGAGAGTGTGTTCCCCTGATTGTTTAATACTGACGGGACATGTTAGCAGGTGAACAGCATAAGTGAGGAGAGTGTGTTCCCCTGATTGTTTAATACTGAAGGGACATGTTGCCAGGTGAACAGTATAAGTGAGGACAGTGTGCTCCCCTGATGGTTTAATACACACGGGACATGTTACCAGGTGAACAGTAGAAGTGAGGAGAGTGTGTTCACCTGATTGTTTAATACTGACGGGACATGTCACCAGGTGAACAGTATAAGTGAGGAGGGTGTGCTCCCCTGATGGTTAAATATACACGGGACATGTTACCAGGTGAACAGTAGAAGTGAGGAGAGCTTGCTGCCCTGATTGTTTAATACTGACGGGACATGTCACCAGGTGAACAGTATAAGTGAGGAGAGTGTGCTCCCCTGATGGTTTAATATACACGGGACATGTTACCAGGTGAACAGCATAAGTGAGGAGAGTGTTTCACCTGATTGTTTAATACTTAATGGACATGTTACCAGGTGAACAGTATAAGTGAGGAGAGTGTGTTCCCCTGATTGTTTAATACTGACGGGACATGTCACCTTTTGAACAGTATAAGTGAGGAGAGTGTGTTCCCCTGATTGTATAAAACGAACGGGACATGTCACCAGGTGAACAGTATAAGTGAGGACTGTGTGCTCCCCTGATGGTTTAATACACACGGGACATGTTGCCAGGTGAACACTATAAGTGAGGAGAGTGAGTTCCCCTGATGGTTTAATACTGACGGGACATGTCACCAGGAGAACAGAATAAGTGAGGAGAGTGTGTTCCCCTGATTGTCTAATACTGACGGGACATGTTACCAGGACAACAGAATAAGTGAGGCGAGTGTGTTCCCCTGATTGTTTAATACTGACGAGACATGTCACAAGGTGAACAGTATAAGTGAGGAGAGTGTGTTCCCCTGATTGTTTAATACTGACGGGATATGTAACCAGGTGAACAGTATAAGTGAGGAGAGTGTGTTCCCCTGAATGTTTAATACTGACGGGACATGTCACCAGGAGAACAGAATAAGTGAGGAGAGTGTGTTCCCCTGATTGTTTAATACTGACGGGACATGTCACCAGGAGAACAGAATAAGTGAGGAGAGTGTGTTCGCCTGATTGTTTAATACTGACGGGACATGTCACCAGGAGAACAGAATAAGTGAGGAGAGTGTGATCCCCTGATTGTTTAATACGGACGGGACATGTTACCAGGTGAACAGGATAAGTGAGGAGAGTGTTTTCCCCTGATTGTTTAATACTCACGGGACATGTCACCAGGAAAAGAGAATAAGTGAGGAGAGTGTGTTCCCCTGATTGTTTAATACTGACGGTATATGTAACCAGGTGAACAGTATAATTGAGGAGAGTGAGTTACCCTGATGGTTTAATATACACGGGACATGTTACCAGGTGAACAGTATAAGCGAGGAGAGTGTGTTCCCCTGATTGTTTAATACTAACGGGATATGTAACCAGGCTAACAGTATAAGTGACGAGAGTGTGTTCCCCTGATTGTTTAATAATGACGGACAAGTTACAAGGTGAACAGTATAAGTGTGGAGAGTGTGTTCCCCTGATTGTTTAATACTAACGGGATATGTTACCAGGTGAACAGTATAAGTGAGGAGAGTGAGTTCCCCTGATGGTTTAATATACACGGGACATGTTATCAGGTGAACAGTATAAGTGAGGAGAGTGAGTTCCCCTGATCGATTAATACACATGGGACATGTTACCAGGCGAAGACGATAAGTGTGGAGAGTGTGTTCCCCTGATTGTTTAATACTGATGGGACATGTCACAAGGTGAGCAGTATAAGTGAGGTGAGTGTGTTCCCCTGATTGTTTAATTCTAACGGGACATGTCACAAGGTGAGCGGTATAAGTGAGGTGAGTGTGTTCCCCTGATTGTTTAATACTAACGGGTAATGTAACCAGGTGAACAGTATAAGTGAGGATAGTGTGCTCCCCTGATGGTTTAATATACACGGGACATGTTACCAGGTGAACAGTATAAGTGAGGAGAGTGTGTTCCCCTGATTTGTTAATACTTAATGGACATGTTACCAGCAGAGCAGTATAAGTGAGGAGAGTGTGTTCCCCTGATTGTTTAGTACTGACGGGACATGTCACCCGGTGAACAGCATAAGTGAGGAGAGTGTGTTCCCCTGATGGTTTAAAACGAACGGGACATGTCACCAGGTGAACAGTATAAGTGAGGAGAGTGTATTCCCCTGATTGAATAATACACATGGGACAAGTTACCAGGCGAAAAGTATAAGTGAGGAGAGTGTGTTCCCCTGATGGTTTAAAACTGACGGGACATGTCACCAGGAGAACAGTGTAAGGGAGGAGAGTGTGTTCCCCTGATGCTTTAATATACACAGGACATGTTACCAGGCGAACAGAATAAGTGGGGAGAGTGTGTTCCCCTGATTGTTTAATGCACACAGGACATGTCACCAGGCGAACAGTGTAAGTGAGGAGAGTGTGTTCCCCTGATGGTTTAATACTGACGGGACATGTAACCAGGTGAACAGTATAAGTGAGGAGAGTGTGTTCCCCTGATTGTTTAATACTGAAGGGACATGTTGCCAGGTGAACACTATAAGTGAGGAGAGTGTGTTCCCCTGATGGTTTGATATACACGGGACATGTTACCAGGTGAACAGCTTCAGTGAGGAGAGTTTGCTCCCCTGATTCTTTAATACTGACAGGACATGTTACCAGGTGAACTGTATAAGTGAGGAGAGTGTGTTCCCCTGATGGTTTAATACTGACAGGACATTTCACCAGGTGAACAGTATAATTGAGGAGAGTGTGTTCCCTGGATTGTTTAATACACACGGGACATGTTACCAGGTGAACAGTATAAGTGAGGAGAGTGTGTTCCCCTGATTGTTTAATACTGACGGGACATGTCACCAGGTGAACAGTATAAGTGAGGAGAGTGTGTTCCCCTGAATGTTTAATACTGACGGGACATGTCACCAGGAGAACAGAATAAGTGAGGAGAGTGTGTTCCCCTGATTGTTTAATACTGACGGGACATGTCACCAGGAGAACAGAATAAGTGAGGAGAGTGTGTTCGCCTGATTGTTTAATACTGACGGGACATGTCACCAGGAGAACAGAATAAGTGAGGAGAGTGTGATCCCCTGATTGTTTAATACGGACGGGACATGTTACCAGGTGAACAGGATAAGTGAGGAGAGTGTTTTCCCCTGATTGTTTAATACTCACGGGACATGTCACCAGGAAAAGAGAATAAGTGAGGAGAGTGTGTTCCCCTGATTGTTTAATACTGACGGTATATGTAACCAGGTGAACAGTATAATTGAGGAGAGTGAGTTACCCTGATGGTTTAATATACACGGGACATGTTACCAGGTGAACAGTATAAGCGAGGAGAGTGTGTTCCCCTGATTGTTTAATACTAACGGGATATGTAACCAGGCTAACAGTATAAGTGACGAGAGTGTGTTCCCCTGATTGTTTAATAATGACGGACAAGTTACAAGGTGAACAGTATAAGTGTGGAGAGTGTGTTCCCCTGATTGTTTAATACTAACGGGATATGTTACCAGGTGAACAGTATAAGTGAGGAGAGTGAGTTCCCCTGATGGTTTAATATACACGGGACATGTTATCAGGTGAACAGTATAAGTGAGGAGAGTGAGTTCCCCTGATCGATTAATACACATGGGACATGTTACCAGGCGAAGACGATAAGTGTGGAGAGTGTGTTCCCCTGATTGTTTAATACTGATGGGACATGTCACAAGGTGAGCAGTATAAGTGAGGTGAGTGTGTTCCCCTGATTGTTTAATTCTAACGGGACATGTCACAAGGTGAGCGGTATAAGTGAGGTGAGTGTGTTCCCCTGATTGTTTAATACTAACGGGTAATGTAACCAGGTGAACAGTATAAGTGAGGATAGTGTGCTCCCCTGATGGTTTAATATACACGGGACATGTTACCAGGTGAACAGTATAAGTGAGGAGAGTGTGTTCCCCTGATTTGTTAATACTTAATGGACATGTTACCAGCAGAGCAGTATAAGTGAGGAGAGTGTGTTCCCCTGATTGTTTAGTACTGACGGGACATGTCACCCGGTGAACAGCATAAGTGAGGAGAGTGTGTTCCCCTGATGGTTTAAAACGAACGGGACATGTCACCAGGTGAACAGTATAAGTGAGGAGAGTGTATTCCCCTGATTGAATAATACACATGGGACAAGTTACCAGGCGAAAAGTATAAGTGAGGAGAGTGTGTTCCCCTGATGGTTTAAAACTGACGGGACATGTCACCAGGAGAACAGTGTAAGGGAGGAGAGTGTGTTCCCCTGATGCTTTAATATACACAGGACATGTTACCAGGCGAACAGAATAAGTGGGGAGAGTGTGTTCCCCTGATTGTTTAATGCACACAGGACATGTCACCAGGCGAACAGTGTAAGTGAGGAGAGTGTGTTCCCCTGATGGTTTAATACTGACGGGACATGTAACCAGGTGAACAGTATAAGTGAGGAGAGTGTGTTCCCCTGATTGTTTAATACTGAAGGGACATGTTGCCAGGTGAACACTATAAGTGAGGAGAGTGTGTTCCCCTGATGGTTTGATATACACGGGACATGTTACCAGGTGAACAGCTTCAGTGAGGAGAGTTTGCTCCCCTGATTCTTTAATACTGACAGGACATGTTACCAGGTGAACTGTATAAGTGAGGAGAGTGTGTTCCCCTGATGGTTTAATACTGACAGGACATTTCACCAGGTGAACAGTATAATTGAGGAGAGTGTGTTCCCTGGATTGTTTAATACACACGGGACATGTTACCAGGTGAACAGTATAAGTGAGGAGAGTGTGTTCCCCTGATTGTTTAATACTGACGGGACATGTCACCAGGTGAACAGTATAAGTGAGGAGAGTGTGCTCCCCTGATGGTTAATTATACACGGGACATGTTACCAGGTGAACAGTAGAAGTGAGGAGAGTTTGTTGCCCTGATTGTTTAATACTGACGGGACATGTCACCAGGTGAACAGTATAACTGAGGAGAGTGTGCTCCCCTGATGGTTTAATATACACGGGACATGTTACCAGGTGAACAGCATAAGTGAGGAGAGTGTTTTCCCCTGATTGTTTAATACTTAATGGACATGTTACCAGGTGAACAGTATAAGTGAGGAGAGTGTGTTCCCCTGATTGTTTAATACTGACGGGACATGTCACCAGGTGAACAGTATAAGTGAGGAGAGTGTGTTCCCCTGATTGTATAAAACGAACGGGACATGTCACCAGGTGAACAGTATAAGTGAGGACAGTGTGCTCCCCTGATGGTTTAATACACACGGGACATGTTGCCAGGTGAACACTATAAGTGAGGAGAGTGAGTTCCCCTGATGGTTTAATACTGACGGGACATGTCACCAGGAGAACAGAATAAGTGAGGAGAGTGTGTTCCCCTGATTGTCTAATACTGACGGGACATGTCACCAGGAGAACAGAATAAGTGAGGAGAGTGTGTTCCCCTGATTGTTTAATACTGACGGGACATGTCACCAGGAGAACAGAATAAGTGAGGAGAGTGTGTTCCCCTGATTGTTTAATACTGACGGGACATGTCACCAGGAGAACAGAATAAGTGAGGAGGGTGTGATCCCCTGATTGTTTAATACGGACGGGACATGTTACCAGGTGAACAGGATAAGTGAGGAGAGTGTTTTCCCCTGATTGTTTAATACTGACGGGACATGTCACCAGGAAAAGAGAATAAGTGAGTAGAGTGTGTTCCCCTGATTGTTTAATACTGACGGTATATGTAACCAGGTGAACAGAAAAATTGAGGAGAGTGAGTTACCCTGATGGTTTAATATACACGGGACATGTTACCAGGTGAACAGTATAAGCGAGGAGAGTGTGTTCCCCTGATTGTTTAATACTAACGGGATATGTAACCAGGCTAACAGTATAAGTGACGAGAGTGTGTTCCCCTGATTGTTTAATAATCACGGGACAAGTTACAAGGTGAACAGTATAAGTGTGGAGAGTGTGTTCCCCTGATTGTTTAATACTAACGGGATATGTTACCAGGTGAACAGTATAAGTGAGGAGAGTGAGTTCCCCTGATGGTTTAATATACACGGGACATGTTACCAGGTAAACAGTATAAGTGAGGAGAGTGAGTTCCCCTGATCGATTAATACACATGGGACATGTTACCAGGCGAAGACGATAAGTGAGGAGAGTGTTTTCCCCTGATTGTTTAATACTGACAGGGCATGTCACAAGGTGAGCAGTATAAGTGAGGTGAGTGTGTTCCCCTGATTGTTTAATACTAACGGGACATGTCACAAGGTGAGCGGTATAAGTGAGGTGAGTGTGTTCCCCTGATTGTTTAATACTAACGGGTAATGTAACCAGGTGAACAGTATAAGTGAGGAGAGAGTGTTCCCCTGATTGTTTAATATTGACGGGAAATGTCACCTGGTGAACAGTATAAGTGAGGATAGTGTGCTCCCCTGATGGTTTATTATACACGGGACATGTTACCAGGTGAACAGTATAAGTGAGGAGAGTGTGTTCCCCTGATTTGTTAATACTTAATGGACATGTTACCAGGAGAACAGTATAAGTGAGGAGAGTGTGTTCCCCTGATTGTTTAATACTGACGGGACATGTCACCAGGTAAACAGCATAAGTGAGGAGAGTGTGTTCCCCTGATGGTTTAAAACGAACGGGACATGTCACCAGGTGAACAGTATAAGTGAGGAGAGTGTGCTCCCCTGATGGTTTAATACACTCGGGACATGTTGCCAGGTGAACACTATAAGTGAGGAGAGTGAGTTCCCCTGAAGGTTTAATACTGACGGGACATGTCACCAGGAGAACAGAATAAGTGAGGAGAGTGTGTTCCCCTGATTGTTTAATACTGACGGGACATGTCACCAGGAGATCAGAATAGGTGAGGAGAGTGTGTTCCCCTGATTGTTTAATACTGACGGGACATGTCACCAGGAGAACAGAATAAGTGAGGAGAGTGTGTTCACCTGATTGTTTAATACTGACGGGACATGTCAGCAGGAGAACAGTATAAGTGAGGAGAGTGTGTTCCCCTGATTGTTTAATACTGACGGGACATGACACCAGGAGAACAGAATAAGTGAGGAGAGTGTGTTCCCCTGACTGTTTAATACATAAGGGACATGTTACCTGGTGAACAGTATAAGTGAGGAGAGTGTGTTCCGCTGATTGTTTAATACACACGGGACATGTTACCAGGCGAACAGTATAAGTTAGGAGAGTGTGTTCCCCTGATGGTTTAATATACACGGGGCATGTTGCCAGTTGAACAGTATAAGTGAGGAGAGTGTGTTTCCCTGTTTGTTTAATATACACGGGACACGTTACCAGGGGAACTGTATAAGTGAGGAGACTGTGTTCCCCTGATGGTTTAATATACACTGGACATGTTACCAGGTGAACAGTATAAGTGAGGAGAGCGTGTTCCCCTGATTGTTTAATACATAAGGGACATGTTACCAGGTGAACAGTTTAAGTGAGGAGAATGAGTTGCCCTGATTGTTTAATACTTAAGGGACATGTTACCAGGCGAACAGTATCAGTGAGGAGAGTGTGTTCCCCTGATTGTTTAATACATAAGGGACATGTTACCAGGTGAACAGTATAAGTGAGGAGAGTGTTTTCCCCTGATTGTTTAATACACACGGGACATGTTACCAGGCGAACAGTATAAGTTAGGAGAGTTTGTTCCCCTGATTGTTTAATACTTACGGGACATGTCACCAGGCGAACAGTATAAGTGAGGAGAGTGTGTTCCCCTGATTGATTAATACAAACGGGATATGTAAACAGGTGAACAGTAAAAGTGAAGAGTGTGTGTTCCCCTGATTGTTTAATACACACGGGACATGTTGCAAGGTGAACACTATAAGTGAGGAGAGTGAGTTCCCCTGATGGATTAATACTGCCGGGACATTTCACCAGGTGAACAGGATAAGTGGGGAGAGTGTGTTCCCCAGATTGTTTCATACACACGGGACATGTTGCCAGGAGAACAGTGTAAGTGAGGAGATTGTGTTCCCCTGATTGTTTAATACTGACGGGTCATGTCACCAGGAGAACAGAATAAGGGAGGAGAGTGTGTTCCCCTGATTGTTTAATAACGACGGGACATGTCACCAGGAGAACAGAATAAGTGAGGAGAGTGTGTTCCCCTGATCATGTAATACTGACGGGACATATCAACAGGAGAACAGAATAAGTGAGGAGAGTGTGTTCCCCTGATTGTTGAATACTGACGGGACATGTCACCAGGAGAACAGAATAAGTGAGGAGAGTGTGTTCCCCTGATTGTTTAATACTGACGGGACATGTTACCAGGTGAACAGGATAAGCGAGGAGAGTGTGTTCCCCTGATTGTTTAATACTGACGGGACAGGTCACAAGGTGAACAGTATAAGTGAGGAGAGTGTGTTCCCCTGATTGTTTAATACTGACGGGATATGTAACCAGGTGAACAGTATAAGTGAGGAGAGTGAGTTCCCCTGATGGTTTAATACTGACGGGACATTTCACCAGGTGAACAGGATAAGTGGGGAGTGTGTGTTCCCCAGATTGTTTCATACACACGGGACATGTTGCCAGGAGAACAGTGTAAGTGAGGAGATTGTGTTCCCCTGATTGTTTAATACTGACGGGTCATGTCACCAGGAGAACAGAATAAGGGAGGAGAGTGTGTTCCCCTGATTGTTTAATAACGACGGGACATGTCACCAGGAGAACAGAATAAGTGAGGAGAGTGTGTTCCCCTGATCGTGTAATACTGACGGGACATATCAACAGGAGAACAGAATAAGTGAGGAGAGTGTGTTCCCCTGATTGTTGAATACTGACGGGACATGTCACCAGGAGAACAGAATAAGTGAGGAGAGTGTGTTCCCCTGATTGTTTAATACTGACGGGACATGTTACCAGGTGAACAGGATAAGCGAGGAGAGTGTGTTCCCCTGATTGTTTAATACTGACGGGACATGTCACAAGGTGAACAGTATAAGTGAGGAGAGTGTGTTCCCCTGATTGTTTAATACTGACGGGATATGTAACCAGGTGAACAGTATAAGTGAGGAGAGTGAGTTCCCCTGATGGTTTAATATACACGGGACATGTTACATGGTGAAAAGTATAACTGAGGAGAGTGTGTTCCACTGATTGAGTAATACACATGGGACATGTTACCAAGCGAAGAATATAAGTGAGGAGAGTGTGTTCCCCTGATGGTTTAATAAACACGGGACATGTTACCATTTGAACAGAATAAGTGAGGAGAGTGTGTTCCCCTGATTGTTTAATACTGACGGTACATGTAACCAGGTGAACAGTATAAGTGAGGAGAGTGTGTTCCCCTGATGCTTTAATATACACAGGACATGTTACAAGGCGAACAGTATAAGAGGGAGAGTGTGTTCCCCTGATTGTTTAATACTGACAGGACATGTTACCAGGCGAACAGGATAAGTGAGGAGAGTGTGATCCCCTAATGCTTTAATAAACACGGGACATGTTACCAATTGAACAGTATAAGTGAGGAGAGTGTGTTCCCCTGATTGTTTAATACTGACGGGACATTTCACCAGGTGAACAGGATAAGTGGGGAGAGTGTTTTCCCCAGATTGCTTAATACACACGGGACATGTCACCAGGTGAACAGTGTAAGTGAGGAGAGTGTTTTACCCTGACGGTTTAATACATCCGGGACATGTTAGCAGGTGAACACTATAAGTGAGGAGAGTGTGTTCCCCAGATTGTTTAATACACACGGGACATGTTGCCAGGTGAACAGTATTGGTGAGGAGACTGTGTTCCACTGATGGTTTAATAGACACGGGACATGTTACCAGGTGAACAGTATAAGTTAGGAGAGTGTGTTCCCCAGATTGTTTAATACACACGGGACATCGTACCAGGTGAACAGTATAAGTGAGGAGAGTGTGTTCCCCTGATTGTTTAATACACACAGGACAAGTTACCAGGTGAACTATATTAGTGAGCAGAGTGTGTTCCCCTGATGGTTTAAGACACACAGGACATGTTAACAGGTGAACAGTATGAGTCAGGAGAATGTGTTCCCCTGATGGTTTAATTTTCACAGGACATGTTAGCAGGTGAACAGTATGAGTGAGCAGAGTGTGTTCCCCTGATGGTTTAATCCACACAGGACATGTCATTAGGTGAACAGTATAAGTGAGGAGAGTATGTTCCCCTGATTGTTCAACACACACAGGAGATGTTACCAGGTGAACAGTATGAGTGAGGAGAGTGTGTCCCCCTGATGGTTTAATATACACGGGGCATGTTGCCAGATGAACAGTATAAGTGAGGAGAGTGTGTTCCCCTGATGGTTTAATATGCACGGGGCATGTCACCAGGTGAACAGTATAAGTGAGGAGACTGTGTTCCCCTGATGCTTTAATATACACTGGACATGTTACCAGGTGAACAGTAGAAGTGAGGAGAGTGAGTTCCCCTGATGGTTTAACATACACGGGACATGTTACCAGGTGAACAGTATAAGTGAGGAGAGCATGTTCCCCTGATTGTTTAATGCATAAGGGACATGTTACCAGTTGAACAGTTTAAGTGAGGAGAATGAGTCCCCCTGATTGTTTAATACAAGAGGGACATGTTACCAGGTGAACAGTTTATGTGAGGAGAGTGTGTTCCCCTGATGGTTTAATATACACGGGGCATGTTGCCAGGTGAACAGTATAAGTGAGGAGAGTGTGTTCCCCTGATTGTTTAATACACACAGGACACGTTACCAGGTGAACTATATAAGTGAGCAGAGTGTGTTCCCCTGATGGTTTAATCCACACAGGACATGTCATTAGGTGAACAGTATAAGTGAGGAGAGTATGTTCCCCTGATTGTTTAACACACACAGGAGAAGTTACCAGGTGAACAGTCTGAGTGAGGAGAGTGTGTTCCCCTGATGGTTTAATGTACACGGGGCATGTTGCCAGCTGAACAGTATAAGTGAGGAGAGTTTGTTCCCCTGATGGTTTAATATACACAGGACATGTCACCAGGTGAACAGTATAAGTGAGGAGAGTGTGTTCCCCTGATGGTTTAATATACACAGGACATGTCACCAGGTGAACAGTTTAAGTGAGGAGAGCGTGTTCCCCTGATTGTTTAATACATAAGGGACATGTTACCAGGTGAACAGTTTAAGTGAGGAGAATGAGTTCCCCTGATTGTTTAATACATAAGGGACATGTTACCAAGTGAACAGTATAAGTGAGGAGAGTGTGTTCCCCTGATTGTTTAATACATAAGGGACATGTTACCAGGTGAACATTTTAAGTGAGGAGAATGAGTTCCCCTGATTGTTTAATACACATGGGACATGTTACCAAGCGAAGAATATAAGTGAGGAGAGTGTGTTCCCCTGATGGTTTAAAACTGACGGGACATGTCACCAGGTGAGCAGTATAAGTGAGGAGAGTGTGTTCCCCTGATGCTTTAATAAACACGGGACATGTTACCAGGCGAACAGTATAAGTGAGGAGAGTGTGTTCCCCTGATGGTTTAATAAACACGGGACATGTTACCATTTGAACAGAATAAGTGAGGAGAGTGTGTTCCCCTGATTGTTTAATACTGACGGTACATGTAACCAGGTGAACAGTATAAGTGAGGAGAGTGTGTTCCCCTGATGCTTTAATATACACAGGACATGTTACAAGGCGAACAGTATAAGAGGGAGAGTGTGTTCCCCTGATTGTTTAATACTGACAGGACATGTTACCAGGCGAACAGGATAAGTGAGGAGAGTGTGATCCCCTAATGCTTTAATAAACACGGGACATGTTACCAATTGAACAGTATAAGTGAGGAGAGTGTGTTCCCCTGATTGTTTAATACTGACGGGACATTTCACCAGGTGAACAGGATAAGTGGGGAGAGTGTTTTCCCCAGATTGCTTAATACACACGGGACATGTCACCAGGTGAACAGTGTAAGTGAGGAGAGTGTTTTACCCTGATGGTTTAATACATCCGGGACATGTTAGCAGGTGAACACTATAAGTGAGGAGAGTGTGTTCCCCAGATTGTTTAATACACACGGGACATGTTGCCAGGTGAACAGTATTGGTGAGGAGACTGTGTTCCACTGATGGTTTAATAGACACGGGACATGTTACCAGGTGAACAGTATAAGTTAGGAGAGTGTGTTCCCCAGATTGTTTAATGCACACGGGACATCGTACCAGGTGAACAGTATAAGTGAGGAGAGTGTGTTCCCCTGATTGTTTAATACACACAGGACAAGTTACCAGGTGAACTATATTAGTGAGCAGAGTGTGTTCCCCTGATGGTTTAAGACACACAGGACATGTTAACAGGTGAACAGTATGAGTCAGGAGAATGTGTTCCCCTGATGGTTTAATTTTCACAGGACATGTTAGCAGGTGAACAGTATGAGTGAGCAGAGTGTGTTCCCCTGATGGTTTAATCCACACAGGACATGTCATTAGGTGAACAGTATAAGTGAGGAGAGTATGTTCCCCTGATTGTTCAACACACACAGGAGATGTTACCAGGTGAACAGTATGAGTGAGGAGAGTGTGTCCCCCTGATGGTTTAATATACACGGGGCATGTTGCCAGATGAACAGTATAAGTGAGGAGAGTGTGTTCCCCTGATGGTTTAATATACACGGGGCATGTCACCAGGTGAACAGTATAAGTGAGGAGACTGTGTTCCCCTGATGCTTTAATATACACTGGACATGTTACCAGGTGAACAGTAGAAGTGAGGAGAGTGAGTTCCCCTGATGGTTTAACATACACGGGACATGTTACCAGGTGAACAGTATAAGTGAGGAGAGCATGTTCCCCTGATTGTTTAATGCATAAGGGACATGTTACCAGTTGAACAGTTTAAGTGAGGAGAATGAGTCCCCCTGATTGTTTAATACAAGAGGGACATGTTACCAGGTGAACAGTTTATGTGAGGAGAGTGTGTTCCCCTGATGGTTTAATATACACGGGGCATGTTGCCAGGTGAACAGTATAAGTGAGGAGAGTGTGTTCCCCTGATTGTTTAATACACACAGGACACGTTACCAGGTGAACTATATAAGTGAGCAGAGTGTGTTCCCCTGATGGTTTAATCCACACAGGACATGTCATTAGGTGAACAGTATAAGTGAGGAGAGTATGTTCCCCTGATTGTTTAACACACACAGGAGAAGTTACCAGGTGAACAGTCTGAGTGAGGAGAGTGTGTTCCCCTGATGGTTTAATGTACACGGGGCATGTTGCCAGCTGAACAGTATAAGTGAGGAGAGTTTGTTCCCCTGATGGTTTAATATACACAGGACATGTCACCAGGTGAACAGTATAAGTGAGGAGAGTGTGTTCCCCTGATGGTTTAATATACACAGGACATGTCACCAGGTGAACAGTTTAAGTGAGGAGAGCGTGTTCCCCTGATTGTTTAATACATAAGGGACATGTTACCAGGTGAACAGTTTAAGTGAGGAGAATGAGTTCCCCTGATTGTTTAATACATAAGGGACATGTTACCAAGTGAACAGTATAAGTGAGGAGAGTGTGTTCCCCTGATTGTTTAATACATAAGGGACATGTTACCAGGTGAACATTTTAAGTGAGGAGAATGAGTTCCCCTGATTGTTTAATACATATGGGACATGTTACCAGGCGAACAGTATAAGTGAGGAGAGCGTGTTCCCCTGATTGTTTAATGCATAAGGGACATGTTACCAGGTGAACAGTTCAAGTGAGGAGAGTGTGTTCCCCTGATTGTTTAATACTGACGGGACATGTCACCAGGAGAACAGAATAAGTGTGTACCCCTGATTGTTTAATACATGAGGGACATGTAACCAGGTGAACAGTATAAGTGAGGAGATTGTCTTCCCCTGATTGTTTAATACTGACGGGACATGTTACCAGGTGAACAGGATAAGCGAGGAGAGTGTCTTCCCCTGATTGTTTAATACTGACGGGACATGCCACAAGGTGAACAGTATAAGTGAGGAGAGTGTGTTCCCCTGATTGTTTAATACTGACGGGATATGTAACCAGGTGAACAGTATAAGTGAGGAGAGTGAGTTACCCTGATGGTTTAATATACACGGGACATGTTACCAGGTGAACAGTATAAGTGAGGAGAGTGTGTTCCCCTGACTGATTAATACACATGGGCCATGTTACCAAGCGAAGAGTATAAGTGAGGAGAGTGTTTTCCCCTGATGGTTTAAAACTGACGGGACATGTCACCAGGTGAACAGTATAAGTGAGGAGACTGTGTTCCACTGATGCTTTGATAAACACGGGACATGTTACCAGGCGAACAGTATAAGTGAGGAGAGTGTGTTCCCTTGATTGTTTCATACTGACGGGACATGTAACCAGGTGAACAGTATAAGTGAGGAGAGTGTCTTCCCCTGATGCTTTAATATACACAGGACATGTTTCCAGGCGAACAGTATAAGAGGGAGAGTGTGTTCCCCTGATTGTTTAATACTGACAGGACATGTTACCAGGCGAACAGGATAAGTGAGGAGAGTGTGTTCCTCTGATGCTTTAATAAACACGGGACAAGTTACCAATTGAACAGTATAAGTGAGGAGAGTGTGTTCCCCTGATTGTTTAATACTGACGGGACATTTCACCAGGTGAACAGGATAAGTGGGGAGAGTGTGTTCCCCAGATTGCTTAATACACACGGGACATGTTGCCAGGTGAACAGTGTAAGTGAGGAGAGTGTGTTCCCCTGATTGTTTAATACTGACGGGTCATTTCACCAGGTGAACATTATTAGTGAGGAGAATGTGTTCCCCTGATGATTTAATAGACACGGGTCATGTTACCAGGTGAACAGTATAAGTTAGGAGAGTGTGTTCCCCAGATTGTTTAATGCACACGGGACATCTTACCAGGTGAACAGTATAAGTGAGGAGAGTGTGTTCCCATGATTGTTTAATACACACAGGAGATGTTACCAGGTGAACAGTATGAGTGAGGAGAGTGTGTTCCCCTGATGGTTTAATATACACGGGGCATGTTGCCAGATGAACAGTATAAGTGAGGAGGGTGTGTTCCCCTGATGGTTTAATATACACGGGGCATGTCACCAGGTGAACAGTATAAGTGAGGAGACTGTGTTCCCCTGATGGTTTAACATACACTGGACATGTTACCAGGTGAACAGTGTAAGTGAGGAGAGTGAGTTCCCCTGATTGTTTAAAATACACGGGACATGTTACCACGTGAACAGTATAAGTGAGGAGAGCGTGTTCCCCTGATTGTTTAATACATAAGGGACATGTTACCAGTTGAACAGTTTAAGTGAGGAGAATGAGTTCCCCTGATTGTTTAATACAACAGGGACATGTTACCAGGTGAACAGTTTAAGTGAGGAGAGTGTGTTCCCATGATGGTTTAATATGCACGGGGCATGTTGCCAGGTGAACAGTATAAGTGAGGAGAGTGTGTTCCCCTGATTGTTTAATACACACAGGACACGTTACCAGGTGAACTATATAAATGAGCAGAGTGTGTTCCCCTGATGGTTTAATCCACACAGGACATGTCATTAGGTGAACAGTATAAGTGAGGAGAGTATGTTCCCCTGATTGTTTAACACACACAGGAGAAGTTACCTGGTGAACATTATGAGTGAGGAGAGTGTGTTCCCCTGATGGTTTAATATAGACGGGGCATGTTGCCAGATGAACATTATAAGTGAGGAGAGTGTGTTCCCCTGATGGTTTAATATACACAGGACATGTCACCAGGTGAACAGTATAAGTGAGGAGAGTGTGTTCCCCTGATGGTTTAATATACACAGGACATGTCACCAGGTGAACAGTATAAGTGAGGAGACTGTGTTCCCCTGATGGTTTAATATACACTGGACATGTGACCAGGTGAACAGTATAAGTGAGGAGAGCGTGTTCCCCTGATTGTTTAATACATAAGGGACATGTTATCAGGTGAACAGTTTAAGTGAGGAGAATGAGTTCCCCTGATTGTTTAATACATAAGGGACATGTTACCAAGTGAACAGTATAAGTGAGGAGAGTGTGTTCCCCTGATTGTTTAATACATAAGGGACATGTTACCAGGTGAACATTTTAAGTGAGGAGAATGAGTTCCCCTGAATGTTTAATACATATGGGACATGTTACCAGGCGAACAGTATAAGTGAGGAGAGCGTGTTCCCCTGATTGTTTAATGCATAAGGGACATGTTACCAGGTGAACAGTTCAAGTGAGGAGAGTGTGTTCCCCTGATTGTTTAATACTGACGGGACATGTCACCAGGAGAACAGAATAAGTGAGGAGAGTGTGTTCCCCTGATTGTTTAATACATTAGGGACATGTAACCAGGTGAACTGTATAAGTGAGGAGAGTGTCTTCCCCTGATTGTTGAATACTGACGGGACATGTTACCAGGTGAACAGGATAAGCGAGGAGAGTGTGTTCCCCTGATTGTTTAATACTGACGGGACATGTCACAAGGTGAACAGTCTAAGTGAGGAGAGTGTGTTCCCCTGATGGTTTAAAACTGACGGGACATGTCACCAGGTGAACAGTATAAGTGATGAGAGTGTGTTCCCCTGATTGATTAATACACATGGGACATGTTACCAAGCGAAGAGTATAAGTGAGGAGAGTGTGTTCCCCTGATGGTTTAAAACTGACGGGACATGTCACCAGGTGAACATTATAGTGAGGAGAGTGTGTTCCCCTGATGCTTTGATAAACACGGGACATGTTACCAGGCGAACAGTATAAGTGAGGAGAGCGTGTTCCCCTGTTTGTTTAATACTGACGGGACATGTAACCAGGTGAACAGTATAAGTGAGGAGAGTGTGTTCCCCTGATGCTTTAAAAAACACAGGACATGTTACCAGGCGAACAGTATAAGAGGGAGAGTGTGTTCCCCTGATTGTTTAATGCTGACAGGACATGTTACCAGGCGAACAGGATAGGTGAGGAGAGTGTGTTCCCCTGATGCTTTAATAAACACAGGACATGTTACCAATTGAACAGTATAAGTGACGAGATTGTGTTCCCCTGATTGTTTAATACTGACGGGACATTTCACCAGGTGAACATTATTAGTGAGGAGAATGTGTTTCCCTGATGGTTTAATATACACGGGGCATGTCAACAGGTGAACAGTATAAGTGAGGAGGGTGTTTTCCACTGATGGTTTAATAGATCCGGGACATGTTAGCAGGTGAACAGGATAAGTGAGGAGAGTGTGTTCCCCAGATTGTTTAATACACACGGGACATGTTGCCAGGTGAACAGTATTGGTGAGGAGACTGTGTTCCACTGATGGTTTAATAGACACGGAACATGTTACCAGGTGAACAGTATAAGTTAGGAGAGTGTGTTCCCCAGATTGTTTAATGCACACGGGACATCTTACCAGGTGAACAGTATAAGTGAGGAGAGTGTGTTCCACTGATGGTTTAAGACACACAGGACATGTTACCAGGTGAACAGTATGAGTGAGGAGAATGTGTTCCCCTGATGGTTTAATATACACAGGACATGTTAGCAGGTGAACAGTATGAGTGAGCAGAGTCTGTTTCCCTGATGGTTTAATCCACACAGGACATGTCATTAGGTGAACAGTATAAGTGAGGAGAGTATGTTCCCCTGATTGTTCAACACACACAGGAGATGTTACCAGGTGAACAGTATGAGTGAGGAGAGTGTGTTCCTCTGATGGTTTGTTATACACGGGGCATGTTGCCAGATGAACAGTATAAGTGAGGAGAGTGTGTTCCCCTGATGGTTTAATTTTCACGGGGCATGTCACCAGGTGAACAGTATAAGTGAGGAGACTGTGTTCCCCTGATGGTTTAATATACACAGGACATGTCACCAGGTGAACAGTATAAGTGAGGAGAGTGTGTTCCCCTGATGGTTTAATATACACAGGACATGTCACCAGGTGAACAGTATAAGTGAGGAGAGTGTGTTCCCCTGATTGTTTAACACACACAGGAGAAGTTACCAGGTGAACAGTATGAGTGAGGAGAGTGTGTTCCCCTGATGGTTTAATATACACGGGGCATGTTGCCAGATGAACAGTATAAGTGAGGAGAGTGTGTTCCCCTGATGGTTTAATATGCACAGGACATGTCACCAGGTGAACAGTATAAGTGAGGAGACTGTGTTCCGCTGATGGTTTAATATACACTGGAAATGTTACCAGGTGAACAGTATAACTGAGGAGAGCGTGTTCCCCTGATTGTTTAATACATAAGGGACATGTTACCAGGTGAACATTTTAAGTGAGGAGAATGAGTTCCCCTGATTGTTTAATACATATGGGACATGTTACCAGGCGAACAGTATAAGTGAGGAGAGAGTGTTCCCCTGATTGTTTAATGCATAAGGGACATGTTAACAGGTGAACAGTTCAAGTGAGGAGAGTGTGTTCCCCTGATTGTTTAATACTGACGGGACATGTCACCAGGAGAACAGAATAACTGAGGAGAGTGTGTTCCCCTGATTGTTTAAAACATTAGGAACATGTAACCAGGTGAACAGTATAAGTGAGGAGAGTGTCTTCCCCTGATTGTTTAATACTGACGGGACATGTCACCAGGAGAACAGAATAAGTGAGGATAATATGTTGCCCTGACTGTTTAATACACAAGGGACATGTCACATGGTGAACAGTATCAGTGAGGAGATTGAGTTCCCCTGATGTTTTAATATACACGGGACATGTTACCAGGTGAACAGTATAATTGAGGACAGTGTGCTCCCCTGATGTTTTAATATACACGGGACATGTTACCAGGTGAACAGTAGAAGTGAGGAGAGTTTGTTGCCCTGATTGTTTAATACTTACGGGACATGTTACCAGGTGAACAGTATAAGTGAGGAGAGTGTGTTCCCCTGATGTTTTTATACACACAGGACATGTTACCAGGTGAACAGTATATGTGAGGAGAGTGTGTTCCCCTGATTGTTTAATACTGACGGGACATGTTGCCAGGTGAACTGTATAAGTGAGGAGAGTGTGTTCCCCTGATTGTTTAATACACACGGGACATGTTACCAGGTGAACAGTCGAAATGAGGAGAGTGTGTTCCTCTGATGGTTTAATACTGACAGGACATTTCACCAGTTGAGCAGTATAAGTGAGGAGAGTGTGTTCCCCTGATTGTTTAATACACACGGGACATGTCACCAGGCGAACAGTATAAGTGAGGAGAGTGTGTTCCCCTGATTGTTTAATACACACGGAACATGTCACCTGTCGAACAGTATAAGTGAGGAGAGTGTGTTCCCATGATTGTTTAATGCACACAGGACATGTCACCAGGCGAACAGTGCACGTGAGGAGAGTGTGTTCCCCTGATGGTTTAATAAACACGGGACATGTCACCAGGCGAACAGTATAAGTGAGGAGAGTGTGTTCCCCTGATTGTTTAATGCACGCAGGACATGTTACCAGGTGAACAGTAGAAGTGAGGAGATTTTGTTGCCCTGATAGTTTAATACTGACGGGACATGTTACCAGGTGATCAATATAAGTGAGGAGAGTTTGTTGCCCTGATTGTTTAATACTGACGGGACAGGTTACCAGGTGAACATTATAAGTGAGGGGAATGAGTTCCCCTGATTGTTTCATACATAAGGGACATGTTACCAGGCGAACAGTATAAGTGAGTAGAGTGTTTTCCCCTGATTGTTTAATACTGACGGGACATGTCACCAGGAGAACAGAATAAGTGAGGAGAGTGTGTTCCCCTGATTGTTTAATAGTGACTGGACATGTCACACGGTGAACAGTAAAAGTGAAGGAGAGTGTGTTCCCCTGATTGTTTAATACAGACGGGACATGTCACATGGTGAACAGAATAAGTGGGGAGAGTGAGTTCCCCTGATGGTTTAATATACACGGGACATGTTACCAGGTGAACGGTATAAGTGAGGAGAGTGTGTTCCCCTGATTGATTAATACACAGGGGACATGTTACCAGGCGAAGAGTATAAGTGACGAGAATGTGTTCCCCTGATGGTTTAAAACTGACGGGACATGTCACCAGGTGAACAGTATAAGTGAGGAGAGTGTGTTCCCCTGATGCTTTAATAAACACGCGACATGTTACCATGTGAACAGTATAAGTGAGGAGAGTGTGTTCCCCTGATTGTTTAATACTGACGGGACATGTAACCAGGTGAACAGTATAAGTGAGGAGAGTGTGTTCCCCTGATGCTTTAATATACACAGGACATGTTCCCAGGCGAACAGTGTAAGTGAGGAGAGTGTGTTCCCCTGATTGTTTAAAGCACACAGGACATCTCAACAGGCGAACAGTGCAAGTGAGGAGAGTGTGTTCCCCTGATGGTTTAATAAACCCGGGACATATTACCAGGTGAAAGTATAAGTGAGGAGAGTGTGTTCCCCTGATTGTTTAATGCACACAGGACATGTCACTAGGTGAACAGTATAAGTGAGGAGAGTTTGTTGCCCTGATTGTTTAATACTGACGGGACATGTTACCAGGTGAAGAGTATAAGTGAGGAGAGTTTGTTGCCATGATTGTTTAATACTGACGGGACATGTTACCTGTTTAACATTATAAGTGAGGCGAGTGTGTTCCCCTGATGGTTTAATACACACAGGACATGTTACCAGGTGAACAGTATATGTGAGGAGAGTGTGTTCCCCTGATTCTTTAATACTGACGGGACATGTTACCAGGTGAACTGTATAACTGAGGAGAGTGTGTTCTCCCTGATTGTTTAATACACACGGGACATGTTACCAGGTGAACAGTAGAATTGAGGAGAGTGTGTGCCTCTGATGGTTTAATAATGACAGGACATTTCACCAGTTGAACAGTATAAGTGAGGAGAGTGGGTTCCCCTGATTGTTTAATACACACGGGACATGTCACTAGGTGAAAAGTATAAGTGAGTGGAGTGTGTTCCCCTGATGGTTTAATACACACAGGACATGTTACCAGGTGAAAAGTATAAGTGAGAGGAGTGTGTTACCCTGATGCTTTAATAAACAGGGGACATGTTACCATTTGAACAGTATAAGTGAGGAGATTGTGTTCCCCTGATTGTTTAATACTGACGGGACATGGAAACAGGTGAACAGTATCAGTGAGGAGAGTGTGTTCCCCTGATCGTTTAATACTGACGGGACATGTTGCCAGGTGAACAGTATAAGTGACGAGAGTGTGTTTTCCTGATGTTTTAATACACACGGGACATGTTACCAGGTGAACAGTATAAGTGAGGAGAGTGTGTTCCCCTGATTGTTTAATACTGACGGGACATGTAACCAGGTGAACAGTATACGTGAGGAGAGTGTGTTCCCCTGATTGTTTAATACTGACGGGACATGTTGCCAGGTGAACAGGATAAGTGAGGAGAGTGTGTTCCCCTGATTGTTTAACACTGACAGGACATGTTACCAGGCGAACAGTATAAGTGAGGAGAGTGTGTTCCCCTGATGGTTTAATAAACACGGGACATGTTACCAATTGAACAGTATAAGTGAGGAAGTCTGTTCCCCTGATTGTTTAATACTGACGGGACATTTCACCAGGTGAACAGTATAAGTGAGGAGAGTGTGTTCCCCTGATGGTTTAATATACACAGGACATGCTTCCAGGAGAACAGTTTTAGTGAGGAGAGTGTGTTCCCCTGATGGTTTAATATACACTGGACATGTTACCAGGTGAGTAGTATAAGTGAGGAGAGCGTGTTCCCCTGATTCTTTAATACATAAGGGACATGTTACCAGGCGAACAGTATTAGTGAGGAGAGTGTGTTCCCCTGATTGTTTAATACTGACGGGACATGTCACATGGTGAACAGTAGAAGTGGGGAGAGTGAGTTCCCCTGATTGTTTAATATACGCGGGACATGTCACCAGGAGAACAGAATAAGTGAGGAGAGTGTGTTCCCCTGATTGTTTAATATTGACGGGACATGTCACATGGTGAACAGTATAAGTGAGGAGATTGTGTTCCCCTGATTGTTTAATACTGACGGGACATGTTACCAGGCGTACAATAGAAGTGAGGAGGGTGTGTTCCCCTGATTGTTTAATGCACACAGGACATGTTACCAGGTGAACAGTATAAGTGAGCAGAGTGTCTTCCCTGATTGTTTAATACTGACGGGACATGTAACCAGGTGAACAGTATAAGTGAGGAGATTTTCTTGCCCTGATTGTTTAATACTGACGGGACATGTTACCAGGTGAACAGTATAAGTGAGGAGAGTGTGCTCCCCTGATGTTTTAATATACACGGGACATGTTACCAGGTGAACAGTAGAAGTGAGGAGAGTTTGTTGCCCTGATTGCTTAATACTGACGGAACATGTTCCCAAATGAACAGTATAAGTGAGGAGAGTGTGTTCCCCTGATGGTTTAATGCACACAGGACATGTTACCAGGTGAACAGTATATGTGAGGAGAGTGTGTTCCCCTGATTCTTTAATAGTAACGGGACATGTTACCAGGTGAACTGTATAAGTGAGGAGAGTGGGTTCCCCTGATTGTTTAATACACACGGGACATGTCACTAGGTGAACAGTATAAGTGAGGAGAGTGTGTTCCCCTGATTGTTTAATACTGACGGGACATGTCACCAGGCGAACAGTAGAAGTGAGGAGAGTGTGTTCCCCTGATTGTTCAATGCACACAGGACATGTCACGAGATGAACAGTATAAGTGAGGAGAGTGTGCACCCCTCATGGTTTAATATACACGGGAAATGTTACTACGTGAGCAGCATAAGTGAGGAGAGTGTGTTCCCCTGATGGTTTAATACACACGGGACATGTTACCAGCTGAACAGTAGAAGTGAGGAGAGTTTGTTGCCCTGATTGTTTAATACTGACGGGACATGTTACCAGGTGAACAGTATAAGTGTGGAGAGTGCGTTCCCCTGATGGTTTCATACACACGGGACATGTTACCAGCTGAACAGTAGAAGTGAGGAGAGTTTGTTGCCCTGATTGTTTAATACTGACGGGACATGTTACCAGGTGAAAAGTATAAGTGAGGAGAGTGTGTTCCCCTGATGGTTTAATAAACACAGGACATGTTACCAGGTGAAAAGTATAAGTGAGTGGAGTGTGTTCCCCTGATGGTTTAATACACACAGGACATGTTACCAGGTGAAATGTATAAGTGAGAGGAGTGTGTTACCCTGATGCTTTAATAAACACGGGACATGTTACCATTTGAACAGTATAAGTGAGGAGATTGTGTTCACCTGATTGTTTAATACTGACGGGACATGGAAACAGGTGAACAGTATCAGTGAGGAGAGTGTGTTCCCCTGATCGTTTAATACTGACGGGACATGTTGCCAGGTGAACAGTATATGTGAGGAGAGTGTGTTTTCCTGATGTTTTAATACACACGGGACATGTTACCAGGTAAACAGTATAAGTGAGGAGAGTGTGTTCCCCTGATTGTTTAATACTGACGGGACATGTAACCAGGTGAACAGTATCAGTGAGGAGAGTGTGTTCCCCTGATTGTTTAATACTGACGGGACATGTTGCCAGGTGAACAGGATAAGTGAGGAGAGTGTGTTCCCCTGATTGTTTAACACTGACAGGACATGTTACCAGGCGAACAGTATAAGTGAGGAGAGTGTGTTCCCCTGATGGTTTAATAAACACGGGACATGTTACCAATTGAACAGTATAAGTGAGGAAGTCTGTTCCCCTGATTGTTTAATACTGACGGGACATTTCACCATTTGAACAGTATAAGTGAGGAGAGTGTGTTCCCCTGATGGTTTAATATACACAGGACATGCTTCCAGGAGAACAGTTTTAGTGAGGAGAGTGTGTTCCCCTGATGGTTCAATATACACTGGACATGTTACCAGGTGAGCAGAAGAAGTGAGGAGAGCGTGTTCCCCTGATTCTTTAATACATAAGGGACATGTTACCAGGCGAACAGTATTTGTGAGGAGAGTGTGTTCCCCTGATTGTTTAATACTGACGGGACATGTCACATGGTGAACAGTAGAAGTGGGGAGAGTGAGTTCCCCTGATTGTTTAATATACGCGGGACATGTCACCAGGAGAACAGAATAAGTGAGGAGAGTGTGTTCCCCTGATTGTTTAATACTGACGGGACATGTCACATGGTGAACAGTATAAGTGGGGAGAGTGAGTTCCCCAGATTGTTTAATATACTCGGGACATGTTACCAGGTGAGCAAAATAAGTGAGGAAAGAGTGTTCCCCTGATGGTTTAAAACTGACGGGACATGTCACCAGGTGAACAGTATAAGTGAAGAGAGTATGTTCCCCTGATGGTTTCATACACACGGGACATGTTACCAGCTGAACAGTAGAAGTGAGGAGAGTTTGTTGCCCTGATTGTTTAATACTGACGGGACATGTTACCAGATGAACAGTATAAGTGAGGAGAGTGTGTTCCCCTGATGGTTTAATATGCACGGGGCATGTCACCAGGTGAACAGTATAAGTGAGGAGACTGTGTTCCCCTGATGCTTTAATATACACTGGACATGTTACCAGGTGAACAGTAGAAGTGAGGAGAGTGAGTTCCCCTGATGGTTTAACATACACGGGACATGTTACCAGGTGAACAGTATAAGTGAGGAGAGCATGTTCCCCTGATTGTTTAATGCATAAGGGACATGTTACCAGTTGAACAGTTTAAGTGAGGAGAATGAGTCCCCCTGATTGTTTAATACAAGAGGGACATGTTACCAGGTGAACAGTTTATGTGAGGAGAGTGTGTTCCCCTGATGGTTTAATATACACGGGGCATGTTGCCAGGTGAACAGTATAAGTGAGGAGAGTGTGTTCCCCTGATTGTTTAATACACACAGGACACGTTACCAGGTGAACTATATAAGTGAGCAGAGTGTGTTCCCCTGATGGTTTAATCCACACAGGACATGTCATTAGGTGAACAGTATAAGTGAGGAGAGTATGTTCCCCTGATTGTTTAACACACACAGGAGAAGTTACCAGGTGAACAGTCTGAGTGAGGAGAGTGTGTTCCCCTGATGGTTTAATGTACACGGGGCATGTTGCCAGCTGAACAGTATAAGTGAGGAGAGTTTGTTCCCCTGATGGTTTAATATACACAGGACATGTCACCAGGTGAACAGTATAAGTGAGGAGAGTGTGTTCCCCTGATGGTTTAATATACACAGGACATGTCACCAGGTGAACAGTTTAAGTGAGGAGAGCGTGTTCCCCTGATTGTTTAATACATAAGGGACATGTTACCAGGTGAACAGTTTAAGTGAGGAGAATGAGTTCCCCTGATTGTTTAATACATAAGGGACATGTTACCAAGTGAACAGTATAAGTGAGGAGAGTGTGTTCCCCTGATTGTTTAATACATAAGGGACATGTTACCAGGTGAACATTTTAAGTGAGGAGAATGAGTTCCCCTGATTGTTTAATACACATGGGACATGTTACCAAGCGAAGAATATAAGTGAGGAGAGTGTGTTCCCCTGATGGTTTAAAACTGACGGGACATGTCACCAGGTGAGCAGTATAAGTGAGGAGAGTGTGTTCCCCTGATGCTTTAATAAACACGGGACATGTTACCAGGCGAACAGTATAAGTGAGGAGAGTGTGTTCCCCTGATGGTTTAATAAACACGGGACATGTTACCATTTGAACAGAATAAGTGAGGAGAGTGTGTTCCCCTGATTGTTTAATACTGACGGTACATGTAACCAGGTGAACAGTATAAGTGAGGAGAGTGTGTTCCCCTGATGCTTTAATATACACAGGACATGTTACAAGGCGAACAGTATAAGAGGGAGAGTGTGTTCCCCTGATTGTTTAATACTGACAGGACATGTTACCAGGCGAACAGGATAAGTGAGGAGAGTGTGATCCCCTAATGCTTTAATAAACACGGGACATGTTACCAATTGAACAGTATAAGTGAGGAGAGTGTGTTCCCCTGATTGTTTAATACTGACGGGACATTTCACCAGGTGAACAGGATAAGTGGGGAGAGTGTTTTCCCCAGATTGCTTAATACACACGGGACATGTCACCAGGTGAACAGTGTAAGTGAGGAGAGTGTTTTACCCTGATGGTTTAATACATCCGGGACATGTTAGCAGGTGAACACTATAAGTGAGGAGAGTGTGTTCCCCAGATTGTTTAATACACACGGGACATGTTGCCAGGTGAACAGTATTGGTGAGGAGACTGTGTTCCACTGATGGTTTAATAGACACGGGACATGTTACCAGGTGAACAGTATAAGTTAGGAGAGTGTGTTCCCCAGATTGTTTAATGCACACGGGACATCGTACCAGGTGAACAGTATAAGTGAGGAGAGTGTGTTCCCCTGATTGTTTAATACACACAGGACAAGTTACCAGGTGAACTATATTAGTGAGCAGAGTGTGTTCCCCTGATGGTTTAAGACACACAGGACATGTTAACAGGTGAACAGTATGAGTCAGGAGAATGTGTTCCCCTGATGGTTTAATTTTCACAGGACATGTTAGCAGGTGAACAGTATGAGTGAGCAGAGTGTGTTCCCCTGATGGTTTAATCCACACAGGACATGTCATTAGGTGAACAGTATAAGTGAGGAGAGTATGTTCCCCTGATTGTTCAACACACACAGGAGATGTTACCAGGTGAACAGTATGAGTGAGGAGAGTGTGTCCCCCTGATGGTTTAATATACACGGGGCATGTTGCCAGATGAACAGTATAAGTGAGGAGAGTGTGTTCCCCTGATGGTTTAATATACACGGGGCATGTCACCAGGTGAACAGTATAAGTGAGGAGACTGTGTTCCCCTGATGCTTTAATATACACTGGACATGTTACCAGGTGAACAGTAGAAGTGAGGAGAGTGAGTTCCCCTGATGGTTTAACATACACGGGACATGTTACCAGGTGAACAGTATAAGTGAGGAGAGCATGTTCCCCTGATTGTTTAATGCATAAGGGACATGTTACCAGTTCAACAGTTTAAGTGAGGAGAATGAGTCCCCCTGATTGTTTAATACAAGAGGGACATGTTACCAGGTGAACAGTTTATGTGAGGAGAGTGTGTTCCCCTGATGGTTTAATATACACGGGGCATGTTGCCAGGTGAACAGTATAAGTGAGGAGAGTGTGTTCCCCTGATTGTTTAATACACACAGGACACGTTACCAGGTGAACTATATAAGTGAGCAGAGTGTGTTCCCCTGATGGTTTAATCCACACAGGACATGTCATTAGGTGAACAGTATAAGTGAGGAGAGTATGTTCCCCTGATTGTTTAACACACACAGGAGAAGTTACCAGGTGAACAGTCTGAGTGAGGAGAGTGTGTTCCCCTGATGGTTTAATGTACACGGGGCATGTTGCCAGCTGAACAGTATAAGTGAGGAGAGTTTGTTCCCCTGATGGTTTAATATACACAGGACATGTCACCAGGTGAACAGTATAAGTGAGGAGAGTGTGTTCCCCTGATGGTTTAATATACACAGGACATGTCACCAGGTGAACAGTTTAAGTGAGGAGAGCGTGTTCCCCTGATTGTTTAATACATAAGGGACATGTTACCAGGTGAACAGTTTAAGTGAGGAGAATGAGTTCCCCTGATTGTTTAATACATAAGGGACATGTTACCAAGTGAACAGTATAAGTGAGGAGAGTGTGTTCCCCTGATTGTTTAATACATAAGGGACATGTTACCAGGTGAACATTTTAAGTGAGGAGAATGAGTTCCCCTGATTGTTTAATACATATGGGACATGTTACCAGGCGAACAGTATAAGTGAGGAGAGCGTGTTCCCCTGATTGTTTAATGCATAAGGGACATGTTACCAGGTGAACAGTTCAAGTGAGGAGAGTGTGTTCCCCTGATTGTTTAATACTGACGGGACATGTCACCAGGAGAACAGAATAAGTGTGTACCCCTGATTGTTTAATACATGAGGGACATGTAACCAGGTGAACAGTATAAGTGAGGAGATTGTCTTCCCCTGATTGTTTAATACTGACGGGACATGTTACCAGGTGAACAGGATAAGCGAGGAGAGTGTCTTCCCCTGATTGTTTAATACTGACGGGACATGCCACAAGGTGAACAGTATAAGTGAGGAGAGTGTGTTCCCCTGATTGTTTAATACTGACGGGATATGTAACCAGGTGAACAGTATAAGTGAGGAGAGTGAGTTACCCTGATGGTTTAATATACACGGGACATGTTACCAGGTGAACAGTATAAGTGAGGAGAGTGTGTTCCCCTGACTGATTAATACACATGGGCCATGTTACCAAGCGAAGAGTATAAGTGAGGAGAGTGTTTTCCCCTGATGGTTTAAAACTGACGGGACATGTCACCAGGTGAACAGTATAAGTGAGGAGACTGTGTTCCACTGATGCTTTGATAAACACGGGACATGTTACCAGGCGAACAGTATAAGTGAGGAGAGTGTGTTCCCTTGATTGTTTCATACTGACGGGACATGTAACCAGGTGAACAGTATAAGTGAGGAGAGTGTCTTCCCCTGATGCTTTAATATACACAGGACATGTTTCCAGGCGAACAGTATAAGAGGGAGAGTGTGTTCCCCTGATTGTTTAATACTGACAGGACATGTTACCAGGCGAACAGGATAAGTGAGGAGAGTGTGTTCCTCTGATGCTTTAATAAACACGGGACAAGTTACCAATTGAACAGTATAAGTGAGGAGAGTGTGTTCCCCTGATTGTTTAATACTGACGGGACATTTCACCAGGTGAACAGGATAAGTGGGGAGAGTGTGTTCCCCAGATTGCTTAATACACACGGGACATGTTGCCAGGTGAACAGTGTAAGTGAGGAGAGTGTGTTCCCCTGATTGTTTAATACTGACGGGTCATTTCACCAGGTGAACATTATTAGTGAGGAGAATGTGTTCCCCTGATGATTTAATAGACACGGGTCATGTTACCAGGTGAACAGTATAAGTTAGGAGAGTGTGTTCCCCAGATTGTTTAATGCACACGGGACATCTTACCAGGTGAACAGTATAAGTGAGGAGAGTGTGTTCCCATGATTGTTTAATACACACAGGAGATGTTACCAGGTGAACAGTATGAGTGAGGAGAGTGTGTTCCCCTGATGGTTTAATATACACGGGGCATGTTGCCAGATGAACAGTATAAGTGAGGAGGGTGTGTTCCCCTGATGGTTTAATATACACGGGGCATGTCACCAGGTGAACAGTATAAGTGAGGAGACTGTGTTCCCCTGATGGTTTAACATACACTGGACATGTTACCAGGTGAACAGTGTAAGTGAGGAGAGTGAGTTCCCCTGATTGTTTAAAATACACGGGACATGTTACCACGTGAACAGTATAAGTGAGGAGAGCGTGTTCCCCTGATTGTTTAATACATAAGGGACATGTTACCAGTTGAACAGTTTAAGTGAGGAGAATGAGTTCCCCTGATTGTTTAATACAACAGGGACATGTTACCAGGTGAACAGTTTAAGTGAGGAGAGTGTGTTCCCCTGATGGTTTAATATGCACGGGGCATGTTGCCAGGTGAACAGTATAAGTGAGGAGAGTGTGTTCCCCTGATTGTTTAATACACACAGGACACGTTACCAGGTGAACTATATAAATGAGCAGAGTGTGTTCCCCTGATGGTTTAATCCACACAGGACATGTCATTAGGTGAACAGTATAAGTGAGGAGAGTATGTTCCCCTGATTGTTTAACACACACAGGAGAAGTTACCTGGTGAACATTATGAGTGAGGAGAGTGTGTTCCCCTGATGGTTTAATATAGACGGGGCATGTTGCCAGATGAACATTATAAGTGAGGAGAGTGTGTTCCCCTGATGGTTTAATATACACAGGACATGTCACCAGGTGAACAGTATAAGTGAGGAGAGTGTGTTCCCCTGATGGTTTAATATACACAGGACATGTCACCAGGTGAACAGTATAAGTGAGGAGACTGTGTTCCCCTGATGGTTTAATATACACTGGACATGTGACCAGGTGAACAGTATAAGTGAGGAGAGCGTGTTCCCCTGATTGTTTAATACATAAGGGACATGTTATCAGGTGAACAGTTTAAGTGAGGAGAATGAGTTCCCCTGATTGTTTAATACATAAGGGACATGTTACCAAGTGAACAGTATAAGTGAGGAGAGTGTGTTCCCCTGATTGTTTAATACATAAGGGACATGTTACCAGGTGAACATTTTAAGTGAGGAGAATGAGTTCCCCTGAATGTTTAATACATATGGGACATGTTACCAGGCGAACAGTATAAGTGAGGAGAGCGTGTTCCCCTGATTGTTTAATGCATAAGGGACATGTTACCAGGTGAACAGTTCAAGTGAGGAGAGTGTGTTCCCCTGATTGTTTAATACTGACGGGACATGTCACCAGGAGAACAGAATAAGTGAGGAGAGTGTGTTCCCCTGATTGTTTAATACATTAGGGACATGTAACCAGGTGAACTGTATAAGTGAGGAGAGTGTCTTCCCCTGATTGTTGAATACTGACGGGACATGTTACCAGGTGAACAGGATAAGCGAGGAGAGTGTGTTCCCCTGATTGTTTAATACTGACGGGACATGTCACAAGGTGAACAGTCTAAGTGAGGAGAGTGTGTTCCCCTGATGGTTTAAAACTGACGGGACATGTCACCAGGTGAACAGTATAAGTGATGAGAGTGTGTTCCCCTGATTGATTAATACACATGGGACATGTTACCAAGCGAAGAGTATAAGTGAGGAGAGTGTGTTCCCCTGATGGTTTAAAACTGACGGGACATGTCACCAGGTGAACATTATAGTGAGGAGAGTGTGTTCCCCTGATGCTTTGATAAACACGGGACATGTTACCAGGCGAACAGTATAAGTGAGGAGAGCGTGTTCCCCTGTTTGTTTAATACTGACGGGACATGTAACCAGGTGAACAGTATAAGTGAGGAGAGTGTGTTCCCCTGATGCTTTAAAAAACACAGGACATGTTACCAGGCGAACAGTATAAGAGGGAGAGTGTGTTCCCCTGATTGTTTAATGCTGACAGGACATGTTACCAGGCGAACAGGATAGGTGAGGAGAGTGTGTTCCCCTGATGCTTTAATAAACACGGGACATGTTACCAATTGAACAGTATAAGTGACGAGATTGTGTTCCCCTGATTGTTTAATACTGACGGGACATTTCACCAGGTGAACATTATTAGTGAGGAGAATGTGTTTCCCTGATGGTTTAATATACACGGGGCATGTCAACAGGTGAACAGTATAAGTGAGGAGGGTGTTTTCCACTGATGGTTTAATAGATCCGGGACATGTTAGCAGGTGAACAGGATAAGTGAGGAGAGTGTGTTCCCCAGATTGTTTAATACACACGGGACATGTTGCCAGGTGAACAGTATTGGTGAGGAGACTGTGTTCCACTGATGGTTTAATAGACACGGAACATGTTACCAGGTGAACAGTATAAGTTAGGAGAGTGTGTTCCCCAGATTGTTTAATGCACACGGGACATCTTACCAGGTGAACAGTATAAGTGAGGAGAGTGTGTTCCACTGATGGTTTAAGACACACAGGACATGTTACCAGGTGAACAGTATGAGTGAGGAGAATGTGTTCCCCTGATGGTTTAATATACACAGGACATGTTAGCAGGTGAACAGTATGAGTGAGCAGATTCTGTTTCCCTGATGGTTTAATCCACACAGGACATGTCATTAGGTGAACAGTATAAGTGAGGAGAGTATGTTCCCCTGATTGTTCAACACACACAGGAGATGTTACCAGGTGAACAGTATGAGTGAGGAGAGTGTGTTCCTCTGATGGTTTGTTATACACGGGGCATGTTGCCAGATGAACAGTATAAGTGAGGAGAGTGTGTTCCCCTGATGGTTTAATTTTCACGGGGCATGTCACCAGGTGAACAGTATAAGTGAGGAGACTGTGTTCCCCTGATGGTTTAATATACACAGGACATGTCACCAGGTGAACAGTATAAGTGAGGAGAGTGTGTTCCCCTGATGGTTTAATATACACAGGACATGTCACCAGGTGAACAGTATAAGTGAGGAGAGTGTGTTCCCCTGATTGTTTAACACACACAGGAGAAGTTACCAGGTGAACAGTATGAGTGAGGAGAGTGTGTTCCCCTGATGGTTTAATATACACGGGGCATGTTGCCAGATGAACAGTATAAGTGAGGAGAGTGTGTTCCCCTGATGGTTTAATATGCACAGGACATGTCACCAGGTGAACAGTATAAGTGAGGAGACTGTGTTCCGCTGATGGTTTAATATACACTGGAAATGTTACCAGGTGAACAGTATAACTGAGGAGAGCGTGTTCCCCTGATTGTTTAATACATAAGGGACATGTTACCAGGTGAACATTTTAAGTGAGGAGAATGAGTTCCCCTGATTGTTTAATACATATGGGACATGTTACCAGGCGAACAGTATAAGTGAGGAGAGAGTGTTCCCCTGATTGTTTAATGCATAAGGGACATGTTAACAGGTGAACAGTTCAAGTGAGGAGAGTGTGTTCCCCTGATTGTTTAATACTGACGGGACATGTCACCAGGAGAACAGAATAACTGAGGAGAGTGTGTTCCCCTGATTGTTTAAAACATTAGGAACATGTAACCAGGTGAACAGTATAAGTGAGGAGAGTGTCTTCCCCTGATTGTTTAATACTGACGGGACATGTCACCAGGAGAACAGAATAAGTGAGGATAATATGTTGCCCTGACTGTTTAATACACAAGGGACATGTCACATGGTGAACAGTATCAGTGAGGAGATTGAGTTCCCCTGATGTTTTAATATACACGGGACATGTTACCAGGTGAACAGTATAATTGAGGACAGTGTGCTCCCCTGATGTTTTAATATACACGGGACATGTTACCAGGTGAACAGTAGAAGTGAGGAGAGTTTGTTGCCCTGATTGTTTAATACTTACGGGACATGTTACCAGGTGAACAGTATAAGTGAGGAGAGTGTGTTCCCCTGATGTTTTTATACACACAGGACATGTTACCAGGTGAACAGTATATGTGAGGAGAGTGTGTTCCCCTGATTGTTTAATACTGACGGGACATGTTGCCAGGTGAACTGTATAAGTGAGGAGAGTGTGTTCCCCTGATTGTTTAATACACACGGGACATGTTACCAGGTGAACAGTCGAAATGAGGAGAGTGTGTTCCTCTGATGGTTTAATACTGACAGGACATTTCACCAGTTGAGCAGTATAAGTGAGGAGAGTGTGTTCCCCTGATTGTTTAATACACACGGGACATGTCACCAGGCGAACAGTATAAGTGAGGAGAGTGTGTTCCCCTGATTGTTTAATACACACGGAACATGTCACCTGTCGAACAGTATAAGTGAGGAGAGTGTGTTCCCATGATTGTTTAATGCACACAGGACATGTCACCAGGCGAACAGTGCACGTGAGGAGAGTGTGTTCCCCTGATGGTTTAATAAACACGGGACATGTCACCAGGCGAACAGTATAAGTGAGGAGAGTGTGTTCCCCTGATTGTTTAATGCACGCAGGACATGTCACTAGGTGAACAGTATAAGTGAGGAGAGTGTGCTCCCCTGATGGTTTAATACACACGGGACATGTTACCAGGTGAACAGTATAAGTTAGGAGAGTGTGTTCCCCTGATGGTTTAATACACACGGGACATGTTACCAGGTGAACAGTAGAAGTGAGGAGATTTTGTTGCCCTGATAGTTTAATACTGACGGGACATGTTACCAGGTGATCAATATAAGTGAGGAGAGTTTGTTGCCCTGATTGTTTAATACTGACGGGACAGGTTACCAGGTGAACATTATAAGTGAGGGGAATGAGTTCCCCTGATTGTTTCATACATAAGGGACATGTTACCAGGCGAACAGTATAAGTGAGTAGAGTGTTTTCCCCTGATTGTTTAATACTGACGGGACATGTCACCAGGAGAACAGAATAAGTGAGGAGAGTGTGTTCCCCTGATTGTTTAATAGTGACTGGACATGTCACACGGTGAACAGTAAAAGTGAAGGAGAGTGTGTTCCCCTGATTGTTTAATACAGACGGGACATGTCACATGGTGAACAGAATAAGTGGGGAGAGTGAGTTCCCCTGATGGTTTAATATACACGGGACATGTTACCAGGTGAACGGTATAAGTGAGGAGAGTGTGTTCCCCTGATTGATTAATACACAGGGGACATGTTACCAGGCGAAGAGTATAAGTGACGAGAATGTGTTCCCCTGATGGTTTAAAACTGACGGGACATGTCACCAGGTGAACAGTATAAGTGAGGAGAGTGTGTTCCCCTGATGCTTTAATAAACACGCGACATGTTACCATGTGAACAGTATAAGTGAGGAGAGTGTGTTCCCCTGATTGTTTAATACTGACGGGACATGTAACCAGGTGAACAGTATAAGTGAGGAGAGTGTGTTCCCCTGATGCTTTAATATACACAGGACATGTTCCCAGGCGAACAGTGTAAGTGAGGAGAGTGTGTTCCCCTGATTGTTTAAAGCACACAGGACATCTCAACAGGCGAACAGTGCAAGTGAGGAGAGTGTGTTCCCCTGATGGTTTAATAAACCCGGGACATATTACCAGGTGAAAGTATAAGTGAGGAGAGTGTGTTCCCCTGATTGTTTAATGCACACAGGACATGTCACTAGGTGAACAGTATAAGTGAGGAGAGTTTGTTGCCCTGATTGTTTAATACTGACGGGACATGTTACCAGGTGAAGAGTATAAGTGAGGAGAGTTTGTTGCCATGATTGTTTAATACTGACGGGACATGTTACCTGTTTAACATTATAAGTGAGGCGAGTGTGTTCCCCTGATGGTTTAATACACACAGGACATGTTACCAGGTGAACAGTATATGTGAGGAGAGTGTGTTCCCCTGATTCTTTAATACTGACGGGACATGTTACCAGGTGAACTGTATAACTGAGGAGAGTGTGTTCTCCCTGATTGTTTAATACACACGGGACATGTTACCAGGTGAACAGTAGAATTGAGGAGAGTGTGTGCCTCTGATGGTTTAATAATGACAGGACATTTCACCAGTTGAACAGTATAAGTGAGGAGAGTGGGTTCCCCTGATTGTTTAATACACACGGGACATGTCACTAGGTGAAAAGTATAAGTGAGTGGAGTGTGTTCCCCTGATGGTTTAATACACACAGGACATGTTACCAGGTGAAAAGTATAAGTGAGAGGAGTGTGTTACCCTGATGCTTTAATAAACAGGGGACATGTTACCATTTGAACAGTATAAGTGAGGAGATTGTGTTCCCCTGATTGTTTAATACTGACGGGACATGGAAACAGGTGAACAGTATCAGTGAGGAGAGTGTGTTCCCCTGATCGTTTAATACTGACGGGACATGTTGCCAGGTGAACAGTATAAGTGACGAGAGTGTGTTTTCCTGATGTTTTAATACACACGGGACATGTTACCAGGTGAACAGTATAAGTGAGGAGAGTGTGTTCCCCTGATTGTTTAATACTGACGGGACATGTAACCAGGTGAACAGTATACGTGAGGAGAGTGTGTTCCCCTGATTGTTTAATACTGACGGGACATGTTGCCAGGTGAACAGGATAAGTGAGGAGAGTGTGTTCCCCTGATTGTTTAACACTGACAGGACATGTTACCAGGCGAACAGTATAAGTGAGGAGAGTGTGTTCCCCTGATGGTTTAATAAACACGGGACATGTTACCAATTGAACAGTATAAGTGAGGAAGTCTGTTCCCCTGATTGTTTAATACTGACGGGACATTTCACCAGGTGAACAGTATAAGTGAGGAGAGTGTGTTCCCCTGATGGTTTAATATACACAGGACATGCTTCCAGGAGAACAGTTTTAGTGAGGAGAGTGTGTTCCCCTGATGGTTTAATATACACTGGACATGTTACCAGGTGAGTAGTATAAGTGAGGAGAGCGTGTTCCCCTGATTCTTTAATACATAAGGGACATGTTACCAGGCGAACAGTATTAGTGAGGAGAGTGTGTTCCCCTGATTGTTTAATACTGACGGGACATGTCACATGGTGAACAGTAGAAGTGGGGAGAGTGAGTTCCCCTGATTGTTTAATATACGCGGGACATGTCACCAGGAGAACAGAATAAGTGAGGAGAGTGTGTTCCCCTGATTGTTTAATATTGACGGGACATGTCACATGGTGAACAGTATAAGTGAGGAGATTGTGTTCCCCTGATTGTTTAATACTGACGGGACATGTTACCAGGCGTACAATAGAAGTGAGGAGGGTGTGTTCCCCTGATTGTTTAATGCACACAGGACATGTTACCAGGTGAACAGTATAAGTGAGCAGAGTGTCTTCCCTGATTGTTTAATACTGACGGGACATGTAACCAGGTGAACAGTATAAGTGAGGAGATTTTCTTGCCCTGATTGTTTAATACTGACGGGACATGTTACCAGGTGAACAGTATAAGTGAGGAGAGTGTGCTCCCCTGATGTTTTAATATACACGGGACATGTTACCAGGTGAACAGTAGAAGTGAGGAGAGTTTGTTGCCCTGATTGCTTAATACTGACGGAACATGTTCCCAAATGAACAGTATAAGTGAGGAGAGTGTGTTCCCCTGATGGTTTAATGCACACAGGACATGTTACCAGGTGAACAGTATATGTGAGGAGAGTGTGTTCCCCTGATTCTTTAATAGTAACGGGACATGTTACCAGGTGAACTGTATAAGTGAGGAGAGTGGGTTCCCCTGATTGTTTAATACACACGGGACATGTCACTAGGTGAACAGTATAAGTGAGGAGAGTGTGTTCCCCTGATTGTTTAATACTGACGGGACATGTCACCAGGCGAACAGTAGAAGTGAGGAGAGTGTGTTCCCCTGATTGTTCAATGCACACAGGACATGTCACGAGATGAACAGTATAAGTGAGGAGAGTGTGCACCCCTCATGGTTTAATATACACGGGAAATGTTACTACGTGAGCAGCATAAGTGAGGAGAGTGTGTTCCCCTGATGGTTTAATACACACGGGACATGTTACCAGCTGAACAGTAGAAGTGAGGAGAGTTTGTTGCCCTGATTGTTTAATACTGACGGGACATGTTACCAGGTGAACAGTATAAGTGTGGAGAGTGCGTTCCCCTGATGGTTTCATACACACGGGACATGTTACCAGCTGAACAGTAGAAGTGAGGAGAGTTTGTTGCCCTGATTGTTTAATACTGACGGGACATGTTACCAGGTGAAAAGTATAAGTGAGGAGAGTGTGTTCCCCTGATGGTTTAATAAACACAGGACATGTTACCAGGTGAAAAGTATAAGTGAGTGGAGTGTGTTCCCCTGATGGTTTAATACACACAGGACATGTTACCAGGTGAAATGTATAAGTGAGAGGAGTGTGTTACCCTGATGCTTTAATAAACACGGGACATGTTACCATTTGAACAGTATAAGTGAGGAGATTGTGTTCACCTGATTGTTTAATACTGACGGGACATGGAAACAGGTGAACAGTATCAGTGAGGAGAGTGTGTTCCCCTGATCGTTTAATACTGACGGGACATGTTGCCAGGTGAACAGTATATGTGAGGAGAGTGTGTTTTCCTGATGTTTTAATACACACGGGACATGTTACCAGGTAAACAGTATAAGTGAGGAGAGTGTGTTCCCCTGATTGTTTAATACTGACGGGACATGTAACCAGGTGAACAGTATCAGTGAGGAGAGTGTGTTCCCCTGATTGTTTAATACTGACGGGACATGTTGCCAGGTGAACAGGATAAGTGAGGAGAGTGTGTTCCCCTGATTGTTTAACACTGACAGGACATGTTACCAGGCGAACAGTATAAGTGAGGAGAGTGTGTTCCCCTGATGGTTTAATAAACACGGGACATGTTACCAATTGAACAGTATAAGTGAGGAAGTCTGTTCCCCTGATTGTTTAATACTGACGGGACATTTCACCATTTGAACAGTATAAGTGAGGAGAGTGTGTTCCCCTGATGGTTTAATATACACAGGACATGCTTCCAGGAGAACAGTTTTAGTGAGGAGAGTGTGTTCCCCTGATGGTTCAATATACACTGGACATGTTACCAGGTGAGCAGAAGAAGTGAGGAGAGCGTGTTCCCCTGATTCTTTAATACATAAGGGACATGTTACCAGGCGAACAGTATTTGTGAGGAGAGTGTGTTCCCCTGATTGTTTAATACTGACGGGACATGTCACATGGTGAACAGTAGAAGTGGGGAGAGTGAGTTCCCCTGATTGTTTAATATACGCGGGACATGTCACCAGGAGAACAGAATAAGTGAGGAGAGTGTGTTCCCCTGATTGTTTAATACTGACGGGACATGTCACATGGTGAACAGTATAAGTGGGGAGAGTGAGTTCCCCAGATTGTTTAATATACTCGGGACATGTTACCAGGTGAGCAAAATAAGTGAGGAAAGAGTGTTCCCCTGATGGTTTAAAACTGACGGGACATGTCACCAGGTGAACAGTATAAGTGAAGAGAGTATGTTCCCCTGATGGTTTCATACACACGGGACATGTTACCAGCTGAACAGTAGAAGTGAGGAGAGTTTGTTGCCCTGATTGTTTAATACTGACGGGACATGTTACCAGGTGAAAAGTATAAGTGAGGAGAGTGTGTTCCCCTGAGGGTTTAATAAACACAGGCCATGATACCAGGTGAAAAGTATAAGTGAGTAGAGTGTGTTCCCCTGATGGTTTAATACACACAGGACATGTTACCAGGTGAAAAGTATACGTGAGGAGAGTGTGTTACCCTGATGCTTTAATAAACACGGGACATGTTACCATTTGAACAGTATAAGTGAGGAGATTGTGTTCCCCTGATTGTTTAATACTGACGGGGCATGTTACCAGGCGTACAATAGAAGTGAGGAGGGTGTGTTCCCCTGATTGTTTAATGCACACAGGACATGTTACCAGGTGAACAGTATAACTGAGCAGAGTGTCTTCCCTGATTGTTTAATACTGACGGGGCATGTAACCAGGTGAACAGTATAAGTGAGGAGATTTTCTTGCCCTGATTGTTTAATACTGACGGGACATGTTACCAGGTGAACAGTATAAGTGAGGATAGTTTGTTGCCCTGATTGGTTAATAATGACGGGACATTTTACCAGGTGAACAGTATAAGTGAGGAGAGTTTGTTGCCCTGATTGTTTAATACTGACGGGACATGTTACCAGGTGAACATGATAAGTGAGGAGAATGAGTTCCCCTGATTGTTTAATACATAAGGGACATGTTACCAGGCGAACAGCATAAGTGAGGAGATTTTCTTGCCCTGATTGTTTAATACTGACGGGACATGTTACCAGGTGAACAGTATAAGTGAGGAGAGTGTGCTCCCCTGATGTTTTAATATACACGGGACATGTTACCAGGTGAACAGTAGAAGTGAGGAGAGTTTGTTGCCCTGATTGCTTAATACTGACGGAACATGTTCCCAGGTGAACAGTATAAGTGAGGAGAGTGTGTTCCCCTGATGGTTTAATGCACACAGGACATGTTACCAGGTGAACAGTATAAGTGAGGAGAGTGTGTTCCCCTGATTCTTTAATAGTAACGGGACATGTTACCAGGTGAACTGTATAAGTGAGGAGAGTGTGTTCCCCTGATTGTTTGATACACACGGGACATGTTACCAGGTGAACAGTAGAAGTGAGGAGAGTGTGTTCCTCTGATGGTTTAATACTGACAGGACATTTCACCAGTTGAGCAGTATAAGTGAGGAGAGTGTGTTCCCCTGATTGTATAATACACATGGGACATGCCACTGGGTGAACTGTATAAGTGAGGAGAGTGTGTTCCCCTGATTCTTTAATAATGACGGGACATGTCACCAGGCGAACAGTATAAGTGAGGAGAGTGTGTTCCCCGGATTGTTTAATATACACGGGACATGTCACCAGGCGAACAGTATAAGTGAGGAGAGTGTGCTCCCCTGATTGTTTAATACACACAGGACATGTCACCAGGCGAACAGTATAAGTGAGGAGAGTGTGTTCCCCTGATTGTTTAATGCACACAGGACATGTCACTAGGTGAACAGTATAAGTGTGGAGAGTGTGTTCCCCTGATTGTTTAATATACACAGGACATGTTACCACGTGAACAGCATAAGTGAGTAAAGTGTGTTCCCCTGATGGTTTAATACACACGGGACATGTTACCAGGAGAACAGTAGAAGTGAGGAGAGTTTGTTGCCCTGATTGGTTAATAAAGACGGGACATGTTACCATGTGAACAGTATAAGTGAGGAGAGTTTGTTGCCCTGATTGTTTAATACTGATGGGACATGTTACCAGGTGAACATGATAAGTGAGGAGAATGAGTTCCCCTGATTGTTTAATACATAAGGGACATGTTACCAGGCGAACAGCATAAGTGAGGAGAGTGTCTTCCCCTGATTGTTTAATACTGACGGGACATGTCACCAGAAGAACAGAATAAGTGAGGAGAGTGTGTTCCCCTGATTGTTTAATACTGACGGGAGATGTGACAAGGTGAAGAGTATAATTGAGGAGAGTGTATTCCCCAGATTGTTTAATACACACGGGACATCTTACCAGGTGAACAGTATAAGTGATCAGAGTGTGTTCCCCTGATTGTTTTTTATACATGGGACCTGACACCAGGTGAACAGTATAAGTGAGGAGAGTGTGTTCCCCTGATTGTTTTTTCTAGACGGGACATGTAACCAGGTGAACAACATAAGTGAGGAGAGTGTGTTCCCCTGAGGGTTTAAAACATACGGGACATGTTACCAGGTGAACAGTTTAAGTGAGGAGACTGTGTTCCCCTGATTGTTTAATGCTGACGGGACATGTAACCAGGTGAACAGTATAAGTGAGGAGAGTGTGTTCCCCTGATGCTTTAATATACACAGGACATGTTACCAGGCGAACAGTGTAAGTGAGGAGAGTGTGTTCCCCTGATTGTTTAAAGCAGACAGGACATGTCACCAGGCGAACAGTGCAAGTGAGGAGAGTGTGTTCCCCTGATGGTTTAATAAACCCGGGACATGTTACCAGGCGAACAGTATAAGTGAGGAGAGTGTGTTCCCCTGATTGTTAATGCACACAGGACATGTCATTTGGTGAACAGTATAAGTGAGGAGAGTTTGTTGCCCTGATTGTTTAATACTGACGGGACATGTTACCAGGTGAAGATTATAAGTGAGGAGAGTTCGTTGCCATGTTTGTTTAATACTGACGGGACATGTTACCAGGTGAACATTATAAGTGAGGAGAATGAGTTCTCCTGATTGTTTAATACACAAAGGACATGTTACCAGGCGAACAGCATACGTGAGGAGAGTGTCTTCCCCTGATTGTTTAACACTGACGGGACATGTCACCAGAAGAACAGAATAAGTGAGGAGAGTGTGTTCCCTGATTGTTTAATACTGACGGGACATGTGACAAGGTGAAGAGTATAATTGAGGAGAGTGTGTTCCCCAGATTGTTTAATACACACGGGACATCTTACCAGGTGAACAGTATAAGTGAGCAGAGTGTGTTCCCCTGATTGTTTTTTATACATGGGACCTGACACCAGGTGAACAGTATAAGTGAGGATAGTGTGTTCCCATGATTGTTTTTTATAGACGGGACATGTAACCAGGTGAACAACATAAGTGAGGAGAGTGTGTTCCCCTGATGGTTTAAAACATACGGGACATGTTACCAGGTGAACAGTAAAAGTGAGGAGACTGTGTTCCCCTGATTGTTTAATACTGACGGGACATGTAACCAGGTGAACAGTATAAGTGAGGAGAGTGTGTTCCCCTGATGCTTTAATATACACAGGACATGTTACCAGGCGAACAGTGTAAGTGAGGAGAGTGTGTTCCCCTGATTGTTTAAAGCACACAGGACATGTCACCAGGCGAACAGTGCAAGTGAGGAGAGTGTGTTCCCCTGATGGTTTAATAAACCCGGGACATGTTACCAGGCGAACAGTATAAGTGAGGAGAGTGTGTTCCCCTGATTGTTTAATGCACACAGGACATGTCATTAGGTGAACAGTATAAGTGAGGAGAGTTTGTTGCCCTGATTGTTTAATACTGACGGGACATGTTGCCAGGTGAAGAGTATAAGTGAGGAGAGTTTGTTGCCATGATTGTTTAATACTGACGGGACATGTTACCCGTTGAACAGTATAAGTGAGGCGAGTGTGTTCCCCTGATGGTTTAATACACACAGGACATGTACCAGGTGAGCAGTATATGTGAGGAGAATGTGTTCCCCTGATTCTTTAATACTGACGGGACATGTTACCAGGTGAACTGTATAAGTGAGGAGAGTGTGTTCCCCTGATTGTTTAATACACACGGGACATGTTACCAGGTGAACAGTAGAAGTTAGGAGAGTGTGTTCCTCTGATGGTTTAATACTGACAGGACATTTCACCAGTTGAACAGTATAAGTGACGAGAGTGGGTTCCCCTGATTTTTTAATACACACGGGACATGTCACTAGGTGAACAGTATAAGTGAGGGGAGTGTGTTCCCCTGATTGTTTAATACTGACGGGACATGTCACCAGGCGAACAGTATAAGTGAGGAGAGTGTGTTCCCCTGATTGTTTAATGCACACAGGACAGGTCACGAGGTGAACAGTATAAGTGAGGAGAGTGTGCTCCCCTCATGGTTTAATATACACGGGACATGTTACCACGTCAGCAGCATAAGTGAGGAGAGTGTGTTCCCCTGATGGTTTAATAGACACGGGACATGTTACCAGCTGAACAGTAGAAGTGAGGAGAGTTTGTTGCCCTGATTGTTTAATACTGACGGGACATGTTACCAGGTGAACAGTATAAGTGTGGAGAGTGTGTTCCCCTGATGTTTTCATACACACGGGACATGTTACCAGCTGAACAGTAGAAGTGAGGAGAGTTTGTTGCCCTGATTGTTTAATACTGACGGGACATGTTACCAGGTGAAAAGTATAAGTGAGGAGAGTGTGTTCCCCTGATGGTTTAATAAACACAGGACATGTTACCAGGTGAAAAGTATAAGTGAGTAGAGTGTGTTCCCCTGATGGTTTAATACACACAGGACATGTCACCAGGTGAAAAGTATAAGTGAGGAGATTGTGTTCCCCTGATTGTTTAATACTGACGGGACATGGAAACAGGTGAACAATATCAGTGAGGAGAGTATGTTCCCCTGATAGTTTAATACTGACGGGACATGTTGCCAGGTGAACAGTATAAGTGAGGAGAGTGTGTTTTACTGATGTTTTAATACACACGGGACATGTTACCAGGTGAACAGTATAAGTGAGGAGAGTGAGTGCCCCGATTGTTTAATACTGACGGGACATGTAACCAGGTGGACAGTATCAGTGAGGAGAGTGTGTTCCCCTGATTGTTTAATACTGACGGGACATGTTGACAGGTGAACAGTATAAGTGAGGAGAGTGTGTTCCCCTGATTGTTTAACACTGACAGGACATGTTACCAGGCGAACAGTATAAGTGAGGAGAGTGTGTTCCCCTGATGGTTTAATAAACACAGGACATGCTTCCAGGAGAACAGTTTTGGTGAGGAGAGAGTGCCCCGATTGTTTAATACTGACGGGACATGTAACCAGGTGGACAGTATCAGTGAGGAGAGTGTGTTCCCCTGATTGTTTAATACTGACGGGACATGTTGACAGGTGAACAGTATAAGTGAGGAGAGTGTGTTCCCCTGATTGTTTAACACTGACAGGACATGTTACCAGGCGAACAGTATAAGTGAGGAGAGTGTGTTCCCCTGATGGTTTAATATACACTGGACATGTTACCAGGTGAGCAGTATAAGTGAGGAGAGTGTGTTTCCCTGATTGTTTAATACTGACGGGACATGTCACATGGTGAACAGTATAAGTGGGGAAAGTGAGTTCCCCTGATTGTTTAATATACACGGGACATGTTACCAGGTGAGCAGTATAAGTGAGGAAAGAGTGTTCCCCTGGTGGTTTAAAACTGACGGGACATGTCACCAGGAAAACAGTATAAGTGAGGAGAGTATGTTCCCCTGATGGTTTCATACACACGGGACATGTTACCAGCTGAACAGTAGAAGTGAGGAGAGTTTGTTGCCCTGATTGTTTAATACTGACGGGACATGTTACCAGGTGAAAAGTATAAGTGAGGAGAGTGTGTTCCCCTGATGGTTTAATAAACACAGGACATGTTACCAGGTGAAAAGTATAAGTGAGTAGAGTGTGTTCCCCTGATGGTTTAATACACACAGGACAAGTTACCAGGTGAAAAGTATAAGTGAGGAGAGTGTGTTACCCTGATGCTTTAATAAACACGGGAGATGTTACCATTTGAACAATATAAGTGAGGAGATTGTGTTCCGCTGATTGTTTAATACTGACGGGACATGTTACCAGGCGAACAGTATAAGTGAGGAGAGTGTATTCCCCTGATTGTTTAATGCACAAAGGACATGTTACCAGGTGAACAGGATAAGTGAGGAGAGTGTCTTCCCTGATTGATTAATACTGACGGGACATGTAACCAGGTGAACAGTTTTAGTGAGGAGATTTTCTTGCCCTGATTGTTTAATACTGACGGGACATGTTACCAGGTGAACAGTATAAGTGAGGAGAGTGTGCTCCCCTGATGTTTTAATACACACGGGACATGTTACCAGGTGAACAGTAGAAGTGAGGAGAGTTTGTTGCCCTGATTGCTTAATACTGACGGAACATGTTCCCAGGTGAACAGTATAAGTGAGGAGAGTGTGTTCCCCTGATGGTTTAATACAGACAGGACATGTTACCAGGTGAACAGTATATGTGAGGAGAGTGTGTTCCCCTGATTCTTTAATAGTAACGGGACATGTTACCACGTGAACAGAAGAAGTGAGGAGAGTGTGTTCCTCTGATTGTTTAATACACACGGGACATGTCACTGGGTGAACTGTATAAGTGAGGAGAGTGTGTTCCCCTGATTGTTTAATACTGACAGGACATTTCACCAGTTGAGCAGTAAAAGTGAGGAGAGTGTGCTCCCCGGATTGTTTAATATACACGGGACATGTCACCAGGCGAACAGTATAAGTGAGGAGAGTGTGTTCCCCTGATTGTTTAATACACACAGGACATGTCACCAGGCGAACAGTATAAGTGAGGAGAGTGTGTTCCCCTGATTGTTTAATATACACAGGACATGTTACCACGTGAACAGCATAAGTGAGGAGAGTGTGTTCCCCTGATGGTTTAATACACACGGGACATGTTACCAGGTGAACAGTAGAAGTGAGGAGAGTTTGTTGCCCTGATTGGTTAATACTGACGGGACATGTTACCAGGTGAACAGTATAAGTGAGGAGAGTTTGTTGCCCTGATTGTTTAATACTGACGGGACATGTTACCAGGTGAACATTAGAAGTGAGGAGAATGAGTTCCCCTGATTGTTTAATACATAAGGGACATGTTACCAGGCGAACAGCAGAAGTGAGGAGAGTGTCTTCCCCTCATTGTTTAATACTGACGGGACATGTCCCCAGAAGAACAGAATAAGTGAGGAGAGTGTGTTCCCCTGATTGTTTAATACTGACGGGACACGTCACAAGGTGAAGAATATAATTGAGGAGAGTGTCTTCCCCTGATTGTTTAATACTGACGGGACATGTCACATGGTGAACAGTATAAGTGGCCAGAGTGAGTTCCCCTGATGGTTTAATATACACGGGACATGTTACCAGCTGAGCAGTATAAGTGAGGAGAGAGTGTTCCTCTGATTGTTGAATTTAGACGGGACATGTCACCAGGTGAAAAGTATAAGTGAGGAGAGTGTGTTCCCCTGATGCTTTAATATACATAGGACATGTTACCAGGCGAATAGTATCAGTGAGGAGAGTGTGTTCCCCTGATGGTTTAATAAACACGGGACATGTTACCAATTGAACAGTATAAGTGAGGAAGTCTGTTCCCCTGATTGTTTAATACTGACGGGACATTTCACCAGGTGAACAGTATAAGTGAGGAGAGTGTGTTCCCCTGATGGTTTAATATACACAGGACATGCTTCCAGGAGAACAGTTTTAGTGAGGAGAGTGTGTTCCCCTGATTGTTTAATACTGACGGGACATGTCACGTGGTGAACAGTAGAAGTGGGGAGAGTGAGTTCCCCTGATTGTTTAATATACGCGGGACATGTCACCAGGAGAACAGAATAAGTGAGGAGAGTGTGTTCCCCTGATTGTTTAATACTGACGGGACATGTCACATGGTGAACAGTATAAGTGGGGAGAGTGAGTTCCCCTGATTGTTTAATATACTCGGGACATGTTACCAGGTGAGCAAAATAAGTGAGGAAAGAGTGTTCCCCTGATGGTTTAAAACTGACGGGACATGTCACCAGGTGAACAGTATAAGTGAAGAGAGTATGTTCCCCTGATGGTTTCATACACACGGGACATGTTACCAGCTGAACAGTATAAGTGAGGAGATTGTGTTCCCCTGATTGTTTAATAATGACGGGACATGTTACCAGGCGTACAATAGAAGTGAGGAGGGTGTGTTCCCCTGATTGTTTAACACTGACGGGACATGTCACCAGAAGAACAGAATAAGTGAGGAGAGTGTGTTCCCCTGATTGTTTAATACTGACGGGACATGTCACCAGAAGAACAGAATAAGTGAGGAGAGTGTGTTCCCCTGATTGTTTAATACTGACGGGACATGTGACAAGGTGAAGAGTATAATTGAGGAGAGTGTGTTCCCCAGATTGTTTAATACACACTGGACATCTTACCAGGTGAACAGTATAAGTGAGCAGAGTGTGTTCCCCTGATTGTTTTTTATACATGGGACCTGACACCAGGTGAACAGTATAAGTGAGGATAGTGTGTTCCCATGATTGTTTTTTATAGACGGGACATGTAACCAGGTGAACAACATAAGTGAGGAGAGTGTGTTCCCCTGATGGTTTAAAACATACGGGACATGTTACCAGGTGAACAGTATAAGTGAGGAGACTGTGTTCCCCTGATTGTTTAATACTGACGGGACATGTAACCAGGTGAACAGTATAAGTGAGGAGAGTGTGTTCCCCTGATGCTTTAATATACACAGGACATGTTACCAGGCGAACGGTGTAAGTGAGGAGAGTGTGTTCCCCTGATTGTTTAAAGCACACAGGACATGTCACCAGGCGAACAGTGCAAGTGAGGAGAGTGTGTTCCCCTGATGGTTTAATAAACCCGGGACATGTTACCAGGCGAACAGTATAAGTGAGGAGAGTGTGTTCCCCTGATTGTTAAATGCACACAGGATATGTCATTAGGTGAACAGTATAAGTGAGGAGAGTTTGTTGCCCTGATTGTTTAATACTGACGGGACATGTTGCCAGGTGAAGAGTATAAGTGAGGAGAGTTTGTTGCCATGATTGTTTAATACTGACGGGACATGTTACCCGTTGAACAGTATAAGTGAGGCGAGTGTGTTCCCCTGATGCTTTAATACACACAGGACATGTAGCAGGTGAGCAGTATATGTGAGGAGAATGTGTTCCCCTGATTCATTAATACTGACAGGACATTTCACCAGTTGAACAGTATAAGTGACGAGAGTGGGTTCCCCTGATTTTTTAATACACACGGGACATGTCACTAGGTGAACAGTATAAGTGAGGAGAGTGTGTTCCCCTGATTGTTTAATACTGACGGGACATGTCACCAGGCGAACAGTATAAGTGAGGAGAGTGTGTTCCCCTGATTGTTTAATGCACACAGGACATGTCACGAGGTGAACAGTATAAGTGAGGAGAGTGTGCTCCCCTCATGGTTTAATATACACGGGACATGTTACCACGTCAGCAGCATAAGTGAGGAGAGTGTGTTCCCCTGATGGTTTAATACACACGGGACATGTTACCAGCTGAACAGCAGAAGTGAGGAGAGTTTGTTGCCCTGATTGTTTAATACTGACGGGACATGTTACCAGGTGAACAGTATAAGTGTGGAGAGTGTGTTCCCCTGATGTTTTCATACACACGGGACATGTTACCAGCTGAACAGTAGAAGTGAGGAGAGTTTGTTGCCCTGATTGTTTAATACTGACGGGACATGTTACCAGGTGAAAAGTATAAGTGAGGAGAGTGTGTTCCCCTGATGGTTTAATAAACACAGGACATGTTACCAGGTGAAAAGTATAAGTGAGGAGATTGTGTTCCCCTGATTGTTTAATACTGACGGGACATGGAAACAGGTGAACAATATCAGTGAGGAGAGTATGTTCCCCTGATAGTTTAATACTGACGGGACATGTTGCCAGGTGAACAGTATAAGTGAGGAGAGTGTGTTTTACTGATGTTTTAATACACACGGGACATGTTACCAGGTGAACAGTATAAGTGAGGAGAGTGAGTGCCCCGATTGTTTAATACTGACGGGACATGTAACCAGGTGGACAGTATCAGTGAGGAGAGTGTGTTCCCCTGATTGTTTAATACTGACGGGACATGTTGCCAGGTGAACAGTATAAGTGAGGAGAGTGTGTTCCCCTGATTGTTTAACACTGACAGGACATGTTACCAGGCGAACAGTATAAGTGAGGAGAGTGTGTTCCCCTGATGGTTTAATAAACACAGGACATGCTTCCAGGAGAACAGTTTTGGTGAGGAGAGTGTGTTCCCCTGATGGTTTAATATACACTGGACATGTTACCAGGTGAGCAGTATAAGTGAGGAGAGTGTGTTTCCCTGATTGTTTAATACTGACGGGACATTTCACATGGTGAACAGTATAAGTGGGGAAAGTGAGTTCCCCTGATTGTTTAATATACACGGGACATGTTACCAGGTGAGCAGTATAAGTGAGGAAAGAGTGTTCCCCTGGTGGTTTAAAACTGACGGGACATGTCACCAGGAAAACAGTATAAGTGAGGAGAGTATGTTCCCTGATGGTTTCATACACACGGGACATGTTACCAGCTGAACAGTAGAAGTGAGGAGAGTTTGTTGCCCTGATTGTTTAATACTGACGGGACATGTTACCAGGTGAAAAGTATAAGTGAGGAGAGTGTGTTCCCCTGATGGTTTAATAAACACAGGACATGTTACCAGGTGAAAAGTATAAGTGAGTAGAATGTGTTCCCCTGATGGTTTAATACACACAGGACAAGTTACCAGGTGAAAAGTATAAGTGAGGAGAGTGTGTTACCCTGATGCTTTAATAAACACGGGAGATGTTACCATTTGAACAATATAAGTGAGGAGATTGTGTTCCCCTGATTGTTTAATACTGACGGGACATGTTACCAGGCGAACAGTATAAGTGAGGAGAGTGTATTCCCCTGATTGTTTAAAGCACACAGGACATGTTAACAGCTGAACAGGATAAGTGAGGAGAGTGTCTTCCCTGATTGATTAATACTGACGGGACATGTAACCAGGTGAACAGTTTTAGTGAGGAGATGTTCTTGCCCTGATTGTTTAATACTGACGGGACATGTTACCAGGTGAACAGTATAAGTGAGGAGAGTGTGCTCCCCTGATGTTTTAATACACACGGGACATGTTACCAGGAGAACAGTAGAAGTGAGGAGAGTTTGTTGCCCTGATTGCTTAATACTGACGGAACATGTTCCCAGGTGAACAGTATAAGTGAGGAGAGTGTGTTCCCCTGATGGTTTAATACAGACAGGACATGTTACCAGGTGAACAGTATATGTGAGGAGAGTGTGTTCCCCTGATTCTTTAATAGTAACGGGACATGTTACCACGTGAACAGAAGAAGTGAGGAGAGTGTGTTCCTCTGATTGTTTAATACACACGGGACATGTCACTGGGTGAACTGTATAAGTGAGGAGAGTGTGTTCCTCTGATTGTTTAATACTGACAGGACATTTCACCAGTTGAGCAGTAAAAGTGAGGAGAGTGTGTTCCCCTGATTGTTTAATACACACGGGACATGTCACTGGGTGAACTGTATATGTGAGGAGAGTGTGTTCCCCTGATTGTTTAATACTGACGGGACATGTCACCAGGCGAACAGTATAAGTGAGGAGAGTGTGTTCCCCGGATTGTTTAATATACACGGGACATGTCACCAGGCGAACAGTATAAGTGAGGAGAGTGTGTTCCCCTGATTGTTTAATACACACAGGACATGTCACCAGGCGAACAGTATAAGTGAGGAGAGTGTGTTCCCCTGATTGTTTAATATACACAGGACATGTTACCACGTGAACAGCATAAGTGAGGAGAGTGTGTTCCCCTGATGGTTTAATACACACGGGACATGTTACCAGGTGAACAGGAGAAGTGAGGAGCGTTTGTTGCCCTGATTGGTTAATACTGACGGGACATGTTACCAGGTGAACAGTATAAGTGAGGAGAGTTTGTTGCCCTGATTGTTTAATAATGACGGGACATGTTACCAGGTGAACATTAGAAGTGAGGAGAATGAGTTCCCCTGATTGTTTAATACATAAGGGACATGTTACCAGGCGAACAGCAGAAGTGAGGAGAGTGTCTTCCCCTCATTGTTTAATACTGACGGGACATGTCCCCAGAAGAACAGAATAAGTGAGGAGAGTGTTTTCCCCTGATTGTTTAATACTGACGGGACACGTCACAAGGTGAAGAATATAATTGAGGAGAGTGTCTTCCCCTGATTGTTTAATACTGACGGGACATGTCACATGGTGAACAGTATAAGTGGCCAGAGTGAGTTCCCCTGATGGTTTAATATACACGGGACATGTTACCAGCTGAGCAGTATAAGTGAGGAGAGAGTGTTCCCCTGATTGTTGAATTTAGAAGGGACATGTCACCAGGTGAAAAGTATAAGTGAGGAGAGTGTGTTCCCCTGATGCTTTAATATACACAGGACATGTTACCAGGCGAACAGTAGAAGTGAGGAGAGTGTGTTCCCCTGATTGTTTAATGCACACAGGTCATGTCACCAGGCGAACAGTGCAAGTGAGCAGAGTGTGTTCCCCTGATGGTTTAATAAACACGGGACATGTTACCAGGTGAACAGTATAAGTGAAGAGAATGTGTTCCCCTGATTGTTTAATACTGACGGGACATGTAACCAGGTGAACAGTATAAGTGAGGAGAGTGTGTTCCCCTGATTGTTTAACACTGACGAAACATGTTGGCAGGTGAACAGGAAAAGTGAGGAGAGTGTGTTCCCCTGATTGTTTAATGCACACAGGACATGTTACCAGGTGAACAGTATATGTGAGGAGAGTGTGTTCCCCTGATTGTTTAATACTGACGGGACATGTTACCAGGTGAACAGTATAAGTGAGGAGAGTGTGCTCCCCTGATGTTTTAATATACACGGGACATGTTACCAGGTGAACAGTAGAAGTGAGGAGAGTTTGTTGCCCTGATTGTTTAATACTGACGGGACATGTTACCAGGTGAACAGTATAAGTGAGGAGAGTGTGTTCCCCTGATGGTTTAATACACACAGGACATGTTACCAGGTGAACTGTAGCAGTGAGGAGAGTGTGTTCCTCTGATGGTTTAATACTGACAGGACATTTCACCAGTTGAACAGTATAAGTGAGGAGAGTGCGTTCCCCTGATTGTTTAATACACACAGGACATGTCACTAGGTGAACAGTATAAGTGAGGAGAGTGTGTTCCCCTGATTGTTTAATGCACACATGACATGTCACTAGGTGAACAGTATAAGTGAGGAGAGTGTGCTCCGCTCATGGTTTAATATACAGGGGACATGTTACCACGTGAACAGCATAAGTGAGGAAAGTGTGTTCCCCTGATGGTTTAATATACACGGGACATGTTACCAGGTGAACAGCATGAGTGAGGAGTGTTTGTTGCCCTGATTGTTTAATACTGACGGGACATGTTACCAGGTGAAAAGTATAAGTGAGCAGAGTGTGTTCCCCTGATTGTTTTTTATACATGGGACCTGTCACCAGGTGAACAGTATAAGTGAGGAGAGTGTGTTCCCCTGATTGTTTTTTATAGACGGGACATGTAACCAGGTGAACAACATAAGTGAGGAGAGTGTGTTCCCCTGATGGTTTAAAACATAGGGGACATGTTACCAGGTGAACAGTATAAGTGAGGAGAGTGTGTTCCCCAGATTGTTTGATACACACGGGTCATGTTACCAGGTAAACAGTACAGGTGAGGAGACTGTGTTCCTTTGATGGATTAATACACAAGGGACATGTTACCAGGTGAACAGTATAAGTGAGGAGAGTGTGTTCCCCAGATTATTTAGTACACACGGGACATGTTGCCAGGTGAACAGCATATGTTAGGAGAGAGTGTTTTCCTGATGTTTTAATAAACACGGGACATGTTCCCAGGTGAAAAGTATGAGTGAGGAGAGTGTGTTCCCCTGATGGGTTAATATACACGGGACATGTTACCAGGAGAACAGGAAGGCGAGGAGAGTTTGTTCCCCTGATTGTTTAATATACACAGGACATTTTACCATTTGAACAGTATAAGTGAGGAGAGTGTGTTCCCCTGATGGTTTAATACACACGGGACATGTTACCAGGTGAACAGTATAAGTGAGGAGAGGGTGTTCCCCTGATGTTTTAATACAAACGGGACATGTTACCAGATGAACAGTATAAGTGAGGAGAGTGTGTTCCCCGAATGTTTTAATAGACACGGTAAAAGTTACCAGGTGAACAGTATAAGTGAGGAGAGTGTGTTCCCCTGATTGTTTAATATACACGAGACATGTTACCAGGTGAACAGTATAAGTGAGGAGAGTGTGTTCCCCTGGTTGTTTAATACACACGGGACATGTTACCAGGTGAACAGTGTAAGTGAGGAGAGTGTGTTCCCGTGATGGTTTAATACACACGGGACATGTTACCAGGTGAACATTATAAGTGAGGAGAGTGTGTTCCCCTGATGGTTTAATACACACGGGACATGTTACCAGGTGAACAGTATAAGTGAGGAGAGTGTTTTCCCCTGATAGTTTAATACACACGGCACATGTTACCAGGTGAACAGTATAAGTGAGGAGAGTGTGTTCCCTGATGGTTTAATACACACGGGATATGTTACCAGGTGAAGAGTATAAGTGAGGAGAGTGTGTTCCCCTGATTGTTTAATACACACAGGACATGTTTCCAGGTGAACAGTATAAGTGAGGAGAGTGTGTTCCCCTGATTGTTTTTTATACACAGGACATGTCACCAGGTGAACAGTATAAGTGAGCAGAGTGTGTTCCCCTGATTGTTTAATACACAAGGGACATGTCACCAGGAGAACAGTATAAGTGAGGCGAGTGTGTTCCCCTGATTGTTTAATATACACAGGACATTTTACCATTTGAACAGTATAAGTGAGGAGAGTGTGTTCCCCTGATGGTTTAATACACATGGGACATGTTACCAGGTGAACAGTATAAGTGAGGAGAGGGTGTTCCCCTGATGTTTTAATACTCACGGGACATGTTACCAGATGAACAGTATAAGTGAGGAGAGTGTGTTCCCCGAATGTTTTAATAGACACGGTAAAAGTTACCAGGTGAACAGTATAAGTGAGGAGAGTGTGTTCCCCTGATTGTTTAATATACACGAGACATGTTACCAGGTGAACAGTATAAGTGAGGAGAGTGTGTTCCCCTGATTGTTTAATACACACGGGACATGTTACCAGGTGAACAGTATAAGTGAGGAGAGTGTGTTCCCCTGATTGTTTAATACTCACGGGACATGTTACCAGGTGAACAGTTTAAGTGAGGAGTGTTTGTTCCGCTGATGTTTTAATACACACGGGACATGTTCCCAGGTGATCAGTATAAGTGAGGCGAGTGTGTTCCCCAGATTGTTTAATATACACGGGACATGTTACCAGGTGAACAGTATAAGTGAGGCGAGTGTGTTCCCCTGATTGTTTAATATACACAGGACATGTTACCAGGTGAACAGTATCAGTGAGGAGAGTGTGTTCCCCTGATTGTTTAATATACACGTGACATGTTACCAGCTGAACAGTATAAGTGAGCAGAGTGTGTTCCCCTGATTGTTTAAAACACACAGGACATGTTACCAGGTGAACTGTATACGTGAGGAGAGTGAGTTCCCCTGATGTTTTAATACACACGACACAAGTTACCAGGTGAACAGTATAGGTGACGAGAGTGTGTTCCCCTGATTGTTTAATATACACAGGACATGTTACCAGGTGAACAGTATTAGTGCGGAGTGTGTGTTCACCTGATTGTTTAATATACACGGGACATGTCACCAGGTGAACAGTATAAGTGAGGAGAGTGTGTTCCCCTGATGTTTTATTACACACGACACATGTTACCAGGTGAACAGTATAAGTGAGGAAACTGTGTTCCACTGATAGTTTAATAGACACGGGACATGTCACCAGGTGATCAGTATAAGTGAGGAGAGGGTGTTCCCCTGATGTTTTAATACACATGGGACATGTTACCAGATGAACAGTATAAGTGAGGAGAGTGTGTTCCCCGAATGTTTTAATAGACACGTGACAAGTTACCAGGTGAACAGTCTAAGTGAGGAGAGTGTGTTCCCCTGATTGTTTAATATACACGAGACATGTTACCAGGTGAACAGTATAAGTGAGGAGAGTGTGTTCCCCTGATTGTTTAATACACACGGGACATGTTACCAGGTGAACAGTATAAGTGAGGCGAGTGTGTTCCCCTGATTGTTTAATACTCACGGGACATGTTACCAGGTGAACAGTTTAAGTGAGGAGTGTGTGTTCCGCTGATGTTTTAATACACACGGGACATGTTACCAGGTGATCAGTATAAGTGGGGCGGGTGTGTTCCCCAGATTGTTTAATATACTCGGGACATGTTACCAGGTGAACAGTATAAGTGAGGCGAGTGTGTTCCCCTGATTGTTTAATATACACAGGACATGTTACCAGGTGAACAGTATAAGTGAGGAGAGTGTGTTCCCCTGATTGTTTAATATACACGGGACATGTTACCAGCTGAACAGTATAAGTGTGCAGAGTGTGTTCCCCTGATTGTTTAGTACACACAGGACATGTTACCAGGTGAACAGTATAAGTGAGGCGAGTGTGTTCCCCAGATTGTTTAATATACACGGGACATGTTACCAGGTGAACAGTATAAGTGCGGAGATTGTGTTCCCCTGATTGTTTAATATACACAGGACATGTTACCAGGTGAACAGTATAAGTGAGGAGAGTGAGTTCCCCTGATTGTTTTTTATACACAGGACATTTCACCAGGTGAACTGTATAAGTGAGGAGAGTGTGTTCCCCTGATGTTTTAATACACACGACACATGTTACCAGGTGAACAGTATAGGTGACGAGAGTGTGTTCCCCTGATTGTTTAATATACACAGGACATGTTACCAGGTGAACAGTATTAGTGCGGAGTGTGTGTTCCCCTGATTGTTTAATATACACGGGACATGTCACCAGGTGAACAGTATAAGTGAGGAGAGAGTGTTCCCCTGATGTTTAAATACAGACGGGACATGTTAACAGGTGAACAGTATAGGTGAGGAGAGTGTGTTCCCCTGATGGTTTAATATACACAGGACATGTTACCAGGTGAACAGTATAAGTGAGGAGAGTGTGTTCCCCTGATTGTTTAATACACACTGGACATGTTACCAGGTGAACAGTATAAGTGAGGAGATTGTGTTCCCGTGATGGTTTAATACACACGGGACATGTTACCAGGTGAACAGGATAAGTGAGGAGAGTGTGTTCCCCTGATTGTTTAATATACACAGGACATGTTACCAGGTGAACAGTATTAGTGCGGAGTGTGTGTTCACCTGATTGTTTAATATACACGGGACATGTCACCAGGTGAACAGCATAAGTGAGGAGAGAGTGTTCCCGTGATGTTTAAATACAGACGGGACATGTTAACAGGTGAACAGTATAGGTGAGGAGAGTGTGTTCCCCTGATGGTTTAATATACACAGGACATGTTACCAGGTGAACAGTATAAGTGAGGCGAGTGTGTTCCCCTGATTGTTTAATACACACTGGACATGTTACCAGGTGAACAGTATAAGTGAGGAGAGTGTGTTCCCCTGATTGTTTAATACACACAGGACATGTTTCCAGGTGAACAGTATAAGTGAGGAGAGAGTGTTCCCCTGATTGTTTAATACACACAGGACATGTTACCAGGTGAACAGTATAAGTGAGGAGACTGTGTTCCACTGATGGTTTAATATACACGGGACATCTTCCCAGGTGAACTGTATAAGTGAGCAGAGTGTGTTCCCCTGATTGTTTAGTACACAAGGGACATGTTACCAGTTGAACAGTCTAAGTGAGGAGGGTGTTTTCCCCTGATTGTTTAATACACACAGGACATTTCACCAGGTGAACAGTGTAAGTGAGGAGAGTGTGTTCCCCTGATTGTTTCATACACAAGGGACATGTCACCAGCTGAACAGTATCAGTGAGCAGAGGGTGTTCCCCTGATTGTTTAATACACAAGGGACATGTCACCAGGAGAACAGTATAAGTGAGGCGAGTGTGTTCCCCTGATGGTTTAATACACACGGGACATGTTACCAGGTGAAGAGTATAAGTGAGGAGAGTGTGTTCCCCTGATTGTGTAATAGACACAGGACATGTTACCAGGTGAAGAGTATAAGTGAGGAGAGTGTGTTCCCCTGATTGTGTAATAGACACAGGACATGTTACCAGGTGAACAGTATAAGTGAGGAAACTGTGTTCCACTGATAGTTTAATAGACACGGGACATGTCACCAGATGATCAGTATAAGTGAGGAGAGGGTGTTCCCCTGATGTTTTAATACACACGGGACATGTTACCAGATGAACAGTATAAGTGAGGAGAGTGTGTTCCCCGAATGTTTTAATAGACACGGGACAAGTTACCAGTTGAACAGTCTAAGTGAGGAGAGTGTGTTCCCCTGATTGTTTAATGTACACGAGACATGTTACCAGGTGAACAGTATAAGTGAGGAGAGCGTGTTCCCCTGATTGTTTAATACACACGGGACATGTTACCAGGTGAACAGTATAAGTGAGGAGAGTGTGTTCCCCTGATTGTTTAATACTCACGGGACATGATACCAGGTGAACAGTTTAAGTGAGGAGTGTGTGTTCCGCTGATGTTTTAATACACACGGGACATGTTACCAGGTGATCAGTGTAAGTGAGGCGAGTGTGTTCCCCAGATTGTTTAATATACACGGGACATGTTACCAGGTGAACAGTATAAGTGAGGCGAGTGTGTTCCCCTGATTGTTTAATATACACAGGACATGTTACCAGGTGAACAGTATAAGTGAGGAGAGTGTGTTCCCCTGATTGTTTAATATACACGGGACATGTTACCAGCTGAACAGTATAAGTGAGGCGAGTGTGTTCCCCAGATTGTTTAATATACACGGGACATGTTACCAGGTGAACAGTATAAGTGCAGAGATTGTGTTCCCCTGATTGTTTAATGTACACAGGACATGTTACCAGGTGAACAGTATAAGTGAGGAGAGTGAGTTCCCCTGATTGTTTTTTATACATGGGTCATTTCACCAGGTGAACTGTATAAGTGAGGAGAGTGTTTTCCCCTGATGTTTTAATACACACGACACATGTTACCAGGTGAACAGTATAGGTGACGAGAGTGTGTTCCCCTGATTGTTTAATATACACATGACATGTTACCAGGTGAACAGTATTAGTGCGGAGTGTGTGTTCCCCTGATTGTTTAATATACACGGGACATGTCACCAGGTGAACAGTATAAGTGAGGAGAGAGTGTTCCCCTGATGTTTAAATACAGACGGGACATGTTAACAGGTGAACAGTATAGGTGAGGAGAGTGTGTTCCCCTGATGGTTTAATATACACAGGACATGTTACCAGGTGAACAGTATAAGTGAGGAGAGTGTGTTCCCCTGATTGTTTAATACACACTGGACATGTTACCAGGTGAACAGTATAAGTGAGGAGATTGTGTTCCCGTGATGGTTTAATACACACGGGACATGTTACCAGGTGAACAGGATAAGTGAGGAGAGTGTGTTCCCCTGATTGTTTAATATACACAGGACATGTTACCAGGTGAACAGTATTAGTGCGGAGTGTGTGTTCACCTGATTGTTTAATATACACGGGACATGTCACCAGGTGAACAGCATAAGTGAGGAGAGAGTGTTCCCGTGATGTTTAAATACAGACGGGACATGTTAACAGGTGAACAGTATAGGTGAGGAGAGTGTGTTCCCCTGATGGTTTAATATACACAGGACATGTTACCAGGTGAACAGTATAAGTGAGGCGAGTGTGTTCCCCTGATTGTTTAATACACACTGGACATGTTACCAGGTGAACAGTATAAGTGAGGAGAGTGTGTTCCCCTGATTGTTTAATACACACAGGACATGTTTCCAGGTGAACAGTATAAGTGAGGAGAGAGTGTTCCCCTGATTGTTTAATACACACAGGACATGTTACCAGGTGAACAGTATAAGTGAGGAGACTGTGTTCCACTGATGGTTTAATATACACGGGACATCTTCCCAGGTGAACTGTATAAGTGAGCAGAGTGTGTTCCCCTGATTGTTTAGTACACAAGGGACATGTTACCAGTTGAACAGTCTAAGTGAGGAGGGTGTTTTCCCCTGATTGTTTAATACACACAGGACTTTTCACCAGGTGAACAGTGTAAGTGAGGAGAGTGTGTTCCCCTGATTGTTTCATACACAAGGGACATGTCACCAGGTGAACAGTATAAGTGAGCAGAGGGTGTTCCCCTGATTGTTTAATACACAAGGGACATGTCACCAGGAGAACAGTATAATTGAGGCGAGTGTGTTCCCCTGATTGTTTAATATACACAGGACATGTTACCATTTGAACAGTAGAAGTGAGGAGAGTGTGTTCCCCTGATGGTTTAATACACACGGGACATGTTACCAGGTGAAGAGTATAAGTGAGGAGAGTGTGTTCCCCTGATTGTGTAATAGACACAGGACATGTTACCAGGTGAACAGTATAAGTGAGGAAACTGTGTTCCACTGATAGTTCAATAGACACGGGACATGTCACCAGGTGATCAGTGTAAGTGAGGAGAGGGTGTTCCCCTGATGTTTTAATACACACGGGACATGTTACCAGATGAACAGTATAAGTGAGGAGAGTGTGTTCCCCGAATGTTTTAATAGACACGGGACAAGTTACCAGTTGAACAGTCGAAGTGAGGAGACTGTGTTCCCCTGATTGTTTAATATACACGAGACATGTTACCTGGTGAACAGTATAAGTGATGAGAGTGTGTTCCCCTGATTGTTTAATACACACGGGACATGTTACCAGGTGAACAGTATAAGTGAGGAGAGAGTGTTCCCCTGATTGTTTAATACTCACGGGACATGTTACCAGGTGAACAGTTTAAGTGAGGAGTGCGTGTTCCGCTGATGTTTTAATACACACGGGACATGTTACCAGGTGATCAGTGTAAGTGAGGCGAGTGTGTTCCCCAGATTGTTTAATATACACGGGACATGTTACCAGGTGAACAGTAAAAGTGAGGCGAGTGTGTTCCCCTGATTGTTTAATATACACAGGACATGTTACCAGGTGAACAGTATAAGTGAGGAGAGTGTGTTCCCCTGATTGTTTAATATACACGGGACATGTTACCAGCTGAACAGTATAAGTGAGCAGAGTGTGTTCCCCTGATTGTTTAGTACACACAGGACATGTTACCAGGTGAACAGTATAAGTGAGGCGAGTGTGTTCCCCAGATTGTTTAATATACACGGGACATGTTACCAGGTGAACAGTATAAGTGCGGAGATTGTGTTCCCCTGATTGTTTAATATACACAGGACATGTTACCAGGTGAACAGTATAAGTGAGGAGAGTGAGTTCCCCTGATTGTTTTTTATACATGGGACATTTCACCAGGTGAACTGTATAAGTGAGGAGAGTGTGTTCCCCTGATGTTTTAATACACACGACACATGTTACCAGGTGAACAGTATAGGTGACGAAAGTGTGTTCCCCTGATTGTTTAATATACACAGGACATGTTACCAGGTGAGCAGTATTAGTGCGGAGTGTGTGTTCCCCTGATTGTTTAATATACACGGGACATGTCACCAGGTGAACAGTATAAGTGAGGAGAGAGTGTTCCCCTGATGTTTAAATACAGACGGGACATGTTAACAGGTGAACAGTATAGGTGAGGAGAGTGTGTTCCCCTGATGGTTTAATATACACAGGACATGTTACCAGGTGAACAGTATAAGTGAGGAGAGTGTGTTCCCCTGATTGTTTAATACACACTGGACATGTTACCAGGTGAACAGTATAGGTGAGGAGAGTGTGTTCCCCTGATGGTTTAATATACACAGGACATGTTACCAGGTGAACAGTATAAGTGAGGAGAGTGTGTTCCCCTGATTGTTTAATACACACTGGACATGTTACCAGCTGAACAGTATAAGTGAGGAGAGTGTGTTCCCCTGATTGTTTAATACACACGGGACATGTTACCAGGTGAACAGGATAAGTGAGGAGAGTGTGTTCCCCTGATTGTTTAATACACACTGGACATGTTACCAGGTGAACAGTATAAGTGAGGAGGGTGTGTTCCCCTGATGGTTTAATACACACGGTACATGTTACCAGGTGAACAGTATAAGTGAGGAGAGTGTGTTCCCCTGATGGTTTAATACACACGGGACATGTTACCAGGTGAAGAGTATAAGTGAGGAGAGTGTGTTCCCCTGATTGTTTAAGACACACAGGACATGTTACCAGGTGAACAGTATAAGTGAGGAGTGTGTATCCCCCTGATTGTTTAATACACACAGGACATGTTACCAGGTGAACAGTATAAGTGAGGAGAGTGTGTTCCCCTGATTGTTTCATACACACAGGACATGTTTCCAGGTGAACAGTATAAGTGAGGAGAGAGTGTTCCCCGATTGTTTAATACACACAGGACATGTTACCAGGGGAACAGTATAAGTGAGGAGACTGTGTTCCACTGATAGTTTAATATACACGGGACATCTTCCCAGGTGAACTGTATAAGTGAGCAGAGTGTGTTCCCTTGATTGTTCAGTACACAAGGGACATGTTACCAGTTGAACAGTCTAAGTGAGGAGGGTGTTTTCCCCTGATTGTTTAATACACACAGGACATTTCACCAGGTGAACAGTGTAAGTGAGGAGAGTGTGTTCGCCTGATTGTTTCATACACAAGGGACATGTCACCAGGTGAACAGTATAAGTGAGCAGAGGGTGTTCCCCTGATTGTTTAATACACAAGGGACATGTCACCAGGAGAACAGTATAAGTGAGGCGAGGGTGTTCCCCTGATGTTTTAATACACACGGGACATGTTACCAGATGAACAGTATAAGTGAGGAGAGTGTGTTCCCCGAATGTTTTAATAGACACGGGACAAGTTATCAGGTGAACAGTCTAAGTGAGGAGAGTGTGTTCCCCTGATTGTTTAATATACACGAGACATGTTACCAGGTGAACAGTATAAGTGAGGAGAGTGTGTTCCCCTGATTGTTTAATACACACGGGACATGTTACCAGGTGAACAGTATAAGTGTGGAGAGTGTGTGCCCCTGATTGTTTAATACTCACGGGACATGTTACCAGGTGAACAGTTTAAGTGAGGAGTGAGTGTTCCGCTGATGTTTTAATACACACGGGACATGTTACCAGGTGATCAGTATAAGTGAGGCGAATGTGTTCCCCAGATTGCTTAATATACACGGGACATGTTACCAGGTGAACAGTATAAGTGAGGCTAGTGTGTTCCCCTGATTGTTTAATACACACTGGACATGTTACCAGGTGAACAGTATAAGTGAGGAGGGTGTGTTCCCCTGATTGTTTCATACACAAGGGACATGTCACCAGGTGAACAGTATAAGTGAGCAGAGGGTGTTCCCCTGATTGTTTAATACACAAGGGACATGTCACCAGGAGAACAGTATAAGTGAGGCGAGTGTGTTCCCCTGATTGTTTAATATACACAGGACATGTTACCATTTGAACAGTATAAGTGAGGAGAGTGTGTTCCCCTGATTGTTTAGTACACAAGGGACATGTTACCAGTTGAACAGTCTAAGTGAGGAGGGTGTTTTCCCCTGATTGTTTAATACACACAGGACATTTCACCAGTTGAACAGTGTAAGTGAGGAGAGTGTGTTCCCCTGATTGTTTCATACACAAGGGACATGTCACCAGGTGAACAGTATAAGTCAGGAGAGTGTGTTCCCCTGATTTTTTTTATACATGGGACATTTCACCGGGTGAACAGTATAAGTGAGGATAGAGTGTTCCCCAGATTGTTTAATACACACGGGACATGTTACCAGATGAACAGTATAAGTGAGGAGAGTGTGTTCCCCTGATTGTTTTTTATACATGGGACATTTCACCAGGTGAACAGTATAGGTGAGGAGACTGTGTTCCCCTGATGTTTTAATACACACGGGACATGTTACCAGATGAACAGTATAAGTGAGGAGAGTGTGTTCCCCTAATGTTTTAATAGACTCGGGACGAGTTACCAGGTGAACAGTATAAGTGAGGAGAGTGTGTTCCCCTAATGTTTTAATATACACTGGACATGTCACCAGGTGAACAGTTTAAGTGAGGACAGTGTGTTTCGCTGATGTTTTAATGCACACGGGACATGTTACCAGGTGAACAGTATACATGAGGCGCGTGTGTTCCCCAGATTGTTTAATATACACGGGACATGTTACCAGGTGAACAGGAGAAGTGAGGAGAGTGTGTTCCCCTGATGGTTTAATACACACGGGACATGTTACGAGGTGAAGAGTAAAAGTGAGGAGAGTGTGTTCCCCTAATTGTTTAATACACACAGGACATGTTACCAGGTGAACAGTGTAAGTGAGGAGAGTGTGTTCCTCTGATTGTTTAATACACACAGGACATTTCACCAGGAGAACAGTATAAGTGAGGAGAGTGTGTTCCCCTGATTGTTTAATAAACACAGGACATGTTACCAGGTGAACAGTATAAGTGAGAAGAGTGTGTTCCCCTGAATGTTTAATACACACAGGACATTTCACCAGGAGAACAGTGTAAGTGAGGAGAGTGTGTTCCCCTGATTGTTTAATACACACAGGACATTTCACCAGGTGAACAGTATCAGTGAGGAGACTGTGTTCCACTGATGGTTTAATATACACGGGATATCTTACCAGGTGATCAGTATAAGTGAGCAAAGTGTGTTCCCCTGATTGTTTAACACACAAGGGACATGTTACCAGGTGAACAGTATAAGTGAGCAGAGTGTGTTCCCCTGATTGTTTTTTATACACAGGACAGTATATGTGAGGAGAGTTTGTTTCGCTGATGTTTTAATACACTCGGGACATGTTACCAGGTGAACAGTATAAGTGAGGAGAGTGTGTTCCCCTGATGTTTCAATAAACACGGGACATTTTGCCAGGTGAACAGTATAAGTGAGGAGAGTGTGTTCCCCAGATTGTTTAATACACACGGGACATGTTAACAGGTGAACAGTATCAGTGAGGAGACTGTGTTCCACTGATGGTTTAATATACACGGGATATCTTACCAGGTGATCAGTATAAGTGAGCAGAGTGTGTTCCCCTGATTGTTTAACACACAAGGGACATGTTACCAGGTGAACAGTATAAGTGAGCAGAGTGTGTTCCCCTGATTGTTTTTCATACACAGGACAGTATATGTGAGGAGAGTGTGTTTCGCTGATGTTTTAATACACTCGGGACATGTTACCAGGTGAACAGTATAAGTGAGGAGAGTGTGTTCCCCTGATGTTTCAATAAACACGGGACATTTTGCCAGGTGAACAGTATAAGTGAGGAGAGTGTGTTCCCCAGATTGTTTAATACACACGGGACATGTTAACAGGTGAACAGTGTAGGTGAGGAGACTGTGTTGCACTGATAGTTTAATAGACACGGGGCATGTTATCAGGTGAACAGTATAAGTGAGCAGAGGGTGTTCCCCTAATGTTTTAATAGACACGGGACAAGTTACCAGGTGAACAGTATAAGTGAGGCGAGTGTGTTCCCCAGATTGTTTAATATACACAGGACATGTTACCAGGTGAACAGTATAAGTGAGCAGAGTGTGTTCCCCTGATTGTTTAATCCACACAGGACATGTTACCAGGTGAACAGTATAAGTGAGGAGAGTGTGTTCCCCTGATGGTTTAATACACACGGGACATGTTACCAGGTGAACAGTTTCAGTTAGGAGAGTGTGTTCCCCAGATTGTTTAATATACACAGGACATGTTCCCAGGTGAGCAGGATAATTGAGGAGAGTGTGTTCCTCTGATTGTTTAATATGCACGGGACATGTTACCAGGTGAACAGTTTAAGTGAGGAGTGTGTGTTTCGCTGATGTTTTTATACTCACGGGACATGTTACCAGGTGAACAGTTTCAGTGAGGAGAGTGTGTTTCGCTGATGTTTTTATACACACGGGACATGTTCCCAAGTGAACAGTATAAGTGAGCAGAGTGTGTTCCCCTAATGTTTTAATAGACACGGGACAAGTTACCAGGTGAACAGTATAAGTGAGGAGAGTGTGTTCCCCTGATGTTTTAATATACACGAGACATGTTACCAGGTGAACAATATACGTGAGGAGAGTGCGTTCCCCTGATGGTTTAATATACACAGGACATCTTATCAGGTGAACAGTATAAGTGAGCAGAGTGTGTTCCCCTGATTGTTTAATACACACGGGACATGTTGCCAGGTGAACAGTTTAAGTTTGGAGAGTATGTTTCGCTGATGTTTTAATACACAAAGGACATGTTACCAGGTGAGCAGTATAAGTGAGGAGAGTGTGTTTCGCTGATGGTTTAAAACACACGGGACATGTCACCAGAAGAACAGTATAAGTGAGGAGAGTGTGTTCCCCTGATGTTTCAATAAACACGGGACATTTTGCCAGGTGAACAGTATAAGTGAGGAGAGTGTGTTCCCCAGATTGTTGAATACACACGGGACATGTTAACAGGTGAACAGTATCAGTGAGGAGACTGTGTTCCACTGATGGTTTAATATACACGGGATATCTTACCAGGTGATCAGTATAAGTGAGCAGAGTGTGTTCCCCTGATTGTTTAACACACAAGGGACATGTTACCAGGTGAACAGTATAAGTGAGCAGAGTGTGTTCCCCTGATTGTTTTTTATACACAGGACAGTATATGTGACGAGAGTGTGTTTCGCTGATGTTTTAATACACTCGGGACATGTTACCAGGTGAACAGTATAAGTGAGGAGAGTGTGTTCCCCTGATGTTTCAATAAACACGGGACATTTTGCCAGGTGAACAGTATAAGTGAGGAGAGTGTGTTCCCCAGATTGTTTAATACACACGGGACATGTTAACAGGTGAACAGTATAGGTGAGGAGACTGTGTTGCACTGATAGTTTAATAGACACGGGACATGTTACCAGGTGAACAGTATAAGTGAGCAGAGGGTGTTCCCCTAATGTTTTAATAGACACGGGACAAGTTACCAGGTGAACAGTATAAGTGAGGCGAGTGTGTTCCCCAGATTGTTTAATATACACAGGACATGTTACCAGGTGAACAGTATAAGTGAGCAGAGTTGTTCCCCTGATTGTTTAATCCACACAGGACATGTTACCAGGTGAACAGTATAAGTGAGGAGAGTGTGTTCCCCTGATGGTTTAATACACACGGGACATGTTACCAGGTGAACAGTTTCAGTTAGGAGAGTGTGTTCCCCAGATTGTTTAATATACACAGGACATGTTCCCAGGTGAGCAGGATAATTGAGGAGAGTGTGTTCCTCTGATTGTTTAATATGCACGGGACATGTTACCAGGTGAACAGTTTAAGTGAGGAGTGTGTGCTTCGCTGATGTTTTTATACACACGGAACATGTTACCAGGTGAACAGTTTCAGTGAGGAGAGTGTGTTTCGCTGATGTTTTTATACACAAGGGACATGTTCCCAAGTGAACAGTATAAGTGAGCAGAGTGTGTTCCCCTAATGTTTTAATAGACACGGGACAAGTTACCAGGTGAACAGTATAAGTGAGGAGAGTGTGTTCCCCTGATGTTTTAATATACACGAGACATGTTACCAGGTGAACAATATACGTGAGGAGAGTGCGTTCCCCTGATGGTTTAATATACACAGGACATCTTATCAGGTGAACAGTATAAGTGAGCAGAGTGTGTTCCCCTGATTGTTTAATACACACGGGACATGTTGCCAGGTGAACAGTTTAAGTTTGGAGAGTATGTTTCGCTGATGTTTTAATACACAAAGGACATGTTACCAGGTGAGCAGTATATGTGAGGAGAGTGTGTTTCGCTGATGGTTTAAAACACACGGGACATGTCACCAGAAGAACAGTATAAGTGAGGAGAGTGTGTTCCCCTGATGTTTCAATAAACACGGGACATTTTGCCAGGTGAACAGTATAAGTGAGGAGAGTGTGTTCCCCAGATTGTTGAATACACACGGGACATGTTAACAGGTGAACAGTATCAGTGAGGAGACTGTGTTCCACTGATGGTTTAATATACACGGGATATCTTACCAGGTGATCAGTATAAGTGAGCAGAGTGTGTTCCCCTGATTGTTTAACACACAAGGGACATGTTACCAGGTGAACAGTATAAGTGAGCAGAGTGTGTTCCCCTGATTGTTTTTTATACACAGGACAGTATATGTGAGGAGAGTGTGTTTCGCTGATGTTTTAATACACTCGGGACATGTTACCAGGTGAACAGTATAAGTGAGGAGAGTGTGTTCCCCTGATGTTTCAATAAACACGGGACATTTTGCCAGGTGAACAGTATAAGTGAGGAGAGTGTGTTCCCCAGATTGTTTAATACACACGGGACATGTTAACAGGTGAACAGTATAGGTGAGGAGACTGTGTTGCACTGATAGTTTAATAGACACGGGACATGTTACCAGGTGAACAGTATAAGTGAGCAGAGGGTGTTCCCCTAATGTTTTAATAGACACGGGACAAGTTACCAGGTGAACAGTATAAGTGAGGCGAGTGTGTTCCCCAGATTGTTTAATATACACAGCACATGTTACCAGGTGAACAGTATAAGTGAGCAGAGTGTGTTCCCCTGATTGTTTAATCCACACAGGACATGTTACCAGGTGAACAGTATAAGTGAGGAGAGTGTGTTCCCCTGATGGTTTAATACACACGGGACATGTTACCAGGTGAACAGTTTCAGTTAGGAGAGTGTGTTCCCCAGATTGTTTAATATACACAGGACATGTTCCCAGGTGAGCAGGATAATTGAGGAGAGTGTGTTCCTCTGATTGTTTAATATGCACGGGACATGTTACCAGGTGAACAGTTTAAGTGAGGAGTGTGTGTTTCGCTGATGTTTTTATACACACGGGACATGTTACCAGGTGAACAGTTTCAGTGAGGAGAGTGTGTTTCGCTGATGTTTTTATACACACGGGACATGTTACCAGGTGAACAGTTTCAGTGAGGAGAGTGTGTTTCGCTGATGTTTTTATACACACGGGACATGTTCCCAAGTGAACAGTATAAGTGAGCAGAGTGTGTTCCCCTAATGTTTTAATAGACACGGGACAAGTTACCAGGTGAACAGTATAAGTGAGGAGAGTGTGTTCCCCTGATGTTTTAATATACACGAGACATGTTACCAGGTGAACAATATACGTGAGGAGAGTGCGTTCCCCTGATGGTTTAATATACACAGGACATCTTATCAGGTGAACAGTATAAGTGAGCAGAGTGTGTTCCCCTGATTGTTTAATACACACGGGACATGTTGCCAGGTGAACAGTTTAAGTTTGGAGAGTATGTTTCGCTGATGTTTTAATACACAAAGGACATGTTACCAGGTGAGCAGTATAAGTGAGGAGAGTGTGTTTCGCTGATGGTTTAAAACACACGGGACATGTCACCAGAAGAACAGTATAAGTGAGGAGAGTGTGTTCCCCTGATTGTTTAATATACACGGGACATGTCACCAGGTGAACAGAAGAAGTGAGGAGAGTGTGTTCCCTTGATGTTTTAATACACACGGGACATGTTACCAGGTGAACAGTATAAGTGAGGAGAGTGTGTTCCCCTGATGTTTTAATACACACGGGACATGTTACCAGGAGAACAGTATAAGTGAGGAGAGTTTGTTCCCCTGATTGTTTTTTATACATGGGACATTTCACCAGGTGAACTGTATAAGTGAGGAGAGTGTGTTCCACAGACTGTTTAATACACACGGGACATGTTACCAGATGAACAGTATAAGTGAGGAGAGTGGGTTCCCCTAATGTTTTAATAGACACGGGACAAGTTACCAGGTGAACAGTATAAGTGAGGAGAGTGTGTTCCCCTGTTGGTTTAATACACACGGGACATGTTACCAGGTGAACATTGTAAGTGAGGAGAGTGTGTTCCCCTGATTGTTTAATACACACGGAACATGTTACCAGGTGAACAGTGTAAGTGAGGAGAGTGTGTTCCCCTGCTGGTTTAATATACACGAGACATGTTACCAGGTGAACAGTATAAGTGAGGAGAGAGTGTTCCCCTGATTGTTTAATACACACGGGACATGTTACCAGGTGAACAGTTTCAGTTAGGAGAGTGTGTTCCCCAGATTGTTAAATATACACAGGACATGTTCCCAGGTGAGCAGGAAAATTGAGGAGAGTGTGTTCCTCTGATTGTTTAATATACACGGGACATGTTACCAGGTGAACAGTATAAGTGAGGAGAGTGTGTTTCGCTGATGTTTTAATACACACGGGACATGTTACCAGGTGAACAGTTTAAGTGAGGAGAGTGTGTTTCGCTGATGTTTTAATACACACGGGACATGTTACCAGGTGAACAGTATAAGTGAGGCGAGTGTGTTCCCCAGATTGTTTAATATACACGGGACATGTTACCAGGTGAACAGTATAAGTGAGCAGAGTGTGTTCCCCTGATAGTTTAATACACACGGGTCATGTTGCCAGGTGAACAGTGTAAGTGAGGAGAGTGTGTTTCGCTGATGTTTTAATACACACGGGACATGTTACCAGGTGACCAGTTTAAGTGAGGAGAGTGTGTTACGCTGATGGTTTAATACACACGGGACATGTTACCAGGTGAATAGTGTAAGTGAGGCGAGTGTGTTCCACAGATCGTTTAATATACACGGGACATGTTACCAGGTGAACAGTATAAGTGAGCAGAGTGTGTTCCCCTGATTGTTTAATACACACGGGACATGTTGCCAGGTGAACAGTATAAGTGAGCAGAGTGTGTTCCCCTGATTGTTTTTTATACACAGGACATGTCACCAGGAGAACAGTATATGTGAGGAGAGTGTGTTCCCCAGATTGTTTAATACACACGGGACATGTTACCAGTTGAACAGTATAGGTGAGGAGACTGTGTTGCACTGATAGTTTAATAGACACGGGACAAGTTACCAGGTGAACAGTATAAGTGAGCAGAGGGTGTTCCCCTAATGTTTTAATAGACACGGGACAAGTTACCAGGTGAACAGTATAAGTGAGGCGAGTGTGTTCCCCAGATTGTTTAATATACACAGGACATGTTACCAGGTGAACAGTATAAGTGAGCAGAGTGTGTTCCCCTGATTGTTTAATCCACACAGGACATGTTTCCAGGTGAACAGTATAAGTGAGGAGAGTGTGTTCCCCTGATGGTTTAATATGCACGGGACATGTTACCAGGTGAACAGTTTAAGTGAGCAGAGTGTGTTCCCCTAATGTTTTAATAGACACGGGACAAGTTACCAGGTGAACAGTATAAGTGAGGAGAGTGTGTTCCCCTGATGTTTTAATATACACGAGACATGTTACCAGGTGAACAATATACGTGAGGAGAGTGTGTTCCCCTGATGGTTTAATATACACCGGACATCTTACCAGGTGAACAGTATAAGTGAGCAGAGTCTGTTCCCCTGATTGTTTAATACACACGGGACATGTTGCCAGGTGAACAGTTTAAGTTTGGAGAGTGTGTTTCGCTGCTGTTTTAATACACAAAGGACATGTTACCAAGTGAGCAGTATAAGTGAGGAGAGTGTGTTTCGCTGATGGTTTAATACACACGGGACATGTTACCAGAAGAACAGTATAAGTGAGGAGAGTGTGTTCCCCTGATTGTTTAATAAACACGGGACATGTCACCAGGGGAACAGAAGAAGTGAGGAGAGTGTGTTCCTTTGATGTTTTAATACACACGGGACATGTTACCAGGTGAACAGTATAAGTGAGGAGAGTGTGTTCCCCTGATGTTTTAATACACACGGGACATGTTACCAGGTGAACAGTATAAGTGAGGAGAGTTTGTTCCCCTGATTGTTTTTTATACATGGGACATTTCACCAGGTGAACAGTATAAGTGAGGAGAGTGTGTTCCCCGATGTTTTAATACACACGGGACATGTTACCAGGTGAACAGTATAAGTGAGGAGAGTGTGTTCCCCTGATGTTTTAATACACACGGGACATTTTGCCATGTGAACAGTATAAGTGAGGAGAGTGTGTTCCACAGATTGTTTAATACACACGGGACATGTTACCAGATGAACAGTATAAGTGTGGAGAGTGGGTTCCCCTAATGTTTTAATAGACACGGGACAAGTTACCAGGTGAACAGTATAAGTGAGGAGAGTGTGTTCCCCTGATGGTTTAATACACACGGGACATGTTACCAGGTGAACATTGTAAGTGAGGAGAGTGTGTTCCCCTGATTGTTTAATACACACGGGACATGTTACCAGGTGAACAGTGTAAGTGAGGAGAGTGTGTTCCCCAGCTGGTTTAATATACACGAGACATGTTACCAGGTGAACAGTATAAGTGAGGAGAGAGTGTTCCCCTGATTGTTTAATACACACGGGACATGTTACCAGGTGAACAGTTTCAGTTAGGAGAGTGTGTTCCCCAGATTGTTTAATATACACAGGACATGTTCCCAGGTGAGCAGGATAATTGAGGAGAGTGTGTTCGTCTGATTGTTTAATATACACGGGACATGTTACCAGGTGAACAGTAAAAGTGAGGAGAGTGTGTTTCGCTGATGTTTTAATACACACGGGACATGTTACCAGGTGAACAGTTTAAGTGAGGAGAGTGTGTTTCGCTGATGTTCTAATACACACGGGACATGTTACCAGGTGAACAGTATAAGTGAGGCGAGTGTGTTCCCCAGATTGTTTAATATACACGGGACATGTTACCAGGTGAACAGTATAAGTGAGCAGAGTGTGTTCCCCTGATTGTTTAATACACACGGGTCATGTTGCCAGGTGAACAGTGTACGTGAGGAGAGTGTGTTTCGCTGATGTTTTAATACACACGGGACATGTTCCCAGGTGAACAGTATAAGTGATGAGAGTTTGTTACGCTGATGGTTTAATACACACGGGACATGTTACGAGGTGAACAGTGTAAGTGAGGCGAGTGTGTTCCACAGATTGTTTAATATACACGGGACATGTTACCAGGTGAGCAGTATAAGTGAGGAGAGTGTGTTCCCCTGATTGTTTAATACGCACGGGACATGTTACCAGGTGAACAGTGTAAGTGAGGAGAGTGTGTTCCCCTGATGGTTTAATATACACGAGACATGTACCAGGTGAACAGTTTAAGTGAGGAGAGTGTGTTCCCCTGATTGTTTAATACACACGGGACATGTTACCAGGTGAACAGTGTAAGTGAGGAGAGTGTGTTCCCCTGATGGTTTAATATACACGAGACATGTTACCAGGTGAACAGTAGAAGTGAGGAGAGTGTGTTCCCCTGATTGTTTAATAAACAAGGGACATGTTACCAGGTGAACAGTTTAAGTTAGGAGAGTGTGTTCCCCAGATTGTTTAATATACACAGGACATGTTCCCAGGTGAACAGTATAAGTGAGGAGAGTGTGTTCCTCTGATTGTTTAATATACACGGGACATGTTACCAGGTGAACAGTGTAAGTGAGGAGAGTGTGTTTCGCTGATGTTTTAATACACACGGGACATGTTACCAGGTGAACAGTTTAAGTGAGGAGAGTATGTTTCGCTGATGTTTTAATACACACGGGACATGCTACCAGGTGAACAGTATAAGTGAGGCGAGTGTGTTCCCCAGATTGTTTAATATACACAGGACATGTTAACAGGTGAGCAGGATAAGTGAGGAGAGTGTGTTCCTCTGATTGTTTAATATACACGGGACATGTTACCAGGTGAACAGTATAAGTGAGGAGAGTGTGTTTCGCTGATGTTTTAATACACACGGGACATGTTACCAGGTGAACAGTTTGAGTGAAGAGAGTGTGTTTCGCTAATGATTTAATACACACGGGACATGTTACCAGGTGAACAGTATAAGTGAGGCGAGTGTGTTCCCCAGATTGTTTAATATACACGGGACATGTTACCAGGTGAGCAGTATAAGTGAGCAGAGTGTGTTCCCCTGATTGTTTAATACACACGGGACATGTTGCCAGGTGAGCAGGATAAGTGAGGAGAGTGTGTTCCCCTGATTGTTTAATACGCACGGGACAAGTTACCAGGTGAACAGTATAAGTGAGGCGAGCGTGTTCCCCAGATTGTTTAATATACACGGGACATGTTACCAGGTGTACCGTATAAGTGAGGAGAGTGTGTTCCCCTGTTTGTTTAATACACACGGGACATGTTACCAGGTGAACAGTATAAGTGAGCAGAGTGTGTTCCCCTGATGGTTTAATATACACGAGACATGTTACCAGGTGAACAGTAGAAGTGAGGAGAGTGTGTTCCCCTGATTGTTTAATAAACAAGGGACATGTTACCAGGTGAACAGTTTAAGTTAGGAGAGTGTGTTCCCCAGATTGTTTAATATACACAGGACATGTTCCCAGGTGAGCAGTATAAGTGAGGAGAGTGTGTTCCTCTGATTGTTTAATATACACGGGACATGTTACCAGGTGAACAGTGTAAGTGAGGAGAGTGTGTTTCGCTGATGTTTTAATACACACGGGACATGTTACCAGGTGAACAGTTTAAGTGAGGCGAGTATGTTTCGCTGATGTTTTAATACACACGGGACATGCTACCAGGTGAACAGTATAAGTGAGGCGAGTGTGTTCCCCAGATTGTTTAATATACACAGGACATGTTAACAGGTGAGCAGGATAAGTGAGGAGAGTGTGTTCCTCTGATTGTTTAATATACACGGGACATGTTACCAGGTGAACAGTATAAGTGAGGAGAGTGTGTTTCGCTGATGTTTTAATACACACGGGACATGTTACCAGGTGAACAGTTTGAGTGAAGAGAGTGTGTTTCGCTAATGATTTAATACACACGGGACATGTTACCAGGTGAACAGTATAAGTGAGGCGAGTGTGTTCCCCAGATTGTTTAATATACACGGGACATGTTACCAGGTGAGCAGTATAAGTGAGCAGAGTGTGTTCCCCTGATTGTTTAATACACACGGGACATGTTGCCAGGTGAGCAGGATAAGTGAGGAGAGTGTGTTCCCCTGATTGTTTAATACGCACGGGACAAGTTACCAGGTGAACAGTATAAGTGAGGCGAGCGTGTTCCCCAGATTGTTTAATATACACGGGACATGTTACCAGGTGTACCGTATAAGTGAGGAGAGTGTGTTCCCCTGTTTGTTTAATACACACGGGACATGTTACCAGGTGAACAGTATAAGTGAGCAGAGTGTGTTCCCCTGATGGTTTAATATACACGAGACATGTTACCAGGTGAACAGTATAAGTGAGCTGAGTGTGTTCCCCTGATGTTTTAATACACACGGGACATTTTGCCAGGTGAACAGTATAAGTGAGGAGAGTGTGCTCTCCAGATTGTTTAATACACACGGGACATGTTACCAGGTGAACAGTATAGGTGAGGAGACTGTGTTCCACTGATGGTTTAATATACACGAGACATGTTACCAGGTGAACAGTATAAGTGAGGAGAGTGTGTTCCCCAGATTGTTTAATACACACGGGACATGTTACCAGGTGAACAGTGTAAGTGAGGAGAGTGTGTTCCCCTGATGGTTTAATATACACGAGACATGTTACCAGATGAAAAGTGTAAGTGAGGAGAGTGTGTTCCCCTGATGGTTTAATATACACGAGACATGTTACCAGGTGAACAGTAGAAGTGAGGAGAGTTTGTTCCCCTGATTGTTTCATAAACAAGGGACATGTTACCAGGTGAACAGTTTAAGTGAGGCGAGTGTGTTCCCCAGATTGTTTAATATACACGGGACATGTTACCAGGTGAACAGTATAAGTGAGCAGAGTGTGTTCCCCTGATAGTTTAATACACACGGGTCATGTTGCCAGGTGAACAGTGTAAGTGAGGAGAGTGTGTTACGCTGATGGTTTAATACACACGGGACATGTTACAAGGTGAATAGTGTAAGTGAGGCGAGTGTGTTCCACAGATCGTTTAATATACACGGGACATGTTACCAGGTGAACAGTATAAGTGAGCAGAGTGTGTTCCCCTGATTGTTTAATACACACGGGAGATGTTGCCAGGTGAACAGTATAAGTGAGCAGAGTGTGTTCCCCTGATTGTTTTTTATGCACAGGACATGTCACCAGGAGAACAGTATATGTGAGGAGAGTGTGTTCCCCTGATGTTTCAATAAACACGGGACATTTTGCCAGGTGAACAGTATAAGTGAGGAGAGTGTGTTCCCCAGATTGTTTAATACACACGGGACATGTTACCAGGTGAACAGTATAGGTGAGGAGACTGTGTTGCACTGATAGTTTAATAGACACGGGACAAGTTACCAGGTGAACAGTATAAGTGAGCAGAGGGTGTTCCCCTAATGTTTTAATAGACACGGGACAAGTTACCAGGTGAACAGTATAAGTGAGGCGAGTGTGTTCCCCAGATTGTTTAATATACACAGGACATGTTACCAGGTGAACAGTATAAGTGAGCAGAGTGTGTTCCCCTGATTGTTTAATCCACACAGGACATGTTACCAGGTGAACAGTATAAGTGAGGAGAGTGTGTTCCCCTGATGGTTTAATATGCACGGGACATGTTACCAGGTGAACAGTTTAAGTGAGGAGTGTGTTTTTCGCTGATGTTTTTATACACACGGGACATGTTCCCAGGTGAACAGTATAAGTGAGCAGAGTGTGTTCCCCTAATGTTTTAATAGACACGGGACAAGTTACCAGGTGAACAGTATAAGTGAGGAGAGTGTGTTCCCCTGATGTTTTAATATACACGAGACATGTTACCAGGTGAACAATATACGTGAGGAGAGTGTGTTCCCCTGATGGTTTAATATACACCGGACATCTTACCAGGTGAACAGTATAAGTGAGCAGAGTGTGTTCCCCTGATTGTTTAATACACACGGGACATGTTGCCAGGTGAACAGTTTAAGTTTGGAGAGTGTGTTTCGCTGATGTTTTAATACACAAAGCACATGTTACCAGGTGAGCAGTATAAGTGAGGAGAGTGTGTTTCGCTGATGGTTTAATACAAACGGGACATGTTACCAGAAGAACAGTATAAGTGAGGAGAGTGTGTTCCCCTGATTGTTTAATATACACGGGACATGTCACCAGGTGAACAGAAGAAGTGAGGAGAGTGTGTTCCCTTGATGTTTTAATACACACGGGACATGTTACCAGGTGAACAGTATTAGTGAGCAGAGAGTGTTCCCCTGATGTTTTAATACACACGGGACATGTTACCAGGTGAACAGTATAAGTGAGGAGAGTTTGTTCCCCTGATTGTTTTTTATACATGGGACATTTCACCAGGTGAACAGTATAAGTGAGGAGAGTGTGTTCCCCTGATGTTTTAATACACACGGGACATGTTACCAGGTGAACAGTATAAGTGAGGAGAGTGTGTTCCCCTGATGTTTTAATACACACGGGACATTTTGCCATGTGAACAGTATAAGTGAGGAGAGTGTGTTCCACAGATTGTTTAATACACACGGGACATGTTACCAGATGAACAGTATAAGTGAGGAGAGTGGGTTCCCCTAATGTTTTAATAGACACGGGACAAGTTACCAGGTGAACAGTATAAGTGAGGAGAGTGTGTTCCCCTGATTGTTTAATACACACGGGACATGTTACCAGGTGAACAGTGTAAGTGAGGAGAGTGTGTTCCCCTGATGGTTTAATATACACGAGACATGTTACCAGGTGAACAGTAGAAATGAGGAGAGTGTGTTCCCCTGATTGTTTAATAAACAAGGGACATGTTACCAGGTGAACAGTTTAAGTTAGGAGAGTGTGTTCCCCAGATTGTTTAATATACACAGGACATGTTCCCAGGTGAGCAGTATAAGTGAGGAGAGTGTGTTCCTCTGATTGTTTAATATACACGGGACATGTTACCAGGTGAACAGTGTAAGTGAGGAGAGTGTGTTTCGCTGATGTTTTAATACACACGGGACATGTTACCAGGTGAACAGTTTAAGTGAAGAGAGTGTGTTTCGCTAATGATTTAATACACACGGGACATGTTACCAGGTGAACAGTATAAGTGAGGCGAGTGTTTTCCCCAGATTGTTTAATATACACGGGACATGTTACCAGGTGAGCAGTATAAGTGAGCAGAGTGTGTTCCCCTGATTGTTTAATACACACGGGACATGTTGCCAGGTGAGCAGGATAAGTGAGGAGAGTGTGTTCCCCTGATTGTTTAATCCGCACGGGACAAGTTACCAGGTGAACAGTATAAGTGAGGCGAGCGTGTTCCCCAGATTGTTTAATATACACGGGACATGTTACCAGGTGTACCGTATAAGTGAGGAGAGTGTGTTCCCCTGTTTGTTTAATACACACGGGACATGTTACCAGGTGAACAGTATAAGTGAGCAGAGTGTGTTCCCCTGATGGTTTAATATACACGAGACATGTTACCAGGTGAACAGTATAAGTGAGCTGAGTGTGTTCCCCTGATGTTTTAATAGACACGGGACATGTTGCTCGGTGAACAGTATAAGTGAGGAGAGTGTGCTCTCCAGATTGTTTAATACACACGGGACATGTTACCAGGTGAACAGTATAGGTGAGCTGAGTGTGTTCCCCTGATGTTTTAATACACACGGGACATGTTGCTAGGTGAACAGTATAAGTGAGGAGAGTGTGTTCCCCAGATTGTTTAATACACACGGGACATGTTACCAGGTGAACAGTGTAAGTGAGGAGAGTGTGTTCCCCTGATGGTTTAATATACACGAGACATGTTACCAGATGAACAGTGTAAGTGAGGAGAGTGTGTTCCCCTGATGGTTTAATATACACGAGACATGTTACCAGGTGAACAGTGTAAGTGAGGAGAGTGTGTTACCCTGATGGTTTAATACACACGGGACATGTTACCAGGTGAACCGTTTAAGTGAGGAGAGTGTGTTACGCTGATGGTTTAATACACACGGTACATGTTACCAGGTGAATAGTGTAAGTGAGGCGAGTGTGTTCCACAGATCGTTTAATATACACGGGACATGTTACCAGGTGAACAGTATAAGTGAGCAGAGTGTGTTCCCCTGATTGTTTAATACACACGGGACATGTTGCCAGGTGAACAGTATAAGTGAGCAGAGTGTGTTCCCCTGATTGTTTTTTATACACAGGACATGTCACCAGGAGAACAGTATATGTGAGGAGAGTGTGTTCCCCTGATGTTTCAATAAACACGGGACATATTGCCAGGTGAACAGTTTAAGTTAGGAGAGTGTGTTCCCCAGATTGTTTAATATACACAGGACATGTTCCCAGGTGAGCAGTATAAGTGAGGAGAGTGTGTTCCTCTGATTGTTTAATATACACGGGACATGTTACCAGGTGAACAGTGTAAGTGAGGAGAGTGTGTTTCGCTGATGTTTTAATACACACGGGACATGTTACCAGGTGAACAGTTTAAGTGAGGAGAGTATGTTTCGCTGATGTTTTAATACACACGGGACATGCTACCAGGTGAACAGTATAAGTGAGGCGAGTGTGTTCCCCAGATTGTTTAATATACACAGGACATGTTAACAGGTGAGCAGGATAAGTGAGGAGAGTGTGTTCCTCTGATTGTTTAATATACACGGGACATGTTACCAGGTGAACAGTATAAGTGAGGAGAGTGTGTTTCGCTGATGTTTTAATACACACGGGACATGTTACCAGGTGAACAGTTTGAGTGAAGAGAGTGTGTTTCGCTAATGATTTAATACACACGGGACATGTTACCAGGTGAACAGTATAAGTGAGGCGAGTGTGTTCCCCAGATTGTTTAATATACACGGGACATGTTACCAGGTGAGCAGTATAAGTGAGCAGAGTGTGTTCCCCTGATTGTTGAATACACACGGGACATGTTGCCAGGTGAGCAGGATAAGTGAGGAGAGTGTGTTCCCCTGATTGTTTAATACGCACGGGACAAGTTACCAGGTGAACAGTATAAGTGAGGCGAGCGTGTTCCCCAGATTGTTTAATATACACGGGACATGTTACCAGGTGTACCGTATAAGTGAGGAGAGTGTGTTCCCCTGTTTGTTTAATACACACGGGACATGTTACCAGGTGAACAGTATAAGTGAGCAGAGTGTGTTCCCCTGATGGTTTAACATACACGAGACATGTTACCAGGTGAACAGTATAAGTGAGCTGAGTGTGTTCCCCTGATGTTTTAATACACACGGGACATGTTGCTAGGTGAACAGTATAAGTGAGGAGAGTGTGCTCTCCAGATTGTTTAATACACACGGGACATGTTACCAGGTGAACAGTATAGGTGAGGAGACTGTGTTCCACTGATGGTTTAATATACACGAGACATGTTACCAGGTGAACAGTATAAGTGAGCTGAGTGTGTTCCCCTGATGTTTTAATACACACGGGACATGTTGCTAGGTGAATAGTATAAGTGAGGAGAGTGTGTTCCCCAGATTGTTTAATACACACGGGACATGTTACCAGGTGAACAGTGTAAGTGAGGAGAGTGTGTTCCCCTGATGGTTTAATATACACGAGACATGTTACCAGATGAACAGTGTAAGTGAGGAGAGTGTGTTCCCCTGATGGTTTAATATACACGGGACATGTTACCAGGTGAACAGTGTAAGTGAGGAGAGTGTGTTCCCCTGATAGTTTAATACACACGGGTCATGTTGCCAGGTGAACAGTGTAAGTGAGGAGAGTGTGTTTCGCTGATGTTTTAATACACACGGGACATGTTACCAGGTGAACCGTTTAAGTGAGGAGAGTGTGTTACGCTGATGGTTTAATACACACGGTACATGTTACCAGGTGAATAGTGTAAGTGAGGCGAGCGTGTTCCACAGATCGTTTAATATACACGGGACATGTTACCAGGTGAACAGTATAAGTGAGCAGAGTGTGTTCCCCTGATTGTTTAATACACACGGGACATGTTGCCAGGTGAACAGTATAAGTGAGCAGAGTGTGTTCCCCTGATTGTTTTTTATACACAGGACATGTCACCAGGAGAACAGTATATGTGAGGAGAGTGTGTTCCCCTGATGTTTCAATAAACACGGGACATTTTGCCAGGTGAACAGTATAAGTGAGGAGAGTGTGTTCCCCAGATTGTTTAATACACACGGGACATGTTACCAGGTCAACAGTATAGGTGAGGAGACTGTGTTGCACTGATAGTTTAATAGACACGGGACATGTTACCAGGTGAACAGTATAAGTGAGCAGAGGGTGTTCCCCTAATGTTTTAATAGACACGGGACAAGTTACCCGGTTGAACAGTATAAGTGAGGCGAGTGTGTTCCCCAGATTGTTTAATATACACAGGACATGTTACCAGGTGAACAGTATAAGTGAGCAGAGTGTGTTCCCCTGATTGTTTAATCCACACAGGACATGTTACCAGGTGAACAGTATAAGTGAGGAGAGTGTGTTCCCCTGATGGTTTAATATGCACGGGACATGTTACCAGGTGAACAGTTTAAGTGAGGAGTGTGTTTTTCGCTGATGTTTTTATACACACGGGACATGTTCCCAGGTGAACAGTATAAGTGAGCAGAGTGTGTTCCCCTAATGTTTTAATAGACACGGGACAAGTTACCAGGTGAACAGTATAAGTGAGGAGAGTGTGTTCCCCTGATGTTTTAATATACACGAGACATGTTACCAGGTGAACAATATACGTGAGGAGAGTGTGTTCCTCTGATGGTTTAATATACACCGGACATCTTACCAGGTGAACAGTATAAGTGAGCAGAGTGTGTTCCCCTGATTGTTTAATACACACGGGACATGTTGCCAGGTGAACAGTTTAAGTTTGGAGAGTGTGTTTCGCTGATGTTTTAATACACAAAGGACATGTTACCAGGTGAGCAGTATAAGTGAGGAGAGTGTGTTTCGGTGATGGTTTAATACACACGGGACATGTTACCAGAAGAACAGTATAAGTGAGGAGAGTGTGTTCCTTTGATGTTTTAATACACACGGGACATGTTACCAGGTGAACAGTATAAGTGAGGAGAGTTTGTTCCCCTGATTGTTTTTTATACATGGGACATTTCACCAGGTGAACAGTATAAGTGAGGAGAGTGTGTTCCCCTGATGTTTCAATACACACGGGACATGTTACCAGGTGAACAGTATAAGTGAGGAGAGTGTGTTCCCCTGATGTTTTAATACACACGGGACATTTTGCCATGTGAACAGTATAAGTGAGGAGAGTGTGTTCCACAGATTGTTTAATACACACGGGACATGTTACCAGATGAACAGTATAAGTGAGGAGAGTGGGTTCCCCTAATGTTTTAATAGACACGGGACAAGTTACCAGGTGAACAGTATAAGTGAGGAGAGTGTGTTCCCCTGATGGTTTAATACACACGGGACATGTTACCAGGTGAACATTGTAAGTGAGGAGAGTGTGTTCCCTTGATTGTTTAATACACACGGGACATGTTACCAGGTGAACAGTTTTAGTTAGGAGAGTGTGTTCCCCAGATTGTTTAATATACACAGGACATGTTCCCAGGTGAGCAGGAAAATTGAGGAGAGTGTGTTCCTCTGATTGTTTAATATACACGGGACATGTTACCAGGTGAACAGTATAAGTGAGGAGAGTGTGTTTCGCTGATGTTTTAATACACACGGGACATGTTACCAGGTGAACAGTTTAAGTGAGGAGAGTGTGTTTCGCTGATGTTTTAATACACACGGGACATGTTACCAGGTGAACAGTATAAGTGAGGCGAGTGTGTTCCCCAGATTGTTTAATATACACGGGACATGTTACCAGGTGAACAGTATAAGTGAGCACAGTGTGTTCCCCTGATTGTTTAGTACACACGCGTCATGTTGCCAGGTGAACAGTGTACGTGAGGAGAGTGTGTTTCGCTGATGTTTTAATACACACGGGACATGTTCCCAGGTGAACAGTTTAAGTGAGGAGAGTGTGTTACGCTGATGGTTTAATACACACGGGACATGTTACGAGGTGAACAGTGTAAGTGAGGCGAGTGTGTTCCACAGATTGTTTAATATACACGGGACATGTTACCAGGTGAGCAGTATAAGTGAGGAGAGTGTCTTCCCCTGATTGTTTAATACGCACGGGACATGTTACCAGGTGAACAGTGTAAGTGAGGAGAGTGTGTTCCCCTGATGGTTTAATATACACGAGACATGTTACCAGGTGAACAGTATAAGTGAGGAGAGTGTGTTCCCCTGATTGTTTAATACACACGGGACATGTTACGAGGTGAACAGTGTAAGTGAGGAGAGTGTGTTCCCCTGATGGTTTAATATACACGAGACATGTTACCAGGTGAACAGTAGAAGTGAGGAGAGTGTGTTCCCCTGATTGTTTAATAAACAAGGGACATGTTACCAGGTGAACAGTTTAAGTTAGGAGAGTGTGTTCCCCAGATTGTTTAATATACACAGGACATGTTCCCAGGTGAGCAGTATAAGTGAGGAGAGTGTGTTCCTCTGATTGTTTAATATACACGGGACATGTTACCAGGTGAACAGTGTAAGTGAGGAGAGTGTGTTTCGCTGATGTTTTAATACACACGGGACATGTTACCAGGTGAACAGTTTAAGTGAGGAGAGTATGTTTCGCTGATGTTTTAATACACACGGGACATGCTACCAGGTGAACAGTATAAGTGAGGCGAGTGTGTTCCCCAGATTGTTTAATATACACGGGACATGTTACCAGGTGAACAGTATAAGTGAGCAGAGTGTGTTCCCCTGATTGTTTAGTACACACGAGTCATGTTGCCAGGTGAACAGTGTACGTGAGGAGAGTGTGTTCCCCTGATTGTTTAATACACACGGGACATGTTACCAGGTGAACAGTGTAAGTGAGGAGAGTATGTTTCGCTGATGGTTTAATACACACGGGACATGTTACCAGGTGAACAGTATAAGTGAGGAGAGAGTGTTCCCCTGATTGTTTAATACACACGGGACATGTTACCAGGTGAACAGTTTCAGTTAGGAGAGTGTGTTCCCCAGATTGTTTAATATACACAGGACATGTTCCCAGGTGAGCAGGAAAATTGAGGAGAGTGTGTTCCTCTGATTTATTAATATACACGGGACATGTTACCAGGTGAACAGTATAAGTGAGGAGAGTGTGTTTCGCTGATGTTTTAATACACACGGGACATGTTACCAGGTGAACAGTTTAAGTGAGGAGAGTGTGTTACGCTGATGTTTTAATACACACGGGACATGTTACCAGGTGAACAGTATAAGTGAGGCGAGTGTGTTCCCCAGATTGTTTAATATACACGGGACATGTTACCAGGTGAACAGTATAAGTGAGCAGAGTGTGTTCCCCTGATTGTTTAGTACACACGGGACATGTTGCCAGGTGAACAGTGTACGTGAGGAGAGTGTGTTTCGCTGATGTTTTAATACACACGGGACATGTTCCCAGGTGAACAGTTTAAGTGAGGAGAGTGTGTTACGCTGATGGTTTAATACACACGGGACATGTTACGAGGTGAACAGTTTAAGTGAGGCGAGTGTGTTCCACAGATTGTTTAATATACACGGGACATGTTACCAGGTGAGCAGTATAACTGAGGAGAGTGTCTTCCCCTGATTGTTTAATACGCACAGGACATGTTACCAGGTGAACAGTGTAAGTGAGGATAGTGTGTTCCCCTGATGGTTTCATATACACGAGACATGTTACCAGGTGAACAGTATAAGTGAGGAGAGTGTGTTCCCCTGATTGTTTAATACACACGGGACATGTTACCAGGTGAACAGTGTAAGTGAGGAGAGTGTGTTCCCCTGATGGTTTAATATACACGAGACATGTTACCAGGTGAACAGTAGAAGTGAGGAGAGTGTGTTCCCCTGATTGTTTAATAAACAAGGGGCATGTTACCAGGTGAACAGTTTAAGTTAGGAGAGGGTGTTCCCCAGATTGTTTAATATACACAGGACATGTTCCCAGGTGAGCAGTATAAGTGAGGAGAGTGTGTTCCTCTGATTGTTTAATATACACGGGACATGTTACCAGGTGAACAGTGTAAGTGAGGAGAGTGTGTTTCGCTGATGTTTTAATACACACGGGACATGTTACCAGGTGAACAGTTTAAGTGAGGAGAGTATGTTTCGCTGATGTTTTAATACACTCGGGACATGCTACCAGGTGAACAGTATAAGTGAGGCGAGTGTGTTCCCCAGATTGTTTAATATACACAGGACATGTTAACAGGTGAGCAGGATAAGTGAGGAGAGTGTGTTCCTCTGATTGTTTAATATACACGGGACATGTTACCAGGTGAACAGTATAAGTGAGGAGAGTGTGTTTCGCTGATGTTTTAATACACACGGGACATGTTACCAGGTGAACAGCTTGAGTGAAGAGAGTGTGTTTCGCTATTGATTTAATACACACGGGACATGTTACCAGGTGAACAGTATAAGTGAGGCGAGTGTGTTCCCCAGATTGTTTAATATACACGGGACATGTTACCAGGTGAGCAGTATAAGTGAGCAGAGTGTGTTCCCCTGATTGTTTAATACACACGGGACATGTTGCCAGGTGAGCAGGATAAGTGAGGAGAGTGTGTTCCCCTGATTGTTTAATACGCACGGGACAAGTTACCAGGTGAACAGTATAAGTGAGGCGAGCGTGTTCCCCAGATTGTTTAATATACACGGGACATGTTACCAGGTGTACCGTATAAGTGAGGAGAGTGTGTTCCCCTGTTTGTTTAATACACACGGGACATGTTACCAGGTGAACAGTATAAGTGAGCAGAGTGTGTTCCCCTGATGGTTTAATATACACGAGACATGTTACCAGGTGAACAGTATAAGTGAGCTGAGTGTGTTCCCCTGATGTTTTAATACACACGGGACATGTTGCCAGGTGAACAGTATAAGTGAGGAGAGTGTGCTCTCCAGATTGTTTAATACACATGGGACATGTTACCAGGTGAACAGTATAGGTGAGGAGACTGTGTTCCACTGATGGTTTAATATACACGAGACATGTTACCAGGTGAACAGTATAAGTGAGGAGAGTGTGTTCCCCAGATTGTTTAATACACACGGGACATGTTACCAGGTGAACAGTGTAAGTGAGGAGAGTGTGTTCCCCTGATGGTTTAATATACACGAGACATGTTACCAGATGAACAGTGTAAGTGAGGAGAGTGTGTTCCCCTGATGGTTTAATATACACGAGACATGTTACCAGGTGAACAGTAGAAGTGAGGAGAGTTTGTTCCCCTGATTGTTTCATAAACAAGGGACATGTTACCAGGTGAACAGTTTAAGTTAGGAGAGTGTGTTCCCCAGATTGTTTAATATACACAGGACATGTTCCCAGGTGAGCAGTATAAGTGAGGAGAGTGTGTTCCTCTGATTGTTTAATATACACGGGACATGTTACCAGGTGAACAGTGTAAGTGAGGAGAGTGTGTTTCGCTGATGTTTTAATACACACGGGACATGCTACCAGGTGAACAGTTTAAGTGAGGAGAGTATGTTTCGCTGATGTTTTAATACACACGGGACATGCTACCAGGTGAACAGTATAACTGAGGCGAGTGTGTTCCCCAGATTGTTTAATATACACAGGACATGTTCCCAGGTGAGCAGGATAAGTGAGGAGAGTGTGTTCCTCTGATTGTTTAATATACACGGGACATGTTACCAGGTGAACAGTATAAGTGAGGAGTGTGTGTTTCGCTGATGTTTTAATACACACGGGACATGTTACCAGGTGAACAGTTTGAGTGAAGAGAGTGTGTTTCGCTAATGATTTAATACACACGGGACATGTTACCAGGTGAACAGTATAAGTGAGGCGAGTGTGTTCCCCAGATTGTTTAATATACACGGGACATGTTCCCAGGTGAACAGTTTAAGTGAGGAGAGTGTGTTACGCTGATGGTTTAATACACACGGGACATGTTACGAGGTGAACAGTTTAAGTGAGGCGAGTGTGTTCCACAGATTGTTTAATATACACGGGACATGTTACCAGGTGAGCAGTATAAGTGAGGAGAGTGTCTTCCCCTGATTGTTTAATACGCACAGGACATGTTACCAGGTGAACAGTGTAAGTGAGGATAGTGTGTTCCCCTGATGGTTTCATATACACGAGACATGTTACCAGGTGAACAGTATAAGTGAGGAGAGTGTGTTCCCCTGATTGTTTAATACACACGGGACATGTTACCAGGTGAACAGTGTAAGTGAGGAGAGTGTGTTCCCCTGATGGTTTAATATACACGAGACATGTTACCAGGTGAACAGTAGAAGTGAGGAGAGTGTGTTCCCCTGATTGTTTAATAAACAAGGGGCATGTTACCAGGTGAACAGTTTAAGTTAGGAGAGGGTGTTCCCCAGATTGTTTAATATACACAGGACATGTTCCCAGGTGAGCAGTATAAGTGAGGAAAGTGTGTTCCTCTGATTGTTTAATATACACGGGACATGTTACCAGGTGAACAGTGTAAGTGAGGAGAGTGTGTTTCGCTGATGTTTTAATACACACGGGACATGTTACCAGGTGAACAGTTTAAGTGAGGAGAGTATGTTTCGCTGATGTTTTAATACACTCGGGACATGCTACCAGGTGAACAGTATAAGTGAGGCGAGTGTGTTCCCCAGATTGTTTAATATACACAGGACATGTTAACAGGTGAGCAGGATAAGTGAGGAGAGTGTGTTCCTCTGATTGTTTAATATACACGGGACATGTTACCAGGTGAACAGTATAAGTGAGGAGAGTGTGTTTCGCTGATGTTTTAATACACACGGGACATGTTACCAGGTGAACAGTTTGAGTGAAGAGAGTGTGTTTCGCTATTGATTTAATACACACGGGACATGTTACCAGGTGAACAGTATAAGTGAGGCGAGTGTGTTCCCCAGATTGTTTAATATACACGGGACATGTTACCAGGTGAGCAGTATAAGTGAGCAGAGTGTGTTCCCCTGATTGTTTAATACACACGGGACATGTTGCCAGGTGAGCAGGATAAGTGAGGAGAGTGTGTTCCCCTGATTGTTTAATACGCACGGGACAAGTTACCAGGTGAACAGTATAAGTGAGGCGAGCGTGTTCCCCAGATTGTTTAATATACACGGGACATGTTACCAGGTGTACCGTATAAGTGAGGAGAGTGTGTTCCCCTGTTTGTTTAATACACACGGGACATGTTACCAGGTGAACAGTATAAGTGAGCAGAGTGTGTTCCCCTGATGGTTTAATATACACGAGACATGTTACCAGGTGAACAGTATAAGTGAGCTGAGTGTGTTCCCCTGATGTTTTAATACACACGGGACATGTTGCCAGGTGAACAGTATAAGTGAGGAGAGTGTGCTCTCCAGATTGTTTAATACACACGGGACATGTTACCAGGTGAACAGTATAGGTGAGGAGACTGTGTTCCACTGATGGTTTAATATACACGAGACATGTTACCAGGTGAACAGTATAAGTGAGGAGAGTGTGTTCCCCAGATTGTTTAATACACACGGGACATGTTACCAGGTGAACAGTGTAAGTGAGGAGAGTGTGTTTCGCTGATGTTTTAATACACACGGGACATGCTACCAGGTGAACAGTTTAAGTGAGGAGAGTATGTTTCGCTGATGTTTTAATACACACGGGACATGCTACCAGGTGAACAGTATAACTGAGGCGAGTGTGTTCCCCAGATTGTTTAATATACACAGGACATGTTCCCAGGTGAGCAGGATAAGTGAGGAGAGTGTGTTCCTCTGATTGTTTACTATACACGGGACATGTTACCAGGTGAACAGTATAAGTGAGGAGTGTGTGTTTCGCTGATGTTTTAATACACACGGGACATGTTACCAGGTGAACAGTTTGAGTGAAGAGAGTGTGTTTCGCTAATGATTTAATACACACGGGACATGTTACCAGGTGAACAGTATAAGTGAGGCGAGTGTGTTCCCCAGATTGTTTAATATACACGGGACATGTTCCCAGGTGAACAGTTTAAGTGAGGAGAGTGTGTTACGCTGATGGTTTAATACACACGGGACATGTTACGAGGTGAACAGTTTAAGTGAGGCGAGTGTGTTCCACAGATTGTTTAATATACACGGGACATGTTACCAGGTGAGCAGTATAAGTGAGGAGAGTGTCTTCCCCTGATTGTTTAATACGCACAGGACATGTTACCAGGTGAACAGTGTAAGTGAGGATAGTGTGTTCCCCTGATGGTTTCATATACACGAGACATGTTACCAGGTGAACAGTATAAGTGAGGAGAGTGTGTTCCCCTGATTGTTTAATACACACGGGACATGTTACCAGGTGAACAGTGTAAGTGAGGAGAGTGTGTTCCCCTGATGGTTTAATATACACGAGACATGTTACCAGGTGAACAGTAGAAGTGAGGAGAGTGTGTTCCCCTGATTGTTTAATAAACAAGGGGCATGTTACCAGGTGAACAGTTTAAGTTAGGAGAGGGTGTTCCCCAGATTGTTTAATATACACAGGACATGTTCCCAGGTGAGCAGTATAAGTGAGGAAAGTGTGTTCCTCTGATTGTTTAATATACACGGGACATGTTACCAGGTGAACAGTGTAAGTGAGGAGAGTGTGTTTCGCTGATGTTTTAATACACACGGGACATGTTACCAGGTGAACAGTTTAAGTGAGGAGAGTATGTTTCGCTGATGTTTTAATACACTCGGGACATGCTACCAGGTGAACAGTATAAGTGAGGCGAGTGTGTTCCCCAGATTGTTTAATATACACAGGACATGTTAACAGGTGAGCAGGATAAGTGAGGAGAGTGTGTTCCTCTGATTGTTTAATATACACGGGACATGTTACCAGGTGAACAGTATAAGTGAGGAGAGTGTGTTTCGCTGATGTTTTAATACACACGGGACATGTTACCAGGTGAACAGTTTGAGTGAAGAGAGTGTGTTTCGCTATTCATTTAATACACACGGGACATGTTACCAGGTGAACAGTATAAGTGAGGCGAGTGTGTTCCCCAGATTGTTTAATATACACGGGACATGTTACCAGGTGAGCAGTATAAGTGAGCAGAGTGTGTTCCCCTGATTGTTTAATACACACGGGACATGTTGCCAGGTGAGCAGGATAAGTGAGGAGAGTGTGTTCCCCTGATTGTTTAATACGCACGGGACAAGTTACCAGGTGAACAGTATAAGTGAGGCGAGCGTGTTCCCCAGATTGTTTAATATACACGGGACATGTTACCAGGTGTACCGTATAAGTGAGGAGAGTGTGTTCCCCTGTTTGTTTAATACACACGGGACATGTTACCAGGTGAACAGTATAAGTGAGCAGAGTGTGTTCCCCTGATGGTTTAATACACACGGGACATGTTACCAGGTGAACAGTGTAAGTGAGGAGAGTGTGTTCCCCTGATGGTTTAATATACACGAGACATGTTACCAGGTGAACAGTTTAAGTTAGGAGAGTGTGTTCCCCTGATGGTTTAATATACACGAGACATGTTACCAGGTGAACAGTAGAAGTGAGGAGCGTTTGTTCCCCTGATTGTTTCATAAACAAGGGACATGTTACCAGGTGAACAGTTTAAGTTAGGAGAGTGTGTTCCCCAGATTGTTTAATATACACAGGACATGTTCCCAGGTGAGCAGTATAAGTGAGGAGAGTGTGTTCCTCTGATTGTTTAATATACACGGGACATGTTACCAGGTGAACAGTGTAAGTGAGGAGAGTGTGTTTCGCTGATGTTTTAATACACACGGGACATGCTACCAGGTGAACAGTTTAAGTGAGGAGAGTATGTTTCGCTGATGTTTTAATACACACGGGACATGCTACCAGGTGAACAGTATAACTGAGGCGAGTGTGTTCCCCAGATTGTTTAATATACACAGGACATGTTCCCAGGTGAGCAGGATAAGTGAGGAGAGTGTGTTCCTCTGATTGTTTAATATACACGGGACATGTTACCAGGTGAACAGTATAAGTGAGGAGTGTGTGTTTCGCTGATGTTTTAATACACACGGGACATGTTACCAGGTGAACAGTTTGAGTGAAGAGAGTGTGTTTCGCTAATGATTTAATACACACGGGACATGTTACCAGGTGAACAGTATAAGTGAGGCGAGTGTGTTCCCCAGATTGTTTAATATACACGGGACATGTTACCAGGTGAACAGTATAAGTGAGCAGAGTGTGTTCCCCTGATTGTTTAATACACACGGGACATGTTGCCAGGTGAGCAGGATAAGTGAGGAGAGTGTGTTCCCCTGATTGTTTAATACGCACGGGACATGTTACCAGGTGAACAGTATAAGTGAGGCGAGCGTGTTCCCCAGATTGTTTAATATACACGGGACATGTTACCAGGTGTACCGTATAAGTGAGGAGAGTGTGTTCCCCTGATTGTTTAATACACACGGGACATGTTACCAGATGAACAGTATAAGTGAGGAGAGTGTGTTCCCCTGATTGTTTAATACGCACGGGACATGTTACCAGGTGAACAGTGTAAGTGAGGAGAGTGTGTTCCCCTGATGGTTTAATATACACGAGACATGTTACCAGGTGAACAGTATAAGTGAGGAGAGTGTGTTCCCCTGATTGTTTAATACACACGGGACATGTTACCAGGTGAACAGTGTAAGTGAGGAGAGTGTGTTCCCCTGATGGTTTAATATACACAGGACATGTTCCCAGGTGAGCAGTATAAGTGAGGAGAGTGTGTTCCTCTGATTGTTTAATTTACACGGCACATGTTACCAGGTGAACAGTGTAAGTGAGGAGAGTGGGTTTCGCTGATGTTTTAATACACACGGGACCTGTTACCACTTGAACAGTTTAAGTGAGGAGAGTGTGTTTCGCTGATGTTTTAATACACACGGGACATGTTACCAGGTGAACAGTATAAGTGAGGCGAGTGTGTTCCCCAGATTGTTTAATATACACAGGACATGTTCCCAGGTGAGCAGGATAAGTGAGGAGAGTGTGTTCCTCTGATTGTTTAATATACACGGGACATGTTACCAGGTGAACAGTATAAGTGAGGAGAGTGTGTTTCGCTGATGTTTTAATACACATGGGACATGTTACCAGGTGAACAGTTTAAGTGAAGAGAGTGTGTTTCGCTGATGATTTAATACACACGGGACATGTTACCAGGTGAACAGTATAAGTGAGGCGAGTGTTTTCCCCAGATTGTTTAATATACACGGACATGTTACCAGGTGAACAGTATAAGTGAGCAGAGTGTGTTCCCCTGATTGTTTAATACACACGGGACATGTTACCAGGGGAACAGTATAAGTGAGGAGAGTGTGTTCCCCAGATTGTTTAATACACACGGGACATGTTACCAGGTGAACAGTATAAGTGAGGCGAGCGTGTTCCCCAGATTGTTTAATATATACGGGACATGTTACCAGGTGAACCGTATAAGTGAGGAGAGTGTGTTCCCCTGTTTGTTTAATACACACGGGACATGTTACCAGGTGAACAGTATAAGTGAGCAGAGTGTGTTCCCCTGATGGTTTAATATACACGAGACATGTTACCAGGTGAACAGTATAAGTGAGGAGAGTGTGTTCCCCAGATTGTTTAATACACACGGGACATGTTACCAGGTGAACAGTATAAGTGCGCTGAGTGTGTTCCACTGATGTTTTAATACACACGGGACATGTTGCCAGGTGAACAGTATAAGTGAGGAGAGTGTGTTCCCCAGAATGTTTAATACACACGGGACATGTTACCAGGTGAACAGTACAGGTGAGGAGACTATGTTCCACTGATAGTTTAATAGACACGGGACATGTTACCAGGTTAACAGTATAAGTGATGAGAGGGTGTTCCCCTCATGTTTTAATACACACGGGACATGTTACCAGATGAACAGTATAAGTGAGGAGAGTGTGTTCCCCTAATGTTTTAATAGACACGGGACAAGTTAACAGGTGAACAGCAGAAGTGAGGAGACTGTGTTGCCCTGATGGTTTAATATACACGAGACAAGTTACCAGGTGAACAGTATAAGTGAGGAGAGTGTTTTCCCCTGATGTTTTAATACACACGGGACATGTTACCAGATGAACAGTATAAGTGAGGAGAGTGTGTTCTCTTAATGTTTTAATAGACACGGGACAAGTTACCAGGTGAACAGTATAAATGAGGAGAGTGTGTTCCCCTGATGCTTTAATATACACGAGACATGTTACCAGGTGAACAGTATAAGTGAGGAGAGTGTGTTCCCCTGATTGTTTAATACTCACGGGACATGTTACCAGGTGAACAGTTTAAGTGAGGAGAGTGTGTTCGCTGATGTTTTAATGCACACGGGACATGTTCCCAGGTGATCAGTATAGGTGAGGCGAGTGTGTTCCCCAAGTTGTGTAATAAACACGGGACATGTTACCAGGTGAACAGTATAAGTGAGGCGAGTGTGTTCCCCAGATTGTTTAATATACACAGGACATGTTACCAGGTGAACAGTATACGTGAGGAGAGTGTGTTCCCTTGATTGTTTAAAATACACGGGACATGTTACCAGGTGAACAGTAAATGTGAGGAGAGTGCATTCCCCTGATTGTTTAACACACACAGACATGTTACCAGGTGAACAGGATAAGTGAGGAGAGTGTATTGCCCTGATTGTTTAATACACACAGACATGTTACCAGCTGAACAGTATAACTGAGGAGAGTGTTTACCCCTGATGTTTTACGACACACGTTACATGTTACCAGGTGAACAGCATAAGTGAGGAGAGAGTGTTCCCCTGATGGTTTAATCTAGACAGGACATGTTACCAGGTGAGCAGTAAATGTGAGGAGAGTGCATTTCCCTGATTGTTTAACACTCACAGACCTGTTACCAGGTGAACAGTATAAGTGAGCAGAATGTTTTCGCCTGATGGTTTCATATACACAGGACATGTTACCAGGTGAACAGTATAAGTGAGGAGAGTGTGTTCCCCTGTTTGTTTTATATGCACGGGACATGTCACCAGGTGAACAGTATAAGTGAGGAGAGAGTGTTCCCCTGATGGTTTAATATAGACGGGACATGTTGACAGGTGAACAGTATAAGTGAGGAGAGTGTGTTCCCCTGATAGTTTAATATACACAGGACATGTTACCAGGTGAACAGTATAAGTGAGGACAATGTGTTCCCCTGATGGTTTAATTCACATAGGACATGCTTCCAGGTGAACAGTTTTAGTGAGGAGACTGTGTTCCCCTGATGTTTTGATATACACAGGACATGTTACCAGGTGAACAGTAAAGTGAGGAGAGTGTGTTCTCCAGATGGTTTAATAAGCACAGCACATGTTACCAGGTGAACAGTAAAGTGAGGAGAGTGTTTTCCCCTGGTGGTTTAATATACATGGGACGTGTTACCAGGCGAACAGAATAAGTGAGGAGATTGTGTTCCCCTGATGGTTTCAGAAACACGGGACATGTCAAAAGGCGAACAGAATCAGTGAGGAGAGTGTGTTCCCTTGATTGTTTAATACACACGGGACATGTTACCAGGCAAACAGTTTAAGTGAGGAGACTGTGTTCCCCTGATGTTTTAATATAAACAGACATGTTACCAGATGAGCAGTATAAGTGAGGAGAGTGTGTTTTCCTGATTGTTTAATACACAAGGGACATGTTACCAGGCAGACAGTTTAAGTGAGGAGACTGTGTTCCCCTGATGTTGTAATATAAACAGACATGTTACCAGGTGAACAGTATAAGTGAGGAGAGTGTGTTCCCCTGATGGTTTAATACACTCCGGACATGTCACTAGGTGAACAGTATAAGTGAGGAGAGTATTTTCCCCTGTTTGTTTAATGCACACAGGACATGTTAGCAGGTGAACAGTATAAGTGAGGAGATTGTGCTCCCCTGATGGTTTAATATACACGGGACATGTTGCCTGGTGAACAGTATAAGTGAGGAGAGTGTGTTCCCCTGATGTTTTAATATACGCAGGACATGTCACCAGGTGAACAGTCTAAGTGAGGAGAGTGTTTACCCCTGATGTTTTAAGACACACGGGACATGTTACCAGGTAAACAGTGTAAGTGAGGAGAATGTGTTCCTCTGATGTTTTAATATAAACAGACATGTTACCAGGTGAGCAGTATAAGTGAGGAGAGTGTGTTCCCCTGATGGTTTAATATACACGGGACATGTTGTCTGGTGAACAGTATAAGTGAGGGGAGTGTGTTCCCCTGATGGTATAATATACACAGGACATGTTACCAGGTGAACAGTATAAGTGAGGAGAGTATGTTCCCCTGATTGTTTAATGCACACAGGACATGTTACCAGGTGAACAGTATAAATGAGGAGAGTGTGTTCCCCTGATGGTTTAATATACACGGGAAATGTTGCCTGGTGAACAGTATAAGTGAGGGGTGTGTGTTCCCCTGATGTTTTAATATACGCAGGACATGTTACCAGGTGAACAGTATAAGTGAGGAGAGTGTGTTCCCCTGATGGTTTAATATGCACGGGACATTTTACCAGGTGAACAGTATAAGTGAGGAGAGTGTGTTCTCCTGATGGTTTAATATACACGGGACATGTTACCAGGTGAACAGTAGAAGTGAGGAGAGTTTGTTCCCCTGATTGTTTAATACTGACGGGACATGTTACCTTGTGAACAGTATAAGTGAGGAGAGTGTGTTCCCCTGATTGTTTAATACACACGGGACATGTTACAAGGTGAACAGTATAAGTGAGGAGATTGTGTTCCCCTGATGGTTTAATACTGACAGGACATGTCACTAGGCGAACAGTATAAGTGAGGAGAGTGTGTTCCCCTGATTGTTTAATACTGACGGGACATGTAACCAGTTGAACAGTGTTACCAGGTGAACAGGAAGGCGAGGAGAGTGTGTTCCCCTGATGGGTTAATATGCACAGCGCATGTTACCAGGTGAACAGTGTAAGTGAGGAGAGTGTGTTCCCCTGATGGTTTAATACACACGGGACATGTTACCAGGTGAACAGTATAAGTGAGGAGAGTGTGTTCCCCTGATGGTTTAATATGCACAGCGCATGTTGCCAGGTGAACAGTGTAAGTGAGGAGAGTGTGTTCCCCTGATTGTTTAATACACAAAGGACATGTTACCAGGTGAACAGTCACAGTGAGGAGGGTTTGTTCCCCTGATGGTTTAATATACACGGGACATGTTACCAGGTGAACAGTATAAGTGAGGAGAGTGTGTTCCCCTGATTGTTTAATACTGATGGGACATGTTACCAGGTGAAGAGTATAAGTGATGAGAGTGTGTTCCCATGATTGTTTAATACTGACGGGACATGTAACCAGGTGAACAGTATAAGTGAGGAGAGTGTGTTCCCCTGATTGTTTAATACTGACGGGATGGGAAGGGGGGGAGGGCAGTGGGGGAGTGGAGTTGGGGAGTGGTGTGGGAGGGGAGTGGGGGAATGGTGTGGGAGGGGAGTGGGGGAGTGCAGTGGGAGGCGGCTGGGTGGGGGAGTGGGAGGCGAGTGGGAGGGGGAGTGGGAGTGGTAGTGGGAGGGGAGTGGGGGGAGTGGGAGGAGGTAGGGGAGAGGAGGAGGGGAGGGGGGAAGGGGAGGGGTGAGGGTGAGGGGGAGGGGATTGCGATGGGAGAGGTTAGGTGAGCGTTAAGGGGAGTGGGAGAGGGGAGTGAGGGAGTGAGGGAGGGGAGTGGGGAAGTGGCAGGGGTAGTGGAGTGTGAGTGGGAGATGGGTGGCGGACGGGTGTGGGAAATGGGTGGAGGCGGGGTTGGGAAGGTGAGCTGCGGGAGGGGAGTGTGGGTGGGAAGTGGGAAGGGGGTGTTGGAGAGGTTGGGAAGGTTTGTGGGGGAGGGGAGTGGGGAAGGGGGTGGGGGAGGGGAGTGGGGAAGGGGTGGAGGAGGGGTTGGGAAGGTGATTGGGGGAGGTGAGTGGGGGCGGGTTGTTCGGGAGGGGTCTGGTGGAGTGGTATGCAGGAGGGGATTGGGAGAGGGGAGAAGGGGAGGGAAGTGGGGGATCGGAGTGGGAAGGGGGTGGGGGAGGGGTTGGGAAGGTGAATGGGGGAGGGGTCTGGGGGAGGGGTGTGCGGGTGGGGAGGGGGGAATTGATTGGGAAGGGGAGTGGGGGAGGGGAGAGAAGGGGAGTAGGGCCGGCAGTGGGAGAGGGGAGTGGGAAGGGGAGTGGAGTAGGGGAGAGGAGGGTAGGAGGGTAGAGTAGGGGAGGAGGGGGGAGGAGGTTAGAGGAGGGGAGTAGGGGTGGCTGTGGGAGAGGGGAGTGGGAATGGGAGTGGAGGAGGGGAGAGAAGGGGAGGAGGGTAGAGTAGGGGAGGACGGGAGAGGAGGGGAGTAGGGCGGAGGGGATGGGAGAGGAGAGTGGGAAAAGGAGTGGTGGAGGGGAGAGGAGGGGAGTCGGGTAGGCTGTGGGAGATTGGAGTGGGAAGGGTAGTGGGGAGGGAAGAGGTGGGGAGAGGAGGCTGTGAGAGAGGGGAATGGCAAGGGGAGTGAGGAGGGGAGAGGATGGGAATGGGGAGGCTGTGGGAGAGGGGCGTGGTAAGCGGAAGGTTCAGGGGAGCGGAGGGAGGATAGGGGTAGCGAGTGGTAGTGGCAGAGGGAAGTGTGTAAAGGGAGTGTGGGAGGGTTGAAGGGGAGCGGAGTGGAGGAGGGATGTGGGGGACGGTGAGTGGCTGAGGGGAGTGGGACAGGGGAGTGGAAAGGGAGTGGGATAGGGCAGTGGGGGAGGGGAGTGGAAGCGGAGTGGGGAGGGGAGTGGAAGGGGAGTGGGGGAGGTGAGTGGAAGGGGAGTGGGGGGAGTGGAGTGGAAGGGGAGTGGGAGAGGGGAGTGGGGGAGGGGAGTGGAAGTGGAGTGGGCGAGCAAAGTTGGAAGGACTGTGGGAGGGGAGTTTGAGGGGAGTTGGAAGGGGAGGGGAGTGGGAGAGGGGAGTGGAAGGGGAGTGGGGGAAGGGAGGGGGAGGTGGAGGGGAGCGGAAGGAGGAGAGGGGTAGCGAGTGGGAGTGGCGGAGGGAAGTGTTTGATGGGAGTGTGGGAGGGTTGAAGGGGAGCGGAGTGGAGGAGGGATGTGGGGGACGGTGAGTGGGTGAGGGGAGTGGGACAGGGGAGTGGAAAGGGAGTGGGAAAGGGTAGTGGGGGAGGGGAGTGGAAGCGGAGTGGGGAGGGAGTGGAAGGGGGGAATGGGAGTGGAGGAGGGGGAGTGGGGGAGGGGGTGTGGGGGAGTGGAGTGGTGGAGGGGAGTGGGGGAGTGGGGGAGGGGAGTGTGGGAGGGGCGTGGGGAGGGGACTGGGGGAGCGAAGTGGAAAGGAGAGTGGGTGAGGGGAGTGGGAAAGCAGAGTGGAAGGGGAGTGGGAAAGGGTAGTGGGGGAGGGGAGTGGAAGCGGAGTGGGGAGGGGAGTGGAAGGGGATTTGGGGAGGGGAGTGGAAGGGGACTGGGGGGGAGGGGAGTGGAAGGGGAGTGGGGGAGGGGAGTGGGGGAGGGGAGTGGAAGGGGAGTGGGCGAGCATAGTGGGAAGGAGAGTGGGGGAGGGGAGTGGAGGTGGGATTTTGGGGACGGGAGTTGGGTTGAGGAGTGTGGGAGGGGAGTGATGTAGGGTAGTGGTGGAGGGTGGTTGGAGCAGGGGAGTTGGGGAGGGTCGTGTGTTAGGGGAATGGGGAGGGGGTTTGGGGAGCGGAATGGAGGAGCGAAGTTTGGGAGGCGAGTGGGGAGGGGAGTGGAAGGGGAGTGGGTGAGCGAAGTGGGAAGGAGAGTGGGGGAGGGGTGTGGGAAGGGGAGTGGGGGAGGGGAGTTGGAAGGGGAGTGGGGGAGGGGAGTTGGAAGGGGAGTGGGGGAGGGGAGTGGGGAAGCGGGGGAGCGAAGTGGGAAGGAGAGTGGGGGAGGGGAATGCGAAGGAGAGTGGGGGAGGGGAGTGCGTAGGGGTGTGGGAAGGGGAGTGAGGGAGGGGAGTGGGAATGGGAGTGGGGAGGGGAGTGGAAGGGCAGTGGGGGCGGGGAGTGGAGTAGTGGAGATGAGAGGAGTGGAGATGTGGAGAGTGGGGTCGTGGAGTTGGGGAGGGGATTGGGAAGGGGAGTGGGGAGGACAGAGGAGGGGGAGAGGAGAGGGCTAAAGAGTGGGAGTGGTGGAGGGTAGTGGGGGAGGAGAGTGTGGGAGGAGAGAAGGGAAGGGGACTGGGGTAGGGGAGTGGGAGTGGGGTGTGGAGAAGTGGAGTGGGTGTGGGGTGTGGTGCAGGGGAGTGGGTGTGTGGGGGGAGTGGGGTAGGGGAGTTGGTGAGGGGTGTGGAGGAAGGGAGTGGGTGTGTGTAGGGGAGTGGGGTCGGGGAGTGGGTGTGGGGTGCGGAGGAGGGGAGTGGGGGAGGAGATTGGGGAGGGGAGTGGGGGAGGGGAGTGGGGGAGGAGCGTGGAGTAGGGGAGTGGTGAAGGGGAGTGGGGTAGGGGAATGGGGGAGGGGGGTTGGGGAGCGGAGTGGAGTAAGGACTTTTGGGAGGGGAGTGGGGGAGGGGAGTGATATAGGGGAGTGGTGGAGGGGTGTGGGGTAGGGGAATTGGGGCGGGGAGAGGGCAAGGGGTGCAGGGGAGCGCAGTGGGGTAGGGGAGTCGGGGAGTGAGTTTGGGGAGGGGAGTGGGGTAGGGATGTGGGGGTGGAGAGTGGGGGTAAGCGGGGGAGGGGAGAGGGATAGGGGAGTGGGGGATGTGTGTGGGAGGGAGTTGGGCAGGGGAATGGGTGTGGGAAGCTGGGGAGGGGAGTTGGGGAGGGGAGTGGGGGATGGGAGTTAGGGAGGGGAGTGGGGGAGGTGAGTGGGAGGGAGTTGGTGGGGGGAGTTGGAAGGAGTGTGGGGGAGGGGAGTGGAAATGGTGTGGAGGAGGGGAGTGGGGGAGGGGATGTGGGGAGGGGAGTGGGGAGGGGAGTGCGGGTGGGGAGTGGAAGGGGAGTGCGGGAGGGGAGTGGGAAGGAGAGTGGGGGAGGGGAGTTGGAAGGGGAGAGGGAAGGGGAGTGGAAATGGAGTGGGGTAGGGGAGTGGGGGGGTGTGGGTATGGGGAGTAGGGGAGGGGAGTGGAGGAGGAGATTTGGGGACGGGAGTGGGGTTGGGGAGTGGGGGAGGGGTGTGATGTAAGGTAGTGGTGGAGGGGGGTTGGGGAGGGGAGTTGGGGAGGGGAGTGGGGGAGGGGAATGTGGAGGGGGGTTGGGGAGCGGAATGGAGGAGGGAGGTTTATGAGGCGAGTGGGGGAGGGGAGTGGAGAGGAGTGGAGAGGAGGGGAGTGGGGGAGGGGTGTGATGTCGGGTAGTGGTGGAGGGGGGTTGGGGAGGGGAGTTGGGGAGGGGAGTGGGGTAGGGGAATGGGGAGGGGGGTTGGGGAGCGGAATGGAGGAGGGAAGTTTGGGAGGCAAGTGGGGGAGGAGAGTGGAGAGGAGTGGAGAGGAGGGGAGTGGGGGAGGGGATTGGGAAGGGGAGTGGGGAGGAGAGATGAGGGGGAGAGGAGAGGGGTAGAGAGTGGGAGTGGTGGAGGGAAGTGGGGGAGGAGATTGTGGGAGGAGAGAAGGAGAGAGGACTGGGGTAGGGGAGTGGGTGTGGGGAGTGGTGCAGGGGATTGGGTGTGTGGAGGGGAGTGGGGTAGGGGAGTGGGAGTGGAGTGTGGAGGAAGGGAGTGGGTGTGTGGAGGGGAGTGGGGGAGGTGAGTGCGGGAGGGGAGTGGGGGAGGGATTTGGGGGAGGGCAGATGGGGAGGTGAGTGGGGTTGGGGAGTGGGGGAGGGGCATGGGGGAGAGGAGTGGAGGGGAGAGTTTGGGGAGGGGATTTGGGTAGGAGAATGGGGGAGGGTGTTGGGGAGCGGAGTAGGGGAGGGGAGTGGGGGAGGGGAGTGGAGTGGGGGAGGAGATTGGGGAGGGGAGTGGGGGAGGAGATTGGGGAGGGGAATGGGGGAGGAGTGTGGAGTAGCGGTTTGGGGGAGAGGAGTGGGATAGGGGATGGGGAGGGGTATTGGAGAACGGGGTGGGGGAGCGGAGTGGAGTAGGGAAGTTTGGGAGGCGAGTGGGGGAGCTGAGTGGGGGAGGGGAGTTGGGGCGGGGAGTGGGCAAGGGGAGCTGGGGAGCGCAGTGGGGTAGAGGAGTGGGGGTGGAGAGTGGGCGTGAGCGGGGGAGGGGAGTGGGATTGGGGAGTGGGGGAGGTGAGTGGGAGGAAGTTGGTGGGGGGATTTGGGGAGATGAGCGGGGGAGGGAAGTTGGGGAAGTGAGTGGGGTTGGGGTGTGAGGGAGGGGAGTTAGGGAGGGGAGTGGGGAGTTGAGTGGGAGGGAGTTAGTGAGGGGAGTTGGGGAGGTGAGGGGGAGGGGAGTGGGGGAGGGGAGTTAGGGAGGGGAGTTAGGGAGGTGAGTGGGAGGGAGTTAGTGAGGGGAGTTGGGGAGTTGAGTGGGGGAGGGGAGTGGGGGTGCGGAGTTAGGGAGGTGGGTGGGATAGGGGAGTGCTGTTGGGGAGCGGAATGGAGGAGGGAAGTTTGGGAGGCGAGTGTGGGAGGGGAGTGGAAAGGAGTGGAGAGGAGGAGAGTGGGGGAGGTGAGTGAGAGGGAGTTCGTGAGGGAGTTGGTGAGGTGAGGGGGAGGGAGTTGGTGAGGGGGATTGGTGAGGTAAGTGGGGTGGGGGAGTGAGGGAGGGGAGTTAGGGAGGGGAGTGGGGTGAGGGAGTGAGGGAGGGAGTTAGGGAGGGGAGTGGGGAGGTGAGTGGGAGGGAGTTAGTGAAGGGAGTTGGGGAGGTGAGGGGGAGGGGAGTGGGGGAGGCGAGTTAAGGAGGGGAGTTAAGGAGGTGAGTGGGAGGGAGCTGGTGAGGGGAGTTGGGGAGGTGAGTAGTGGAGGGGTGTGGGCTTGCGGAGTTAGGGATGTGAGTGGGGTTGGGGTGTGGGGGAGTGGAGTGGGTAAGGGGAGCTGGGGATGGGATTTGGGTAGGGGAATTGGGGATTGTGTTTGGGGAGCGGAGTGGAGTAGGGAAGTTTGGGAGGCGAGTGGGGGATGGGAGTGGTGTCGGGGAGTGGGGGAGGGGTGTGATATAGGCGAGTGCGGGAGGGGAGTGGGGTAGGAGAGTTGGGGCGGGGAGTGGGCAAGGGGAGCTGGGGAGCGCAGTGGGGTGGGGAGTGGGGGTGGAGAATGGGGGTGAGCGGGGGAGGGGAGTGGGATAGGGGAGTGGGGACCGTGAGTGGGAGGGAGTTGGGCAGGGGAGTGAGTGAGGGGAGTTGGGGAGGGGTGTGAGGGAGGGGAGTTAGGGAGAGGAGTGGGGGAGGTGAGTGGGAGGGAGTTGGTGGGGAGAGTTGGAGAGATGACTGGGGAGGGGAATGGGGGAGGGAAGTTGGTGATCTGAGAGGGGTAGGGGAGGGAGGGAGGGGAGTTAGGGAGGGGAGTGGGGGAGGTGAGTGGGAGGGAGTTGGGAAGGTGAATGGTGGAGGGGAGTTGGGATAGGGGAGTGGGGGAGGGGAGTGGGTAAGGGGTGCTGGGGAGGGGATTTGGGTAGGGGAATGGGGGCGTGGGTTTGGGGAGCGGAGTGGAGTATTGAAGTTTGGGAGGCGAGTGGGGAATGGGAGTGGTGTAGGGGAGGGGGGAGGAGAATGACAGAGGGGAGTGGGGGAAGGGATCTGGTGAGGGGAGTGGGGTAGTGCAGTGGGGGAGGGGTGTGATATAGGGGAGTGCGGGAGGGGAGTGGGGTAGGGGAGTTGGGGCGGGGAGTGGGAAATGGGAGCTGGGGAGTGCAGTGGGGTAGGGGAGTGGGGGTGGAGAGTGTGGGTGAGTGGTGGATTGGAGTGGGATAGGGGAGTGGGGGAGGTGAGTGGGAGGGAGTTGGGCAGGTGAGTGGGTAAGGGGAGTTGGGGAGGGGAGTTAGGGAGGGGAGTGGGGGAGGTGAGTAGGAGGGAGTTGTTGGGGGGAGTTGGGGAGATGTGGGGGAGGGGAGTGAGGGAGGGGAGTTAGGGAGGGGAGTGGGGGAGGTGAGTGGGAGGGAGTTAGTGCGTGGAGTTGTGGAGGTGAGGGGGTGGGGAGTGGGGGAGGGGAGTTATGCAGGTGAGTGGGAGGGAGTTGGGAAGGTGAGTTGGGGAGGGGAGTTGGCGTGCGGAGTTACGGAGGTGAGTGGCGTCGGGGAGTTGGGGAGGGGAGTGGGAGGGAGTTGTTGGGGGGAGTTGGGGAGATGAGTGGGGGAGGGGAGTGGGGGAGGGAAGTTGGTGACGTGAGTGGGGTAGGGGAGTGAGGGAGGGGATTTAGGGAGGGGAGTGGGGGAGGTGAGTGGGAGGACTTAGTGAGGGGAGTTGGGGAGGTGAGGGGGAGGGGAGTGGGGGAGGGGAGTTAGGGATGTGAGTGGGGCAGGGGAGTGGGGGAGGGGAGTGGGTAAGGGGAGCTGGGGAGGGGATATGGGCAGGGGAATAGGGGAGGGGATTGACATAGGGGAGTGGGGGAGGGGAGCTGGAGAGGGGAGTGGGGTAGGGGAGTGGGGGAGGGGAATGGTGCAGGGGAGTGGGGGTGGGGGAGTGCGGGAGGAGTGTTGGGGAAGGGAGTGGGGGAGGGGAATGAGGGATTGGAGTGGGGGAGGTGAGTGGGGGAGGGGAGTGGGGTAGGGGTGTTGGGGATGGGAGTGGGGGAGGGGAGTGATATAGTGATGTGGGGAAGTGGAGTGGGGGAGTGGAGTGGGGGAGTGGAGTGGGGGAGGGGAGTGGGGGAGGTGAGTGGGGGAGGGCTGTGGGGTAGGGGTTTTGGGGATGGGAGTGGGGGAGGGGAGTGATATAGTGATGTGGGGAAGTGCCGTGGGAGGAGTGGAGTGGGGGTGTGGAGTGGGGGAGGGTAGTGGGGGAGAGGAGTGGGGAAGGGGAGTGGGGGAGTGGAGTGGGGAGGTGAGTGGGGTAGGGGTGTTGGGGAGGGGAGTGGGGGAGGTGAGTGGGAGGGAGTTGTTGGGGGGAGTTGGGGAGATGTGTGGGGGAGGGGAGTGGTGGAGGGAATTTGGTGACGTGAGTGTGATAGGGGAGTGAGGGAGGGGATTTAGGGAGGGGAGAGGGGGAGGTGCGTGGGAGGACTTAGTGAGGGGAGTTGGGGAGGTGAGGGCGAGGGGGGTGGGGGAGGGGAGTTAGGGATGTGAGTGGGGCAGGGGAGTGGGGGAGGGGAGTGGGTAAGGGGATTTGGGGAGGGGATATGGGTAGGGGAATAGGGGAGGGGGTTTGGGGAGCGGAGTGGAGTAGGGAAGTTTGGGAGGCGAGTGGGGGACGGGAGTGGTGCAGGGGAGTGGGGGAGGGGATTGACATAGGGGAGTGGGGGAGGGGAGCTGGTGAGGGGAGTGGAGTAGGGGTGTGGGGGAGGGGTGTGAGGGAGGGAGTTTGGGGAGGGGTGTGGGGGAGGGAAGCGGGGGAGGGCTGTGGGGTCGGGGAGTGGTGGAGGGGAATGGTGGATTGGAGTGGGGGAGGGGAGTGGGGGAGGGGAGTGGGGTAGGGGTGTTGGGGATGGGAGTGGGGGAGGGGAGCGATATTGTGCTGTGGGGAAGTGGAGTGGGAGGAGTGGAGTGCGGGAGTGGAGTGGGGGAGGGGAGTGGGGGAGTGGAGTGGGGGAGTGGAGAGGGGGAGGGGAGTGGGGGAGTGGTGTGGGGGAGTGGAGTGGGGGAGTGGAGTGGGGGAGGGGAGTGGGGGAGGGGAGTGGGGGAGGGGAGTGGAGGAGGGGAGTGATATAGTGGTGTGGGGAAGGGGAGTGGGGGAGTGGAGTGGGGGAGTGGAGTAGGGGACGGGAGTGGGGGAGGGGAGTGGGGGAGTGGAGTGGGGGAGGGGAGTGGGGGAGGGGAGTGGGGTAGGGGTGTTGGGGAGGGGAGTGGGGGAGGGGAGTGGGGCAGGGGTGTTGGGGAGGGGAGTGGAGGAGGGGAGTGATATAGTGGTGTGGGGAAGGGGAGTGGGGGAGTGGAGTGGGGGAGGGGAGTGGGGTAGGGGTGTTGGGGAGGGGAGTGGGGGAAGGGAGTGGGGTAGGTGTGTTGGGGAGGGGAGTGGGGGAGGGGAGTGGGCGAGGGGAGTGGGGTAGGGGTGTTGGGGTGGGGAGTGGGGGAGGGGAGTGGTGGAGAGGAGGGCCTTGGAACATGTACTGACATTAATGGTGCTATATAAATACTAGTTGTTGTTGTGTTGGACATATATCACCTTTCCTTCATCATGACTGGGTGAAAATGCTGTAACTCCTTCTCCAACACCATTGTGAGATCACCTTCACCACACAGACTGCAGAGGTTCAAGGTAATGGACCAGCATCACCTTCTCAATGGACAACTGGGGATGGACAATATCTGCTGGTCTAGTGACAGACACATCCTAACAATGAAGACAAATATCTGTCTGTGTAAAATGGATGAAAAGTCTTTACACAAATAGAATCATAGAGAGATATTGCACTGAAACAGACCCTTTGGCCCATCGAGTCTGTGCTGACCAACAGCCACCCATTTATATATCCGACATTAATCCCATATTTCCCACCGCATCCCCACCATCCTCCAACCACCTAACGAGACTAGGGACATTTACAATGGCCAATTTATCAACCAAACTGCAAGTCTTTGTCTGTGGGAGGAAACCAGAGCACCCGGCAGAAACCCACATGGTCACAGGGAAAGCTTGCAAACTCCACACAGGCAGCACCCAGAACAGAACCCGGGACACTGGAGCAGTGAGACTGTGGCAGCAAACAGAACCGAACCCAGGTCACTGGAGCTGTGAGGCTGTGGCAGTAAACAGAACCGAACCCACGTCACTGGAGCTGTGAGGCTGTGGCAGTAAGCAGAACCGAACCCAGGTCACTGGAGCTGTGAGGCAGTGGCAGTAAACAGAACCGAACCCGGGTCACTGGAGCTGTGAGACTGTGGCAGGAAACAGAACCGTACCCGGGACACTGGAGCTGTGAGACTGTGGCAGTAAACAGAACCGAACCTGGGACACTGGAGCTGTGAGACTGTGGCAGTAAACAGAACTGAACCCAGGACACTGGAGCTGTGAGACTGTGGCAGTAAACAGAACCGAACCCAGGTCACTGGAGCTGTGAGACTGTGGCACTAATACTTGTTACAAAAACAGTACTCTGTGACATTGAGAGGCTGATTGACAGCGTCTCCAGACAGAGTTCATAAAAACAGACAGTGTTCGAAATACTCAGCAGGTCAGGCAACATCTGTGGAGAGAGAAACAGAGTTAATAAAAACAGAGAGTGCTGGAAATATTCAGCAGGTCGGGCAGCATCTGTGGAGAGAGAAACAGAGTTAATAAAAACAGAGAGTGATGGAAATATTCAGCAGGTCGGGCAGCATCTGTGGAGAGAGAAACAGAGTTAATAAAAACAGAGAGTGCTGGAAATATTCAGCAGGTCGGGCAGCATCTGTGGAGAGAGAAACAGAGTTAATAAAAACAGCGAGTGCTGGAAATATTCAGCAGGTCGGGCAACATCTGTGGAGAGAGAAACAGAGTTAATAAAAACAGAGAGTGCGGGAAATATTCAGCAGGTTGGGCAACATCTGTGGAGAGAGAAACAGAGTTAATAAAAACAGAGAGTGCTGGAAATATTCAGCAGGTCGGGCAACATCTGTGGAGAGAGAAACAGAGTTAATAAAAACAGAGTGTGCTGGAAATACTCAGCAGGTTGGGCAACATCTGTGGAGAGAGAAACGGAGTTAATAAAAACAGAGAGTGCTGGAAATACTCAGCAGGTCGGGCAACATCTGTGGAGAGAGAAACGGAGTTAATAAAAACAGAGTGCTGGAAATATTCAGCAGGTCGGGCAACATCTGTGGAGAGAGAAACGGAGTTAATAAAAACAGAGTGCTGGAAATATTCAGCACGTTGGGCAACATCTGTGGAGAGAGAAACAGAGTTAATAAAAACAGAGAGTGCTGGAAATACTCAGCAGGTCGGGCAACATCTGCGGAGAGAGAAACGGAGTTAATAAAAACAGCGAGTGCTGGAAATATTCAGCAGGTCGGGCAACATCTGTGGAGAGAGAAACAGAGTTAATAAAAACAGCGAGTGCTGGAAATACTCAGCAGGTCGGGCAACATCTGTGGAGAGAGAAACAGAGTTAATAAAAACAGAGAGTGCTGGAAATATTCAGCAGGTCGGGCAACATCTGTGGAGAGAGAAACAGAGTTAATAAAAACAGAGACTGCTGGAAATATTCAGCAGGTCGGGCAACATCTGTGGAGAGAGAAACAGAGTTAATAAAAACAGAGAGTGCTGGAAATATTCAGCAGGTCGGGCAACATCTGTGGAGTGAGAAACGGAGTTAATAAAAACAGAGAGTGCTGGAAATACTCAGCAGGTCGGGCAGCATCTGTGGAGAGAGAAACAGAGTTAACAAAAACAGAGAGTGCTGAAAATACTCTGCAGGTCAGGCAACATCTGTGGAGAGAGAAACGGAGTTAATAAAAACAGAGTGCTGGAAATATTCAGCAGGTTGGGCAACATCTGTGGAGAGAGAAACGGAGTTAATAAAAACAGAGAGTGCTGGAAATACTCAGCAGGTCGGGCAACATCTGTGGAGAGAGAAACAGAGTTAATAAAAACAGAGAGTGCTGGAAATATTCAGCAGGTCGGGCAACATCTGTGGAGAGAGAAACAGAGTTAATAAAAACAGCGAGTGCTGGAAATATTCAGCAGGTCGGGCAACATCTGTGCAGAGAGAAACAGAGTTAATAAAAACAGCGAGTGCTGGAAATATTCAGCAGGTTGGGCAACATCTGTGGAGAGAGAAACAGAGTTAATAAAAACAGAGAGTGCTGGAAATATTCAGCAGGTCGGGCAACATCTGTGGAGAGAGAAACAGAGTTAATAAAAACAGCGAGTGCTGGAAATATTCAGCAGGTCGGGCAACATCTGTGGAGAGAGAAACAGAGTTTTTAAAAATAGAGAGTGCTGGAAATACTCAGCAGGTCGGGCAACATCTGTGGAGAGAGAAACAGAGTTAATAAAAACAGAGAGTGCTGGAAATATTCAGCAGGTCGGGCAACATCTGTGGAGAGAGAAACAGAGTTAATAAAAACAGCGAGTGCTGGAAATATTCAGCAGGTCGGGCAACATCTGTGGAGAGAGAAACAGAGTTGATAAAAATAGAGAGTGCTGGAAATACTCAGCAGGTCGGGCAGCATCTGTGGAGAGAGAAACAGAGTTAATAAAAACAGAGAGTGCTGGAAATACTCAGCAGGTCGGGCAACATCTGTGGAGAGAGAAACAGAGTTAATAAAAACAGAGAGTGCTGGAGATACTCAGCAGGTCGGGCAACATCTGTGGAGAGAGAAACGGAGTTAATAAAAACAGCGAGTGCTGGAAATACTCAGCAGGTCGGGCAACATCTGTGCAGAGAGAAACAGAGTTAATAAAAACAGCGAGTGCTGGAAATATTCAGCAGGTCGGGCAACATCTGTGGAGAGAGAAATGGAGTTCATAAAAACAGCGAGTGCTGGAAATACTCAGCAGGTCAGGCAACATCTGTGGAGAGAGAAACGGAGTTAATAAAAACAGAGTGCTGGAAATATTCAGCAGGTTGGGCAACATCTGTGGAGAGAGAAACGGAGTTAATAAAAACAGAGAGTGCTGGAAATACTCAGCAGGTCGGGCAACATCTGTGGAGAGAGAAACAGAGTTAATAAAAACAGAGAGTGCTGGAAATATTCAGCAGGTCGGGCAACATCTGTGGAGAGAGAAACAGAGTTAATAAAAACAGCGAGTGCTGGAAATATTCAGCAGGTCGGGCAACATCTGTGCAGAGAGAAACAGAGTTAATAAAAACAGCGAGTGCTGGAAATATTCAGCAGGTTGGGCAACATCTGTGGAGAGAGAAACAGAGTTACTAAAAACAGAGAGTGCTGGAAATATTCAGCAGGTCGGGCAACATCTGTGGAGAGAGAAACAGAGTTAATAAAAACAGCGAGTGCTGGAAATATTCAGCAGGTCGGGCAACATCTGTGGAGAGAGAAACAGAGTTTTTAAAAATAGAGAGTGCTGGAAATACTCAGCAGGTCGGGCAACATCTGTGGAGAGAGAAACAGAGTTAATAAAAACAGAGAGTGCTGGAAATATTCAGCAGGTCGGGCAACATCTGTGGAGAGAGAAACAGAGTTAATAAAAACAGCGAGTGCTGGAAATATTCAGCAGGTCGGGCAACATCTGTGGAGAGAGAAACAGAGTTGATAAAAATAGAGAGTGCTGGAAATACTCAGCAGGTCGGGCAGCATCTGTGGAGAGAGAAACAGAGTTAATAAAAACAGAGAGTGCTGGAAATACTCAGCAGGTCGGGCAACATCTGTGGAGAGAGAAACAGAGTTAATAAAAACAGAGAGTGCTGGAGATACTCAGCAGGTCGGGCAACATCTGTGGAGAGAGAAACGGAGTTAATAAAAACAGCGAGTGCTGGAAATACTCAGCAGGTCAGGCAACATCTGTGGAGAGAGAAACAGAGTTAATAAAAACAGAGAGTGCTGGAAATATTCAGCAGGTCGGGCAACATCTGTGGAGAGAGAAACGGAGTTAATAAAAACAGCGAGTGCTGGAAATACTCAGCAGGTCAGGCAACATCTGTGGAGAGAGAAACAGAGTTCATAAATACAGAGACTGCTGGAAATATTCAGCAGGTCGGGCAACATCTGTGGAGAGAGAAACAGAGTTAATAACAACAGAGAGTGCTGGAAATATTCAGCAGGTCGGGCAGCATCTGTGGAGAGAGAAACAGAGTTAATAAAAACAGCGAGTGCTGGAAATATTCAGCAGTTTGGGCAACATCTGTGGAGAGAGAAATGAGTTAATAAAAACAGAGAGTGCTGGAAATATTCAGCAGGTCGGGCAACATCTGTGCAGAGAGAAACAGAGTTAATAATAACAGCGAGTGCTGGAAATATTCAGCAGGTCGGGCAACATCTGTGGAGAGAGAAACGGAGTTAATAATAACAGCGAGTGCTGGAAATACACAGCAGGTCAAGCAACATCTGTGGAGAGAGAAACAGAGTTCATAAATACAGAGAGTGCTGGAAATATTCAGCAGGTCGGGCAGCATCTGTGGAGAGAGAAACAGAGTTAATAAAAACAGCGAGTGCTGGAAACACTCAGCAGGTCGGGCAACATCTGTGGAGAGAGAAACAGAGTTAATAAAAACAGAGAGTGCTGGAAATACTCAGCAGGTCGGGCAACATCTGTGGAGAGAGAAACAGAGTTAATAAAAACAGCGAGTGCTGGAAATATTCAGCAGGTCGGGCAACATCTGTGGAGAGAGAAACAGAGTTAATAAAAACAGCGAGTGCTGGAAATACTCAGCAGGTCAGGCAACATCTGTGGAGAGAGAAACAGAGTTAATAAAAACAGAGAGTGCTGGAAATATTCAGCAGGTCGGGCAACATCTGTGGAGAGAGAAACGGAGTTAATAAAAACAGCGAGTGCTGGAAATACTCAGCAGGTCAGGCAACATCTGTGGAGAGAGAAACAGAGTTCATAAATACAGAGACTGCTGGAAATATTCAGCAGGTCGGGCAACATCTGTGGAGAGAGAAACAGAGTTAATAAAAACAGAGAGTGCTGGAAATATTCAGCAGGTCGGGCAGCATCTGTGGAGAGAGAAACAGAGTTAATAAAAACAGCGAGTGCTGGAAATATTCAGCAGTTTGGGCAACATCTGTGGAGAGAGAAACAGAGTTAATAAAAACAGAGAGTGCTGGAAATATTCAGCAGGTCGGGCAACATCTGTGCAGAGAGAAACAGAGTTAATAAAAACAGCGAGTGCTCGAAATATTCAGCAGGTTGGGCAACATCTGTGGAGAGAGAAACGGAGTTAATAAAAACAGAGAGTGCTGGAAATACTCAGCAGGTCGGGCAACATCTGTGGGGAGAGAAACAGAGTTAATAAAAACAGCGAGTGCTGGAAATATTCTGCAGGTTGGGCAGCATCTGTGGAGAGAGAAACAGAGTTAATAAAAACAGAGAGTGCTGGAAGTATTCAGCAGGTTGGGCAGCATCTGTGGAGAGAGAAACGGAGTTAATAAAAACAGCGAGTGTTGGAAATATTCAGCAGGTTGGGCAACATCTGTGGAGAGAGAAACAGAGTTAATAAAACAGAGAGTGCTGGAAATACTCAGCAGGGCGGGCAACATCTGTGCAGAGAGAAACAGAGTTAATAAAAACAGCGAGTGCTGGAAATATTCAGCAGGTCGGGCAACATCAGTGGAGAGAGAAACGGAGTTAATAAAAACAGCGAGTGCTGGAAATACACAGCAGGTCAGGCAACATCTGTGGAGAGAGAAACAGAGTTCATAAATACAGAGAGTGCTGGAAATATTCACAAGGTCGGGCAGCATCTGTGGAGAGAGAAACAGAGTTAATAAAAACAGAGAGTGCTGGAAATACTCAGCAGGTCGGGCAACATCTGTGGAGAGAGAAACAGATTTAATAAAAACAGCGAGTGCTGGAAACACTCAGCAGGTCAGGCAACATCTGTGGAGAGAGAAACAGAGTTAATAAAAACAGAAAGTGCTGGAAATACTCAGTAGGTCGGGCAACATCTGTGGAGAGAGAAACAGAGTTAATAATAACAGCGAGTGCTGGAAATATTCAGCAGGTCGGGCAACATCTGTGGAGAGAGAAACAGAGTTAATAAAAACAGCGAGTGCTGGAAATACTCAGCAGGTCGGGCAACATCTGTGGAGAGAGAAACAGAGTTAATAAAAACAGAGAGTGCTGGAAATATTCAGCAGGTCGGGCAACATCTGTGGAGAGAGAAACAGAGTTAATAAAAACAGAGAGTGCTGGAAATATTCAGCAGGTCGGGCAACATCTGTGGAGAGAGAAACAGAGTTAATAAAAACAGAGAGTGCTGGAAATATTCAGCAGGTCGGGCAACATCTGTGGAGAGAGAAACGGAGTTAATAAAAACAGAGAGTGCTGGAAATACTCAGCAGGTCGGGCAGCATCTGGGGAGAGAGAAACAGAGTTAACAAAAACAGAGAGCGCTGAAAATACTCTGCAGGTCGGGCAACATCTGTGGAGAGAGAAACGGAGTTAATAAAAACAGAGTGCTGGAAATATTCAGCAGGTTGGGCAACATCTGTGGAGAGAGAAACGGAGTTAATAAAAACAGAGAGTGCTGGAAATACTCAGCAGGTCGGGCAACATCTGTGGAGAGAGTAACAGAGTTAATAAAAACAGCGAGTGCTGGAAATATTCAGCAGGTCGGGCAACATCTTTGAAGAGAGAAACAGAGTTAATAAAAACAGAGAGTCCTGGAAATATTCAGCAGGTCGGACAACATCTGTGGAGAGAGAAACAGAGTTAATAAAAACAGCGAGTGCTGGAAATATTCATCAGGTCGGGCAACATCTGTGGAGAGAGAAACAGAGTTTTTATAAATAGAGAGTGCTGGAAATACTCAGCAGGTCGGGCAACATCTGTGGAGAGAGAAACAGAGTTAATAAAAACAGAGAGTGCTGGAAATATTCAGTAGGTCGGGCAACATCTGTGGAGAGAGAAACAGAGTTAATAAAAACAGCGAGTGCTGGAAATATTCAGCAGGTCGGGCAACATCTGTGGAGAGAGAAACAGAGTTAATAAAAATAGAGAGTGCTGGAAATACTCAGCAGGTCGGGCAGCATCTGTGGAGAGAGAAACAGAGTTAATAAAAACAGAGAGTGCTGGAAATACTCAGCAGGTCGGGCAACATCTGTGGAGAGAGAAACAGAGTTAATAAAAACAGAGAGTGCTGGAAATACTCAGCAGGTCGGGCAACATCTGTGGAGAGAGAAACGGAGTTAATAAAAACAGCGAGTGCTGGAAATACTCAGCAGGTCAGGCAACATCTGTGGAGAGAGAAACAGAGTTAATAAAAACAGAGAGTGCTGGAAATATTCAGCAGGTCGGGCAACATCTGTGGAGAGAGAAACGGAGTTAATAAAAACAGCGAGTGCTGGAAATACTCAGCAGGTCAGGCAACATCTGTGGAGAGAGAAACAGAGTTCATAAATACAGAGACTGCTGGAAATATTCAGCAGGTCGGGCAACATCTGTGGAGAGAGAAACAGAGTTAATAAAAACAGAGAGTGCTGGAAATATTCAGCAGGTCGGGCAGCATCTGTGGAGAGAGAAACAGAGTTAATAAAAACAGCGAGTGCTGGAAATATTCAGCAGTTTGGGCAACATCTGTGGAGAGAGAAACAGAGTTAATAAAAACAGAGAGTGCTGGAAATATTCAGCAGGTCGGGCAACATCTGTGCAGAGAGAAACAGAGTTAATAAAAACAGCGAGTGCTCGAAATATTCAGCAGGTTGGGCAACATCTGTGGAGAGAGAAACAGAGTAAATAAAAACAGAGAGTGCTGGAAATATTCAGCAGGTCGGGCAACATCTGTGGAGAGAGAAACAGAGTTAATAAAAACAGCGAGTGCTGGAAATATTCAGCATGTCCGGCAACATCTGTGGAGAGAGAAACAGAGTTAATAAAAAACAGCGAGTGCTGGAAATATTCAGCAGGTTGGGCAACATCTGTGGAGAGAGAAACAGAGTTAATAAAAATAGAGAGTGCTGGAAATATTCAGCAGCTCGGGCAACATCTGTGGAGAGAGAAACAGAGTTAATAAAAACAGCGAGTGCTGGAAATATTCAGCAGGTTGGGCAACATCTGTGGAGAGAGAAACGGAGTTAATAAAAACAGAGAGTGCTGGAAATACTCAGCAGGTCGGGCAACATCTGTGGCGAGAGAAACAGAGTTAATAAAAACAGCGAGTGCTGGAAATATTCAGCAGGTCGGGCAACATCTGTGGGGAGAGAAACAGAGTTAATAAAAACAGCGAGTGCTGGAAATATTCAGCAGGTTGGGCAGCATCTGTGGAGAGAGAAACAGAGTTAATAAAAACAGAGAGTGCTGCAAATACTCAGCAGGGCGGGCAACATCTGTGCAGAGAGAAACAGAGTTAATAAATACAGCGAGTGCTGGAAATATTCAGCAGGTCGGGCAACATCTGTGGAGAGAGAAACGGAGTTAATAAAAACAGCGAGTGCTGGAAATACTCAGCAGGTCAGGCAGCATCTGTGGAGAGAGAAACAGAGTTAATAAAAGCAGAGAGTGCTGGAAATATTCAGCAGGTCGGGCAACATCTGTGGAGAGAGAAACGGAGTTAATAAAAACAGCGAGTGCTGGAAATACTCAGCAGGTCAGGCAACATCTGTGGAGAGAGAAACAGAGTTCATAAATACAGAGACTGCTGGAAATATTCAGCAGGTCGGGCAACATCTGTGGAGAGAGAAACAGAGTTAATAAAAACAGAGAGTGCTGGAAATATTCAGCAGGTCGGGCAGCATCTGTGGAGAGAGAAACAGAGTTAATAAAAACAGAGAGTGCTGGAAATACTCAGCAGGTCGGGCAACATCTGTGGAGAGAGAAACAGAGTTAATAAAAACAGAGAGTGCTGGAAACACTCAGCAGGTCGGGCAACATCTGTGGAGAGAGAAACAGAGTTAATAAAAACAGAGAGTGCTGGTAATACTCAGCAGGTCGGGCAACATCTGTGGAGAGAGAAACAGAGTTAATAAAAACAGAGATTGCTGGAAATACTCAGCAGATCAGGCAACATCTGTGGAGAGAGAAACAGAGTTAATAAAAACAGAGAGTGCTGGAAATACTCAGCAGGTCGGCCAACATCTGTGGAGAGAGAAACAGAGTTAATAAAAACAGCGAGTGCTGGAAATACTCAGCAGGTCAGGCAACATCTGTGGAGAGAGAAACAGAGTTAATAAAAACAGAGAGTGCTGGAAATACTCAGCAGGTCGGGCAACATCTGTGGAGAGAGAAACAGAGTTAATAAAAACAGCGAGTGCTGGAAATATTCAGCAGGTCGGGCAGCATCTTTGGAGAGAGAAACAGAGTTAATAAAAACAGAGTGCTGGAAATATTCAGCAGTTCGGGCAGCATCTGTGGAGAGAGAAACAGAGTTAATAAAAACAGCGAGTGCTGGAAATATTCAGCAGGTCGGGCAACATCTGTGGAGAGAGAAACAGAGTTAATAAAAACAGCGAGTGCTGGAAATATTCAGCAGGTCAGGCAACATCTGTGGAGAGAGAAACGGAGTTAATAAAAACAGCGAGTGCTGGAAATATTCAGCAGGTCGGGCAACATCTGTGGAGAGAGAAACAGAGTTAATAAAAACAGCGAGTGCTGGAAATATTCAGCAGGTCAGGCAACATCTGTGGAGAGAGAAACAGAGTTAATAAAAACAGCGAGTGCTGGAAATATTCAGCAGGTTGGGCAGCATCTGTGGAGAGAGAAACAGGGTTAATAAAAACAGAGAGTGCTGGAAATACCCAGCAGGTCGGGCAACATCTGTGGAGAGAGAAACAGAGTTAATAGAAACAGAGAGTGCTGGAAATGCTCAGCAGGTCGGGCAACATCTGTGGAGAGAGAAACTGAGTTAATAAAAACAGAGAGTGCTGGAAATACTCAGCAGGTCGCGCAACATCTGTGGAGAGAGAAACAGAGTTAATAAAAATAGCGAGTGCTGGAAATATTCAGCAGGTCGGGCAACATCTGTGGAGAGAGAAACAGAGTTAATAAAAACAGCGAGTGCTGGAAATATTCAGCAGGTTGGGCAGCATCTGTGGAGAGAGAAACGGAGTTAATCAAAACAGCGAGTGCTGGAAATATTCAGCAGGTTGGGCAACATCTGTGGAGAGAGAAACAGAGTTAATAAAAACAGAGAGTGCTGGAAATACTCAGCAGGTCGGGCAACATCTGTGGAGAGAGAAACGGAGTTAATAAAAACAGCGAGTGCTGGAAATATTCAGCAGGTCGGGCAACATCTGTGGAGAGAGAAACAGAGTTAATAAAAACAGAGCGTGCTGGAAATACTCAGCAGGTCGGGCAACATCTGTGGAGAGAGAAACAGAGTTAATAAAAACAGCGAGTGCTGGAAATACTCAGCAGGTCAGGCAACATCTGTGGAGAGAGAAACAGAGTTAAGAAAAACAGAGAGTGGTGGAAATACTCAGCAGGTCGGGCAACATCTGTGGAGAGATAAACAGAGTTAATAAAAACAGCGAGTGCTGGAAATATTCAGCAGGTCTGGCAGCATCTGTGGAGAGAGAAACAGAGTTAATAAAAACAGAGTGCTGGAAATATTCAGCAGGTCGGGCAGCATCTGTGGAGAGAGGAACAGAGTTAATAAAAAGTTAATAAAAACAGAGTGCTGGAAATATTCAGCAGGTCGGGCAGCATCTGTGGAGAGAGGAACAGAGTTAATAAAAACAGCGAGTGCTGGAAATATTCAGCAGGTCGGGCAACATCTGTGGAGAGAGAAACAGAGTTAATAAAAATAGCGAGTGCTGGAAATATTCAGCAGGTCAGGCAACATCTGTGGAGAGAGAAACGGAGTTAATAAAAACAGCGAGTGCTGGAAATATTCAGCAGGTCGGGCAACATCTGTGGAGAGAGAAACAGAGTTAATAAAAACAGCGAGTGCTGGAAATATTCAGCAGGTCAGGCAACATCTGTGGAGAGAGAAACAGAGTTAATAAAAACAGCGAGTGCTGGAAATATTCAGCAGGTTGGGCAGCATCTGTGGAGAGAGAAACAGGGTTAATAAAAACAGAGAGTGCTGGAAATACCCAGCAGGTCGGGCAACATCTGTGGAGAGAGAAACAGAGTTAATAGAAACAGAGAGTGCTGGAAATGCTCAGCAGGTCGGGCAACATCTGTGGAGAGAGAAACTGAGTTAATAAAAACAGAGAGTGCTGGAAATACTCAGCAGGTCGCGCAACATCTGTGGAGAGAGAAACAGAGTTAATAAAAATAGCGAGTGCTGGAAATATTCAGCAGGTCGGGCAACATCTGTGGAGAGAGAAACAGAGTTAATAAAAACAGCGAGTGCTGGAAATATTCAGCAGGTTGGGCAGCATCTGTGGAGAGAGAAACGGAGTTAATCAAAACAGCGAGTGCTGGAAATATTCAGCAGGTTGGGCAACATCTGTGGAGAGAGAAACAGAGTTAATAAAAACAGAGAGTGCTGGAAATACTCAGCAGGTCGGGCAACATCTGTGGAGAGAGAAACGGAGTTAATAAAAACAGCGAGTGCTGGAAATATTCAGCAGGTCGGGCAACATCTGTGGAGAGAGAAACAGAGTTAATAAAAACAGAGCGTGCTGGAAATACTCAGCAGGTCGGGCAACATCTGTGGAGAGAGAAACAGAGTTAATAAAAACAGCGAGTGCTGGAAATACTCAGCAGGTCAGGCAACATCTGTGGAGAGAGAAACAGAGTTAAGAAAAACAGAGAGTGGTGGAAATACTCAGCAGGTCGGGCAACATCTGTGGAGAGATAAACAGAGTTAATAAAAACAGCGAGTGCTGGAAATATTCAGCAGGTCGGGCAGCATCTGTGGAGAGAGAAACAGAGTTAATAAAAACAGAGTGCTGGAAATATTCAGCAGGTCGGGCAGCATCTGTGGAGAGAGGAACAGAGTTAATAAAAACAGCGAGTGCTGGAAATATTCAGCAGGTCGGGCAACATCTGTGGAGAGAGAAACAGAGTTAATAAAAATAGCGAGTGCTGGAAATATTCAGCAGGTCCATGGCACCGTGGCTGGCTCTGCTGCTCAGAAGGGCGGGAAAAAGAGTGGAAGGGCTATAGTCGTAGGGGATTCGATTGTAAGGGGAGTAGACAGGCGGTTCTGTGGTCGAAAACGAGGCTCCCGAATGGTATGTTGCCTCCCAGGTGCACGGGTCAGTGATGTCTCAGATCGGCTGCAGAACATTCTAAAGGGGGAGGGTGAACAGCCAGTTGTCATTTTGCACATAGGCACTAATGATATAGGTAAAAAACGGGATGAGGTCCTACAAGCAGAGTTTAGGGAGTTAGGAGCCAAGTTAAAAAGTAGGACCTCAGAGGTAGTAATCTCAGGATTACTACCAGTGCCACGTGATAGTCAGAGTAAAAATGAAAGAATAGTCAGGATGAATGCGTGGCTTGAGAGATGGTGCAGGAAGGAGAGGTTCAGATTTTTGGGACATTGGGACCGGTTCTGGGGGAGGTGGGACTATTACAAATTGGACGGTCTACACCTGGGCCGGACTGGAACCAATGTCCTTGGAGGTGCTTTTGCTAACGCTGTTGGGGAGGGTTTAAACTAATGTGGCAGGGGGATGGGAACCAATTGAGGTCAGTTGACAGTGAGGAGGTAGTAACAAAAGCCTGTAAGAAACTAGATAATGAAGTCAGTGTGACTAAGGGGAAGAGTAGGCAGGGAGCAGATGATGAATATAAAGGGACTGGTGGTCTGAGGTGCATTTGCTTTAATGCAAGAAGTGTAGTTGGTAAGGCAGATGAACTTAGGGTTTGGATTAGTACCTGGGAGTATGATGTTATTGCTATTACTGAGACTTGGTTGAGGGAAGGGCATGATTGGCAACTAAATATCCCAGGATATCGATGCTTCAGGCGGGATAGAGAGGGAGGTAAAAGGGGTGGAGGAGTTGCATTACTGGTCAAAGAGGATATCGCAGCTGTGCTGAAGGAGGGCACTATGGAGGACTCGAGCAGTGAGGCAATATGGACAGAACTCAGAAATAGGAAGGGTGCGGTAACAATGTTGGGGCTGTACTACAGGCCTCCCAACAGCGAGCGTGAGATAGAGGTACAAATATGTAAACAGATTATGGAAAGATGTAGGAGCAACAGGGTGGTGGTGATAGGAGATTTTAATTTTCCCAACATTGACTGGGATTCGCTTAATGTCAGAGGTCCAGATGGAGCAGAATTTGTAAGGAGCATCCAGGAGGGTTTTCTAGAGCAGTATGTAAATAGTCCAACTCGGGAAGGGGCCATACTGGACCTGGTGTTGGGGAATGAGCCCGGCCAGGTTGTTGAAGTTTCAGAAGGGGACTACTTTGGGAATAGTGATCACAATTCCGTAAGCTTTAAAATACTCATGGACAAAGACGAGAGTGGTCCTAAAGGAAGAGTGCTAAATTGGGGGAAGGCCAACTATACCAAAATTCGGCAGGAGCTGGGAAATGTAGATTGGGAGCAGCTGTTTGAAGGTAAATCCACATCTGATATGTGGGAGGCTTTTAAAGAGAGGTTGATTAGCGTGCAGGAAAGACATGTTCCTGTGAAAATGAGGGATAGAAATGGCAAGATTAGGGAACCATGGATGACAGGTGAAATTGTGAGACTAGCTAAGAGGAAAAAGGAAGCATACATAAGGTCTAGGCGGCTGATGAAAGACGAAGCTTTGAAAGAATATCGGGAATGTAGGACCAATCTGAAACGAGGAATTAAGAGGGCTAAAAGGGGTGGTGAAATATCTTTAGCAAACAGGGTTAAGGAAAATCCCAAAGCCTTTTATTCATATATAAGGAGAAAGAGGGTAACTAGAGAAAGGATTGGCCCACTAAAGGACAAAGGAGGAATGTTATGCTTGGACTCAGAGAAAATGGGTGAGATTCTAAACGAGTACTTTGCATCGGTATTCACCGAGGAGAGGGACATGACAGATGTTGAGGTTAGGAACAGATGTTTGATTACTCTAGGTCAAGTCGGCAGAAGGAGGGAGGAAGTGTTGGGTATTCTAAAGGGCATTAAGGTGGACAAGTCCCCAGGTCCGGATGGGATCTATCCCAGGTTACTGAGGGAAGCGAGAGAGGAAATAGCTGGGGCCTTAACAGATATCTTTGCAGCATCCTTAAACACGGGTGAGGTCCCGGAGGACTGGAGAATTGCTAATGTTGTCCCCTTGTTTAAGAAGGGTAGCAGGGATAATCCAGGAAATTATAGACCGGTGAGCCTGACCTCAGTGGTAGGGAAGCTGCTGGAGAAGATACTGAGGGATAGGATCTATTCCCATTTGGAAGAAAATGGGCTCATCAGTGATAGGCAACATGGTTTTGTGCAGGGAAGGTCATGTCTAACCAACTTAATAGAATTCTTTGAGGAAGTGACAAAGTTGATTGATGACGGAAGGGTTGTCGATGTCATATACATGGACTTCAGTAAGGCGTTTGATAAGGTTCCCCATGGCAGGCTGATGGAGAAAGTGAAGGCGCTTGGGGTCCAAGGTGTACTAGCTAGATGGATAAAGAACTGGCTGGGCAACAGGAGACAGAGAGTAGCAGTAGAAGGGAGTTTCTCAAAATGGAGACGTGTGACCAGTGATGTTCCACAGGGATCCGTGCTGGGACCACTGTTGTTTGTGATATACATTAATGATTTGGAGGAAAGTATAGGTGGACTGATTAGCAAATTTGCAGACGACACTAAGATTGGTGGAGTAGCAGATAGTGAAGGGGACTGTCAGAGAATACAGCAGAATATAGATAGATTGGAGAGTTGGGCAGAGAAATGGCAGATGGAGTTCAATCAGGTCAAATGCGAGGTGATGCATTTTGGAAGATCCAATTCAAGAGTGAACTATACAGTAAATGGAAAAGTCCTGGGGAAAATTGATGTCCAGAGAGATTTGGGTGTTCAGGTCCACTGTTCCCTGAAGGTGGCAACGCAGGTAAATAGAGTGGTCAAGAAGGCATACGGCATGCTTTCCTTCATCGGACGGGGCATTGAGTACAAGAGTTGGCAGGTCATGTTACAGTTGTATAGGACTTTGGTTCGGCCACATTTGGAATACTGCGTACAGTTCTGGTCGCCACATTATCAAAAGGATGTGGATGCTTTGGTGAGGGTGCAGAGGAGGTTCACCAGGATGTTGCCTGGTATGGAGGGCGCTAGCTATGAAGAGAGGTTGAGCAGATTAGGATTATTTTCATTAGAAAGACGGAGGTTGAGGGGGGACCTGATTGAGGTGTACAAAATCATGAGAGGTATAGACAGGGTGGATAGCAAGAGGCTTTTTCCCAGAGTGGGGGTTTCAATTACTAGAGGACACGAGTTCAAAGTGAAAGGGGAAAAGTTTAGGGGGGATATGCGTGGAAAGTTCTTTACACAGAGGGTGGTGGGCACCTGGAACGCATTGCCAGCGGAGGTGGTAGATGCGGGCACGATGGAGTCTTTTAAGATGTATCTAGACAGATACATGAATGGGCAGGAAGAAAAGAGATACAGAAGCTTAGAAAATAGGCGACATGTTTAGAGAGAGGATCTGGATCGGCGCAGGCTTGGAGGGCCGAAGGGCCTGTTCCTGTGCTGTAATTATCTTTGTTCTTTGTTCTTTATTAGGTCAGGCAACATCTGTGGAGAGAGAAACGGAGTTAATAAAAACAGCGAGTGCTGGAAATATTCAGCAGGTCGGGCAACATCTGTGGAGAGAGAAACAGAGTTAATAAAAACAGCGAGTACTAAAAATATTCAGCAGGTCAGGCAACATCTGTGGAGAGAGAAACAGAGTTAATAAAAACAGCGAGTGCTGGAAATATTCAGCAGGTTGGGCAGCATCTGTGGAGAGAGAAACAGGGTTAATAAAAACAGAGAGTGCTGGAAATACTCAGCAGGTCGGGCAACATCTGTGGAGAGAGAAAGAGAGTTAATAAAAACAGTGAGTGCTGGAAATATTCAGCAGGTCGGGCAACATCTGTGGAGAGAGAAACAGAGTTAATAAAAACAGCGAGTGCTGGAAATATTCAGCAGGTCGGGCAGCATCTGTGGAGAGAGAAACAGAGTTAATAAAAACAGAGAGTGCTGGAAATATTCAGCAGGTTGGGCAGCATCTGTGGAGAGAGAAACGGAGTTAATCAAAACAGCGAGTGCTGGAAATATTCAGCAGGTTGGGCAACATCTGTGGAGAGAGAAACAGAGTTAATAAAAACAGAGAGTGCTGGAAATACTCAGCAGGTCGGGCAACATCTGTGCAGAGAGAAACAGAGTTAATAAAAACAGCGAGTGCTGGAAATATTCAGCAGGTCGGGCAACATCTGTGGAGAGAGAAACGGAGTTCATAAAAACAGCGAGTGCTGGAAATACTCAGCAGGTCAGGCAACATCTGTGCAGACAGAAACAGAGTTAATAAAAACAGAGAGTGCTGGAAATATTCAATAGGTCGGGCAACATCTGCGGAGAGAGAAACGGAGTTAATAAAAACAGCGAATCCTGGAAATACTCAGCAGGTCAGGCAACAACTGTGGAGAGAGAAACGGAGTTCATAAAAACAGAGAGTGCTGGAAATATTCAGCATGTCGGGCAACATCTGTGGAGAGAGAAACAGTGTTAATAAAAACAGCGAGTGCTGGAAATATTCAGCAGGGCGGGCAACATCTGTGGAGAGAGAAACAGAGTTAATAAAAACAGAGAGTGCTGGAAATACTCAGCAGGTCGGGCAACATCTGTGGAGAGAGAAACAGAGTTAATAAAAACAGAGAGTGCTGGAAATATTCAGCAGGTCGGGCAACATCTGTGGAGAGAGAAACAGAGTTAATAAAAACAGAGAGTGCTGGAAATATTCAGCAGGTCGGGCAACATCTGTGGAGAGAGAAACAGAGTGAATAAAAACAGAGAGTGCTGGAAATATTCAGCAGGTCGGGCAACATCTGTGGAGAGAGAAACGGAGTTAATAAAAACAGAGAGTGCTGGAAATACTCAGCAGGTCGGGCAGCATCTGTGGAGAGAGAAACAGAGTTAATAAAAACAGAGAGTGCTGGAAATACTCAGCAGGTCGGGCAACATCTGTGGAGAGAGAAACGGAGTTAATAAAAACAGAGAGTGCTGGAAATATTCAGCAGGTCGGGCAACATCTGTGCAGAGAGAAACAGAGTTAATAAAAACAGCGAGTGCTGGAAATATTCAGCAGGTCGGGCAACATCTGTGCAGAGAGGAACAGAGTTAATAAAAACAGCGAGTGCTGGAAATATTCAGCAGGTTGGGCAACATCTGTGGAGAGAGAAACAGAGTTAATAAAAACAGAGAGTGCTGGAAATATTCAGCAGGTCGGGCAACACCTGTGTAGAGAGAAACAGAGATAATAAAAACAGCGAGTGCTGGAAATATTCAGCAGGTCGGGCAGCATCTGTGGAGAGAGAAACAGAGTTAATAAAAACAGAGTGCTGGAAATATTCAGCAGGTCGGGCAACATCTGTGGAGAGAGAAACAGAGTTAATAAAAACAGCGAGTGCTGGAAATATTCAGCAGGTCGGGCAACATCTGTGGAGAGAGAAACAGAGTTAATGAAAACAGCGAGTGCTGGAAATATTCAGCAGGTTCAGGCAACATCTGTGGAGAGAGAAACGGAGTTAATAAAAACAGCGAGTGCTGGATATATTCAGCAGGTTGGGCAGCATCTGTGGAGAGAGAAACAGGTTTAATAAAAACAGAGAGTGCTGGAAATACTCAGCAGGTCGGGCAACATCTGTGGAGAGAGAAACAGAGTTAATAAAAACAGCGAGTGCTGGATATATTCAGCAGGTTGGGCAGCATCTGTGGAGAGAGAAACAGAGTTAATAAAAAGAGAGAGTGCTGGAAATACTCAGCAGGTCGGGCAACATCTGTGGAGAGAGAAAGAGAGTTAATAAAAACAGCGAGTGCTGGAAATATTCAGCAGGTCGGGCAACATCTGTGGAGAGAGAAACAGAGTTAATAAAAACAGAGAGTGCTGGAAATATTCAGCAGGTCGGGCAACATCTGTGGAGAGAGAAACAGAGATCATAAAAACAGAGAGTGCTGGATATATTCAGCAGGTCGGGCAACATCTGTGGAGAGAGAAACGGAGTTAATAAAAACAGAGAGTGCTGGAAATATTCAGCAGGTCGGGCAACACCTGTGGAGAGAGAAACAGAGTTAATAAAAACAGAGAGTGCTGGAAATACTCAGCAGGTCGGGCAACATCTGTGGAGAGAGAAACAGAGTTAATAAAAACAGCGAGTGCTGGAAATATTCAGCAGGTCGGGCAGCATCTGTGGAGAGAGAAACAGAGTTAATAAAAACAGAGAGTGCTGGAAATATTCAGCAGGTTGGGCAGCATCTGTGGAGAGAGAAACGGAGTTCACAAAAACAGAGTGCTGGAAATATTCAGCAGGTCGGGCAGCATCTGTGGAGAGAGAAACAGAGTTAATAAAAACAGAGAGTGCTGGAAATATTCAGCAGGTTGGGCAGCATCTGTGGAGAGAGAAACGGAGTTCACAAAAACAGAGACTGCTGGAAATATTCAGAAGGTCGGGCAACATCTGTGCAGAGAGAAACAGAGTTAATAAAAACAGCGAGTGCTGGAAATATTCAGCAGGTCGGGCAACATCTGTGGAGGGAGAAACAGAGTTAATAAAAATAGCGAGTGCTGGAAATATTCAGCAGGTCAGGCAACATCTGTGGAGAGAGAAACAGAGTTAATAATAACAGCGAGTGCTGGAAATATTCAGCAGGTTGGGCAGCATCTGTGGAGAGAGAAACAGGGTTAATAAAAACAGAGAGTGCTGGAAATCCTCAGCAGGTCGGGCAACATCTGTGGAGAGAGAAACAGAGTTAATAAAAACAGCGAGTGCTGGAAATATTCAGCAGGTCGGGCAGCATCTGTGGAGAGAGAAACAGAGTTAATAAAAACAGAGTGCTGGAAATATTCAGCAGGTCGGGCAGCATCTGTGGAGAGAGAAACAGAGTTAATAAAAACAGAGAGTGCTGGAAATATTCAGCAGGTTGGGCAGCATCTGTGGAGAGAGAAACGGAGTTAATAAAAACAGAGAGTGCTGGAAATATTCAGCAGGTCGGGCAACATCTGTGCAGAGAGAAACAGAGTTAATAAAAACAGCGAGTGCTGGAAATATTCAGCAGGTCGGGCAACATCTGTGGAGGGAGAAACAGAGTTAATAAAAACAGCGAGTGCTGGAAATATTCAGCAGGTTGGGCAGCATCTGTGGAGAGAGAAACAGGGTTAATAAAAACAGAGAGTGCTGGAAATCCTCAGCAGGTCGGGCAACATCTGTGGAGAGAGAAACAGAGTTAATAAAAACAGAGAGTGCTGGAAATATTCAGCAGGTCGGGCAACATCTGTGGAGAGAGAAACAGAGTTAATAAAAACAGAGAGTGCTGGAAATACTCAGCAGGTCGGGCAACATCTGTGGAGAGTACAAGTGAGTTCATAAAAACAGAGAGTGCTGGAAATACTCAGCAGGTCGGGCAACATCTGTGGAGAGAGAAACAGAGTTAATAAAAACAGTGAGTGCTGGAAATATTCAGCAGGTCGGGCAACATCTGTGGAGAGAGAAACAGAGTTAATAAAAACAGCGAGTGCTGGAAATATTCTGCAGGTTGGGCAGCATCTGTGGAGAGAGAAACAGGGTTAATAAAAACAGAGAGTGCTGGAAATATTCAGCAGGTCGGGCAACATCTGTGGAGAGAGAAACAGAGTTAATAAAAACAGAGAGTGCTGGAAATACTCAGCAGGTCGGGCAACATCTGTGGAGAGTACAAGTGAGTTCATAAAAACAGAGAGTGCTGGAAATACTCAGCAGGTCGGGCAACATCTGTGGAGAGAGAAACAGAGTTAATAAAAACAGCGAGTGCTGGAAATATTCAGCAGGTCGGGCAACATCTGTGGAGAGAGAAACAGAGTTAATAAAAACAGCGAGTGCTGGAAATATTCAGCAGGTTGGGCAGCATCTGTGGAGAGAGAAACAGGGTTAATAAAAACAGAGAGTGCTGGAAATACTCAGCAGGTCGGGCAACATCTGTGGAGAGAGAAACAGAGTTAATAAAAACAGAGTGCTGGAAATATTCAGCAGGTTGGGCAACATCTGTGGAGAGAGAAACAGAGTTAATAAAAACAGAGAGTGCTGGAAATACTCAGCAGGTCGGGCAACATCTGTGCAGACAGAAACAGAGTTAATAAAAACAGCGAGTGCTGGAAATATTCAGCAGGTCGGGCAGCATCTGTGGAGAGAGAAACGGAGTTAATAAAAACAGCGAGTGCTGGAAATACTCAGCAGGTCAGGCAACATCTGTGCAGAGAGAAACAGAGTTAATAAAAACAGAGAGCGCTGGGAATATTCAATAGGTCGGGCAACATCTGCGGAGAGAGAAACGGAGTTAATAAAAACAGCGAATCCTGGAAATACTCAGCAGGTCAGGCAACAACTGTGGAGAGAGAAACGGAGTTAATAAAAACTGCGAGTGCTGGAAATACTCAGCAGGTCAGGCAACATCTGTGCAGAGAGAAACAGAGTTAATAAAAACAGAGAGTGCTGGAAATATTCAGCAGGTCGGGCAACATCTGTGGAGAGAGAAACAGAGTTAATAAAAACAGCGAGTGCTGGAAATACTCAGCAGGTCGGGCAACATCTGTGGAGAGAGAAACAGAGTTAATAAAAACAGCGAGTGCTGGAAATACTCAGCAGGTCAGGCAACAACTGTGGAGAGAGAAACGGAGTTAATAAAAACAGCGAGTGCTGGAAATACTCAGCAGGTCAGGCAACATCTGTGCAGAGAGAAACAGAGTTAATAAAAACAGAGAGTGCTGGAAATATTCAGCATGTCGGGCAACATCTGTGGAGAGAGAAACAGTGTTAATAAAAACAGCGAGTGCTGGAAATATTCAGCAGGGCGGGCAACATCTGTGGAGAGAGAAACAGAGTTAATAAAAACAGAGAGTGCTGGAAATACTCAGCAGGTCGGGCAGCATCTGTGGAGAGAGAAACAGAGTTAATAAAAACAGAGTGCTGGAAATATTCAGCAGGTCGGGCAGCATCTGTGGAGAGAGAAACAGAGTTAATAAAAACAGCGAGTGCTGGAAATATTCAGCAGGTCGGGCAACATCTGTGGAGAGAGAAACAGAGTTAATGAAAACAGCGAGTGCTGGAAATATACAGCAGGACTGGCAACATCTGTGGAGAGAGAAACAGAGTTAATAAAAACAGCGAGTGCTGGATATATTCAGCAGGTCGGGCAACATCTGTGGAGAGAGAAACAGAGTTAATAAAAACAGCGAGTGCTGGAAATATTCAGCAGGTCAGGCAACATCTGTGGAGAGAGAAACAGAGTTAATAAAAACAGCGAGTGCTGGAAATGTTCAGCAGGTTGGGCAGCATCTGTGGAGAGAGAAACAGGGTTAATAAAAACAGAGAGTGCTGTAAATACTCAGCAGGTCGGGCAACATCTGTGGAGAGAGAAACAGAGTTAATAAAAACAGAGAGTGCTGGAAATATTCAGCTGGTCGGGCAACATCTGTGGAGAGAGAAACGGAGTTAATAAAAACAGCGAGTGCTGGAAATACTCAGCAGGTCAGGCAACATCTGTGCAGAGAGAAACAGAGTTAATAAAAACAGAGAGTGCTGGAAATATTCAGCATGTCGGGCAACATCTGTGGAGAGAGAAACAGTGTTAATAAAAACAGCGAGTGCTGGAAATATTCAGCAGGGCGGGAACATCTGTGGAGAGAGAAACAGAGTTAATAAAAACAGAGAGTGCTGGAAATACTCAGCAGGTCGGGCAGCATCTGTGGAGAGAGAAACAGAGTTAATAAAAACAGAGTGCTGGAAATATTCAGCAGGTCGGGCAGCATCTGTGGAGAGAGAAACAGAGTTAATAAAAACAGCGAGTGCTGGAAATATTCAGCAGGTCGGGCAACATCTGTGGAGAGAGAAACAGAGTTAATGAAAACAGCGAGTGCTGGAAATATACAGCAGGACTGGCAACATCTGTGGAGAGAGAAACAGAGTTAATAAAAACAGCGAGTGCTGGATATATTCAGCAGGTCGGGCAACATCTGTGGAGAGAGAAACAGAGATAATAAAAACAGCGAGTGCTGGAAATATTCAGCAGGTCAGGCAACATCTGTGGAGAGAGAAACAGAGTTAATAAAAACAGCAAGTGCTGGAAATGTTCAGCAGGTTGGGCAGCATCTGTGGAGAGAGAAACAGGGTTAATAAAAACAGAGAGTGCTGTAAATACTCAGCAGGTCGGGCAACATCTGTGGAGAGAGAAACAGAGTTAATAAAAACAGAGAGTGCTGGAAATATTCAGCAGGTCGGGCAACATCTGTGGAGAGAGAAACAGAGTTAATAAAAACAGAGAGTGCTGGAAATACTCAGCAGGTCAGGCAACATCTGTGGAGAGAGAAACAGAGTTAATAAAAACAGAGAGTGCTGGAAATACTCAGCAGGTCGGGCAACATCTGTGGAGAGAGAAACAGAGTTAATAAAACAGAGAGTGCTGGAAATATTCAGCAGGTCGAGCAGCATCTGTGGAGAGAGAAACAGAGTTAATAAAAAGAGAGTGCTGGAAATATTCAGCAGGTCGGGCAGCATCTGTGGAGAGAGAAACAGTGTTAATAAAGACAGCGAGTGCGGAAATATTCAGCAGGTCGGGCAGCATCTGTGGAGAGAGAAACAGAGTTAATAAAAACAGCGAGTGCTGGAAATATTCAGCAGGTCGGGCAACATCTGTGGAGAGAGAAACAGATTTAATAAAAACAGCGAGTGCTGGAAATACTCAGCAGGTCAGGCAACATCTGTGGAGAGAGAAACGGAGTTAATAAAAACAGCGAGTGCTGGAAATACTCAGCAGGTCAGGCAACATCTGTGGAGAGAGAAACAGAGTTAATAAAAACAGAGAGTGCTGGAAATATTCAGCAGGTCAGGCAACATCTGTGGAGAGAGAAACAGAGTTAATAAAACAGAGAGTGCTGGAAATGTTCAGCAGGTTGGGCAGCATCTGTGGAGAGAGAAACAGGGTTAATGAAAACAGAGAGTGCTGTAAATACTCAGCAGGTCGGGCAACATCTGTGGAGAGAGAAACAGAGTTAATAAAAACAGAGAGTGCTGGAAATATTCAGCAGGTCGGGCAACATCTGTGGAGAGAGAAACAGAGTTAATAAAAACAGAGAGTGCTGGAAATACTCAGCAGGTCAGGCAACATCTGTGGAGAGAGAAACAGAGTTAATAAAAACAGAGAGTGCTGGAAATACTCAGCAGGTCGGGCAACATCTGTGGAGAGAGAAACAGAGTTAATAAAACAGCGAGTGCTGGAAATATTCAGCAGGGCGAGCAGCATCTGTGGAGAGAGAAACAGAGTTAATAAAAAGAGAGTGCTGGAAATATTCAGCAGGTCGGGCAGCATCTGTGGAGAGAGAAACAGTGTTAATAAAGACAGCGAGTGCTGGAAATATTCAGCAGGTCGGGCAACATCTGTGGAGAGAGAAACAGAGTTAATAAAAACAGCGAGTGCTGGAAATATTCAGCAGGTCAGGCAACATCTGTGGAGAGAGAAACGGAGTTAATAAAAACAGCGAGTGCTGGAAATATTCAGTAGGTCGGGCAACATCTGTGGAGAGAGAAACAGATTTAATAAAAACAGCGAGTGCTGGAAATACTCAGCAGGTCAGGCAACATCTGTGGAGAGAGAAACGGAGTTAATAAAAACAGCGAGTGCTGGAAATACTCAGCAGGTCAGGCAACATCTGTGGAGAGAGAAACAGAGTTAATAAAAACAGAGAGTGCTGGAAATATTCAGCAGGTCGGGCAACATCTGTGGAGAGTGAAACAGAGTTAATAAAACAGAGAGTGCTGGAAATATTCAGCAGGTCGGGCAGCATCTGTGGAAAGAGAAACAGAGTTAATAAAAACAGAGAGTGCTGGAAAAACTCAGCAGTTCGGGCAACACCTGCGGAGAGAGAAACAGAGTTAATAAAAACAGAGAGTGCTGGAAATACTCAGCAGGTTGGGCAACATCTGTGGAGAGAGAAACAGAGTTAATAAAAACAGAGAGTGCTGGAAATACTCAGCAGGTCGGGCAACATCTGTGGAGAGAGAAACAGAGTTAATAAAAACAGCGAGTGCTGGAAATACTCAGCAGGTCAGGCAACATCTGTGGAGAGAGAAACAGAGTTCATAAAAACAGAGAGTGCTGGAAATATTCAGCAGGTCGGACAACATCTGTGGAGAGAGAAACAGAGTTAATAAAAACAGAGAGTGCTGGAAATATTCAGCAGGTCGGGCAGCATCTGTGGAGAGAGAAACAGAGTTAATAAAACAGCGAGTGCTGGAAATATTCAGCAGGTCGAGCAGCATCTGTGGAGAGAGAAACAGAGTTAATAAAGACAGCGAGTGCTGGAAATATTCACAGGTCGGGCAACATCTGTGGAGAGAGAAACAGAGTTAATAAAAACAGCGAGTGCTGGAAATATTCAGCAGGTCAGGCAACATCTGTGGAGAGAGAAACGGAGTTAATAAAAACAGCGAGTGCTGGAAATATTCAGTAGGTCGGGCTACATCTGTGGAGAGAGGAACAGATTTAATAAAAACAGCGAGTGCTGGAAATACTCAGCAGGTCAGGCAACATCTGTGGAGAGAGAAACGGAGTTAATAAAAACAGCGAGTGCTGGAAATACTCAGCAGGTCAGGCAACATCTGTGGAGAGAGAAACAGAGTTAATAAAAACAGAGAGTGCTGGAAATATTCAGCAGGTCGGGCAACATCTGTGGAGAGTGAAACAGAGTTAATAAAACAGAGAGTGCTGGAAATATTCAGCAGGTCGGGCAACATCTGTGGAGAGAGAAACGGAGTTAATAAAAACAGCGAGTGCTGGAGATATTCAGCAGGTTGGGCAACATCTGTGGAGAGAGAAACAGAGTTCATAAAAGCAGAGAGTGCTGGAAATATTCAGCAGGTCGGGCAACATCTGTGGAGAGAGAAACAGAGTTAATAAATACAGAGAGTGCTGGAAATATTCAGCAGGTCGGGCAGCATCTGTGGAGAGAGAAACAGAGTTAATAAAAACAGAGAGTGCTGGAAATATTCAGCAGGTCGGGCTTCATCTGTGGAGAGAGAAACGGAGTTAATAAAAACAGAGAGTGCTGGAAATACTCAGCAGGTCGGGCAACATCTATGGAGAGAGAAACAGAGTTAATAAAAACAGCGAGTGCTGGAAATATTCAGCAGGTTGGGCAGCATCTGTGGAGCGAGAAACAGAGTTCATAAAAACAGAGAGTGCTGGAAATATTCAGCAGGTCGGGCAACATCTGTGGAGAGAGAAACAGATTTAATAAAAACAGAGAGTGCTGGAAGTATTCAGCAGGTTGGGCAGCATCTGTGGAGAGAGAAAAGGAGTTAATAAAAACAGCGAGTGCTGGAAATATTCAGCAGGTCAGGCAACATCTGTGGAGAGAGAAACAGAGTTCATAAAAACAGAGAGTGCTGGAAATATTCAGCAGGTCGGGCAACATCTGTGGAGAGAGAAACAGAGTTAATAAAAACAGAGAGTGCTGGAAATATTCAGCAGGTCGGGCAGCATCTGTGAAGAGAGAAACAGAGTTAATAAAAACAGAGAGTGCTGGAAATACTCAGCAGGTCGGGCAACATCTGTGGAGAGAGAAACAGAGTTAATAAAAACAGAGAGTGCTGGAAATACTCAGCAGGTCGGGCAACATCTGTGGAGAGAGAAACAGAGTTAATAAAAACAGAGAGTGCTGGAAATACTCAGCAGGTCAGGCAACATCTGTGGAGAGAGAAACAGAGTTAATAAAAACAGCGAGTGCTGGAAATACTCAGCAGGTCAGGCAACATCTGTGGGGAGAGAAACAGTGTTAATAAAAACAGAGAGTGCTGCAAATACTCAGCAGGTCGAGCAACATCTGTGGAGAGAGAAACAGAGTTAATAAAAACAGCGAGTGCTGGAAATATTCAGCAGGTCGGGCAGCATCTGTGGAGAGAGAAACAGAGTTAATAAAAACAGCGTGCTGGAAATATTCAGCAGGTCGGGCAGCATCTGTGGAGAGAGAAACAGAGTTAATAAAGACAGCGAGTGCTGGAAATATTCAGCAGGTCGGGCAACATCTGTGGAGAGAGAAACAGAGTTAATAGAAACAGCGAGTGCTGGAAATATTCAGCAGGTCAGGCAACATCTGTGGAGAGAGAAACGGAGTTAATAAAAACAGCGAGTGCTGGAAATACTCAGCAGGTCAGGCAACATCTGTGGAGAGAGAAACAGATTTAATAAAAACAGCGATTGCTGGAAATATTCAGCAGGTCAGGCAACATCTGTGGAGAGAGAAACAGAGTTAAAAAAAACAGCGAGTGCTGGAAATATTCAGCAGGTTGGGCAGCATCTGTGGAGAGAGAAACAGGGTTAATAAAAACAGAGAGTGCTGGGAATACTCAGCAAGTCGGGCAACATCTGTGGAGAGAGAAACAGAGTTAATAGAAACAGAGAATGCTGGAAATATTCAGCAGGTCGGGCAACATCTGTGGAGAGAGAAACAGTGCTAATAAAAACAGAGAGTGCTGGAAATACTCAGCAGGTCGGGCAACATCTGTGGAGAGAGAAACAGAGTTAATAAAAACAGAGAGTGCTGGAAATACTCAGCAGGTCGGGCAACATCTGTGGAGAGAGAAACAGAGTTCATAAAAACAGTGAGTGCTGGAAATATTCAGCAGGTCGGGCAACATCTGTGGAGAGAGAAACAGAGTTAATAAAAACTGCGAGTGCTGGAAATATTCAGCAGGTTGGGCAGCATCTGTGGAGAGAGAAACGGAGTTAATCACAACAGCGAGTGCTGGAAATATTCAGCAGGTTGGGCAACATCTGTAGAGAGAGAAACAGAGTTAATAAAAACAGAGAGTGCTGGAAATACTCAACAGGTCGGGCAACATCAGTGCAGAGAGAAACAGAGTTAATAAAAACAGCGAGTGCTGGAAATACCCAGCAGGTCAGGCAACATCTGTGCAGAGAGAAACAGAGTTAATAAAAACAGAGAGTGCTGGAAATATTCAGCAGGTCGGGCAACATCTGTGGAGAGAGAAACGGTGTTAATAAAAACAGCGAGTGCTGGAAATACTCAGCAGGTCAGGCAACATCTGTGGAGAGAGAAACAGAGTTCATAAAAACAGAGAGTGCTGGAAATATTCAGCAGGTCGGGCAACATATGTGGAGAGAGAAACGGAGTTAATAAAAACAGAGAGTGCTGGAAATATTCAGCAGGTCGGGCAGCATCTGTGGAGAGAGAAACAGAGTGAATAAAAACAGAGAGTGCTGGAAATACTCAGCAGGTCGGGCAACATCTGTGGAGAGAGAAACAGAGTTAATAAAAACAGAGAGTGCTGGAAATACTCAGCAGGTCGGGCAACATCTGTTGAGAGAGAAACAGAGTTAATAAAAACAGAGAGTGCTGGAAATACTCAGCAGATCGGGCAACATCTGTGGAGAGAGAAACAGAGTTAATAAAAACAGAGAGTGCTGGAAATACTCAGCAGGTCGGGCAACATCTGTGGAGAGAGAAACAGATTTAATAAAAACAGAGTGAGCTGGAAATACTCAGCAGGTCAGGCAACATCTGTGGAGAGAGAAACAGAGTTAATAAAGACAGAGAGTGCGGGAAATACTCAGCAGGTCGGGCAACATCTGTGGAGAGAGAAACAGAGTTAATAAAAACAGAGAGTGCTGGAAATACTCAGCAGGTCAGGCAACATCTGTGGAGAGAGAAACAGAGTTAATAAAAACAGAGAGTGCTGGAAATATTCAGCAGGTCAGGCAGCATCTGCGGAGAGAGAAACAGAGTTAATAAAAACAGAGAGTGCTGGAAATATTCAGCAGGTCGGGCAACATCTGTGCAGAGAGAAACAGAGTTAATAAAAACAGCGAGTGCTGGAAATATTCAGCAGGTCGGGCAACATCTGTGCAGAGAGAAACAGAGTTAATAAAAATAGCGAGTGCTGGAAATATTCAGCAGGTCGGGCAACATCTGTGCAGAGAGAAACAGAGTTAATAAAAACAGAGTGCTGGAAATATTCAGCAGGTCGGGCAACATCTGTGGAGAGAGAAACAGAGTTAATAAAAACAGAGAGTGCTGGAAATACTCAGCAGGTCGGGCAACATCTGTGCAGAGAGAAACGGAGTTAACAAAAACAGAGTGCCTCAAATATTCAGAAGGTCGGGCAGCATCTGTGGAGAGAGAAACAGAGTTAATAAAAACAGAGAGTGCTGGAAATATTCAGCAGGTCGGGCAACATCTGTGGAGAGAGAAACAGAGTTAATAAAAACAGAGAGTGCTGGAAATATTCAGCAGGTCGGGCAACATCTGTGGAGAGAGAAACAGAGTTAATGAAAACAGAGAGTGCTGGAAATATTCAGCAGGTCCGGCAACATCTGTGGAGAGAGAAACAGAGTTAATAAAAACAGAGTGTGCTGGAAATACTCAGCAGGTCGGGCAACATCTGTGGAGAAAGAAACAGAGTTAATAAAAACAGCGAGTGCTGGAAATACTCAGCAGGTCGGGCAACATCTGTGGAGAGAGAAACAGAGTTCATAAAATCAGAGAGTGCTGGAAATATTCAGCAGGTCCGGCAACATCTGTGGAGAGAGAAACAGAGTTAATAAAAACAGAGTGTGCTGGAAATACTCAGCAGGTCGGGCAACATCTGTGGAGAAAGAAACAGAGTTAATAAAAACAGCGAGTGCTGGAAATACTCAGCAGGTCGGGCAACATCTGTGGAGAGAGAAACGGAGTTAATAAAAACAGGGAGTGCTGGAAATACTCAGCAGCTCGGGCAACATCTGTGGAGAGAGAAACAGAGTTAATAAAAACAGCGAGTGCTGGAAATACTCAGCAGGTCAGGCAACATCTGTGGAGAGAGAAACAGAGTTCATAAAAACAGAGAGCGCTGGAAATATTCAGCAGGTCGAGCAACATCTGTGGAGAGAGAAACAGAGTTAATAAAAACAGAGATTGCTGGAAATATTCAGCAGGTCTGGCAGCATCTGTGGAGAGAGAAACAGAGTTTATAAGAACAGAGAGTGCTGGAAATATTCAGCAGGTTGGGCAGCATCTGTGGAGAGAGAACCGGAGTTAATAAAAATAGCGAGTGCTGGAAATATTCAGCAGGTTGGGCAACATCTGTGGAGAGAGAAACAGAGTTAATAAAAACAGAGAGTGCTGGAAATACTCAGCAGGTCGGGCAACATCTGTGCAGAGAGAAACAGAGTTAATAAAAACAGCGAGTGCTGGAAATATTCAGCAGCACGGGCAACATCTGTGGAAAGAGAAACGGAGTTAATAAAAACAGCGAGTGCTGGCAATACTCAGCAGGTCAGGCAACATCTGTGGCGAGAGAAACAGAGTTCATAAAAACAGAGAGTGCTGGAAATATTCAGCAGGTCGGGCAACTTCTGTGGAGAGAGAAACAGAGTTAATAAAAACAGAGAGTGCTGGAAATACTCAGCAGGTCGGGCAACATCTGTGGAGAGAGAAACAGAGTTAATAAAAACAGAGAGTGCTGGAAATATTCAGCAGGTCAGGCAACATCTGTGGAGAGAGAAACAGAGGTGGTAAAAACAGAGAGTGCTGGAAATACACAGCAGGTCGGGCAACATCTGTGGAGAGAGAAACAGAGTTAATAAAAACAGCGAGTGCTGGAAATACTCAGCAGGTCAGGCAACATCTGTGGAGAGAGAAACAGAGTTAATAAAAACAGGGAGTGCTGTAAATACTCAGCAGGTCGGGCAACATCTGTGGAGAGAGAAACAGAGTTAATAAAAACAGCGAGTGCTGGAAATACTCAGCAGGTCGGGCAACATCTGTGGACAGAGAAACAGAGTTCATAAAAACAGAGAGTGCTGGAAATATTGAGCAGGTCGGGCAACATCTGTGGAGAGAGAAACAGAGTTAATAAAAACAGAGATTGCTGGAAATATTCAGCAGGTCTGGCAGCATCTGTGGAGAGAGAAACAGAGTTAATAAAAACAGAGAGTGCTGGAAATATTCAGCAGGTTGGGCAGCATCTGTGGAGAGAGAAACGGAGTTAATAAAAACAGAGAGTGCTGGAAATACTCAGCAGGTCGGGCAACATCTGTGCAGAGAGAAACAGAGTTAATAAAAACAGCGAGTGCTGGAAATATTCAGCAGCACGGGCAACATCTGTGGAGAGAGAAACGGAGTTAATAAAAACAGCGATTGCTGGAAATATTCAGCAGGTCGGGCAACATTTGTGGAAAGAGAAACGGAGTTAATACAAACAGCGAGTGCTGGAAATACTCAGCAGGTCAGGCAACATCTGTGGAGAGAGAAACAGAGTTAATAAAAACAGAGAGTGCTGGAAATACTCAGCAGGTCGGGCAACTTCTGTGGAGAGAGAAACAGAGTTAATAAAAACAGCGAGTGCTGGAAATATTCAGCAGGTCGGGCAACATCTGTGGAGAGAGAAACAGAGTTAATAAAAACAGAGAGTGCTGGAAATACTCAGCAGGTCAGGCAACATCTGTGGAGAGAGAAACAGAGTTGGTAAAAACAGAGAGTGCTGGAAATACTCAGCAGGTCGGGCAACATCTGTGTAGAGAGAAACAGAGTTAATAAAAACTGCGAGTGCTGGAAATACTCAGCAGGTCAGGCAACATCTGTGGAGAGAGAAACAGAGTTAATAAAAACAGCGAGTGCTGGAAATATTCAGCAGGTCGGGCAGCATCTGTGGAGAGAGAAACAGAGTTAATAAAAACAGCGACTGCTGGAAATATTCAGCAGGTCAGGCAGCATCTGTGGAGAGAGAAACAGGGTTAATAAAAACAGAGAGTGCTGGAAATACTCACAGGTCGGGCAACATCTGTGGAGAGAGAAACAGAGTTAATAAAAACAGAGAGTGCTGGAAATACTCATCAGGTCAGGCAACATCTGTGCAGAGAGAAACAGAGTTAATAAAAACAGCGAGTGCTGGAAATATTCAGCAGGTCGGGCAACATCTGTGGAGAAAGAAACGGAGTTAATAAAAACAGCGAGAGCTGGAAATATACAGCAGGTCAGGCAACATCTGTGGAGAGAGAAACAGAGTTCATAAAAACAGAGAGTGCTGGAAATATTCAGCAGGTCGGGCAACATCTGTGGAGAGAGAAACAGAGTTAATAAAAACAGAGTGTGCTGGAAATACTCAGCAGGTCGGGCAACATCTGTGGAGAAAGAAACAGAGTTAATAAAAACAGAGAGTGCTGGAAATATTCAGCAGGTCGGGCAACATCTGTGGAGAGAGAAACAGAGTTAATAAAAACAGGGAGTGCTGGAAATACTCAGCAGGTCGGGCAACATCTGTGGAGAGAGAAACAGAGTTAATAAAAACAGAGATTGCTGGAAATATTCAGCAGGTCGGGCAGCATCTGTGGAGAGAGAAACAGAGTTAATAAAAACAGAGAGTGCTGGAAATATTCAGCAGGTCGGGCAACATCTGTGGAGAGAGAAACGGAGTTAATAAAAACAGAGAGTGCTGGAAATACTCAGCAGGTCGGGCAACATCTGTGGAGAGAGAAACAGAGTTAATAAAAACAGCGAGTGCTGGAAATATTCAGCAGGTCGGGCAACATCTGTGGAGAGAGAAACAGAGTTAATAAAAGCAGCGAGTGCTGGAAATATTCAGCTGGTTGGGGGAGAGAGAAACAGAGTTAATAAAAACAGAGAGTGGTGGAAATATTCAGCAGGTTGGGCAGCATCTGTGGAGAGAGAAACGGAGTTAATAAAATCAGCGAGTGCTGGAAATATTCAGCAGGTTGGGCAACATCTGTGGAGAGAGAAACAGAGTTAATAAAAACAGAGAGTGCTGGAAATACTCAGCAGGTCGGGCAACATCTGTGCAGAGAGAAACAGAGTTAATAAAAACAGCGAGTGCTGGAAATATTCAGCAGCACGGGCAACATCTGTGCAGAGAGAAACGGAGTTAATAAAAACAGCGAGCGCTGGAAATATTCAGCAGGTCGGGCAACATCTGTGGAAAGAGAAACGGAGTTAATAAAAACAGCGAGTGCTGGAAATACTCAGCAGGTCAGGCAACATCTGTGGCGAGAGAAACAGAGTTCATAAAAACAGAGAGTGCTGGAAATATTCAGCAGGTCGGGCAGCTCAGCAGGTCGGGCAACTTCTGTGGAGAGAGAAACAGAGTTAATAAAAACAGAGAGTACTGGAAATACTCAGCAGGGCGGGCAACATCTGTGCAGAGAGAAACAGAGTTAATAAAAACAGAGAGTGCTGGAAATACTCAGCAGGTCAGGCAACATCTGTGGAGAGAGAAACAGGGTTAATAAAAACAGAGAGTGCTGGAAATACTCATCAGGTCGGGCAACATCCGTGGAGAGAGAAACAGAGTTAATAAAAACAGCGAGTGCTGGAAATATTCAGCAGGTCGGGCAACATCTGTGGAGAAAGAAACGGAGTTAATAAAAACAGCGAGTGCTGGAAATATTCAGCAGGTCAGGCAGCATCTGTGGAGAGAGAAACAGGGTTAATAAAAACAGAGAGTGCTGGAAATACTCAGCAGGTCGGGCAACATCTGTGGAGAGAGAAACAGAGTTAATAAAAACAGAGAGTGCTGGAAATACTCATCAGGTCAGGCAACATCTGTTCAGAGAGAAACAGAGTAAATAAAAACAGCGAGTGCTGGAAATATTCTGCAGGTCGGGCAGCATCTGTGGAGAGAGAAACAGAGTAAATAAAAACAGAGTGTGCTGGAAATACTCAGCAGGTCGGGCAACATCTGTGGAGAAAGAAACAGAGTTAATAAAAACAGAGAGTGCTGGAAATACTCACAGGTCGGGCAACATCTGTGGAGAGAGAAACAGAGTTAATAAAAACAGGGAGTGCTGGAAATACTCAGCAGGTCGGGCAACATCTGTGGAGAGAGAAACAGAGTTAATAAAAACAGAGATTGCTGGAAATATTCAGCAGGTCGGGCAGCATCTGTGGAGAGAGAAACAGAGTTAATAAAAACAGCGAGTGCTGGAAATATTCAACAGGTCAGGCAGCATCTGTGGAGAGAGAAACAGGGTTAATAAAAACAGAGAGTGCTGGAAATACTCAGCAGGTCGGGCAACATCTGTGGAGAGAGACACAGAGTTAATAAAAACAGAGAGTGCTGGAAATACTCATCAGGTCAGGCAACATCTGTTCAGAGAGAAACAGAGTTAATAAAAACAGCGAGTGCTGGAAATATTCAGCAGGTCGGGCAACATCTGTGGAGAGAGAAACAGAGTTAATAAAAACAGCGAGTGCTGGAAATATTCAGCAGGTCGGGCAACATCTGTGGAGAGAGAAGCAGAGTTAATAAAAACAGAGAGTGCTGGAAATACTCAGCAGGTCGGGCAACATCTGTGGAGAGAGAAACAGAGTTAATAAAAACAGAGAGTGCTGGAAATATTCAGCAGGTCGGGCAACATCTGTGGAGAGAGAAACAGAGTTAATAAAAACAGAGAGTGCTGGAAATACTCATCAGGTCGGGCAACATCTGTGGAGAGAGAAACAGAGTTAATAAAAACAGAGAGTGCTGGAAATATTCAGCAGGTCGGGCAACATCTGTGGAGAGAGAAACGGAGTTAATAAAAACAGAGAGTGCTGGAAATACTCAGCAGGTCGGGCAACATCTGTGGAGAGAGAAACAGAGTTAATAAAAACAGCGAGTGCTGGAAATATTCAGCAGGTCGGGCAACATCTGTGGAGAGAGAAACAGAGTTAATAAAAGCAGCGAGTGCTGGAAATATTCAGCAGGTTGGGGGAGAGAGAAACAGAGTTAATAAAAACAGAGAGTGGTGGAAATATTCAGCAGGTTGGGCAGCATCTGTGGAGAGAGAAACGGAGTTAATAAAAACAGCGAGTGCTGGAAATATTCAGCAGGTTGGGCAACATCTGTGGAGAGAGAAACAGAGTTAATAAAAACAGAGAGTGCTGGAAATACTCAGCAGGTCGGGCAACATCTGTGCAGAGAGAAACAGAGTTAATAAAAACAGCCAGTGCTGGAAATATTCAGCAGCACGGGCAACATCTGTGGAGAAAGAAACGGAGTTAATAAAAACAGCGAGTGCTGGAAATATTCAGCAGGTCGGGCAACATCTGTGGAAAGAGAAACGGAGTTAATAAAAACAGCGAGTGCTGGAAATACTCAGCAGGTCAGGCAACATCTGTGGCGAGAGAAACAGAGTTCATAAAAACAGAGAGTGCTGGAAATATTCAGCAGGTCGGGCAGCTCAGCAGGTCGGGCAACTTCTGTGGAGAGAGAAACAGAGTTAATAAAAACAGCCAGTGCTGGAAATACTCAGCAGGTCGGGCAACATCTGTGCAGAGAGAAACAGAGTTAATAAAAACAGAGAGTGCTGGAAATACTCAGCAGGTCAGGCAACATCTGTGGAGAGAGAAACAGAGTTAATAAAAACAGAGAGTGCTGGAAATACTCATCAGGTCGGGCAACATCTGTGGAGAGAGAAACGGAGTTAATAAAAACAGCGAGTGCTGGAAATATTCTGCAGGTCGTGCAACATCTGTGGAGAAAGAAACGGAGTTAATAAAAACAGCGAGAGCTGGAAATATTCAGCAGGTCAGGCAACATCTGTGGAGAGAGAAACAGAGTTCTTAAAAACAGAGAGTGCTGGAAATATTCAGCAGGTCGGGCAACATCTGTGGAGAGAGAAACAGAGTTAATAAAAATAGAGAGTGCTGGAAATATTCAGCAGGTCGGGCAACATCTGTGGAGAGAGAAACAGAGTAAATAAAAACAGAGTGTGCTGGAAATACTCAGCAGGTCGGGCAACATCTGTGCAGAAAGAAACAGAGTTAATAAAAACAGAGAGTGCTGGAAATACTCACAGGTCGGGCAACATCTGTGGAGAGAGAAACAGAGTTAATAAAAACAGGGAGTGCTGGAAATACTCAGCAGGTCGGGCAACATCTGTGGAGAGAGAAACAGAGTTAATAAAAACAGAGATTGCTGGAAATATTCAGCAGGTCGGGCAGCATCTGTGAAGAGAGAAACAGAGTTAATAAAAACAGCGAGTGCTGGAAATATTCAGCAGGTCGGGCAGCATCTGTGGAGAGAGAAACAGGGTTAATAAAAACAGAGAGTGCTGGAAATACTCAGCAGGTCGGGCAACATCTGTGGAGAGAGAAACAGAGTTAATAAAAACAGAGAGTGCTGGAAATACTCATCAGGTCAGGCAACATCTGTTCAGAGAGAAACAGAGTTAATAAAAACAGCGAGTGCTGGAAATATTCAGCAGGTCGGGCAACATCTGTGGAGAAAGAAACGGAGTTAATTAGAACAGAGTGTGCTGGAAATCCTCAGCAGGTCGGGCAACATCTGTGGAGAGAGAAACAGAGTTAATAAAAACAGCGAGTGCTGGAAATATTCAGCAGGTCGGGCAACATCTGTGAAGAGAGAAACAGAGTTAATAAAAACAGCGAGTGCTGGAAATATTCAGCAGGTTGGGGGAGAGAGAAACAGAGTTAATAAAAACAGAGAGTGGTGGATATATTCAGCAGGTTGGGCAGCATCTGTGGAGAGAGAAACGGAGTTAATAAAAATAGCGAGTGCTGGAAATATTCAGCAGGTTGGGCAACATCTGTGGAGAGAAAAACAGAGTTAATAAAAACATGGAGTGCTGGAAATACTCAGCAGGTCGGGCAACATCTGTGCAGAGAGAAACAGAGTTAATAAAAACAGCGAGTGCTGGAAATATTCAGCAGCACGGGCAACATCTGTGGAGAGAGAAACGGAGTTAATAAAAACAGCGAGTGCTGGAAATATTCAGCAGGTCGGGCAACATCTGTGGAAAGAGAAACGGAGTTAATAAAAACAGCGAGTGCTGGAAATACTCAGCAGGTCAGGCAACATCTGTGGCGAGAGAAACAGAGTTCATAGAAACAGAGTTCATCAAAACAGAGAGTGCTGGAAATATTCAGCAGGTCGGGCAGCATCTGTGGAGAGAGAAACAGAGTTAATAATAACAGAGAGTGCTGGAAATAATCAGCAGGTCGGGCAACATCTGTGGAGAGAGAAACAGAGTTAATAAAAACAGAGAGTGCTGGAAATACTCAGCAGGTCAGGCAACATCTGTGGAGAGAGAAACAGAGTTGGTAAACAGAGAGAGTGCTGGAAATACTCAGCAGGTCGGGCAACATCTGTGGAGAGAGAAACAGAGTTAATAAAAACAGCGAGTGCTGGAAATATTCAGCAGCACGGGCAGCATCTGTGGAGAGAGAAACGGAGTTAATAAAAACAGCGAGTGCTGGAAATATTCAGCAGGTCGGGCAACATCTGTGGAAAGAGAAACGGAGTTAATAAAAACAGCGAGTGCTGGAAATACTCAGCAGGTCAGGCAACATCTGTGGCGAGAGAAACAGAGTTCATAAAAACAGAGAGTGCTGGAAATATTCAGCAGGTCGGGCAGCATCTGTGGAGAGAGAAACAGAGTTAATAAAAACAGAGAGTGCTGGAAATACTCAGCAGGTCGGGCAAATTCTGTGGAGAGAGAAACAGAGTTAATAATAACAGAGAGTGCTGGAAATACTCAGCAGGTCGGGCAACATCTGTGGAGAGAGAAACAGAGTTAATAAAAACAGAGAGTGCTGGAAATACTCAGCAGGTCAGGCAACATCTGTGGAGAGAGAAACAGAGTTGGTAAACACAGAGAGTGCTGGAAATACTCAGCAGGTCGGGCAACATCTGTGGAGAGAGAAACAGAGTTAATAAAAACAGCGAGTGCTGGAAATACTCAGCAGGTCAGGCAACATCTGTGGAGAGAGAAATAGAGTTAATAAAAACAGAGAGTGCTGGAAATACTCAGCAGGTCGGGCAACATCTGTGGAGAGAGAAACAGAGTTAATAAAAACAGCGAGTGCTGGAAATATTCAGCAGGTCGGGCAACATCTGTGGAGAGAGAAACAGAGGTAATAAAAACAGCGAGTGCTGGAAATATTCAGCAGGTCGGGCAGCATCTGTGGAGAGAGAAACAGAGTTAATAAAAACAGCGAGTGCTGGAAATATTCAGCAGGTCGGGCAACATCTGTGGAGAGAGAAGCAGAGTTAATAAAAACAGAGAGTGCTGGAAATACTCAGCAGGTCGGGCAACATCTGTGGAGAGAGAAACAGAGTTAATAAAAACAGAGAGTGCTGGAAATATTCAGCAGGTCGGGCAACATCTGTGGAGAGAGAAACAGAGTTAATAAAAACAGAGAGTGCTGGAAATATTCAGCAGGTTGGGCAGCATTGTGGAGAGAGAAACGGAGTTAATAAAAACAGCGAGTGCTGGAAATATTCAGCAGGTCGGGCAACATCTGTGGAGAGAGAAACGGAGTTAATATAAACAGCGAGTGCTGGAAATACTCAGCAGGTCCGGCAACATCTGTGCAGAGAGAAACAGAGTTAATAAAAACAGAGAGTGCTGGAAATATTCAGCAGGTCGGGCAACATCTGTGGAGAGAGAAACGGAGTTAATAAAAACAGCAAGTGCTGGAAATACTCAGCAGGTCAGGCAACATCTGTGGAGAGAGAAACAGAGTTCATAAAAACAGAGAGTGCTGGAAATATTCAGCAGGTCGGGCAGCATCTGTGGAGAGAGAAACAGAGTTAATAAAAACAGAGAGTGCTGGAAATACTCAGCAGGTCGGGCAAAATCTGTGGAGAGAGAAACAGAGTTAATAAAAACAGAGTGTGCTGGAAATACTCAGCAGGTCGGGCAACATCTGTGGAGAGAGAAACAGAGTTAATAGAAACAGAGAGTGCTGGAAATACTCAGCAGGTCCGGCAACATCTGTGGAGAGAGAAACAGAGTTAATAGAAACAGAGAGTGCTGGAAATACTCAGCAGGTCGGGCAACATCTGTGGAGAGAGAAACAGAGTTAATAGAAACAGAGAGTGCTGGAAATACTCAGCAGGTCCGGTAACATCTGTGGAGAGAGAAACAGAGTTAGTAAAAACAGAGAGTGCTGGAAATATTCAGCAGGTCAGGCAACATCTGTGGAAAGAGAAGCAGAGTTAATAAAAACAGCGAGTGCTGGAAATATTCAGCAGGTCAGGCAACATCTGTGGAGAAAGAAACGGAGTTAATAAAAACAGTGAGTGCTGGAAATATTCAGCAGGTCGGGCAACATCTGTGGAGAGAGAAACAGAGTTAATAAAAACAGCGAGTGCTGGAAATATTCAGCAGGTCAGGCAACATCTGTGGAGAGAGAAACAGAGGTAATAAAAACAGCGAGTGCTGGAAATATTCAGCAGGTCGGGCAGCATCTGTGGAGAGAGAAACAGGGTTAATAAAAACAGAGAGTGCTGGAAAAACTCAGCAGGTCGGGCAACATCTGTGGAGAGAGAAACAGAGTTAATAAAAACAGAGAGTGCTGGAAATATTCAGCAGGTCGGGCAACATCTGTGGAGAGAGAAACAGAGTTAATAAAAACAGAGTGTGCTGGAAATATTCAGCAGGTCAGGCAGCATCTGTGGAGAGAGAAACGGAGTTAATAAAAACGGAGAGTGCTGGAAATACTCAGCAGGTCGGGCAGCATCTGTGGAGAGAGAAACAGAGTTAATAAAAACAGAGAGTGCTGGAAATACTCAGCAGGTCGGGCAACATCTGTGGAGAGAGAAACGCAGTTAATAAAAACAGAGTGCTGGAAATATTCAGCAGGTTGGGCAACATCTGTGGAGAGAGAAACGGAGTTAATAAAAACAGAGAGTGCTGGAAATATTCAGCAGTTTGGGCAACATCTGTGGAGAGAGAAACAGAGTTAATAAAAACAGCGAGTGCTGTAAATATTCAGCAGGTCGGGCAACATCTGTGCAGAGAGAAACAGAGTTAATAAAAATAGCGAGTGCTGGAAATATTCAGCAGGTCGGGCAACATCTGTGGAGAGAGAAACAGAGTTAATAAAAACAGTGAGTGCTGGAAATATTCTGCAGGTCAGGCAACATCTGTGGAGAGAGAAATGGAGGTAATAAAAACAGCGAGTGCTGGAAATATTCAGCAGGTCAGGCAACATCTGTGGAGAGAGAAACAGAGTTCATAAAAACAGAGAGTGCTGGAAATATTCAGCAGGTCGGGCAGCATCTGTGGAGAGAGAAACAGAGTTAATAAAAACAGAGAGTGCTGGAAATACTCAGCAGGTCGGGCAAAATCTGTGGAGAGAGAAACAGAGTTAATAAAAACAGAGTGTGCTGGAAATACTCAGCAGGTCGGGCAACATCTGTGGAGAGAGAAACAGAGTTAATAGAAACAGAGAGTGCTGGAAATACTCAGCAGGTCCGGCAACATCTGTGGAGAGAGAAACAGAGTTAATAGAAACAGAGAGTGCTGGAAATACTCAGCAGGTCGGGCAACATCTGTGGAGAGAGAAACAGAGTTAATAGAAACAGAGAGTGCTGGAAATACTCAGCAGGTCCGGTAACATCTGTGGAGAGAGAAACAGAGTTAGTAAAAACAGAGAGTGCTGGAAATATTCAGCAGGTCAGGCAACATCTGTGGAAAGAGAAGCAGAGTTAATAAAAACAGCGAGTGCTGGAAATATTCAGCAGGTCAGGCAACATCTGTGGAGAAAGAAACGGAGTTAATAAAAACAGTGAGTGCTGGAAATATTCAGCAGGTCGGGCAACATCTGTGGAGAGAGAAACAGAGTTAATAAAAACAGCGAGTGCTGGAAATATTCAGCAGGTCAGGCAACATCTGTGGAGAGAGAAACAGAGGTAATAAAAACAGCGAGTGCTGGAAATATTCAGCAGGTCGGGCAGCATCTGTGGAGAGAGAAACAGGGTTAATAAAAACAGAGAGTGCTGGAAAAACTCAGCAGGTCGGGCAACATCTGTGGAGAGAGAAACAGAGTTAATAAAAACAGAGAGTGCTGGAAATATTCAGCAGGTCGGGCAACATCTGTGGAGAGAGAAACAGAGTTAATAAAAACAGAGTGTGCTGGAAATATTCAGCAGGTCAGGCAGCATCTGTGGAGAGAGAAACGGAGTTAATAAAAACGGAGAGTGCTGGAAATACTCAGCAGGTCGGGCAGCATCTGTGGAGAGAGAAACAGAGTTAATAAAAACAGAGAGTGCTGGAAATACTCAGCAGGTCGGGCAACATCTGTGGAGAGAGAAACGCAGTTAATAAAAACAGAGTGCTGGAAATATTCAGCAGGTTGGGCAACATCTGTGGAGAGAGAAACGGAGTTAATAAAAACAGAGAGTGCTGGAAATATTCAGCAGTTTGGGCAACATCTGTGGAGAGAGAAACAGAGTTAATAAAAACAGCGAGTGCTGTAAATATTCAGCAGGTCGGGCAACATCTGTGCAGAGAGAAACAGAGTTAATAAAAATAGCGAGTGCTGGAAATATTCAGCAGGTCGGGCAACATCTGTGGAGAGAGAAACAGAGTTAATAAAAACAGTGAGTGCTGGAAATATTCTGCAGGTCAGGCAACATCTGTGGAGAGAGAAATGGAGGTAATAAAAACAGCGAGTGCTGGAAATATTCAGCGGGTTGGGCAGCATCTGTGGAGAGAGAAACAGGGTTAATAAAAACAGAGAGTGCTGGAAATACTCAGCAGGTCGGGTAACATCTGTGGAGAGAGAAACAGAGTTAATAAAAACAGAGAGTGCTGGAAATATTCAGCAGGTCGGGCAACATCTGTGGAGAGAGAAACAGAGTTAATAAAAACAGAGAGTGCTGGAAATATTCATCAGGTCGGGCAACATCTGTGGAGAGAGAAACAGAGTTAATAAAAACAGAGAGTGCTGGAAATACTCAGCAGGTCGGGCAACATCTGTGGAGAGAGAAACATTGTTAATGAAAACAGTGAGTGCTGGAAATATTCAGCAGGTCGGGCAACATCTGTGGAGAGAGAAACAGAGTTAATAAAAACAGAGAGTGCTGGAAATATTCAGCAGGTTGGGCAGCATCTGTGGAGAGAGAAACAGAGTTAATAAAAACAGAGAGTGCTGGAAATATTCAGCAGGTTGGGCAGCATCTGTGGAGAGAGAAACGGAGTTAATAAAAACAGCGAGTGCCTGAAATATTCAGCAGGTCGGGCAACATCTGTGGAGAGAGAAACGGAGTTAATAAAAACAGAGAGTGCTGGAAATACTCAGCAGGTCGGGCAACATCTGTGGAGAGAGAAACGCAGTTAATAAAAACAGTGTGCTGGAAATATTCTGCAGGTTGGGCAACATCTGTGGAGAGAGAAACGGAGTTAATAAAAACAGAGAGTGCTGGAAATACTCAGCACTTCGGGCAACATCTGTGGAGAGAGAAACAGAGTTAATAAAAACAGAGAGTGCTGGAAATACTCAGCAGGTCGGGCAACATCTGTGGAGAGAGAAACGCAGTTAATAAAAACAGTGTGCTGGAAATATTCTGCAGGTTGGGCAACATCTGTGGAGAGAGAAACGGAGTTAATAAAAACAGAGAGTGCTGGAAATATTCAGCAGGTCGGGCAGCATCTGTGGAGAGAGAAACAGAGTTAATAAAAACAGAGAGTGCTGGAAATACTCAGCAGGTCGGGCAAAATCTGTGGAGAGAGAAACAGAGTTAATAAAAACAGAGTGTGCTGGAAATACTCAGCAGGTCGGGCAACATCTGTGGAGAGAGAAACAGAGTTAATAGAAACAGAGAGTGCTGGAAATACTCAGCAGGTCCGGCAACATCTGTGGAGAGAGAAACAGAGTTAATAGAAACAGAGAGTGCTGGAAATACTCAGCAGGTCGGGCAACATCTGTGGAGAGAGAAACAGAGTTAATAGAAACAGAGAGTGCTGGAAATACTCAGCAGGTCCGGTAACATCTGTGGAGAGAGAAACAGAGTTAGTAAAAACAGAGAGTGCTGGAAATATTCAGCAGGTCAGGCAACATCTGTGGAAAGAGAAGCAGAGTTAATAAAAACAGCGAGTGCTGGAAATATTCAGCAGGTCAGGCAACATCTGTGGAGAAAGAAACGGAGTTAATAAAAACAGTGAGTGCTGGAAATATTCAGCAGGTCGGGCAACATCTGTGGAGAGAGAAACAGAGTTAATAAAAACAGCGAGTGCTGGAAATATTCAGCAGGTCAGGCAACATCTGTGGAGAGAGAAACAGAGGTAATAAAAACAGCGAGTGCTGGAAATATTCAGCAGGTCGGGCAGCATCTGTGGAGAGAGAAACAGGGTTAATAAAAACAGAGAGTGCTGGAAAAACTCAGCAGGTCGGGCAACATCTGTGGAGAGAGAAACAGAGTTAATAAAAACAGAGAGTGCTGGAAATATTCAGCAGGTCGGGCAACATCTGTGGAGAGAGAAACAGAGTTAATAAAAACAGAGTGTGCTGGAAATATTCAGCAGGTCAGGCAGCATCTGTGGAGAGAGAAACGGAGTTAATAAAAACGGAGAGTGCTGGAAATACTCAGCAGGTCGGGCAGCATCTGTGGAGAGAGAAACAGAGTTAATAAAAACAGAGAGTGCTGGAAATACTCAGCAGGTCGGGCAACATCTGTGGAGAGAGAAACGCAGTTAATAAAAACAGAGTGCTGGAAATATTCAGCAGGTTGGGCAACATCTGTGGAGAGAGAAACGGAGTTAATAAAAACAGAGAGTGCTGGAAATATTCAGCAGTTTGGGCAACATCTGTGGAGAGAGAAACAGAGTTAATAAAAACAGCGAGTGCTGTAAATATTCAGCAGGTCGGGCAACATCTGTGCAGAGAGAAACAGAGTTAATAAAAATAGCGAGTGCTGGAAATATTCAGCAGGTCGGGCAACATCTGTGGAGAGAGAAACAGAGTTAATAAAAACAGTGAGTGCTGGAAATATTCTGCAGGTCAGGCAACATCTGTGGAGAGAGAAATGGAGGTAATAAAAACAGCGAGTGCTGGAAATATTCAGCGGGTTGGGCAGCATCTGTGGAGAGAGAAACAGGGTTAATAAAAACAGAGAGTGCTGGAAATACTCAGCAGGTCGGGTAACATCTGTGGAGAGAGAAACAGAGTTAATAAAAACAGAGAGTGCTGGAAATATTCAGCAGGTCGGGCAACATCTGTGGAGAGAGAAACAGAGTTAATAAAAACAGAGAGTGCTGGAAATATTCATCAGGTCGGGCAACATCTGTGGAGAGAGAAACAGAGTTAATAAAAACAGAGAGTGCTGGAAATACTCAGCAGGTCGGGCAACATCTGTGGAGAGAGAAACATTGTTAATGAAAACAGTGAGTGCTGGAAATATTCAGCAGGTCGGGCAACATCTGTGGAGAGAGAAACAGAGTTAATAAAAACAGAGAGTGCTGGAAATATTCAGCAGGTTGGGCAGCATCTGTGGAGAGAGAAACAGAGTTAATAAAAACAGAGAGTGCTGGAAATATTCAGCAGGTTGGGCAGCATCTGTGGAGAGAGAAACGGAGTTAATAAAAACAGCGAGTGCCTGAAATATTCAGCAGGTCGGGCAACATCTGTGGAGAGAGAAACGGAGTTAATAAAAACAGAGAGTGCTGGAAATACTCAGCAGGTCGGGCAACATCTGTGGAGAGAGAAACGCAGTTAATAAAAACAGTGTGCTGGAAATATTCTGCAGGTTGGGCAACATCTGTGGAGAGAGAAACGGAGTTAATAAAAACAGAGAGTGCTGGAAATACTCAGCACTTCGGGCAACATCTGTGGAGAGAGAAACAGAGTTAATAAAAACAGAGAGTGCTGGAAATATTCAGCAGGTCGGGCAACATCTGTGGAGAGAGAAACAGAGTTAATAAAAACAGCGAGTGCTGGAAATATTCAGCAGGTCGGGCAACATCTGTGCAGAGAGAAACAGAGTTAATAAAAATAGCGAGTGCTGGAAATATTCAGCAGGTCGGGCAACATCTGTGGAGAGAGAAACAGAGTTAATAAAAACAGTGAGTGCTGGAAATATTCAGCAGGTCGGGCAACATCTGTGGAGAGAGAAACAGAGTTAATAAAAACAGCGAGTGCTGGAAATATTCAGCAGGTCAGGCAACATCTGTGGAGAGAGAAACAGAGGTAATAAAAACAGCGAGTGCTGGAAATATTCAGCAGGTTGGGCAGCATCTGTGGAGAGAGAAACAGGGTTAATAAAAACAGAGAGTGCTGGAAATACTCAGCAGGTCGGGCAACATCTGTGGAGAGAGAAACGGAGTTAATAAAAACAGAGAGTGCTGGAAGTATTCAGCAGGTTAGGCAGCATCTGTGGAGAGAGAAACGGAGTTAATAAAAACAGCGAGTGCTGGAAATATTCAGCAGGTTGGGCAACATCTGTGGAGAGAGAAACGGAGTTAATAAAAACAGCGAGTGCTGAAAATACTCAGCAGGTCATGCAACATCTGGGCAGAGAGAAACAGAGTTAATAAAAACAGAGAGTGCTGGAAATACTCAGCAGGTCAGGCAACATCTGTGGAGAGAGAAACAGAGTTCATAAAAACAGAGAGTGCTGGAAATATTCAGCAGGTCGAGCAACATCTGTGGAGAGAGAAACAGAGTTAATAAAAACAGAGAGTGCTGGAAATATTCAGCAGGTCGGGCAGCATCTGTGGAGAGAGAAACAGAGTTAATAAAAACAGAGAGTGCTGGAAATACGCAGATGATCGGGCAACATCTGTGGAGAGAGAAACAGAGTTAATAGAAACAGAGAGTGCTGGAAATACTCATCAGGTCCGGTACATTCTGTGGAGAGAGAAACAGAGTTAATAAAAACAGAGAGAGCTGGAAATACTCAGCAGGTCGGGCAACATCTGTGGAGAGAGAAACAGAGTTAATTAAAACAGCGAGTGCTGGAAATATTCAGCAGGTCGGGCAGCATCTGTGGACAGAGAAACAGAGTTAATAAAAACAGAGTGCTGGAAATATTCAGCAGGTCGGGCAGCATCTGTGGAGAGAGAAACAGAGTTAATAAAAACAGCGAGTGCTGGAAATATTCAGCAGGTCGGGCAACATCTGTGGAGAGAGAAGCAGAGTTAATAAAAACAGCGAGTGCTGGAAATATTCAGCAGGTCAGGCAACATCTGTGGAGAAAGAAACGGAGTTAATAAAAACAGCGAGTGCTGGAAATATTCAGCAGGTCGGGCAACATCTGTGGAGAGAGAAACAGAGTTAATAAAAACAGCGAGTGCTGGAAATATTCAGCAGGTCAGGCAACATCTGTGGAGAGAGAAACAGAGTTAATAAAAACAGCGAGTGCTGGAAATATTCAGCAGCACGGGCAACATCTGTGGAGAGAGAAACGGAGTTAATAAAAACAGCGATTGCTGGAAATATTCAGCAGGTCGGGCAACATTTGTGGAAAGAGAAACGGAGTTAATACAAACAGCGAGTGCTGGAAATACTCAGCAGGTCAGGCAACATCTGTGGAGAGAGAAACAGAGTTAATAAAAACAGAGAGTGCTGGAAATACTCAGCAGGTCGGGCAACATCTGTGGAGAGAGAAACGCAGTTAATAAAAACAGTGTGCTGGAAATATTCTGCAGGTTGGGCAACATCTGTGGAGAGAGAAACGGAGTTAATAAAAACAGAGAGTGCTGGAAATACTCAGCACTTCGGGCAACATCTGTGGAGAGAGAAACAGAGTTAATAAAAACAGAGAGTGCTGGAAATATTCAGCAGGTCGGGCAACATCTGTGGAGAGAGAAACAGAGTTAATAAAAACAGCGAGTGCTGGAAATATTCAGCAGGTCGGGCAACATCTGTGCAGAGAGAAACAGAGTTAATAAAAATAGCGAGTGCTGGAAATATTCAGCAGGTCGGGCAACATCTGTGGAGAGAGAAACAGAGTTAATAAAAACAGTGAGTGCTGGAAATATTCAGCAGGTCGGGCAACATCTGTGGAGAGAGAAACAGAGTTAATAAAAACAGCGAGAGCTGGAAATATTCAGCAGGTCAGGCAACATCTGTGGAGAGAGAAACAGAGGTAATAAAAACAGCGAGTGCTGGAAATATTCAGCAGGTTGGGCAGCATCTGTGGAGAGAGAAACAGGGTTAATAAAAACAGAGAGTGCTGGAAATACTCAGCAGGTCGGGCAACATCTGTGGAGAGAGAAACAGCGTTAATAAAAGCAGAGAGTGCTGGAAATATGCAGCTGGTCGGGCAACATCTGTGGAGAGAGAAACAGAGTTAATAAAAACAGAGAGTACTGGAAATACTCATCAGTTCGGGCAACATCTCTGGAGAGAGAAACAGAGTTAATAAAAACAGAGAGTGCTGGAAATACTCAGCAGGTCGGGCAACATCTGTGGAGAGAGAAACAGAGTTAATAAAAACAGTGAGTGCTGGAAATATTCAGCAGGTCGGGCAACATCTTTGGAGAGAAAAACAGAGTTAATAAAAACAGCGAGTGCTGGAAATATTCAGCAGGTTGGGCAGCATCTGTGGAGAGAGAAACAGAGTTAATAAAAACAGAGAGTGCTGGAAATATTCAGCAGGTTAGGCAGCATCTGTGGAGAGAGAAACGGAGTTAATAAAAACAGCGAGTGCTGGAAATATTCAGCAGGTTGGGCAACATCTGTGGAGAGAGAAACGGAGTTAATAAAAACAGCGAGTGCTGAAAATACTCAGCAGGTCATGCAACATCTGGGCAGAGAGAAACAGAGTTAATAAAAACAGAGAGTGCTGGAAATACTCAGCAGGTCAGGCAACATCTGTGGAGAGAGAAACAGAGTTCATAAAAACAGAGAGTGCTGGAAATATTCAGCAGGTCGAGCAACATCTGTGGAGAGAGAAACAGAGTTAATAAAAACAGAGAGTGCTGGAAATATTCAGCAGGTCGGGCAGCATCTGTGGAGAGAGAAACAGAGTTAATAAAAACAGAGAGTGCTGGAAATACGCAGATGATCGGGCAACATCTGTGGAGAGAGAAACAGAGTTAATAGAAACAGAGAGTGCTGGAAATACTCATCAGGTCGGGCAACATCTGTGGAGAGAGAAACAGAGTTAATAAAAACAGAGAGTGCTGGAAATACTCAGCAGGTCGGGCAACATCTGTGGAGAGAGAAACAGAGTTAATAAAAACAGCGAGTGCTGGAAATACTCAGCAGGTCGGGCAAAAACTGTGGAGAGAGAAACATAGTTAATAAAAACAGAGAGTGCTGGAAATACTCAGCAGGTCGGGCAACATCTGTGGAGAGAGAAACAGAGTTAATAAAAACAGCGAGTGCTGGAAATATTCAGCAGGTCGGGCAGCATCTGTGGAGAGAGAAACAGAGTTAATAAAAACAGAGTGCTGGAAATATTCAGCAGGTCGGGCAGCATCTGTGGAGAGAGAAACAGAGTTAATAAAAACAGCGAGTGCTGGAAATATTCAGCAGGTCGGGCAACATCTGTGGAGAGAGAAGCAGAGTTAACAAAAACAGCGAGTGCTGGAAATATTCAGCAGGTCAGGCAACATCTGTGGAGAAAGAAACGGAGTTAATAATAACAGCGAGTGCTGGAAATATTCAGCAGGTCGGGCAACATCTGTGGAGAGAGAAACAGAGTTAATAAAAACAGCGAGTGCTGGAGATATTCAGCAGGTCAGGCAACATCTGTGGAGAGAGAAACAGAGGTAATAAAAACAGCGAGTGCTGGAAATATTCAGCAGGTTGGGCAGCATCTGTGGAGAGAGAAACAGGGTTAATAAAAACAGAGAGTGCTGGAAATACTCAGCATGTCGGGCAACATCTGTGGAGAGAGAAACAGAGTTAATAAAAACAGAGAGTGCTGGAAATATTCAGCAGGTCGGGCAACATCTGTGCAGAGTGAAACAGAGTTAATAAAAACAGTGAGTGCTGGAAATATTCAGCAGGTCGGGCAACATCTGTGGAGAGAGAAACAGAGTTAATAAAAACAGCGAGTGCTGGAGATATTCAGCAGGTCAGGCAACATCTGTGGACAGAGAAACAGAGGTAATAAAAACAGCGAGTGCTGGAAATATTCAGCAGGTTGGGCAGCATCTGTGGAGAGAGAAACAGGGTTAATAAAAACAGAGAGTGCTGGAAATACTCAGCATGTCGGGCAACATCTGTGGAGAGAGAAACAGAGTTAATAAAAACAGAGAGTGCTGGAAATATTCAGCAGGTCGGGCAACATCTTGCAGAGAGAAACAGAGTTAATAAAAACAGAGAGTGCTGGAAATACTCATCAGGTCGGGCAACATCTGTGGAGAGAGAAACAGAGTTAATAAAAACAGAGAGTGCTGGAAATACTCAGCAGGTCGGGCAACATCTGTGGAGAGAGAAACAGAGTTAATAAAAACAGTGAGTGCTGGAAATATTCAGCAGGTCGGGCAACATCTGTGGAGAGAGAAACAGAGTTAATAAAAACAGCGAGTGCTGGAGATATTCAGCAGGTCAGGCAACATCTGTGGAGAGAGAAACAGAGGTAATAAAAACAGCGAGTGCTGGAAATATTCAGCAGGTTGGGCAGCATCTGTGGAGAGAGAAACAGGGTTAATAAAAACAGAGAGTGCTGGAAATACTCAGCATGTCGGGCAACATCTGTGGAGAGAGAAACAGAGTTAATAAAGACAGAGAGTGCTGGAAATATTCAGCAGGTCGGGCAACATCTGTGCAGAGAGAAACAGAGTTAATAAAAACAGAGAGTGCTGGAAATATTCAGCAGGTCGGGCAACATCTGTGGAGAGAGAAACGGAGTTAATAAAAACAGCGAGTGCTGGAAATACTCAGCAGGTCAGGCAACATCTGTGGAGAGAGAAACAGAGTTAATAAAAACAGAGTGCTGGAAATATTCAGCAGGTCGGGCAGCATCTGTGGAGAGAGAAACAGAGTTAATAAAAACAGAGAGTGCTGGAAATATTCAGCAGGTCGGGCAACATCTGTGGAGAGAGAAGCAGAGTTAATAAAAACAGCGAGCGCTGGAAATATTCAGCAGGTCAGGCAACATCTGTGGAGAAAGAAACGGAGTTAATAAAAACAGCGAGTGCTGGAAATATTCAGCAGGTCGGGCAACATCTGTGGAGAGAGAAACAGAGTTAATAAAAACAGCGAGTGATGGAAATATTCAGCAGGTCAGGCAACATCTGTGGAGAGAGAAACAGAGGTAATAAAAATAGCGAGTGCTGGAAATATTCAGCAGGTTGGGCAGCATCTGTGGAGAGAGAAACAGGGTTAATAAAAACAGAGAGTGCTGGAAATATTCAGCAGGTCGGGCAACATCTGTGCAGAGAGAAACAGAGTTATTAAAAACAGAGAGTGCTGGAAATACTCATCAGGTCGGGCAACATCTGTGGAGAGAGAAACAGAGTTAATAAAAACAGAGAGTGCTGGAAATACTCAGCAGGTCGGGCAACATCTGTGGAGAGAGAAACAGAGTTAATAAAAACAGAGACTGAAGGAAATACTCAGCAGGTCAGGCAACATCTGTGGAGAGAGAAACAGGGTTAATAAAAACAGAGAGTGCTGGAAATATTCAGCAGGTCGGGCAACATCTGTGCAGAGAGAAACAGAGTTAATAAAAACAGAGAGTGCTGGAAATACTCATCAGGTCGGGCAACATCTGTGGAGAGAGAAACAGAGTTAATAAAAACAGAGAGTGCTGGAAATACTCAGCAGGTCGGGCAACATCTGTGGAGAGAGAAACAGAGTTAATAAAAACAGCGAGTGCTGGAAATACTCAGCAGGTCAGGCAACATCTGTAGAGAGAGAAACAGAGTTAATAAAAACAGAGAGTGATGGAAATACTCAGCAGGTCGGGCAACATCTGTGGAGAGAGAAACATAGTTAATAAAAACAGAGAGTGCTGGAAATACTCAGCAGGTCGGGCAACATCTGTGGAGAGAGAAACAGAGTTAATAAAAACAGCGAGTGCAGGAAATATTCAGCAGGTCGGGCAGCATCTGTGGAGAGAGAAACAGAGTTAATAAAAACAGAGTGCTGGAAATATTCAGCAGGTCGGGCAGCATCTGTGGAGAGAGAAACAGAGTTAATAAAAACAGCGAGTGCTGGAAATATTCAGCAGGTCGGGCAACATCTGTGGAGAGAGAAACAGAGTTGGTAAAAACAGAGAGTGCTGGAAATACTCAGCAGGTCGGGCAACATCTGTGGAGAGAGAAACAGAGTTAATAAAAACAGCGAGTGCTGGAAATATTCAGCAGGTCGGGCAGCATCTGTGGAGAGAGAAACAGAGTTAATAAAAACAGAGTGCTGGAAATATTCAGCAGGTCGGGCAGAATCTGTGGAGAGAGAAACAGAGTTAATAAAAACAGCGAGTGCTGGAAATATTCAGCAGGTCGGGCAACATCTGTGGAGAGAGAAGCAGAGTTAATAAAAACAGCGAGTGCTGGAAATATTCAGCAGGTCAGGCAACATCTGTGGAGAAAGAAACGGAGTTAATAATAACAGCGAGTGCTGGAAATATTCAGCAGGTCGGGCAACATCTGTGGAGAGAGAAACAGAGTTAATAAAAACAGCGAATGCTGGAGATATTCAGCAGGTCAGGCAACATCTGTGGAGAGAGAAACAGAGGTAATAAAAACAGCGAGTGCTGGAAATATTCAGCAGATTGGGCAGCATCTGTGGAGAGAGAAACAGGGTTAATAAAAACAGAGAGTGCTGGAAATACTCAGCATGTCGGGCAACATCTGTGGAGAGAGAAACAGAGTTAATAAAAACAGAGAGTGCTGGAAATATTCAGCAGGTCGGGCAACATCTGTGGAGAGAGAAACAGAGTTAATAAAAACAGAGAGTGCTGGAAATACTCATCAGGTCGGGCAACATCTGTGGAGAGAGAAACAGAGTTAATAAAAACAGAGAGTGCTGGAAATACTCAGCAGGTCGGGCAACATCTGTGGAGAGAGAAACAGAGTTAATAAAAACAGTGAGTGCTGGAAATATTCAGCAGGTCGGGCAACATCTGTGGAGAGAGAAACAGAGTTAATAAAAACAGCGAGTGCTGGAAATATTCAGCAGGTTGGGCAGCATCTGTGGAGAGAGAAACAGAGTTAATAAAAACAGAGAGTGCTGGAAATATTCAGCAAGTTGGGCAGCATCTGTGGAGAGAGAAACGGAGTTAATAAAAACAGCGAGTGCTGGAAATATTCAGCAGGTTGGGCAACATCTGTGGAGAGAGAAACAGAGTTAATAAAAACAGAGTGCTGGAAATACTCAGCAGGTCAGGCAACATCTGTGCAGAGAGAAACAGAGTTAATAAAAACAGAGAGTGCTGGAAATACTCAGCAGGTCGGGCAACATCTGTGGAGAGAGAAACAGAGTTAATAAAAACAGCGAGTGCTGGAAATATTCAGCAGGTCAGGCAGCATCTGTGGAGAGAGAAACAGAGTTAATAAAAACAGAGTGCTGGAAATATTCAGCAGGTCGGGCAGCATCTGTGGAGAGAGAAACAGAGTTAATAAAAACAGCGAGTGCTGGAAATATTCAGCAGGTCGGGCAACATCTGTGGAGAGAGAAACAGAGTTAATAAAAACAGAGAGTGCTGGAAATACTCAGCAGGTCGGGCAACATCTGTGGAGAGAGAAACAGAGTTAATAAAAACAGTGAGTGCTGGAAATATTCAGCAGGTCGGGCAACATCTGTGGAGAGAGAAACAGAGTTAATAAAAACAGCGAGTGCTGGAAATATTCAGCAGGTTGGGCAGCATCTGTGGAGAGAGAAACAGAGTTAATAAAAACAGTGAGTGCTGGAAATATTCAGCAAGTTGGGCAGCATCTGTGGAGAGAGAAACGGAGTTAATAAAAACAGCGAGTGCTGGAAATATTCAGCAGGTTGGGCAACATCTGTGGAGAGAGAAACAGAGTTAATAAAAACAGAGAGTGCTGGAAATACTCAGCAGGTCGGGCAACATCTGTGCAGAGAGAAACAGAGTTAATAAGAACAGCGAGTGCTGGAAATATTCAGCAGGTCGGGCAACATCTGTGGAGAGAGAAACGGAGTTAATAAAAACAGCGAGTGCTGGAAATACTCAGCAGGTCAGGCAACATCTGTGGAGAGAGAAACAGAGTTAATAAAAACAGAGTGCTGGAAATATTCAGCAGGTCGGGCAGCATCTGTGGAGAGAGAAACAGAGTTAATAAAAACAGCGAGTGCTGGAAATATTCAGCAGGTCGGGCAACATCTGTGGAGAGAGAAGCAGAGCTAATAAAAACAGCGAGCGCTGGAAATATTCAGCAGGTCAGGCAACATCTGTGGAGAAAGAAACGGAGTTAATAAAAACAGCGCGTGCTGGAAATATTCAGCAGGTCGGGCAACATCTGTGGAGAGAGAAACAGAGTTAATAAAAACAGCGAGTGCTGGAAATATTCAGCAGGTCAGGCAACATCTGTGGAGAGAGAAACAGAGGTAATAAAAACAGAGAGTGCTGGAAATATTCAGCAGGTTGGGCAGCATCTGTGGAGAGAGAAACAGGGTTAATAAAAACAGAGAGTGCTGGAAATATTCAGCAGGTCGGGCAACATCTGTGCAGAGAGAAACAGAGTTAATAAAAACAGAGAGTGCTGGAAATACTCATCAGGTCGGGCAACATCTGTGGAGAGAGAAACAGAGTTAATAAAAACAGAGAGTGCTGGAAATACTCAGCAGGTCGGGCAACATCTGTGGAGAGAGAAACAGAGTTAATAAAAACAGAGAGTGAAGGAAATACTCAGCAGGTCAGGCAACATCTGTGGAGAGAGAAACAGGGTTAATAAAAACAGAGAGTGCTGGAAATATTCAGCAGGTCGGGCAACATCTGTGCAGAGAGAAACAGAGTTAATAAAAACAGAGAGTGCTGGAAATACTCATCAGGTCGGGCAACATCTGTGGAGAGAGAAACAGAGTTAATAAAAACAGAGAGTGCTGGAAATACTCAGCAGGTCGGGCAACATCTGTGGAGAGAGAAACAGAGTTAATAAAAACAGCGAGTGCTGGAAATACTCAGCAGGTCAGGCAACATCTGTGGAGAGAGAAACAGAGTTAATAAAAACAGAGAGTGCTGGAAATACTCAGCAGGTCGGGCAACATCTGTGGAGAGAGAAACATAGTTAATAAAAACAGAGAGTGCTGGAAATACTCAGCAGGTCGGGCAACATCTGTGGAGAGAGAAACAGAGTTAATAAAAACAGCGAGTGCTGGAAATATTCAGCAGGTCGGGCAGCATCTGTGGAGAGAGAAACAGAGTTAATAAAAACAGAGTGCTGGAAATATTCAGCAGGTCGGGCAGCATCTGTGGAGAGAGAAACAGAGTTAATAAAAACAGCGAGTGCTGGAAATATTCAGCAGGTCGGGCAACATCTGTGGAGAGAGAAACAGAGTTAATAAAAACAGAGAGTGCTGGAAATACTCAGCAGGTCGGGCAACATCTGTGCAGAGAGAAACAGAGTTAATAAGAACAGAGAGTGCTGGAAATATTCAGCAGGTCAGGCAACATCTGTGGAGAGAGAAACAGAGGTAATAAAAACAGCGAGTGCTGGAAATATTCAGCAGGTTGGGCAGCATCTGTGGAGAGAGAAACAGGGTTAATAAAAACAGAGAGTGCTGGAAATATTCAGCAGGTCGGGCAACATCTGTGCAGAGAGAAACAGAGTTAATAAAAACAGAGAGTGCTGGAAATACTCATCAGGTCGGGCAACATCTGTGGAGAGAGAAACAGAGTTAATAAAAACAGAGAGTGCTGGAAATACTCAGCAGGTCGGGCAACATCTGTGGAGAGAGAAACAGAGTTAATAAAAACAGAGAGTGCTGGAAATACTCAGCAGGTCAGGCAACATCTGTGGAGAGAGAAACAGGGTTAATAAAAACAGAGAGTGCTGGAAATATTCAGCAGGTCGGGCAACATCTGTGCAGAGAGAAACAGAGTTAATAAAAACAGAGAGTTCTGGAAATACTCATCAGGTCGGGCAACATCTGTGGAGAGAGAAACAGAGTTAATAAAAACAGAGAGTGCTGGAAATACTCAGCAGGTCGGGCAACATCTGTGGAGAGAGAAACAGAGTTAATAAAAACAGCGAGTGCTGGAAATACTCAGCAGGTCAGGCAACATCTGTGGAGAGAGAAACAGAGTTAATAAAAACAGAGAGTGCTGGAAATACTCAGCAGGTCGGGCAACATCTGTGGAGAGAGAAACATAGTTAATAAAAACAGAGAGTGCTGGAAATACTCAGCAGGTCGGGCAACATCTGTGGAGAGAGAAACAGAGTTAATAAAAACAGCGAGTGCTGGAAATATTCAGCAGGTCGGGCAGCATCTGTGGAGAGAGAAACAGAGTTAATAAAAACAGAGTGCTGGAAATATTCAGCAGGTCGGGCAGCATCTGTGGAGAGAGAAACAGAGTTAATAAAAACAACGAGTGCTGGAAATATTGAGCAGGTCGGGCAACATCTGTGGAGAGAGAAACAGAGTTAATAAAAACAGCGAGTGCTGGAAATATTCAGCAGGTCGGGCAGCATCTGTGGAGAGAGAAACAGAGTTAATAAAAACAGAGTGCTGGAAATATTCAGCAGGTCAGGCAACATCTGTGGAGAAAGAAACGGAGTTAATAATAACAGCGAGTGCTGGAAATATTCAGCAGGTCGGGCAACATCTGTGGAGAGAGAAACAGAGTTAATAAAAACAGCGAGTGCTGGAGATATTCAGCAGGTCAGGCAACATCTGTGGAGAGAGAAACAGAGGTAATAAAAACAGCGAGTGCTGGAAATATTCAGCAGGTTGGGCAGCATCTGTGGAGAGAGAAACAGGGTTAATAAAAACAGAGAGTGCTGGAAATACTCAGCATGTCGGGCAACATCTGTGGAGAGAGAAACAGAGTTAATAAAAACAGAGAGTGCTGGAAATATTCAGCAGGTCGGGCAACATCTGTGGAGAGAGAAACAGAGTTAATAAAAACAGAGAGTGCTGGAAATACTCATCAGGTCGGGCAACATCTGTGGAGAGAGAAACAGAGTTAATAAAAACAGAGAGTGCTGGAAATACTCAGCAGGTCGGGCAACATCTGTGGAGAGAGAAACAGAGTTAATAAAAACAGTGAGTGCTGGAAATATTCAGCAGGTCGGGCAACATCTGTGGAGAGAGAAACAGAGTTAATAAAAACAGCGAGTGCTGGAAATATTCAGCAGGTTGGGCAGCATCTGTGGAGAGAGAAACAGAGTTAATAAAAACAGAGAGTGCTGGAAATATTCAGAAAGTTGGGCAGCATCTGTGGAGAGAGAAACGGAGTTAATAAAAACAGCGAGTGCTGGAAATATTCAGCAGGTTGGGCAACATCTGTGGAGAGAGAAACAGAGTTAATAAAAACAGAGAGTGCTGGAAATACTCAGCAGGTCGGGCAACATCTGTGCAGAGAGAAACAGAGTTAATAAGAACAGCGAGTGCTGGAAATATTCAGCAGGTCGGGCAACATCTGTGGAGAGAGAAACGGAGTTAATAAAAACAGCGAGTGCTGGAAATACTCAGCAGGTCAGGCAACATCTGTGGAGAGAGAAACAGAGTTAATAAAAACAGAGTGCTGGAAATATTCAGCAGGTCGGGCAGCATCTGTGGAGAGAGAAACAGAGTTAATAAAAACAGAGAGTGCTGGAAATATTCAGCAGGTCGGGCAACATCTGTGGAGAGAGAAGCAGAGTTAATAAAAACAGCGAGCGCTGGAAATATTCAGCAGGTCAGGCAACATCTGTGGAGAAAGAAACGGAGTTAATAAAAACAGCGAGTGCTGGAAATACTCAGCAGGTCGGGCAACATCTGTGGAGAGAGAAACAGAGTTAATAAAAACAGCGAGTGCTGGAAATATTCAGCAGGTCAGGCAACATCTGTGGAGAGAGAAACAGAGGTAATAAAAACAGCGAGTGCTGGAAATATTCAGCAAGTTGGGCAGCATCTGTGGAGAGAGAAACAGGGTTAATAAAAACAGAGAGTGCTGGAAATACTCATCAGGTCGGGCAACATCTGTGGAGAGAGAAACAGAGTTAATAAAAACAGAGAGTGCAGGAAATACTCAGCAGGTCGGGCAACATCTGTGGAGAGAGAAACAGAGTTAATAAAAACAGCGAGTGCTGGAAATACTCAGCAGGTCAGGCAACATCTGTGGAGAGAGAAACAGAGTTAATAAAAACAGAGAGTGCTGGAAATACTCAGCAGGTCGGGCAACATCTGTGGAGAGAGATACATAGTTAATAAAAACAGAGAGTGCTGGAAATACTCAGCAGGTCGGGCAACATCTGTGGAGAGAGAAACAGAGTTAATAAAAACAGCGAGTGCTGGAAATATTCAGCAGGTCGGGCAGCATCTGTGGAGAGAGAAACAGAGTTAATAAAAACAGAGTGCTGGAAATATTCAGCAGGTCGGGCAGCATCTGTGGAGAGAGAAACAGAGTTAATAAAAACAGCGAGTGCTGGAAATATTCAGCAGGTCGGGCAACATCTGTGGAGAGAGAAGCAGAGTTAATAAAAACAGAGAGTGCTGGAAATATTCAGCAGGTCAGGCAACATCTGTGGAGAAAGAAACGGAGTTAATAATAACAGCGAGTGCTGGAAATATTCAGCAGGTCGGGCAACATCTGTGGAGAGAGAAACAGAGTTAATAAAAACAGCGAGTGCTGGAGATAATCAGCAGGTCAGGCAACATCTGTGGAGAGAGAAACAGAGGTAATAAAAACAGCGAGTGCTGGAAATATTCAGCAGGTTGGGCAGCATCTGTGGAGAGAGAAACAGGGTTAATAAAAACAGAGAGTGCTGGAAATACTCAGCATGTCGGGCAACATCTGTGGAGAGAGAAACAGAGTTAATAAAAACAGAGAGTGCTGGAAATATTCAGCAGGTCGGGCAACATCTGTGGAGAGAGAAACAGAGTTAATAAAAACAGAGAGTGCTGGAAATACTCATCAGGTCGGGCAACATCTGTGGAGAGAGAAACAGAGTTAATAAAAACAGAGAGTGCTGGAAATACTCAGCAGGTCGGGCAACATCTGTGGAGAGAGAAACAGAGTTAATAAAAACAGTGAGTGCTGGAAATATTCAGCAGGTCGGGCAACATCTGTGGAGAGAGAAACAGAGGTAATAAAAACAGCGAGTGCTGGAAATATTCAGCAAGTTGGGCAGCATCTGTGGAGAGAGAAACAGGGTTAATAAAAACAGAGAGTGCTGGAAATATTCAGCAGGTCGGGCAACATCTGTGGAGAGAGAAACAGAGTTAATAAAAACAGAGAGTGCTGGAAATACTCATCAGGTCGGGCAACATCTGTGGAGAGAGAAACAGAGTTAATAAAAACAGAGAGTGCTGGAAATACTCAGCAGGTCGGGCAACATCTGTGGAGAGAGAAACAGAGTTAATAAAAACAGCGAGTGCTGGAAATACTCAGCAGGTCAGGCAACATCTGTGGAGAGAGAAACAGAGTTAATAAAAACAGAGAGTGCTGGAAATACTCAGCAGGTCGGGCAACATCTGTGGAGAGAGAAACATAGTTAATAAAAACAGAGAGTGCTGGAAATACTCAGCAGGTCGGGCAACATCTGTGGAGAGAGAAACAGAGTTAATAAAAACAGCGAGTGCTGGAAATATTCAGCAGGTCGGGCAGCATCTGTGGAGAGAGAAACAGAGTTAATAAAAACAGAGTGCTGGAAATATTCAGCAGGTCGGGCAGCATCTGTGGAGAGAGAAACAGAGTTAATAAAAACAGCGAGTGCTGGAAATATTCAGCAGGTCGGGCAACATCTGTGGAGAGAGAAACAGAGTTGGTAAAAACAGAGAGTGCTGGAAATACTCAGCAGGTCGGGCAGCATCTGTGGAGAGAGAAACAGAGTTAATAAAAACAGAGTGCTGGAAATATTCAGCAGGTCGGGCAGCATCTGTGGAGAGAGAAACAGAGTTAATAAAAACAGCGAGTGCTGGAAATATTCAGCAGGTCGGGCAACATCTGTGGAGAGAGAAGCAGAGTTAAAAAAAACAGCGAGTGCTGGAAATATTCAGCAGGTCAGGCAACATCTGTGGAGAAAGAAACGGAGTTAATAATAACAGCGAGTGCTGGAAATATTCAGCAGGTCGGGCAACATCTGTGGAGAGAGAAACAGAGTTAATAAAAACAGCGAGTGCTGGAGATATTCAGCAGGTCAGGCAACATCTGTGGCGAGAGAAACAGAGGTAATAAAAACAGCGAGTGCTGGAATTATTCAGCAGGTTGGGCAGCATCTGTGGAGAGAGAAACAGGGTTAATAAAAACAGAGAGTGCTGGAAATACTCAGCATGTCGGGCAACATCTGTGGAGAGAGAAACATAGAACATAGAACATAGAACATAGAACATACAGCACAGAACAGGCCCTTCGGCCCACAATGTTGTGCCGATCCTTTGTCCTCTGTCAAGGACAATTTAATCTATACCCCATCATTCTCCTTCATCCATATACCTATCCAAAAGCCTTTTGAAAGTCCCTAAAGTTTCTGACTCAACAACTTCCCCGGGCAAGGCATTCCATGCCTCGACCACTCTCTGGGTAAAGAACCTTCCCCTGACATCCCCCTTATATCTCCCACCCTTCACCTTAAATTTATGACCCCTTGTAACGCTTTGCTCCACCCGGGGAAAAGGTTTCTGACTGTCTACCCTATCTATTCCCCTGATCATCTTATAAACCTCTATCATGTCACCCCTCATCCTTCTCCTTTCTAATGAGAAGAGGCCTAGAATGTTCAGCCTTTCCTCGTAAGACTTATTCTCCATTCCAGGCAACATCCTGGTAAATCTCCTCTGCACCCTCTCCAAGGCTTCCACATCCTTCCTAAAATGAGGCGACCAGAACTGCACACAGTACTCCAAATGAGGCCTTACCAAGGTCCTGTACAGCTGCATCATCACCTCACGGCTCTTAAATTCAATCCCTCTGCTAATGAACGCTAACACCCCATATGCCTTCTTCACAGCCCTATCCACTTGAGTTGCAACTTTCAATGATCTATGCACATAGACCCCAAGGTCTCTCTGCTCCTCCACATGCCCAAGAACCCTACCGTTAACCCAGTATTTTGCATTCATGTTTGTCCTTCCAAAATGGACGACCTCACACTTTTCAGGGTTAAACTCCATCTGCCACTTTTCAGCCCAACACTGCAACCTATCCAAGTCCCTTTGCAGACGACAATAGCCCTCCTCGGTATCCACAACTCCACCAACCTTTGTATCATCTGCAAATTTACTGACCCACCCTTCGACTTCCTCATCCAAGTCGTTAATAAAAATCACAAACAGGAGAGGACCCAGAACTGATCCCTGCGGCACGCCACTGGTAACTGGGCTCCAGGCTGAGTATTTACCATCTAAGACCACTCTCTGCCTTCTATCAGTTAGCCAATTCTTAATCCAACTGGCCACATTCCCCACTATCCCATGCCTCCTGACTTTCTCCATAAGTCTACCATGGGGGACCTTATCAAATGCCTTACTAAAATCCATGTACACCACATCCACTGGTTTACCCTCATCCACTTGCTTGGTCACCTGCTCAAAGAATTCAATCAGGCTTGTGAGGCAAGACCTACCCCTCACAAAACCGTGCTGACTGTCCCGAATCAAGCAGTGTCTTTCCAGATGCTCAGAAATCCTATCCCTCAGCACCTTTTCCATCAACTTGCCTACCACCGAAGTAAGACTAACTGGCCTGTAATTCCCAGGGTTGTTCCTATTCCCTTTCTTGAACAGGGGCACAACATTTGCCACCCTCCAATCACCTGGTACCACCCCCGTCAGCAGAGAAGATGAAAAGATCATTGCCAGCGGCTCTGCAATTTCATCCCTTGCTTCCCATAACATCCTTGGATATACCCCGTCAGGCCCGGGAGACTTGTCTATCTTCAAGTTATTCAAAAACCCCAACACATCTTCCCTTCTAACGAGCACTTCCTCGAGCTTACCAGTCTGCTTCCCACCGTCCTCTTCAGTAATACACCCCTTCTCATTCGTAAATACCGAAGAGAAGTACTCATTCAAAACCTCACTTATCTCTTCCGGCTCAACACACAGTCTCCCGCTATTGTCCTTGACCGGACCTATGGTCCCCCTAGACATCCTCATATTTCTGACATACGCGTAAAAGGCCTTGGGGTTTTCTTTTATCCTACCCGCCAAGCATTTTTCATGCCCTCTCTTAGCTCTCCTAATCCCTTTCTTCAGATCCTTCCTGGCCATCTTGTATCCCTCCAGAGCTATGCCTGTGCCCTTTTTCCTCAACTTTATATACGCATCCTTCTTCTTCCTAACAAGACTCTCAACCTCTCTTGTCAACCACGGTTCCCTCACATGACCATCCCTTCCCTGTCTGACAGGGACATGCTTATCAATGGCCCCTACTATCTGCTCCTTGAAAAAGTTCCACATTTCGACCGTGCCCTTCCCTGCCAGCATATGCTCCCAACTTATGCTCCTCAGTTCCTGCCTGACAGCATCATATCTACCCTTCCCCCAATTGTAAACCTTGCCCTGTTGCACATACCTATCCCTCTCCATTACCACAGTGAATGCTACAGAATTGTGATCACTATCTCCAAAGTGCTCGCCCACCAACAGCTCTATCACTTGCCCTGGTTCATTACCTAGTACCAAATCCAATATTGCCTCCCCTCTGGTCGGGCAGTCTACATACTGAGTCAGAAAAGCTTCCTGGACATACTGCACAAACACTACCCCATCCAAACTATTCGATCTAAAGAGTTGCCAATCAATATTTGGGAAGTTGAAATCCCCCATAATTACTACCCTGTGACTTCTGCTCCTTTCCAAAATCTGTTTCCCAATCTGCTCTTCCACCTCCCTGCTGCTATTGGGGGGCCTATAGAAAACTCCCATCAAGGTGACTGCTCCTTTCCTGTTCCTGACCTCAACCCACAGTGCCTCAGTCGGCAGATCCTCCTCGAAAATTCTTTCAGCAGTTGTTACACTATTTCTAACTAACAATGCCACCCCCCACCTCTTTTACCACCATTCCTAATCTTATGAAAACATCTATAACCAGGTACCTCCAAAAACCATTCCTCCCCCTCACCTATCCACGTTTCAGTGATGGCCACAACATCGTAGTCCCAAGTGCCCATCCACGCCTTCAATTCACTCACCTTATTCCTGATGCTTCTTGCGTTGAAGTATACGCACTTTAACCCTTCTCCGTGCCCATCTGTCCTCTGTGACAGTGCTACCTTCCCCAATACCTCACTACACTCTTTGTCTTTCTGAGTGGACCCACTGGTCCCTGGATTACAAGTCCGGTTCCCATCCCCCTCCCAAACTAGTTTAAACCCTCCCGAACAGTACTAGCAAACCTCCCTCCCAGGATATTGGTGCCCCTCTGGTTCAGATGCAGCCCGTCCTGTTTGAACAGGTCCCATCTTCCCCAGAATGCAGTCCAATTATCCAAGAACTGGAAGCCCTCCCTCCTACACCATTCCTGCAGCCACGTGTTCAGCTGTGCTCTCTCCCTATTCCTAGCCTCACTATCACGTGGCGCCGGCAACAAACCAGAGATAACAACTCTGTCCGTCCGAGCTTTCAACTTCCAGCCTAACTCCCTAAACTCACTTCTAACATCTGTGCCACCCTTCCTTCCTACGTCGTTGGTGCCAATGTGCACCACGACCTCTGGCTGCTCCCCCTCCCCTTTAAGGATCCTGAAGACGCGATCACAAACATCACGGACCCTGGCACCAGGGAGGCAACAAACCATCCGTGCGTCTCGCCTGCGCCCACAGAACCGCCTGTCCGTACTCCTCACCATCGAGTCCCCGATGACTAGTGCTCTCCCATTCTCCCTCCTTCCCTTCTGAGCCACAGTGCAGGACCCCGTGCCAGAGGCCCGGTCACTGCAGCCTGCCCCCGATAGGCCGTCCCCCCCAACAGTATCTAAAACTGTATACTTGTTGTTGAGGGGAACGACCACAGGAGATCCCTGCACTGACCTCTTCCCACCTCTAACTGTTACCCAGCTGCCTTTAACAGAGTTAATAAAAACAGAGAGTGCTGGAAATATTCAGCAGGTCGGGCAACATCTGTGGAGAGAGAAACAGAGTTAATAAAAACAGAGAGTGCTGGAAATACTCATCAGATCGGGCAACATCTGTGGAGAGAGAAACAGAGTTAATAAAAACAGAGAGTGCTGGAAATACTCAGCAGGTCGGCCAACATCTGTGGAGAGAGAAACAGAGTTAATAAAAACAGTGAGTGCTGGAAATATTCAGCAGGTCGGGCAACATCTGTGGAGAGAGAAACAGAGTTAATAAAAACAGCGAGTGCTGGAAATATTCAGCAGGTTGGGCAGCATCTTTGGAGAGAGAAACAGAGTTAATAAAAACAGAGAGTGCTGGAAATATTCAGCAAGTTGGGCAGCATCTGTGGAGAGAGAAAAGAAGTTAATAAAAACAGCGAGTGCTGGAAATATTCAGCAGGTTGGGCAACATCTGTGGAGAGAGAAACAGAGTTAATAAAAACAGAGAGTGCTGGAAGACTCAGCAGGTCGGGCAACATCTGTGCAGAGAGAAACAGAGTTAATAAGAACAGCGAGTGCTGGAAATATTCAGCAGGTCGGGCAACATCTTTGGAGAGAGAAACGGAGTTAATAAAAACAGCGAGTGCTGGAAATACTCAGCAGGTCAGGCAACATCTGTGGAGAGAGAAACAGGGTTAATAAAAACAGAGAGTGCTGGAAATATTCAGCAGGTCGGGCAACATCTGTGGAGAGAGAAACAGAGTTAATAAAAACAGAGAGTGCTGGAAATACTCATCAGGTCGGGCAACATCTGTGGAGAGAGAAACAGAGTTAATAAAAACAGAGAGTGCTGGAAATACTCAGCAGGTCGGGCAACATCTGTGGAGAGAGAAACAGAGTTAATAAAAACAGCGAGTGCTGGAAATACTCAGCAGGTCAGGCAACATCTGTGGAGAGAGAAACAGAGTTAATAAAAACAGAGAGTGCTGGAAATACTCAGCAGGTCGGGCAACATCTGTGGAGAGAGAAACATAGTTAATAAAAACAGAGAGTGCTGGAAATACTCAGCAGGTCGGGCAACATCTGTGGAGAGAGAAACAGAGTTAATAAAAACAGCGAGTGCTGGAAATATTCAGCAGGTCGGGCAGCATCTGTGGAGAGAGAAACAGAGTTAATAAAAACAGAGTGCTGGAAATATTCAGCAGGTCGGGCAGCATCTGTGGAGAGAGAAACAGAGTTAATAAAAACAGCGAGTGCTGGAAATATTCAGCAGGTCGGGCAACATCTGTGGAGAGAGAAACAGAGTTGGTAAAAACAGAGAGTGCTGGAAATACTCAGCAGGTCGGGCAGCATCTGTGGAGAGAGAAACAGAGTTAATAAAAACAGAGTGCTGGAAATATTCAGCAGGTCGGGCAGCATCTGTGGAGAGAGAAACAGAGTTAATAAAAACAGCGAGTGCTGGAAATATTCAGCAGGTCGGGCAACATCTGTGGAGAGAGAAACAGAGTTAATAAAAACAGCGAGTGCTGGAAATATTCAGCAGGTCAGGCAACATCTGTGGAGAAAGAAACGGAGTTAATAATAACAGCGAGTGCTGGAAATATTCAGCAGGTCGGGCAACATCTGTGGAGAGAGAAACAGAGTTAATAAAAACAGCGAGTGCTGGAGATATTCAGCAGGTCAGGCAACATCTGTGGAGAGAGAAACAGAGGTAATAAAAACAGCGAGTGCTGGAAATATTCAGCAGGTTGGGCAGCATCTGTGGAGAGAGAAACAGGGTTAATAAAAACAGAGAGTGCTGGAAATACTCAGCATGTCGGGCAACATCTGTGGGGAGAGAAACAGAGTTAATAAAAACAGAGAGTGCTCGAAATATTCAGCAGGTCGGGCAACATCTGTGGAGAGAGAAACAGAGTTAATAAAAACAGAGAGTGCTGGAAATACTCATCAGGTCGGGCAACATCTGTGGAGAGAGAAACAGAGTTAATAAAAACAGAGAGTGCTGGAAATACTCAGCAGGTCGGCCAACATCTGTGGAGAGAGAAACAGAGTTAATAAAAACAGTGAGTGCTGGAAATATTCAGCAGGTCGGGCAACATCTGTGGAGAGAGAAACAGAGTTAATAAAAACAGCGAGTGCTGGAAATATTCAGCAGGTTGGGCAGCATCTGAGGAGAGAGAAACAGAGTTAATAAAAACAGAGAGTGCTGGAAATATTCAGCAAGTTGGGCAGCATCTGTGGAGAGAGAAAAGAAGTTAATAAAAACAGCGAGTGCTGGAAATATTCAGCAGGTTGGGCAACATCTGTGGAGAGAGAAACAGAGTTAATAAAAACAGAGAGTGCTGGAAATACTCAGCAGGTCGGGCAACATCTGTGCAGAGAGAAACAGAGTTAATAAGAACAGCGAGTGCTGGAAATATTCAGCAGGTCGGGCAACATCTTTGGAGAGAGAAACGGAGTTAATAAAAACAGCGAGTGCTGGAAATACTCAGCAGGTCAGGCAACATCTGTGGAGAGAGAAACAGAGTTAATAAAAACAGAGTGCTGGAAATATTCAGCAGGTCGGGCAGCATCTGTGGAGAGAGAAACAGAGTTAATAAAAACAGCGAGTGCTGGAAATATTCAGCAGGTCGGGCAACATCTGTGGAGAGAGAAGCAGAGTTAATAAAAACAGCGAGCGCTGGAAATATTCAGCAGGTCAGGCAACATCTGTGGAGAAAGAAACGGAGTTAATAAAAACAGCGAGTGCTGGAAATATTCAGCAGGTCGGGCAACATCTGGGGAGAGAGAAACAGAGTTAATAAAAACAGCGAGTGCTGGAAATATTCAGCAGGTCAGGCAACATCTGTGGAGAGAGAAACAGAGGTAATAAAAACAGCGAGTGCTGGAAATACTCAGCAGGTCGTGCAACATCTGTGGAGAGAGAAACAGAGTTAATAAAAACAGAGAGTGAAGAAAATACTCAGCAGGTCAGGCAACATCTGTGGAGAGAGAAACAGAGTTAATAAAAACAGCGAGTGCTGGAAATACTCAGCAGGTCAGGCAACATCTGTGGAGAGAGAAACAGAGTTAATAAAAACAGAGTGCTGGAAATATTCAGCAGGTCGGGCTGCATCTGTGGAGAGAGAAACAGAGTTAATAAAAACAGCGAGTGCTGGAAATATTCAGCATGTCGGGCAACATCTGTGGAGAGAGAAACAGAGTTGGTAAAACAGAGAGTGCTGGAAATACTCAGCAGGTCGGGCAACATCTGTGGAGAGAGAAGCAGAGTTAATAAAAACAGCGAGTGCTGGAAATACTCAGCAGGTCAAGCAACATCTGTGGAGAGAGAAACAGAGTTAATAAAAACAGAGTGCTGGAAATATTCAGCAGGTCGGGCAGCATCTGTGGAGAGAGAAACAGAGTTAATAAAAACAGCGAGTGCTGGAAATATTCAGCAGGTCGGGCAACATCTGTGGAGAGAGAAGCAGAGTTAATAAAAACAGAGAGTGCTGGAAATATTCAGCAGGTCAGGCAACATCTGTGGAGAAAGAAACGGAGTTAATAAAAACAGCGAATGCTGGAAATATTCAGCAGGTCGGGCAACATCTGTGGAGAGAGAAACAGAGTTAATAAAAACAGCGAGTGCTGGAAATATTCAGCAGGTCAGGCAACATCTGTGGAGAGAGAAACAAAGGTAATAAAAACAGAGTGCTGGAAATATTCAGCAGGTCGGGCAGCATCTGTGGAGAGAGAAACAGAGTTAATAAAAACAGCGAGTGCTGGAAATATTCAGCAGGTCGGGCAACATCTGTGGAGAGAGAAGCAGAGTTAATAAAAACAGCGAGCGCTGGAAATATTCAGCAGGTCAGGCAACATCTGTGGAGAAAGAAACGGAGTTAATAAAAACAGCGAGTGCTGGAAATATTCAGCAGGTCGGGCTGCATCTGTGGAGAGAGAAACAGAGTTAATAAAAACAGCGAGTGCTGGAAATATTCAGCATGTCGGGCAACATCTGTGGAGAGAGAAACAGAGTTGGTAAAACAGAGAGTGCTGGAAATACTCAGCAGGTCGGGCAACATCTGTGGAGAGAGAAACAGAGTTAATAAAAACAGCGAGTGCTGGAAATACTCAGCAGGTCAAGCAACATCTGTGGAGAGAGAAACAGAGTTAATAAAAACAGAGTGCTGGAAATATTCAGCAGGTCGGGCAGCATCTGTGGAGAGAGAAACAGAGTTAATAAAAACAGCGAGTGCTGGAAATATTCAGCAGGTCGGGCAACATCTGTGGAGAGAGAAGCAGAGTTAATAAAAACAGAGAGTGCTGGAAATATTCAGCAGGTCAGGCAACATCTGTGGAGAAAGAAACGGAGTTAATAAAAACAGCGAATGCTGGAAATATTCAGCAGGTCGGGCAACATCTGTGGAGAGAGAAACAGAGTTAATAAAAACAGAGTGCTGGAAATATTCAGCAGGTCGGGCAGCATCTGTGGAGAGAGAAACAGAGTTAATAAAAACAGCGAGTGCTGGAAATATTCAGCAGGTCGGGCAACATCTGTGGAGAGAGAAGCAGAGTTAATAAAAACAGAGAGTGCTGGAAATATTCAGCAGGTCAGGCTACATCTGTGGAGAAAGAAACGGAGTTAATAAAAACAGCGAATGCTGGAAATATTCAGCAGGTCGGGCAACATCTGTGGAGAGAGAAACAGAGTTAATAAAAACAGCGAGTGCTGGAAATATTCAGCAGGTCAGGCAACATCTGTGGAGAGAGAAACAAAGGTAATAAAACAGAGTGCTGGAAATATTCAGCAGGTCGGGCAGCATCTGTGGAGAGAGAAACAGAGTTAATAAAAACAGCGAGTGCTGGAAATATTCAGCAGGTCGGGCAACATCTGTGGAGAGAGAAGCAGAGTTAATAAAAACAGCGAGCGCTGGAAATATTCAGCAGGTCAGGCAACATCTGTGGAGAAAGAAACGGAGTTAATAAAAACAGCGAGTGCTGGAAATATTCAGCAGGTCGGGCAACATCTGGGGAGAGAGAAACAGAGTTAATAAAAACAGCGAGTGCTGGAAATATTCAGCAGGTCAGGCAACATCTGTGGAGAGAGAAACAGAGGTAATAAAAACAGCGAGTGCTGGAAATACTCAGCAGGTCGTGCAACATCTGTGGAGAGAGAAACAGAGTTAATAAAAACAGAGAGTGAAGGAAATACTCAGCAGGTCAGGCAACATCTGTGGAGAGAGAAACAGAGTTAATAAAAACAGCGAGTGCTGGAAATACTCAGCAGGTCAGGCAACATCTGTGGAGAGAGAAACAGAGTTAATAAAAACAGAGTGCTGGAAATATTCAGCAGGTCGGGCTGCATCTGTGGAGAGAGAAACAGAGTTAATAAAAACAGCGAGTGCTGGAAATATTCAGCATGTCGGGCAACATCTGTGGAGAGAGAAACAGAGTTGGTAAAACAGAGTGTGCTGGAAATACTCAGCAGGTCGGGCAACATCTGTGGAGAGAGAAACAGAGTTAATAAAAACAGCGAGTGCTGGAAATACTCAGCAGGTCAAGCAACATCTGTGGAGAGAGAAACAGAGTTAATAAAAACAGAGTGCTGGAAATATTCAGCAGGTCGGGCAGCATCTGTGGAGAGAGAAACAGAGTTAATAAAAACAGCGAGTGCTGGAAATATTCAGCAGGTCGGGCAACATCTGTGGAGAGAGAAGCAGAGTTAATAAAAACAGAGATTGCTGGAAATATTCAGCAGGTCAGGCAACATCTGTGGAGAAAGAAACGGAGTTAATAAAAACAGCGAGTGCTGGAAATATTCAGCAGGTCGGGCAACATCTGTGGAGAGAGAAACAGAGTTAATAAAAACAGCGAGTGCTGGAAATATTCAGCAGGTCAGGCAACATCTGTGGAGAGAGAAACAAAGGTAATAAAAACAGCGAGTGCTGGAAATATTCAGCAGGTCGGGCAGCATCTGTGGAGAGAGAAACAGAGTTAATAAAAACAGCGAGTGCTGGAAATATTCAGCAGGTCGGGCAACATCTGTGGAGAGAGAAGCAGAGTTAATAAAAACAGGGAGTGCTGGAAATACTCAGCATGTCGGGTAACATCTGTGGAGAGAGAAACAGAGTTAATAAAAACTGAGAGTGCTGGAAATATTCAGCAGGTCGGGCAACATCTGTGGAGAGAGAAACAGATTTAATAAAAACAGAGAGTTTTGGAAATACTCATCAGGTCGGGCAACATCTGTGGAGAGAGAAACAGAGTTAATAAAAACAGAGAGTGCTGGAAATACTCAGCAGGTCGGGCAACATCTGTGGAGAGAGAAACAGAGTTAATAAAAACAGTGAGTGCTGGAAATATTCAGCAGGTCGGGCAACATCTGTGGAGAGAGAAGCAGAGTTAATAAAAACAGCGAGTGCTGGAAATATTCAGCAGGTTGGGCAGCATCTGTGGAGAGAGAAACAGAGTTAATAAAAACAGAGAGTGCTGGAAATATTCAGCAGGTTGGGCAGCATCTGTGGAGAGAGAAACGGAGTTAATAAAAACAGCGAGTGCTGGAAATATTCAGCAGGTTGGGCAACATCTGTGGAGAGAGAAACAGAGTTAATAAAAACAGAGAGTGCTGGAAATACTCAGCAGGTCGGGCAACATCTGTGCAGAGAGAAACAGAGTTAATATAAACAGCGAGTGCTGGAAATATTCAGCAGGTCGGGCAACATCTGTGGAGAGAGAAACAGAGTTAATAAAAACAGCGAGTGCTGGAGATATTCAGCAGGTCAGGCAACATCTGTGGAGAGAGAAACAGAGGTAATAAAAACAGCGAGTGCTGGAAATATTCAGCAGGTTGGGCAGCATCTGTGGAGAGAGAAACAGGGTTAATAAAAACAGAGAGTGCTGGAAATACTCAGCATGTCGGGCAACATCTGTGGAGAAAGAAACGGAGTTAATAAAAACAGCGAATGCTGGAAATATTCAGCAGGTTGGGCAACATCTGTGGAGAGAGAAACAGAGTTAATAAAAACAGAGAGTGCTGGAAATACTCAGCAGGTCGGGCAACATCTGTGCAGAAAGAAACAGAGGTAATAAAAACAGCGAGTGCTGGAAATATTCAGCAGGTCGGGCAACATCTGTGGAGAGAGAAACGGAGTTAATAAAAACAGCGAGTGCTGGAAATATTCAGCAGGTCAGGCAACATCTGTGGAGAGAGAAACAGAGTTAATAAAAACAGAGTGCTGGAAATATTCAGCAGGTCGGGCAGCATCTGTGGAGAGAGAAACAGAGTTAATAAAAACAGCGAGTGCTGGAAATATTCAGCAGGTCGGGCAACATCTGTGGAGAGAGAAGCAGAGTTAATAAAAACAGCGAGTGCTGGAAATATTCAGCAGGTCAGGCAACATCTGTGGAGAAAGAAACGGAGTTAATAAAAACAGCGAGTGCTGGAAATATTCAGCAGGTCGGGCAACATCTGTGGAGAGAGAAACAGAGTTAATAAAAACAGAGTGCTGGAAATATTCAGCTGGTCGGGCAGCATCTGTGGAGAGAGGAACAGAGTTAATAAAAACAGCGAGTGCTGGAAATATTCAGCAGGTCGGGCAACATCTGTGGAGAGAGAAACAGAGTTAATAAAAACAGCGAGTGCTGGAAATATTCAGCAGGTCAGGCAACATCTGCGGAGAGAGAAACAGAGTTAATAAAAACAGAGTGTTGGAAATATTCAGCTGGTCGGGCAGCATCTGTGGAGAGAGAAACAGAGTTAATAAAAACAGCGAGTGCTGGAAATACTCAGCAGGTCGGGCAACATCTGTGGAAAGAGAAACAGAGTTAATAAAAACAGCGAGTGCTGGAAATATTCAGTAGGTTGGGCAGCATCTGTGGAGAGAGAAACAGAGTTAATAAAAACAGCGAGTGCTGGAAATATTCAGCAGGTCAGGCAACATCTGTGGAGAAAGAAACGGAGTTAATAAAAACAGCGAGTGCTGGAAATATTCAGCAGGTCGGGCAACATCTGTGGAGAGAGAAACAGAGTTAATAAAAACAGCGAGTGCTGGAAATATTCAGCAGGTCAGGCAACATCTGTGGAGAGAGAAACAGAGGTAATAAAAACAGCGAGTGCTGGAAATATTCAGCAGGTTGGGCAGCATCTGTGGAGAGAGAAACAGAGTTAATAACAACAGCGAGTGCTGGAAATACTCATCAGGTCGGGCAACATCTGTGGAGAGAGAAACAGAGTTAATAAAAACAGAGAGTGCTGGAAATACTCATCAGGTCGGGCAACATCTGTGGAGAGAGAAACAGAGTTAATAAAAACAGACAGTGCTGGAAATACTCAGCAGGTCGGGCAACATCTGTGGAGAGAGATACAGAGTTAATAAAAACAGAGAGTGAAGGAAATACTCAGCAGGTCAGGCAACATCTGTGGAGAGAGAAACAGAGTTAATAAAAACTGAGAGTGCTGGAAATACTCAGGAGGTCGGGCAACATCTGTGGAGAGAGAAACAGAGTTAATAAAAACAGAGAGTGCTGGAAATACTCAGCAGGTGGGGCAACATCTGTGGAGAGAGAAACAGAGTTAATAAAAACAGCGAGTGCTGGAAATATTCAGCAGGTCGGGCAGCATCTGTGGAGAGAGAAACAGAGTTAATAAAAACAGAGTGCTGGAAATATTCAGCAGGTCGGGCTGCATCTGTGGAGAGAGAAACAGAGTTAATAAAAACAGCGAGTGCTGGAAATATTCAGCAGGTCGGGCAACATCTGTGGAGAGAGAAACAGAGTTGGTAAAGCAGAGAGTGCTGGAAATACTCAGCAGGTCGGGCAACATCTGTGGAGAGAGAAACAGAGTTAATAAAAACAGCGAGTGCTGGAAATATTCAGCAGGTCGGGCAGCATCTGTGGAGAGAGAAACAGAGTTAATAAAAACAGCGAGTGCTGGAAATATTCAGCAGGTCGGGCAACATCTGTGGAGAGAGAAGCAGAGTTAATAAAAACAGGGAGTGCTGGAAATACTCAGCATGTCGGGCAACATCTGTGGAGAGAGAAACAGATTTAATAAAAACAGAGAGTGCTGGAAATATTCAGCAGGTCGGGCAAAATCTGTGGAGATAGAAACAGAGTTAATAAAAACAGAGAGTGCTGGAAATACTCATCAGGTCGGGCAAAATCTGTGGAGAGAGAAACAGAGTTAATAAAAACAGAGAGTGCTGGAAATTCTCAGCAGGTCGGGCAACATCTGTGGAGAGAGAAACAGAGTTAATATAAACAGTGAGTGCTGGAAATATTCAGCAGGTCGGGCAACATCTGTGGAGAGAGAAACAGAGTTAATAAAAACAGCGAGTGCTGGAAATATTCAGCAGGTTGGGCAGCATCTGTGGAGAGAGAAACAGAGTTAATAAAAACAGAGAGTGCTGGAAATATTCAGCAGGTTGGGCAGCATCTGTGGAGAGAGAAACGGAGTTAATAAAAACAGCGAGTGCTAGAAATATTCAGCAGGTTGGGCAACATCTGTGGAGAGAGAAACAGAGTTAATAAAAACAGAGAGTGCTGGAAATACTCAGCAGGTCGGGCAACATCTGTGCAGAGCGAAAGAGAGTTAATAAAAACAGCGAGTGCTGGAAATATTCAGCAGGTCGGGCAACATCTGTGGAGAGAGAAACGGAGTTAATAAAAACAGCGAGTGCTGGAAATACTCAGCAGGTCAGGCAACATCTGTGCAGAGAGAAACAGAGTTAATAAAAACAGAGAGTGCTGGAAATACTCAGCATGTCGGGCAACATCTGTGGAGAGAGAAACAGAGTTAATAAAAACAGAGAGTGCTGGAAATATTCAGCAGGTCGGGCAACATCTGTGGAGAGAGAAATAGAGTTAATAAAAACAGAGAGTGCTGGAAATATTCAGCAGGTCAGGCAACATCTGTGGAGAGAGAAACAGAGGTAATAAAAACAGCGAGTGCTGCAAATATTCAGCAGGTCGGGCAGCATCTGTGGAGAGAGAAACAGAGTTAATAAAAACAGCGAGTGCTGGAAATATTCAGCAGGTCGGGCAACATCTGTGGAGAGAGAAGCAGAGTTAATGAAAACAGGGAGTGCTGGAAATACTCAGCATGTCGGGCAACATCTGTGGAGAGAGAAACAGAGTTAATAAAAACAGAGAGTGCTGGAAATACTCATCAGGTCGGGCAAAATCTGTGGAGAGAGAAACAGAGTTAATAAAAACAGAGAGTGCTGGAAATACTCAGCAGGTCGGGCAACATCTGTGGAGAGACAAACAGAGTTAATAAAAACAGTGAGTGCTGGAAATATTCAGCAGGTCGGGCAACATCTGTGGAGAGAGAAACAGAGTTAATAAAAACAGCGAGTGCTGGAAATATTCAGCAGGTTGGGCAGCATCTGTGGAGAGAGAAACAGAGATAATAAAAACAGAGAGTGCTGGAAATATTCAGCAGGTTGGGCAGCATCTGTGGAGAGAGAAACGGAGTTAATAAAAACAGCGAGTGCTGGAAATATTCAGCAGGTTGGGCAACATCAGTGGAGAGAGAAACAGAGTTAATAAAAACAGAGAGTGCTGGAAATACTCACCAGGTCGGGCAACATCTGTGCAGAGAGAAACAGAGTTAATAAAAACAGCGAGTGCTGGAAATATTCAGCAGGTCGGGCAACATCTGTGGAGAGAGAAACGGAGTTAATAAAAACAGCGAGTGCTGGAAATACTCAGCAGGTCAGGCAACATCTGTGGAGAGAGAAACAGAGTTAATAAAAACAGAGTGCTGGAAATATTCAGCAGGTCGGGCAGCATCTGTGCAGAGAGAAACAGAGTTAATAAAAACAGCGAGTGCTGGAAATATTCAGCAGGTCGGGCAACATCTGTGGAGAGAGAAGCAGAGTTAATAAAAACAGAGAGTGCTGGATATATTCAGCAGGTCAGGCAACATCTGTGGAGAAAGAAACGGAGTTAATAAAAACAGCGAGTGCTGGAAATATTCAGCAGGTCGGGCAACATCTGTGGAGAGAGAAACGGAGTTAATAAAAACAGCGAGTGCTAGAAATATTCAGCAGGTTGGGCAACATCTGTGGAGAGAGAAACAGAGTTAATAAAAACAGAGAGTGCTGGAAATACTCAGCAGGTCGGGCAACATCTGTGCAGAGCGAAAGAGAGTTAATAAAAACAGCGAGTGCTGGAAATATTCAGCAGGTCGGGCAACATCTGTGGAGAGAGAAACGGAGTTAATAAAAACAGCGAGTGCTGGAAATACTCAGCAGGTCAGGCAACATCTGTGCAGAGAGAAACAGAGTTAATAAAAACAGAGAGTGCTGGAAATACTCAGCATGTCGGGCAACATCTGTGGAGAGAGAAACAGAGTTAATAAAAACAGAGAGTGCTGGAAATATTCAGCAGGTCGGGCAACATCTGTGGAGAGAGAAATAGAGTTAATAAAAACAGAGAGTGCTGGAAATATTCAGCAGGTCAGGCAACATCTGTGGAGAGAGAAACAGAGGTAATAAAAACAGCGAGTGCTGGAAATATTCAGCAGGTCGGGCAGCATCTGTGGAGAGAGAAACAGAGTTAATAAAAACAGCGAGTGCTGGAAATATTCAGCAGGTCGGGCAACATCTGTGGAGAGAGAAGCAGAGTTAATAAAAACAGGGAGTGCTGGAAATACTCAGCATGTCGGGCAACATCTGTGGAGAGAGAAACAGAGTTAATAAAAACAGAGAGTGCTGGAAATACTCATCAGGTCGGGCAAAATCTGTGGAGAGAGAAACAGAGTTAATAAAAACAGAGAGTGCTGGAAATACTCAGCAGGTCGGGCAACATCTGTGGAGAGACAAACAGAGTTAATAAAAACAGTGAGTGCTGGAAATATTCAGCAGGTCGGGCAACATCTGTGGAGAGAGAAACAGAGTTAATAAAAACAGCGAGTGCTGGAAATATTCAGCAGGTCGGGCAACATCTGTGGAGAGAGAAGCAGAGTTAATAAAAACAGGGAGTGCTGGAAATACTCAGCATGTCGGGCAACATCTGTGGAGAGAGAAACAGAGATAATAAAAACAGAGAGTGCTGGAAATATTCAGCAGGTTGGGCAGCATCTGTGGAGAGAGAAACGGAGTTAATAAAAACAGCGAGTGCTGGAAATATTCAGCAGGTTGGGCAACATCAGTGGAGAGAGAAACAGAGTTAATAAAAACTGGGAGTGCTGGAAATACTCAGCAGGTCGGGCAACATCTGTGGAGAGAGAAACGGAGTTAATAACAACAGCGAGTGCTGGAAATACTCAGCAGGTCAGGCAACATCTGTGGAGAGAGAAACAGAGTTAATAAAAACAGAGTGCTGGAAATATTCAGCAGGTCGGGCAGCATCTGTGCAGAGAGAAACAGAGTTGATAAAAACAGCGAGTGCTGGAAATATTCAGCAGGTCGGGCAACATCTGTGGAGAGAGAAGCAGAGTTAATAAAAACAGAGTGCTGGAAATATTCAGCAGGTCGGGCAGCATCTGTGCAGAGAGAAACAGAGTTGATAAAAACAGCGAGTGCTGGAAATATTCAGCAGGTTGGGCAGCATCTGTGGAGAGAGAAACAGGGTTAATAAAAACAGAGAGTGCTGGAAATACTCAGCAGGTCGGGCAACATCTGTGGAGAGAGAAACAGAGTTAATAAAAACAGAGTGCTGGAAATATTCAGCAGGTTGGGCAACATCTGTGGAGAGAGAAACAGAGTTAATAAAAACAGAGAGTGCTGGAAATACTCAGCAGGTCGGGCAACATCTGTGCAGAGAGAAACAGAGTTAATAAAAACAGCGAGTGCTGGAAATATTCAGCAGGTCGGGCAGCATCTGTGGAGAGAGAAACGGAGTTAATAAAAACAGCGAGTGCTGGAAATACTCAGCAGGTCAGGCAACATCTGTGCAGAGAGAAACAGAGTTAATAAAAACAGAGAGCGCTGGGAATATTCAATAGGTCGGGCAACATCTGCGGAGAGAGAAACGGAGTTAATAAAAACAGCGAATCCTGGAAATACTCAGCAGGTCAGGCAACAACTGTGGAGAGAGAAACGGAGTTAATAAAAACTGCGAGTGCTGGAAATACTCAGCAGGTCAGGCAACATCTGTGCAGAGAGAAACAGAGTTAATAAAAACAGAGAGTGCTGGAAATATTCAGCAGGTCGGGCAACATCTGTGGAGAGAGAAACAGAGTTAATAAAAACAGCGAGTGCTGGAAATACTCAGCAGGTCGGGCAACATCTGTGGAGAGAGAAACAGAGTTAATAAAAACAGCGAGTGCTGGAAATACTCAGCAGGTCAGGCAACAACTGTGGAGAGAGAAACGGAGTTAATAAAAACAGCGAGTGCTGGAAATACTCAGCAGGTCAGGCAACATCTGTGCAGAGAGAAACAGAGTTAATAAAAACAGAGAGTGCTGGAAATATTCAGCATGTCGGGCAACATCTGTGGAGAGAGAAACAGTGTTAATAAAAACAGCGAGTGCTGGAAATATTCAGCAGGGCGGGCAACATCTGTGGAGAGAGAAACAGAGTTAATAAAAACAGAGAGTGCTGGAAATACTCAGCAGGTCGGGCAGCATCTGTGGAGAGAGAAACAGAGTTAATAAAAACAGAGTGCTGGAAATATTCAGCAGGTCGGGCAGCATCTGTGGAGAGAGAAACAGAGTTAATAAAAACAGCGAGTGCTGGAAATATTCAGCAGGTCGGGCAACATCTGTGGAGAGAGAAACAGAGTTAATGAAAACAGCGAGTGCTGGAAATATACAGCAGGACTGGCAACATCTGTGGAGAGAGAAACAGAGTTAATAAAAACAGCGAGTGCTGGATATATTCAGCAGGTCGGGCAACATCTGTGGAGAGAGAAACAGAGTTAATAAAAACAGCGAGTGCTGGAAATATTCAGCAGGTCAGGCAACATCTGTGGAGAGAGAAACAGAGTTAATAAAAACAGCGAGTGCTGGAAATGTTCAGCAGGTTGGGCAGCATCTGTGGAGAGAGAAACAGGGTTAATAAAAACAGAGAGTGCTGTAAATACTCAGCAGGTCAGGCAACATCTGTGGAGAGAGAAACAGAGTTAATAAAAACAGAGAGTGCTGGAAATATTCAGCTGGTCGGGCAACATCTGTGGAGAGAGAAACGGAGTTAATAAAAACAGCGAGTGCTGGAAATACTCAGCAGGTCAGGCAACATCTGTGCAGAGAGAAACAGAGTTAATAAAAACAGAGAGTGCTGGAAATATTCAGCATGTCGGGCAACATCTGTGGAGAGAGAAACAGTGTTAATAAAAACAGCGAGTGCTGGAAATATTCAGCAGGGCGGGAACATCTGTGGAGAGAGAAACAGAGTTAATAAAAACAGAGAGTGCTGGAAATACTCAGCAGGTCGGGCAGCATCTGTGGAGAGAGAAACAGAGTTAATAAAAACAGAGTGCTGGAAATATTCAGCAGGTCGGGCAGCATCTGTGGAGAGAGAAACAGAGTTAATAAAAACAGCGAGTGCTGGAAATATTCAGCAGGTCGGGCAACATCTGTGGAGAGAGAAACAGAGTTAATGAAAACAGCGAGTGCTGGAAATATACAGCAGGACTGGCAACATCTGTGGAGAGAGAAACAGAGTTAATAAAAACAGCGAGTGCTGGATATATTCAGCAGGTCGGGCAACATCTGTGGAGAGAGAAACAGAGATAATAAAAACAGCGAGTGCTGGAAATATTCAGCAGGTCAGGCAACATCTGTGGAGAGAGAAACAGAGTTAATAAAAACAGCAAGTGCTGGAAATGTTCAGCAGGTTGGGCAGCATCTGTGGAGAGAGAAACAGGGTTAATAAAAACAGAGAGTGCTGTAAATACTCAGCAGGTCGGGCAACATCTGTGGAGAGAGAAACAGAGTTAATAAAAACAGAGAGTGCTGGAAATATTCAGCAGGTCGGGCAACATCTGTGGAGAGAGAAACAGAGTTAATAAAAACAGAGAGTGCTGGAAATACTCAGCAGGTCAGGCAACATCTGTGGAGAGAGAAACAGAGTTAATAAAAACAGAGAGTGCTGGAAATACTCAGCAGGTCGGGCAACATCTGTGGAGAGAGAAACAGAGTTAATAAAACAGAGAGTGCTGGAAATATTCAGCAGGTCGAGCAGCATCTGTGGAGAGAGAAACAGAGTTAATAAAAAGAGAGTGCTGGAAATATTCAGCAGGTCGGGCAGCATCTGTGGAGAGAGAAACAGTGTTAATAAAGACAGCGAGTGCGGAAATATTCAGCAGGTCGGGCAGCATCTGTGGAGAGAGAAACAGAGTTAATAAAAACAGCGAGTGCTGGAAATATTCAGCAGGTCGGGCAACATCTGTGGAGAGAGAAACAGATTTAATAAAAACAGCGAGTGCTGGAAATACTCAGCAGGTCAGGCAACATCTGTGGAGAGAGAAACGGAGTTAATAAAAACAGCGAGTGCTGGAAATACTCAGCAGGTCAGGCAACATCTGTGGAGAGAGAAACAGAGTTAATAAAAACAGAGAGTGCTGGAAATATTCAGCAGGTCAGGCAACATCTGTGGAGAGAGAAACAGAGTTAATAAAACAGAGAGTGCTGGAAATGTTCAGCAGGTTGGGCAGCATCTGTGGAGAGAGAAACAGGGTTAATGAAAACAGAGAGTGCTGTAAATACTCAGCAGGTCGGGCAACATCTGTGGAGAGAGAAACAGAGTTAATAAAAACAGAGAGTGCTGGAAATATTCAGCAGGTCGGGCAACATCTGTGGAGAGAGAAACAGAGTTAATAAAAACAGAGAGTGCTGGAAATACTCAGCAGGTCAGGCAACATCTGTGGAGAGAGAAACAGAGTTAATAAAAACAGAGAGTGCTGGAAATACTCAGCAGGTCGGGCAACATCTGTGGAGAGAGAAACAGAGTTAATAAAACAGCGAGTGCTGGAAATATTCAGCAGGTCGAGCAGCATCTGTGGAGAGAGAAACAGAGTTAATAAAAAGAGAGTGCTGGAAATATTCAGCAGGTCGGGCAGCATCTGTGGAGAGAGAAACAGTGTTAATAAAGACAGCGAGTGCTGGAAATATTCAGCAGGTCGGGCAACATCTGTGGAGAGAGAAACAGAGTTAATAAAAACAGCGAGTGCTGGAAATATTCTGCAGGTCAGGCAACATCTGTGGAGAGAGAAACGGAGTTAATAAAAACAGCGAGTGCTGGAAATATTCAGTAGGTCGGGCAACATCTGTGGAGAGAGAAACAGATTTAATAAAAACAGCGAGTGCTGGAAATACTCAGCAGGTCAGGCAACATCTGTGGAGAGAGAAACGGAGTTAATAAAAACAGCGAGTGCTGGAAATACTCAGCAGGTCAGGCAACATCTGTGGAGAGAGAAACAGAGTTAATAAAAACAGAGAGTGCTGGAAATATTCAGCAGGTCGGGCAACATCTGTGGAGAGTGAAACAGAGTTAATAAAACAGAGAGTGCTGGAAATATTCAGCAGGTCGGGCAGCATCTGTGGAAAGAGAAACAGAGTTAATAAAAACAGAGAGTGCTGGAAAAACTCAGCAGTTCGGGCAACACCTGCGGAGAGAGAAACAGAGTTAATAAAAACAGAGAGTGCTGGAAATACTCAGCAGGTTGGGCAACATCTGTGGAGAGAGAAACAGAGTTAATAAAAACAGAGAGTGCTGGAAATACTCAGCAGGTCGGGCAACATCTGTGGAGAGAGAAACAGAGTTAATAAAAACAGCGAGTGCTGGAAATACTCAGCAGGTCAGGCAACATCTGTGGAGAGAGAAACAGAGTTCATAAAAACAGAGAGTGCTGGAAATATTCAGCAGGTCGGACAACATCTGTGGAGAGAGAAACAGAGTTAATAAAAACAGAGAGTGCTGGAAATATTCAGCAGGTCGGGCAGCATCTGTGGAGAGAGAAACAGAGTTAATAAAACAGCGAGTGCTGGAAATATTCAGCAGGTCGAGCAGCATCTGTGGAGAGAGAAACAGAGTTAATAAAAACAGAGAGTGCTGGAAATATTCAGCAGGTCGGGCAGCATCTGTGGAGAGAGAAACAGAGTTAATAAAGACAGCGAGTGCTGGAAATATTCACAGGTCGGGCAACATCTGTGGAGAGAGAAACAGAGTTAATAAAAACAGCGAGTGCTGGAAATATTCAGCAGGTCAGGCAACATCTGTGGAGAGAGAAACGGAGTTAATAAAAACAGCGAGTGCTGGAAATATTCAGTAGGTCGGGCTACATCTGTGGAGAGAGGAACAGATTTAATAAAAACAGCGAGTGCTGGAAATACTCAGCAGGTCAGGCAACATCTGTGGAGAGAGAAACGGAGTTAATAAAAACAGCGAGTGCTGGAAATACTCAGCAGGTCAGGCAACATCTGTGGAGAGAGAAACAGAGTTAATAAAAACAGAGAGTGCTGGAAATATTCAGCAGGTCGGGCAACATCTGTGGAGAGTGAAACAGAGTTAATAAAACAGAGAGTGCTGGAAATATTCAGCAGGTCGGGCAACATCTGTGGAGAGAGAAACGGAGTTAATAAAAACAGCGAGTGCTGGAGATATTCAGCAGGTTGGGCAACATCTGTGGAGAGAGAAACAGAGTTCATAAAAGCAGAGAGTGCTGGAAATATTCAGCAGGTCGGGCAACATCTGTGGAGAGAGAAACAGAGTTAATAAATACAGAGAGTGCTGGAAATATTCAGCAGGTCGGGCAGCATCTGTGGAGAGAGAAACAGAGTTAATAAAAACAGAGAGTGCTGGAAATATTCAGCAGGTCGGGCTTCATCTGTGGAGAGAGAAACGGAGTTAATAAAAACAGAGAGTGCTGGAAATACTCAGCAGGTCGGGCAACATCTATGGAGAGAGAAACAGAGTTAATAAAAACAGCGAGTGCTGGAAATATTCAGCAGGTTGGGCAGCATCTGTGGAGAGAGAAACAGAGTTCATAAAAACAGAGAGTGCTGGAAATATTCAGCAGGTCGGGCAACATCTGTGGAGAGAGAAACAGATTTAATAAAAACAGAGAGTGCTGGAAGTATTCAGCAGGTTGGGCAGCATCTGTGGAGAGAGAAAAGGAGTTAATAAAAACAGCGAGTGCTGGAAATATTCAGCAGGTCAGGCAACATCTGTGGAGAGAGAAACAGAGTTCATAAAAACAGAGAGTGCTGGAAATATTCAGCAGGTCGGGCAACATCTGTGGAGAGAGAAACAGAGTTAATAAAAACAGAGAGTGCTGGAAATATTCAGCAGGTCGGGCAGCATCTGTGAAGAGAGAAACAGAGTTAATAAAAACAGAGAGTGCTGGAAATACTCAGCAGGTCGGGCAACATCTGTGGAGAGAGAAACAGAGTTAATAAAAACAGAGAGTGCTGGAAATACTCAGCAGGTCGGGCAACATCTGTGGAGAGAGAAACAGAGTTAATAAAAACAGAGAGTGCTGGAAATACTCAGCAGGTCAGGCAACATCTGTGGAGAGAGAAACAGAGTTAATAAAAACAGCGAGTGCTGGAAATACTCAGCAGGTCAGGCAACATCTGTGGGGAGAGAAACAGTGTTAATAAAAACAGAGAGTGCTGCAAATACTCAGCAGGTCGGGCAACATCTGTGGAGAGAGAAACAGAGTTAATAAAAACAGCGAGTGCTGGAAATATTCAGCAGGTCGGGCAGCATCTGTGGAGAGAGAAACAGAGTTAATAAAAACAGCGTGCTGGAAATATTCAGCAGGTCGGGCAGCATCTGTGGAGAGAGAAACAGAGTTAATAAAGACAGCGAGTGCTGGAAATATTCAGCAGGTCGGGCAACATCTGTGGAGAGAGAAACAGAGTTAATAGAAACAGCGAGTGCTGGAAATATTCAGCAGGTCAGGCAACATCTGTGGAGAGAGAAACGGAGTTAATAAAAACAGCGAGTGCTGGAAATATTCAGCAGGTCGGGAAACATCTGTGGAGAGAGAAACAGATTTAATAAAAACAGCGATTGCTGGAAATATTCAGCAGGTCAGGCAACATCTGTGGAGAGAGAAACAGAGTTAAAAAAAACAGCGAGTGCTGGAAATATTCAGCAGGTTGGGCAGCATCTGTGGAGAGAGAAACAGGGTTAATAAAAACAGAGAGTGCTGGGAATACTCAGCAGGTCGGGCAACATCTGTGGAGAGAGAAACAGAGTTAATAGAAACAGAGAAATCTGGAAATATTCAGCAGGTCGGGCAACATCTGTGGAGAGAGATACAGTGCTAATAAAAACAGAGAGTGCTGGAAATACTCAGCAGGTCGGGCAACATCTGTGGAGAGAGAAACAGAGTTAATAAAAACAGAGAGTGCTGGAAATACTCAGCAGGTCGGGCAACATCTGTGGAGAGAGAAACAGAGTTCATAAAAACAGTGAGTGCTGGAAATATTCAGCAGGTCGGGCAACATCTGTGGAGAGAGAAACAGAGTTAATAAAAACTGCGAGTGCTGGAAATATTCAGCAGGTTGGGCAGCATCTGTGGAGAGAGAAACGGAGTTAATCACAACAGCGAGTGCTGGAAATATTCAGCAGGTTGGGCAACATCTGTAGAGAGAGAAACAGAGTTAATAAAAACAGAGAGTGCTGGAAATACTCAACAGGTCGGGCAACATCAGTGCAGAGAGAAACAGAGTTAATAAAAACAGCGAGTGCTGGAAATACCCAGCAGGTCAGGCAACATCTGTGCAGAGAGAAACAGAGTTAATAAAAACAGAGAGTGCTGGAAATATTCAGCAGGTCGGGCAACATCTGTGGAGAGAGAAACGGAGTTAATAAAAACAGCGAGTGCTGGAAATACTCAGCAGGTCAGGCAACATCTGTGGAGAGAGAAACAGAGTTCATAAAAACAGAGAGTGCTGGAAATATTCAGCAGGTCGGGCAACATATGTGGAGAGAGAAACGGAGTTAATAAAAACAGAGAGTGCTGGAAATATTCAGCAGGTCGGGCAGCATCTGTGGAGAGAGAAACAGAGTGAATAAAAACAGAGAGTGCTGGAAATACTCAGCAGGTCGGGCAACATCTGTGGAGAGAGAAACAGAGTTAATAAAAACAGAGAGTGCTGGAAATACTCAGCAGGTCGGGCAACATCTGTTGAGAGAGAAACAGAGTTAATAAAAACAGAGAGTGCTGGAAATACTCAGCAGATCGGGCAACATCTGTGGAGAGAGAAACAGAGTTAATAAAAACAGAGAGTGCTGGAAATACTCAGCAGGTCGGGCAACATCTGTGGAGAGAGAAACAGATTTAATAAAAACAGAGTGAGCTGGAAATACTCAGCAGGTCAGGCAACATCTGTGGAGAGAGAAACAGAGTTAATAAAGACAGAGAGTGCGGGAAATACTCAGCAGGTCGGGCAACATCTGTGGAGAGAGAAACAGAGTTAATAAAAACAGAGAGTGCTGGAAATACTCAGCAGGTCAGGCAACATCTGTGGAGAGAGAAACAGAGTTAATAAAAACAGAGAGTGCTGGAAATATTCAGCAGGTCAGGCAGCATCTGCGGAGAGAGAAACAGAGTTAATAAAAACAGAGAGTGCTGGAAATATTCAGCAGGTCGGGCAACATCTGTGCAGAGAGAAACAGAGTTAATAAAAACAGCGAGTGCTGGAAATATTCAGCAGGTCGGGCAACATCTGTGCAGAGAGAAACAGAGTTAATAAAAATAGCGAGTGCTGGAAATATTCAGCAGGTCGGGCAACATCTGTGCAGAGAGAAACAGAGTTAATAAAAACAGAGTGCTGGAAATATTCAGCAGGTCGGGCAACATCTGTGGAGAGAGAAACAGAGTTAATAAAAACAGAGAGTGCTGGAAATACTCAGCAGGTCGGGCAACATCTGTGCAGAGAGAAACGGAGTTAACAAAAACAGAGTGCCTCAAATATTCAGAAGGTCGGGCAGCATCTGTGGAGAGAGAAACAGAGTTAATAAAAACAGAGAGTGCTGGAAATATTCAGCAGGTCGGGCAACATCTGTGGAGAGAGAAACAGAGTTAATAAAAACAGAGAGTGCTGGAAATATTCAGCAGGTCGGGCAACATCTGTGGAGAGAGAAACAGAGTTAATGAAAACAGAGAGTGCTGGAAATATTCAGCAGGTCCGGCAACATCTGTGGAGAGAGAAACAGAGTTAATAAAAACAGAGTGTGCTGGAAATACTCAGCAGGTCGGGCAACATCTGTGGAGAAAGAAACAGAGTTAATAAAAACAGCGAGTGCTGGAAATACTCAGCAGGTCGGGCAACATCTGTGGAGAGAGAAACAGAGTTCATAAAATCAGAGAGTGCTGGAAATATTCAGCAGGTCCGGCAACATCTGTGGAGAGAGAAACAGAGTTAATAAAAACAGAGTGTGCTGGAAATACTCAGCAGGTCGGGCAACATCTGTGGAGAAAGAAACAGAGTTAATAAAAACAGCGAGTGCTGGAAATACTCAGCAGGTCGGGCAACATCTGTGGAGAGAGAAACGGAGTTAATAAAAACAGGGAGTGCTGGAAATACTCAGCAGCTCGGGCAACATCTGTGGAGAGAGAAACAGAGTTAATAAAAACAGCGAGTGCTGGAAATACTCAGCAGGTCAGGCAACATCTGTGGAGAGAGAAACAGAGTTCATAAAAACAGAGAGCGCTGGAAATATTCAGCAGGTCGAGCAACATCTGTGGAGAGAGAAACAGAGTTAATAAAAACAGAGATTGCTGGAAATATTCAGCAGGTCTGGCAGCATCTGTGGAGAGAGAAACAGAGTTAATAAGAACAGAGAGTGCTGGAAATATTCAGCAGGTTGGGCAGCATCTGTGGAGAGAGAACCGGAGTTAATAAAAATAGCGAGTGCTGGAAATATTCAGCAGGTTGGGCAACATCTGTGGAGAGAGAAACAGAGTTAATAAAAACAGAGAGTGCTGGAAATACTCAGCAGGTCGGGCAACATCTGTGCAGAGAGAAACAGAGTTAATAAAAACAGCGAGTGCTGGAAATATTCAGCAGCACGGGCAACATCTGTGGAAAGAGAAACGGAGTTAATAAAAACAGCGAGTGCTGGCAATACTCAGCAGGTCAGGCAACATCTGTGGCGAGAGAAACAGAGTTCATAAAAACAGAGAGTGCTGGAAATATTCAGCAGGTCGGGCAACTTCTGTGGAGAGAGAAACAGAGTTAATAAAAACAGAGAGTGCTGGAAATACTCAGCAGGTCGGGCAACATCTGTGGAGAGAGAAACAGAGTTAATAAAAACAGCGAGTGCTGGAAATACTCAGCAGGTCAGGCAACATCTGTGGAGAGAGAAACAGAGTTAATAAAAACAGGGAGTGCTGTAAATACTCAGCAGGTCGGGCAACATCTGTGGAGAGAGAAACAGAGTTAATAAAAACAGCGAGTGCTGGAAATACTCAGCAGGTCGGGCAACATCTGTGGAGAGAGAAACAGAGTTCATAAAAACAGAGAGTGCTGGAAATATTGAGCAGGTCGGGCAACATCTGTGGAGAGAGAAACAGAGTTAATAAAAACAGAGATTGCTGGAAATATTCAGCAGGTCGGGCAGCATCTGTGGAGAGAGAAACAGAGTTAATAAAGACAGCGAGTGCTGGAAATATTCAGCAGGTCGGGCAACATCTGTGGAGAGAGAAACAGAGTTAATAGAAACAGCGAGTGCTGGAAATATTCAGCAGGTCAGGCAACATCTGTGGAGAGAGAAACGGAGTTAATAAAAACAGCGAGTGCTGGAAATATTCAGGAGGTCGGGAAACATCTGTGGAGAGAGAAACAGATTTAATAAAAACAGCGATTGCTGGAAATATTCAGCAGGTCAGGCAACATCTGTGGAGAGAGAAACAGAGTTAAAAAAAACAGCGAGTGCTGGAAATATTCAGCAGGTTGGGCAGCATCTGTGGAGAGAGAAACAGGGTTAATAAAAACAGAGAGTGCTGGGAATACTCAGCAGGTCGGGCAACATCTGTGGAGAGAGAAACAGAGTTAATAGAAACAGAGAAATCTGGAAATATTCAGCAGGTCGGGCAACATCTGTGGAGAGAGATACAGTGCTAATAAAAACAGAGAGTGCTGGAAATACTCAGCAGGTCGGGCAACATCTGTGGAGAGAGAAACAGAGTTAATAAAAACAGAGAGTGCTGGAAATACTCAGCAGGTCGGGCAACATCTGTGGAGAGAGAAACAGAGTTCATAAAAACAGTGAGTGCTGGAAATATTCAGCAGGTCGGGCAACATCTGTGGAGAGAGAAACAGAGTTCATAAAAACAGTGAGTGCTGGAAATATTCAGCAGGTTGGGCAGCATCTGTGGAGAGAGAAACGGAGTTAATCACAACAGCGAGTGCTGGAAATATTCAGCAGGTTGGGCAACATCTGTAGAGAGAGAAACAGAGTTAATAAAAACAGAGAGTGCTGGAAATACTCAACAGGTCGGGCAACATCAGTGCAGAGAGAAACAGAGTTAATAAAAACAGCGAGTGCTGGAAATACCCAGCAGGTCAGGCAACATCTGTGCAGAGAGAAACAGAGTTAATAAAAACAGAGAGTGCTGGAAATATTCAGCAGGTCGGGCAACATCTGTGGAGAGAGAAACGGAGTTAATAAAAACAGCGAGTGCTGGAAATACTCAGCAGGTCAGGCAACATCTGTGGAGAGAGAAACAGAGTTCATAAAAACAGAGAGTGCTGGAAATATTCAGCAGGTCGGGCAACATATGTGGAGAGAGAAACGGAGTTAATAAAAACAGAGAGTGCTGGAAATATTCAGCAGGTCGGGCAGCATCTGTGGAGAGAGAAACAGAGTGAATAAAAACAGAGAGTGCTGGAAATACTCAGCAGGTCGGGCAACATCTGTGGAGAGAGAAACAGAGTTAATAAAAACAGAGAGTGCTGGAAATACTCAGCAGGTCGGGCAACATCTGTTGAGAGAGAAACAGAGTTAATAAAAACAGAGAGTGCTGGAAATACTCAGCAGATCGGGCAACATCTGTGGAGAGAGAAACAGAGTTAATAAAAACAGAGAGTGCTGGAAATACTCAGCAGGTCGGGCAACATCTGTGGAGAGAGAAACAGATTTAATAAAAACAGAGTGAGCTGGAAATACTCAGCAGGTCAGGCAACATCTGTGGAGAGAGAAACAGAGTTAATAAAGACAGAGAGTGCGGGAAATACTCAGCAGGTCGGGCAACATCTGTGGAGAGAGAAACAGAGTTAATAAAAACAGAGAGTGCTGGAAATACTCAGCAGGTCAGGCAACATCTGTGGAGAGAGAAACAGAGTTAATAAAAACAGAGAGTGCTGGAAATATTCAGCAGGTCAGGCAGCATCTGCGGAGAGAGAAACAGAGTTAATAAAAACAGAGAGTGCTGGAAATATTCAGCAGGTCGGGCAACATCTGTGCAGAGAGAAACAGAGTTAATAAAAACAGCGAGTGCTGGAAATATTCAGCAGGTCGGGCAACATCTGTGCAGAGAGAAACAGAGTTAATAAAAATAGCGAGTGCTGGAAATATTCAGCAGGTCGGGCAACATCTGTGCAGAGAGAAACAGAGTTAATAAAAACAGAGTGCTGGAAATATTCAGCAGGTCGGGCAACATCTGTGGAGAGAGAAACAGAGTTAATAAAAACAGAGAGTGCTGGAAATACTCAGCAGGTCGGGCAACATCTGTGCAGAGAGAAACGGAGTTAACAAAAACAGAGTGCCTCAAATATTCAGAAGGTCGGGCAGCATCTGTGGAGAGAGAAACAGAGTTAATAAAAACAGAGAGTGCTGGAAATATTCAGCAGGTCGGGCAACATCTGTGGAGAGAGAAACAGAGTTAATAAAAACAGAGAGTGCTGGAAATATTCAGCAGGTCGGGCAACATCTGTGGAGAGAGAAACAGAGTTAATGAAAACAGAGAGTGCTGGAAATATTCAGCAGGTCCGGCAACATCTGTGGAGAGAGAAACAGAGTTAATAAAAACAGAGTGTGCTGGAAATACTCAGCAGGTCGGGCAACATCTGTGGAGAAAGAAACAGAGTTAATAAAAACAGCGAGTGCTGGAAATACTCAGCAGGTCGGGCAACATCTGTGGAGAGAGAAACAGAGTTCATAAAATCAGAGAGTGCTGGAAATATTCAGCAGGTCCGGCAACATCTGTGGAGAGAGAAACAGAGTTAATAAAAACAGAGTGTGCTGGAAATACTCAGCAGGTCGGGCAACATCTGTGGAGAAAGAAACAGAGTTAATAAAAACAGCGAGTGCTGGAAATACTCAGCAGGTCGGGCAACATCTGTGGAGAGAGAAACGGAGTTAATAAAAACAGGGAGTGCTGGAAATACTCAGCAGCTCGGGCAACATCTGTGGAGAGAGAAACAGAGTTAATAAAAACAGCGAGTGCTGGAAATACTCAGCAGGTCAGGCAACATCTGTGGAGAGAGAAACAGAGTTCATAAAAACAGAGAGCGCTGGAAATATTCAGCAGGTCGAGCAACATCTGTGGAGAGAGAAACAGAGTTAATAAAAACAGAGATTGCTGGAAATATTCAGCAGGTCTGGCAGCATCTGTGGAGAGAGAAACAGAGTTAATAAGAACAGAGAGTGCTTCAAATATTCAGCAGGTTGGGCAGCATCTGTGGAGAGAGAACCGGAGTTAATAAAAATAGCGAGTGCTGGAAATATTCAGCAGGTTGGGCAACATCTGTGGAGAGAGAAACAGAGTTAATAAAAACAGAGAGTGCTGGAAATACTCAGCAGGTCGGGCAACATCTGTGCAGAGAGAAACAGAGTTAATAAAAACAGCGAGTGCTGGAAATATTCAGCAGCACGGGCAACATCTGTGGAAAGAGAAACGGAGTTAATAAAAACAGCGAGTGCTGGCAATACTCAGCAGGTCAGGCAACATCTGTGGCGAGAGAAACAGAGTTCATAAAAACAGAGAGTGCTGGAAATATTCAGCAGGTCGGGCAACTTCTGTGGAGAGAGAAACAGAGTTAATAAAAACAGAGAGTGCTGGAAATACTCAGCAGGTCGGGCAACATCTGTGGAGAGAGAAACAGAGTTAATAAAAACAGAGAGTGCTGGAAATATTCAGCAGGTCAGGCAACATCTGTGGAGAGAGAAACAGAGGTGGTAAAAACAGAGAGTGCTGGAAATACACAGCAGGTCGGGCAACATCTGTGGAGAGAGAAACAGAGTTAATAAAAACAGCGAGTGCTGGAAATACTCAGCAGGTCAGGCAACATCTGTGGAGAGAGAAACAGAGTTAATAAAAACAGGGAGTGCTGGAAATACTCAGCAGGTCGGGCAACATCTGTGGAGAGAGAAACAGAGTTAATAAAAACAGCGAGTGCTGGAAATACTCAGCAGGTCGGGCAACATCTGTGGAGAGAGAAACAGAGTTCATAAAAACAGAGAGTGCTGGAAATATTGAGCAGGTCGGGCAACATCTGTGGAGAGAGAAACAGAGTTGATAAAAACAGAGATTGCTGGAAATATTCAGCAGGTCTGGCAGCATCTGTGGAGAGAGAAACAGAGTTAATAAAAACAGAGAGTGCTGGAAATATTCAGCAGGTTGGGCAGCATCTGTGGAGAGAGAAACGGAGTTAATAAAAACAGAGAGTGCTGGAAATACTCAGCAGGTCGGGCAACATCTGTGCAGAGAGAAACAGAGTTAATAAAAACAGCGAGTGCTGGAAATATTCAGCAGCACGGGCAACATCTGTGGAGAGAGAAACGGAGTTAATAAAAACAGCGATTGCTGGAAATATTCAGCAGGTCGGGCAACATTTGTGGAAAGAGAAACGGAGTTAATACAAACAGCGAGTGCTGGAAATACTCAGCAGGTCAGGCAACATCTGTGGAGAGAGAAACAGAGTTAATAAAAACAGAGAGTGCTGGAAATACTCAGCAGGTCGGGCAACTTCTGTGGAGAGAGAAACAGAGTTAATAAAAACAGCGAGTGCTGGAAATATTCAGCAGGTCGGGCAACATCTGTGGAGAGAGAAACAGAGTTAATAAAAACAGAGAGTGCTGGAAATACTCAGCAGGTCAGGCAACATCTGTGGAGAGAGAAACAGAGTTGGTAAAAACAGAGAGTGCTGGAAATACTCAGCAGGTCGGGCAACATCTGTGTAGAGAGAAACAGAGTTAATAAAAACTGCGAGTGCTGGAAATACTCAGCAGGTCAGGCAACATCTGTGGAGAGAGAAACAGAGTTAATAAAAACAGCGAGTGCTGGAAATATTCAGCAGGTCGGGCAGCATCTGTGGAGAGAGAAACAGAGTTAATAAAAACAGCGACTGCTGGAAATATTCAGCAGGTCAGGCAGCATCTGTGGAGAGAGAAACAGGGTTAATAAAAACAGAGAGTGCTGGAAATACTCACAGGTCGGGCAACATCTGTGGAGAGAGAAACAGAGTTAATAAAAACAGAGAGTGCTGGAAATACTCATCAGGTCAGGCAACATCTGTGCAGAGAGAAACAGAGTTAATAAAAACAGCGAGTGCTGGAAATATTCAGCAGGTCGGGCAACATCTGTGGAGAAAGAAACGGAGTTAATAAAAACAGCGAGAGCTGGAAATATACAGCAGGTCAGGCAACATCTGTGGAGAGAGAAACAGAGTTCATAAAAACAGAGAGTGCTGGAAATATTCAGCAGGTCGGGCAACATCTGTGGAGAGAGAAACAGAGTTAATAAAAACAGAGTGTGCTGGAAATACTCAGCAGGTCGGGCAACATCTGTGGAGAAAGAAACAGAGTTAATAAAAACAGAGAGTGCTGGAAATACTCAGCAGGTCGGGCAACATCTGTGGAGAGAGAAACAGAGTTAATAAAAACAGGGAGTGCTGGAAATACTCAGCAGGTCGGGCAACATCTGTGGAGAGAGAAACAGAGTTAATAAAAACAGAGATTGCTGGAAATATTCAGCAGGTCGGGCAGCATCTGTGGAGAGAGAAACAGAGTTAATAAAAACAGAGAGTGCTGGAAATATTCAGCAGGTCGGGCAACATCTGTGGAGAGAGAAACGGAGTTAATAAAAACAGAGAGTGCTGGAAATACTCAGCAGGTCGGGCAACATCTGTGGAGAGAGAAACAGAGTTAATAAAAACAGCGAGCGCTGGAAATATTCAGCAGGTCGGGCAACATCTGTGGAGAGAGAAACAGAGTTAATAAAAGCAGCGAGTGCTGGAAATATTCAGCTGGTTGGGGGAGAGAGAAACAGAGTTAATAAAAACAGAGAGTGGTGGAAATATTCAGCAGGTTGGGCAGCATCTGTGGAGAGAGAAACGGAGTTAATAAAATCAGCGAGTGCTGGAAATATTCAGCAGGTTGGGCAACATCTGTGGAGAGAGAAACAGAGTTAATAAAAACAGAGAGTGCTGGAAATACTCAGCAGGTCGGGCAACATCTGTGCAGAGAGAAACAGAGTTAATAAAAACAGCGAGTGCTGGAAATATTCAGCAGCACGGGCAACATCTGTGCAGAGAGAAACGGAGTTAATAAAAACAGCGAGCGCTGGAAATATTCAGCAGGTCGGGCAACATCTGTGGAAAGAGAAACGGAGTTAATAAAAACAGCGAGTGCTGGAAATACTCAGCAGGTCAGGCAACATCTGTGGCGAGAGAAACAGAGTTCATAAAAACAGAGAGTGCTGGAAATATTCAGCAGGTCGGGCAGCTCAGCAGGTCGGGCAACTTCTGTGGAGAGAGAAACAGAGTTAATAAAAACAGAGAGTACTGGAAATACTCAGCAGGGCGGGCAACATCTGTGCAGAGAGAAACAGAGTTAATAAAAACAGAGAGTGCTGGAAATACTCAGCAGGTCAGGCAACATCTGTGGAGAGAGAAACAGGGTTAATAAAAACAGAGAGTGCTGGAAATACTCATCAGGTCGGGCAACATCTGTGGAGAGAGAAACAGAGTTAATAAAAACAGCGAGTGCTGGAAATATTCAGCAGGTCGGGCAACATCTGTGGAGAAAGAAACGGAGTTAATAAAAACAGCGAGTGCTGGAAATATTCAGCAGGTCAGGCAGCATCTGTGGAGAGAGAAACAGGGTTAATAAAAACAGAGAGTGCTGGAAATACTCAGCAGGTCGGGCAACATCTGTGGAGAGAGAAACAGAGTTAATAAAAACAGAGAGTGCTGGAAATACTCATCAGGTCAGGCAACATCTGTTCAGAGAGAAACAGAGTAAATAAAAACAGCGAGTGCTGGAAATATTCTGCAGGTCGGGCAACATCTGTGGAGAAAGAAACGGAGTTAATAAAAACAGCGAGAGCTGGAAATATTCAGCAGGTCAGGCAACATCTGTGGAGAGAGAAACAGAGTTCATAAAAACAGAGAGTGCTGGAAATATTCAGCAGGTCGGGCAACATCTGTGGAGAGAGAAACAGAGTTAATAAAAATAGAGAGTGCTGGAAATATTCAGCAGGTCGGGCAGCATCTGTGGAGAGAGAAACAGAGTAAATAAAAACAGAGTGTGCTGGAAATACTCAGCAGGTCGGGCAACATCTGTGGAGAAAGAAACAGAGTTAATAAAAACAGAGAGTGCTGGAAATACTCACAGGTCGGGCAACATCTGTGGAGAGAGAAACAGAGTTAATAAAAACAGGGAGTGCTGGAAATACTCAGCAGGTCGGGCAACATCTGTGGAGAGAGAAACAGAGTTAATAAAAACAGAGATTGCTGGAAATATTCAGCAGGTCGGGCAGCATCTGTGGAGAGAGAAACAGAGTTAATAAAAACAGCGAGTGCTGGAAATATTCAACAGGTCAGGCAGCATCTGTGGAGAGAGAAACAGGGTTAATAAAAACAGAGAGTGCTGGAAATACTCAGCAGGTCGGGCAACATCTGTGGAGAGAGACACAGAGTTAATAAAAACAGAGAGTGCTGGAAATACTCATCAGGTCAGGCAACATCTGTTCAGAGAGAAACAGAGTTAATAAAAACCGCGAGTGCTGGAAATATTCAGCAGGTCGGGCAAAATCTGTGGAGAAAGAAACGGAGTTAATTAGAACAGAGAGTGCTGGAAATACTCAGCAGGTCGGGCAACATCTGTGGAGAGAGAAACAGAGTTAATAAAAACAGCGAGTGCTGGAAATATTCAGCAGGTCGGGCAACATCTGTGGAGAGAGAAACAGAGTTAATAAAAACAGCGAGTGCTGGAAATATTCAGCAGGTCAGGCAGCATCTGTGGAGAGAGAAACAGAGTTAATAAAAACAGAGAGTGGTGGAAATATTCAGCAGGTTGGGCAGCATCTGTGGAGAGAGAAACAGAGTTAATAAAAACAGCGAGTGCTGGAAATATTCAGCAGGTCGGGCAACATCTGTGGAGAGAGAAACAGAGTTAATAAAAACAGAGAGTGCTGGAAATATTCAGCAGGTCGGGCAACATCTGTGGAGAGAGAAACAGAGTTAATAAAAACAGAGAGTGCTGGAAATACTCAGCAGGTCAGGCAACATCTGTGGAGAGAGAAACAGAGTTGGTAAACACAGAGAGTGCTGGAAATACTCAGCAGGTCGGGCAACATCTGTGGAGAGAGAAACAGAGTTAATAAAAACAGCGAGTGCTGGAAATACTCAGCAGGTCAGGCAACATCTGTGGAGAGAGAAATAGAGTTAATAAAAACAGAGAGTGCTGGAAATACTCAGCAGGTCGGGCAACATCTGTGGAGAGAGAAACAGAGTTAATAAAAACAGCGAGTGCTGGAAATATTCAGCAGGTCAGGCAACATCTGTGGAGAGAGAAACAGAGGTAATAAAAACAGCGAGTGCTTGAAATATTCAGCAGGTCGGGCAGCATCTGTGGAGAGAGAAACAGAGTTAATAAAAACAGCGAGTGCTGGAAATATTCAGCAGGTCGGGCAACATCTGTGGAGAGAGAAGCAGAGTTAATAAAAACAGAGAGTGCTGGAAATACTCAGCAGGTCGGGCAACATCTGTGGAGAGAGAAACAGAGTTAATAAAAACAGAGAGTGCTGGAAATATTCAGCAGGTCGGGCAACATCTGTGGAGAGAGAAACAGAGTTAATAAAAACAGAGAGTGCTGGAAATACTCATCAGGTCGGGCAACATCTGTGGAGAGAGAAACAGAGTTAATAAAAACAGAGAGTGCTGGAAATATTCAGCAGGTCGGGCAACATCTGTGGAGAGAGAAACGGAGTTAATAAAAACAGAGAGTGCTGGAAATACTCAGCAGGTCGGGCAACATCTGTGGAGAGAGAAACAGAGTTAATAAAAACAGCGAGTGCTGGAAATATTCAGCAGGTCGGGCAACATCTGTGGAGAGAGAAACAGAGTTAATAAAAGCAGCGAGTGCTGGAAATATTCAGCAGGTTGGGGGAGAGAGAAACAGAGTTAATAAAAACAGAGAGTGGTGGAAATATTCAGCAGGTTGGGCAGCATCTGTGGAGAGAGAAACGGAGTTAATAAAAACAGCGAGTGCTGGAAATATTCAGCAGGTTGGGCAACATCTGTGGAGAGAGAAACAGAGTTAATAAAAACAGAGAGTGCTGGAAATACTCAGCAGGTCGGGCAACATCTGTGCAGAGAGAAACAGAGTTAATAAAAACAGCGAGTGCTGGAAATATTCAGCAGCACGGGCAACATCTGTGGAGAAAGAAACGGAGTTAATAAAAACAGCGAGTGCTGGAAATATTCAGCAGGTCGGGCAACATCTGTGGAAAGAGAAACGGAGTTAATAAAAACAGCGAGTGCTGGAAATACTCAGCAGGTCAGGCAACATCTGTGGCGAGAGAAACAGAGTTCATAAAAACAGAGAGTGCTGGAAATATTCAGCAGGTCGGGCAGCTCAGCAGGTCGGGCAACTTCTGTGGAGAGAGAAACAGAGTTAATAAAAACAGAGAGTGCTGGAAATACTCAGCAGGTCGGGCAACATCTGTGCAGAGAGAAACAGAGTTAATAAAAACAGAGAGTGCTGGAAATACTCAGCAGGTCGGGCAACATCTGTGGAGAAAGAAACGGAGTTAATAAAAACAGCGAGAGCTGGAAATATTCAGCAGGTCAGGCAACATCTGTGGAGAGAGAAACAGAGTTCTTAAAAACAGAGAGTGCTGGAAATATTCAGCAGGTCGGGCAACATCTGTGGAGAGAGAAACAGAGTTAATAAAAATAGAGAGTGCTGGAAATATTCAGCAGGTCGGGCAACATCTGTGGAGAGAGAAACAGAGTAAATAAAAACAGAGTGTGCTGGAAATACTCAGCAGGTCGGGCAACATCTGTGCAGAAAGAAACAGAGTTAATAAAAACAGAGAGTGCTGGAAATACTCACAGGTCGGGCAACATCTGTGGAGAGAGAAACAGAGTTAATAAAAACAGGGAGTGCTGGAAATACTCAGCAGGTCGGGCAACATCTGTGGAGAGAGAAACAGAGTTAATAAAAACAGAGATTGCTGGAAATATTCAGCAGGTCGGGCAGCATCTGTGAAGAGAGAAACAGAGTTAATAAAAACAGCGAGTGCTGGAAATATTCAGCAGGTCGGGCAGCATCTGTGGAGAGAGAAACAGGGTTAATAAAAACAGAGAGTGCTGGAAATACTCAGCAGGTCGGGCAACATCTGTGGAGAGAGAAACAGAGTTAATAAAAACAGAGAGTGCTGGAAATACTCATCAGGTCAGGCAACATCTGTTCAGAGAGAAACAGAGTTAATAAAAACAGCGAGTGCTGGAAATATTCAGCAGGTCGGGCAACATCTGTGGAGAAAGAAACGGAGTTGGTAAACAGAGAGAGTGCTGGAAATACTCAGCAGGTCGGGCAACATCTGTGGAGAGAGAAACAGAGTTAATAAAAACAGCGAGTGCTGGAAATATTCAGCAGCACGGGCAGCATCTGTGGAGAGAGAAACGGAGTTAATAAAAACAGCGAGTGCTGGAAATATTCAGCAGGTCGGGCAACATCTGTGGAAAGAGAAACGGAGTTAATAAAAACAGCGAGTGCTGGAAATACTCAGCAGGTCAGGCAACATCTGTGGCGAGAGAAACAGAGTTCATAAAAACAGAGAGTGCTGGAAATATTCAGCAGGTCGGGCAGCATCTGTGGAGAGAGAAACAGAGTTAATAAAAACAGAGAGTGCTGGAAATACTCAGCAGGTCGGGCAAATTCTGTGGAGAGAGAAACAGAGTTAATAATAACAGAGAGTGCTGGAAATACTCAGCAGGTCGGGCAACATCTGTGGAGAGAGAAACAGAGTTAATAAAAACAGAGAGTGCTGGAAATACTCAGCAGGTCAGGCAACATCTGTGGAGAGAGAAACAGAGTTGGTAAACACAGAGAGTGCTGGAAATACTCAGCAGGTCGGGCAACATCTGTGGAGAGAGAAACAGAGTTAATAAAAACAGCGAGTGCTGGAAATACTCAGCAGGTCAGGCAACATCTGTGGAGAGAGAAATAGAGTTAATAAAAACAGAGAGTGCTGGAAATACTCAGCAGGTCGGGCAACATCTGTGGAGAGAGAAACAGAGTTAATAAAAACAGCGAGTGCTGGAAATATTCAGCAGGTCGGGCAACATCTGTGGAGAGAGAAACAGAGGTAATAAAAACAGCGAGTGCTGGAAATATTCAGCAGGTCGGGCAGCATCTGTGGAGAGAGAAACAGAGTTAATAAAAACAGCGAGTGCTGGAAATATTCAGCAGGTCGGGCAACATCTGTGGAGAGAGAAGCAGAGTTAATAAAAACAGAGAGTGCTGGAAATACTCAGCAGGTCGGGCAACATCTGTGGAGAGAGAAACAGAGTTAATAAAAACAGAGAGTGCTGGAAATATTCAGCAGGTCGGGCAACATCTGTGGAGAGAGAAACAGAGTTAATAAAAACAGAGAGTGCTGGAAATGTTCAGCAGGTTGGGCAGCATTGTGGAGAGAGAAACGGAGTTAATAAAAACAGCGAGTGCTGGAAATATTCAGCAGGTCGGGCAACATCTGTGGAGAGAGAAACGGAGTTAATATAAACAGCGAGTGCTGGAAATACTCAGCAGGTCCGGCAACATCTGTGCAGAGAGAAACAGAGTTAATAAAAACAGAGAGTGCTGGAAATATTCAGCAGGTCGGGCAACATCTGTGGAGAGAGAAACGGAGTTAATAAAAACAGCAAGTGCTGGAAATACTCAGCAGGTCAGGCAACATCTGTGGAGAGAGAAACAGAGTTCATAAAAACAGAGAGTGCTGGAAATATTCAGCAGGTCGGGCAGCATCTGTGGAGAGAGAAACAGAGTTAATAAAAACAGAGAGTGCTGGAAATACTCAGCAGGTCGGGCAAAATCTGTGGAGAGAGAAACAGAGTTAATAAAAACAGAGTGTGCTGGAAATACTCAGCAGGTCGGGCAACATCTGTGGAGAGAGAAACAGAGTTAATAGAAACAGAGAGTGCTGGAAATACTCAGCAGGTCCGGCAACATCTGTGGAGAGAGAAACAGAGTTAATAGAAACAGAGAGTGCTGGAAATACTCAGCAGGTCGGGCAACATCTGTGGAGAGAGAAACAGAGTTAATAGAAACAGAGAGTGCTGGAAATACTCAGCAGGTCCGGTAACATCTGTGGAGAGAGAAACAGAGTTAGTAAAAACAGAGAGTGCTGGAAATATTCAGCAGGTCATGCAACATCTGTGGAAAGAGAAGCAGAGTTAATAAAAAAAGCGAGTGCTGGAAATATTCAGCAGGTCAGGCAACATCTGTGGAGAAAGAAACGGAGTTAATAAAAACAGTGAGTGCTGGAAATATTCAGCAGGTCGGGCAACATCTGTGGAGAGAGAAACAGAGTTAATAAAAACAGCGAGTGCTGGAAATATTCAGCAGGTCAGGCAACATCTGTGGAGAGAGAAACAGAGGTAATAAAAACAGCGAGTGCTGGAAATATTCAGCAGGTCGGGCTGCATCTGTGGAGAGAGAAACAGGGTTAATAAAATCAGAGAGTGCTGGAAATACTCAGCATGTCGGGCAACATCTGTGGAGAGAGAAACAGAGTTAATAAAAACAGAGAGTGCTGGAAATATTCAGCAGGTCGGGCAACATCTGTGCAGAGTGAAACAGAGTTAATAAAAACAGTGAGTGCTGGAAATATTCAGCAGGTCGGGCAACATCTGTGGAGAGAGAAACAGAGTTAATAAAAACAGCGAGTGCTGGAGATATTCAGCAGGTCAGGCAACATCTGTGGACAGAGAAACAGAGGTAATAAAAACAGCGAGTGCTGGAAATATTCAGCAGGTTGGGCAGCATCTGTGGAGAGAGAAACAGGGTTAATAAAAACAGAGAGTGCTGGAAATACTCAGCATGTCGGGCAACATCTGTGGAGAGAGAAACAGAGTTAATAAAAACAGAGAGTGCTGGAAATATTCAGCAGGTCGGGCAACATCTTGCAGAGAGAAACAGAGTTAATAAAAACAGAGAGTGCTGGAAATACTCATCAGGTCGGGCAACATCTGTGGAGAGAGAAACAGAGTTAATAAAAACAGAGAGTGCTGGAAATACTCAGCAGGTCGGGCAACATCTGTGGAGAGAGAAACAGAGTTAATAAAAACAGTGAGTGCTGGAAATATTCAGCAGGTCGGGCAACATCTGTGGAGAGAGAAACAGAGTTAATAAAAACAGCGAGTGCTGGAGATATTCAGCAGGTCAGGCAACATCTGTGGAGAGAGAAACAGAGGTAATAAAAACAGCGAGTGCTGGAAATATTCAGCAGGTTGGGCAGCATCTGTGGAGAGAGAAACAGGGTTAATAAAAACAGAGAGTGCTGGAAATACTCAGCATGTCGGGCAACATCTGTGGAGAGAGAAACAGAGTTAATAAAGACAGAGAGTGCTGGAAATATTCAGCAGGTCGGGCAACATCTGTGCAGAGAGAAACAGAGTTAATAAAAACAGAGAGTGCTGGAAATACTCATCAGGTCGGGCAACATCTGTGGAGAGAGAAACAGAGTTAATAAAAACAGAGAGTGCTGGAAATACTCAGCAGGTCGGGCAACATCTGTGGAGAGAGAAACAGAGTTAATAAAAACAGTGAGTGCTGGAAATATTCAGCAGGTCGGGCAGCATCTGTGGAGAGAGAAACAGAGTTAATAAAAACAGAGAGTGCTGGAAATATTCAGCAAGTTGGGCAGCATCTGTGGAGAGAGAAACGGAGTTAATAAAAACAGCGAGTGCTGGAAATATTCAGCAGGTTGGGCAACATCTGTGGAGAGAGAAACAGAGTTAATAAAAACAGCAAGTGCTGGAAATACTCAGCAGGTCGGGCAACATCTGTGCAGAGAGAAACAGAGTTAATAAGAACAGCGAGTGCTGGAAATATTCAGCAGGTCGGGCAACATCTGTGGAGAGAGAAACGGAGTTAATAAAAACAGCGAGTGCTGGAAATACTCAGCAGGTCAGGCAACATCTGTGGAGAGAGAAACAGAGTTAATAAAAACAGAGTGCTGGAAATATTCAGCAGGTCGGGCAGCATCTGTGGAGAGAGAAACAGAGTTAATAAAAACAGAGAGTGCTGGAAATATTCAGCAGGTCGGGCAACATCTGTGGAGAGAGAAGCAGAGTTAATAAAAACAGCGAGCGCTGGAAATATTCAGCAGGTCAGGCAACATCTGTGGAGAAAGAAACGGAGTTAATAAAAACAGCGAGTGCTGGAAATATTCAGCAGGTCGGGCAACATCTGTGGAGAGAGAAACAGAGTTAATAAAAACAGCGAGTGATGGAAATATTCAGCAGGTCAGGCAACATCTGTGGAGAGAGAAACAGAGGTAATAAAAATAGCGAGTGCTGGAAATATTCAGCAGGTTGGGCAGCATCTGTGGAGAGAGAAACAGGGTTAATAAAAACAGAGAGTGCTGGAAATATTCAGCAGGTCGGGCAACATCTGTGCAGAGAGAAACAGAGTTATTAAAAACAGAGAGTGCTGGAAATACTCATCAGGTCGGGCAACATCTGTGGAGAGAGAAACAGAGTTAATAAAAACAGAGAGTGCTGGAAATACTCAGCAGGTCGGGCAACATCTGTGGAGAGAGAAACAGAGTTAATAAAAACAGAGACTGAAGGAAATACTCAGCAGGTCAGGCAACATCTGTGGAGAGAGAAACAGGGTTAATAAAAACAGAGAGTGCTGGAAATATTCAGCAGGTCGGGCAACATCTGTGCAGAGAGAAACAGAGTTAATAAAAACGGAGAGTGCTGGAAATACTCATCAGGTCGGGCAACATCTGTGGAGAGAGAAACAGAGTTAATAAAAACAGAGAGTGCTGGAAATACTCAGCAGGTCGGGCAACATCTGTGGAGAGAGAAACAGAGTTAATAAAAACAGCGAGTGCTGGAAATACTCAGCAGGTCAGGCAACATCTGTAGAGAGAGAAACAGAGTTAATAAAAACAGAGAGTGATGGAAATACTCAGCAGGTCGGGCAACATCTGTGGAGAGAGAAACATAGTTAATAAAAACAGAGAGTGCTGGAAATACTCAGCAGGTCGGGCAACATCTGTGGAGAGAGAAACAGAGTTAATAAAAACAGCGAGTGCAGGAAATATTCAGCAGGTCGGGCAGCATCTGTGGAGAGAGAAACAGGGTTAATAAAAACAGAGTGCTGGAAATATTCAGCAGGTCGGGCAGCATCTGTGGAGAGAGAAACAGAGTTAATAAAAACAGCGAGTGCTGGAAATATTCAGCAGGTCGGGCAACATCTGTGGAGAGAGAAACAGAGTTGGTAAATACAGAGAGTGCTGGAAATACTCAGCAGGTCGGGCAACATCTGTGGAGAGAGAAACAGAGTTAATAAAAACAGCGAGTGCTGGAAATATTCAGCAGGTCGGGCAGCATCTGTGGAGAGAGAAACAGAGTTAATAAAAACAGAGTGCTGGAAATATTCAGCAGGTCGGGCAGAATCTGTGGAGAGAGAAACAGAGTTAATAAAAACAGCGAGTGCTGGAAATATTCAGCAGGTCGGGCAACATCTGTGGAGAGAGAAGCAGAGTTAATAAAAACAGCGAGTGCTGGAAATATTCAGCAGGTCAGGCAACATCTGTGGAGAAAGAAACGGAGTTAATAATAACAGCGAGTGCTGGAAATATTCAGCAGGTCGGGCAACATCTGTGGAGAGAGAAACAGAGTTAATAAAAACAGCGAATGCTGGAGATATTCAGCAGGTCAGGCAACATCTGTGGAGAGAGAAACAGAGGTAATAAAAACAGCGAGTGCTGGAAATATTCAGCAGATTGGGCAGCATCTGTGGAGAGAGAAACAGGGTTAATAAAAACAGAGAGTGCTGGAAATACTCAGCATGTCGGGCAACATCTGTGGAGAGAGAAACAGAGTTAATAAAAACAGAGAGTGCTGGAAATATTCAGCAGGTCGGGCAACATCTGTGGAGAGAGAAACAGAGTTAATAAAAACAGAGAGTGCTGGAAATACTCATCAGGTCGGGCAACATCTGTGGAGAGAGAAACAGAGTTAATAAAAACAGCGAGTGCTGGAGATATTCAGCAGGTCAGGCAACATCTGTGGAGAGAGAAACAGAGGTAATAAAAACAGCGAGTGCTGGAAATATTCAGCAGGTTGGGCAGCATCTGTGGAGAGAGAAACAGGGTTAATAAAAACAGAGAGTGCTGGAAATACTCAGCATGTCGGGCAACATCTGTGGAGAGAGAAACAGAGTTAATAAAGACAGAGAGTGCTGGAAATATTCAGCAGGTCGGGCAACATCTGTGCAGAGAGAAACAGAGTTAATAAAAACAGAGAGTGCTGGAAATACTCATCAGGTCGGGCAACATCTGTGGAGAGAGAAACAGAGTTAATAAAAACAGAGAGTGCTGGAAATACTCAGCAGGTCGGGCAACATCTGTGGAGAGAGAAACAGAGTTAATAAAAACAGTGAGTGCTGGAAATATTCAGCAGGTCGGGCAGCATCTGTGGAGAGAGAAACAGAGTTAATAAAAACAGAGAGTGCTGGAAATATTCAGCAAGTTGGGCAGCATCTGTGGAGAGAGAAACGGAGTTAATAAAAACAGCGAGTGCTGGAAATATTCAGCAGGTTGGGCAACATCTGTGGAGAGAGAAACAGAGTTAATAAAAACAGCAAGTGCTGGAAATACTCAGCAGGTCGGGCAACATCTGTGCAGAGAGAAACAGAGTTAATAAGAACAGCGAGTGCTGGAAATATTCAGCAGGTCGGGCAACATCTGTGGAGAGAGAAACGGAGTTAATAAAAACAGCGAGTGCTGGAAATACTCAGCAGGTCAGGCAACATCTGTGGAGAGAGAAACAGAGTTAATAAAAACAGAGTGCTGGAAATATTCAGCAGGTCGGGCAGCATCTGTGGAGAGAGAAACAGAGTTAATAAAAACAGAGAGTGCTGGAAATATTCAGCAGGTCGGGCAACATCTGTGGAGAGAGAAGCAGAGTTAATAAAAACAGCGAGCGCTGGAAATATTCAGCAGGTCAGGCAACATCTGTGGAGAAAGAAACGGAGTTAATAAAAACAGCGAGTGCTGGAAATATTCAGCAGGTCGGGCAACATCTGTGGAGAGAGAAACAGAGTTAATAAAAACAGCGAGTGATGGAAATATTCAGCAGGTCAGGCAACATCTGTGGAGAGAGAAACAGAGGTAATAAAAATAGCGAGTGCTGGAAATATTCAGCAGGTTGGGCAGCATCTGTGGAGAGAGAAACAGGGTTAATAAAAACAGAGAGTGCTGGAAATATTCAGCAGGTCGGGCAACATCTGTGCAGAGAGAAACAGAGTTATTAAAAACAGAGAGTGCTGGAAATACTCATCAGGTCGGGCAACATCTGTGGAGAGAGAAACAGAGTTAATAAAAACAGAGAGTGCTGGAAATACTCAGCAGGTCGGGCAACATCTGTGGAGAGAGAAACAGAGTTAATAAAAACAGAGACTGAAGGAAATACTCAGCAGGTCAGGCAACATCTGTGGAGAGAGAAACAGGGTTAATAAAAACAGAGAGTGCTGGAAATATTCAGCAGGTCGGGCAACATCTGTGCAGAGAGAAACAGAGTTAATAAAAACGGAGAGTGCTGGAAATACTCATCAGGTCGGGCAACATCTGTGGAGAGAGAAACAGAGTTAATAAAAACAGAGAGTGCTGGAAATACTCAGCAGGTCGGGCAACATCTGTGGAGAGAGAAACAGAGTTAATAAAAACAGCGAGTGCTGGAAATACTCAGCAGGTCAGGCAACATCTGTAGAGAGAGAAACAGAGTTAATAAAAACAGAGAGTGATGGAAATACTCAGCAGGTCGGGCAACATCTGTGGAAAGAGAAACATAGTTAATAAAAACAGAGAGTGCTGGAAATACTCAGCAGGTCGGGCAACATCTGTGGAGAGAGAAACAGAGTTAATAAAAACAGCGAGTGCAGGAAATATTCAGCAGGTCGGGCAGCATCTGTGGAGAGAGAAACAGGGTTAATAAAAACAGAGTGCTGGAAATATTCAGCAGGTCGGGCAGCATCTGTGGAGAGAGAAACAGAGTTAATAAAAACAGCGAGTGCTGGAAATATTCAGCAGGTCGGGCAACATCTGTGGAGAGAGAAACAGAGTTGGTAAATACAGAGAGTGCTGGAAATACTCAGCAGGTCGGGCAACATCTGTGGAGAGAGAAACAGAGTTAATAAAAACAGCGAGTGCTGGAAATATTCAGCAGGTCGGGCAGCATCTGTGGAGAGAGAAACAGAGTTAATAAAAACAGAGTGCTGGAAATATTCAGCAGGTCGGGCAGAATCTGTGGAGAGAGAAACAGAGTTAATAAAAACAGCGAGTGCTGGAAATATTCAGCAGGTCGGGCAACATCTGTGGAGAGAGAAGCAGAGTTAATAAAAACAGCGAGTGCTGGAAATATTCAGCAGGTCAGGCAACATCTGTGGAGAAAGAAACGGAGTTAATAATAACAGCGAGTGCTGGAAATATTCAGCAGGTCGGGCAACATCTGTGGAGAGAGAAACAGAGTTAATAAAAACAGCGAATGCTGGAGATATTCAGCAGGTCAGGCAACATCTGTGGAGAGAGAAACAGAGGTAATAAAAACAGCGAGTGCTGGAAATATTCAGCAGATTGGGCAGCATCTGTGGAGAGAGAAACAGAGTTAATAAAAACAGAGAGTGCTGGAAATATTCAGCAGGTCGGGCAACATCTGTGGAGAGAGAAACAGAGTTAATAAAAACAGAGAGTGCTGGAAATACTCATCAGGTCGGGCAACATCTGTGGAGAGAGAAACAGAGTTAATAAAAACAGAGAGTGCTGGAAATACTCAGCAGGTCGGGCAACATCTGTGGAGAGAGAAACAGAGTTAATAAAAACAGTGAGTGCTGGAAATATTCAGCAGGTCGGGCAACATCTGTGGAGAGAGAAACAGAGTTAATAAAAACAGCGAGTGCTGGAAATATTCAGCAGGTTGGGCAGCATCTGTGGAGAGAGAAACAGAGTTAATAAAAACAGAGAGTGCTGGAAATATTCAGCAAGTTGGGCAGCATCTGTGGAGAGAGAAACGGAGTTAATAAAAACAGCGAGTGCTGGAAATATTCAGCAGGTTGGGCAACATCTGTGGAGAGAGAAACAGAGTTAATAAAAACAGACTGCTGGAAATACTCAGCAGGTCAGGCAACATCTGTGCAGAGAGAAACAGAGTTAATAAAAACAGAGAGTGCTGGAAATACTCAGCAGGTCGGGCAACATCTGTGGAGAGAGAAACAGAGTTAATAAAAACAGCGAGTGCTGGAAATATTCAGCAGGTCAGGCAGCATCTGTGGAGAGAGAAACAGAGTTAATAAAAACAGAGTGCTGGAAATATTCAGCAGGTCGGGCAGCATCTGTGGAGAGAGAAACAGAGTTAATAAAAACAGCGAGTGCTGGAAATATTCAGCAGGTCGGGCAACATCTGTGGAGAGAGAAACAGAGTTAATAAAAACAGAGAGTGCTGGAAATACTCAGCAGGTCGGGCAACATCTGTGGAGAGAGAAACAGAGTTAATAAAAACAGTGAGTGCTGGAAATATTCAGCAGGTCGGGCAACATCTGTGGAGAGAGAAACAGAGTTAATAAAAACAGCGAGTGCTGGAAATATTCAGCAGGTTGGGCAGCATCTGTGGAGAGAGAAACAGAGTTAATAAAAACAGTGAGTGCTGGAAATATTCAGCAAGTTGGGCAGCATCTGTGGAGAGAGAAACGGAGTTAATAAAAACAGCGAGTGCTGGAAATATTCAGCAGGTTGGGCAACATCTGTGGAGAGAGAAACAGAGTTAATAAAAACAGAGAGTGCTGGAAATACTCAGCAGGTCGGGCAACATCTGTGCAGAGAGAAACAGAGTTAATAAGAACAGCGAGTGCTGGAAATATTCAGCAGGTCGGGCAACATCTGTGGAGAGAGAAACGGAGTTAATAAAAACAGCGAGTGCTGGAAATACTCAGCAGGTCAGGCAACATCTGTGGAGAGAGAAACAGAGTTAATAAAAACAGAGTGCTGGAAATATTCAGCAGGTCGGGCAGCATCTGTGGAGAGAGAAACAGAGTTAATAAAAACAGCGAGTGCTGGAAATATTCAGCAGGTCGGGCAACATCTGTGGAGAGAGAAGCAGAGCTAATAAAAACAGCGAGCGCTGGAAATATTCAGCAGGTCAGGCAACATCTGTGGAGAAAGAAACGGAGTTAATAAAAACAGCGCGTGCTGGAAATATTCAGCAGGTCGGGCAACATCTGTGGAGAGAGAAACAGAGTTAATAAAAACAGCGAGTGCTGGAAATATTCAGCAGGTCAGGCAACATCTGTGGAGAGAGAAACAGAGGTAATAAAAACAGCGAGTGCTGGAAATATTCAGCAGGTTGGGCAGCATCTGTGGAGAGAGAAACAGGGTTAATAAAAACAGAGAGTGCTGGAAATATTCAGCAGGTCGGGCAACATCTGTGCAGAGAGAAACAGAGTTAATAAAAACAGAGAGTGCTGGAAATACTCATCAGGTCGGGCAACATCTGTGGAGAGAGAAACAGAGTTAATAAAAACAGAGAGTGCTGGAAATACTCAGCAGGTCGGGCAACATCTGTGGAGAGAGAAACAGAGTTAATAAAAACAGAGAGTGAAGGAAATACTCAGCAGGTCAGGCAACATCTGTGGAGAGAGAAACAGGGTTAATAAAAACAGAGAGTGCTGGAAATATTCAGCAGGTCGGGCAACATCTGTGCAGAGAGAAACAGAGTTAATAAAAACAGAGAGTGCTGGAAATACTCATCAGGTCGGGCAACATCTGTGGAGAGAGAAACAGAGTTAATAAAAACAGAGAGTGCTGGAAATACTCAGCAGGTCGGGCAACATCTGTGGAGAGAGAAACAGAGTTAATAAAAACAGCGAGTGCTGGAAATACTCAGCAGGTCAGGCAACATCTGTGGAGAGAGAAACAGAGTTAATAAAAACAGAGAGTGCTGGAAATACTCAGCAGGTCGGGCAACATCTGTGGAGAGAGAAACATAGTTAATAAAAACAGAGAGTGCTGGAAATACTCAGCAGGTCGGGCAACATCTGTGGAGAGAGAAACAGACTTAATAAAAACAGCGAGTGCTGGAAATATTCAGCAGGTCGGGCAGCATCTGTGGAGAGAGAAACAGAGTTAATAAAAACAGAGTGCTGGAAATATTCAGCAGGTCGGGCAGCATCTGTGGAGAGAGAAACAGAGTTAATAAAAACAGCGAGTGCTGGAAATATTCAGCAGGTCAGGCAACATCTGTGGAGAGAGAAACAGAGTTAATAAAAACAGAAAGTGCTGGAAATACTCAGCAGGTCGGGCAACATCTGTGCAGAGAGAAACAGAGTTAATAAGAACAGAGAGTGCTGGAAATATTCAGCAGGTCATGCAACATCTGTGGAGAGAGAAACAGAGGTAATAAAAACAGCGAGTGCTGGAAATATTCAGCAGGTTGGGCAGCATCTGTGGAGAGAGAAACAGGGTTAATAAAAACAGAGAGTGCTGGAAATATTCAGCAGGTCGGGCAACATCTGTGCAGAGAGAAACAGAGTTAATAAAAACAGAGAGTGCTGGAAATACTCATCAGGTCGGGCAACATCTGTGGAGAGAGAAACAGAGTTAATAAAAACAGAGAGTGCTGGAAATACTCAGCAGGTCGGGCAACATCTGTGGAGAAAGAAACGGAGTTAATAAAAACAGCGCGTGCTGGAAATATTCAGCAGGTCGGGCAACATCTGTGGAGAGAGAAACAGAGTTAATAAAAACAGCGAGTGCTGGAAATATTCAGCAGGTCAGGCAACATCTGTGGAGAGAGAAACAGAGGTAATAAAAACAGCGAGTGCTGGAAATATTCAGCAGGTTGGGCAGCATCTGTGGAGAGAGAAACAGGGTTAATAAAAACAGAGAGTGCTGGAAATATTCAGCAGGTCGGGCAACATCTGTGCAGAGAGAAACAGAGTTAATAAAAACAGAGAGTGCTGGAAATACTCATCAGGTCGGGCAACATCTGTGGAGAGAGAAACAGAGTTAATAAAAACAGAGAGTGCTGGAAATACTCAGCAGGTCGGGCAACATCTGTGGAGAGAGAAACAGAGTTAATAAAAACAGAGAGTGAAGGAAATACTCAGCAGGTCAGGCAACATCTGTGGAGAGAGAAACAGGGTTAATAAAAACAGAGAGTGCTGGAAATATTCAGCAGGTCGGGCAACATCTGTGCAGAGAGAAACAGAGTTAATAAAAACAGAGAGTGCTGGAAATACTCATCAGGTCGGGCAACATCTGTGGAGAGAGAAACAGAGTTAATAAAAACAGAGAGTGCTGGAAATACTCAGCAGGTCGGGCAACATCTGTGGAGAGAGAAACAGAGTTAATAAAAACAGCGAGTGCTGGAAATACTCAGCAGGTCAGGCAACATCTGTGGAGAGAGAAACAGAGTTAATAAAAACAGAGAGTGCTGGAAATACTCAGCAGGTCGGGCAACATCTGTGGAGAGAGAAACATAGTTAATAAAAACAGAGAGTGCTGGAAATACTCAGCAGGTCGGGCAACATCTGTGGAGAGAGAAACAGAGTTAATAAAAACAGCGAGTGCTGGAAATATTCAGCAGGTCGGGCAGCATCTGTGGAGAGAGAAACAGAGTTAATAAAAACAGAGTGCTGGAAATATTCAGCAGGTCGGGCAGCATCTGTGGAGAGAGAAACAGAGTTAATAAAAACAGCGAGTGCTGGAAATATTCAGCAGGTCGGGCAACATCTGTGGAGAGAGAAACAGAGTTAATAAAAACAGAGAGTGCTGGAAATACTCAGCAGGTCGGGCAACATCTGTGCAGAGAGAAACAGAGTTAATAAGAACAGAGAGTGCTGGAAATATTCAGCAGGTCAGGCAACATCTGTGGAGAGAGAAACAGAGGTAATAAAAACAGCGAGTGCTGGAAATATTCAGCAGGTTGGGCAGCATCTGTGGAGAGAGAAACAGGGTTAATAAAAACAGAGAGTGCTGGAAATATTCAGCAGGTCGGGCAACATCTGTGCAGAGAGAAACAGAGTTAATAAAAACAGAGAGTGCTGGAAATACTCATCAGGTCGGGCAACATCTGTGGAGAGAGAAACAGAGTTAATAAAAACAGAGAGTGCTGGAAATACTCAGCAGGTCGGGCAACATCTGTGGAGAGAGAAACAGAGTTAATAAAAACAGAGAGTGCTGGAAATACTCAGCAGGTCAGGCAACATCTGTGGAGAGAGAAACAGGGTTAATAAAAACAGAGAGTGCTGGAAATATTCAGCAGGTCGGGCAACATCTGTGCAGAGAGAAACAGAGTTAATAAAAACAGAGAGTTCTGGAAATACTCATCAGGTCGGGCAACATCTGTGGAGAGAGAAACAGAGTTAATAAAAACAGAGAGTGCTGGAAATACTCAGCAGGTCGGGCAACATCTGTGGAGAGAGAAACAGAGTTAATAAAAACAGCGAGTGCTGGAAATACTCAGCAGGTCAGGCAACATCTGTGGAGAGAGAAACAGAGTTAATAAAAACAGAGAGTGCTGGAAATACTCAGCAGGTCGGGCAACATCTGTGGAGAGAGAAACATAGTTAATAAAAGCAGAGAGTGCTGGAAATACTCAGCAGGTCGGGCAACATCTGTGGAGAGAGAAACAGAGTTAATAAAAACAGCGAGTGCTGGAAATATTCAGCAGGTCGGGCAGCATCTGTGGAGAGAGAAACAGAGTTAATAAAAACAGAGTGCTGGAAATATTCAGCAGGTCGGGCAGCATCTGTGGAGAGAGAAACAGAGTTAATAAAAACAGCGAGTGCTGGAAATATTGAGCAGGTCGGGCAACATCTGTGGAGAGAGAAACAGAGTTAATAAAAACAGCGAGTGCTGGAAATATTCAGCAGGTCGGGCAGCATCTGTGGAGAGAGAAACAGAGTTAATAAAAACAGAGTGCTGGAAATATTCAGCAGGTCAGGCAACATCTGTGGAGAAAGAAACGGAGTTAATAATAACAGCGAGTGCTGGAAATATTCAGCAGGTCGGGCAACATCTGTGGAGAGAGAAACAGAGTTAATAAAAACAGCGAGTGCTGGAGATATTCAGCAGGTCAGGCAACATCTGTGGAGAGAGAAACAGAGGTAATAAAAACAGCGAGTGCTGGAAATATTCAGCAGGTTGGGCAGCATCTGTGGAGAGAGAAACAGGGTTAATAAAAACAGAGAGTGCTGGAAATACTCAGCATGTCGGGCAACATCTGTGGAGAGAGAAACAGAGTTAATAAAAACAGAGAGTGCTGGAAATATTCAGCAGGTCGGGCAACATCTGTGGAGAGAGAAACAGAGTTAATAAAAACAGAGAGTGCTGGAAATACTCATCAGGTCGGGCAACATCTGTGGAGAGAGAAACAGAGTTAATAAAAACAGAGAGTGCTGGAAATACTCAGCAGGTCGGGCAACATCTGTGGAGAGAGAAACAGAGTTAATAAAAACAGTGAGTGCTGGAAATATTCAGCAGGTCGGGCAACATCTGTGGAGAGAGAAACAGAGTTAATAAAAACAGCGAGTGCTGGAAATATTCAGCAGGTTGGGCAGCATCTGTGGAGAGAGAAACAGAGTTAATAAAAACAGAGAGTGCTGGAAATATTCAGCAAGTTGGGCAGCATCTGTGGAGAGAGAAACGGAGTTAATAAAAACAGCGAGTGCTGGAAATATTCAGCAGGTTGGGCAACATCTGTGGAGAGAGAAACAGAGTTAATAAAAACAGAGAGTGCTGGAAATACTCAGCAGGTCGGGCAACATCTGTGCAGAGAGAAACAGAGTTAATAAGAACAGCGAGTGCTGGAAATATTCAGCAGGTCGGGCAACATCTGTGGAGAGAGAAACGGAGTTAATAAAAACAGCGAGTGCTGGAAATACTCAGCAGGTCAGGCAACATCTGTGGAGAGAGAAACAGAGTTAATAAAAACAGAGTGCTGGAAATATTCAGCAGGTCGGGCAGCATCTGTGGAGAGAGAAACAGAGTTAATAAAAACAGAGAGTGCTGGAAATATTCAGCAGGTCGGGCAACATCTGTGGAGAGAGAAGCAGAGTTAATAAAAACAGCGAGCGCTGGAAATATTCAGCAGGTCAGGCAACATATGTGGAGAAAGAAACGGAGTTAATAAAAACAGCGAGTGCTGGAAATACTCAGCAGGTCGGGCAACATCTGTGGAGAGAGAAACAGAGTTAATAAAAACAGCGAGTGCTGGAAATATTCAGCAGGTCAGGCAACATCTGTGGAGAGAGAAACAGAGGTAATAAAAACAGCGAGTGCTGGAAATATTCAGCAAGTTGGGCAGCATCTGTGGAGAGAGAAACAGGGTTAATAAAAACAGAGAGTGCTGGAAATACTCATCAGGTCGGGCAACATCTGTGGAGAGAGAAACAGAGTTAATAAAAACAGAGAGTGCTGGAAATACTCAGCAGGTCGGGCAACATCTGTGGAGAGAGAAACAGAGTTAATAAAAACAGCGAGTGCTGGAAATACTCAGCAGGTCAGGCAACATCTGTGGAGAGAGAAACAGAGTTAATAAAAACAGAGAGTGCTGGAAATACTCAGCAGGTCGGGCAACATCTGTGGAGAGAGATACATAGTTAATAAAAACAGAGAGTGCTGGAAATACTCAGCAGGTCGGGCAACATCTGTGGAGAGAGAAACAGAGTTAATAAAAACAGCGAGTGCTGGAAATATTCAGCAGGTCGGGCAGCATCTGTGGAGAGAGAAACAGAGTTAATAAAAACAGAGTGCTGGAAATATTCAGCAGGTCGGGCAGCATCTGTGGAGAGAGAAACAGAGTTAATAAAAACAGCGAGTGCTGGAAATATTCAGCAGGTCGGGCAACATCTGTGGAGAGAGAAGCAGAGTTAATAAAAACAGCGAGTGCTGGAAATATTCAGCAGGTCAGGCAACATCTGTGGAGAAAGAAACGGAGTTAATAATAACAGCGAGTGCTGGAAATATTCAGCAGGTCGGGCAACATCTGTGGAGAGAGAAACAGAGTTAATAAAAACAGCGAGTGCTGGAGATAATCAGCAGGTCAGGCAACATCTGTGGAGAGAGAAACAGAGGTAATAAAAACAGCGAGTGCTGGAAATATTCAGCAGGTTGGGCAGCATCTGTGGAGAGAGAAACAGGGTTAATAAAAACAGAGAGTGCTGGAAATACTCAGCATGTCGGGCAACATCTGTGGAGAGAGAAACAGAGTTAATAAAAACAGAGAGTGCTGGAAATATTCAGCAGGTCGGGCAACATCTGTGGAGAGAGAAACAGAGTTAATAAAAACAGAGAGTGCTGGAAATACTCATCAGGTCGGGCAACATCTGTGGAGAGAGAAACAGAGTTAATAAAAACAGAGAGTGCTGGAAATACTCAGCAGGTCGGGCAACATCTGTGGAGAGAGAAACAGAGTTAATAAAAACAGTGAGTGCTGGAAATATTCAGCAGGTCGGGCAACATCTGTGGAGAGAGAAACAGAGGTAATAAAAACAGCGAGTGCTGGAAATATTCAGCAAGTTGGGCAGCATCTGTGGAGAGAGAAACAGGGTTAATAAAAACAGAGAGTGCTGGAAATATTCAGCAGGTCGGGCAACATCTGTGGAGAGAGAAACAGAGTTAATAAAAACAGAGAGTGCTGGAAATACTCATCAGGTCGGGCAACATCTGTGGAGAGAGAAACAGAGTTAATAAAAACAGAGAGTGCTGGAAATACTCAGCAGGTCGGGCAACATCTGTGGAGAGAGAAACAGAGTTAATAAAAACAGCGAGTGCTGGAAATACTCAGCAGGTCAGGCAACATCTGTGGAGAGAGAAACAGAGTTAATAAAAACAGAGAGTGCTGGAAATACTCAGCAGGTCGGGCAACATCTGTGGAGAGAGAAACATAGTTAATAAAAACAGAGAGTGCTGGAAATACTCAGCAGGTCGGGCAACATCTGTGGAGAGAGAAACAGAGTTAATAAAAACAGCGAGTGCTGGAAATATTCAGCAGGTCGGGCAGCATCTGTGGAGAGAGAAACAGAGTTAATAAAAACAGAGTGCTGGAAATATTCAGCAGGTCGGGCAGCATCTGTGGAGAGAGAAACAGAGTTAATAAAAACAGCGAGTGCTGGAAATATTCAGCAGGTCGGGCAACATCTGTGGAGAGAGAAACAGAGTTGGTAAAAACAGAGAGTGCTGGAAATACTCAGCAGGTCGGGCAGCATCTGTGGAGAGAGAAACAGAGTTAATAAAAACAGAGTGCTGGAAATATTCAGCAGGTCGGGCAGCATCTGTGGAGAGAGAAACAGAGTTAATAAAAACAGCGAGTGCTGGAAATATTCAGCAGGTCGGGCAACATCTGTGGAGAGAGAAGCAGAGTTAAAAAAAACAGCGAGTGCTGGAAATATTCAGCAGGTCAGGCAACATCTGTGGAGAAAGAAACGGAGTTAATAATAACAGCGAGTGCTGGAAATATTCAGCAGGTCGGGCAACATCTGTGGAGAGAGAAACAGAGTTAATAAAAACAGCGAGTGCTGGAGATATTCAGCAGGTCAGGCAACATCTGTGGAGAGAGAAACAGAGGTAATAAAAACAGCGAGTGCTGGAAATATTCAGCAGGTTGGGCAGCATCTGTGGAGAGAGAAACAGGGTTAATAAAAACAGAGAGTGCTGGAAATATTCAGCAAGTTGGGCAGCATCTGTGGAGAGAGAAACGGAGTTAATAAAAACAGCGAGTGCTGGAAATATTCAGCAGGTTGGGCAACATCTGTGGAGAGAGAAACAGAGTTAATAAAAACAGAGAGTGCTGGAAATACTCAGCAGGTCGGGCAACATCTGTGCAGAGAGAAACAGAGTTAATAAGAACAGCGAGTGCTGGAAATATTCAGCAGGTCGGGCAACATCTGTGGAGAGAGAAACGGAGTTAATAAAAACAGCGAGTGCTGGAAATACTCAGCAGGTCAGGCAACATCTGTGGAGAGAGAAACAGAGTTAATAAAAACAGAGTGCTGGAAATATTCAGCAGGTCGGGCAGCATCTGTGGAGAGAGAAACAGAGTTAATAAAAACAGAGAGTGCTGGAAATATTCAGCAGGTCGGGCAACATCTGTGGAGAGAGAAGCAGAGTTAATAAAAACAGCGAGCGCTGGAAATATTCAGCAGGTCAGGCAACATATGTGGAGAAAGAAACGGAGTTAATAAAAACAGCGAGTGCTGGAAATACTCAGCAGGTCGGGCAACATCTGTGGAGAGAGAAACAGAGTTAATAAAAACAGCGAGTGCTGGAAATATTCAGCAGGTCAGGCAACATCTGTGGAGAGAGAAACAGAGGTAATAAAAACAGCGAGTGCTGGAAATATTCAGCAAGTTGGGCAGCATCTGTGGAGAGAGAAACAGGGTTAATAAAAACAGAGAGTGCTGGAAATACTCATCAGGTCGGGCAACATCTGTGGAGAGAGAAACAGAGTTAATAAAAACAGAGAGTGCTGGAAATACTCAGCAGGTCGGGCAACATCTGTGGAGAGAGAAACAGAGTTAATAAAAACAGCGAGTGCTGGAAATACTCAGCAGGTCAGGCAACATCTGTGGAGAGAGAAACAGAGTTAATAAAAACAGAGAGTGCTGGAAATACTCAGCAGGTCGGGCAACATCTGTGGAGAGAGATACATAGTTAATAAAAACAGAGAGTGCTGGAAATACTCAGCAGGTCGGGCAACATCTGTGGAGAGAGAAACAGAGTTAATAAAAACAGCGAGTGCTGGAAATATTCAGCAGGTCGGGCAGCATCTGTGGAGAGAGAAACAGAGTTAATAAAAACAGAGTGCTGGAAATATTCAGCAGGTCGGGCAGCATCTGTGGAGAGAGAAACAGAGTTAATAAAAACAGCGAGTGCTGGAAATATTCAGCAGGTCGGGCAACATCTGTGGAGAGAGAAGCAGAGTTAATAAAAACAGCGAGTGCTGGAAATATTCAGCCGGTCAGGCAACATCTGTGGAGAAAGAAACGGAGTTAATAATAACAGCGAGTGCTGGAAATATTCAGCAGGTCGGGCAACATCTGTGGAGAGAGAAACAGAGTTAATAAAAACAGCGAGTGCTGGAGATAATCAGCAGGTCAGGCAACATCTGTGGAGAGAGAAACAGAGGTAATAAAAACAGCGAGTGCTGGAAATATTCAGCAGGTTGGGCAGCATCTGTGGAGAGAGAAACAGGGTTAATAAAAACAGAGAGTGCTGGAAATACTCAGCATGTCGGGCAACATCTGTGGAGAGAGAAACAGAGTTAATAAAAACAGAGAGTGCTGGAAATATTCAGCAGGTCGGGCAACATCTGTGGAGAGAGAAACAGAGTTAATAAAAACAGAGAGTGCTGGAAATACTCATCAGGTCGGGCAACATCTGTGGAGAGAGAAACAGAGTTAATAAAAACAGAGAGTGCTGGAAATACTCAGCAGGTCGGGCAACATCTGTGGAGAGAGAAACAGAGTTAATAAAAACAGTGAGTGCTGGAAATATTCAGCAGGTCGGGCAACATCTGTGGAGAGAGAAACAGAGGTAATAAAAACAGCGAGTGCTGGAAATATTCAGCAAGTTGGGCAGCATCTGTGGAGAGAGAAACAGGGTTAATAAAAACAGAGAGTGCTGGAAATATTCAGCAGGTCGGGCAACATCTGTGGAGAGAGAAACAGAGTTAATAAAAACAGAGAGTGCTGGAAATACTCATCAGGTCGGGCAACATCTGTGGAGAGAGAAACAGAGTTAATAAAAACAGAGAGTGCTGGAAATACTCAGCAGGTCGGGCAACATCTGTGGAGAGAGAAACAGAGTTAATAAAAACAGCGAGTGCTGGAAATACTCAGCAGGTCAGGCAACATCTGTGGAGAGAGAAACAGAGTTAATAAAAACAGAGAGTGCTGGAAATACTCAGCAGGTCGGGCAACATCTGTGGAGAGAGAAACATAGTTAATAAAAACAGAGAGTGCTGGAAATACTCAGCAGGTCGGGCAACATCTGTGGAGAGAGAAACAGAGTTAATAAAAACAGCGAGTGCTGGAAATATTCAGCAGGTCGGGCAGCATCTGTGGAGAGAGAAACAGAGTTAATAAAAACAGAGTGCTGGAAATATTCAGCAGGTCGGGCAGCATCTGTGGAGAGAGAAACAGAGTTAATAAAAACAGCGAGTGCTGGAAATATTCAGCAGGTCGGGCAACATCTGTGGAGAGAGAAACAGAGTTGGTAAAAACAGAGAGTGCTGGAAATACTCAGCAGGTCGGGCAGCATCTGTGGAGAGAGAAACAGAGTTAATAAAAACAGAGTGCTGGAAATATTCAGCAGGTCGGGCAGCATCTGTGGAGAGAGAAACAGAGTTAATAAAAACAGCGAGTGCTGGAAATATTCAGCAGGTCGGGCAACATCTGTGGAGAGAGAAGCAGAGTTAAAAAAAACAGCGAGTGCTGGAAATATTCAGCAGGTCAGGCAACATCTGTGGAGAAAGAAACGGAGTTAATAATAACAGCGAGTGCTGGAAATATTCAGCAGGTCGGGCAACATCTGTGGAGAGAGAAACAGAGTTAATAAAAACAGCGAGTGCTGGAGATATTCAGCAGGTCAGGCAACATCTGTGGAGAGAGAAACAGAGGTAATAAAAACAGCGAGTGCTGGAAATATTCAGCAGGTTGGGCAGCATCTGTGGAGAGAGAAACAGGGTTAATAAAAACAGAGAGTGCTGGAAATACTCAGCATGTCGGGCAACATCTGTGGAGAGAGAAACATAGAACATAGAGCATAGAACATAGAACATACAGCACAGAACAGGCCCTTCGGCCCACAATGTTGTGCCGATCCTTTGTCCTCTGTCAAGGACAATTTAATCTATACCCCATCATTCTCCTTCATCCATATACCTATCCAAAAGCCTTTTGAAAGTCCCTAAAGTTTCTGACTCAACAACTTCCCCGGGCAAGGCATTCCATGCCTCGACCACTCTCTGGGTAAAGAACCTTCCCCTGACATCCCCCTTATATCTCCCACCCTTCACCTTAAATTTATGACCCCTTGTAACGCTTTGCTCCACCCGGGGAAAAAGTTTCTGACTGTCTACCCTATCTATTCCCCTGATCATCTTATAAACCTCTATCATGTCACCCCTCATCCTTCTCCTTTCTAATGAGAAGAGGCCTAGAATGTTCAGCCTTTCCTCGTAAGACTTATTCTCCATTCCAGGCAACATCCTGGTAAATCTCCTCTGCACCCTCTCCAAGGCTTCCACATCCTTCCTAAAATGAGGCGACCAGAACTGCACACAGTACTCCAAATGAGGCCTTACCAAGGTCCTGTACAGCTGCATCATCACCTCACGGCTCTTAAATTCAATCCCTCTGCTAATGAACGCTAACACCCCATATGCCTTCTTCACAGCCCTATCCACTTGAGTTGCAACTTTCAATGATCTATGCACATAGACCCCAAGGTCTCTCTGCTCCTCCACATGCCCAAGAACCCTACCGTTAACCCAGTATTTTGCATTCATGTTTGTCCTTCCAAAATGGACGACCTCACACTTTTCAGGGTTAAACTCCATCTGCCACTTTTCAGCCCAACACTGCAACCTATCCAAGTCCCTTTGCAGACGACAATAGCCCTCCTCGGTATCCACAACTCCACCAACCTTTGTATCATCTGCAAATTTACTGACCCACCCTTCGACTTCCTCATCCAAGTCGTTAATAAAAATCACAAACAGGAGAGGACCCAGAACTGATCCCTGCGGCACGCCACTGGTAACTGGGCTCCAGGCTGAGTATTTACCATCTAAGACCACTCTCTGCCTTCTATCAGTTAGCCAATTCTTAATCCAACTGGCCACATTCCCCACTATCCCATGCCTCCTGACTTTCTCCATAAGTCTACCATGGGGGACCTTATCAAATGCCTTACTAAAATCCATGTACACCACATCCACTGGTTTACCCTCATCCACTTGCTTGGTCACCTGCTCAAAGAATTCAATCAGGCTTGTGAGGCAAGACCTACCCCTCACAAAACCGTGCTGACTGTCCCGAATCAAGCAGTGTCTTTCCAGATGCTCAGAAATCCTATCCCTCAGCACCTTTTCCATCAACTTGCCTACCACCGAAGTAAGACTAACTGGCCTGTAATTCCCAGGGTTGTTCCTATTCCCTTTCTTGAACAGGGGCACAACATTTGCCACCCTCCAATCACCTGGTACCACCCCCGTCAGCAGAGAAGATGAAAAGATCATTGCCAGCGGCTCTGCAATTTCATCCCTTGCTTCCCATAACATCCTTGGATATACCCCGTCAGGCCCGGGAGACTTGTCTATCTTCAAGTTATTCAAAAACCCCAACACATCTTCCCTCCTAACGAGCACTTCCTCGAGCTTACCAGTCTGCTTCCCACCGTCCTCTTCAGTAATACACCCCTTCTCATTCGTAAATACCGAAGAGAAGTACTCATTCAAAACCTCACTTATCTCTTCCGGCTCAACACACAGTCTCCCGCTATTGTCCTTGACCGGACCTATGGTCCCCCTAGACATCCTCATATTTCTGACATACGCGTAAAAGGCCTTGGGGTTTTCTTTTATCCTACCCGCCAAGCATTTTTCATGCCCTCTCTTAGCTCTCCTAATCCCTTTCTTCAGATCCTTCCTGGCCATCTTGTATCCCTCCAGAGCTATGCCTGTGCCCTTTTTCCTCAACTTTATATACGCATCCTTCTTCTTCCTAACAAGACTCTCAACCTCTCTTGTCAACCACGGTTCCCTCACATGACCATCCCTTCCCTGTCTGACAGGGACATGCTTATCAATGGCCCCTACTATCTGCTCCTTGAAAAAGTTCCACATTTCGACCGTGCCCTTCCCTGCCAGCATATGCTCCCAACTTATGCTCCTCAGTTCCTGCCTGACAGCATCATATCTACCCTTCCCCCAATTGTAAACCTTGCCCTGTTGCACATACCTATCCCTCTCCATTACCACAGTGAATGCTACAGAATTGTGATCACTATCTCCAAAGTGCTCGCCCACCAACAGCTCTATCACTTGCCCTGGTTCATTACCTAGTACCAAATCCAATATTGCCTCCCCTCTGGTCGGGCAGTCTACATACTGAGTCAGAAAAGCTTCCTGGACATACTGCACAAACACTACCCCATCCAAACTATTCGATCTAAAGAGTTGCCAATCAATATTTGGGAAGTTGAAATCCCCCATAATTACTACCCTGTGACTTCTGCTCCTTTCCAAAATCTGTTTCCCAATCTGCTCTTCCACCTCCCTGCTGCTATTGGGGGGCCTATAGAAAACTCCCATCAAGGTGACTGCTCCTTTCCTGTTCCTGACCTCAACCCACAGTGCCTCAGTCGGCAGATCCTCCTCGAAAATTCTTTCAGCAGTTGTTACACTATTTCTAACTAACAATGCCACCCCCCCACCTCTTTTACCACCATTCCTAATCTTATGAAAACATCTATAACCAGGTACCTCCAAAAACCATTCCTCCCCCTCACCTATCCACGTTTCAGTGATGGCCACAACATCGTAGTCCCAAGTGCCCATCCACGCCTTCAATTCACTCACCTTATTCCTGTTGCTTCTTGCGTTGAAGTATACGCACTTTAACCCTTCTCCGTGCCCATCTGTCCTCTGTGACAGTGCTACCTTCCCCAATACCTCACTACACTCTTTGTCTTTCTGAGTGGACCCACTGGTCCCTGGATTACAAGTCCGGTTCCCATCCCCCTCCCAAACTAGTTTAAACCCTCCCGAACAGTACTAGCAAACCTCCCTCCCAGGATATTGGTGCCCCTCTGGTTCAGATGCAGCCCGTCCTGTTTGAACAGGTCCCATCTTCCCCAGAATGCAGTCCAATTATCCAAGAACTGGAAGCCCTCCCTCCTACACCATTCCTGCAGCCACGTGTTCAGCTGTGCTCTCTCCCTATTCCTAGCCTCACTATCACGTGGCGCCGGCAACAAACCAGAGATAACAACTCTGTCCGTCCGAGCTTTCAACTTCCAGCCTAACTCCCTAAACTCACTTCTAACATCTGTGCCACCCTTCCTTCCTACGTCGTTGGTGCCAATGTGCACCACGACCTCTGGCTGCTCCCCCTCCCCTTTAAGGATCCTGAAGACGCGATCACAAACATCACGGACCCTGGCACCAGGGAGGCAACAAACCATCCGTGCGTCTCGCCTGCGCCCACAGAACCGCCTGTCCGTACTCCTCACCATCGAGTCCCCGATGACTAGTGCTCTCCCATTCTCCCTCCTTCCCTTCTGAGCCACAGTGCAGGACCCCGTGCCAGAGGCCCGGTCACTGCAGCCTGCCCCCGATAGGCCGTCCCCCCCAACAGTATCTAAAACTGTATACTTGTTGTTGAGGGGAACGACCACAGGAGATCCCTGCACTGACCTCTTCCCACCTCTAACTGTTACCCAGCTGCCTTTAACAGAGTTAATAAAAACAGAGAGTGCTGGAAATATTCAGCAGGTCGGGCAACATCTGTGGAGAGAGAAACAGAGTTAATAAAAACAGAGAGTGCTGGAAATACTCATCAGATCGGGCAACATCTGTGGAGAGAGAAACAGAGTTAATAAAAACAGAGAGTGCTGGAAATACTCAGCAGGTCGGCCAACATCTGTGGAGAGAGAAACAGAGTTAATAAAAACAGTGAGTGCTGGAAATATTCAGCAGGTCGGGCAACATCTGTGGAGAGAGAAACAGAGTTAATAAAAACAGCGAGTGCTGGAAATATTCAGCAGGTTGGGCAGCATCTTTGGAGAGAGAAACAGAGTTAATAAAAACAGAGAGTGCTGGAAATATTCAGCAAGTTGGGCAGCATCTGTGGAGAGAGAAAAGAAGTTAATAAAAACAGCGAGTGCTGGAAATATTCAGCAGGTTGGGCAACATCTGTGGAGAGAGAAACAGAGTTAATAAAAACAGAGAGTGCTGGAAGACTCAGCAGGTCGGGCAACATCTGTGCAGAGAGAAACAGAGTTAATAAGAACAGCGAGTGCTGGAAATATTCAGCAGGTCGGGCAACATCTTTGGAGAGAGAAACGGAGTTAATAAAAACAGCGAGTGCTGGAAATACTCAGCAGGTCAGGCAACATCTGTGGAGAGAGAAACAGGGTTAATAAAAACAGAGAGTGCTGGAAATATTCAGCAGGTCGGGCAACATCTGTGGAGAGAGAAACAGAGTTAATAAAAACAGAGAGTGCTGGAAATACTCATCAGGTCGGGCAACATCTGTGGAGAGAGAAACAGAGTTAATAAAAACAGAGAGTGCTGGAAATACTCAGCAGGTCGGGCAACATCTGTGGAGAGAGAAACAGAGTTAATAAAAACAGCGAGTGCTGGAAATACTCAGCAGGTCAGGCAACATCTGTGGAGAGAGAAACAGAGTTAATAAAAACAGAGAGTGCTGGAAATACTCAGCAGGTCGGGCAACATCTGTGGAGAGAGAAACATAGTTAATAAAAACAGAGAGTGCTGGAAATACTCAGCAGGTCGGGCAACATCTGTGGAGAGAGAAACAGAGTTAATAAAAACAGCGAGTGCTGGAAATATTCAGCAGGTCGGGCAGCATCTGTGGAGAGAGAAACAGAGTTAATAAAAACAGAGTGCTGGAAATATTCAGCAGGTCGGGCAGCATCTGTGGAGAGAGAAACAGAGTTAATAAAAACAGCGAGTGCTGGAAATATTCAGCAGGTCGGGCAACATCTGTGGAGAGAGAAACAGAGTTGGTAAAAACAGAGAGTGCTGGAAATACTCAGCAGGTCGGGCAGCATCTGTGGAGAGAGAAACAGAGTTAATAAAAACAGAGTGCTGGAAATATTCAGCAGGTCGGGCAGCATCTGTGGAGAGAGAAACAGAGTTAATAAAAACAGCGAGTGCTGGAAATATTCAGCAGGTCGGGCAACATCTGTGGAGAGAGAAACAGAGTTAATAAAAACAGCGAGTGCTGGAAATATTCAGCAGGTCAGGCAACATCTGTGGAGAAAGAAACGGAGTTAATAATAACAGCGAGTGCTGGAAATATTCAGCAGGTCGGGCAACATCTGTGGAGAGAGAAACAGAGTTAATAAAAACAGCGAGTGCTGGAGATATTCAGCAGGTCAGGCAACATCTGTGGAGAGAGAAACAGAGGTAATAAAAACAGCGAGTGCTGGAAATATTCAGCAGGTTGGGCAGCATCTGTGGAGAGAGAAACAGGGTTAATAAAAACAGAGAGTGCTGGAAATACTCAGCATGTCGGGCAACATCTGTGGGGAGAGAAACAGAGTTAATAAAAACAGAGAGTGCTCGAAATATTCAGCAGGTCGGGCAACATCTGTGGAGAGAGAAACAGAGTTAATAAAAACAGAGAGTGCTGGAAATACTCATCAGGTCGGGCAACATCTGTGGAGAGAGAAACAGAGTTAATAAAAACAGAGAGTGCTGGAAATACTCAGCAGGTCGGCCAACATCTGTGGAGAGAGAAACAGAGTTAATAAAAACAGTGAGTGCTGGAAATATTCAGCAGGTCGGGCAACATCTGTGGAGAGAGAAACAGAGTTAATAAAAACAGCGAGTGCTGGAAATATTCAGCAGGTTGGGCAGCATCTGAGGAGAGAGAAACAGAGTTAATAAAAACAGAGAGTGCTGGAAATATTCAGCAAGTTGGGCAGCATCTGTGGAGAGAGAAAAGAAGTTAATAAAAACAGCGAGTGCTGGAAATATTCAGCAGGTTGGGCAACATCTGTGGAGAGAGAAACAGAGTTAATAAAAACAGAGAGTGCTGGAAATACTCAGCAGGTCGGGCAACATCTGTGCAGAGAGAAACAGAGTTAATAAGAACAGCGAGTGCTGGAAATATTCAGCAGGTCGGGCAACATCTTTGGAGAGAGAAACGGAGTTAATAAAAACAGCGAGTGCTGGAAATACTCAGCAGGTCAGGCAACATCTGTGGAGAGAGAAACAGAGTTAATAAAAACAGAGTGCTGGAAATATTCAGCAGGTCGGGCAGCATCTGTGGAGAGAGAAACAGAGTTAATAAAAACAGCGAGTGCTGGAAATATTCAGCAGGTCGGGCAACATCTGTGGAGAGAGAAGCAGAGTTAATAAAAACAGCGAGCGCTGGAAATATTCAGCAGGTCAGGCAACATCTGTGGAGAAAGAAACGGAGTTAATAAAAACAGCGAGTGCTGGAAATATTCAGCAGGTCGGGCAACATCTGGGGAGAGAGAAACAGAGTTAATAAAAACAGCGAGTGCTGGAAATATTCAGCAGGTCAGGCAACATCTGTGGAGAGAGAAACAGAGGTAATAAAAACAGCGAGTGCTGGAAATACTCAGCAGGTCGTGCAACATCTGTGGAGAGAGAAACAGAGTTAATAAAAACAGAGAGTGAAGAAAATACTCAGCAGGTCAGGCAACATCTGTGGAGAGAGAAACAGAGTTAATAAAAACAGCGAGTGCTGGAAATACTCAGCAGGTCAGGCAACATCTGTGGAGAGAGAAACAGAGTTAATAAAAACAGAGTGCTGGAAATATTCAGCAGGTCGGGCTGCATCTGTGGAGAGAGAAACAGAGTTAATAAAAACAGCGAGTGCTGGAAATATTCAGCATGTCGGGCAACATCTGTGGAGAGAGAAACAGAGTTGGTAAAACAGAGAGTGCTGGAAATACTCAGCAGGTCGGGCAACATCTGTGGAGAGAGAAACAGAGTTAATAAAAACAGCGAGTGCTGGAAATACTCAGCAGGTCAAGCAACATCTGTGGAGAGAGAAACAGAGTTAATAAAAACAGAGTGCTGGAAATATTCAGCAGGTCGGGCAGCATCTGTGGAGAGAGAAACAGAGTTAATAAAAACAGCGAGTGCTGGAAATATTCAGCAGGTCGGGCAACATCTGTGGAGAGAGAAGCAGAGTTAATAAAAACAGAGAGTGCTGGAAATATTCAGCAGGTCAGGCAACATCTGTGGAGAAAGAAACGGAGTTAATAAAAACAGCGAATGCTGGAAATATTCAGCAGGTCGGGCAACATCTGTGGAGAGAGAAACAGAGTTAATAAAAACAGCGAGTGCTGGAAATATTCAGCAGGTCAGGCAACATCTGTGGAGAGAGAAACAAAGGTAATAAAAACAGAGTGCTGGAAATATTCAGCAGGTCGGGCAGCATCTGTGGAGAGAGAAACAGAGTTAATAAAAACAGCGAGTGCTGGAAATATTCAGCAGGTCGGGCAACATCTGTGGAGAGAGAAGCAGAGTTAATAAAAACAGCGAGCGCTGGAAATATTCAGCAGGTCAGGCAACATCTGTGGAGAAAGAAACGGAGTTAATAAAAACAGCGAGTGCTGGAAATATTCAGCAGGTCGGGCTGCATCTGTGGAGAGAGAAACAGAGTTAATAAAAACAGCGAGTGCTGGAAATATTCAGCATGTCGGGCAACATCTGTGGAGAGAGAAACAGAGTTGGTAAAACAGAGAGTGCTGGAAATACTCAGCAGGTCGGGCAAGATCTGTGGAGAGAGAAACAGAGTTAATAAAAACAGCGAGTGCTGGAAATACTCAGCAGGTCAAGCAACATCTGTGGAGAGAGAAACAGAGTTAATAAAAACAGAGTGCTGGAAATATTCAGCAGGTCGGGCAGCATCTGTGGAGAGAGAAACAGAGTTAATAAAAACAGCGAGTGCTGGAAATATTCAGCAGGCCGGGCAACATCTGTGGAGAGAGAAGCAGAGTTAATAAAAACAGAGAGTGCTGGAAATATTCAGCAGGTCAGGCAACATCTGTGGAGAAAGAAACGGAGTTAATAAAAACAGCGAATGCTGGAAATATTCAGCAGGTCGGGCAACATCTGTGGAGAGAGAAACAGAGTTAATAAAAACAGAGTGCTGGAAATATTCAGCAGGTCGGGCAGCATCTGTGGAGAGAGAAACAGAGTTAATAAAAACAGCGAGTGCTGGAAATATTCAGCAGGTCGGGCAACATCTGTGGAGAGAGAAGCAGAGTTAATAAAAACAGAGAGTGCTGGAAATATTCAGCAGGTCAGGCTACATCTGTGGAGAAAGAAACGGAGTTAATAAAAAAAGCGAATGCTGGAAATATTCAGCAGGTCGGGCAACATCTTTGGAGAGAGAAACAGAGTTAATAAAAACAGCGAGTGCTGGAAATATTCAGCAGGTCAGGCAACATCTGTGGAGAGAGAAACAAAGGTAATAATACAGAGTGCTGGAAATATTCAGCAGGTCGGGCAGCATCTGTGGAGAGAGAAACAGAGTTAATAAAAACAGCGAGTGCTGGAAATATTCAGCAGGTCGGGCAACATCTGTGGAGAGAGAAGCAGAGTTAATAAAAACAGCGAGCGCTGGAAATATTCAGCAGGTCAGGCAACATCTGTGGAGAAAGAAACGGAGTTAATAAAAACAGCGAGTGCTGGAAATATTCAGCAGGTCGGGCAACATCTGGGGAGAGAGAAACAGAGTTAATAAAAACAGCGAGTGCTGGAAATATTCAGCAGGTCAGGCAACATCTGTGGAGAGAGAAACAGAGGTAATAAAAACAGCGAGTGCTGGAAATACTCAGCAGGTCGTGCAACATCTGTGGAGAGAGAAACAGAGTTAATAAAAACAGAGAGTGAAGGAAATACTCAGCAGGTCAGGCAACATCTGTGGAGAGAGAAACAGAGTTAATAAAAACAGCGAGTGCTGGAAATACTCAGCAGGTCAGGCAACATCTGTGGAGAGAGAAACAGAGTTAATAAAAACAGAGTGCTGGAAATATTCAGCAGGTCGGGCTGCATCTGTGGAGAGAGAAACAGAGTTAATAAAAACAGCGAGTGCTGGAAATATTCAGCATGTCGGGCAACATCTGTGGAGAGAGAAACAGAGTTGGTAAAACAGACTGTGCTGGAAATACTCAGCAGGTCGGGCAACATCTGTGGAGAGAGAAACAGAGTTAATAAAAACAGCGAGTGCTGGAAATACTCAGCAGGTCAAGCAACATCTGTGGAGAGAGAAACAGAGTTAATAAAAACAGAGTGCTGGAAATATTCAGCAGGTCGGGCAGCATCTGTGGAGAGAGAAACAGAGTTAATAAAAACAGCGAGTGCTGGAAATATTCAGCAGGTCGGGCAACATCTGTGGAGAGAGAAGCAGAGTTAATAAAAACAGAGATTGCTGGAAATATTCAGCAGGTCAGGCAACATCTGTGGAGAAAGAAACGGAGTTAATAAAAACAGCGAGTGCTGGAAATATTCAGCAGGTCGGGCAACATCTGTGGAGAGAGAAACAGAGTTAATAAAAACAGCGAGTGCTGGAAATATTCAGCAGGTCAGGCAACATCTGTGGAGAGAGAAACAAAGGTAATAAAAACAGCGAGTGCTGGAAATATTCAGCAGGTCGGGCAGCATCTGTGGAGAGAGAAACAGAGTTAATAAAAACAGCGAGTGCTGGAAATATTCAGCAGGTCGGGCAACATCTGTGGAGAGAGAAGCAGAGTTAATAAAAACAGGGAGTGCTGGAAATACTCAGCATGTCGGGTAACATCTGTGGAGAGAGAAACAGAGTTAATAAAAACTGAGAGTGCTGGAAATATTCAGCAGGTCGGGCAACATCTGTGGAGAGAGAAACAGAGTTAATAAAAACAGAGAGTTTTGGAAATACTCATCAGGTCGGGCAACATCTGTGGAGAGAGAAACAGAGTTAATAAAAACAGAGAGTGCTGGAAATACTCAGCAGGTCGGGCAACATCTGTGGAGAGAGAAACAGAGTTAATAAAAACAGTGAGTGCTGGAAATATTCAGCAGGTCGGGCAACATCTGTGGAGAGAGAAGCAGAGTTAATAAAAACAGCGAGTGCTGGAAATATTCAGCAGGTTGGGCAGCATCTGTGGAGAGAGAAACAGAGTTAATAAAAACAGAGAGTGCTGGAAATATTCAGCAGGTTGGGCAGCATCTGTGGAGAGAGAAACGGAGTTAATAAAAACAGCGAGTGCTGGAAATATTCAGCAGGTTGGGCAACATCTGTGGAGAGAGAAACAGAGTTAATAAAAACAGAGAGTGCTGGAAATACTCAGCAGGTCGGGCAACATCTGTGCAGAGAGAAACAGAGTTAATATAAACAGCGAGTGCTGGAAATATTCAGCAGGTCGGGCAACATCTGTGTAGAGAGAAACAGAGTTAATAAAAACAGCGAGTGCTGGAGATATTCAGCAGGTCAGGCAACATCTGTGGAGAGAGAAACAGAGGTAATAAAAACAGCGAGTGCTGGAAATATTCAGCAGGTTGGGCAGCATCTGTGGAGAGAGAAACAGGGTTAATAAAAACAGAGAGTGCTGGAAATACTCAGCATGTCGGGCAACATCTGTGGAGAAAGAAACGGAGTTAATAAAAACAGCGAATGCTGGAAATATTCAGCAGGTTGGGCAACATCTGTGGAGAGAGAAACAGAGTTAATAAAAACAGAGAGTGCTGGAAATACTCAGCAGGTCGGGCAACATCTGTGCAGAGAGAAACAGAGGTAATAAAAACAGCGAGTGCTGGAAATATTCAGCAGGTCGGGCAACATCTGTGGAGAGAGAAACGGAGTTAATAAAAACAGCGAGTGCTGGAAATATTCAGCAGGTCGGGCAACATCTGTGGAGAGAGAAACGGAGTTAATAAAAACAGCGAGTGCTGGAAATATTCAGCAGGTCAGGCAACATCTGTGGAGAGAGAAACAGAGTTAATAAAAACAGCGAGTGCTGGAAATATTCAGCAGGTCGGGCAACATCTGTGGAGAGAGAAGCAGAGTTAATAAAAACAGCGAGTGCTGGAAATATTCAGCAGGTCAGGCAACATCTGTGGAGAAAGAAACGGAGTTAATAAAAACAGCGAGTGCTGGAAATATTCAGCAGGTCGGGCAACATCTGTGGAGAGAGAAACAGAGTTAATAAAAACAGAGTGCTGGAAATATTCAGCTGGTCGGGCAGCATCTGTGGAGAGAGGAACAGAGTTAATAAAAACAGCGAGTGCTGGAAATATTCAGCAGGTCGGGCAACATCTGTGGAGAGAGAAACAGAGTTAATAAAAACAGCGAGTGCTGGAAATATTCAGCAGGTCAGGCAACATCTGCGGAGAGAGAAACAGAGTTAATAAAAACAGAGTGTTGGAAATATTCAGCTGGTCGGGCAGCATCTGTGGAGAGAGAAACAGAGTTAATAAAAACAGCGAGTGCTGGAAATACTCAGCAGGTCGGGCAACATCTGTGGAAAGAGAAACAGAGTTAATAAAAACAGCGAGTGCTGGAAATATTCAGTAGGTTGGGCAGCATCTGTGGAGAGAGAAACAGAGTTAATAAAAACAGCGAGTGCTGGAAATATTCAGCAGGTCAGGCAACATCTGTGGAGAAAGAAACGGAGTTAATAAAAACAGCGAGTGCTGGAAATATTCAGCAGGTCGGGCAACATCTGTGGAGAGAGAAACAGAGTTAATAAAAACAGCGAGTGCTGGAAATATTCAGCAGGTCAGGCAACATCTGTGGAGAGAGAAACAGAGGTAATAAAAACAGCGAGTGCTGGAAATATTCAGCAGGTTGGGCAGCATCTGTGGAGAGAGAAACAGAGTTAATAACAACAGCGAGTGCTGGAAATACTCATCAGGTCGGGCAACATCTGTGGAGAGAGAAACAGAGTTAATAAAAACAGAGAGTGCTGGAAATACTCATCAGGTCGGGCAACATCTGTGGAGAGAGAAACAGAGTTAATAAAAACAGACAGTGCTGGAAATACTCAGCAGGTCGGGCAACATCTGTGGAGAGAGATACAGAGTTAATAAAAACAGAGAGTGAAGGAAATACTCAGCAGGTCAGGCAACATCTGTGGAGAGAGAAACAGAGTTAATAAAAACTGAGAGTGCTGGAAATACTCAGGAGGTCGGGCAACATCTGTGGAGAGAGAAACAGAGTTAATAAAAACAGAGAGTGCTGGAAATACTCAGCAGGTGGGGCAACATCTGTGGAGAGAGAAACAGAGTTAATAAAAACAGCGAGTGCTGGAAATATTCAGCAGGTCGGGCAGCATCTGTGGAGAGAGAAACAGAGTTAATAAAAACAGAGTGCTGGAAATATTCAGCAGGTCGGGCTGCATCTGTGGAGAGAGAAACAGAGTTAATAAAAACAGCGAGTGCTGGAAATATTCAGCAGGTCGGGCAACATCTGTGGAGAGAGAAACAGAGTTGGTAAAGCAGAGAGTGCTGGAAATACTCAGCAGGTCGGGCAGCATCTGTGGAGAGAGAAACAGAGTTAATAAAAACAGCGAGTGCTGGAAATATTCAGCAGGTCGGGCAACATCTGTGGAGAGAGAAGCAGAGTTAATAAAAACAGGGAGTGCTGGAAATACTCAGCATGTCGGGCAACATCTGTGGAGAGAGAAACAGATTTAATAAAAACAGAGAGTGCTGGAAATATTCAGCAGGTCGGGCAAAATCTGTGGAGATAGAAACAGAGTTAATAAAAACAGAGAGTGCTGGAAATACTCATCAGGTCGGGCAAAATCTGTGGAGAGAGAAACAGAGTTAATAAAAACAGAGAGTGCTGGAAATTCTCAGCAGGTCGGGCAACATCTGTGGAGAGAGAAACAGAGTTAATATAAACAGTGAGTGCTGGAAATATTCAGCAGGTCGGGCAACATCTGTGGAGAGAGAAACAGAGTTAATAAAAACAGCGAGTGCTGGAAATATTCAGCAGGTTGGGCAGCATCTGTGGAGAGAGAAACAGAGTTAATAAAAACAGAGAGTGCTGGAAATATTCAGCAGGTTGGGCAGCATCTGTGGAGAGAGAAACGGAGTTAATAAAAACAGCGAGTGCTAGAAATATTCAGCAGGTTGGGCAACATCTGTGGAGAGAGAAACAGAGTTAATAAAAACAGAGAGTGCTGGAAATACTCAGCAGGTCGGGCAAAATCTGTGCAGAGCGAAAGAGAGTTAATAAAAACAGCGAGTGCTGGAAATATTCAGCAGGTCGGGCAACATCTGTGGAGAGAGAAACGGAGTTAATAAAAACAGCGAGTGCTGGAAATACTCAGCAGGTCAGGCAACATCTGTGCAGAGAGAAACAGAGTTAATAAAAACAGAGAGTGCTGGAAATACTCAGCATGTCGGGCAACATCTGTGGAGAGAGAAACAGAGTTAATAAAAACAGAGAGTGCTGGAAATATTCAGCAGGTCGGGCAACATCTGTGGAGAGAGAAATAGAGTTAATAAAAACAGAGAGTGCTGGAAATATTCAGCAGGTCAGGCAACATCTGTGGAGAGAGAAACAGAGGTAATAAAAACAGCGAGTGCTGGAAATATTCAGCAGGTCGGGCAGCATCTGTGGAGAGAGAAACAGAGTTAATAAAAACAGCGAGTGCTGGAAATATTCAGCAGGTCGGGCAACATCTGTGGAGAGAGAAGCAGAGTTAATGAAAACAGGGAGTGCTGGAAATACTCAGCATGTCGGGCAACATCTGTGGAGAGAGAAACAGAGTTAATAAAAACAGAGAGTGCTGGAAATACTCATCAGGTCGGGCAAAATCTGTGGAGAGAGAAACAGAGTTAATAAAAACAGAGAGTGCTGGAAATACTCAGCAGGTCGGGCAACATCTGTGGAGAGACAAACAGAGTTAATAAAAACAGTGAGTGCTGGAAATATTCAGCAGGTCGGGCAACATCTGTGGAGAGAGAAACAGAGTTAATAAAAACAGCGAGTGCTGGAAATATTCAGCAGGTTGGGCAGCATCTGTGGAGAGAGAAACAGAGATAATAAAAACAGAGAGTGCTGGAAATATTCAGCAGGTTGGGCAGCATCTGTGGAGAGAGAAACGGAGTTAATAAAAACAGCGAGTGCTGGAAATATTCAGCAGGTTGGGCAACATCAGTGGAGAGAGAAACAGAGTTAATAAAAACAGAGAGTGCTGGAAATACTCACCAGGTCGGGCAACATCTGTGCAGAGAGAAACAGAGTTAATAAAAACAGCGAGTGCTGGAAATATTCAGCAGGTCGGGCAACATCTGTGGAGAGAGAAACGGAGTTAATAAAAACAGCGAGTGCTGGAAATACTCAGCAGGTCAGGCAACATCTGTGGAGAGAGAAACAGAGTTAATAAAAACAGAGTGCTGGAAATATTCAGCAGGTCGGGCAGCATCTGTGCAGAGAGAAACAGAGTTAATAAAAACAGCGAGTGCTGGAAATATTCAGCAGGTCGGGCAACATCTGTGGAGAGAGAAGCAGAGTTAATAAAAACAGAGAGTGCTGGATATATTCAGCAGGTCAGGCAACATCTGTGGAGAAAGAAACGGAGTTAATAAAAACAGCGAGTGCTGGAAATATTCAGCAGGTCGGGCAACATCTGTGGAGAGAGAAACGGAGTTAATAAAAACAGCGAGTGCTAGAAATATTCAGCAGGTTGGGCAACATCTGTGGAGAGAGAAACAGAGTTAATAAAAACAGAGAGTGCTGGAAATACTCAGCAGGTCGGGCAACATCTGTGCAGAGCGAAAGAGAGTTAATAAAAACAGCGAGTGCTGGAAATATTCAGCAGGTCGGGCAACATCTGTGGAGAGAGAAACGGAGTTAATAAAAACAGCGAGTGCTGGAAATACTCAGCAGGTCAGGCAACATCTGTGCAGAGAGAAACAGAGTTAATAAAAACAGAGAGTGCTGGAAATACTCAGCATGTCGGGCAACATCTGTGGAGAGAGAAACAGAGTTAATAAAAACAGAGAGTGCTGGAAATATTCAGCAGGTCGGGCAACATCTGTGGAGAGAGAAATAGAGTTAATAAAAACAGAGAGTGCTGGAAATATTCAGCAGGTCAGGCAACATCTGTGGAGAGAGAAACAGAGGTAATAAAAACAGCGAGTGCTGGAAATATTCAGCAGGTCGGGCAGCATCTGTGGAGAGAGAAACAGAGTTAATAAAAACAGCGAGTGCTGGAAATATTCAGCAGGTCGGGCAACATCTGTGGAGAGAGAAGCAGAGTTAATAAAAACAGGGAGTGCTGGAAATACTCAGCATGTCGGGCAACATCTGTGGAGAGAGAAACAGAGTTAATAAAAACAGAGAGTGCTGGAAATACTCATCAGGTCGGGCAAAATCTGTGGAGAGAGAAACAGAGTTAATAAAAACAGAGAGTGCTGGAAATATTCAGCAGGTTGGGCAACATCAGTGGAGAGAGAAACAGAGTTAATAAAAACAGGGAGTGCTGGAAATACTCAGCAGGTCGGGCAACATCTGTGGAGAGAGAAACAGAGTTAATAAAAACAGCGAGTGCTGGAAATATTCAGCAGGTCGGGCAACATCTGTGGAGAGAGAAGCAGAGTTAATAAAAACAGGGAGTGATGGAAATACTCAGCATGTCGGGCAACATCTGTGGAGAGAGAAACAGAGATAATAAAAACAGAGAGTGCTGGAAATATTCAGCAGGTTGGGCAGCATCTGTGCAGAGAGAAACAGAGTTAATAAAAACAGCGAGTGCTGGAAATATTCAGCAGGTCGGGCAACATCTGTGGAGAGAGAAACGGAGTTAATAAAAACAGCGAGTGCTGGAAATACTCAGCAGGTCAGGCAACATCTGTGGAGAGAGAAACAGAGTTAATAAAAACAGAGTGCTGGAAATATTCAGCAGGTCGGGCAGCATCTGTGCAGAGAGAAACAGAGTTGATAAAAACAGCGAGTGCTGGAAATATTCAGCAGGTCGGGCAACATCTGTGGAGAGAGAAGCAGAGTTAATAAAAACAGAGAGTGCTGGAAATATTCAGCAGGTCAGGCAACATCTGTGGAGAGAGAAACAGAGGTAATAAAAACAGCGAGTGCTGGAAATATTCAGCAGGTCGGGCAGCATCTGTGGAGAGAGAAACAGAGTTAATAAAAACAGCGAGTGCTGGAAATATTCAGCAGGTCGGGCAACATCTGTGGAGAGAGAAGCAGAGTTAATAAAAACAGGGAGTGCTGGAAATACTCAGCATGTCGGGCAACATCTGTGGAGAGAGAAACAGAGTTAATAAAAACTGAGAGTGCTGGAAATATTCAGCAGGTCGGGCAACATCTGTGGAGAGAGAAACAGAGTTAATAAAAACAGAGAGTGCTGGAAATACTCATCAGGTCGGGCAAAATCTGTGGAGAGAGAAACAGAGTTAATAAAAACAGAGAGTGCTGGAAATACCCAGCAGGTCGGGCAACATCTGTGGAGAGAGAAACAGAGTTAATAAAAACAGTGAGTGCTGGAAATATTCAGCAGGTCGGGCAACATCTGTGGAGAGAGAAACAGAGTTAATAAAAACAGCGAGTGCTGGAAATATTCAGCAGGTTGGGCAGCATCTGTGGAGAGAGAAACAGAGTTAATAAAAACAGAGAGTGCTGGAAATATTCAGCAGGTTGGGCAGCATCTGTGGAGAGAGAAACGGAGTTAATAAAAACAGCGAGTGCTGGAAATATTCAGCAGGTTGGGCAACATCTGTGGAGAGAGAAACAGAGTTAATAAAAACAGAGAGTGCTGGAAATACTCAGCAGGTCGGGCAACATCTGTGCAGAGAGAAACAGAGTTAATAAAAACAGCGAGTGCTGGAAATATTCAGCAGGTCGGGCAACATCTGTGGAGAGAGAAACGGAGTTAATAAAAACAGCGAGTGCTGGAAATACTCAGCATGTCGGGCAACATCTGTGGAGAGAGAAACAGAGTTAATAAAAACAGAGAGTGCTGGAAATATTCAGCAGGTCGGGCAACATCTGTGGAGAGAGAAACAGAGTTAATAAAAACAGAGAGTGCTGGAAATCTTCAGCAGGTCAGGCAACATCTGTGGAGAGAGAAACAGAGGTAATAAAAACAGCGAGTGCTGGAAATATTCAGCAGGTCGGGCAGCATCTGTGGAGAGAGAAGCAGAGTGAATAAAAACAGGGAGTGCTGGAAATACTCAGCATGTCGGGCAACATCTGTGGAGAGAGAAACAGAGTTAATAAAAACAGAGAGTGCTGGAAATACTCATCAGGTCGGGCAAAATCTGTGGAGAGAGAAACAGAGTTAATAAAAACAGAGAGTGCTGGAAATACGCAGCAGGTCGGGCAACATCTGTGGAGAGAGAAACAGAGTTAATAAAAACAGTGAGTGCTGGAAATATTCAGCAGGTCGGGCAACATCTGTGGAGAGAGAAACAGAGTTAATAAAAACAGCGAGTGCTGGAAATATTCAGCAGGTTGGGCAGCATCTGTGGAGAGAGAAACAGAGATAATAAAAACAGAGAGTGCTGGAAATATTCAGCAGGTTGGGCAGCATCTGTGGAGAGAGAAACGGAGTTAATAAAAACAGCGAGTGCTGGAAATATTCAGCAGGTTGGGCAACATCAGTGGAGAGAGAAACAGAGTTAATAAAAACAGAGAGTGCTGGAAATACTCAGCAGGTCGGGCAACATCTGTGCAGAGAGAAACAGAGTTAATAAAAACAGCGAGTGCTGGAAATATTCAGCAGGTCGGGCAACATCTGTGGAGAGAGAAACGGAGTTAATAAAACAGCGAGTGCTGGAAATACTCAGCAGGTCAGGCAACATCTGTGCAGAGAGAAACAGAGTTAATAAAAACAGAGAGTGCTGGAAATACTCAGCATGTCGGGCAACATCTGTGGAGAGAGAAACAGAGTTAATAAAAACAGAGAGTGCTGGAAATATTCAGCAGGTCGGGCAACATCTGTGGTGAGAGAAACAGAGTTAATAAAAACAGAGAGTGCTGGAAATACTCATCAGGTCGGGCAACATCTGTGGAGAGAGAAACAGAGTTAATAAAAACAGTGAGTGCTGGAAATATTCAGCAGGTCGGGCAACATCTGTGGAGAGAGAAACGGAGTTAATAAAAACAGCGAGTGCTGGAAATATTCAGCAGGTTGGGCAACATCTGTGGAGAGAGAAACAGAGTTAATAAAAACAGAGAGTGCTGGAAATACTCAGCAGGTCGGGCAACATCTGTGGAGAGAGAAACAGAGTTAATAAAAACAGCGAGTGCTGGAAATATTCAGCAGGTCGGGCAACATCTGTGGAGGGAGAAACAGAGTTAATAAAAACAGAGAGTGCTGGAAATACTCAGCAGGTCGGGCAACATCTGTGGAGAGAGAAACAGAGTTAATAAAAAACAGAGAGTGCTGGAAATACTCAGCAGGTCAGGCAACATCTGTGGAGAGAGAAACAGAGTTAATAAAAACAGAGAGTGCTGGAAATACTCAGCAGGTCGGGCAACATCTGTGGAGAGAGAAACAGAGTTAATAAAAACAGCGAGTGCTGGAAATATTCAGCAGGTCGGGCAGCATCTGTGGAGAGAGAAACAGAGTTAAAAAGAACAGAGTGCTGGAAATATTCAGCAGGTCGGGCAGCATCTGTGGAGAGAGAAACAGAGTTAATAAAAACAGCGAGTGCTGGAAATATTCAGCAGGTCGGGCAACATCTGTGGAGAGAGAAGCAGAGTTAATAAAAACAGCGAGCGCTGGAAATATTCAGCAGGTCAGGCAACATCTGTGGAGAAAGAAACGGAGTTAATAAAAACAGCGAGTGCTGGAAATATTCAGCAGGTCGGGCAACATCTGTGGAGAGAGAAACAGAGTTAATAAAAACAGCGAGTGCTGGAAATATTCAGCAGGTCAGGCAACATCTGTGGAGAGAGAAACAGAGGTAATAAAAACAGCGAGTGCTGGAAATATTCAGCAGATTGGGCAGCATCTGTGGAGAGAGAAACAGGGTTAATAAAAACAGAGAGTGCTGGAAATTCTCAGCAGGTCGGGCAACATCTGTGGAGAGAGAAACAGAGTTAATAAAAACAGAGAGTGCTGGAAATATTCAGCAGGTCGGGCAACATCTGTGGGGAGAGAAACAGAGTTAATAAAAACAGAGATTGCTGGAAATACTCATCAGGTCGGGCAACATCTGTGGAGAGAGAAACAGAGTTAATAAAAACAGAGAGTTCTGGAAATACTCAGCAGGTCGGGCTACATCTGTGGAGAGAGAAACAGAGTTAATAAAAACAGTGAGTGCTGGAAATATTCAGCAGGTCGGGCAACATCTGTGGAGAGAGAAACAGAGTTAATAAAAACAGCGAGTGCTGGAAATATTCAGCAGGTTGGGCAGCATCTGTGGAGAGAGAAACAGAGTTAATAAAAACAGAGAGTGCTGGAAATATTCAGCAGGTTGGGCAGCATCTGTGGAGAGAGAAACGGAGTTAATAAAAACAGCGAGTGCTGGAAATATTCAGCAGGTTGGGCAACATCTGTGGAGAGAGAAACAGAGTTAATAAAAACAGAGAGTGCTGGAAACACTCAGCAGGTCGGACAACATCTGTGCAGAGAGAAACAGAGTTAATAAAAACCGAGAGTGCTGGAAATATTCAGCAGGTCGGGCAACATCTCTGGAGAGAGAAACGGAGTTAATAAAAACAGCGAGTGCTGGAAATACTCAGCAGGTCAGGCAACATCTTTGCAGAGAGAAACAGAGTTAATAAAAGCAGAGAGTGCTGGAAATATTCAGCAGGTCGGGCAACATCTGTGGAGAGAGAAACGGAGTTCATAAAAACAGCGAGTGCTGGAAATACTCAGCAGGTCAGGCAACATCTGTGGAGAGAGAAACAGAGTTCATAAAAACAGAGAGTGCTGGAAATATTCAGCAGGTCGGGCAACATCTGTGGAGAGAGAAACAGAGTTAATAAAAACAGAGAGTGCTGGAAATACTCAGCAGGTCGGGCAACATCTGGGGAGAGAGAAACAGAGTAAATAAAAACAGAGAGTGCTGGAAATACTCAGCAGGTCGGGCAACATCTGTGGAGAGAGAAACAGAGTTAATAAAAACAGAGAGTGCTGGAAATACTCAGCAGGTCGGGCAACATCTGTGGAGAGAGAAACAGAGTTAATAAAAACAGAGAGTGCTGGATATACTCAGCAGGTCAGGCAACATCTGTGGAGAGAGAAACAGAGTTAATAAAAACAGAGAGTGCTGGAAATACTCAGCAGGTCGGGCAACATCTGTGGAGAGAGAAACAGAGTTAATAAAAACAGAGAGTGCTGGAAATACTCAGCAGTTCAGGCAACATCTGTGGAGAGAGAAACAGAGTTAATAAAAACAAAGAGTGCTGGAAATACTCAGCAGGTCGGGCAACATCTGTGGAGAGAGAAACAGAGTTAATAAAAACAGAGAATGCTGGAAATACTCAGCAGGTCAGGCAACATCTGTGGAGAGAGAAACAGAGTTAATAAAAACAGAGACAGCTGGAAATATTCAGCAGGTCAGGCAGCATCTGTGGAGAGAGAAACGGAGTTAATAAAAACAGAGAGTGCTGGAAATATTCAGCAGGTCGGGCAGCATCTGTGGAGAGAGAAACGGAGTTAATAAAAACAGAGAGTGCTGGAAATATTCAGCAGGTCGGGCAACATCTGTGGAGAGAGAAACAGAGTTAATAAAAACAGAGAGTGCTGGAAATATTCAGCAAGTCGAGCAACATCTGTGGAGAGAGAAACAGAGTTAATAAAAACAGAGAGTGCTGGAAATATTCAGCAGGTCGGGAAACATCTGTGGAGAGAGAAACAGAGTTAATAAAAACAGAGAGTGCTGGAAATATTCAGCAGGTCGGGCAACATCTGTGGAGAGAGAAACAGAGTTAATAAAAACAGAGAGTGCTGGAAATACTCAGCAGGTCGGGCAACATCTGTGGAGAGAGAAACGGAGTTAACGTTTCAGCTCTGTGACCCTTCATCAGAACTAACAGATATCAGAAATGTAAAAGATTTTAAGCAAGTAAAGCGGGGGTGGGGTAAAAGGTAACAAAAGAGAAGGTGTTGATAGGACAAGGTCACAGACTAACAGACCAGAAGGTAATGGAGCAAAGACAAACTATATGTTAATGTTGTGCTGAAAGACACTTTAATGTAAAGTTGTGTTCTCTTGTACCTCCTGGAAGCAAACACTCTGCTCTCTGACCCATGGTGACTGCAGTGTGACCCAGACAATGGTGACTTCACATCTTCTTTCTTTGAGTAGGAGATATTCAATTCAGGAATGTTTTAGCATGGTATAGGATGTGTTCATTTGACACCTGTTAGCTTTGACCATTTGTCCTTTGTCCTTGTCAGACAGTTTCAACACACGAAGACCAAGATTTGTTTTCTTTCAATGCCATTTTGGATACATTGTTCATTTTGTAAATTAAAGGCTGATTTTTTTTTCCCGGAAAGACAAAGATGGTTTCTGGAGCTCTTTGGAGTTATTTTCACGATTGTTGTATTATAACAGCTGTGGTTTGTGTGAAAACTCCATGTGGATGTTAAACTGCAAGGGTGATTGCACTGTCAAAGGCCTCTCCAGTCCAAAGGGCTATTAAACTGTCATTGTATCCTGCATTGCAAGGTGCTGTCACCGTGCAAGAGGTGATTGAATTACAAAGAACTATTAAACTGTCAGTGTATCCTGCATTGCAAGGTGCTGTCACCGTGCAAGAGGTGATTGAATTACAAAGGACTATTAAACTGTCAGTGTATCCTGCATTGCAAGGGGCTGTCACCGTGCAAGAGGTGATTGAATTACAAAGGACTATTAAACTGTCATTGTATCCTGCATTGCAAGGTGCTGTCACCGTGCAAGAGGTGATTGAATTACAAAGGGCTATTAAACTGTCAGTGTATCCTGCATTGCAAGGTGCTGTCAGCGTGCAAGAGGTGATTGAATTACAAAGGACTATTAAACTGTCATTGTATCCTGCATTGCAAGGTGCTGTCACCGTGCAAGAGGTGATTGAATTGCAAAGGACTATTACACTGTCAGTGTATCCTGCATTGCAAGGTGTTGTCACCGTGCAAGAGGTGATTGATTTACAAAGGACTATTAAACTGTCAGTGTATCCTGCATTGCAAGGTGCTGTCACCGTGCAAGAGGTGATTGAATTGCAAAGGACTATTAAACTGTCATTGTATCCTGCATTGCAAGGTGCTGTCACCGTGCAAGAGGTGACTGAATTACAAAGGACTATTAAACTGTCCGTGTATCCTGCATTGCAAGGTGCTGTCACCGTGCAAGAGGTGATTGAATTACAAAGGACTATTACACTGTCAGTGTATCCTGCATTGCAAGGTGCTGTCACCGTGCAAGAGGTGATTGAATTACAAAGGACTATGAAACTGTCATTGTATCCTGCATTGCAAGGTGCTGTCACTGTGCAAGAGGTGATTGAATTACAAAGGGTATTTCTTTGCAAGAGGCTTCTGCTTTCCAGCACGTAGCTATTGAACTGCAAGAGTGTTCGCACTACAAGAAGATATTACAGTGTAAGAGGCCATTGTAATGCAAAGTGTTATTGTATTAATCATGGATACTGTATTGTAAGCCCCCAGTGTACTGCTTCAGGTTATTGCATTGCAAAGGGCAATTGCACTCCGATGAGCTATTGCTCAGTAAAAGTCCATTACTTTGCCAGTGGGCAATGTTATCAATGGGCGATTGCATGACTTAGCCCTAATGCATTGCAAGTAGTTGTTTCAGTGCATTGCCAAACATTCTTGGTTTTCTTGCGTTGCATGTGGATGTTGTATTGAAAGGGGCCATTGCATTGAAAGGGGCTCTGACATTGCAAGGATAATAGTCTGCAAGGGAGGGACTGTTGGACTGCAAGTGCGATTGCAATGAAATGCGTGTTACATTGCTGGAGTTTTTGCTCTGCAAATAGTTCTTGTATTGCAAGGTGCCTTTGCATTTTCATTGCAAGTGGATGTTGCACACCACGCTCCATTGCAAACTCAAAGACCTTTGCATTGGAAGGAGTTATTGCATTACCAAAGGTCCCTGCATTGCAAGCTGCTATTGCACTGCAAGAGGCTATTGCAATACAAGGATCATACACACTAATGGTTCCATTGCATTGCAACTGGATGTTACATGGCAAGTGCCTATTGTATTGAAAGTCACAATTGCAAAACAAATAGCTATTGCACTGCAGGGAAATTTTGTATTGCGAGATGGTTTCCATTGTGAGAGGATATTATATTCCAATAGGGTATTAAAAGGCAATTTGCTCTTGGACTGCACCTGGCTTTTGTACCATAAGCATGTTATGCAAAGCATAGAACTGTTGCACTGGAAGGGGAAAATACATTGTCAGGGTCTATTGCACACCAAAGAGCTTTTGCACTGCAAGAGGCTATTGAATTGTCATGGTCTGTTGTGTTCAAAAGGCTATAGCATTTCTTCACGTTATTGCTATGTCACTCTTAGAGACTATTACATTGCATGTTGTTTTTGCACTGTGAGTGGAGATTGCACTGCATGGGGCTATTGTTTTGTTAGTGGATGTTGTACTGCAAAGGCTATTGTACTACAAGTTTTTGTGTTGCATTGTAAGGGTCTAGTGCACCATATCTTCAATGGGATTTCAAATGCTTGTTGCATTGCAAACTTCTATGACATCTCAAGGTGCTTTTTGCACTACAAGGGGCTGCAGCACTGCATGGAAAATTTGCATTACAATTGGATTTTACATAGCAAGTCCCATTGCATTACAAGGGCAAATGCACAGGAAAGGCCTCTGCATTGCAAGAAGCTATTGTGCTGCTTGAGGTTCCTGCACTGCGAAGTACAATTACCCTGTCAGAGGTTCCTGTACTGCGAGGTACAATTACCCTGTCAGAGGTTCCTGTACTGCGAGGTACAATTAGCCTGTCAGAGGTTCCTGTACTGCGAGGTACAATTACCCTGTCAGAGGTTCCTGGACTGCGAGGTACAATTACCCTGTCAGAGGTTCCTGTACTGCGAGGTACAATTACCCTGTAAGAGGTTCCTGTACTGTGAGGTACAATTACCCTGTCAGAGGTTCCTGCACTGCGAGGTACAATTACCCTGTCAGAGGTTCCTGTACTGCGAGGTACAATTACCCTGTCAGAGGTTCCTGTACTGCGAGGTACAATTACCCTGTCAGAGGTTCCTGTACTGCGAGGTACAATTACCCTGTCAGAGGTTCCTGTACTGCGAGGTACAATTACCCTGTCAGAGGTTCCTGTACTGCGAGGTACAATTAACCTGTCAGAGGTTCCTGCACTGCGAGGTACAATTACCCTGTCAGAGGTTCCTGCACTGCGATGTACAATTACCCTGTCAGAGGTTCCTGTACTGCGAGGTACAATTACCCTGTCAGAGGTTCATGTACTGCGAGGTACAATTAACCTGTCAGAGGTTCCTGGACTGCGAGGTACAATTATCCTGTCAGAGGTTCCTGAACTGCGAGGTACAATTACTCTGTCAGAGGTTCCTGCACTGCGAGATACAATTACCCTGTCAGAGGTTCCTGCACTGCGAGGTACAATTACCCTGTCAGAGGTTCCTGTACTGCGAGGTATAATTACCCTGTCAGAGGTTCCTGCACTGCGAGGTACAATCACCCTGTCAGAAGTTCCTGCACTGCGAGGTACAATTACCCTGTCAGAGGTTCCTGTCCTGCGAGGTACAATTACCCTGTCAGAGGTTCCTGTACTGCGAGGTACAATTACCCTGTCAGAGGTTCCTGCACTGCGAGGTTCAATTACCCTGTCAGAGGTGCCTGCACTGCGAGGTACAATTACCCTGTCAGAGGTTCCTGCACTGCGAGGTACAATTACACTGTCAGAGGTTCCTGCACTGCGAGGTACAATTACCCTGTCAGAGGTTCCTGCACTGCGAGGTACAATTACCCTGTCAGAGGTTCCTGTTCTGCGAGGTACAATTACACTGTCAGAGGTTCCTGCACTGCGAGGTACAATTACCCTGTCGGAGGTTCCTGCACTGCGAGGTACAATTACCCTGTCAGAGGTTCCTGTACTGCGAAATACAATTAACATGTCAGAGGATCCTGTACTGCGAGGTACAGTTACCCTGTCAGAGGTTCCTGCACTGCGAGGTACAATTACCCTGTCAGAGGTTCCTGCACTGCGAGGTACAATTGCCCTGTCAGAGGTTCCTGTACTGCGAGGTACAATTACCCTGTCAGAGGTTCCTGCACTGCGAGGTACAATTACCCTGTCAGAGGTTCCTGTGCTGCGAGGTACAATTACCCTGTCAGAGGTTCCTTCACTGCGAGGTACAATTACCCAGTCAGAGGTTCCTGTACTGCGAGGTACAATTACCCTGTCAGAGGTTCCTGCATTGCGAGGTACAATTACCCTGTCAGAGGTTCCTGCCCTGCGAGGTACAATTACCCTGTCAGAGTTTCCTGCACTGCGAGGTACAATTACCCTGTCAGAGGTTCCTGCACTGCGAGGTACAATTACCCAATCAGAGGTTCCTGTACTGCGAGGTACAATTACCCTGTCAGAGGTTCCTGTACTGCGAGGTACAATTACACTGTCAGAGGTTCCTGCACTGCGAGGTACAATTACCCTGTCAGAGGTTCCTGCATTGCGAGGTACAATTACCCTGTCAGAGGTTCCTGTACTGCGAGGTACAATTACACTGTCAGAGGTTCCTGCACTGCGAGGTACAATTACCCTGTCGGAGGTTCCTGCACTGCGAGGTACAATTACCCTGTCAGAGGTTCCTGTACTGCGAAATACAATTAACCTGTCAGAGGATCCTGTACTGCGAGGTACAGTTACCCTGTAAGAGGTTCCTGCACTGCGAGGTACAATTACCCTGTCAGAGGTTCCTGCACTGCGAGGTACAATTGCCCTGTCAAAGGTTCCTGTACTGCGATGTACAATTACCCTGTCAGAGGTTCCTGCGCTGCGAGGTACAATTACCCTGTCAGAGGTTCCTGCCCTGCGAGGTACAATTACCCTGTCAGAGTTTCCTGCACTGCGAGGTACAATGACCCTGTCAGAGGTTCCTGTACTGCGAGGTACAATTACCCTGTCAGAGGTTCCTGCATTGCGAGGTACAATTACCCTGTCAGAGGTTCCTGCCCTGCGAGGTACAATTACCCTGTCAGAGTTTCCTGCACTGCGAGGTTCAATTACCCTGTCAGAGGTTCCTGCACTGCGAGGTAGAATTACCCAATCAGAGGTTCCTGTACTGCGAGGTACAATTACCCTGTCAGAGGTTCCTGCATTGCGAGGTACAATTGCCCTGTCAGAGGTTCCTGTACTGCGAGGTACAATTACCCTGTCAGAGGTTCCTGCACTGCGAGGTACAATTACCCTGTCAGAGGTTCCTGTGCTGCGAGGTACAATTACCCTTTCAGAGGTTCCTGCACTGCGAGGTACAATTACCCTGTCAGAGGTTCCTGCACTGCGAGGTACAATTACCCTGTCAGAGGTTCCTGTGCTGCGAGGTACAATTACCCTGTCAGAGGTTCCTGCACTGCGAGGTACAATTACCCTGTCAGAGGTTCCTGCCCTGCGAGGTACAATTACCCTGTCAGAGTTTCCTGCACTGCGAGGTACAATTACCCTGTCAGAGGTTCCTGCACTGCGAGGTCCAATTACCCAGTCAGAGGTTCCTGTACTGCGAGGTACAATTACCCTGTCAGAGGTTCCTGCATTGCGAGGTACAATTGCACTGCAATAGGCCTTTGCATTCCAATAGTCAAGCATGCTAAAAAGTTCCAGTGCATTGTAAGTGAATGGTGTCTCAAACGTTTCTATGGCTTTGCACTTATAAAAGTCTATGGCACTGCCAGAGTGAGTGTGTTAATATTAATCTGTGTTCTCTGTCAGTGTGTTAATATTCCTGAGGACAGTGGGGGTGTTTTACACTTCACAGGGTGTATCTGACTGTGGGTGATGATACACACAGTGTGTCAGTGAGTGTGTTAATATTAATCTGTGTTCTCTGTCAGTGTGCTAATATTACTGAGGACAGTGGGGGTGTTTTACACTTCACAGGGTGTATCTGACTGTGGGTCATGATGGACACAGTGTGTCAGTGAGAGTGTTAATATTAATCTGTGTTCTCTGTCAGTGTGATAATATTACTGAGGACAGTGGGGATGTTTTACACTTCACAGGGTGTATCTGACTGTGGGTCATGATGTACACAGTGTGTCAGTGAGTGTGTTAATATTAATCTGTGTTCTCTGTCAGTGTGTTAATATTACTGAGGACACTGGGAATGTTTTACACTTCACAGGGTGTATCTGACTCTGGGTCATGACATACACAGTGTGTCAGTGAGAGTGTTAATATTAAGCTGAGTTCTCTGTCAGTGTGTTAATATTCCTGAGGACAGTGGGGGTGTTTTACACTTCACAGGGTTTATCTGACTGTGGCTCATGAAAGACAAAGTGTGTCAGTGAGTGTGTTAATATTAATCTATGTTCTGTGTCAGGTGTTAATATTACTGAGGACAGTGGGGGTGTTTTACACTTCACAGGGTGTATCTGACTGAGGGTCATGATGTACACAGTGTGTCAGTGAGTGTGTAAATATTAATCTGTGTTCTCTGTCAGTGTGTTAATATTCCTGAGGACAGTGGGGGTGTTTTACACTTCACAGGGTGCATCTGACTGTGGGTCATGATATACACAGTGTGTCAGTGAGTGTGTTAATATTAATCTGTGTTCTCTGTCAGTGTGTTAATATTCCTGAGGACAGTGGGGGTGTTTTACACTTCACAGGGTTTATCTGACTGTGGGTCATGATATACACAGTGTGTCAGTGAGTGTGTTACTATTAATCTGTGTTCTCTGTCAGTGTGTTAATATTGCTGAGGACAGTGGGGGTGTTTTACACTTCACAGGGTGTATCTGACTGTGGGTCATGATATACACAGTGTGTCAGTGAGTGTGTTACTATTAATCTGTGTTCTCTGTCAGTGTGTTAATATTACTGAGGACAGTGGGGGTGTTTTACACTTCACAGGGTGTATCTGACTGTGGGTCATGATGTACACAGTGTGTCAGTGAGTGCGTTAATATTGATCTGTGTTCTCTGTCAGTGTGTTAATATTACTGAGGACAGTGGGGATGTTTTACACTTCACAGGGTGTATCTGACTGTGTGTCATGATGTGCACAGTGTGTCAGTGAGTGTGTTAATATTAATCTGTGTTCTCTGTCAGAGTGTTAATATTACTGAGGACAGTGGGGGTGTTTTACACTTCACAGGGTGTATCTGACTGTGAGTCATGATATACACAGTGTGTCAGTGAGTGTGTTAATATTAATCTGTGTTCTCTGTCAGTGTGTTAATATTCCTGAGGACAGTGGGAGTGTTTTACACTTCACAGGGTGTATCTGACTGTGGGTCATGAAATACACAGTGTGTCAGTGAGTGTGTTAATATTATTCTGTGTTCTCTGTCAGTGTGTTAATATTCCTGAGGACAGTGGGGGTGTTTTACACTTCACAGGGTTAATCTGACTGTGGGTCATGATATACAGAGTGTGTCAGTGACTGTGTTAATATTAATCTGTGTACTCTGTCAGTGTGCTAATATTACTGAGGACAGTGGGAATGTTTTACACTTCACAGGGTGTATCTGACTGTGGGTCATGATATACACAGTGTGTCAGTGAGTGTGTTAATACTAATCTGTGTTCTGTGTCAGTGTGTTAATATTCCTGAGGCCAGTGGGGGTGTTTTACACTTCACAGGGTGCATCTGACTGTGGGTCATGATATACACAGTGTGTCAGTGAGAGTGTTAATATTAATCTGTGTTCTCTGTCAGTGTGTTAATATTGCTGAGGACAGTGGGGGTGTTTTACACTTCACAGGGTGTAACTGACTGTGGGTCATGATGTACACAGTGTGTCAGTGAGTGTGTTAATATTAATCTGTGTTCTCTGTCAGTGTGTTAATATTCCTGAGGACAGTGGGGGTATTTTACACTTCACAGGGTGTATCTGACTGTGGGTCATGATATGCACAGTGTGTCAGTGAGTGTGTTAATATTAATCTGTGTTCCCTGTCAGTGTGTTAATGTTACTGAGGACACTGGGAATGTTTTACACTTCACAGGGTGTATCTGACTCTGGGTCATGACATACACAGTGTGTCAGTGAGAGTGTTAATATTAATCTGTGTTCTCTGTCAGTGTGTTAATATTCCTGAGGACAGTGGGGGTGTTTTACACTTCACAGGGTTTTTCTGACTGTGGGTCATGAAAGACACAGTGTGTCAGTGAGTGTGTTAATATTAATCTATGTTCTCTGTCAGATGTTAATATTACTGAGGACAGTGGGGGTGTTTTACACTTCTCAGGGTGTATCTGACTGTGGGTCATGATGTACACAGTGTGTCAGTGAGTGTGTAAATATTAATCTGTGTTCTCTGTCAGTGTGTTAATATTCCTGAGGACAGTGGGGGTGTTTTACACTTCACAGGGTGTATCTGACTGTGGGTCATGATGTACAAAGTGTGTCAGTGAGTGTCTTAATATTAATCTGTGTTCTCTGTCAGTGTGTTAATATTCCTGAGGACAGTGGGGGTATTTTACACTTCACAGGGTTTATCTGACTGTGGGTCATGATATACACAGTGTGTCAGTGAGTGTGTTAATATTAATCTGTGTTCTCTGTCAGTGTGTTAATATTCCTGAGGACAGTGGGGGTGTTTTACACTTCACAGGGTGTATCTGACTGTGGGTCATGATGCACACAGTGTGTCAGTGAGTGCGTTAATATTGATCTGTGTTCTCTGTCAGTGTGTTAATATTACTGAGGACAGTGGGGATGTTTTACACTTCACAGGGTGTATCTGACTGTGGGTCATGATGTACACAGTGTGTCAGTGAGTGTGTTAATATTAATCTGTGTTCTCTGTCAGTGTGTTAATATTACTGAGGACAGTGGGGGTGTTTTACACTTCACAGGGTGTATCTGACTGTGGGTCATGAAATGCACAGTGTGTCAGTGAGTGTGTTAATATTATTCTGTGTTCTCTGTCAGTGTGTTAATATTCCTGAGGACAGTGGGGGTGTTTTGCACTTCACAGGGTTAATCTGACTGTGGGTCATGATATACAGAGTGTGTCAGTGAGTGTGTTAATATTAATCTGTGTACTCTGTCAGTGTGCTAATATTACTGAGGACAGTGGGAATGTTTTACACTTCACAGGGTGTATCTGACTGTGGGTCATGATGTACACAGTGTGTCAGTGAGTGTGTTAATATTAATCTGTGTTCTCTGTCGGTGTGTTAATATTACTGAGGACAGTGGGGGTGTTTTACACTTCACAGGGTGTATCTGACTGTGGGTCATGAAATACACAGTGTGTCAGTGAGTGTGTTAATATTATTCTGTGTTCTCTGTCAGTGTGTTAATATTCCTGAGGACAGTGGGTGTGTTTTACACTTCACAGGGTTAATCTGAATGTGGGTCATGATGTACACAGTGTGTCAGTGAGTGTGTTAATATTAATCTGTGTTCTCTGTCAGTGTGTTAATATTACTGAGGACAGTGGGGGTGTTTTACACTTCACAGGGTGTATCTGACTGTGAGTCATGATATACACAGTGTGTCATTGAGTGTGTTAATATTAATCTGTGTTCTCTGTCATTGTGTTAATATTCCTGAGGACAGTGGGGGTGTTTTACAATTCACAGGGTGTATCTGACTGTGGGTCATGAAATACACAGTGTGTCAGTGAGTGTGTTAATATTAATCAGTGTTCTCTGTCAGTGTGTTAATATTACTGAGGACACTGGGAATGTTTTACACTTCACAGGGTGTATCTGACTCTGGGTCATGACATACACAGTGTGTCAGTGAGAGTGTTAATATTAATCTCTGTTCTCTGTCAGTTTGTTAATATTCCTGAGGACAGTGGGGGTGTTTTACACTTCACAGGGTTTATCTGACTGTGGGTCATGAAAGACACAGTGTGTCAGTGAGTGTGTTAATATTAATCTATGTTCTCTGTCAGGTGTTAATATTACTGAGGGCAGTGGGGGTGTTTTACACTTCACAGGGTGTATCTGACTGTGGGTCATGATGTACAAAGTGTGTCAGTGAGTGTGTTAATATTAATATGTGTTCTCTGTCAGTGTGTTAATATTCCTGAGGACAGTGGGGGTGTTTTACACTTCACAGGGTTTATCTGACTGTGGGTCATGATATACACAGTGTGTCAGTGAGTGTGTTAATATTAATCTGTGTTCTCTGTCATTGCGTTAATATTCCTGAGGACAGTGGGGGTGTTTTACACTTCACAGGGTTAATCTGAATGTGGGTCATGATGTACACAGTGTGTCAGTGTGTGTGTTAATATTAATCTGTGTTCTCTGTCAGTGTGTTAATATTACTGAGGACAGTGGGGGTGTTTTACACTTCACAGGGTGTATCTGACTGTGAGTCAGGATATACACAGTGTGTCATTGAGTGTGTTAATATTAATCTCTGTTCTCTGTCAGTGTGTTAATATTCCTGAGGACAGTGGGGGTGTTTTACACTTCACAGGGTGTATCTGACTGTGGGTCATGAAATACACAGTGTGTCAGTGAGTGTGTTAATATTATTCTGTGTTCTCTGTCAGTGTGTTAATATTCCTGAGGACAGTGGGGGTGTTTTACACTTCACAGGGTTTATCTGACTGTGGGTCATGAAAGACACAGTGTGTCAGTGAGTGTGTTAATATTAATCTATGTTCTCTGTCAGGTGTTAATATTACTGAGGGCAGTGGGGGTGTTTTACACTTCACAGGGTGTATCTGACTGTGGGTCATGATGTACAAAGTGTGTCAGTGAGTGTGTTAATATTAATATGTGTTCTCTGTCAGTGTGTTAATATTCCTGAGGACAGTGGGGGTGTTTTACACTTCACAGGGTTTATCTGACTGTGGGTCATGATATACACAGTGTGTCAGTGAGTGTGTTAATATTAATCTGTGTTCTCTGTCATTGCGTTAATATTCCTGAGGACAGTGGGGGTGTTTTACACTTCACAGGGTTAATCTGAATGTGGGTCATGATGTACACAGTGTGTCAGTGTGTGTGTTAATATTAATCTGTGTTCTCTGTCAGTGTGTTAATATTACTGAGGACAGTGGGGGTGTTTTACACTTCACAGGGTGTATCTGACTGTGAGTCAGGATATACACAGTGTGTCATTGAGTGTGTTAATATTAATCTCTGTTCTCTGTCAGTGTGTTAATATTCCTGAGGACAGTGGGGGTGTTTTACACTTCACAGGGTGTATCTGACTGTGGGTCATGAAATACACAGTGTGTCAGTGAGTGTGTTAATATTATTCTGTGTTCTCTGTCAGTGTGTTAATATTCCTGAGGACAGTGGGGGTGTTTTACACTTCACAGGGTTTATCTGACTGTGGGTCATGATACACAGAGTGTGTCAGTGAGTGTGTTAATATTAATCTGTGTACTCTGTCAGTGTGCTAATATTACTGAGGACAGTGGGAATGTTTTACACTTCACAGGGTGCATCTGACTGTGGGTCATGATATACACAGTGTGTCAGTGAGTGTGTTAATACTAATCTGTGTTCTCTGTCAGTGTGTTAATATTCCTGAGGACAGTGGGGGTGTTTTGCACTTCACAGGGTGTATCTGACTGTGGGTCATGATATACACAGTGTGTCAGTGAGTGTGTTAATATTAATCTGTGTTCTCTGTCAGTGTGTTAATATTCCTGAGGACAGTGGGGGTGTTTTACACTTCACAGGGTTTATCTGACTGTGGGTCATGAAAGACACAGTGTGTCAGTGAGTGTGTTAATATTAATCTATGTTCTCTGTCAGGTGTTAATATTACTGAGGGCAGTGGGGGTGTTTTACACTTCACAGGGTGTATCTGACTGTGGGTCATGATGTACAAAGTGTGTCAGTGAGTGTGTTAATATTAATATGTGTTCTCTGTCAGTGTGTTAATATTCCTGAGGACAGTGGGGGTGTTTTACACTTCACAGGGTTTATCTGACTGTGGGTCATGATATACACAGTGTGTCAGTGAGTGTGTTAATATTAATATGTGTTCTCTGTCAGTGTGTTAATATTCCTGAGGACAGTGGGGGTGTTTTACGCTTCACAGGGTGTATCTGACTGTGGGTCATGAAATACACAGTGTGTCAGTGAGTTTGTTAATATTATTCTGTGTTCTCTGTCAGTGTGTTAATATTCCTGAGGACAGTGGGGGTCTTTTACACTTCACAGGGTTTATCTGACTGTGGGTCATGATATACAGAGCGGGTCAGTGAGTGTGTTAATATTAATCTGTGTACTCTGTCAGTGTGCTAATATTACTGAGGACAGTGGGAATGATTTACACTTCACAGGGTGTATCTGACTGTGGGTCATGATATACACAGTGTGTCAGTGAGTGTGTTAATATTAATCTGTGTTCTCTGTCAGTGTGTTAATATTCCTGAGGACAGTGGGGGTGTTTTACACTTCACAGGGTGTATCTGACTGTGGGTCATGGTATCCACAGTGTGTCAGTGAGTGTGTTAATATTAATCAGTGTTCTCTGTCAGTGTGTTAATATTACTGAGGACACTGGGAATGTTTTACACTTCACAGGGTGTATCTGACTCTGGGTCATGACATACACAGTGTGTCAGTGAGAGTGTTAATATTAATCTGTGTTCTCTGTCAGTGTGTTAATATTCCTGAGGACAGTGGGGGTGTTTTACACTTCACAGGGTTTATCTGACTGTGGGTCATGAAAGACACAGTGTGTCAGTGAGTGTGTTAATATTAATCTATGTTCTCCGTCAGGTGTTAATATTACTGAGGACAGTGGGGGTGTTTTACACTTCACAGGGTGTATCTGACTGTGGGTCATTATATACACAGTGTGTCATTGATTGTGTTAATATTAATCTGTTTTCTCTGTCAGTGTGTTAATCTTGCTGAAGACAGTGGGGGTGTTTTACACTTCACAAGGTGTATCTGACTGTGGGTCATGATAGACACAGTGTGTCAGTGAGTGTGTTAATATTAATCTGTGTTCTCTGTCAGTGTGTTAATATTCCTGAGGACAGTGGGGGTGTTTTACATTTCACAGGGTGTATCTGACTGTGGGTCATGATAGACACAGTGTGTCAGTGAGTGTGTTAATATTTTTCTGTGTTCTCTGTCAGTGTGTTAATATTCCTGAGGACAGTGGGGTGTTTTACACTTCACAACGTGTATCTGACTGTGGGTCATGATATAGATAGTGTGTCAGTGAGTGTGTTAATATTAATCTGTGTACTCTGTCAGTGTGCTAATATTACTGAGGACAGTGGGAATGTTTTACACTTCACAGGGTGTATTTGACTGTGGGTCATGATATACACAGTGTGTCAGTGATTATGTTAATATTAATCAGTGTTCTCTGTCAGTGTGTTCATATTCCTGAGGACAGTGGGGGTGTTTTACACTTCACAGGGTGTATCTGACTGTGGGTGATGATGTACACAGTGTGTCAGTGAGTGTGTTAATATTAATCTGTGTTCTCTTTCAGTATGTTAATATTACTGATGACAGTGGGGGTGTTTTACACTTCACAGGGTGTATCTGACTGTGGGTCATGATATACACAGTGTGTCAGTGAGTGTGTTAATATTAATCTGTGTTCTCTGTCAGTGTGTTAATATTACTGAGGATAGTGGGGGTGTTTTACACTTCACAAGGTGTATCTGACTGTGGGTCATGATATCCACAGTGTGTCAGTGAGTGTGTTAATATTAATCAGTGTTCTCTGTCAGTGTGTTAATATTACTGAGGACAGTGGGGGTGTTATACACTTCACAGGGTGTATCTGACTGTGGGTCATGATATTCACAGTGTGTCAGTGAGTGTGTTAATATTAAGCTGTGTTCTCTGTCAGTGTGTTAATATTCCTGAGGACAGTGGGGGTGTTTTACACTTCACAGGGTGCATCTGACTGTGGGTCATGATATGCACAGTGTGTCAGTGAGTGTGTTAATATTGATCTGTGTTCTCTGTCAGAGTGTTAATATTCCTGAGGACAGAGGGGGTGTTTTACACTTCACAGGGTGTATCTAACTGTGGGTCATGATATACACAGTGTGTCAGTGAGTGTGTTAATATTAATCTTTGTTCTCTGTCAGTGTGTTAATATTCCTGAGGACAGTGGGGGTGTTTTACACTTCACAACGTGTATCTGACTGTGGGTCATGATATACATAATGTGTCAGTGTGTGTGTTAATATTAATCTGTGAACTCTGTCAGTGTGTTAATATTCCTGAGGACAGTGGGGGTGTTTTACACTTCACAGGGTGTATCTGACTGTGGGTCATGATATACATAGTGTGTCAGTGACTGTGTTAATATTAATCTGTGTTCTCTGTCAGTGTGTTAATATTCCTGAGGACAGTGGGGGTGTTTTACACTTCACAGGGTGTATCTGACTGTGGGTCATGATATACACAGTGTGTCAGTGAGTGTGGTAATATTAATCTGTGTTCTCTGTCAGTGTGTTAATATTACTGAGGACAGTGGGGGTGTTTTACACTTCACAGGGTGTATCTGGCTGTGGGTCATGATGTACACATTGTGTCAGTGAGAGTGTTAATATTAATCTGTGTTCTCTGTCAGTGTGTTAATATTACTGAGGACAGTGGGGGTGTTTTACACTTCACAGGGTGTATCTGACTGTGGGTCATGATATACACAGTATGTCAGTGAGTGTGTTAATATTAATCTGTGTTCTCTGTCAGTTTCTTAATATTCCTGAGGACAGTGGTGGTGTTTTACACTTCACAGAGTGTATCTGACTGTGGGTCATGATGTACACAGTGTGTCAGTGAGTGTGTTAATATTAATCGGTGTCCTCTGTCAGTGTGTTAATATTCCTGAGGACAGTGGGGGTATTTTACACTTCACAGGGTGCATCTGACTGTGGGTCATGATGTACACAGTGTGTCAGTGAGTGTGTTAATATTAATCTGTGTCCTCTGTCATTGTGTTAATATTCCTGTGGACAGTGGGGGTGTTTTACACTTCACAGGGTGTATCTGACTGTGGGTCATGATATACACAGTGTGTCAGTGACTGTGTTAATATTAATCTGTGTTCTCTGTCAGTGTGTTAATATTACTGAGGACAGTGGGTGTGTTTTACACTTCACTGGGTGTATCTGGCTGTGGGTCATGATCTACACAGTGTGTCAGTGAGTGTGTTAATATTAATCTGTGTTCCCTGTCAGTGTGTTAATATTCCTGAGGACAGTGGGGGTGTTTTACACTTCACAGGGTGTATTTGACTGTGGGTCATGATATACACAGTGTGTCAGTGAGTGTGTTAATATTAATCTGTGTTCTCTGTCAGTGTCTTAATATTACTGAGGACAATGGGTGTGTTTTACACTTCACTGGGTGTATCTGACTGTGGGTCATGATATACACAGTGTGTCAGTGAGTGAGTTAATATTAATCTGTGTTCTCTGTCAGTGTGTTAATATTACTGAGGACAGTGGGGGTGTTTTACACTTCACAGTGTGTATCTGACTGTGGGTCATGATCTACACAGTGTGTCAGTGAGTGTGTTAATATTCATCTGTGTTCTCTGTCAGTGTGTTAATATTGCTGAGGACAGTGGGGGTGTTTTACACTTCACAGGGTGTATCTGACTGTGGGTCATGATATACACAGTGTGTCAGTGAGTGTGTTAATATTAATCTGTGTTCTCTGTCAGTGTGTTAATATTACTGAGGACAGTGGGGGTGTTTTACACTTCACAGGGTGTATCTGACTGTGTGTCATGATGTACACAGTGTGTCAGTGAGTGTGTTAATATTAATCTGTGTTCTCTGTCAGGGTGTTAATATTCCTGAGGACAGTGGGGGTGTTTTACACTTCACAGGGTGTATCTGACTGTGGGTCATGATATACACAGTGTGTCAGTGAGTGTGTTAATATTAATCTGTGTTCTCTGTCAGTGTGTTAATATTACTGAGGACAGTGGGTGTGTTTTACACTTCACTGGGTGTATCTGGCTGCGGGTCATGATCTACACAGTGTGTCAGTGAGTGTGTTAATATTAATCTGTGTTCCCTGTCAGTGTGTTAATATTCCTGAGGACAGTGGGGGTGTTTTACACTTCACAGGGTGTATTTGACTGTGGGTCATGATATACACAGTGTGTCAGTGAGTGTGTTAATATTAATCTGTGTTCTCTGTCAGTGTGTTAATATTCCTGAGGACAATGGGGATGTTTTACACTTCACAGGGTGTATCTGACTGTGGGTCATGATATACACAGTGTGTCAGTGAGTGTGTTAATATTCATCTGTGTTCTCTGTCAGTGTGTTAATATTACTGAGGACAGTGGGGGTGTTTTACACTTCACAGGGTGTATCTGACTGTGGGTCATGATCTACACAGTGTGTCAGTGAGTGTGTTAATATTCATCTGTGTTCTCTGTCAGTGTGTTAATATTGCTGAGGACAGTGGGGGTGTTTTACACTTCACAGGGTGTATCTGACAGTGGGTCATGATATACACAGTGTGTCAGTGAGTGTGTTAATATTAATCTGTGCTCTCTGTCAGTGTGTTAATATTACTGAGGACAGTGGGGGTGTTTTACACTTCACAGGGTGTATCTGACTGTGTGTCATGATGTACACAGTGTGTCAGTGAGTGTGTTAATATTAATCTGTGTTCTCTGTCAGGGTGTTAATACTCCTGAGGACAGTGGGGGTGTTTTACACTTCACAGGGTGTATCTGACTGTGGGTCATGACATACACAGTGTGTCAGTGAGTGTGTTAATATTAATCTGTGTTCTCTGTCAGTGTGTTAATATTACTGAGGACAGTAGGGATGTTTTACACTTCACAGGGTGCATCTGACTGTGGGTCATGATGAACACAGTGAGTCAGTGAGTGTGTTAATATTAATCTGTGTTCCCTGTCAATGTGTTAATATTACTGAGGACAGTGGGGGTGTTTTACACTTCACAGGGTGTATCTGACTGTGGGTCATGATGAAGACAGTGTGTCAGTGGGTGTGTTAATATTAATCTGTGTTCTCTGTCAGTGTGTTAATATTCCTGAGGACAGTGGGGGTGTTTTACACTTCACAGGGTTAATCTGAATGTGGGTCATGATGTACACAATGTGTCAGTGAGTGTGTTAATATTAATCTGTGTTCTCTGTCAGTGTGTTAATATTACTGAGGACAGTGGGGATGTTTTACACTTCACAGGGTGTATCTGACTGTGGGTCATGATATACACAGTGTGTCAGTGAGTGTGTTAATATTAATCTGTGTTCTCTGTCAGTGTGTTAAAATTACTGAGGACAGTGGGGGTGTTTTACATTTCACAGGGTGTATCTGACTGTGGGTCATGATGAACACAGTGAGTCAGTGAGTGTGTTAATATTAATCTGTGTTCCCTGTCAATGTGTTAATATTACTGAGGACAGTGGGGGTGTTTTACACTTCACAGGGTGTATCTGACTGTGGGTCATGATGAAGACAGTGTGTCAGTGGGTGTGTTAATATTAATCTGTGTTCTCTGTCAGTGTGTTAATATTCCTGAGGACAGTGGGGGTGTTTTACACTTCACAGGGGTAATCTGAATGTGGGTCATGATGTACACAGTGTGTCAGTGAGTGTGTTAATATTAATCTGTGTTCTCTGTCAGTGTGTTAATATTACTGGGGACAGTGGGGGTGTTTTACACTTCACAGGGTGCATCTGGCTTTTGGTCATGACATACACAGTGTGTCAGTGAGTGTGTTAATATTAATCTGTGTTCTCTGTCAGTGTGTTAAAATTGCTGCGGACAGTGGGGGTGTTTTACACTTCACAGGGTGTGTCTGACTGTTGGTCATGATATACACAGTGTGTCAGTGAGTGTGTTAATATTAATCTGTGTTCTCTGTCAGTGTGTTAATATTCCTGAGGACAGTGGGGGTGTTTTACACTTCACAGGGTGTATCTGACTGTGGGTCATGATAGACACAGTGTGTCAGTGAGTGTGTTAATATTAATCTGTGTTCTCTGTCAGTGTGTTAATATTACTGAGGACAGTGGGGATGTTTTACACTTCACAGGGTGTATCTGACTGTGGGTCATGATAGACACAGTGTGTCAGTGAGTGTGTTAATATTAATCTGTGTTCTCTGTCAGTGTGTTAATATTCCTGAGGACAGTGGGGGTGTTTTACACTTCACAGGGTGTATCTGACTGTGGGTCATGATATACACAGTGTGTCAGTGAGTGTGTTAATATTAATCTGTGTTCTCTGTCAGTGTGTTAATATTCCTGAGGACAGTGGGGGCGTTTTACACTTCACAGGGTCTATCTGCATGTGGGTCAGGATATCCACAGTGTGTCAGTGAGTGTGTGAATATTAATCTGTGTTCTCTGTCAGTGTGTTAATATTCCTGAGGACAGTGGGGGTGTTTTACACTTCACAGAGTGTATCTGACTGTGGGTCATGATGTACACAGTGTGTCAGTGAGTGTGTTAATATTAATCGGTGTCCTCTGTCAGTGTGTTAATATTCCTGAGGACAGTGGGGGTGTTTTACACTTCACAGGGTGTATCTGACTGTGGGTCATGATGTACACAGTGTGTCAGTGAGTGTGTTAATATTAATCTGTGTCCTCTGTCATTGTGTTAATATTCCTGAGGACAGTGGGGGTGTTTTACACTTCACAGGGTGTATCTGACTGTGGGTCATGATATACACAGTGTGTCAGTGAGTGTGTTAATATTAATCTGTGTTCTCTGTCAGTGTGTTAATATTACTGAGGACAGTGGGTGTGTTTTACACTTCACTGGGTGTATCTGGCTGTGGGTCATGATATACACAGTGTGTCAGTGAGTGTGTTAATATTAATCTGTGTCCCCTGTCAGTGTGTTAATATTCCTGAGGACAGTGGGGGTGTTTTACACTTCACAGGGTGTATTTGACTGTGGGTCATGATATACACAGTGTGTCAGTGAGTGTGTTAATATTAATCTGTGTTCTCTGTCAGTGTCTTAATATTACTGAGGACAATGGGGGTGTTTTACACTTCACAGGGTGTATCTGACTGTGGGTCATGATATACACAGTGTGTCAGTGAGTGTGTTAATATTAATCTGTGTTCTCTGTCAGTGTGTTAATATTACTGAGGACAGTGGGCGTGTTTTACACTTCACAGGGTGTATCTGACTGTGGGTCATGATATCCACAGTGTGTCAGTGAGTGTGTTAATATTAATCTGTGTTCTCTGTCAGTGTGTTAATATTACTGAGGACAGTGGGGGTGTTTTACACTTCACAGGGTGTATCTGACTGTGGGTCATGATCGACACAGTGTGTCAGTGAGTGTGTTAATATTCATCTGTATTCTCTGTCAGTGTGTTAATATTGCAGAGGACAGTGGGGGTGTTTTACACTTCACAGGGTGTATCTGACTGTGGGTCATGATATACACAGTGTGTCAGTGAGTGTGTTAATATTCATCTGTGTTCTCTGTCAGTGTGTTAATGTTACTGAGGAAAGTGGGGGTGTTTTACACTTCACAGGGTGTATCTGACTGTGGGTCATGATCTACACAGTGTGTCAGTGAGTGTGTTAATATTAATCTGTGTTCTCTGTCAGTGTGTTAATATTACTGAGGACAGTGGGGGTGTTTTACACTTCACAGGGTGTATCTGACTGTGGGTCATGATCTACACAGTGTGTCAGTGAGTGTGTTAATATTCATCTGTATTCTCTGTCAGTGTGTTAATATTGCAGAGGACAGTGGGGGTGTTTTACACTTCACAGGGTGTATTTGACTGTGGGTCATGATATACACAGTGTGTCAGTGAGTGTGTTAATATTCATCTGTGTTCTCTGTCAGTGTGTTAATATTACTGAGGAAAGTGGGGGTGTTTTACACTTCACAGGGTGTATCTGACTGTGGGTCATGATCTACACAGTGTGTCAGTGAGTGTGTTAATATTCATCTGTGTTCTCTGTCAGTGTGTTAATATTGCTGAGGACAGTGGGGGTGTTTTACACTTCACAGGGTGTATCTGACTGTGGGTCAAGATATACACAGTGTGTCAGTGAGTGTGTTAATATTAATCTGTGTTCTCTGTCAGTGTGTTAATATCACTGAGGACAGTGGGGGTGTTTTACACTTCACAGGGTGTATCTGACTGTGTGTCATGATGTACACAGTGTGTCAGTGAGTGTGTTAATATTAATCTGTGTTCTCTGTCAGGGTGTTAATATTCCTGAGGACAGTGGGGGTGTTTTACACTTCACAGGGTGTATCTGACTGTGGGTCATGACATACACAGTGTGTCAGTGAGTGTGTTAATATTAATCTGTGTTCTCTGTCAGTGTGTTAATATTACTGAGGACAGTAGGGATGTTTTACACTTCACAGGGTGTATCTGACTGTGGGTCATGATGAACACAGTGAGTCAGTGAGTGTGTTAATACTAATCTGTGTTCCCTGTCAATGTGTTAATATTACTGAGGACAGTGGGGGTGTTTTACACTTCACAGGGTGTATCTGACTGTGGGTCATGATGAAGACAGTGTGTCAGTGGGTGTGTTAATATTAATCTGTGTTCTCTGTCAGTGTGTTAATATTCCTGAGGACAGTGGGGGTGTTTTACACTTCACAGGGTTAATCTGAATGTGGGTCATGATGTACACAGTGTGTCAGTGAGTCTGTTAATATTAATCTGTGTTCTCTGTCAGTTTGTTAATCTTCCTGAGGACAGTGGGGGTGTTTTACACTTCACAGAGTGTATCTGACTGTGGGTCATGATGTACACAGTGTGTCAGTGAGTGTGTTAATATTAATCGGTGTCCTCTGTCAGTGTGTTAATATTCCTGAGGACAGTGGGGGTGTTTTACACTTCACAGGGTGTATCTGACTGTGGGTCATGATGTACACAGTGTGTCAGTGAGTGTGTTAATATTAATCGGTGTCCTCTGTCATTGTGTTAATATTCCTGTGGACAGTGGGGGTGTTTTACACTTCACAGGGTGTATCTGACTGTGGGTCATGATATACACAGTGTGTCAGTGAGTGTGTTAATATTAATCTGTGTTCTCTGTCAGTGTGTTAATATTACTGAGGACAGTGGGGATGTTTTACACTTCAAAGGGTGTATCTGACTGTGGGTCATGATATACACAGTTTGTCAGTGAGTGTGTTAATATTAATCTGTGTTCTCTGTCAGTGTGTTAATATTACTGAGGACAGTGGGGGTGTTTTACACTTCACAGGGTGTATCTGACTGTGGGTCATGATGAAGACAGTGTGTCAGTGGGTGTGTTAATATTAATCTGTGTTCTCTGTCAGTGTGTTAATATTCCTGAGGACAGTGGGGGTGTTTTACACTTCACAGGGTTAATCTGAATGTGGGTCATGATGTACACAGTGTGTCAGTGAGTGTGTTAATATTAATCTGTGTTCTCTGTCAGTGTGTTAATATTACTGGGGACAGTGGGGGTGTTTTACACTTCACAGGGTGCATCTGGCTTTTGGTCATGACATACACAGTGTGTCAGTGAGTGTGTTAATATAAATCTGTGTTCTCTGTCAGTGTGTTAAAATTGCTGCGGACAGTGGGGGTGTTTTACACTTCACAGGGTGTGTCTGACTGTTGGTCATGATATACACAGTGTGTCAGTGAGTGTGTTAATATTAATCTGTGTTCTCTGTCAGTGTGTTAATATTCCTGAGGACAGTGGGGGTGTTTTACACTTCACAGGGTGTATCTGACTGTGGGTCATGATATACACAGTGTGTCAGTGAGTGTGTTAACATTAATCTGTGTTCTCTGTCAGTGTGTTAATATTACTGAGGACAGTGGGGATGTTTTACACTTCACAGGGTGTATCTGACTGTGGGTCATGATAGACACAGTGTGTCAGTGAGTGTGTTAATATTAATCTGTGTTCTCTGTCAGTGTGTTAATATTCCTGAGGACAGTGGGGGTGTTTTACACTTCACAGGGTTTACCTGACTGTGGGTCATGATCTACACAGTGTGTCAGTGAGTGTGTTAATATTAATCTGTGTTCTCTGTCAGTGTGTTAATATTACTGAGGACAGTGGGGGTGTTTTACACTTCACAGGGTGTATCTGACTATGGGTAATGATGTACACAGTGTGTCAGTGAGTGTGTTAATATTAATCTGTGTCCTCTGTCATTGTGTTAATATTCCTGAGGACAGTGGGGGTGTTTTACACTTCACCAGGTGTATCTGACTGTGGGTCATGATATACACAGTGTGTCAGTGAGTGTGTTAATATTAATCTGTGTTCTCTGTCAGTGTGTTAATATTACTGAGGACAGTGGGTGTGTTTTAAACTTCACTGGGTGTATCTGGCTGTGGGTCATGATATACACAGTGTGTCAGTGAGTGTGTTAATATTAATCTGTGTTCCCTGTCAGTGTGTTAATATTCCTGAGGACAGTGGGGGTGTTTTACACTTCACAGGGTGTATTTGACTGTGGGTCATGATATACACAGTGTGTCAGTGAGTGTGTTAATATTAATCTGTGTTCTCTGTCAGTGTCTTAATATTACTGAGGACAATGGGGGTGTTTTGCACTTCACAGGGTGTATCTGACTGTGGGTCATGATATACACAGTGTGTCAGTGAGTGTGTTAATATTAATCTGTGTTCTCTGTCAGTGTGTTAATATTACTGAGGACAGTGGGCGTGTTTTACACTTCACAGGGTGTAGCTGACTGTGGGTCATGATATACACAGTGTGTCAGTGAGTGTGTTAATATTAATCTGTGTTCTCTGTCAGTGTGTTAATATTACTGAGGACAGTGGGGGTGTTTTACACTTCACAGGGTGTATCTGACTGCTGGTCATGATCTACACAGTGTGTCAGTGAGTGTGTTAATATTAATCTGTGTTCTCTGTCAGTGTGTTAATATTACTGAGGACAGTGGGGGTGTTTTACACTTCACAGGGTTAATCTGAATGTGGGTCATGATGTACACAGTGTGTCAGTGATTGTGTTAATATTAATCTGTGTTCTCTGTCAGTGTGTTAATATTACTGGGGACAGTGGGGGTGTTTTACACTTCACAGGGTGCATCTGGCTTTTGGTCATGACATACACAGTGTGTCAGTGAGTGTGTTAATATTAATCTGTGTTCTCTGTCAGTGTGTTAAAATTGCTGCGGACAGTGGGGGTGTTTTACACTTCACAGGGTGTGTCTGACTGTTGGTCATGATATACACAGTGTGTCAGTGAGTGTGTTAATATTAATCTGTGTTCTCTGTCAGTGTGTTAATATTCCTGAGGACAGTGGGGGTGTTTTACACTTCACAGGGTGTATCTGACTGTGGGTCATGATATACTCAGTGTGTCAGTGAGTGTGTTAACATTAATCTGTGTTCTCTGTCAGTGTGTTAATATTACTGAGGACAGTGGGGATGTTTTACACTCCACAGGGTGTATCTGACTGTGGGTCATGCTAGACACAGTGTGTCAGTGAGTGTGTTAATATTAATCTGTGTTCTCTGTCAGTGTATTAATATTCCTGAGGACAGTGGGGGTGTTTTACACTTCACAGGGTTTACCTGACTGTGGGTCATGATATACACAGTGTGTCAGTGAGTGTGTTAATATTAATCTGTGTTCTCTGTCAGTGTGTTAATATTCCTGAGGACAGTGGGGGCGTTTTACACTTCACAGGGTCTATCTGACTGTGGGTCATGATATACCCAGTGTGTCAGTGAGTGTGTGAATATTAATCTGTGTTCTCTGTCAGTGTGTTAATATTCCTGAGGACAGTGGGGGTGTTTTACACTTCACAGGGTGTATCTGACTGTGGGTCATGATGTACACAGTGTGTCAGTGAGTGTGTTAATATTAATCTGTGTCCTCTGTCATTGTGTTAATATTCCTGAGGACAGTGGGGGTGTTTTACACTTCACAGGGTGTATCTGACTGTGGGTCATGATATACACAGTGTGTCAGTGAGTGTGTTAATATTAATCTGTGTTCTCTGTCAGTGTGTTAATATTACTGAGGACAGTGGGTGTGTTTTACACTTCACTGGGTGTATCTGGCTGTGGGTCATGATATACACAGTGTGTCAGTGTGTGTGTTAATATTAATCTGTGTTCCCTGTCAGTGTGTTAATATTCCTGAGGACAGTGGGGGTGTTTTACACTTCACAGGGTGTATTTGACTGTGGGTCATGATATACACAGTGTGTCAGTGAGTGTGTTAATATTAATCTGTGTTCTCTGTCAGTGTCTTAATATTACTGAGGACAATGGGGGTGTTTTACACTTCACAGGGTGTATCTGACTGTGGGTCATGATATACACAGTGTGTCAGTGAGTGTGTTAATATTAATCTGTGTTCTCTGTCAGTGTGTTAATATTACTGAGGACAGTGGGCGTGTTTTACACTTCACAGGGTGTATCTGACTGTGGGTCATGATATACACAGTGTGTCAGTGAGTGTGTTAATATTAATCTGTGTTCTCTGTCAGTGTGTTAATATTACTGAGGACAGTGGGGGTGTTTTACACTTCACAGGGTGTATCTGACTGTGGGTCATGATCTACACAGTGTGTCAGTGAGTGTGTTAATATTAATCTGTGTTCTCTGTCAGTGTGTTAATATTACTGAGGACAGTGGGGGTGTTTTACACTTCACAGGGTGTATCTGACTGTGTGTCATGATGTACACAGTGTGTCAGTGAGTGTGTTAATATTAATCTGTGTTCTCTGTCAGGGTGTTAATATTCCTGAGGACAGTGGGGGTGTTTTACACTTCACAGGGTGTATCTGACTGTGGGTCATGACATACACAGTGTGTCAGTGAGTGTGTTAATATTAATCTGTGTTCTCTGTCAGTGTGTTAATATTACTGAGGACAGTAGGGATGTTTTACACTTCACAGGGTGTATCTGACTGTGGGTCATGATATACACAGTGTGTCAGTGAGTGTGTTAATATTTATCTGTGTTCTCTGTCAGTGTGTTAAAATTACTGAGGACAGTGGGGGTGTTTTACATTTCACTGGGTGTATCTGACTGTGGGTCATGATGAACACAGTGAGTCAGTGAGTGTGTTAATATTAATCTGTGTTCCCTGTCAATGTGTTAATATTACTGAGGACAGTCGGGGTGTTTTACACTTCACAGGGTGTATCTGACTGTGGGTCATGATGAAGACAGTGTGTCAGTGGGTCTGTTAATATTAATCTGTGTTCTCTGTCAGTGTGTTAATATTCCTGAGGACAGTGGGGGTGTTTTACACTTCACAGGGTTAATCTGAATGTGGGTCATGATGTACACAGTGTGTCAGTGAGTCTGTTAATATTAATCTGTGTTCTCTGTCAGTTTGTTAATCTTCCTGAGGACAGTGGGGGTGTTTTACACTTCACAGAGTGTATCTGACTGTGGGTCATGATGTACACAGTGTGTCAGTGAGTGTGTTAATATTAATCGGTGTCCTCTGTCAGTGTGTTAATATTCCTGAGGACAGTGGGGGTGTTTTACACTTCACAGGGTGTATCTGACTGTGGGTCATGATGTACACAGTGTGTCAGTGAGTGTGTTAATATTAATCGGTGTCCTCTGTCATTGTGTTAATATTCCTGAGGACAGTGGGGGTGTTTTACACTTCACAGGGTGTATCTGACTGTGGGTCATGATATACAGTGTGTCAGTGAGTGTGTTAATATTAATCTGTGTTCTCTGTCAGTGTGTTAAAATTACTGAGGACAGTGGGGGTGTTTTACATTTCACAGGGTGTATCTGACTGTGGGTCATGATGAACACAGTGAGTCAGTGAGTGTGTTAATATTAAACTGTGTTCCCTGTCAATGTGTTAATATTACTGAGGACAGTGGGGGTGTTTTACACTTCACAGGGTGTATCTGACTGTGGGTCATGATGAAGACAGTGTGTCAGTGGGTGTGTTAATATTAATCTGTGTTCTCTGTCAGTGTTTTAATATTCCTGAGGACAGTGGGGGTGTTTTACACTTCACAGGGTTAATCTGAATGTGGGTCATGATGTACACAGTGTGTCAGTGAGTCTGTTAATATTAATCTGTGTTCTCTGTCAGTGTGTTAATATTACTGAGGACAGTGGGGGTGTTTTACACTTCACAGGGTGCATCTGGCTTTTGGTCATGATATACACAGTGTGTCAGTGAGTGTGTTAATATTAATCTGTGTTCTCTGTCAGTGTGTTAAAATTGCTGCGGACAGTGGGGGTGTTTTACACTTCACAGGGTGTGTCTGACTGTTGGTCATGATATACACAGTGTGTCAGTGAGTGTGTTAATATTAATCTGTGTTCTCTGTCAGTGTGTTAATATTCCTGAGGACAGTGGGGGTGTTTTACACTTCACAGGGTGTATCTGACTGTGGGTCATGATATACACAGTGTGTCAGTGAGTGTGTTAATATTAATCTGTGTTCTCTGTCAATGTGTGAATATTACTGAGGACAGTGGGGATGTTTTACACTTCACAGGGTGTATCTGACTGTGGGTCATGATAGACACAGTGTGTCAGTGAGTGTGTTAATATTAATCTGTGTTCTCTGTCAGTGTGTTAATATTCCTGAGGACAGTGGGGGTGTTTTACACTTCACAGGGTCTATCTGACTGTGGGTCATGATATACACAGTGTGTCAGTGAGTGTGTGAATATTAATCTGTGTTCTCTGTCAGTGTGTTAATATTCCTGAGGACAGTGGGGGTGTTTTACACTTCACAGGGTGTATCTGACCGTGGGTCATGATGTACACAGTGTGTCAGTGAGTGTGTTAATATTAATCGGTGTCCTCTGTCATTGTGTTGATATTCCTGAGGACAGTGGGGGTGTTTTACACTTCACAGGGTGTATCTGACTGTGTGTCATGATATACACAGTGTGTCAGTGAGTGTGTTAATATTAATATGTGTTCTCTGTCAGTGTGTTAATATTACTGAGGACAGTGGGTGTGTTTTACACTTCACTGGGTGTATCTGGCTGTGGGTCATGATATACACAGTGAGTCAGTGAGTGTGTTAATATTAATCTGTGTTCCCTGTCAATGTGTTAATATTACTGAGGACAGTCGGGGTGTTTTACACTTCACAGGGTGTATCTGACTGTGGGTCATGATGAAGACAGTGTGTCAGTGGGTCTGTTAATATTAATCTGTGTTCTCTGTCAGTGTGTTAATATTACTGAGGACAGTAGGGATGTTTTACACTTCACAGGGTGTATCTGACTGTGGGTCATGATATACACAGTGTGTCAGTGAGTGTGTTAATATTTATCTGTGTTCTCTGTCAGTGTGTTAAAATTACTGAGGACAGTGTGGGTGTTTTACATTTCACAGGGTGTATCTGACTGTGGGTCATGATGAACACAGTGAGTCAGTGAGTGTGTTAATATTAATCTGTGTTCCCTGTCAATGTGTTAATATTACTGAGGACAGTCGGGGTGTTTTACACTTCACAGGGTGTATCTGACTGTGGGTCATGATGAAGACAGTGTGTCAGTGGGTCTGTTAATATTAATCTGTGTTCTCTGTCAGTGTGTTAATATTCCTGAGGACAGTGGGGGTGTTTTACACTTCACAGGGTTAATCTGAATGTGGCTCATGATGTACACAGTGTGTCAGTGAGTCTGTTAATATTAATCTGTGTTCTCTGTCAGTTTGTTAATCTTCCTGAGGACAGTGGGGGTGTTTTACACTTCACAGAGTGTATCTGACTGTGGGTCATGATGTACACAGTGTGTCAGTGAGTGTGTTAATATTAATCGGTGTCCTCTGTCAGTGTGTTAATATTCCTGAGGACAGTGGGGGTGTTTTACACTTCACAGGGTGTATCTGACTGTGGGTCATGATGTACACAGTGTGTCAGTGAGTGTGTTAATATTAATCGGTGTCCTCTGTCATTGTGTTAATATTCCTGAGGACAGTGGGGGTGTTTTACACTTCACAGGGTGTATCTGACTGTGGGTCATGATATACAGTGTGTCAGTGAGAGTGTTAATATTAATCTGTGTTCTCTGTCACTGTGTTAATATTACTGAGGACAGTGGGGATGTTTTACACTTCACAGGGTGTATCTGACTGTGGGTCATGATATACACAGTGTGTCAGTGAGTCTGTTAATATTAATCTGTGTTCTCTGTCAGTGTGTTAAAATTACTGAGGACAGTGGGGGTGTTTTACATTTCACAGGGTGTATCTGACTGTGGGTCATGATGAACACAGTGAGTCAGTGAGTGTGTTAATATTAAACTGTGTTCCCTGTCAATGTGTTAATATTACTGAGGACAGTGGGGGTGTTTTACACTTCACAGGGTGTATCTGACTGTGGGTCATGATGAAGACAGTGTGTCAGTGGGTGTGTTAATATTAATCTGTGTTCTCTGTCAGTGTTTTAATATTCCTGAGGACAGTGGGGGTGTTTTACACTTCACAGGGTTAATCTGAATGTGGGTCATGATGTACACAGTGTGTCAGTGAATCTGTTAATATTAATCTGTGTTCTCTGTCAGTGTGTTAATATTACTGAGGACAGTGGGGGTGTTTTACACTTCACAGGGTGCATCTGGCTTTTGGTCATGATATACACAGTGTGTCAGTGAGTGTGTTAATATTAATCTGTGTTCTCTGTCAGTGTGTTAATATTCCTGAGGACAGTGGGGGTGTTTTACACTTCACAGGGTCTATCTGACTGTGGGTCATGATATACACAGTGTGTCAGTGAGTGTGTGAATATTAATCTGTGTTCTCTGTCAGTGTGTTAATATTCCTGAGGACAGTGGGGGTGTTTTACACTTCACAGGGTGTATCTGACCGTGGGTCATGATGTACACAGTGTGTCAGTGAGTGTGTTAATATTAATCGGTGTCCTCTGTCATTGTGTTGATATTCCTGAGGACAGTGGGGGTGTTTTACACTTCACAGGGTGTATCTGACTGTGGGTCATGATATACACAGTGTGTCAGTGAGTGTGTTAATATTAATATGTGTTCTCTGTCAGTGTGTTAATATTACTGAGGACAGTGGGTGTGTTTTACACTTCACTGGGTGTATCTGGCTGTGGGTCATGATATACACAGTGTGTCAGTGAGTGTGTTAATATTAATCTGTGTTCTCTGTCAGTGTGTTAATATTCCTGAGGACAGTGGGGGTGTTTTACACTTCACAGGGTGTATCTGAATGTGGGTCATGATATACACAGTGTGTCAGTGTGGGCGTTAATATTAATTTGTGTTCTCTGTCAGTGTCTTAATATTACTGAGGACAATGGGGGTGTTTTACACTTCACAGGGTGTATCTGCCTGTGGGTCATGATATACACAGTGAGTCAGAGAGTGTGTTAATATTAATCTGTGTTCCCTGTCAATGTGTTAATATTACTGAGGACAGTGGGTGTGTTTTACACTTCACAGGGTGTATCTGACTGTGGGTCATGATGAACACAGTGAGTCAGTGAGTGTTTTAATATTAATCTGTGTTCCCTGTCAGTGTGTTAATATTACTGAGGACATTGGGGGTGTTTTACACTTCACAGGGTGTATCTGACTGTGGGTCATGATGAAGACAGTGTGTCAGTGGGTGTGTTAATATTAATCTGTGTTCTCTGTCATTGTGTTAATATTCCTGAGGACAGTGGGGGTGTTTTGCACTTCACAGGGTTAATCTGAATGTGGGTCATGATGTACACAGTGTGTCAGTGAGTGTGTTAATATTAATCTGTGTTCTCTGTCAGTGTGTTAATATTACTGAGGACAGTGGGGGTGTTTTACACTTCACAGGGTGTATCTGACTGTGGGTCATGATATCCACAGTGTGTCAGTGAGTGTGTTAATATTAATCTGTGTTCTCTGTCAGTGTGTTAATATTACTGAGGACAGTGGGTGTGTTTTACACTTCACTGGGTGTATCTGGCTGTGGGTCATGATATACACAGTGTGTCATTGAGTGTGTTAATATTAATCTGTGTTCCATGTCAGTGTGTTAATATTCCTGAGGACAGTGGGGGTGTTTTACACTTCACAGGGTGTATTTGACTGTGGGTCATGATATACACAGTGTGTCAGTGAGTGTGTTAATATTAATCTGTGTTCTCTGTCAGTGTCTTAATATTACTGAGGACAATGGCGGTGTTTTACACTTCACAGGGTGTATCTGACTGTGGGTCATGATATACACAGTGTGTCAGTGAGTGTGTTAATATTAATCTGTGTTCTCTGTCAGTGTGTTAATATTACTGAGGACAGTGGGGGTGTTTTACACTTCACAGGGTGTATCTGACTGTGGCTCATGATATACACAGTGTGTCAGTGACTGTGTTAATATTAATCTGTGTTCTCTGTCAGTGTGTTAATATTACTGAGGACAGTGGGGGTGTTTTACACTTCACAGGGTGTATCTGACTGTGGGTCATGATCTACACAGAGTGTCAGTGAGTGTGTTAATATTCATCTGTGTTCTCTGTCAGTGTGTTAATATTGCTGAGGACAGTGGGGGTGTTTTACACTTCACAGGGTGTATCTGACTGTGGGTCATGATATACACAGTGTGTCAGTGAGTGTGTTAATATTAATCTGTGTTCTCTGTCAGTGTGTTAATATTACTGAGGACAGTGGGGGTGTTTTACACTTCACAGGGTGTATCTGACTGTGTGTCATGATGTACACAGTGTGTCAGTGAGTGTGTTAATATTAATCTGTGTTCTCTGTCAGGGTGTTAATATTCCTGAGGACAGTGGGGGTGTTTTACACTTCACAGGGTGTATCTGACTATGGGTCATGACATACACAGTGTGTCAGTGAGTGTGTTAATATTAATCTGTCTTCTCTGTCAGTGTGTTAATATTACTGAGGACAGTAGGGATGTTTTACACTTCACAGGGTGTATCTGACTGTGGGTCATGATATACACAGTGTGTCAGTGAGTGTGTTAATATTAATCTGTGTTCTCTGTCAGTGTGTTAAAATTACTGAGGACAGTGGGGGTGTTTTACATTTCACAAGTTGTATCTGACTGTGGGTCATGATGAACACAGTGAGTCAGTGAGTGTGTTAATATTAATCTGTGTTCCCTGTCAATGTGTTAATATTACTGAGGACAGTCGGGGTGTTTTACACTTCACAGGGTGTATCTGACTGTGGGTCATGATGAAGACAGTGTGTCAGTGGGTGTGTTAATATTAATCTGTGTTCTCTGTCAGTGTGTTAATATTCCTGAGGACAGTGGGGGTGTTTTACACTTCACAGGGTTAATCTGAATGTGGGTCATGATGTACACAGTGTGTCAGTGAGTCTGTTAATATTAATCTGTGTTCTCTGTCAGTTTGTTAATCTTCCTGAGGACAGTGGGGGTGTTTTACACTTCACAGAGTGTATCTGACTGTGGGTCATGATGTACACAGTGTGTCAGTGAGTGTGTTAATATTAATCGGTGTCCTCTGTCAGTGTGTTAATATTCCTGAGGACAGTGGGGGTGTTTTGCACTTCACAGGGTGTATCTGACTGTGGATCATGATGTACACAGTGTGTCAGTGAGTGTGTTAATATTAATCTGTGTCCTCTGTCATTGTGTTAATATTCCTGAGGACAGTGGGGGTGTTTTACACTTCACAGGGTGTATCTGACTGTGGGTCAGGATATACATTGTGTCAGTAAGTGTGTTAATATTAATCTGTGTTCTCTGTCAGTGTGTTAATATTACTGAGGACAGTGGGGATGTTTTACACTTCACAGGGTGTATCTGACTGTGGGTCATGATATACACAGTGTGTCAGTGAGTGTGTTAATATTAATCTGTGTTCTCTGTCAGTGTGTTAAAATTACTGAGGACAGTGGGGGTGTTTTACATTTCACAGGGTGTATCTGACTGTGGGTCATGATGAACACAGTGAGTCAGTGAGTGTGTTAATATTAATCTGTGTTCCCTGTCAATGTGTTAATATTACTGAGGACAGTGGGGGTGTTTTACACTTCACAGGGTGTATCTGACTGTGGGTCATGATGAAGACAGTGTGTCAGTGGGTGTGTTAATATTAATCTGTGTTCTCTGTCAGTGTTTTAATATTCCTGAGGACAGTGGGGGTGTTTTACACTTCACAGGGTTAATCTGAATGTGGGTCATGATGTACACAGTGTGTCAGTCAGTGTGTTAATATTAATCTGTGTTCTCTGTCAGTGTGTTAATATTACTGAGGACAGTGGGGGTGTTTTACACTTCACAGGGTGCATCTGGCTTTTGGTCATGATATACACAGTGTGTCAGTGAGTGTGTTAATATTAATCTGTGCTCTCTGTCAGTGTGTTAAAATTGCTGCGGACTGTGGGGGTGTTTTACACTTCACTGGGTGTGTCTGACTGTTGGTCATGATATACACAGTGTGTCAGTGAGTGTGTTAATATTAATCTGTGTCCTCTGTCATTGTGTTAATATTCCTGAGGACAGTGGGGGTGTTTTACACTTCACAGGGTGTATCTGACTGTGGGTCATGATATACACAGTGTGTCAGTGAGTGTGTTAATATTAATCTGTGTTCTCTGTCAGTGTGTTAATATTACTGAGGACAGTGGGGATGTTTTACACTTCACAGGGTGTATCTGACTGTTCGTCATGATAGACACAGTGTGTCAGTGAGTGTGTTAATATTAATCTGTGTTCTCTGTCAGTGTGTTAATATTCCTGAGGACAGTGGGGGTGTTTTACACTTCACAGGGTCTATCTGACTGTGGGTCATGATATACACAGTGTGTCAGTGAGTGTGTGAATATTAATCTGTGTTCTCTGTCAGTGTGTTAATATCCCTGGGGACAGTGGGGGTGTTTTAAACTTCACATGGTGTATCTGACCGTGGGTCATGATGTACACAGTGTGTCAGTGAGTGTGTTAATGTTAATCGGTGTCCTCTGTCATTGTGTTAATATTCCTGAGGTCAGTGGGGGTGTTTTACACTTCACAGGGTGTATCTGACTGTTGGTCATGATATACACAGTGTGTCAGTGAGTGTGTTAATATTAATCTGTGTTCTCTGTCAGTGTGTTAATATTACTGAGGACAGTGGGTGTGTTTTACACTTCACTGGGTGTATCTGGCTGTGGGTCATGATATACACAGTGTGTCAGTGTTGGCGTTAATATTAATCTGTGTTCTCTGTCAGTGTCTTAATATTACTGAGGACAATGGGGGTGTTTTACACTTCACAGGGTGTATCTGCCTGTGGGTCATGATATACACAGTGAGTCAGTGAGTGTGTTAATATTAATCTGTGTTCCCTGTCAATGTGTTAATATTACTGAGGACATTGGGGGTGTTTTACACTTCACAGGGTGTATCTGACTGTGGGTCATGATGAAGACAGTGTGTCAGTGGGTGTGTTAATATTAATCTGTGTTCTCTGTCAGTGTGTTAATATTCCTGAGGACAGTGGGGGTGTTTTGCACTTCACAGGGTTAATCTGAATGTGGGTCAAGATGTACAGAGTGTGTCAGTGAGTGTGTTAATATTAATCTGTGTTCTCTGTCAGTGTGTTAATATTACTGAGGACAGTGGGGGTGTTTTACACTTCACAGGGTGCATCTGGCTTTTGGTCATGATATACACAGTGTGTCAGTGAGTGTGTTAATATTAATCTGTGTTCTCTGTCAGTGTGTTAAAATTGCTGCGGACAGTGGGGGTGTTTTACACTTCACAGGGTGTGTCTGACTGTGGGTCATGATATACACAGTGTGTCAGTGAGTGTGTTAATATTAATCGGTGTCCTCTGTCATTGTGTTAATATTCCTGAGGACAGTGGGGGTGTTTTACACTTCACAGGGTGTATCTGACTGTGGGTCATGATGTACACAGTGTGTCAGTGAATCTGTTAATATTAATCTGTGTTCTCTGTCAGTGTGTTAATATTACTGAGGACAGTGGGGGTGTTTTACACTTCACAGGGTGCATCTGGCTTTTGGTCATGATATACACAGTGTGTCAGTGAGTGTGTTAATATTAATCTGTGTTCTCTGTCAGTGTGTTAATATTCCTGAGGACAGTGGGGGTGTTTTACACTTCACAGGGTGTATCTGACTGTGGGTCATGATATACACAGTGTGTCAGTGAGTGTGTTAATATTAATCTGTGTTCTCTGTCAATGTGTTAATATTACTGAGGACAGTGGGGATGTTTTACACTTCACAGGGTGTATCTGACTGTGGGTCATGATAGACACAGTGTGTCAGTGAGTGTGTTAATATTAATCTGTGTTCTCTGTCAGTGTGTTAATATTCCTGAGGACAGTGGGGGTGTTTTACACTTCGCAGGGTCTATCTGACTGTGGGTCATGATATACACAGTGTGTCAGTGAGTGTGTGAATATTAATCTGTGTTCTCTGTCAGTGTGTTAATATTCCTGAGGACAGTGGGGGTGTTTTACACTTCACAGGGTGTATCTGACCGTGGGTCATGATGTACACAGTGTGTCAGTGAGTGTGTTAATATTAATCGGTGTCCTCTGTCATTGTGTTGATATTCCTGAGGACAGTGGGGGTGTTTTACACTTCACAGGGTGTATCTGACTGTGGGTCATGATATACACAGTGTGTCAGTGAGTGTGTTAATATTAATATGTGTTCTCTGTCAGTGTGTTAATATTACTGAGGACAGTGGGTGTGTTTTACACTTCACTGGGTGTATCTGGCTGTGGGTCATGATATACACAGTGTGTCAGTGAGTGTGTTAATATTAATCTGTGTTCTCTGTCAGTGTGTTAATATTCCTGAGGACAGTGGGGGTGTTTTACACTTCACAGGGTGTATCTGACTGTGGGTCATGATATACACAGTGTGTCAGTGTGGGCGTTAATATTAATTTGTGTTCTCTGTCAGTGTCTTAATATTACTGAGGACAATGGGGGTGTTTTACACTTCACAGGGTGTATCTGCCTGTGGGTCATGATATACACAGTGAGTCAGAGAGTGTGTTAATATTAATCTGTGTTCCCTGTCAATGTGTTAATATTACTGAGGACAGTGGGTGTGTTTTACACTTCACAGGGTGTATCTGACTGTGGGTCATGATGAACACAGTGAGTCAGTGAGTGTTTTAATATTAATCTGTGTTCCCTGTCAGTGTGTTAATATTACTGAGGACATTGGGGGTGTTTTACACTTCACAGGGTGTATCTGACTGTGGGTCATGATGAAGACAGTGTGTCAGTGGGTGTGTTAATATTAATCTGTGTTCTCTGTCAGTGTGTTAATATTCCTGAGGACAGTGGGGGTGTTTTGCACTTCACAGGGTTAATCTGAATGTGGGTCATGATGTACACAGTGTGTCAGTGAGTGTGTTAATATTAATCTGTGTTCTCTGTCAGTGTGTTAATATTACTGAGGACAGTGGGGGTGTTTTACACTTCACAGGGTGTATCTGACTGTGGGTCATGATATCCTCAGTGTGTCAGTGAGTGTGTTAATATTAATCTGTGTTCTCTGTCAGTGTGTTAATATTACTGAGGACAGTGGGTGTGTTTTACACTTCACTGGGTGTATCTGGCTGTGGGTCATGATATACACAGTGTGTCAGTGAGTGTGTTAATATTAATCTGTGTTCCATGTCAGTGTGTTAATATTCCTGAGGACAGTGGGGGTGTTTTACACTTCACAGGGTGTATTTGACTGTGGGTCATGATATACACAGTGTGTCAGTGAGTGTGTTAATATTAATCTGTGTTCTCTGTCAGTGTCTTAATATTACTGAGGACAATGGCGGTGTTTTACACTTCACAGGGTGTATCTGACTGTGGCTCATGATATACACAGTGTGTCAGTGACTGTGTTAATATTAATCTGTGTTCTCTGTCAGTGTGTTAATATTACTGAGGACAGTGGGGGTGTTTTACACTTCACAGGGTGTATCTGACTGTGGGTCATGATCTACACAGAGTGTCAGTGAGTGTGTTAATATTCATCTGTGTTCTCTGTCAGTGTGTTAATATTGCTGAGGACAGTGGGGGTGTTTTACACTTCACAGGGTGTATCTGACTGTGGGTCATGATATACACAGTGTGTCAGTGAGTGTGTTAATATTAATCTGTGTTCTCTGTCAGTGTGTTAATATTACTGAGGACAGTGGGGGTGTTTTACACTTCACAGGGTGTATCTGACTGTGTGTCATGATGTACACAGTGTGTCAGTGAGTGTGTTAATATTAATCTGTGTTCTCTGTCAGGGTGTTAATATTCCTGAGGACAGTGGGGGTGTTTTACACTTCACAGGGTGTATCTGACTGTGGGTCATGACATACACAGTGTGTCAGTGAGTGTGTTAATATTAATCTGTCTTCTCTGTCAGTGTGTTAATATTACTGAGGACAGTAGGGATGTTTTACACTTCACAGGGTGTATCTGACTGTGGGTCATGATATACACAGTGTGTCAGTGAGTGTGTTAATATTAATCTGTGTTCTCTGTCAGTGTGTTAAAATTACTGAGGACAGTGGGGGTGTTTTACATTTCACAAGTTGTATCTGACTGTGGGTCATGATGAACATAGTGAGTCAGTGAGTGTGTTAATATTAATCTGTGTTCCCTGTCAATGTGTTAATATTACTGAGGACAGTCGGGGTGTTTTACACTTCACAGGGTGTATCTGACTGTGGGTCATGATGAAGACAGTGTGTCAGTGGGTGTGTTAATATTAATCTGTGTTCTCTGTCAGTGTGTTAATATTCCTGAGGACAGTGGGGGTGTTTTACACTTCACAGGGTTAATCTGAATGTGGGTCATGATGTACACAGTGTGTCAGTGAGTCTGTTAATATTAATCTGTGTTCTCTGTCAGTTTGTTAATCTTCCTGAGGACAGTGGGGGTGTTTTACACTTCACAGAGTGTATCTGACTGTGGGTCATGATGTACACAGTGCGTCAGTGAGTGTGTTAATATTAATCGGTGTCCTCTGTCAGTGTGTTAATATTCCTGAGGACAGTGGGGGTGTTTTGCACTTCACAGGGTGTATCTGACTGTGGATCATGATGTACACAGTGTGTCAGTGAGTGTGTTAATATTAATCGGTGTCCTCTGTCATTGTGTTAATATTCCTGAGGACAGTGGGGGTGTTTTACACTTCACAGGGTGTATCTGACTGTGGGTCAGGATATACATTGTGTCAGTAAGTGTGTTAATATTAATCTGTGTTCTCTGTCAGTGTGTTAATATTACTGAGGACAGTGGGGATGTTTTACACTTCACAGGGTGTATCTGACTGTGGGTCATGATATACACAGTGTGTCAGTGAGTGTGTTAATATTAATCTGTGTTCTCTGTCAGTGTGTTAAAATTACTGAGGACAGTGGGGGTGTTTTACATTTCACAGGGTGTATCTGACTGTGGGTCATGATGAACACAGTGAGTCAGTGAGTGTGTTAATATTAATCTGTGTTCCCTGTCAATGTGTTAATATTACTGAGGACAGTGGGGGTGTTTTACACTTCACAGGGTGTATCTGACTGTGGGTCATGATGAAGACAGTGTGTCAGTGGGTGTGTTAATATTAATCTGTGTTCTCTGTCAGTGTTTTAATATTCCTGAGGACAGTGGGGGTGTTTTACACTTCACAGGGTTAATCTGAATGTGGGTCATGATGTACACAGTGTGTCAGTCAGTGTGTTAATATTAATCTGTGTTCTCTGTCAGTGTGTTAATATTACTGAGGACAGTGGGGGTGTTTTACACTTCACAGGGTGCATCTGGCTTTTGGTCATGATAGACACAGTGTGTCAGTGAGTGTGTTAATATTAATCTGTGTTCTCTGTCAGTGTGTTAAAATTGCTGCGGACTGTGGGGGTGTTTTACACTTCACTGGGTGTGTCTGACTGTTGGTAATGATATACACAGTGTGTCAGTGAGTGTGTTAATATTAATCTGTGTCCTCTGTCATTGTGTTAATATTCCTGAGGACAGTGGGGGTGTTTTACACTTCACAGGGTGTATCTGACTGTTGGTCATGATATACACAGTGTGTCAGTGAGTGTGTTAATATTAATCTGTGTTCTCTGTCAGTGTGTTAATATTACTGAGGACAGTGGGGATGTTTTACACTTCACAGGGTGTATCTGACTGTTCGTCATGATAGACACAGTGTGTCAGTGAGTGTGTTAATATAAATCTGTGTTCTCTGTCAGTGTGTTAATATTCCTGAGGACAGTGGGGGTGTTTTACACTTCACAGGGTCTATCTGACTGTTGGTCATGATATACACAGTGTGTCAGTGAGTGTGTGAATATTAATCTGTGTTCTCTGTCAGTGTGTTAATATCCCTGGGGACAGTGGGGGTGTTTTACACTTCACAGGGTGTATCTGACCGTGGGTCATGATGTACACAGTGTGTCAGTGAGTGTGTTAATAATAATCGGTGTCCTCTGTCATTGTGTTAATATTCCTGAGGACAGTGGGGGTGTTTTACACTTCACAGGGTGTATCTGACTGTTGGTCATGATATACACAGTGTGTCAGTGAGTGTGTTAATATTAATCTGTGTTCTCTGTCAGTGTGTTAATATTACTGAGGACAGTGGGTGTGTTTTACACTTCACTGGGTGTATCTGGCTGTGGGTCATGATATACACAGTGTGTCAGTGTTGGCGTTAATATTAATCTGTGTTCTCTGTCAGTGTCTTAATATTACTGAGGACAATGGGGGTGTTTTACACTTCACAGGGTGTATCTGCCTGTGGGTCATGATATACACAGTGAGTCAGTGAGTGTGTTAATATTAATCTGTGTTCCCTGTCAATGTGTTAATATTACTGAGGACAGTGGGGGTGTTTTACACTTCACAGGGTGTATCTGACTGTGGGTCATGATGAACACAGTGAGTCAGTGAGGGTGTTAATATTAATCTGTGTTCCCTGTCAATGTGTTAATATTACTGAGGACATTGGGGGTGTTTTACACTTCACAGGGTGTATCTGACTGTGGGTCATGATGAAGACAGTGTGTCAGTGGGTGTGTTAATATTAATCTGTGTTCTCTGTCAGTGTGTTAATATTCCTGAGGACAGTGGGGGTGTTTTGCACTTCACAGGGTTAATCTGAATGTGGGTCAAGATGTACAGAGTGTGTCAGTGAGTGTGTTAATATTAATCTGTGTTCTCTGTCAGTGTGTTAATATTACTGAGGACAGTGGGGGTGTTTTACACTTCACAGGGTGCATCTGGCTTTTGGTCATGATATACACAGTGTGTCAGTGAGTGTGTTAATATTAATCTGTGTTCTCTGTCAGTGTGTTAAAATTGCTGCGGACAGTGGGGGTGTTTTACACTTCACAGGGTGTGTCTGACTGTGGGTCATGATATACACAGTGTGTCAGTGAGTGTGTTAATATTAATCGGTGTCCTCTGTCATTGTGTTAATATTCCTGAGGACAGTGGGGGTGTTTTACACTTCACAGGGTGTATCTGACTGTGGGTCATGATATACACAGTGTGTCAGTGAGTGTGTTAATATTAATCTGTGTTCTCTGTCAGTGTGTTAATATTCCTGAGGACAGTGGGGGTGTTTTACACTTCACAGGGTGTATCTGACTGTGGGTCATGATGTACACAGTGTGTCAGTGAGTGTGTTAATATTAATCTGTGTTCTCTGTCAGTGTGTTAATATAACTGAGGACAGTGGGGATGTTTTACACTTCACAGGGTGTATCTGACTGTTCGTCATGATAGACACAGTGTGTCAGTGAGTGTGTTAATATTAATCTGTGTTCTCTGTCAGTGTGTTAATATTCCTGAGGACAGTGGGGGTGTTTTACACTTCACAGGGTCTATCTGACTGTGGGTCATGATATACACAGTGTGTCAGTGAGTGTGTGAATATTAATCTGTGTTCTCTGTCAGTGTGTTAATATCCCTGAGGACAGTGGGGGTGTTTTACACTTCACAGGGTGTATCTGACCGTGGGTCATGATGTACACAGTGTGTCAGTGAGTGTGTTAATATTAATCGGTGTCCTCTGTCATTGTGTTAATATTCCTGAGGACAGTGGGGGTGTTTTACACTTCACAGGGTGTATCTGACTGTGGGTCATGATATACACAGTGTGTCAGTGAGTGTGTTAATATTAATCTGTGTTCTCTGTCAGTGTGTTAATATTACTGAGGACAGTGGGTGTGTTTTACACTTCACTGGGTGTATCTGGCTGTGGGTCATGATATACACAGTGTGTCAGTGTTGGCGTTAATATTAATCTGTGTTCTCTGTCAGTGTCTTAATATTACTGAGGACAATGGGGGTGTTTTACACTTCACAGGGTGTATCTGCCTGTGGGTCATGATATACACAGTGAGTCAGTGAGTGTGTTAATATTAATCTGTGTTCCCTGTCAATGTGTTAATATTACTGAGGACAGTGGGGGTGTTTTACACTTCACAGGGTGTATCTGACTGTGGGTCATGATGAACACAGTGAGTCAGTGAGTGTGTTAATATTAATCTGTGTTCCCTGTCAATGTGTTAATATTACTGAGGACATTGGGGGTGTTTTACACTTCACAGGCTGTATCTGACTGTGGGCCATGATGAAGACAGTGTGTCAGTGGGTGTGTTAATATTAATCTGTGTTCTCTGTCAGTGTGTTAATATTCCTGAGGACAGTGGGGGTGTTTTGCACTTCACAGGGTTAATCTGAATGTGGGTCATGATGTACAGAGTGTGTCAGTGAGTGTGTTAATATTAATCTGTGTTCTCTGTCAGTGTGTTAATATTACTGAGGACAGTGGGGGTGTTTTACACTTCACAGGGTGCATCTGGCTTTTGGTCATGATATACACAGTGTGTCAGTGAGTGTGTTAATATTCATCTGTGTGCTCTGTCAGTGTGTTAATATTACTGAGGACAGTGGGGGTGTTTTACACTTCACAGGGTGTATCTGACTGTGTGTCATGATGTACACAGTATGTCAGTGAGTGTGTTAATATTAATCTGTGTTCTCTGTCAGTGTGTTAATATTACTGAGGACAGTGGGGGTGTTTTACACTTCACAGGGTGCATCTGGCTTTTGGTCATGATATACACAGTGTGTCAGTGAGTGTGTTAATATTCATCTGTGTGCTCTGTCAGTGTGTTAATATTACTGAGGACAGTGGGGGTGTTTTACACTTCACAGGGTGTATCTGACTGTGTGTCATGATGTACACAGTATGTCAGTGAGTGTGTTAATATTCATCTGTGTGCTCTGTCAGTGTGTTAATATTACTGAGGACAGTGGGGGTGTTTTACACTTCACAGGGTGTATCTGACTGTGGGTCAGGATATGCACAGTGTGTCAGTGAGTGTGTTAATATTAATCTGTGTTCTCTGTCAGTGTGTTAATATTACTGAGGACAGTGGCGGTGTTTTACACTTCACAGGGTGTATCTGACTGTGGGTCATGATATACACAGTGTGTCAGTGAGTGTGTTAATATTAATCTGTGTTCTCTGTCAGTGTGTTAATATTCCTGAGGACAGTGGGGGTGTTTTACACTTCACAGGGTGTATCTGACTGTGGTTCATGATGAAGACAGTGTGTCAGTGTGTGTGTTAATATTAATCTGTGTTCTCTGTCAGTGTGTTAATATTCCTGAGGACAGTGGGGGTGTTTTGCACTTCACAGGGTTAATCTGAATGTGGGTCATGAAGTACAGAGTGTGTCAGTGAGTGTGTTAATATTAATCTGTGTTCTCTGTCAGTGTGTTAAAATTACTGAGGACAGTGGGGGTGTTTTACATTTCACAAGTTGTATCTGACTGTGGGTCATGATGAACACAGTGAGTCAGTGAGTGTGTTAATATTAATCTGTGTTCCCTGTCAATGTGTTAATATTACTGAGGACAGTCGGGGTGTTTTACACTTCACAGGGTGTATCTGACTGTGGGTCATGATGAAGACAGTGTGTCAGTGAGTCTGTTAATATTAATCTGTGTTCTCTGTCAGTTTGTTAATCTTCCTGAGGACAGTGGGGGTGTTTTACACTTAACAGAGTGTATCTGACTGTGGGTCATGATGTACACAGTGTGTCAGTGAGTGTGTTAATATTAATCGGTGTCCTCTGTCAGTGTGTTAATATTCCTGAGGACAGTGGGGGTGTTTTACACTTCACAGGGTGTATCTGACTGTGGATCATGATGTACACAGTGTGTCAGTGAGTGTGTTAATATTAATCGGTGTCCTCTGTCATTGTGTTAATATTCCTGAGGACAGTGGGGGTGTTTTACACTTCACAGGGTGTATCTGACTGTGGGTCAGGATATACAGTGTGTCAGTGAGTGTGTTAATATTAATCTGTGTTCTCTGTCAGTGTGTTAATATTCCTGAGGAGAGTGGGGATGTTTTACACTTCACAGGGTGTATCTGACTGTGGGTCATGATATACACAGTGTGTCAGTGAGTGTGTTAATATTAATCTGTGTTCTCTGTCAGTGTGTTAAAATTACTGAGGACAGTGGGGGTGTTTTACATTTCACAGGGTGTATCTGACTGTGGGTCATGATGAACACAGTGAGTCAGTGAGTGTGTTAATATTAATCTGTGTTCCCTGTCAATGTGTTAATATTACTGAGGACAGTGGGGGTGTTTTACACCTCACAGGGTGTATCTGACCGTGGGTCATGATGTACACAGTGTGTCAGTGAGTGTGTTAATATTAATCGGTGTTCTCTGTCAGTGTTTTAATATTCCTGAGGACAGTGGGGGTGTTTTACACTTCACAGGGTTAATCTGAATGTGGGTCATGATGTACACAGTGTGTCAGTGAGTGTGTTAATATTAATCTGTGTTCTCTGTCAGTGTGTTAATATTACTGAGGACAGTGGGGGTGTTTTACACTTCACAGGGTGCATCTGGCTTTTGGTCATGATATACACAGTGTGTCAGTGAGTGTGTTAATATTAATCTGTGTTCTCTGTCAGTGTGTTAAAATTGCTGCGGACTGTGGGGGTGTTTTACACTTCACAGGGTGTGTCTGACTGTTGGTCATGATATACACAGCGTGTCAGTGAGTGTGTTAATATTAATCTGTGTTCTCTGTCAGTGTATTAATATTCCTGAGGACAGTGGGGGTGTTTTACACTTCACAGGGTGTATCTGACTGTGGGTCATGATATACACAGTGTGTCAGTGAATGTGTTAATATTAATCTGTGTTCTCTGTCCGTGTGTTAATATTACTGAGGACAGTGGGGATGTTTTACACTTCACAGGGTGTATCTGACTGTTCGTCATGATAGACACAGTGTGTCAGTGAGTGTGTTAATATTAATCTGTGTTCTCTTTCAGTGTGTTAATATTCCTGAGGACAGTGGGGGTGTTTTACACTTCACAGGGTGTATCTGACTGTGGGTCAGGATATACAGTGTGTCAGTGAGTGTGTTAATATTAATCTGTGTTCTCTGTCAGTGTGTTAATATTCCTGAGGAGAGTGGGGATGTTTTACACTTCACAGGGTGTATCTGACTGTGGGTCATGATATACACAGTGTGTCAGTGAGTGTGTTAATATTAATCTGTGTTCTCTGTCAGTGTGTTAAAATTACTGAGGACAGTGGGGGTGTTTTACATTTCACAGGGTGTATCTGACTGTGGGTCATGATGAACACAGTGAGTCAGTGAGTGTGTTAATATTAATCTGTGTTCCCTGTCAATGTGTTAATATTACTGAGGACAGTGGGGGTGTTTTACACCTCACAGGGTGTATCTGACCGTGGGTCATGATGTACACAGTGTGTCAGTGAGTGTGTTAATATTAATCGGTGTTCTCTGTCAGTGTTTTAATATTCCTGAGGACAGTGGGGGTGTTTTACACTTCACAGGGTTAATCTGAATGTGGGTCATGATGTACACAGTGTGTCAGTGAGTGTGTTAATATTAATCTGTGTTCTCTGTCAGTGTGTTAATATTACTGAGGACAGTGGGGGTGTTTTACACTTCACAGGGTGCATCTGGCTTTTGGTCATGATATACACAGTGTGTCAGTGAGTGTGTTAATATTAATCTGTGTTCTCTGTCAGTGTGTTAAAATTGCTGCGGACTGTGGGGGTGTTTTACACTTCACAGGGTGTGTCTGACTGTTGGTCATGATATACACAGCGTGTCAGTGAGTGTGTTAATATTAATCTGTGTTCTCTGTCAGTGTATTAATATTCCTGAGGACAGTGGGGGTGTTTTACACTTCACAGGGTGTATCTGACTGTGGGTCATGATATACACAGTGTGTCAGTGAATGTGTTAATATTAATCTGTGTTCTCTGTCAGTGTGTTAATATTACTGAGGACAGTGGGGATGTTTTACACTTCACAGGGTGTATCTGACTGTTCGTCATGATAGACACAGTGTGTCAGTGAGTGTGTTAATATTAATCTGTGTTCTCTTTCAGTGTGTTAATATTCCTGAGGACAGTGGGGGTGTTTTACACTTCACAGGGTCTATCTGACTGTGGGTCATGATATACACAGTGTGTCAGTGAGTGTGTGAATATTAATCTGTGTTCTCTGTCAGTGTGTTAATATCCCTGAGGACAGTGGGGGTGTTTTACACTTCACAGGGTGTATCTGACCGTGGGTCATGATGTACACAGTGTGTCAGTGAGTGTGTTAATATTAATCGGTGTCCTCTGTCATTGTGTTAATATTCCTGAGGACAGTGGGGGTGTTTTACACTTCACAGGGTGTATCTGACTGTTGGTCATGATATACACAGTGTGTCAGTGAGTGTGTTAATATTAATCTGTGTTCTCTGTCAGTGTGTTAATATTACTGAGTACAGTGGGTGTGTTTTACACTTCACTGGGTGTATCTGGCTGTTGGTCATGATATACACAGTGTGTCAGTGTTGGCGTTAATATTAATCTGTGTTCTCTGTCAGTGTCTTAATATTACTGAGGACAATGGGGGTGTTTTACACTTCACAGGGTGTATCTGCCTGTGGGTCATGATATACAAAGTGAGTCAGTGAGTGTGTTAATATTAATCTGTGTTCCCTGTCAATGTGTTAATATTACTGAGGACAGTGGGGGTGTTTTACACTTCACAGGGTGTATCTGACTGTGGGTCATGATGAACACAGTGAGTCAGTGAGTGTGTTAATATTAATCTGTGTTCCCTGTCAATGTGTTAATATTACTGAGGACATTGGGGGTGTTTTACACTTCACAGGGTGTATCTGACTGTGGGTCATGATGAAGACAGTGTGTCAGTGGGTGTGTTAATATTAATCTGTGTTCTCTGTCAGTGTGTTAATATTCCTGAGGACAGTGGGGGTGTTTTGCACTTCACAGGGTTAATCTGAATGTGGGTCATGATGTACAGAGTGTGTCAGTGAGTGTGTTAATATTAATCTGTTTTCTCTGTCAGTGTGTTAATATTACTGAGGACAGTGGGGGTGTTTTACACTTCACAGGGTGCATCTGGCTTTTGGTCATGATATACACAGTGTGACAGTGAGTGTGTTAATATTAATCTGTGTTCTCTGTCAGTGTGTTAAAAGTGCTGCGGACAGTGGGGGTGTTTTACACTTCACAGAGTGTATCTGACTGTGGGTCATGATGTACACAGTGTGTCAGTGAGTGTGTTAATATTAATCGGTGTCCTCTGTCAGTGTGTTAATATTCCTGAGGACAGTGGGGGTGTTTTACACTTCACAGGGTGTATCTGACTGTGGATCATGATGTACACAGTGTGTCAGTGAGTGTGTTAATATTAATCGGTGTCCTCTGTCATTGTGTTAATATTCCTGAGGACAGTGGGGGTGTTTTACACTTCACAGGGTGTATCTGACTGTGGGTCAGGATATACAGTGTGTCAGTGAGTGTGTTAATATTAATCTGTGTTCTCTGTCAGTGTGTTAATATTCCTGAGGAGAGTGGGGATGTTTTACACTTCACAGGGTGTATCTGACTGTGGGTCATGATATACACAGTGTGTCAGTGAGTGTGTTAATATTAATCTGTGTTCTCTGTCAGTGTGTTAAAATTACTGAGGACAGTGGGGGTGTTTTACATTTCACAGGGTGTATCTGACTGTGGGTCATGATGAACACAGTGAGTCAGTGAGTGTGTTAATATTAATCTGTGTTCCCTGTCAATGTGTTAATATTACTGAGGACAGTGGGGGTGTTTTACACCTCACAGGGTGTATCTGACCGTGGGTCATGATGTACACAGTGTGTCAGTGAGTGTGTTAATATTAATCGGTGTTCTCTGTCAGTGTTTTAATATTCCTGAGGACAGTGGGGGTGTTTTACACTTCACAGGGTTAATCTGAATGTGGGTCATGATGTACACAGTGTGTCAGTGAGTGTGTTAATATTAATCTGTGTTCTCTGTCAGTGTGTTAATATTACTGAGGACAGTGGGGGTGTTTTACACTTCACAGGGTGCATCTGGCTTTTGGTCATGATATACACAGTGTGTCAGTGAGTGTGTTAATATTAATCTGTGTTCTCTGTCAGTGTGTTAAAATTGCTGCGGACTGTGGGGGTGTTTTACACTTCACAGGGTGTGTCTGACTGTTGGTCATGATATACACAGCGTGTCAGTGAGTGTGTTAATATTAATCTGTGTTCTCTGTCAGTGTGTTAATATTCCTGAGGACAGTGGGGGTGTTTTACACTTCACAGGGTGTATCTGACTGTGGGTCATGATATACACAGTGTGTCAGTGAATGTGTTAATATTAATCTGTGTTCTCTGTCAGTGTGTTAATATTACTGAGGACAGTGGGGATGTTTTACACTTCACAGGGTGTATCTGACTGTTCGTCATGATAGACACAGTGTGTCAGTGAGTGTGTTAATATTAATCTGTGTTCTCTGTCAGTGTGTTAATATTCCTGAGGACAGTGGGGGCGTTTTACACTTCACAGGGTCTATCTGACTGTGGGTCATGATATACACAGTGTGTCAGTGAGTGTGTGAATATTAATCTGTGTTCTCTGTCAGTGTGTTAATATCCCTGAGGACAGTGGGGGTGCTTTACACTTCACAGGGTGTATCTGACCGTGGGTCATGATGTACACAGTGTGTCAGTGAGTGTGTTAATATTAATCGGTGTCCTCTGTCATTGTGTTAATATTCCTGAGGACAGTGGGGGTGTTTTACACTTCACAGGGTGTATCTGACTGTTGGTCATGATATACACAGTGTGTCAGTGAGTGTGTTAATATTAATCTGTGTTCTCTGTCAGTGTGTTAATATTACTGAGGACAGTGGGTGTGTTTTACACTTCACTGGGTGTATCTGGCTGTGGGTCATGATATACACAGTGTGTCAGTGTTGGCGTTAATATTAATCTGTGTTCCCTGTCAATGTGTTAATATTACTGAGGACAGTGGGGGTGTTTTACACTTCACAGGGTGTATCTGACTGTGGGTCATGATGAACACAGTGAGTCAGTGAGTGTGTTAATATTAATCTGTGTTCCCTGTCAATGTGTTAATATTACTGAGGACATTGGGGGTGTTTTACACTTCACAGGGTGTATCTGACTGTGGGTCATGATGAAGACAGTGTGTCAGTGGGTGTGTTAATATTAATCTGTGTTCTCTGTCAGTGTGTTAATATTCCTGAGGACAGTGGGGGTGTTTTGCACTTCACAGGGTTAATCTGAATGTGGGTCATGATGTACAGAGTGTGTCAGTGAGTGTGTTAATATTAATCTGTGTTCTCTGTCAGTGTGTTAATATTACTGAGGACAGTGGGGGTGTTTTACACTTCACAGGGTGCATCTGGCTTTTGGTCATGATATACACAGTGTCTCAGTGAGTGTGTTAATATTAATCTGTGTTCTCTGTCAGTGTGTTAAAATTGCTGCGGACAGTGGGGGTGTTTTACACTTCACAGGGTGTGTCTGACTGTGGGTCATGATATACACAGTGTGTCAGTGAGTGTGTTAATATTAATCGGTGTCCTCTGTCATTGTGTTAATATTCCTGAGGACAGTGGGGGTGTTTTACACTTCACAGGGTGTATCTGACTGTGGGTCATGATATACACAGTGTGTCAGTGAGTGTGTTAATATTAATCTGTGTTCTCTGTCAGTGTGTTAATATTCCTGAGGACAGTGGGGGTGTTTTACACTTCACAGGGTGTATCTGACTGTGGGTCATGATATACACAGTGTGTCAGTGAGTGTGTTAATATTAATCTGTGTTCTCTGTCAGTGTGTTAATATTACTGAGGACAGTGGGGATGTTTTACACTTCACAGGGTGTATCTGACTGTTCGTCATGATAGACACAGTGTGTCAGTGAGTGTGTTAATATTAATCTGTGTTCTCTGTCAGTGTGTTAATATTCCTGAGGACAGTGGGGGTGTTTTACACTTCACAGGGTCTATCTGACTGTGGGTCATGATATACACAGTGTGTCAGTGAGTGTGTGAATATTAATCTGTGTTCTCTGTCAGTGTGTTAATATCCCTGAGGACAGTGGGGGTGTTTTACACTTCACAGGGTGTATCTGACCGTGGTCATGATGTACACAGTGTGTCAGTGAGTGTGTTAATATTAATCGGTGTCCTCTGTCATTGTGTTAATATTCCTGAGGACAGTGGGGGTGTTTTACACTTCACAGGGTGTATCTGACTGTGGGTCATGATATACACAGTGTGTCAGTGAGTGTGTTAATATTAATCTGTGTTCTCTGTCAGTGTGTTAATATTACTGAGGACAGTGGGTGTGTTTTACACTTCACTGGGTGTATCTGGCTGTGGGTCATGATATACACAGTGTGTCAGTGTTGGCGTTAATATTAATCTGTGTTCTCTGTCAGTGTCTTAATATTACTGAGGACAATGGGGGTGTTTTACACTTCACAGGGTGTATCTGCCTGTGGGTCATGATATACACAGTGAGTCAGTGAGTGTGTTAATATTAATCTGTGTTCCCTGTCAATGTGTTAATATTACTGAGGACAGTGGGGGTGTTTTACACTTCACAGGGTGTATCTGACTGTGGGTCATGATGAACACAGTGAGTCAGTGAGTGTGTTAATATTAATCTGTGTTCCCTGTCAATGTGTTAATATTACTGAGGACATTGGGGGTGTTTTACACTTCACAGGGTGTATCTGACTGTGGGTCATGATGAAGACAGTGTGTCAGTGGGTGTGTTAATATTAATCTGCGTTCTCTGTCAGTGTGTTAATATTCCTGAGGACAGTGGGGGTGTTTTGCACTTCACAGGGTTAATCTGAATGTGGGTCATGATGTACAGAGTGTGTCAGTGAGTGTGTTAATATTAATCGGTGTCCTCTGTCAGTGTGTTAATATTCCTGAGGACAGTGGGGGTGTTTTACACTTCACAGGGTGTATCTGACTGTGGATCATGATGTACACAGTGTGTCAGTGAGTGTGTTAATATTAATCGGTGTCCTCTGTCATTGTGTTAATATTCCTGAGGACAGTGGGGGTGTTTTACACTTCACAGGGTGTATCTGACTGTGGGTCATGATATACACAGTGTGTCAGTGAGTGTGTTAATATTAATCTGTGTTCTCTGTCAGTGTGTTAATATTACTGAGGACAGTGGGGATGTTTTACACTTCACAGGGTGTATCTGACTGTGGGTCATGATATACACAGTGTGTCAGTGAGTGTGTTGATATTAATCTGTGTTCTCTGTCAGTGTGTTAATATTCCTGAGGACAGTGGGGGTGTTTTGCACTCAACAGGGTTAATCTGAATGTGGGTCATGATGAACAGAGTGTGTCAGTGAGTGTGTTAATATTAATCTGTGTTCTCTGTCAGTGTGTTAATATTACTGAGGACAGTGGGGGTGTTTTACACTTCACAGGTGCATCTGGCTTTTGGTCATGATATACACAGTGTGTCAGTGAGTGTGTTAATATTAATCTGTGTTCTCTGTCAGTGTCTTAAAATTGCTGCGGACAGTGGGGGTGTTTTACACTTCACAGGGTGTTTCTGACTGTGGGTCATGATATACACAGTGTGTCAGTGAGTGTGTTAATATTAATCTGTGTTCTCTGTCAGTGTGTTAATATTCCTGAGGACAGTGGGGGTGTTTTACACTTCACAGGGTGTATCTGACTGTGGGTCATGATATACACAGTGTGTCAGTGAGTGTGTTAATATTAATCTGTGTTCTCTGTCAGTGTGTTAATATTACTGAGGACAGTGGGTGTGTTTTACACTTCACTGGGTGTATCTGGCTGTGGGTCATGATATACACAGTGTGTCAGTGAGTGTGTTAATATTAATCTGTGTTCTCTGTCAGTGTGTTAATATTCCTGAGGACAGTGGGGGTGTTTTACACTTCACAGGGTGTATCTGACTGTGGGTCATGATATACACAGTGTGTCAGTGAGTGTGTTAATATTAATCTGTGTTCCCTGTCAATGTGTTAATATTACTGAGGACAGTGGGCGTGTTTTACACTTCACAGGGTGTATCTGACTGTGGGTCATGATGAAGACAGTGTGTCAGTGGGTGTGTTAATATTAATCTGTGTTCTCTGTCAGTGTGTTAATATTCCTGAGGACAGTGGGGGTGATTTACACTTCACAGGGTTAATCTGAATGTGGGTCATGATGTACACAGTGTGTCAGTGAGTCTGTTAATATTAATCTGTGTTCTCTGTCAGTTTGTTAATCTTCCTGAGGACAGTGGGGGTGTTTTACACTTCACAGAGTGTATCTGACTGTGGGTCATGATGTACACAGTGTGTCAGTGAGTGTGTTAATATTAATCGGTGTCCTCTGTCAGTGTGTTAATATTCCTGAGGACAGTGGGGGTGTTTTACACTTCACAGGGTGTATCTGACTGTGGATCATGATGTACACAGTGTGTCAGTGAGTGTGTTAATATTAATCGGTGTCCTCTGTCATTGTGTTAATATTCCTGAGGACAGTGGGGGTGTTTTACACTTCACAGGGTGCATCTGACTGTGGGTCATGATATACACAGTGTGTCAGTGAGTGTGTTAATATTAATCTGTGTTCTCTGTCAGTGTGTTAATATTACTGAGGACAGTGGGGATGTTTTACACTTCACAGGGTGTATCTGACTGTGGGTCATGATATACACAGTGTGTCAGTGAGTGTGTTGATATTAATCTGTGTTCTCTGTCAGTGTGTTAAAATTACTGAGGACAGTGGGGGTGTTTTACATTTCACAGGGTTTATCTGACTGTGGGTCATGATGAACACAGTGAGTCAGTGAGTGTGTTAATATTAATCTGTGTTCCCTGTCAATGTGTTAATATTACTGAGGACAGTGGGGGTATTTTACACTTCACAGGGTGCATCTGGCTTTTGGTCATGATATACACAGTGTGTCAGTGAGTGTGTTAATATTAATCTGTGTTCTCTGTCAGTGTGTTAAAATTGCTGCGGACAGTGGGGGTGTTTTACACTTCACAGGGTGTGTCTGACTGTTGGTCATGATATACACAGTGTGTCAGTGAGTGTGTTAATATTAATCTGTGTTCTCTGTCAGTGTGTTAATATTACTGAGGACAGTGGGGATGTTTCACACTTCACAGGGTGCATCTGACTGTGGGTCATGATAGATACAGTGTGTCAGTGAGTGTGTTAATATTAATCTGTGTTCTCTGTCAGTGTGTTAATATTCCTGAGGACAGTGGGGGTGTTTTACACTTCACAGGGTGTATCTGACCGTGGGTCATGATGTACACAGTGTGTCAGTGAGTGTGTTAATATTAATCGGTGTCCTCTGTCATTGTGTTAATATTCCTGAGGACAGTGGGGGTGTTTTACACTTCACAGGGTGTATCTGACTGTGGGTCATGATATACACAGTGTGTCAGTGAGTGTGTTAATATTAATCTGTGTTCTCTGTCAGTGTGTTAATATTACTGAGAACAGTGGGTGTGTTTTACAATTCACTGGGTGTATCTGGCTGTGGGTCATGATATACACAGTGTGTCAGTGAGTGTGTTAATATTAATCTGTGTTCTCTTTCAGTGTGTTAATATTCCTGAGGACAGTGGGGGTGTTTTACACTTCACAGGGTGTATCTGACTGTGGGTCATGATATACACAGTGTGTCAGTGAGTGTGTTAATATTAATCTGTGTTCTCTGTCAGTGTCTTAATATTACTGAGGACAATGGGGGTGTTTTACACTTCACAGGGTGTATCTGCCTGTGGGTCATGATATACACAGTGAGTCAGTGAGTGTGTTAATATTAATCTGTGTTCCCTGTCAATGTGTTAATATTACTGAGGACATTGTGGGTGTTTTACACTTCACAGGGTGTATCTGACTGTGGGTCATGATGAACACAGTGAGTCAGTGAGTGTGTTAATATTAATCTGTGTTCCCTGTCAATGTGTTAATATTACTGAGGACATTGGGGGTGTTTTACACTTCACAGGGTGTATCTGACTGTGGGTCATGATGAAGACAGTGTGTCAGTGGGTGTGTTAATATTAATCTGTGTTCTCTGTCAGTGTGTTAATATTCCTGAGGACATTGGGGGTGTTTTACACTTCACAGGGTTAATCTGAATGTGGGTCATGATGTACACAGTGTGTCAGTGAGTGTGTTAATATTAATCTGTGTTCTCTGTCAGTGTGTTAATATTACTGAGGACAGTGGGTGTGTTTTACACTTCACAGGGTGCATCTGGCTTTTGGTCATGATATACACAGTGTGTCAGTGAGTGTGTTAATATTAATCTGTGTTCTCTGTCAGTGTGTTAAAATTGCTGCGGACAGTGGGGGTGTTTTACACTTCACAGGGTGTGTCTGACTGTGGGTCATGATATACACTGTGTGTCAGTGAGTGTGTTAATATTAATCTGTGTTCTCTGTCAGTGTGTTAATATTCCTGAGGACAGTGGGGGTGTTTTACACTTCACAGGGTGTATCTGACTGTGGGTCATGATATACACAGTGTGTCAGTGAGTGCGTTAATATTAATCTGTGATCTCTGTCAGTGTCTTAATATTACTGAGGACAATGGGGGTGTTTTACACTTCACAGGGTGTATCTGACTGTGGGTCATGATGAAGACAGTGTGTCAGTGGGTGTGTTAATATTAATCTGTGTTCTCTGTCAGTGTGTTAATATTCCTGAGGACAGTGGGGGTGTTTTACACTTCACAGGGTTAATCTGAAAGTGGGTCATGATGTACACAGTGTGTCAGTGAGTGTGTTAATATTAATCTGTGTTCTCTGTCAGTGTGTTAATATTACTGAGGACAGTGGGGGTGTTTTACACTTCCCAGGGTGCATCTGGCTTTTGGTCATGATATACACAGTGTGTCAGTGAGTGTGTTAATATTAATCTGTGTTCTCTGTCAGTGTGTTAAAATTGCTGCGGACAGTGGGGGTGTTTTACACTTCACAGGGTGTGTCTGACTGTGGGTCATGATATACACAGTGTGTCAGTGAGTGTGTTAATATTAATCTGTGTTCTATGTCAGTGAGTTAATATTCCTGAGGACAGTGGGGGTGTTTTACACTTCACAGGGTGTATCTGACTGTGGGTCATGACATACACAGTGTGTCAGTGAGTGTGTTAATATTAATCTGTGTTCTCTGTCAGTGTGTTAATGTTACTGAGGACAGTGGGGATGTTTTACACTTCACAGGGTGTATCTGACTGTGGGTCATGATAGACACAGTGTGTCAGTGAGTGTGTTAATATTAATCTGTGTTCTCTGTCAGTGTGTTAATATTCCTGAGGACAGTGGGGGTGTTTTACACTTCACAGGGTGTATCTGACTGTGGGTCATGATATACACAGTGTGTCAGTGAGTGTGTTAATATTAATCTGTGTTCTCTGTCAGTGTGTTAATATTCCTGAGGACAGTGGGGGTGTTTTACACTTCACAGGGTCTATCTGACTGTGGGTCATGATATACACAGTGTGTCAGTGAGTGTGTGAATATTAATCTGTGTTCTCTGTCAGTGTGTTAATATTCCTGAGGACAGTGGGGGTGTTTTACACTTCACAGGGTGTATCTGACCGTGGGTCATGATGTACACAGTGTGTCAGTGAGTGTGTTAATACTAATCGGTGTCCTCTGTCATTGTGTTTATATTCCTGAGGACAGTGGGGGTGTTTTACACTTCACAGGGTGTATCTGACTGTGGGTCATGATATACACAGTGTGTCAGTGAGTGTGTTAATATTAATCTGTGTTCTCTGTCAGTGTGTTAATATTACTGAGGACATTGGGTGTGTTTTCCACTTCACTGGGTGTATCTGGCTGTGGGTCATGATATACACAGTGTGTCAGTGAGTGTGTTAATATTACTCTGTGTTCTCTGTCAGTTTGTTAATATTCCTGAGGACAGTGGGGGTGTTTTACACTTCACAGGGTTTATCTGACTGTGGGTCATAATATACACAGTGTGTCAGTGAGTGCGTTAATATTATTCTGTGTTCTCTGTCAGTGTCTTAATATTACTGAGGACAATGGGGGTGTTTTACGCTTCACAGGGTGTATCTGACTGTGGGTCATGATCTACACAGTGTGTCAGTGAGTGTGTTAATATTCATCTGTGTGCTCTGTCAGTGTGTTAATATTACTGAGGACAGTGGTGGTGTTTTACACTTCACAGAGTGTATCTGACTGTGTGTCATGATGGACACAGTGTGTCAGTGAATGTGTTAATATTAATCTGTGTTCTCTGTCAGGGTGTTAATATTCCTGAGGACAGTGGGGGTGTTTTCCACTTATCAGGGTGTATCTGACTGTGGGTCATGACATACACAGTGTGTCAGTGAGTGTGTTAATATTAATCTGTGTTCTCTGTCACTGTGTTAATATTACTGAGGACAGTGGGGATGTTTTACACTTCACAGGGTGTATCTGACTGTGGGTCATGATATACACAGTGTGACAGTGAGTGTGTTAATATTAATCTGTGTTATCTGTCAGTGTGTTAATATTACTGAGGACAGTGGCGGTGTTTTACACTTCACAGGGTGTATCTGACTGTGGGTCATGATATACACAGTGTGTCAGTGAGTGTGTTAATATTAATCTGTGTTCTCTGTCAGTGTGTTAATATTACTGAGGACAGTGGGGGTGTTTTACACTTCACAGGGTGTATCTGACTGTGTGTCATGATGTACACAGTGTGTCAGTGAGTGTGTTAATATTAATCTGTGTTCTCTGTCAGGGTGTTAATATTCCTGAGGACAGTGGGGGTGTTTTCCACTTATCAGGGTGTATCTGACTGTGGGTCATGACATACACAGTGTGTCAGTGAGTGTGTTAATATTAATCTGTGTTCTCTGTCACTGTGTTAATATTACCGAGGACAGTGGGGATGTTTTACACTTCACAGGGTGTATCTGACTGTGGGTCATGATATACACAATGTGTCAGTGAGTGTGTTAATATTAATCTGTGTTCTCTGTCAGTGTGTTAATATTACTGAGGACAGTGGGGGTGTTTTACACTTCACAGGTTTTATCTGACTGTGGGTCATGATGTACACAGTGTGTCAGTGAGAGTGTTAATATTAATCTGTGTTCTCTGTCAGTGTGTTAATATTACTGAGGACAGTGGGGCTGTTTTACACTTCACAGGGTGTATCTGACTGTGGGTCATGATATACTCAGTATGTCAGTGAGTGTGTTAATATTAATCTGTGTTCTCTGTCAGTTTGTTAATATTTCTGAGGACAGTGGGGGTGTTTTACACTTCACAGAGTGTATCTGACTGTGGGTCATGATGTACACAGTGTGTCAGTGAGTGTGTTAATATTAATTGGTGTCCTCTGTCAGTGCGTTAATATTCCTGAGGACAGTGGGGGTGTTTTACACTTCACAGGGTGTATCTGACTGTGGGTCATGATGTACACAGTGTGTCCGTGAGTGTGTTAATATTAATCGGTGTCCTCTGTCATTGTGTTAATATTCCTGAGGACAGTGCGGGTGTTTTACACTTCACAGGGTGTATCTGACTGTGGGTCATGATATACACAGTGTGTCAGTGAGTGTGTTAATATTAATCTGTGTTCTCTGTCAGTGTGTTAATATTACTGAGGACAGTGGGTGTGTTTTACACTTCACTGGGTGTATCTGGCTGTGGGTCATGATATACACAGTGTGTCAGTGAGTGTGTTAATATTAATCTGTGTTCCCTGTCAGTGTGTTAATATTCCTGAGGACAGTTGGGGAGATTTACACTTCACAGGGTGTATTTGAATGTGGGTCATGATATACACAGTGTGTCAGTGAGTGTGTTAATATTAATCTGTGTTCTCTGTCAGTGTCTTAATATTACTGAGGACAATGGGGGTGTTTTACACTTCACAGGGTGTATCTGACTGTGGGTCATGATATACACAGTGTGTCAGTGAGTGTGTTAATATTAATCTGTGTTCTCTGTCAGTGTGTTAATATTACTGAGGACAGTGGGGGTGTTTTACACTTCACAGGGTGTATCTGACTGTGGGTCATGATATACACAGTGTGTCAGTGAGTGTGTTAATATTAATCTGTGTTCTCCGTCAGTGTGTTAATATTACTGAGGACAGTGGGGGTGTTTTACACTTCACAGGGTGTATCTGACTGTGGGTCATGATCTACACAGTGTGTCCGTGAGTGTGTTAATATTCATCTGTGTTCTCTGTCAATGTGTTCATATTGCTGAGGACAGTGGGGGTGTTTTACACTTCACAGGGTGTATCTGACTGTGGGTCATGATATACACAGTGTGTCAGTGAGTGTGTTAATATTAATCTGTGTTCTCTGTCAGTGTGTTAATATTACTGAGGACAGTGGGGGTGTTTTACACTTCACAGGGTGTATCTGACTGTGTGTCATGATGTACACAGTGTGTCAGTGAGTGTGTTAATATTAATCCGTGTTCTCTGTCAGTTTGTTAATATTCCTGAGGACAGTAGGGGTGTTTTACACTTCACAGGGTGTATCTGACTGTGGGTCATGACATACACAGTGTGTCAGTGAGTGTGTTAATATTAATCTGTGTTCTCTGTCAGTGTGTTAATATTACTGAGGACAGTAGGGATGTTTTACACTTCACAGGGTGTATCTGACTGTGGGTCATGATATACACAGTGTGTCAGTGAGTGTGTTAATATTAATCTGTGTTCTCTGTCAGTGTGTTAAAATTACTGAGGACAGTGGGGGTGTTTTACATTTCACAGGGTGTATCTGACTGTGGGTCATGATGAACACAGTGAGTCAGTGAGTGTGTTAATATTAATCTGTGTTCCCTGTCAATGTGTTAATATTACTGAGGACAGTGGGGGTGTTTTACACCTCACAGGGTGTATCTGACTGTGGGTCATGATATACACAGTGTGTCAGTGAGTGTGTTAATATTAATCTGTGTTCTCTGTCAGTGTGTTAATATTACTGAGGACAGTGGGGGTGTTTTACACTTCACAGGGTGTATCTGACTGTGGGTCATGATATACACAGTGTGTCAGTGAGTGTGTTAATATTAATCTGTGTTCTCCGTCAGTGTGTTAATATTACTGAGGACAGTGGGGGTGTTTTACACTTCACAGGGTGTATCTGACTGTGGGTCATGATCTACACAGTGTGTCCGTGAGTGTGTTAATATTCATCTGTGTTCTCTGTCAATGTGTTCATATTGCTGAGGACAGTGGGGGTGTTTTACACTTCACAGGGTGTATCTGACTGTGGGTCATGATATACACAGTGTGTCAGTGAGTGTGTTAATATTAATCTGTGTTCTCTGTCAGTGTGTTAATATTACTGAGGACAGTGGGGGTGTTTTACACTTCACAGGGTGTATCTGACTGTGTGTCATGATGTACACAGTGTGTCAGTGAGTGTGTTAATATTAATCCGTGTTCTCTGTCAGTTTGTTAATATTCCTGAGGACAGTAGGGGTGTTTTACACTTCACAGGGTGTATCTGACTGTGGGTCATGACATACACAGTGTGTCAGTGAGTGTGTTAATATTAATCTGTGTTCTCTGTCAGTGTGTTAATATTACTGAGGACAGTAGGGATGTTTTACACTTCACAGGGTGTATCTGACTGTGGGTCATGATATACACAGTGTGTCAGTGAGTGTGTTAATATTAATCTGTGTTCTCTGTCAGTGTGTTAAAATTACTGAGGACAGTGGGGGTGTTTTACATTTCACAGGGTGTATCTGACTGTGGGTCATGATGAACACAGTGAGTCAGTGAGTGTGTTAATATTAATCTGTGTTCCCTGTCAATGTGTTAATATTACTGAGGACAGTGGGGGTGTTTTACACCTCACAGGGTGTATCTGACTGTGGGTCATGATATACACAGTGTGTCAGTGAGTGTGTTAATATTAATCTGTGTTCTCTGTCAGTGTGTTAATATTACTGAGGACAGTGGGGGTGTTTTACACTTCACAGGGTGTATCTGACTGTGGGTCATGATATACACAGTGTGTCAGTGAGTGTGTTAATATTAATCTGTGTTCTCCGTCAGTGTGTTAATATTACTGAGGACAGTGGGGGTGTTTTACACTTCACAGGGTGTATCTGACTGTGGGTCATGATCTACACAGTGTGTCCGTGAGTGTGTTAATATTCATCTGTGTTCTCTGTCAATGTGTTAATCTTCCTGAGGACAGTGGGGGTGTTTTACACTTCACAGGGTGTATCTGACTGTGGGTCATGATATACACAGTGTGTCAGTGAGTGTGTTAATATTAATCTGTGTTCTCTGTCAGTGTCTTAATATTACTGATGACAATGGGGGTGTTTTACACTTCACAGGGTGTATTTGACTGTGGGTCATGATATACACAGTGTGTCAGTGAGTGTGTTAATATTAATCTGTGTTCCCTGTCAGTGTGTTAATATTCCTGAGGACAGTGGGGGTGTTTTACACTTCACAGGGTGTATTTGACTGTGTGTCATGATGTACACAGTGTGTCAGTGAGTGTGTTAATATTAATCTGTGTTCTCTGTCAGTGTGTTAATATTACTGAGGACAGTGGGGGTGTTTTACACTTCACAGGGTGCATCTGGCTTTTGGTCATGAAATACACAGTGTGTCAGTGAGTGTGTTAATATTAATCTGTGTTCTCTGTCAGTGTGTTAAAATTGCTGCGGACAGTGGGTGTGTTTTACACTTCACAGGGTGTGTCTGACTGTGGGTCATGATATACACAGTGTGTCAGTGAGTGTGTTAATATTAATCTGTGTTCTCTGTCAGTGTGTTAATATTCCTGAGGACAGTGGGGGTGTTTTACACTTCACAGGGTGTATCTGACTGTGGGTCATGATATACACAGTGTGTCATTGAGTGTGTTAATATTAATCTGTGTTCTCTGTCAGTGTGTTAATATTACTGAGGACAGTGGGGATGTTTTACACTTCACAGGGTGTATCTGACTGTGGGTCATGATATACACAGTGTGTCAGTGAGTGTGTTAATATTAATCTGTGTTCTCTGTCAGTGTGTTAAAATTGCTGCGGACAGTGGGGGTGTTTTACACTTCACAGGGTGTGTCTGACTGTGGGTCATGATATACACAGTGTTTCAGTGAGTGTGTTAATATTAATCTGTGTTCTCTGTCAGTGTGTTAATATTGCTGAGGACAGTGGGGATGTTTTACGCTTCACAGGGTGTATCTGACTGTGGGTCATGATATACACAGTGTGTCAGTGAGTGTGTGAATATTAATCTGTGTTCTCTGTCAGTGTGTTAATATTCCTGAGGACAGTGGGTGTGTTTTACACTTCACTGGGTGTATCTGGCTGTGGGTCATGATATACACAGTGTGTCAGTGAGTGTGTTAATATTAATCTGTGTTCTCTGTCAGTGTGTTAATATTCCTGAGGACAGTGGGGGTGTTTTACACTTCACAGGGTGTATCTGACTGTGGGTCATGATATACACAGAGTGTCAGTGAGTGTGTGAATATTAATCTGTGTTCTCTGTCAGTGTGTTAATATTCCTGAGGACAGTGGGGGTGTTTTACACTTCACAGGGTGTATCTGACCGTGGGTCATGATGTTCACAGTGTGTCAGTGAGTGTGTTAATATTAATCGGTGTCCTCTGTCATTGTGTTTAAATTCCTGAGGACAGTGGGGGTGTTTTACACTTCACAGGGTGTATCTGACTGTGGGTCATGATATACACAGTGTGTCAGTGAGTGTGTTAATATTAATCTGTGTTCTCTGTCAGTGTGTTAATATTACTGAGGACAGTGGGTGTGTTTTCCACTTCACTGGGTGTATCTGGCTGAGGGTCATGATATACACAGTGTGTCAGTGAGTGTGTTAATATTACTCTGTGTTCTCTGTCAGTGTGTTAATATTCCTGAGGACAGTGGGGGTGTTTTACATTTCACAGGGTGTATCTGACTGTGGGTCATGATATACACAGTGTGTCAGTGAGTGCGTTAATATTATTCTGTGTTCTCTGTCAGTGTCTTAATATTACTGAGGACAATGGGGGTGTTTTACACTTCACAGGGTGTATCTGACTGTGGGTCATGATGAAGACAGTGTGTCAGTGGGTGTGTTAATATTAATCTGTGTTCTCTGTCAGTGTGTTAATATTCCTGAGGACAGTGGGGGTGTTTTACACTTCACAGGGTTAATCTGAATGTGGGTCATGATGTACACAGTGTGTCAGTGAGTGTGTTAATATTAATCTGTGTTCTCTGTCAGTGTGTTAATATTACTGAGGACAGTGGGGGTGTTTTACACTTCACAGGGTGCATCTGGCTTTTGGTCATGATATACACAGTGTGTCAGTGAGTGTGTTAATATTAATCTGTGTTCTCTGTCAGTGTGTTAAAATTGCTGCGGACAGTGGGGGTGTTTTACACTTCACAGGGTGTGTCTGACTGTGGGTCATGATATACACAGTGTGTCAGTGAGTGTGTTAATATTAATCTGTGTTCTCTGTCAGTGTGTTAATATTCCTGAGGACAGTGGGGGTGTTTTACACTTCACAGGGTGTATCTGACTGTGGGTCATGATATACACAGTGTGTCAGTGAGTGTGTTAATATTAATCTGTGTTCTCTGTCAGTGTGTTAATATTACTGAGGACAGTGGGGATGTTTTACACTTCACAGGGTGTATCTGACTGTGGGTCATGATAGACACAGTGTGTCAGTGAGTGTGTTCATATTAATCTGTGTTCTCTGTCAGTGTGTTAATATTCCTGAGGACAGTGGGGGTGTTTTACACTTCACAGGGTGTATCTGACTGTGGGTCATGATATACACAGTGTGTCAGTGAGTGTGTTATTATTAATCTGTGTTCTCTGTCAGTGTGTTAATATTCCTGAGGACAGTGGGGGTGTTTTACACTTCACAGGGTCTATCTGACTGTGGGTCATGATATACACAGTGTGTCAGTGAGTGTGTGAATATTAATCTGTGTTCTCTGTCAGTGTGTTAATATTCCTGAGGACAGTGGGGGTGTTTTACACTTCACAGGGTGTATCTGACCGTGGGTCATGATGTACACAGTGTGTCAGTGAGTGTGTTAATATTAATCGGGGTCCTCTGTCATTGTGTTTATATTCCTGAGGACAGTGGGGGTGTTTTACACTTCACAGGGTGTATCTGACTGTGGGTCATGATATACACAGTGTGTCAGTGAGTGTGTTAATATTAATTTGTGTTCTCTGTCAGTGTGTTAATATTACTGAGGACAGTGGGGGTGTTTTACGCTTCACAGGGTGTATCTGACTGTGGGTCATGATCTACACAGTGTGTCAGTGAGTGTGTTAATATTAATCTGTGTTCTCTGTCAGTGTGTTAATATTACTGAGGACAGTGGGGGTGTTTTACACTTCACAGGGTGCATCTGGCTTTTGGTCATGATATACACAGTGTGTCAGTGAGTGTGTTAATATTAATCTGTGTTCTCTGTCAGTGTGTTAAAATTGCTGCGGACAGTGGGGGTGTTTTACACTTCACAGGGTGTGTCTGACTGTGGGTCATGATATACACAGTGTGTCAGTGAGTGTGTTAATATTAATCTGTGTTCTCTGTCAGTGTGTTAATATTCCTGAGGACAGTGGGGGTGTTTTACGCTTCACAGGGTGTATCTGACTGCGGGTCATGATATACACAGTGTGTCAGTGAGTGTGTTAATATTAATCTGTGTTCTCTGTCTGTGTGTTAATATTACTGAGGACAGTGGGTGTGTTTTACACTTCACTGGGTGTATCTGGCTGTAGGTCATGATAGACACAGTGTGTCAGTGAGTGTGTTAATATTAATCTGTGTTCTCTGCAAGTGTGTTAATATTCCTGAGGACAGTGGGGGTGTTTTACACTTCACAGGGTGTATCTGACTGTGGGTCATGATATACACAGTGTGTCAGTGAGTGTGTTAATATTAATCTGTGTTCTCTGTCAGTGTGTTAATATTACTGAGGACAGTGGGTATGTTTTACACTTCACAGGGTGTATCTGACTGTGGGTCATGATAGACACAGTGAGTCAGTGAGTGTGTTCATATTAATCTGTGTTCTCTGTCAGTGTGTTAATATTCCTGAGGACAGTGGGGGTGTTTAACACTTCACAGGGTGTATCTGACTGTGGGTCATGATATACACAGTGTGTCAGTGAGTGTGTTATTAGTAATCTGTGTTCTCTGTCAGTGTGTTAATATTCCTGAGGACAGTGGGGGTGTTTTACACTTCACAGGGTCCATCTGACTGTGGGTCATGATATACACAGTGTGTCAGTGAGTGTGTGAATATTAATCTGTGTTCTCTGTCAGTGTGTTAATATTCCTGAGGACAGTGGGGGTGTTTTACACTTCACAGGGTGTATCTGACCGTTGGTCATGATGTACACAGTGTGTCAGTGAGTGTGTTAATATTAATCGGTGTCCTCTGTCATTGTGTTTATATTCCTGAGGACAGTGGGGGTGTTTTACACTTCACAGGGTGTATCTGACTGTGGGTCATGATATACACAGTGTGTCAGTGAGTGTGTTAATATTAATCTGTGTTCTCTGTCAGTGTGTTAATATTACTGAGGACAGTGGGTGTGTTTTCCACTTCACTGGGTGTATCTGGCTGTGGGTCATGATATACACAGTGTGTCAGTGAGTGTGTTAATATTACTCTGTGTTCTGTGTCAGTGTGTTAATATTCCTGAGGACATTGGGGGTGTTTTACACTTCACAGGGTGTATCTGACTGTGGGTCATGATATACACAGTGTGTCAGTGAGTGCGTTAATATTATTCTGTGTTCTCTGTCTGTGTGTTAATATTCCTGAGGACAGTGGGGGTGTTTTACACTTCACAGGGTCCATCTGACTGTGGGTCATGATATACACAGTGTGTCAGTGAGCGTGTGAATATTAATCTGTGTTCTCTGTCAGTGTGTTAATATTCCTGAGGACAGTGGGGGTGTTTTACACTTCACAGGGTGTATCTGACCGTTGGTCATGATGTACACAGTGTGTCAGTGAGTGTGTTAATATTAATCGGTGTCCTCTGTCATTGTGTTTATATTCCTGAGGACAGTGGGGGTGTTTTACACTTCACAGGGTGTATCTGACTGTGGGTCATGATATACACAGTGTGTCAGTGAGTGTGTTAATATTAATCTGTGTTCTCTGTCAGTGTGTTAATATTACTGAGGACAGTGGGTGTGTTTTCCACTTCACTGGGTGTATCTGGCTGTGGGTCATGATATACACAGTGTGTCAGTGAGTGTGTTAATATTACTCTGTGTTCTGTGTCAGTGTGTTAATATTCCTGAGGACATTGGGGGTGTTTTACACTTCACAGGGTGTATCTGACTGTGGGTCATGATATACACAGTGTGTCAGTGAGTGCGTTAATATTATTCTGTGTTCTCTGTCAGTGTCTTAATATTACTGAGGACAATGGGGGTGTTTTACACTTCACAGGGTGTATCTGACTGTGGGTCATGATATACACTGTGTGTCAGTGAGTGTGTTATTAGTAATCTGTGTTCTCTGTCAGTGTGTTAATATTCCTGAGGACAGTGGGGGTGTTTTACACTTCACAGGGTGTATCTGACTGTCGGTCATGATATACACAATGTGTCAGTGAGTGTGTTAATATTAATCTGTGTTCTCTGTCAGTGTATTAATATTACTGAGGACAGTGGGGGTGTTTTACACATCACAGGGTGTATCTGACTGTGGGTCATGATGTACACAGTGTGTCAATGAGTGTGTTAATATTAATCGGTGTCCTCTGTCAGTGTGTTAATATTCCTGAGGACAGTGGGGGTGTTTTACACTTCACAGGGTGTATCTGACTGTGGGTCATGATGTACACAGTGTGTCAGTGAGTGTGTTAATATTAATCGGTGTCCTCTGTCATTGTGTTAATATTCCTGACGACAGTGGGGGTGTTTTACGCTTCACAGGGTGTATCTGACTGCGGGTCATGATATACACAGTATGTCAGTGAGTGTGTTAATATTAATCTGTGTTCTCTGTCAGTGTGTTAATATTACTGAGGACAGTGGGTGTGTTTTACACTTCACAGGGTGTATCTGGCTGTGGGTCATGATATACACAGTGTGTCAGTGAGTGTGTTAATATTAATCTGTGTTCTCTGTCAGTGTGTTAATATTCCTGAGGACAGTGGGGGTGTTTTACTCTTCACAGGGTGTATCTGGCTGTGGGTCATGATATACACAGTGTGTCAGTGAGTGTGTTAATATTAATCAGTGTTCTCTGTCAGTGTGTTAATATTACTGAGGACAATGGGGGTGTTTTACACTTAACAGGGTGTATCTGACTGTGGGTCATGATATACACAGTGTGTCAGTGAGTGTGTTAATATTAATCTGTGTTCTCTGTCAGTGTGTTAATATTACTGAGGACAGTGGGGGTGTTTTACACTTCACAGGGTGTATCTGACTGTGGGTCATGATATACACAGTGTGTCAGTGAGTGTGTTAATATTAATCTGTGTTCTCTGTCAGTGTGTTAATATTACTGAGGACAGTGGGGGTGTTTTACACTTCACAGGGTGTATCTGACTGTGGGTCATGATATACACAGTGTGTCAGTGAGTGTGTTAATATTAATCTGTGTTCTCTGTCAGTGTGTTAATATTACTGAGGACAGTGGGGGTGTTTTACACTTCACAGGGTGTATCTGACTGTGGGTCATGATATACAAAATGTGTCAGTGAGTGTGTTAATATTAATCTGTGTTCTCTGTCAGTGTGTTAATATTACTGAGGACAGTGGGGGTGTTTTACACTTCACAGGGTGTATCTGACTGTGGGTCATGATGTACACAGTGTGTCAGTGAGTGTGTTAATATTAATCGGTGTCCTCTGTCAGTGTGTTAATATTCCTGATGACAGTGGGGGTGTTTTACACTTCACAGGGTGTATCTGACTGTGGGTCATGATGTACACACTGTGTCAGTGAGTGTGTTAATATTAATCGGTGTCCTCTGTCATTGTGTTAATATTCCTGAGGACAGTGGGGGTGTTTTACACTTCACAGGGTGTATCTGACTGTGGGTCATGATATACACAGTATGTCAGTGAGTGTGTTAATATTAATCTGTGTTCTCTGTCAGTGTGTTAATATTCCTGAGGACAGTGGGGGTGTTTTACACTTCACTGGGTGTATCTGGCTGTGGGTCATGATATGCACAGTGTGTCAGTGAGTGTGTTAATATTAATCGGTGTCCTCTGTCAGTGTGTTAATATTCCTGAGGACAGTGGGGGTGTTTTACACTTCACAGGGTGTATTTGACTGTGGGTCATGATACACACAGTGTGTCAGTGAGTGTGTTAATATTAATCTGTGTTCTCTGTCAGTGTCTTAATATTACTGAGGACAATGGGGGTGTTTTACACTTCACAGGGTGTATCTGACTGTGGGTCATGATATACACAGTGTGTCAGTGAGTGTGTTAATATTAATCTGTGTTCTCTGTCAGTGTGTTAATATTACTGAGGGCAGTGGGGGTGTTTTACACTTCACAGGGTGTATCTGACTGTGGGTCATGATATACACAGTGTGTCAGTGAGTGTGTTAATATTAATCTGTGTTCTCTGTCAGTGTGTTAATATTACTGAGGACAGTGGGGGTGTTTTACACTTCACAGGGTGTATCTGACTGTGGGTCATGATGTACACAGTGTGTCAGTGAGTGTGTTAATATTAATCGGTGTCCTCTGTCAGTGTGTTAATATTCCTGAGGACAGTGGGGGTGTTTTACACTTCACAAGGTGTATCTGACTGTGGGTCATGATGTACACAGTGTGCCAGTGAGTGTGTTAATATTAATCGGTGTCCTCTGTCATTGTGTTAATATTCCTGAGGACAGTGGGGGTGTTTTACACTTCACAGGGTGTATCTGACTGTGGGTCATGATATACACAGTATGTCAGTGAGTGTGTTAATATTAATCTGTGTTCTCTGTCAGTGTGTTAATATTACTGAGGACAGTGGGTGTGTTTTACACTTCACTGGGTGTATCTGGCTGTGGGTCATGATATACACAGTGTGTCAGTGAGTGTGTTAATATTAATCTGTGTTCCCTGTCAGTCTGTTAATATTCCTGAGGACAGTGGGGGTGTTTTACACTTCACAGGGTGTATTTGACTGTGGGTCATGATACACACAGTGTGTCAGTGAGTGTGTTAATATTAATCTGTGTTCTCTGTCAGTGTCTTAATATTACTGAGGACAATGGGGGTGTTTTACACTTCACAGGGTGTATCTGACTGTGGGTCATGATATACACAGTGTGTCAGTGAGTGTGTTAATATTAATCTGTGTTCTCTGTCAGTGTGTTAATATTACTGAGGACAGTGGGGGTGTTTTACACTTCACAGGGTGTATCTGACTGTGGGTCATGATATACACAGTGTGTCAGTGAGTGTGTTAATATTAATCTGTGTTCTCTGTCAGTGTGTTAATATTACTGAGGACAGTGGGGGTGTTTTACACTTCACAGGGTGTATGTGACTGTGGGTCATGATAAACACAGTGTGTCAGTGAGTGTGTTAATATTCATCTGAGTTCTCTGTCAGTGTGTTAATATTGCTGAGGACAGTGGGGGTGTTTTACACTTCACAGGGTGTATCTGACTGTGGGTCATGATATACACAGTGTGTCAGTGAGTGTGTTAATATTAATCTGTGTTCTCTGTCAGTGTGTTAATATTACTGAGGACAGTGGGGGTGTTTTACACTTCACAGGGTGTATCTGACTGTGTGTCATGATGTACACAGTGTGTAAGTGAGTGTGTTAATATTAATCTGTGTTCTCTGTCAGGGTGTTAATATTCCTGAGGACAGTAGGGGTGTTTTACACTTCACAGGGTGTATCTGACTGTGGGTCATGACATACACAGTGTGTCAGTGAGTGTGTTAATATTAATCTGTGTTCTCTGTCAGTGTGTTAATATTACTGAGGACAGTAGGGATGTTTTACACTTCACAGGGTGTATCTGACTGTGGGTCATGATATACGCAGTGTGTCAGTGAGTGTGTTAATATTAATCTGTGTTCTCTGTCAGTGTGTTAAAATTACTGAGGACAGTGGGGGTGTTTTACATTTCACAGGGTGTATCTGACTGTGGGTCATGATGAACACAGTGTGTCAGTGAGTGTGTTAATATTAATCTGTGTTCTCTGTCAGTGTGTTAATATTCCTGAGGACAGTGGGGGTGTTTTACACTTCACAGGGTTAATCTGAATGTGGGTCATGATGTACACAGTGTGTCAGTGAGTCTGTTAATATTAATCTGTGTTCTCTGTCAGTTTGTTAATCTTCCTGAGGACAGTGGGGGTGTTTTACACTTCACAGAGTGTGTCTGACTGTGGGTCATGATGTACACAGTGTGTCAGTGAGTGTGTTAATATTAATCGGTGTCCTCTGTCAGTGTGTTAATATTCCTGAGGACAGTGGGGGTGTTTTACACTTCACAGGGTGTATCTGACTGTGGGTCATGATGTACACAGTGTGTCAGTGAGTGTGTTAATATTAATCGGAGTCCTCTGTCATTGTGTTAATATTCCTGAGGACAGTGGGGGTGTTTTACACTTCACAGGGTGTATCTGACTGTGGGTCATGATATACACAGTGTGCCAGTGAGTGTGTTAATATTAATCTGTGTTCTCTGTCAGTGTGTTAATATTACTGAGGACAGTGGGGATGCTTTACACTTCACAGGGTGTATCTGACTGTGGGTCATGATATACACAGTGTGTCAGTGAGTGTGTTAATATTAAACTGTGTTCTCTGTCAGTGTGTTAAAATTACTGAGGACAGTGGGGGTGTTTTACATTTCACAGGGTGTATCTGACTGTGGGTCATGATGAACACAGTGAGTCAGTGAGTGTGTTAATATTAATCTGTGTTCCCTGTCAATGTGTTAATATTACTGAGGACAGTGGGGGTGTTTTACACTTCACAGGGTGTATCTGACTGTGGGTCATGATATACACAGTGTGTCAGTGAGTGTGTTAATATTAATCTGTGTTCTCTGTCAGTGTGTTAATATTACTGAGGACAGTGGGGATGTTTTACACTTCACAGGGTGTATCTGACTGTGGGTCATGATAGACACAGTGTGTCAGTGAGTGTGTTAATATTAATCTGTGTTCTCTGTCAGTGTGTTAATATTCCTGAGGAGAGTGGGGGTGTTTTACACTTCACAGGGTGTATCTGACTGTGGGTCATGATATACACAGTGTGTCAGTGAGTGTGTTAATATTAATCTGTGTTCTCTGTCAGTGTGTTAATATTCCTGAGGACAGTGGGGGTGTTTTACACTTCACAGGGTATATCTGACGGTGGGTCATGATATACACAGTGTGTCAGTGAGTGTGTGAATATTAATCTGTGTTCTCTGTCAGTGTGTTAATATTCCTGAGGACAGTGGGGGTGTTTTACACTTCACAGGGTGTATCTGACCGTGGGTCATGATGTACACAGTGTGTCAGTGAGTGTGTTAATATTAATCGGTGTCCTCTGTCATTGTGTTAATATTCCTGAGGACAGTGGGGGTGTTTTACACTTCACAGGGTGTATCTGACTGTGGGTCATGATATACACAGTGTGTCAGTGAGTGTGTTAATATTAATCTGTGTTCTCTGTCAGTGTGTTAATATTACTGAGGACAGTGGGTGTGTTTTACACTTCACTGGGTGTATCTGGCTGTGGGTCATGATATACACAGTGTGTCAGTGTGTGTGTTAATATTAATCTGTGATCTCTGTCAGTGTGTTAATATTCCTGAGGACAGTGGGGGTGTTTTACATTTCACAGGGTGTATCTGACTGTGGGTCATGATATACACAGTGTGTCAGTGAGGGCGTTAATATTAATCTGTGTTCTCTGTCAGTGTCTTAATATTACTGAGGACAATGGGGGTGTTTTACACTTCACAGGGTGTATCTGACTGTGGGTCATGATGAACACAGTGAGTCAGTGAGTGTGTTAATATTTATCTGTGTTCCCTGTCAATGTGTTAATATTACTGAGGACATTGGGGGTGCTTTACACTTCACAGGGTGTATCTGACTGTGGGACAAGATGAAGACAGTGTGTCAGTGGGTTTGTTAATATTAATCTGTGTTCTCTGTCAGTGTGTTAATATTCCTGAGGACAGTGGGGGTGTTTTACACTTCACAGGGTTAATCTGAATGTGGGTCATGATGTACACAGTGTGTCAGTGAGTGTGTTAATATTAATCTGTGTTCTCTGTCAGTGTGTTAATATTACTGAGGACAGTTGGGGTGTTTTACACTTCACAGGGTGCGTCTGGCTTTTGGTCATGATATACACAGTGTGTCAGTGAGTGTGTTAATATTAATCTGTGTTCTCTGTCAGTGTGTTAAAATTGCTGCGGACAGTGGGGGTGTTTTACACTTCACAGGGTGTGTCTGACTGTGGGTCATGATATACACAGTGTGTCAGTGAGTGTGTTAATATTAATCTGTGTTCTCTGTCAGTGTGTTAATATTCCTGAGGACAGTGGGGGTGTTTTACACTTCACAGGGTGTATCTGACTGTGGGTCATGATATACACAGTGTGTCAGTGAGTGTGTTAATATTACTCTGTGTTCTCTGTCAGTGTGTTAATATTCCTGAGGACAGTGGGGGTGTTTTACACTTCACAGGGTGTATCTGACTGTGGGTCATGATATACACAGTGTGTCAGTGAGTGCGTTAATATTAATCTGTGTTCTCTGTCAGTGTGTTAATATTCCTGAGGACAGTGGGGGTGTTTTACACTTCACAGGGTGTATCTGACTGTGGGTCATGATATACACAGTGTGTCAGTGAGTGTGTTAATATTAATCTGTGTTCTCTGTCAGTGTCTTAATATTACTGAGGACAATGGGGGTGTTTTACACTTCACAGGGTGTATCTGACTGCGGGTCATGATGAAGACAGTGTGTCAGTGGGTGTGTAAATATTAATCTGTGTTCTCTGTCAGTGTGTTAATATTCCTGAGGACAGTGGGGGTGTTTTACACTTCACAGGGTTAATCTGAATGTGGGTCATGATGTACACAGTGTGTCAGTGAGTGTGTTAATATTAATCTATGTTCTCTGTCAGTGTGTTAAAATTGCTGCGGACAGTGGGGGTGTTTTACACTTCACAGGGTGTGTCTGACTGTGGGTCATGATATACACAGTGTGTCAGTGAGTGTGTTAACATTAATCTGTGTTCTCTGTCAGTGTATTAATATTCCTGAGGACAGTGGGGGTGTTTTACACTTCACAGGGTGTATCTGACTGTGGGTCATGATATACACAGTGTGTCAGTGAGTGTGTTAATATTAATCTGTGTTCTCTGTCAGTGTGTTAATATTACTGAGGACAGTGGGGATGTTTTACACTTCACAGGGTGTATCTGACTGTGGGTCATGATAGACACAGTGTGTCAGTGAGTGTGTTAATATTAATCTGTGTTCTCTGTCAGTGTGTTAATATTCCTGAGGACAGTGGGGGTGTTTTACACTTCACAGGGTGTATCTGACTGTGGGTCATGATATACAGAGTGTGTCAGTGAGTGTGTTAATATTAATCTGTGTTCTCTGTCAGTGTGTTAATATTCCTGAGGACAGTGGGGGTGTTTTACACTTCACAGGGTCTATCTGACTGTGGGTCATGATATACACATTGTGTCAGTGAGTGTGTGAATATTAATCTGTGTTCTCTGTCAGTGTGTTAATATTCCTGAGGACAGTAGGTGTGTTTTACACTTCACAGGGTGTATCTGACCGTGGGTCATGATGTACACAGTGTGTCAGTGAGTGTGTTAATATTACTCTGTGTTCTCTGTCAGTGTGTTAATATTCCTGAGGACAGTGGGGGTGTTTTACACTTCACAGGGTGTATCTGACTGTGGGTCATGATATACACAGTGTGTCAGTGAGTGCGTTAATATTAATCTGTGTTCTCTGTCAGTGTCTTAATATTACTGAGGACAGTGGGGGTGTTTTACACTTCACAGGGTGTATCTGACTGTGGGTCATGATATACACAGTGTGTCAGTGAGTGTGTTAATATTAATCTGTGTTCTCTGTCAGTGTGTTAATATTACTGAGGACAGTGGGGGTGTTTTACACTTCACAGGGTGTATCTGACTGTGGGTCATGATGTACACAGTGTGTCAGTGAGTGTGTTAATATTAATCGGTGTCCTCTGTCAGTGTGTTAATATTCCTGAGGACAGTGGGGGTGTTTTACACTTCACAGGGTGTATCTGACTGTGGGTCATGATGTAGACAGTGTGTCAGTGAGTGTGTTAATATTAATCGGTGTCCTCTGTCATTGTGTTAATATTCCTGAGGACAGTGGGGGTGTTTTACACTTCACAGGGTGTATCTGACTGTGGGTCATGATATACACAGTGTGTCAGTGAGTGTGTTAATATTAATCTGTGTTCTCTGTCAGTGTGTTAATATTACTGAGGGCAGTGGGTGTGTTTTACACTTCACTGGGTGTATCTGGCTGTGGGTCATGATATACACAGTGTGTCAGTGAGTGTGTTAATATTAATCTGTGTTCTCTGTCAGTGTCTTAATATTACTGAGGACAATGGGGGTGTTTTCCACTTCACAGGGTGTATCTGACTGTGGGTCATGATATACACAGTGTGTCAGTGAGTGTGTTAATATTAATCTGTGTTCTCTGTCAGTGTGTTAATATTACTGAGGACAGTGGGAGTGTTTTACACTTCACAGGGTGTATCTGACTGTGGGTCATGATATACACAGTGTGTCAGTGAGTGTGTTAATATTAATCTGTGTTCTCTGTCAGTGTGTTAATATTACTGAGGACAGTGGGGGTGTTTTACACTTCACAGGGTGTATCTGACTGTGGGTCATGATCTACACAGTGTGTCAGTGAGTGTGTTAATATTCATCTGTGTTCTCTGTCAGTGTGTTAATATTACTGAGGACAGTGGGGGTGTTTTACACTTCACAGGGTGTATCTGACTGTGTGTCATGATGTACACAGTGTGTCAGTGAGTGTGTTAATAGTAATCTGTGTTCTCTGTCAGGGTGTTAATATTCCTGAGGACAGTAGGGGTGTTTTACACTTCACAGGGTGTATCTGACTGTGGGTCATGAAATACACAGTGTGTCAGTGAGTGTGTTAATATTAATCTGTGTTCTCTGTCAGTGTGTTAATATTACTGAGGACAGTAGGGATGTTTTACACTTCACAGGGTGTATCTGACTGTGGGTCATGATATACACAGTGTGTCAGTGAGTGTGTTAATATTAATCTGTGTTCTCTGTCAGTGTGTTAAAATTACTGAGGACAGTGGGGGTGTTTTACATTTCACAGGGTGTATCTGACTGTGGGTCATGATGAACACAGTGTGTCAGTGAGTGTGTTAATATTAATCTGTGTTCCCTGTCAATGTGTTAATATTACTGAGGACAGTGGGGGTGTTTTACACTTCACAGGGTGTATCTGACTGTGGGTCATGATGAAGATTGTGTGTCAGTGGGTGTGTTAATATTAATCTGTGTTCTCTGTCAGTGTGTTAACATTCCTGAGGACAGTGGGGGTGTTTTACACTTCACAGGGTTAATCTGAATGTGGGTCATGATGTACACAGTGTGTCAGTGAGTCTGTTAATATTAATCTGTGTTCTCTGTCAGTTTGTTAATCTTCCTGAGGACAGTGGGGGTGTTTTACACTTCACAGGGTTAATCTGAATGTGGGTCATGATGTACACAGTGTGTCAGAGAGTGTGTTAATATTAATCTGTGTTCTCTGTCAGTGTGTTAATATTACTGAGGACAGTGGGGATGCATTACACTTCACAGGGTGTATCTGACTGTGGGTCATGATATACACAGTGTGTCAGTGAGTGTGTTAATATTAATCTGTGTTCTCTGTCAGTGTGTTAAAATTACTGAGGACAGTGGGGGTGTTTTACATTTCACAGGGTGTATCTGACTGTGGGTCATGATGAACACAGTGAGTCAGTGAGTGTGTTAATATTAATCTGTGTTCCCTGTCAATGTGTTAATATTACTGAGGACAGTGGGGGTGTTTTACACTTCACAGGGTGTATCTGACTGTGGGTCATGATGAAGACAGTGTGTCAGTGGGTGTGTTAATATTAATCTGTGTTCTCTGTCAGTGTGTTAATATTCCTGAGGACAGTGGGGGTGTTTTACACTTCACAGGGTTAATCTGAATGTGGGTCATGATGTACACAGTGTGTCACTGAGTCTGTTAATATTAATCTGTGTTCTCTGTCAGTTTGTTAATCTTCCTGAGGACAGTGGGGGTGTTTTACACTTCACAGAATGTATCTGACTGTGGGTCATGATGTACACAGTGTGTCAGTGAGTGTGTTAATATTAATCGGTGTCCTCTGTCAGTGTGTTAATATTCCTGAGGACAGTGGGGGTGTTTTACACTTCACAGGGTGTATCTGACTGTGGGTCATGATGGACACAGTGTGTCAGTGAGTGTGTTAATATTAATCGGTGTCCTCTGTCATTGTGTTAATATTCCTGAGGACAGTGGGGGTGTTTTACACTTCACAGGGTGCATCTGGCTTTTGGTCATGATATACACAGTGTGTCAGTGAGTGTGTTAATATTAATCTGTGTTCTATGTCAGTGTGTTAAAATTGCTGCGGACAGTGGGGGTGTTTTACACTTCACAGGGTGTTTCTGACTGTGGGTCATGATATACACAGTGTGTCATTGAGTGTGTTAATATTAATCTGTGTTCTCTGTCAGTGTGTTAAAATTGCTGCGGACAGTGGGGGTGTTTTACACTTCACAGGGTGTATCTGACTGTGGGTCATGATATACACAGTGTGTCAGTGAGTGTGTTAATATTAATCTGTGTTCTCTGTCAGTGTGTTAATATTACTGAGGACAGTGGGGATGTTTTACACTTCACAGGGTGTATCTGACTGTGGGTCATGATAGACACAGTGTGTCAGTGAGTGTGTTAATATTAATCTGTGTTCTCTGTCAGTGTGTTAATATTCCTGAGGACAGTGGGGGTGTTTTACTCTTCACGGGGTGTATCTGACTGTGGGTCATGATATACACAGTGTGTCAGTGAGTGTGTTAATATTAATCTGTGTTCTCTGTCAGTGTGTTAATATTCCTGAGGACAGTGGGGGTGTTTTACACTTCACAGGGTCTATCTGACTGTGGGTCATGATATACACAGTGTGTCAGTGAGTGTGTGAATATTAATCTGTGTTCTCTGTCAGTGTGTTAATATTCCTGAGGACAGTGGGGGTGTTTTACACTTCACAGGGTGTATCTGACCGTGGGTCATGATGTACACAGTGTGTCAGTGAGTGTGTTAATATTAATCGGTGTCCTCTGTCATTGTGTTAATATTCCTGAGGACAGTGGGGGTGTTTTACACTTCACAGGGTGTATCTGACTGTGGGTCATGATGAACACAGTGAGTCAGTGAGTGTGTTAATATTTATCTGTGTTCCCTGTCAATGTGTTAATATTACTGAGGACATTGGGGGTGTTTTACACTTCACAGGGTGTATCTGACTGTGGGTCATGATGAAGACAGTGTGTCAGTGGGTGTGTTAATATTAATCTGTGTTCTCTGTCAGTGTGTTAATATTCCTGAGGACAGTGGGGGTGTTTTACACTTCACACCGTTAATCTGAATGTGGGTCATGATGTACACAGTGTGTCAGTGAGTGTGTTAATATTAATCTGTGTTCTCTGTCAGTGTGTTAATATTACTGAGGACAGTGGGGGTGTTTTACACTTCACAGGGTGCGTCTGGCTTTTGGTCATGATCTACACAGTGTGTCAGTGAGTGTGTTAATATTAATCTGTGTTCTCTGTCAGTGTGTTAAAATTGCTGCGGACAGTGGGGGTGTTTTACACTTCACAGGGTGTGTCTGACTGTGGGTCATGATGTACACAGTGTGTCAGTGAGTGTGTTAATATTAATCGGTGTCCTCTGTCATTGTGTTAATATTCCTGAGGACAGTGGGGGTGTTTTACACTTCACAGGGTGTATCTGACTGTGGGTCATGATATACACAGTGTGTCAGTGAGTGTGTTAATATTAATCTGTGTTCTCTGTCAGTGTGTTAATATTACTGAGGACAGTGGGTGTGTTTTACACTTCACTGGGTGTATCTGGCTGTGGGTCATGATATACACAGTGTGTCAGTGAGTGTGTTAATATTAATCTGTGTTCTCTGTCAGTGTGTTAATATTCCTGAGGACAGTGGGGGTGTTTTACACTTCACAGGGTGTATCTGACTGTGGGTCATGATATACACAGTGTGTCAGTGAGGGCGTTAATATTAATCTGTGTTCTCTGTCAGTGTCTTAATATTACTGAGGACAATGGGGTTGTTTTACACTTCACAGGGTGTATCTGACTGTGGGTCATGATATACACAGTGAGTCAGTGAGTGTGTTAATATTAATCTGTGTTCCCTGTCAATGTGTTAATATTACTGAGGACAGTGGGGGTGTTTTACACTTCACAGGGTGTATCTGACTGTGGGTCATGATGAACACAGTGAGTCAGTGAGTGTGTTAATATTTATCTGTGTTCCCTGTCAATGTGTTAATATTACTGAGGACATTGGGGGTGTTTTACACTTCACAGGGTGTATCTGACTGTGGGTCATGATGAAGACAGTGTGTCAGTGGGTGTGTTAATATTAATCTGTGTTCTCTGTCAGTGTGTTAATATTCCTGAGGACAGTGGGGGTGTTTTACACTTCACACCGTTAATCTGAATGTGGGTCATGATGTACACAGTGTGTCAGTGAGTGTGTTAATATTAATCTGTGTTCTCTGTCAGTGTGTTAATATTACTGAGGACAGTGGGGGTGTTTTACACTTCACAGGGTGCGTCTGGCTTTTGGTCATGATCTACACAGTGTGTCAGTGAGTGTGTTAATATTAATCTGTGTTCTCTGTCAGTGTGTTAAAATTGCTGCGGACAGTGGGGGTGTTTTACACTTCACAGGGTGTGTCTGACTGTGGGTCATGATGTACACAGTGTGTCAGTGAGTGTGTTAATATTAATCGGTGTCCTCTGTCATTGTGTTAATATTCCTGAGGACAGTGGGGGTGTTTTACACTTCACAGGGTGTATCTGACTGTGGGTCATGATATACACAGTGTGTCAGTGAGTGTGTTAATATTAATCTGTGTTCTCTGTCAGTGTGTTAATATTACTGAGGACAGTGGGTGTGTTTTACACTTCACTGGGTGTATCTGGCTGTGGGTCATGATATACACAGTGTGTCAGTGAGTGTGTTAATATTGATCTGTGTTCTCTGTCAGTGTGTTAATATTCCTGAGGACAGTGGGGGTGTTTTACACTTCACAGGGTGTATCTGACTGTGGGTCATGATATACACAGTGTGTCAGTGAGTGCGTTAATATTAATCTGTGTTCTCTGTCAGTGTCTTAATATTACTGAGGACAATGGGGTTGTTTTACACTTCACTGGGTGTATCTGACTGTGGGTCATGATATACACAGTGAGTCAGTGAGTGTGTTAATATTAATCTGTGTTCCCTGTCAATGTGTTAATATTACTGAGGACAGTGGGGGTGTTTTACAATTCACAGGGTGTATCTGACTGTGGGTCATGATGAACACAGTGAGTCAGTGAGTGTGTTAATATTCATCTGTGTTCCCTGTCAATGTGTTAATATTACTGAGGACATTGGGGGTGTTTTACACTTCACAGGGTGTATCTGACTGTGGGTCATGATGAAGACAGTGTGTCAGTGGGTGTGTTAATATTAATCTGTGTTCTCTGTCAGTGTGTTAATATTCCTGAGGACAGTGGGGGTGTTTTACACTTCACACCGTTAATCTGAATGTGGGTCATGATGTACACAGTGTGTCAGTGAGTGTGTTAATATTAATCTGTGTTCTCTGGTAGTGTGTTAATATTACTGAGGACAGTGGGGGTGTTTTACACTTCACAGGGTGCGTCTGGCTTTTGGTCATGATATACACAGTGTGTCAGTGAGTGTGTTAATATTAATCTGTGTTCTCTGTCAGTGTGTTAAAATTGCTGCGGACAGTGGGGGTGTTTTACACTTCACAGGGTGTGTCTGACTGTGGGTCATGATATACACAGTGTGTCAGTGAGTGTGTTAATATTAATCTGTGTTCTCTGTCAGTGTGTTAATATTCCTGAGGACAGTGGGGGTGTTTTACACTTCACAGGGTGTATCTGACTGTGGGTCATGATATACACAGTGTGTCAGTGAGTATGTTAATATTAATCTGTGTTCTCTGTCAGTGTGTTAATATTACTGAGGACAGTGGGTGTGTTTTTCACTTCACTGGGTGTATCTGGCTGTGGGTCATGATATTCACAGTGTGTCAGTGAGTGTGTTAATATTAATCTGTGTTCTCTGTCAGTGTGTTAATATTCCTGAGGACAGTGGGGGTGTTTTACACTTCACAGGGTGTATCTGACTGTGGGTCATGATATACACAGTGTGTCAGTGAGTGCGTTAATATTAATCTGTGTTCTCTGTCAGTGTCTTAATGTTACTGAGGACAATGGGGGTGTTTTACACTTCACAGGGTGTATCTGACTGCGGGTCATGATGAAGACAGTGTGTCAGTGGGTGTGTTAATATTAATCTGTGTTCTCTGTCAGTGTGTTAATATTCCTGAGGACAGTGGGGGTGTTTTACACTTCACAGGGTTAATCTGAATGTGGGTCATGATGTACACAGTGTGTCAGTGAGTGTGTTAATATTAATCTGTGTTCTCTGTCAGTGTGTTAATATTCCTGAGGACAGTAGGGGTGTTTTACACTTCACAGGGTGTATCTGACTGTGGGTCATGACATACACAGTGTGTCAGTGAGTGTGTTAATATTAATCTGTGTTCTCTGTCAGTGTGTTAATATTACTGAGGACAGTAGGGATGTTTTACACTTCACAGGGTGTATCTGACTGTGGGTCATGATATACACAGTGTGTCAGTGAGTGTGTTAATATTAATCTGTGTTCTCCGTCAGTGTGTTAAAATTACTGAGGACAGTGGGGGTGTTTTACATTTCACAGGGTGTATCTGACTGTGGGTCATGATGAACACAGTGTGTCAGTGAGTGTGTTAATATTAATCTGTGTTCCCTGTCAATGTGTTAATATTACTGAGGACAGTGGGGGTGTTTTACACTTCACAGGGTGTATCTGACTGTGGGTCATGATGAAGACAGTGTGTCAGTGGGTGTGTTAATATTAATCTGTGTTCTCTGTCAGTGTGTTAATATTCCTGAGGACAGTGGGGGTGTTTTGCACTTCACAGGGTTAATCTGAATGTGGGTCGTGATGTACACAGTGTGTCAGTGAGTCTGTTAATATTAATCTGTGTTCTCTGTCAGTTTGTTAATCTTCCTGAGGACAGTGGGGGTGTTTTACACTTCACAGAGTGTATCTGACTGTGGGTCATGATGTACACAGTGTGTCAGTGATTGTGTTAATATTAATCGGTGTCCTCTGTCAGTGTGTTAATATTCCTGAGGACAGTGGGGGTGTTTTACACTTCACAGGGTGTATCTGACTGTGGGTCATGATGTACACAATGTGTCAGTGAGTGTGTTAATATTAATCGGTGTCCTCTGTCATTGTGTTAATATTCCTGAGGACAGTGGGGGTGTTTTACACTTCACAGGGTGTATCTGACTGTGGGTCATGATTTACACAGTGTGTCAGTGAGTGTGTTAATATTAATCTGTGTTCTCTGTCAGTGTGTTAATATTACTGAGGACAGTGGGGATGCTTTACACTTCACAGGGTGTATCTGACTGTGGGTCATGATATACACAGTGTGTCAGTGAGTGTGTTAATATTAATCTGTGTTCTCTGTCAGTGTGTTAAAATTACTGAGGACAGTGGGGGTGTTTTACATTTCACAGGGTGTATCTGACTGTGGGTCATGATGAACACAGTGAGTCAGTGAGTGTGTTAATATTAATCTGTGTTCCCTGTCAATGTGTTAATATTACTGAGGACAGTGGGGTTGTTTTACACTTCACAGGGTGTATCTGACTGTGGGTCATGATGAAGACAGTGTGTCAGTGGGTGTGTTAATATTAATCTGTGTTCTCTGTCAGTGTGTTAATATTCCTGAGGACAGTGGGGGTGTTTTACACTTCACAGGGTTAATCTGAATGTGGGTCATGATGTACACAGAGTGTCAGTGAGGGTGTTAATATTAATCTGTGTTCTCTGTCAGTGTGTTAATATTACTGAGGACAGTGGGGGTGTTTTACACTTCACAGGGTGCATCTGGCTTTTGGTCATGAAATACACAGTGTGTCAGTGAGTGTGTGAATATTAATCTGTGTTCTCTGTCTGTGTGTTAATATTACTGAGGACAGTGGGGATGTTTTACACTTCACAGGGTGTATCTGACTGTGGGTCATGATAGACACAGTGTGTCAGTGAGTGTGTTAATATTAATCTGTGTTCTCTGTCAGTGTGTTAATATTCCTGAGGACAGTGGGGGTGTTTTACACTTCACAGGGTGTATCTGACTGTGGGTCATGATACACACAGTGTGTCAGTGAGTTTGTTAATATTAATCTGTGTTCTCTGTCAGTGTGTTAATATTCCTGAGCACAGTGGGGGTGTTTTACACTTCACAGGGTCTATCTGACAGTGGGTCATGATATACAATGTGTGTCAGTGAGTGTGTGAATATTAATCTGTGTTCTCTGTCAGTGTGTTAATATTCCTGAGGACAGTGGGGGTGTTTTACACTTCACAGGGTGTATCTGACCGTTGGTCATGATGTACACAGTGTGTCAGTGAGTGTGTTAATATTAATCTGTGTCCTCTGTCATTGTGTTAATATTCCTGAGGACAGTGGGGGTGTTTTACACTTCACAGGGTGTATCTGACTGTGGGTCATGATATACACAGTGTGTCAGTGAGTGTGTTAATATTAATCTGTGTTCTCTGTCAGTGTGTTAATATTACTGAGGACAGTGGGTGTGTTTTACACTTCGCTGGGTGTATCTGGCTGTGGGTCATGATATACACAGTGTGTCAGTGAGTGTGTTAATATTAATCTGTGTTCTCTGTCAGTCAGTTAATATTCCTGAGGACAGTGGGGGTGTTTTACACTTCACAGGGTGTATCTGACTGTGGGTCATGATATACACAGTGTGTCAGTGAGTGTGTTAATATTAATCTGTGTTCTCTGTCAGTGTCTTAATATTACTGAGGACAATGGGGGTGTTTTACACTTCACAGGGTGTATCTGACTGAGGGTCATGATATACACAGTGAGTCAGTGAGTGTGTTAATATTAATCTGTGTTCCCTGTCAATGTGTTAATATTACTGAGGACAGTGGGGGTGTTTTACACTTCACAGGGTGTATCTGACTGTGGGTCATGATGAACACAGTGAGTCAGTGAGTGTGTTAATATTTATCTGTGTTCCCTGTCAATGTGTTAATATTACTGAGGACAGTGGGGGTGTTTTACACTTCACAGGGTGTATCTGACTGTGGGTCATGATGAAGACAGTGTGTCAGTGGGTGTGTTAATATTAATCTGTGTTCTCTGTCAGTGTGTTAATATTCCTGAGGACAGTGGGGGTGTTTTACACTTCACAGGGTTAATCTGAATGTGGGTCATGATGTACACAGTGTGTCAGTGAGTGTGTTAATATTAATCTGTGTTCTCTGTCAGTGTGTTAATATTACTGAGGACAGTGGTGGTGTTTAACACTTCACAGGGTGCGTCTGGCTTTTGGTCATGATATACACAGTGTGTCAGTGAGTGTGTTAATATTAATCTGTGTTCTCTGTCAGTGTGTTAAAATTGCTGCGGACAGTGGGGGTGTTTTACACTTCACTGGGTGTATCTGGCTGTGGGTCATGATATACACAGTGTGTCAGTGAGTGTGTTAATATTAATCTGTGTTCTCTGTCAGTGTGTTAATATTCCTGAGGACAGTGGGGGTGTTTTACACTTCACAGGGTGTATCTGACTGTGGGTCATGATATACACAGTGTGTCAGTGAGTGTGTTAATATTAATCGGTGTCCTCTGTCATTGTGTTAATATTCCTGAGGACAGTGGGGGTGTTTTACACTTCACAGGGTGTGTCTGACTGTGGGTCATGATATACACAGTGTGTCAGTGAGTGTGTTAATATTAATCTGTCTTCTCTGTCAGTGTGTTAATATTCCTGAGGACAGTGGGGGTGTTTTACACTTCACAGGGTGTATCTGACTGTGGGTCATGATATACACAGTGTGTCAGTGAGTGTGTTAATATTAATCTGTGTTCTCTGTCAGTGTGTTAATATTACTGAGGACAGTGGGTGTGTTTTACACTTCACTGGGTGTATCTGGCTGTGGGTCATGATATACACAGTGTGTCAGTGAGTGTGTTAATATTAATCTGTGTTCTCTGTCAGTGTGTTAATATTACTGAGGACAGTGGGGTTGTTTTACACTTCACAGGGTGTATCTGACTGTGGGTCATGATGAAGACAGTGTGTCAGTGGGTGTGTTAATATTAATCTGTGTTCTCTGTCAGTGTGTTAATATTCCTGAGGACAGTGGGGGTGTTTTACACTTCACAGGGTTAATCTGAATGTGGGTCATGATGTACACAGAGTGTCAGTGAGGGTGTTAATATTAATCTGTGTTCTCTGTCAGTGTGTTAATATTACAGAGGACAGTGGGGGTGTTTTACACTTCACAGGGTGCATCTGGCTTTTGGTCATGATATACACAGTGTGTCAGTGAGTGTGTGAATATTAATCTGTGTTCTCTGTCAGTGTGTTAATATTACTGAGGACAGTGGGGATGTTTTACACTTCACAGGGTGTATCTGACTGTGGGTCATGATAGACACAGTGTGTCAGTGAGTGTGTTAATATTAATCTGTGTTCTCTGTCAGTGTGTTAATATTCCTGAGGACAGTGGGGGTGTTTTACACTTCACAGGGTGTATCTGACTGTGGGTCATGATATACACAGTGTGTCAGTGAGTGTGTTAATATTAATCTGTGTTCTCTGTCAGTGTGTTAATATTCCTGAGGACAGTGGGGGTGTTTTACACTTCACAGGGTCTATCTGACTGTGGGTCATGATATACAATGTGTGTCAGTGAGTGTGTGAATATTAATCTGTGTTCTCTGTCAGTGTGTTAATATTCCTGAGGACAGTGAGGGTGTTTTACACTTCACAGGGTGTATCTGACTGTGGGTCATGATACACACAGTGTGTCAGTGAGGTTGTTAATATTAATCTGTGTTCTCTGTCAGTGTGTTAATATTCCTGAGGACAGTGGGGGTGTTTTACACTTCACAGGGTCTATCTGACTGTGGGTCATGATATACAATGTGTGTCAGTGAGTGTGTGAATATTAATCTGTGTTCTCTGTCAGTGTGTTAATATTCCTGAGTACAGTGGGGGTGTTTTACACTTCACAGGGTGTATCTGACCGTTGGTCATGATGTACACAGTGTGTCAGTGAGTGTGTTAATATTAATCTGTGTCCTCTGTCATTGTGTTAATATTCCTGAGGACAGTGGGGGTGTTTTACACTTCACAGGGTGTATCTGACTGTGGGTCATGATATACACAGTGTGTCAGTGAGTGTGTTAATATTAATCTGTGTTCTCTGTCAGTGTGTTAATATTACTGAGGACAGTGGGTGTGTTTTACACTTCGCTGGGTGTATCTGGCTGTGGGTCATGATATACACAGTGTGTCAGTGAGTGTGTTAATATTAATCTGTGTTCTCTGTCAGTCAGTTAATATTCCTGAGGACAGTGGGGGTGTTTTACACTTCACAGGGTGTATCTGACTGTGGGTCATGATATACACAGTGTGTCAGTGAGTGTGTTAATATTAATCTGTGTTCTCTGTCAGTGTCTTAATATTACTGAGGACAATGGGGGTGTTTTACACTTCACAGGGTGTATCTGACTGAGGGTCATGATATACACAGTGAGTCAGTGAGTGTGTTAATATTAATCTGTGTTCCCTGTCAATGTGTTAATATTACTGGGGACAGTGGGGGTGTTTTACACTTCACAGGGTGTATCTGACTGTGGGTCATGATGAACACAGTGAGTCAGTGAGTGTGTTAATATTTATCTGTGTTCCCTGTCAATGTGTTAATATTACTGAGGACATTGGGGGTGTTTTACACTTCACAGGGTGTATCTGACTGTGGGTCATGATGAAGACAGTGTGTCAGTGGGTGTGTTAATATTAATCTGTGTTCTCTGTCAGTGTGTTAATATTCCTGAGGACAGTGGGGGTGTTTTACACTTCACAGGGTTAATCTGAATGTGGGTCATGATGTACACAGTGTGTCAGTGAGTGTGTTAATATTAATCTGTGTTCTCTGTCAGTGTGTTAATATTACTGAGGACAGTGGTGGTGTTTAACACTTCACAGGGTGCGTCTGGCTTTTGGTCATGATATACACAGTGTGTCAGTCAGTGTGTTAATATTAATCTGTGTTCTCTGTCAGTGTGTTAAAATTGCTGCGGACAGTGGGGGTGTTTTACACTTCACTGGGTGTATCTGGCTGTGGGTCATGATATACACAGTGTGTCAGTGAGTGTGTTAATATTAATCTGTGTTCTCTGTCAGTGTGTTAATATTCCTGAGGACAGTGGGGGTGTTTTACACTTCACAGGGTGTATCTGACTGTGGGTCATGATATACACAGTGTGTCAGTGAGTGTGTTAATATTAATCTGTGTCCTCTGTCATTGTGTTAATATTCCTGAGGACAGTGGGGGTGTTTTACACTTCACAGGGTGTGTCTGACTGTGGGTCATGATATACACAGTGTGTCAGTGAGTGTGTTAATATTAATCTGTGTTCTCTGTCAGTGTGTTAATATTCCTGAGGACAGTGGGGGTGTTTTACACTTCACAGGGTGTATCTGACTGTGGGTCATGATATACACAGTGTGTCAGTGAGTGTGTTAATATTAATCTGTGTTCTCTGTCAGTGTGTTAATATTACTGAGGACAGTGGGTGTGTTTTACACTTCACTGGGTGTATCTGGCTGTGGGTCATGATATACACAGTGTGTCAGTGAGTGTGTTAATATTAATCTGTGTTCTCTGTCAGTGTGTTAATATTACTGAGGACAGTGGGGTTGTTTTACACTTCACAGGGTGTATCTGACTGTGGGTCATGATGAAGACAGTGTGTCAGTGGGTGTGTTAATATTAATCTGTGTTCTCTGTCAGTGTGTTAATATTCCTGAGGACAGTGGGGGTGTTTTACACTTCACAGGGTGTATCTGACTGTGGGTCATGATAGACACAGTGTGTCAGTGAGTGTGTTAATATTAATCTGTGTTCTCTGTCAGTGTGTTAATATTACTGAGGACAGTGGGGATGTTTTACACTTCACAGGGTGTATCTGACTGTGGGTCATGATAGACACAGTGTGTCAGTGAGTGTGTTAATATTAATCTGTGTTCTCTGTCAGTGTGTTAATATTCCTGAGGACAGTGGGGGTGTTTTACACTTCACAGGGTGTATCTGACTGTGGGTCATGATATACACAGTGTGTCAGTGAGTGTGTTAATATTAATCTGTGTTCTCTGTCAGTGTGTTAATATTACTGAGGACAGTGGGGGCGTTTTACACTTCACAGGGTCTATCTGCATGTGGGTCAGGATATCCACAGTGTGTCAGTGAGTGTGTGAATATTAATCTGTGTTCTCTGTCAGTGTGTTAATATTCCTGAGGACAGTGGGGGTGTTTTACACTTCACAGAGTGTATCTGACTGTGGGTCATGATGTACACAGTGTGTCAGTGAGTGTGTTAATATTAATCGGTGTCCTCTGTCAGTGTGTTAATATTCCTGAGGACAGTGGGGGTGTTTTACACTTCACAGGGTGTATCTGACTGTGGGTCATGATGTACACAGTGTGTCAGTGAGTGTGTTAATATTAATCTGTGTCCTCTGTCATTGTGTTAATATTCCTGAGGACAGTGGGGGTGTTTTACACTTCACAGGGTGTATCTGACTGTGGGTCATGATATACACAGTGTGTCAGTGAGTGTGTTAATATTAATCTGTGTTCTCTGTCAGTGTGTTAATATTACTGAGGACAGTGGGTGTGTTTTACACTTCACTGGGTGTATCTGGCTGTGGGTCATGATATACACACAGTGTGTCAGTGAGTGTGTTAATATTAATCTGTGTCCCCTGTCAGTGTGTTAATATTCCTGAGGACAGTGGGGGTGTTTTACACTTCACAGGGTGTATTTGACTGTGGGTCATGATATACACAGTGTGTCAGTGAGTGTGTTAATATTAATCTGTGTTCTCTGTCAGTGTCTTAATATTACTGAGGACAATGGGGGTGTTTTACACTTCACAGGGTGTATCTGACTGTGGGTCATGATATACACAGTGTGTCAGTGAGTGTGTTAATATTAATCTGTGTTCTCTGTCAGTGTGTTAATATTACTGAGGACAGTGGGCGTGTTTTACACTTCACAGGGTGTATCTGACTGTGGGTCATGATATCCACAGTGTGTCAGTGAGTGTGTTAATATTAATCTGTGTTCTCTGTCAGTGTGTTAATATTACTGAGGACAGTGGGGGTGTTTTACACTTCACAGGGTGTATCTGACTGTGGGTCATGATCGACACAGTGTGTCAGTGAGTGTGTTAATATTCATCTGTATTCTCTGTCAGTGTGTTAATATTGCAGAGGACAGTGGGGGTGTTTTACACTTCACAGGGTGTATCTGACTGTGGGTCATGATATACACAGTGTGTCAGTGAGTGTGTTAATATTCATCTGTGTTCTCTGTCAGTGTGTTAATGTTACTGAGGAAAGTGGGGGTGTTTTACACTTCACAGGGTGTATCTGACTGTGGGTCATGATCTACACAGTGTGTCAGTGAGTGTGTTAATATTAATCTGTGTTCTCTGTCAGTGTGTTAATATTACTGAGGACAGTGGGGGTGTTTTACACTTCACAGGGTGTATCTGACTGTGGGTCATGATCGACACAGTGTGTCAGTGAGTGTGTTAATATTCATCTGTATTCTCTGTCAGTGTGTTAATATTGCAGAGGACAGTGGGGGTGTTTTACACTTCACAGGGTGTATTTGACTGTGGGTCATGATATACACAGTGTGTCAGTGAGTGTGTTAATATTCATCTGTGTTCTCTGTCAGTGTGTTAATATTACTGAGGAAAGTGGGGGTGTTTTACACTTCACAGGGTGTATCTGACTGTGGGTCATGATCTACACAGTGTGTCAGTGAGTGTGTTAATATTCATCTGTGTTCTCTGTCAGTGTGTTAATATTGCTGAGGACAGTGGGGGTGTTTTACACTTCACAGGGTGTATCTGACTGTGGGTCAAGATATACACAGTGTGTCAGTGAGTGTGTTAATATTAATCTGTGTTCTCTGTCAGTGTGTTAATATTACTGAGGACAGTGGGGGTGTTTTACACTTCACAGGGTGTATCTGACTGTGTGTCATGATGTACACAGTGTGTCAGTGAGTGTGTTAATATTAATCTGTGTTCTCTGTCAGGGTGTTAATATTCCTGAGGACAGTGGGGGTGTTTTACACTTCACAGGGTGTATCTGACTGTGGGTCATGACATACACAGTGTGTCAGTGAGTGTGTTAATATTAATCTGTGTTCTCTGTCAGTGTGTTAATATTACTGAGGACAGTAGGGATGTTTTACACTTCACAGGGTGTATCTGACTGTGGGTCATGATGAACACAGTGAGTCAGTGAGTGTGTTAATACTAATCTGTGTTCCCTGTCAATGTGTTAATATTACTGAGGACAGTGGGGGTGTTTTACACTTCACAGGGTGTATCTGACTGTGGGTCATGATGAAGACAGTGTGTCAGTGGGTGTGTTAATATTAATCTGTGTTCTCTGTCAGTGTGTTAATATTCCTGAGGACAGTGGGGGTGTTTTACACTTCACAGGGTTAATCTGAATGTGGGTCATGATGTACACAGTGTGTCAGTGAGTCTGTTAATATTAATCAGTGTTCTCTGTCAGTTTGTTAATCTTCCTGAGGTCAGTGGGGGTGTTTTACACTTCACAGAGTGTATCTGACTGTGGGTCATGATGTACACAGTGTGTCAGTGAGTGTGTTAATATTAATCGGTGTCCTCTGTCAGTGTGTTAATATTCCTGAGGACAGTGGTTGTGTTTTACACTTCACAGGGTGTATCTGACTGTGGGTCATGATGTACACAGTGTGTCAGTGAGTGTGTTAATATTAATCGGTGTCCTCTGTCATTGTGTTAATATTCCTGTGGACAGTGGGGGTGTTTTACACTTCACAGGGTGTATCTGACTGTGGGTCATGATATACACAGTGTGTCAGTGAGTGTGTTAATATTAATCTGTGTTCTCTGTCAGTGTGTTAATATTACTGAGGACAGTGGGGATGTTTTACACTTCAAAGGGTGTATCTGACTGTGGGTCATGATATACACAGTGTGTCAGTGAGTGTGTTAATATTAATCTGTGTTCTCTGTCAGTGTGTTAATATTACTGAGGACAGTGGGGGTGTTTTACACTTCACAGGGTGTATCTGACTGTGGGTCATGATGAAGACAGTGTGTCAGTGGGTGTGTTAATATTAATCTGTGTTCTCTGTCAGTGTGTTAATATTCCTGAGGACAGTGGGGGTTTTTTACACTTCACAGGGTTAATCTGAATGTGGGTCATGATGTACACAGTGTGTCAGTGAGTGTGTTAATATTAATCTGTGTTCTCTGTCAGTGTGTTAATATTACTGGGGACAGTGGGGGTGTTTTACACTTCACAGGGTGCATCTGGCTTTTGGTCATGACATACACAGTGTGTCAGTGAGTGTGTTAATATAAATCTGTGTTCTCTGTCAGTGTGTTAAAATTGCTGCGGACAGTGGGGGTGTTTTACACTTCACAGGGTGTGTCTGACTGTTGGTCATGATATACACAGTGTGTCAGTGAGTGTGTTAATATTAATCTGTGTTCTCTGTCAGTGTGTTAATATTCCTGAGGACAGTGGGGGTGTTTTACACTTCACAGGGTGTATCTGACTGTGGGTCATGATATACACAGTGTGTCAGTGAGTGTGTTAACATTAATCTGTGTTCTCTGTCAGTGTGTTAATATTACTGAGGACAGTGGGGATGTTTTACACTTCACAGGGTGTATCTGACTGTGGGTCATGATAGACACAGTGTGTCAGTGAGTGTGTTAATATTAATCTGTGTTCTCTGTCAGTGTGTTAATATTCCTGAGGACAGTGGGGGTGTTTTACACTTCACAGGGTTTACCTGACTGTGGGTCATGATCTACACAGTGTGTCAGTGAGTGTGTTAATATTAATCTGTGTTCTCTGTCAGTGTGTTAATATTACTGAGGACAGTGGGGGTGTTTTACACTTCACAGGGTGTATCTGACTGTGGGTAATGATGTACACAGTGTGTCAGTGAGTGTGTTAATATTAATCTGTGTCCTCTGTCATTGTGTTAATATTCCTGAGGACAGTGGGGGTGTTTTACACTTCACCAGGTGTATCTGACTGTGGGTCATGATATACACAGTGTGTCAGTGAGTGTGTTAATATTAATCTGTGTTCTCTGTCAGTGTGTTAATATTACTGAGGACAGTGGGTGTGTTTTAAACTTCACTGGGTGTATCTGGCTGTGGGTCATGATATACACAGTGTGTCAGTGAGTGTGTTAATATTAATCTGTGTTCCCTGTCAGTGTGTTAATATTCCTGAGGACAGTGGGGGTGTTTTACACTTCACAGGGTGTATTTGACTGTGGGTCATGATATACACAGTGTGTCAGTGAGTGTGTTAATATTAATCTGTGTTCTCTGTCAGTGTCTTAATATTACTGAGGACAATGGGGGTGTTTTGCACTTCACAGGGTGTATCTGACTGTGGGTCATGATATACACAGTGTGTCAGTGAGTGTGTTAATATTAATCTGTGTTCTCTGTCAGTGTGTTAATATTACTGAGGACAGTGGGCGTGTTTAACACTTCACAGGGTGTAGCTGACTGTGGGTCATGATATACACAGTGTGTCAGTGAGTGTGTTAATATTAATCTGTGTTCTCTGTCAGTGTGTTAATATTACTGAGGACAGTGGGGGTGTTTTACACTTCACAGGGTGTATCTGACTGCTGGTCATGATCTACACAGTGTGTCAGTGAGTGTGTTAATATTAATCTGTGTTCTCTGTCAGTGTGTTAATATTACTGAGGACAGTGGGGGTGTTTTACACTTCACAGGGTTAATCTGAATGTGGGTCATGATGTACACAGTGTGTCAGTGAGTGTGTTAATATTAATCTGTGTTCTCTGTCAGTGTGTTAATATTACTGGGGACAGTGGGGGTGTTTTACACTTCACAGGGTGCATCTGGCTTTTGGTCATGACATACACAGTGTGTCAGTGAGTGTGTTAATATTAATCTGTGTTCTCTGTCAGTGTGTTAAAATTGCTGCGGACAGTGGGGGTGTTTTACACTTCACAGGGTGTGTCTGACTGTTGGTCATGATATACACAGTGTGTCACTGAGTGTGTTAATATTAATCTGTGTTCTCTGTCAGTGTGTTAATATTCCTGAGGACAGTGGGGGTGTTTTACACTTCACAGGGTGTATCTGACTGTGGGTCATGATATACTCAGTGTGTCAGTGAGTGTGTTAACATTAATCTGTGTTCTCTGTCAGTGTGTTAATATTACTGAGGACAGTGGGGATGTTTTACACTCCACAGGGTGTATCTGACTGTGGGTCATGCTAGACACAGTGTGTCAGTGAGTGTGTTAATATTAATCTGTGTTCTCTGTCAGTGTATTAATATTCCTGAGGACAGTGGGGGTGTTTTACACTTCACAGGGTTTACCTGACTGTGGGTCATGATATACACAGTGTGTCAGTGAGTGTGTTAATATTAATCTGTGTTCTCTGTCAGTGTGTTAATATTCCTGAGGACAGTGGGGGCGTTTTACACTTCACAGGGTCTATCTGACTGTGGGTCATGATATACACAGTGTGTCAGTGAGTGTGTGAATATTAATCTGTGTTCTCTGTCAGTGTGTTAATATTCCTGAGGACAGTGGGGGTGTTTTACACTTCACAGGGTGTATCTGACTGTGGGTCATGATGTACACAGTGTGTCAGTGAGTGTGTTAATATTAATCTGTGTCCTCTGTCATTGTGTTAATATTCCTGAGGACAGTGGGGGTGTTTTACACTTCACAGGGTGTATCTGACTGTGGGTCATGATATACACAGTGTGTCAGTGAGTGTGTTAATATTAATCTGTGTTCTCTGTCAGTGTGTTAATATTACTGAGGACAGTGGGTGTGTTTTACACTTCACTGGGTGTATCTGGCTGTGGGTCATGATATACACAGTGTGTCAGTGTGTGTGTTAATATTAATCTGTGTTCCCTGTCAGTGTGTTAATATTCCTGAGGACAGTGGGGGTGTTTTACACTTCACAGGGTGTATTTGACTGTGGGTCATGATATACACAGTGTGTCAGTGAGTGTGTTAATATTAATCTGTGTTCTCTGTCAGTGTCTTAATATTACTGAGGACAATGGGGGTGTTTTACACTTCACAGGGTGTATCTGACTGTGGGTCATGATATACACAGTGTGTCAGTGAGTGTGTTAATATTAATCTGTGTTCTCTGTCAGTGTGTTAATATTACTGAGGACAGTGGGCGTGTTTTACACTTCACAGGGTGTATCTGACTGTGGGTCATGATATACACAGTGTGTCAGTGAGTGTGTTAATATTAATCTGTGTTCTCTGTCAGTGTGTTAATATTACTGAGGACAGTGGGTGTGTTTTACACTTCACAGGGTGTATCTGACTGTGGGTCATGATCTACACAGTGTGTCAGTGAGTGTGTTAATATTAATCTGTGTTCTCTGTCAGTGTGTTAATATTACTGAGGACAGTGGGGGTGTTTTACACTTCACAGGGTGTATCTGACTGTGTGTCATGATGTACACAGTGTGTCAGTGAGTGTGTTAATATTAATCTGTGTTCTCTGTCAGGGTGTTAATATTCCTGAGGACAGTGGGGGTGTTTTACACTTCACAGGGTGTATCTGACTGTGGGTCATGACATACACAGTGTGTCAGTGAGTGTGTTAATATTAATCTGTGTTCTCTGTCAGTGTGTTAATATTACTGAGGACAGTAGGGATGTTTTACACTTCACAGGGTGTATCTGACTGTGGGTCATGATATACACAGTGTGTCAGTGAGTGTGTTAATATTTATCTGTGTTCTCTGTCAGTGTGTTAAAATTACTGAGGACAGTGGGGGTGTTTTACATTTCACTGGGTGTATCTGACTGTGGGTCATGATGAACACAGTGAGTCAGTGAGTGTGTTAATATTAATCTGTGTTCCCTGTCAATGTGTTAATATTACTGAGGACAGTCGGGGTGTTTTACACTTCACAGGGTGTATCTGACTGTGGGTCATGATGAAGACAGTGTGTCAGTGGGTCTGTTAATATTAATCTGTGTTCTCTGTCAGTGTGTTAATATTCCTGAGGACAGTGGGGGTGTTTTACACTTCACAGGGTTAATCTGAATGTGGGTCATGATGTACACAGTGTGTCAGTGAGTCTGTTAATATTAATCTGTGTTCTCTCTCAGTTTGTTAATCTTCCTGAGGACAGTGGGGGTGTTTTACACTTCACAGAGTGTATCTGACTGTGGGTCATGATGTACACAGTGTGTCAGTGAGTGTGTTAATATTAATCGGTGTCCTCTGTCAGTGTGTTAATATTCCTGAGGACAGTGGGGGTGTTTTACACTTCACAGGGTGTATCTGACTGTGGGTCATGATGTACACAGTGTGTCAGTGAGTGTGTTAATATTAATCGGTGTCCTCTGTCATTGTGTTAATATTCCTGAGGACAGTGGGGGTGTTTTACACTTCACAGGGTGTATCTGACTGTGGGTCATGATATACAGTGTGTCAGTGAGTGTGTTAATATTAATCTGTGTTCTCTGTCAGTGTGTTAAAATTACTGAGGACAGTGGGGGTGTTTTACATTTCACAGGGTGTATCTGACTGTGGGTCATGATGAACACAGTGAGTCAGTGAGTGTGTTAATATTAAACTGTGTTCCCTGTCAATGTGTTAATATTACTGAGGACAGTGGGGGTGTTTTACACTTCACAGGGTGTATCTGACTGTGGGTCATGATGAAGACAGTGTGTCAGTGGGTGTGTTAATATTAACCTGTGTTCTCTGTCAGTGTTTTAATATTCCTGAGGACAGTGGGGGTGTTTTACACTTCACAGGGTTAATCTGAATGTGGGTCATGATGTACACAGTGTGTCAGTGAGTCTGTTAATATTAATCTGTGTTCTCTGTCAGTGTGTTAATATTACTGAGGACAGTGGGGGTGTTTTACACTTCACAGGGTGCATCTGGCTTTTGGTCATGATATACACAGTGTGTCAGTGAGTGTGTTAATATTAATCTGTGTTCTCTGTCAGTGTGTTAAAATTGCTGCGGACAGTGGGGGTGTTTTACACTTCACAGGGTGTGTCTGACTGTTGGTCATGATATACACAGTGTGTCAGTGAGTGTGTTAATATTAATCTGTGTTCTCTGTCAGTGTGTTAATATTCCTGAGGACAGTGGGGGTGTTTTACACTTCACAGGGTGTATCTGACTGTGGGTCATGATATACACAGTGTGTCAGTGAGTGTGTTAATATTAATCTGTGTTCTCTGTCAATGTGTGAATATTACTGAGGACAGTGGGGATGTTTTACACTTCACAGGGTGTATCTGACTGTGGGTCATGATAGACACAGTGTGTCAGTGAGTGTGTTAATATTAATCTGTGTTCTCTGTCAGTGTGTTAATATTCCTGAGGACAGTGGGGGTGTTTTACACTTCACAGGGTCTATCTGACTGTGGGTCATGATATACACAGTGTGTCAGTGAGTGTGTGAATATTAATCTGTGTTCTCTGTCAGTGTGTTAATATTCCTGAGGACAGTGGGGGTGTTTTACACTTCACAGGGTGTATCTGACCGTGGGTCATGATGTACACAGTGTGTCAGTGAGTGTGTTAATATTAATCGGTGTCCTCTGTCATTGTGTTGATATTCCTGAGGACAGTGGGGGTGTTTTACACTTCACAGGGTGTATCTGACTGTGGGTCATGATATACACAGTGTGTCAGTGAGTGTGTTAATATTAATATGTGTTCTCTGTCAGTGTGTTAATATTACTGAGGACAGTGGGTGTGTTTTACACTTCACTGGGTGTATCTGGCTGTGGGTCATGATATACACAGTGAGTCAGTGAGTGTGTTAATATTAATCTGTGTTCCCTGTCAATGTGTTAATATTACTGAGGACAGTCGGGGTGTTTTACACTTCACAGGGTGTATCTGACTGTGGGTCATGATGAAGACAGTGTGTCAGTGGGTCTGTTAATATTAATCTGTGTTCTCTGTCAGTGTGTTAATATTACTGAGGACAGTAGGGATGTTTTACACTTCACAGGGTGTATCTGACTGTGGGTCATGATATACACAGTGTGTCAGTGAGTGTGTTAATATTTATCTGTGTTCTCTGTCAGTGTGTTAAAATTACTGAGGACAGTGTGGGTGTTTTACATTTCACAGGGTGTATCTGACTGTGGGTCATGATGAACACAGTGAGTCAGTGAGTGTGTTAATATTAATCTGTGTTCCCTGTCAATGTGTTAATATTACTGAGGACAGTCGGGGTGTTTTACACTTCACAGGGTGTATCTGACTGTGGGTCATGATGAAGACAGTGTGTCAGTGGGTCTGTTAATATTAATCTGTGTTCTCTGTCAGTGTGTTAATATTCCTGAGGACAGTGGGGGTGTTTTACACTTCACAGGGTTAATCTGAATGTGGCTCATGATGTACACAGTGTGTCAGTGAGTCTGTTAATATTAATCTGTGTTCTCTGTCAGTTTGTTAATCTTCCTGAGGACAGTGGGGGTGTTTTACACTTCACAGAGTGTATCTGACTGTGGGTCATGATGTACACAGTGTGTCAGTGAGTGTGTTAATATTAATCGGTGTCCTCTGTCAGTGTGTTAATATTCCTGAGGACAGTGGGGGTGTTTTACACTTCACAGGGTGTATCTGACTGTGGGTCATGATGTACACAGTGTGTCAGTGAGTGTGTTAATATTAATCGGTGTCCTCTGTCATTGTGTTAATATTCCTGAGGACAGTGGGGGTGTTTTACACTTCACAGGGTGTATCTGACTGTGGGTCATGATATACAGTGTGTCAGTGAGAGTGTTAATATTAATCTGTGTTCTCTGTCACTGTGTTAATATTACTGAGGACAGTGGGGATGTTTTACACTTCACAGGGTGTATCTGACTGTGGGTCATGATATACACAGTGTGTCAGTGAGTCTGTTAATATTAATCTGTGTTCTCTGTCAGTGTGTTAAAATTACTGAGGACAGTGGGGGTGTTTTACATTTCACAGGGTGTATCTGACTGTGGGTCATGATGAACACAGTGAGTCAGTGAGTGTGTTAATATTAAACTGTGTTCCCTGTCAATGTGTTAATATTACTGAGGACAGTGGGGGTGTTTTACACTTCACAGGGTGTATCTGACTGTGGGTCATGATGAAGACAGTGTGTCAGTGGGTGTGTTAATATTAATCTGTGTTCTCTGTCAGTGTTTTAATATTCCTGAGGACAGTGGGGGTGTTTTACACTTCACAGGGTTAATCTGAATGTGGGTCATGATGTACACAGTGTGTCAGTGAATCTGTTAATATTAATCTGTGTTCTCTGTCAGTGTGTTAATATTACTGAGGACAGTGGGGGTGTTTTACACTTCACAGGGTGCATCTGGCTTTTGGTCATGATATACACAGTGTGTCAGTGAGTGTGTTAATATTAATCTGTGTTCTCTGTCAGTGTGTTAATATTCCTGAGGACAGTGGGGGTGTTTTACACTTCACAGGGTCTATCTGACTGTGGGTCATGATATACACAGTGTGTCAGTGAGTGTGTGAATATTAATCTGTGTTCTCTGTCAGTGTGTTAATATTCCTGAGGACAGTGGGGGTGTTTTACACTTCACAGGGTGTATCTGACCGTGGGTCATGATGTACACAGTGTGTCAGTGAGTGTGTTAATATTAATCGGTGTCCTCTGTCATTGTGTTGATATTCCTGAGGACAGTGGGGGTGTTTTACACTTCACAGGGTGTATCTGACTGTGGGTCATGATATACACAGTGTGTCAGTGAGTGTGTTAATATTAATATGTGTTCTCTGTCAGTGTGTTAATATTACTGAGGACAGTGGGTGTGTTTTACACTTCACTGGGTGTATCTGGCTGTGGGTCATGATATACACAGTGTGTCAGTGAGTGTGTTAATATTAATCTGTGTTCTCTGTCAGTGTGTTAATATTCCTGAGGACAGTGGGGGTGTTTTACACTTCACAGGGTGTATCTGAATGTGGGTCATGATATACACAGTGTGTCAGTGTGGGCGTTAATATTAATTTGTGTTCTCTGTCAGTGTCTTAATATTACTGAGGACAATGGGGGTGTTTTACACTTCACAGGGTGTATCTGCCTGTGGGTCATGATATACACAGTGAGTCAGAGAGTGTGTTAATATTAATCTGTGTTCCCTGTCAATGTGTTAATATTACTGAGGACAGTGGGTGTGTTTTACACTTCACAGGGTGTATCTGACTGTGGGTCATGATGAACACAGTGAGTCAGTGAGTGTTTTAATATTAATCTGTGTTCCCTGTCAGTGTGTTAATATTACTGAGGACATTGGGGGTGTTTTACACTTCACAGGGTGTATCTGACTGTGGGTCATGATGAAGACAGTGTGTCAGTGGGTGTGTTAATATTAATCTGTGTTCTCTGTCATTGTGTTAATATTCCTTAGGACAGTGGGGGTGTTTTGCACTTCACAGGGTTAATCTGAATGTGGGTCATGATGTACACAGTGTGTCAGTGAGTGTGTTAATATTAATCTGTGTTCTCTGTCAGTGTGTTAATATTACTGAGGACAGTGGGGGTGTTTTACACTTCACAGGGTGTATCTGACTGTGGGTCATGATATCCACAGTGTGTCAGTGAGTGTGTTAATATTAATCTGTGTTCTCTGTCAGTGTGTTAATATTACTGAGGACAGTGGGTGTGTTTTACACTTCACTGGGTGTATCTGGCTGTGGGTCATGATATACACAGTGTGTCATTGAGTGTGTTAATATTAATCTGTGTTCCATGTCAGTGTGTTAATATTCCTGAGGACAGTGGGGGTGTTTTACACTTCACAGGGTGTATTTGACTGTGGGTCATGATATACACAGTGTGTCAGTGAGTGTGTTAATATTAATCTGTGTTCTCTGTCAGTGTCTTAATATTACTGAGGACAATGGCGGTGTTTTACACTTCACAGGGTGTATCTGACTGTGGGTCATGATATACACAGTGTGTCAGTGAGTGTGTTAATATTAATCTGTGTTCTCTGTCAGTGTGTTAATATTACTGAGGACAGTGGGGGTGTTTTACACTTCACAGGGTGTATCTGACTGTGGCTCATGATATACACAGTGTGTCAGTGACTGTGTTAATATTAATCTGTGTTCTCTGTCAGTGTGTTAATATTACTGAGGACAGTGGGGGTGTTTTACACTTCACAGGGTGTATCTGACTGTGGGTCATGATCTACACAGAGTGTCAGTGAGTGTGTTAATATTCATCTGTGTTCTCTGTCAGTGTGTTAATATTGCTGAGGACAGTGGGGGTGTTTTACACTTCACAGGGTGTATCTGACTGTGGGTCATGATATACACAGTGTGTCAGTGAGTGTGTTAATATTAATCTGTGTTCTCTGTCAGTGTGTTAATATTACTGAGGACAGTGGGGGTGTTTTACACTTCACAGGGTCTATCTGACTGTGTGTCATGATGTACACAGTGTGTCAGTGAGTGTGTTAATATTAATCTGTGTTCTCTGTCAGGGTGTTAATATTCCTGAGGACAGTGGGGGTGTTTTACACTTCACAGGGTGTATCTGACTGTGGGTCATGACATACACAGTGTGTCAGTGAGTGTGTTAATATTAATCTGTCTTCTCTGTCAGTGTGTTAATATTACTGAGGACAGTAGGGATGTTTTACACTTCACAGGGTGTATCTGACTGTGGGTCATGATATACACAGTGTGTCAGTGAGTGTGTTAATATTAATCTGTGTTCTCTGTCAGTGTGTTAAAATTACTGAGGACAGTGGGGGTGTTTTACATTTCACAAGTTGTATCTGACTGTGGGTCATGATGAACACAGTGAGTCAGTGAGTGTGTTAATATTAATCTGTGTTCCCTGTCAATGTGTTAATATTACTGAGGACAGTCGGGGTGTTTTACACTTCACAGGGTGTATCTGACTGTGGGTCATGATGAAGACAGTGTGTCAGTGGGTGTGTTAATATTAATCTGTGTTCTCTGTCAGTGTGTTAATATTCCTGAGGACAGTGGGGGTGTTTTACACTTCACAGGGTTAATCTGAATGTGGGTCATGATGTACACAGTGTGTCAGTGAGTCTGTTAATATTAATCTGTGTTCTCTGTCAGTTTGTTAATCTTCCTGAGGACAGTGGGGGTGTTTTACACTTCACAGAGTGTATCTGACTGTGGGTCATGATGTACACAGTGTGTCAGTGAGTGTGTTAATATTAATCGGTGTCCTCTGTCAGTGTGTTAATATTCCTGAGGACAGTGGGGGTGTTTTGCACTTCACAGGGTGTATCTGACTGTGGATCATGATGTACACAGTGTGTCAGTGAGTGTGTTAATATTAATCTGTGTCCTCTGTCATTGTGTTATTATTCCTGAGGACAGTGGGGGTGTTTTACACTTCACAGGGTGTATCTGACTGTGGGTCATGATATACATTGTGTCAGTAAGTGTGTTAATATTAATCTGTGTTCTCTGTCAGTGTGTTAATATTACTGAGGACAGTGGGGATGTTTTACACTTCACAGGGTGTATCTGACTGTGGGTCATGATATACACAGTGTGTCAGTGAGTGTGTTAATATTAATCTGTGTTCTCTGTCAGTGTGTTAAAATTACTGAGGACAGTGGGGGTGTTTTACATTTCACAGGGTGTATCTGACTGTGGGTCATGATGAACACAGTGAGTCAGTGAGTGTGTTAATATTAATCTGTGTTCCCTGTCAATGTGTTAATATTACTGAGGACAGTGGGGGTGTTTTACACTTCACAGGGTGTATCTGACTGTGGGTCATGATGAAGACAGTGTGTCAGTGGGTGTGTTAATATTAATCTGTGTTCTCTGTCAGTGTTTTAATATTCCTGAGGACAGTGGGGGTGTTTTACACTTCACAGGGTTAATCTGAATGTGGGTCATGATGTACACAGTGTGTCAGTCAGTGTGTTAATATTAATCTGTGTTCTCTGTCAGTGTGTTAATATTACTGAGGACAGTGGGGGTGTTTTACACTTCACAGGGTGCATCTGGCTTTTGGTCATGATATACACAGTGTGTCAGTGAGTGTGTTAATATTAATCTGTGCTCTCTGTCAGTGTGTTAAAATTGCTGCGGACTGTGGGGGTGTTTTACACTTCACTGGGTGTGTCTGACTGTTGGTCATGATATACACAGTGTGTCAGTGAGTGTGTTAATATTAATCTGTGTCCTCTGTCATTGTGTTAATATTCCTGAGGACAGTGGGGGTGTTTTACACTTCACAGGGTGTATCTGACTGTGGGTCATGATATACACAGTGTGTCAGTGAGTGTGTTAATATTAATCAGTGTTCTCTGTCAGTGTGTTAATATTACTGAGGACAGTGGGGATGTTTTACACTTCACAGGGTGTATCTGACTGTTCGTCATGATAGACACAGTGTGTCAGTGAGTGTGTTAATATTAATCTGTGTTCTCTGTCAGTGTGTTAATATTCCTGAGGACAGTGGGGGTGTTTTACACTTCACAGGGTCTATCTGACTGTGGGTCATGATATACACAGTGTGTCAGTGAGTGTGTGAATATTAATCTGTGCTCTCTGTCAGTGTGTTAATATCCCTGGGGACAGTGGGGGTGTTTTAAACTTCACATGGTGTATCTGACCGTGGGTCATGATGTACACAGTGTGTCAGTGAGTGTGTTAATATTAATCGGTGTCCTCTGTCATTGTGTTAATATTCCTGAGGTCAGTGGGGGTGTTTTACACTTCACAGGGTGTATCTGACTGTTGGTCATGATATACACAGTGTGTCAGTGAGTGTGTTAATATTAATCTGTGTTCTCTGTCAGTGTGTTAATATTACTGAGGACAGTGGGTGTGTTTTACACTTCACTGGGTGTATCTGGCTGTGGGTCATGATATACACAGTGTGTCAGTGTTGGCGTTAATATTAATCTGTGTTCTCTGTCAGTGTCTTAATATTACTGAGGACAATGGGGGTGTTTTACACTTCACAGGGTGTATCTGCCTGTGGGTCATGATATACACAGTGAGTCAGTGAGTGTGTTAATATTAATCTGTGTTCCCTGTCAATGTGTTAATATTACTGAGGACATTGGGGGTGTTTTACACTTCACAGGGTGTATCTGACTGTGGGTCATGATGAAGACAGTGTGTCAGTGGGTGTGTTAATATTAATCTGTGTTCTCTGTCAGTGTGTTAATATTCCTGAGGACAGTGGGGGTGTTTTGCACTTCACAGGGTTAATCTGAATGCGGGTCAAGATGTACAGAGTGTGTCAGTGAGTGTGTTAATATTAATCTGTGTTCTCTGTCAGTGTGTTAATATTACTGAGGACAGTGGGGGTGTTTTACACTTCACAGGGTGCATCTGGCTTTTGGTCATGATATACACAGTGTGTCAGTGAGTGTGTTAATATTAATCTGTGTTCTCTGTCAGTGTGTTAAAATTGCTGCGGACAGTGGGGGTGTTTTACACTTCACAGGGTGTGTCTGACTGTGGGTCATGATATACACAGTGTGTCAGTGAGTGTGTTAATATTAATCGGTGTCCTCTGTCATTGTGTTAATATTCCTGAGGACAGTGGGGGTGTTTTACACTTCACAGGGTGTATCTGACTGTGGGTCATGATGTACACAGTGTGTCAGTGAATCTGTTAATATTAATCTGTGTTCTCTGTCAGTGTGTTAATATTACTGAGGACAGTGGGGGTGTTTTACACTTCACAGGGTGCATCTGGCTTTTGGTCATGATATACACAGTGTGTCAGTGAGTGTGTTAATATTAATCTGTGTTCTCTGTCAGTGTGTTAATATTCCTGAGGACAGTGGGGGTGTTTTACACTTCACAGGGTGTATCTGACTGTGGGTCATGATATACACAGTGTGTCAGTGAGTGTGTTAATATTAATCTGTGTTCTCTGTCAATGTGTTAATATTACTGAGGACAGTGGGGATGTTTTACACTTCACAGGGTGTATCTGACTGTGGGTCATGATAGACACAGTGTGTCAGTGAGTGTGTTAATATTAATCTGTGTTCTCTGTCAGTGTGTTAATATTCCTGAGGACAGTGGGGGTGTTTTACACTTCGCATGGTCTATCTGACTGTGGGTCATGATATACACAGTGTGTCAGTGAGTGTGTTAATATTAATCTGTGTTCTCTGTCAGTGTGTTAATATTCCTGAGGACAGTGGGGGTGTTTTACACTTCACAGGGTGTATCTGACCGTGGGTCATGATGTACACAGTGTGTCAGTGAGTGTGTTAATATTAATCGGTGTCCTCTGTCATTGTGTTGATATTCCTGAGGACAGTGGGGGTGTTTTACACTTCACAGGGTGTATCTGACTGTGGGTCATGATATACACAGTGTGTCAGTGAGTGTGTTAATATTAATATGTGTTCTCTGTCAGTGTGTTAATATTACTGAGGACAGTGGGTGTGTTTTACACTTCACTGGGTGTATCTGGCTGTGGGTCATGATATACACAGTGTGTCAGTGAGTGTGTTAATATTAATCTGTGTTCTCTGTCAGTGTGTTAATATTCCTGAGGACAGTGGGGGTGTTTTACACTTCACAGGGTGTATCTGACTGTGGGTCATGATATACACAGTGTGTCAGTGTGGGCGTTAATATTAATTTGTGTTCTCTGTCAGTGTCTTAATATTACTGAGGACAATGGTGGTGTTTTACACTTCACAGGGTGTATCTGCCTGTGGGTCATGATATACACAGTGAGTCAGAGAGTGTGTTAATATTAATCTGTGTTCCCTGTCAATGTGTTAATATTACTGAGGACAGTGGGTGTGTTTTACACTTCACAGGGTGTATCTGACTGTGGGTCATGATGAACACAGTGAGTCAGTGAGTGTTTTAATATTAATCTGTGTTCCCTGTCAGTGTGTTAATATTACTGAGGACATTGGGGGTGTTTTACACTTCACAGGGTGTATCTGACTGTGGGTCATGATGAAGACAGTGTGTCAGTGGGTGTGTTAATATTAATCTGTGTTCTCTGTCAGTGTGTTAATATTCCTGAGGACAGTGGGGGTGTTTTGCACTTCACAGGGTTAATCTGAATGTGGGTCATGATGTACACAGTGTGTCAGTGAGTGTGTTAATATTAATCTGTGTTCTCTGTCAGTGTGTTAATATTACTGAGGACAGTGGGGGTGTTTTACACTTCACAGGGTGTATCTGACTGTGGGTCATGATATCCTCAGTGTGTCAGTGAGTGTGTTAATATTAATCTGTGTTCTCTGTCAGTGTGTTAATATTACTGAGGACAGTGGGTGTGTTTTACACTTCACTGGGTGTATCTGGCTGTGGGTCATGATATACACAGTGTGTCAGTGAGTGTGTTAATATTAATCTGTGTTCCATGTCAGTGTGTTAATATTCCTGAGGACAGTGGGGGTGTTTTACACTTCACAGGGTGTATTTGACTGTGGGTCATGATATACACAGTGTGTCAGTGAGTGTGTTAATATTAATCTGTGTTCTCTGTCAGTGTCTTAATATTACTGAGGACAATGGCGGTGTTTTACACTTCACAGGGTGTATCTGACTGTGGGTCATGATATACACAGTGTGTCAGTGAGTGTGTTAATATTAATCTGTGTTCTCTGTCAGTGTGTTAATATTACTGAGGACAGTGGGGGTGTTTTACACTTCACAGGGTGTATCTGACTGTGGCTCATGATATACACAGTGTGTCAGTGACTGTGTTAATATTAATCTGTGTTCTCTGTCAGTGTGTTAATATTACTGAGGACAGTGGGGGTGTTTTACACTTCACAGGGTGTATCTGACTGTGGGTCATGATCTACACAGAGTGTCAGTGAGTGTGTTAATATTCATCTGTGTTCTCTGTCAGTGTGTTAATATTGCTGAGGACAGTGGGGGTGTTTTACACTTCACAGGGTGTATCTGACTGTGGGTCATGATATACACAGTGTGTCAGTGAGTGTGTTAATATTAATCTGTGTTCTCTGTCAGTGTGTTAATATTACTGAGGACAGTGGGGGTGTTTTACACTTCACAGGGTGTATCTGACTGTGTGTCATGATGTACACAGTGTGTCAGTGAGTGTGTTAATATTAATCTGTGTTCTCTGTCAGGGTGTTAATATTCCTGAGGACAGTGGGGGTGTTTTACACTTCACAGGGTGTATCTGACTGTGGGTCATGATGTACACAGTGTGTCAGTGAGTGTGTTAATATTAATCTGTCTTCTCTGTCAGTGTGTTAATATTACTGAGGACAGTAGGGATGTTTTACACTTCACAGGGTGTATCTGACTGTGGGTCATGATATACACAGTGTGTCAGTGAGTGTGTTAATATTAATCTGTGTTCTCTGTCAGTGTGTTAAAATTACTGAGGACAGTGGGGGTGTTTTACATTTCACAAGTTGTATCTGACTGTGGGTCATGATGAACACAGTGAGTCAGTGAGTGTGTTAATATTAATCTGTGTTCCCTGTCAATGTGTTAATATTACTGAGGACAGTCGGGGTGTTTTACACTTCACAGGGTGTATCTGACTGTGGGTCATGATGAAGACAGTGTGTCAGTGGGTGTGTTAATATTAATCTGAGTTCTCTGTCAGTGTGTTAATATTCCTGAGGACAGTGGGGGTGTTTTACACTTCACAGGGTTAATCTGAATGTGGGTCATGATGTACACAGTGTGTCAGTGAGTCTGTTAATATTAATCTGTGTTCTCTGTCAGTTTGTTAATCTTCCTGAGGACAGTGGGGGTGTTTTACACTTCACAGAGTGTATCTGACTGTGGGTCATGATGTACACAGTGCGTCAGTGAGTGTGTTAATATTAATCGGTGTCCTCTGTCAGTGTGTTAATATTCCTGAGGACAGTGGGGGTGTTTTGCACTTCACAGGGTGTATCTGACTGTGGATCATGATGTACACAGTGTGTCAGTGAGTGTGTTAATATTAATCGGTGTCCTCTGTCATTGTGTTAATATTCCTGAGGACAGTGGGGGTGTTTTACACTTCACAGGGTGTATCTGACTGTGGGTCAGGATATACATTGTGTCAGTAAGTGTGTTAATATTAATCTGTGTTCTCTGTCAGTGTGTTAATATTACTGAGGACAGTGGGGATGTTTTACACTTCACAGGGTGTATCTGACTGTGGGTCATGATATACACAGTGTGTCAGTGAGTGTGTTAATATTAATCTGTGTTCTCTGTCAGTGTGTTAAAATTACTGAGGACAGTGGGGGTGTTTTACATTTCACAGGGTGTATCTGACTGTGGGTCATGATGAACACAGTGAGTCAGTGAGTGTGTTAATATTAATCTGTGTTCCCTGTCAATGTGTTAATATTACTGAGGACAGTGGGGGTGTTTTACACTTCACAGGGTGTATCTGACTGTGGGTCATGATGAAGACAGTGTGTCAGTGGGTGTGTTAATATTAATCTGTGTTCTCTGTCAGTGTTTTAATATTCCTGAGGACAGTGGGGGTGTTTTACACTTCACAGGGTTAATCTGAATGTGGGTCATGATGTACACAGTGTGTCAGTCAGTGTGTTAATATTAATCTGTGTTCTCTGTCAGTGTGTTAATATTACTGAGGACAGTGGGGGTGTTTTACACTTCACAGGGTGCATCTGGCTTTTGGTCATGATATACACAGTGTGTCAGTGAGTGTGTTAATATTAATCTGTGTTCTCTGTCAGTGTGTTAAAATTGCTGCGGACTGTGGGGGTGTTTTACACTTCACTGGGTGTGTCTGACTGTTGGTCATGATATACACAGTGTGTCAGTGAGTGTGTTAATATTAATCTGTGTCCTCTGTCATTGTGTTAATATTCCTGAGGACAGTGGGGGTGTTTTACACTTCACAGGGTGTATCTGACTGTGGGTCATGATATACACAGTGTGTCAGTGAGTGTGTTAATATTAATCTGTGTTCTCTGTCAGTGTGTTAATATTACTGAGGACAGTGGGGATGTTTTACACTTCACAGGGTGTATCTGACTGTTCGTCATGATAGACACAGTGTGTCAGTGAGTGTGTTAATATTAATCTGTGTTCTCTGTCAGTGTGTTAATATTCCTGAGGACAGTGGGGGTGTTTTACACTTCACAGGGTCTATCTGACTGTTGGTCATGATATACACAGTGTGTCAGTGAGTGTGTGAATATTAATCTGTGTTCTCTGTCAGTGTGTTAATATCCCTGGGGACAGTGGGGGTGTTTTACACTTCACAGGGTGTATCTGACCGTGGGTCATGATGTACACAGTGTGTCAGTGAGTGTGTTAATATTAATCGGTGTCCTCTGTCATTGTGTTAATATTCCTGAGGACAGTGGGGGTGTTTTACACTTCACAGGGTGTATCTGACTGTTGGTCATGATATACACAGTGTGTCAGTGAGTGTGTTAATATTAATCTGTGTTCTCTGTCAGTGTGTTAATATTACTGAGGACAGTGGGTGTGTTTTACACTTCACTGGGTGTATCTGGCTGTGGGTCATGATATACACAGTGTGTCAGTGTTGGCGTTAATATTAATCTGTGTTCTCTGTCAGTGTCTTAATATTACTGAGGACAATGGGGGTGTTTTACACTTCACAGGGTGTATCTGCCTGTGGGTCATGATATACACAGTGAGTCAGTGAGTGTGTTAATATTAATCTGTGTTCCCTGTCAATGTGTTAATATTACTGAGGACAGTGGGGGTGTTTTACACTTCACAGGGTGTATCTGACTGTGGGTCATGATGAACACAGTGAGTCAGTGAGGGTGTTAATATTAATCTGTGTTCCCTGTCAATGTGTTAATATTACTGAGGACATTGGGGGTGTTTTACACTTCACAGGGTGTATCTGACTGTGGGTCATGATGAAGACAGTGTGTCAGTGGGTGTGTTAATATTAATCTGTGTTCTCTGTCAGTGTGTTAATATTCCTGAGGACAGTGGGGGTGTTTTGCACTTCACAGGGTTAATCTGAATGTGGGTCAAGATGTACAGAGTGTGTCAGTGAGTGTGTTAATATTAATCTGTGTTCTCTGTCAGTGTGTTAATATTACTGAGGACAGTGGGGGTGTTTTACACTTCACAGGGTGCATCTGGCTTTTGGTCATGATATACACAGTGTGTCAGTGAGTGTGTTAATATTAATCTGTGTTCTCTGTCAGTGTGTTAAAATTGCTGCGGACAGTGGGGGTGTTTTACACTTCACAGGGTGTGTCTGACTGTGGGTCATGATATACACAGTGTGTCAGTGAGTGTGTTAATATTAATCGGTGTCCTCTGTCATTGTGTTAATATTCCTGAGGACAGTGGGGGTGTTTTACACTTCACAGGGTGTATCTGACTGTGGGTCATGATATACACAGTGTGTCAGTGAGTGTGTTAATATTAATCTGTGTTCTCTGTCAGTGTGTTAATATTCCTGAGGACAGTGGGGGTGTTTTACACTTCACAGGGTGTATCTGACTGTGGGTCATGATATACACAGTGTGTCAGTGAGTGTGTTAATATTAATCTGTGTTCTCTGTCAGTGTGTTAATATAACTGAGGACAGTGGGGATGTTTTACTCTTCACAGGGTGTATCTGACTGTTCGTCATGATAGACACAGTGTGTCAGTGAGTGTGTTAATATTAATCTGTGTTCTCTGTCAGTGTGTTAATATTCCTGAGGACAGTGGGGGTGTTTTACACTTCACAGGGTCTATCTGACTGTGGGTCATGATATACACAGTGTGTCAGTGAGTGTGTGAATATTAATCTGTGTTCTCTGTCAGTGTGTTAATATCCCTGAGGACAGTGGGGGTGTTTTACACTTCACAGGGTGTATCTGACCGTGGGTCATGATGTACACAGTGTGTCAGTGAGTGTGTTAATATTAATCGGTGTCCTCTGTCATTGTGTTAATATTCCTGAGGACAGTGGGGGTGTTTTACACTTCACAGGGTGTATCTGACTGTGGGTCATGATATACACAGTGTGTCAGTGAGTGTGTTAATATTAATCTGTGTTCTCTGTCAGTGTGTTAATATTACTGAGGACAGTGGGTGTGTTTTACACTTCACTGGGTGTATCTGGCTGTGGGTCATGATATACACAGTGTGTCAGTGTTGGCGTTAATATTAATCTGTGTTCTCTGTCAGTGTCTTAATATTACTGAGGACAATGGGGGTGTTTTACACTTCACAGGGTGTATCTGCCTGTGGGTCATGATATACACAGTGAGTCAGTGAGTGTGTTAATATTAATCTGTGTTCCCTGTCAATGTGTTAATATTACTGAGGACAGTGGGGGTGTTTTACACTTCACAGGGTGTATCTGACTGTGGGTCATGATGAACACAGTGAGTCAGTGAGTGTGTTAATATTAATCTGTGTTCCCTGTCAATGTGTTAATATTACTGAGGACATTGGGGGTGTTTTACACTTCACAGGCTGTATCTGACTGTGGGTCATGATGAAGACAGTGTGTCAGTGGGTGTGTTAATATTAATCTGTGTTCTCTGTCAGTGTGTTAATATTCCTGAGGACAGTGGGGGTGTTTTGCACTTCACAGGGTGTATCTGACTGTGGGTCATGATGAACACAGTGAGTCAGTGAGGGTGTTAATATTAATCTGTGTTCCCTGTCAATGTGTTAATATTACTGAGGACATTGGGGGTGTTTTACACTTCACAGGGTGTATCTGACTGTGGGTCATGATGAAGACAGTGTGTCAGTGGGTGTGTTAATATTAATCTGTGTTCTCTGTCAGTGTGTTAATATTCCTGAGGACAGTGGGGGTGTTTTGCACTTCACAGGGTTAATCTGAATGTGGGTCAAGATGTACAGAGTGTGTCAGTGAGTGTGTTAATATTAATCTGTGTTCTCTGTCAGTGTGTTAATATTACTGAGGACAGTGGGGGTGTTTTACACTTCACAGGGTGCATCTGGCTTTTGGTCATGATATACACAGTGTGTCAGTGAGTGTGTTAATATTAATCTGTGTTGTCTGTCAGTGTGTTAAAATTGCTGCGGACAGTGGGGGTGTTTTACACTTCACAGGGTGTGTCTGACTGTGGGTCATGATATACACAGTGTGTCAGTGAGTGTGTTAATATTAATCGGTGTCCTCTGTCATTGTGTTAATATTCCTGAGGACAGTGGGGGTGTTTTACACTTCACAGGGTGTATCTGACTGTGGGTCATGATATACACAGTGTGTCAGTGAGTGTGTTAATATTAATCTGTGTTCTCTGTCAGTGTGTTAATATTCCTGAGGACAGTGGGGGTGTTTTACACTTCACAGGGTGTATCTGACTGTGGGTCATGATATACACAGTGTGTCAGTGAGTGTGTTAATATTAATCTGTGTTCTCTGTCAGTGTGTTAATATAACTGAGGACAGTGGGGATGTTTTACACTTCACAGGGTGTATCTGACTGTTCGTCATGATAGACACAGTGTGTCAGTGAGTGTGTTAATATTAATCTGTGTTCTCTGTCAGTGTGTTAATATTCCTGAGGACAGTGGGGGTGTTTTACACTTCACAGGGTCTATCTGACTGTGGGTCATGATATACACAGTGTGTCAGTGAGTGTGTGAATATTAATCTGTGTTCTCTGTCAGTGTGTTAATATCCCTGAGGACAGTGGGGGTGTTTTACACTTCACAGGGTGTATCTGACCGTGGGTCATGATGTACACAGTGTGTCAGTGAGTGTGTTAATATTAATCGGTGTCCTCTGTCATTGTGTTAATATTCCTGAGGACAGTGGGGGTGTTTTACACTTCACAGGGTGTATCTGACTGTGGGTCATGATATACACAGTGTGTCAGTGAGTGTGTTAATATTAATCTGTGTTCTCTGTCAGTGTGTTAATATTACTGAGGACAGTGGGTGTGTTTTACACTTCACTGGGTGTATCTGGCTGTGGGTCATGATATACACAGTGTGTCAGTGTTGGCGTTAATATTAATCTGTGTTCTCTGTCAGTGTCTTAATATTACTGAGGACAATGGGGGTGTTTTACACTTCACAGGGTGTATCTGCCTGTGGGTCATGATATACACAGTGAGTCAGTGAGTGTGTTAATATTAATCTGTGTTCCCTGTCAATGTGTTAATATTACTGAGGACAGTGGGGGTGTTTTACACTTCACAGGGTGTATCTGACTGTGGGTCATGATGAACACAGTGAGTCAGTGAGTGTGTTAATATTAATCTGTGTTCCCTGTCAATGTGTTAATATTACTGAGGACATTGGGGGTGTTTTACACTTCACAGGCTGTATCTGACTGTGGGTCATGATGAAGACAGTGTGTCAGTGGGTGTGTTAATATTAATCTGTGTTCTCTGTCAGTGTGTTAATATTCCTGAGGACAGTGGGGGTGTTTTGCACTTCACAGGGTTAATCTGAATGTGGGTCATGATGTACAGAGTGTGTCAGTGAGTGTGTTAATATTAATCTGTGTTCTCTGTCAGTGTGTTAATATTACTGAGGACAGTGGGGGTGTTTTACACTTCACAGGGTGCATCTGGCTTTTGGTCATGATATACACAGTGTGTCAGTGAGTGTGTTAATATTCATCTGTGTGCTCTGTCAGTGTGTTAATATTACTGAGGACAGTGGGGGTGTTTTACACTTCACAGGGTGTATCTGACTGTGTGTCATGATGTACACAGTATGTCAGTGAGTGTGTTAATATTAATCTGTGTTCTCTGTCAGTGTGTTAATATTACTGAGGACAGTGGGGGTGTTTTACACTTCACAGGGTGCATCTGGCTTTTGGTCATGATATACACAGTGTGTCAGTGAGTGCGTTAATATTCATCTGTGTGCTCTGTCAGTGTGTTAATATTACTGAGGACAGTGGGGGTGTTTTACACTTCACAGGGTGTATCTGACTGTGTGTCATGATGTACACAGTATGTCAGTGAGTGTGTTAATATTCATCTGTGTGCTCTGTCAGTGTGTTAATATTACTGAGGACAGTGGGGGTGTTTTACACTTCACAGGGTGTATCTGACTGTGGGTCAGGATATGCACAGTGTGTCAGTGAGTGTGTTAATATTAATCTGTGTTCTCTGTCAGTGTGTTAATATTACTGAGGACAGTGGCGGTGTTTTACACTTCACAGGGTGTATCTGACTGTGGGTCATGATATACACAGTGTGTCAGTGAGTGTGTTAATATTAATCTGTGTTCTCTGTCAGTGTGTTAATATTCCTGAGGACAGTGGGGGTGTTTTACACTTCACAGGGTGTATCTGACTGTGGTTCATGATGAAGACAGTGTGTCAGTGTGTGTGTTAATATTAATCTGTGTTCTCTGTCAGTGTGTTAATATTCCTGAGGACAGTGGGGGTGTTTTGCACTTCACAGGGTTAATCTGAATGTGGGTCATGATGTACAGAGTGTGTCAGTGAGTGTGTTAATATTAATCTGTGTTCTCTGTCAGTGTGTTAAAATTACTGAGGACAGTGGGGGTGTTTTACATTTCACAAGTTGTATCTGACTGTGGGTCATGATGAACACAGTGAGTCAGTGAGTGTGTTAATATTAATCTGTGTTCCCTGTCAATGTGTTAATATTACTGAGGACAGTCGGGGTGTTTTACACTTCACAGGGTGTATCTGACTGTGGGTCATGATGAAGACAGTGTGTCAGTGAGTCTGTTAATATTAATCTGTGTTCTCTGTCAGTTTGTTAATCTTCCTGAGGACAGTGGGGGTGTTTTACACGTAACAGAGTGTATCTGACTGTGGGTCATGATGTACACAGTGTGTCAGTGAGTGTGTTAATATTAATCGGTGTCCTCTGTCAGTGTGTTAATATTCCTGAGGACAGTGGGGGTGTTTTACACTTCACAGGGTGTATCTGACTGTGGATCATGATGTACACAGTGTGTCAGTGAGTGTGTTAATATTAATCGGTGTCCTCTGTCATTGTGTTAATATTCCTGAGGACAGTGGGGGTGTTTTACACTTCACAGGGTGTATCTGACTGTGGGTCAGGATATACAGTGTGTCAGTGAGTGTGTTAATATTAATCTGTGTTCTCTGTCAGTGTGTTAATATTCCTGAGGAGAGTGGGGATGTTTTACACTTCACAGGGTGTATCTGACTGTGGGTCATGATATACACAGTGTGTCAGTGAGTGTGTTAATATTAATCTGTCTTCTCTGTCAGTGTGTTAAAATTACTGAGGACAGTGGGGGTGTTTTACATTTCACAGGGTGTATCTGACTGTGGGTCATGATGAACACAGTGAGTCAGTGAGTGTGTTAATATTAATCTGTGTTCCCTGTCAATGTGTTAATATTACTGAGGACAGTGGGGGTGTTTTACACCTCACAGGGTGTATCTGACCGTGGGTCATGATGTACACAGTGTGTCAGTGAGTGTGTTAATATTAATCGGTGTTCTCTGTCAGTGTTTTAATATTCCTGAGGACAGTGGGGGTGTTTTACACTTCACAGGGTTAATCTGAATGTGGGTCATGATGTACACAGTGTGTCAGTGAGTGTGTTAATATTAATCTGTGTTCTCTGTCAGTGTGTTAATATTACTGAGGACAGTGGGGGTGTTTTACACTTCACAGGGTGCATCTGGCTTTTGGTCATGATATACACAGTGTGTCAGTGAGTGTGTTAATATTAATCTGTGTTCTCTGTCAGTGTGTTAAAATTGCTGCGGACTGTGGGGGTGTTTTACACTTCACAGGGTGTGTCTGACTGTTGGTCATGATATACACAGCGTGTCAGTGAGTGTGTTAATATTAATCTGTGTTCTCTGTCAGTGTATTAATATTCCTGAGGACAGTGGGGGTGTTTTACACTTCACAGGGTGTATCTGACTGTGGGTCATGATATACACAGTGTGTCAGTGAATGTGTTAATATTAATCTGTGTTCTCTGTCAGTGTGTTAATATTACTGAGGACAGTGGGGATGTTTTACACTTCACAGGGTGTATCTGACTGTTCGTCATGATAGACACAGTGTGTCAGTGAGTGTGTTAATATTAATCTGTGTTCTCTGTCAGTGTGTTAATATTCCTGAGGACAGTGGGGGTGTTTTACACTTCACAGGGTCTATCTGACTGTGGGTCATGATATACACAGTGTGTCAGTGAGTGTGTGAATATTAATCTGTGTTCTCTGTCAGTGTGTTAATATCCCTGAGGACAGTGGGGGTGTTTTACACTTCACAGGGTGTATCTGACCGTGGGTCATGATGTACACAGTGTGTCAGTGAGTGTGTTAATATTAATCGGTGTCCTCTGTCATTGTGTTAATATTCCTGAGGACAGTGGGGGTGTTTTACACTTCACAGGGTGTATCTGACTGTTGGTCATGATATACACAGTGTGTCAGTGAGTGTGTTAATATTAATCTGTGTTCTCTGTCAGTGTGTTAATATTACTGAGGACAGTGGGTGTGTTTTACACTTCACTGGGTGTATCTGGCTGTTGGTCATGATATACACAGTGTGTCAGTGTTGGCGTTAATATTAATCTGTGTTCTCTGTCAGTGTCTTAATATTACTGAGGACAATGGGGGTGTTTTACACTTCACAGGGTGTATCTGCCTGTGGGTCATGATATACAAAGTGAGTCAGTGAGTGTGTTAATATTAATCTGTGTTCCCTGTCAATGTGTTAATATTACTGAGGACAGTGGGGGTGTTTTACACTTCACAGGGTGTATCTGACTGTGGGTCATGATGAACACAGTGAGTCAGTGAGTGTGTTAATATTAATCTGTGTTCCCTGTCAATGTGTTAATATTACTGAGGACATTGGGGGTGTTTTACACTTCACAGGGTGTATCTGACTGTGGGTCATGATGAAGACAGTGTGTCAGTGGGTGTGTTAATATTAATCTGTGTTCTCTGTCAGTGTGTTAATATTCCTGAGGACAGTGGGGGTGTTTTGCACTTCACAGGGTTAATCTGAATGTGGGTCATGATGTACAGAGTGTGTCAGTGAGTGTGTTAATATTAATCTGTTTTCTCTGTCAGTGTGTTAATATTACTGAGGACAGTGGGGGTGTTTTACACTTCACAGGGTGCATCTGGCTTTTGGTCATGATATACACAGTGTGACAGTGAGTGTGTTAATATTAATCTGTGTTCTCTGTCAGTGTGTTAAAATTGCTGCGGACAGTGGGGGTGTTTTACACTTCACAGAGTGTATCTGACTGTGGGTCATGATGTACACAGTGTGTCAGTGAGTGTGTTAATATTAATCGGTGTCCTCTGTCAGTGTGTTAATATTCCTGAGGACAGTGGGGGTGTTTTACACTTCACAGGGTGTATCTGACTGTGGATCATGATGTACACAGTGTGTCAGTGAGTGTGTTAATATTAATCGGTGTCCTCTGTCATTGTGTTAATATTCCTGAGGACAGTGGGGGTGTTTTACACTTCACAGGGTGTATCTGACTGTGGGTCAGGATATACAGTGTGTCAGTGAGTGTGTTAATATTAATCTGTGTTCTCTGTCAGTGTGTTAATATTCCTGAGGAGAGTGGGGATGTTTTACACTTCACAGGGTGTATCTGACTGTGGGTCATGATATACACAGTGTGTCAGTGAGTGTGTTAATATTAATCTGTGTTCTCTGTCAGTGTGTTAAAATTACTGAGGACAGTGGGGGTGTTTTACATTTCACAGGGTGTATCTGACTGTGGGTCATGATGAACACAGTGAGTCAGTGAGTGTGTTAATATTAATCTGTGTTCCCTGTCAATGTGTTAATATTACTGAGGACAGTGGGGGTGTTTTACACCTCACAGGGTGTATCTGACCGTGGGTCATGATGTACACAGTGTGTCAGTGAGTGTGTTAATATTAATCGGTGTTCTCTGTCAGTGTTTTAATATTCCTGAGGACAGTGGGGGTGTTTTACACTTCACAGGGTTAATCTGAATGTGGGTCATGATGTACACAGTGTGTCAGTGAGTGTGTTAATATTAATCTGTGTTCTCTGTCAGTGTGTTAATATTACTGAGGACAGTGGGGGTGTTTTACACTTCACAGGGTGCATCTGGCTTTTGGTCATGATATACACAGTGTGTCAGTGAGTGTGTTAATATTAATCTGTGTTCTCTGTCAGTGTGTTAAAATTGCTGCGGACTGTGGGGGTGTTTTACACTTCACAGGGTGTGTCTGACTGTTGGTCATGATATACACAGCGTGTCAGTGAGTGTGTTAATATTAATCTGTGTTCTCTGTCAGTGTGTTAATATTCCTGAGGACAGTGGGGGTGTTTTACACTTCACAGGGTGTATCTGACTGTGGGTCATGATATACACAGTGTGTCAGTGAATGTGTTAATATTAATCTGTGTTCTCTGTCAGTGTGTTAATATTACTGAGGACAGTGGGGGTGTTTTACACCTCACAGGGTGTATCTGACCGTGGGTCATGATGTACACAGTGTGTCAGTGAGTGTGTTAATATTAATCGGTGTTCTCTGTCAGTGTTTTAATATTCCTGAGGACAGTGGGGGTGTTTTACACTTCACAGGGTTAATCTGAATGTGGGTCATGATGTACAGAGTGTGTCAGTGAGTGTGTTAATATTAATCTGTTTTCTCTGTCAGTGTGTTAATATTACTGAGGACAGTGGGGGTGTTTTACACTTCACAGGGTGCATCTGGCTTTTGGTCATGATATACACAGTGTGACAGTGAGTGTGTTAATATTAATCTGTGTTCTCTGTCAGTGTGTTAAAATTGCTGCGGACAGTGGGGGTGTTTTACACTTCACAGAGTGTATCTGACTGTGGGTCATGATGTACACAGTGTGTCAGTGAGTGTGTTAATATTAATCGGTGTCCTCTGTCAGTGTGTTAATATTCCTGAGGACAGTGGGGGTGTTTTACACTTCACAGGGTGTATCTGACTGTTCGTCATGATAGACACAGTGTGTCAGTGAGTGTGTTAATATTAATCTGTGTTCTCTGTCAGTGTGTTAATATTCCTGAGGACAGTGGGGGCGTTTTACACTTCACAGGGTCTATCTGACTGTGGGTCATGATATACACAGTGTGTCAGTGAGTGTGTGAATATTAATCTGTGTTCTCTGTCAGTGTGTTAATATCCCTGAGGACAGTGGGGGTGCTTTACACTTCACAGGGTGTATCTGACCGTGGGTCATGATGTACACAGTGTGTCAGTGAGTGTGTTAATATTAATCGGTGTCCTCTGTCATTGTGTTAATATTCCTGAGGACAGTGGGGGTGTTTTACACTTCACAGGGTGTATCTGACTGTTGGTCATGATATACACAGTGTGTCAGTGAGTGTGTTAATATTAATCTGTGTTCTCTGTCAGTGTGTTAATATTACTGAGGACAGTGGGTGTGTTTTACACTTCACTGGGTGTATCTGGCTGTGGGTCATGATATACACAGTGTGTCAGTGTTGGCGTTAATATTAATCTGTGTTCCCTGTCAATGTGTTAATATTACTGAGGACAGTGGGGGTGTTTTACACTTCACAGGGTGTATCTGACTGTGGGTCATGATGAACACAGTGAGTCAGTGAGTGTGTTAATATTAATCTGTGTTCCCTGTCAATGTGTTAATATTACTGAGGACATTGGGGGTGTTTTACACTTCACAGGGTGTATCTGAATGTGGGTCATGATGAAGACAGTGTGTCAGTGGGTGTGTTAATATTAATCTGTGTTCTCTGTCAGTGTGTTAATATTCCTGAGGACAGTGGGGGTGTTTTGCACTTCACAGGGTTAATCTGAATGTGGGTCATGATGTACAGAGTGTGTCAGTGAGTCTGTTAATATTAATCTGTGTTCTCTGTCAGTGTGTTAATATTACTGAGGACAGTGGGGGTGTTTTACACTTCACAGGGTGCATCTGGCTTTTGGTCATGATATACACAGTGTGTCAGTGAGTGTGTTAATATTAATCTGTGTTCTCTGTCAGTGTGTTAAAATTGCTGCGGACAGTGGGGGTGTTTTACACTTCACAGGGTGTGTCTGACTGTGGGTCATGATATACACAGTGTGTCAGTGAGTGTGTTAATATTAATCGGTGTCCTCTGTCATTGTGTTAATATTCCTGAGGACAGTGGGGGTGTTTTACACTTCACAGGGTGTATCTGACTGTGGGTCATGATATACACAGTGTGTCAGTGAGTGTGTTAATATTAATCTGTGTTCTCTGTCAGTGTGTTAATATTCCTGAGGACAGTGGGGGTGTTTTACACTTCACAGGGTGTATCTGACTGTGGGTCATGATATACACAGTGTGTCAGTGAGTGTGTTAATATTAATCTGTGTTCTCTGTCAGTGTGTTAATATTACTGAGGACAGTGGGGATGTTTTACACTTCACAGGGTGTATCTGACTGTTCGTCATGATAGACACAGTGTGTCAGTGAGTGTGTTAATATTAATCTGTGTTCTCTGTCAGTGTGTTAATATTCCTGAGGACAGTGGGGGTGTTTTACACTTCACAGGGTCTATCTGACTGTGGGTCATGATATACACAGTGTGTCAGTGAGTGTGTGAATATTAATCTGTGTTCTCTGTCAGTGTGTTAATATCCCTGAGGACAGTGGGGGTGTTTTACACTTCACAGGGTGTATCTGACCGTGGTCATGATGTACACAGTGTGTCAGTGAGTGTGTTAATATTAATCGGTGTCCTCTGTCATTGTGTTAATATTCCTGAGGACAGTGGGGGTGTTTTACACTTCACAGGGTGTATCTGACTGTGGGTCATGATATACACAGTGTGTCAGTGAGTGTGTTAATATTAATCTGTGTTCTCTGTCAGTGTGTTAATATTACTGAGGACAGTGGGTGTGTTTTACACTTCACTGGGTGTATCTGGCTGTGGGTCATGATATACACAGTGTGTCAGTGTTGGCGTTAATATTAATCTGTGTTCTCTGTCAGTGTCTTAATATTACTGAGGACAATGGGGGTGTTTTACACTTCACAGGGTGTATCTGCCTGTGGGTCATGATATACACAGTGAGTCAGTGAGTGTGTTAATATTAATCTGTGTTCCCTGTCAATGTGTTAATATTACTGAGGACAGTGGGGGTGTTTTACACTTCACAGGGTTAATCTGAATGTGGGTCATGATGAACAGAGTGTGTCAGTGAGTGTGTTAATATTAATCGGTGTCCTCTGTCAGTGTGTTAATATTCCTGAGGACAGTGGGGGTGTTTTACACTTCACAGGGTGTATCTGACTGTGGATCATGATGTACACAGTGTGTCAGTGAGTGTGTTAATATTAATCGGTGTCCTCTGTCATTGTGTTAATATTCCTGAGGACAGTGGGGGTGTTTTACACTTCACAGGGTGTATCTGACTGTGGGTCATGATATACACAGTGTGTCAGTGAGTGTGTTAATATTAATCTGTGTTCTCTGTCAGTGTGATAATATTACTGAGGACAGTGGGGATGTTTTACACTTCACAGGGTGTATCTGACTGTGGGTCATGATATACACAGTGTGTCAGTGAGTGTGTTGATATTAATCTGTGTTCTCTGTCAGTGTGTTAATATTCCTGAGGACAGTGGGGGTGTTTTGCACTCAACAGGGTTAATCTGAATGTGGGTCATGATGAACAGAGTGTGTCAGTGAGTGTGTTAATATTAATCTGTGTTCTCTGTCAGTGTGTTAATATTACTGAGGACAGTGGGGGTGTTTTACACTTCACAGGTGCATCTGGCTTTTGGTCATGATATACACAGTGTGTCAGTGAGTGTGTTAATATTAATCTGTGTTCTCTGTCAGTGTCTTAAAATTGCTGCGGACAGTGGGGGTGTTTTACACTTCACAGGGTGTTTCTGACTGTGGGTCATGATATACACAGTGTGTCAGTGAGTGTGTTAATATTAATCTGTGTTCTCTGTCAGTGTGTTAATATTCCTGAGGACAGTGGGGGTGTTTTACACTTCACAGGGTGTATCTGACTGTGGGTCATGATATACACAGTGTGTCAGTGAGTGTGTTAATATTAATCTGTGTTCTCTGTCAGTGTGTTAATATTACTGAGGACAGTGGGTGTGTTTTACACTTCACTGGGTGTATCTGGCTGTGGGTCATGATATACACAGTGTGTCAGTGAGTGTGTTAATATTAATCTGTGTTCTCTGTCAGTGTGTTAATATTCCTGAGGACAGTGGGGGTGTTTTACACTTCACAGGGTGTATCTGACTGTGGGTCATGATATACACAGTGTGTCAGTGAGTGTGTTAATATTAATCTGTGTTCCCTGTCAATGTGTTAATATTACTGAGGACAGTGGGGGTGTTTTACACTTCACAGGGTGTATCTGACTGTGGGTCATGATGAAGACAGTGTGTCAGTGGGTGTGTTAATATTAATCTGTGTTCTCTGTCAGTGTGTTAATATTCCTGAGGACAGTGGGGGTGATTTACACTTCACAGGGTTAATCTGAATGTGGGTCATGATGTACACAGTGTGTCAGTGAGTCTGTTAATATTAATCTGTGTTCTCTGTCAGTTTGTTAATCTTCCTGAGGACAGTGGGGGTGTTTTACACTTCACAGAGTGTATCTGACTGTGGGTCATGATGTACACAGTGTGTCAGTGAGTGTGTTAATATTAATCGGTGTCCTCTGTCAGTGTGTTAATATTCCTGAGGACAGTGGGGGTGTTTTACACTTCACAGGGTGTATCTGACTGTGGATCATGATGTACACAGTGTGTCAGTGAGTGTGTTAATATTAATCGGTGTCCTCTGTCATTGTGTTAATATTCCTGAGGACAGTGGGGGTGTTTTACACTTCACAGGGTGCATCTGACTGTGGGTCATGATATACACAGTGTGTCAGTGAGTGTGTTAATATTAATCTGTGTTCTCTGTCAGTGTGTTAATATTACTGAGGACAGTGGGGATGTTTTACACTTCACAGGGTGTATCTGACTGTGGGTCATGATATACACAGTGTGTCAGTGAGTGTGTTGATATTAATCTGTGTTCTCTGTCAGTGTGTTAAAATTACTGAGGACAGTGGGGGTGTTTTACATTTCACAGGGTTTATCTGACTGTGGGTCATGATGAACACAGTGAGTCAGTGAGTGTGTTAATATTAATCTGTGTTCCCTGTCAATGTGTTAATATTACTGAGGACAGTGGGGGTATTTTACACTTCACAGGGTGCATCTGGCTTTTGGTCATGATATACACAGTGTGTCAGTGAGTGTGTTAATATTAATCTGTGTTCTCTGTCAGTGTGTTAAAATTGCTGCGGACAGTGGGGGTGTTTTACACTTCACAGGGTGTGTCTGACTGTTGGTCATGATATACACAGTGTGTCAGTGAGTGTGTTAATATTAATCTGTGTTCTCTGTCAGTGTGTTAATATTACTGAGGACAGTGGGGATGTTTCACACTTCACAGGGTGCATCTGACTGTGGGTCATGATAGATACAGTGTGTCAGTGAGTGTGTTAATATTAATCTGTGTTCTCTGTCAGTGTGTTAATATTCCTGAGGACAGTGGGGGTGTTTTACACTTCACAGGGTGTATCTGACCGTGGGTCATGATGTACACAGTGTGTCAGTGAGTGTGTTAATATTAATCGGTGTCCTCTGTCATTGTGTTAATATTCCTGAGGACAGTGGGGGTGTTTTACACTTCACAGGGTGTATCTGACTGTGGGTCATGATATACACAGTGTGTCAGTGAGTGTGTTAATATTAATCTGTGTTCTCTGTCAGTGTGTTAATATTACTGAGAACAGTGGGTGTGTTTTACAATTCACTGGGTGTATCTGGCTGTGGGTCATGATATACACAGTGTGTCAGTGAGTGTGTTAATATTAATCTGTGTTCTCTGTCAGTGTCTTAATATTACTGAGGACAATGGGGGTGTTTTACACTTCACAGGGTGTATCTGCCTGTGGGTCATGATATACACAGTGAGTCAGTGAGTGTGTTAATATTAATCTGTGTTCCCTGTCAATGTGTTAATATTACTGAGGACATTGTGGGTGTTTTACACTTCACAGGGTGTATCTGACTGTGGGTCATGATGAACACAGTGAGTCAGTGAGTGTGTTACTATTAATCTGTGTTCCCTGTCAATGTGTTAATATTACTGAGGACATTGGGGGTGTTTTACACTTCACAGGGTGTATCTGACTGTGGGTCATGATGAAGACAGTGTGTCAGTGGGTGTGTTAATATTAATCTGTGTTCTCTGTCAGTGTGTTAATATTCCTGAGGACATTGGGGGTGTTTTACACTTCACAGGGTTAATCTGAATGTGGGTCATGATGTACACAGTGTGTCAGTGAGTGTGTTAATATTAATCTGTGCTCTCTGTCAGTGTGTTAATATTACTGAGGACAGTGGGTGTGTTTTACACTTCACAGGGTGCATCTGGCTTTTGGTCATGATATACACAGTGTGTCAGTGAGTGTGTTAATATTAATCTGTGTTCTCTGTCAGTGTGTTAAAATTGCTGCGGACAGTGGGGGTGTTTTACACTTCACAGGGTGTGTCTGACTGTGGGTCATGATATACACTGTGTGTCAGTGAGTGTGTTAATATTAATCTGTGTTCTCTGTCAGTGTGTTAATATTCCTGAGGACAGTGGGGGTGTTTTACACTTCACAGGGTGTATCTGACTGTGGGTCATGATATACACAGTGTGTCAGTGAGTGCGTTAATATTAATCTGTGATCTCTGTCAGTGTCTTAATATTACTGAGGACAATGGGGGTGTTTTACACTTCACAGGGTGTATCTGACTGTGGGTCATGATGAAGACAGTGTGTCAGTGGGTGTGTTAATATTAATCTGTGTTCTCTGTCAGTGTGTTAATATTCCTGAGGACAGTGGGGGTGTTTTACACTTCACAGGGTTAATCTGAAAGTGGGTCATGATGTACACAGTGTGTCAGTGAGTGTGTTAATATTAATCTGTGTTCTCTGTCAGTGTGTTAATATTACTGAGGACAGTGGGGGTGTTTTACACTTCCCAGGGTGCATCTGGCTTTTGGTCATGATATACACAGTGTGTCAGTGAGTGTGTTAATATTAATCTGTGTTCTCTGTCAGTGTGTTAAAATTGCTGCGGACAGTGGGGGTGTTTTACACTTCACAGGGTGTGTCTGACTGTGGGTCATGATATACACAGTGTGTCAGTGAGTGTGTTAATATTAATCTGTGTTCTATGTCAGTGAGTTAATATTCCTGAGGACAGTGGGGGTGTTTTACACTTCACAGGGTGTATCTGACTGTGGGTCATGACATACACAGTGTGTCAGTGAGTGTGTTAATATTAATCTGTGTTCTCTGTCAGTGTGTTAATGTTACTGAGGACAGTGGGGATGTTTTACACTTCACAGGGTGTATCTGACTGTGGGTCATGATAGACACAGTGTGTCAGTGAGTGTGTTAATATTAATCTGTGTTCTCTGTCAGTGTGTTAATATTCCTGAGGACAGTGGGGGTGTTTTACACTTCACAGGGTGTATCTGACTGTGGGTCATGATATACACAGTGTGTCAGTGAGTGTGTTAATATTAATCTGTGTTCTCTGTCAGTGTGTTAATATTCCTGAGGACAGTGGGGGTGTTTTACACTTCACAGGGTCTATCTGACTGTGGGTCATGATATACACAGTGTGTCAGTGAGTGTGTGAATATTAATCTGTGTTCTCTGTCAGTGTGTTAATATTCCTGAGGACAGTGGGGGTGTTTTACACTTCACAGGGTGTATCTGACCGTGGGTCATGATGTACACAGTGTGTCAGTGAGTGTGTTAATACTAATCGGTGTCCTCTGTCATTGTGTTTATATTCCTGAGGACAGTGGGGGTGTTTTACACTTCACAGGGTGTATCTGACTGTGGGTCATGATATACACAGTGTGTCAGTGAGTGTGTTAATATTAATCTGTGTTCTCTGTCAGTGTGTTAATATTACTGAGGACATTGGGTGTGTTTTCCACTTCACTGGGTGTATCTGGCTGTGGGTCATGATATACACAGTGTGTCAGTGAGTGTGTTAATATTACTCTGTGTTCTCTGTCAGTTTGTTAATATTCCTGAGGACAGTGGGGGTGTTTTACACTTCACAGGGTTTATCTGACTGTGGGTCATAATATACACAGTGTGTCAGTGAGTGCGTTAATATTATTCTGTGTTCTCTGTCAGTGTCTTAATATTACTGAGGACAATGGGGGTGTTTTACGCTTCACAGGGTGTATCTGACTGTGGGTCATGATCTACACAGTGTGTCAGTGAGTGTGTTAATATTCATCTGTGTGCTCTGTCAGTGTGTTAATATTACTGAGGACAGTGGTGGTGTTTTACACTTCACAGAGTGTATCTGACTGTGTGTCATGATGGACACAGTGTGTCAGTGAATGTGTTAATATTAATCTGTGTTCTCTGTCAGGGTGTTAATATTCCTGAGGACAGTGGGGGTGTTTTCCACTTATCAGGGTGTATCTGACTGTGGGTCATGACATACACAGTGTGTCAGTGAGTGTGTTAATATTAATCTGTGTTCTCTGTCACTGTGTTAATATTACTGAGGACAGTGGGGATGTTTTACACTTCACAGGGTGTATCTGACTGTGGGTCATGATATACACAGTGTGACAGTGAGTGTGTTAATATTAATCTGTGTTATCTGTCAGTGTGTTAATATTACTGAGGACAGTGGCGGTGTTTTACACTTCACAGGGTGTATCTGACTGTGGGTCATGATATACACAGTGTGTCAGTGAGTGTGTTAATATTAATCTGTGTTCTCTGTCAGTGTGTTAATATTACTGAGGACAGTGGGGGTGTTTTACACTTCACAGGGTGTATCTGACTGTGTGTCATGATGTACACAGTGTGTCAGTGAGTGTGTTAATATTAATCTGTGTTCTCTGTCAGGGTGTTAATATTCCTGAGGACAGTGGGGGTGTTTTCCACTTATCAGGGTGTATCTGACTGTGGGTCATGACATACACAGTGTGTCAGTGAGTGTGTTAATATTAATCTGTGTTCTCTGTCACTGTGTTAATATTACCGAGGACAGTGGGGATGTTTTACACTTCACAGGGTGTATCTGACTGTGGGTCATGATATACACAATGTGTCAGTGAGTGTGTTAATATTAATCTGTGTTCTCTGTCAGTGTGTTAATATTACTGAGGACAGTGGGGGTGTTTTACACTTCACAGGTTTTATCTGACTGTGGGTCATGATGTACACAGTGTGTCAGTGAGAGTGTTAATATTAATCTGTGTTCTCTGTCAGTGTGTTAATATTACTGAGGACAGTGGGGCTGTTTTACACTTCACAGGGTGTATCTGACTGTGGGTCATGATATACTCAGTATGTCAGTGAGTGTGTTAATATTAATCTGTGTTCTCTGTCAGTTTGTTAATATTTCTGAGGACAGTGGGGGTGTTTTACACTTCACAGAGTGTATCTGACTGTGGGTCATGATGTTCACAGTGTGTCAGTGATTGTGTTAATATTAATTGGTGTCCTCTGTCAGTGCGTTAATATTCCTGAGGACAGTGGGGGTGTTTTACACTTCACAGGGTGTATCTGACTGTGGGTCATGATGTACACAGTGTGTCCGTGAGTGTGTTAATATTAATCGGTGTCCTCTGTCATTGTGTTAATATTCCTGAGGACAGTGCGGGTGTTTTACACTTCACAGGGTGTATCTGACTGTGGGTCATGATATACACAGTGTGTCAGTGAGTGTGTTAATATTAATCTGTGTTCTCTGTCAGTGTGTTAATATTACTGAGGACAGTGGGTGTGTTTTACACATCACTGGGTGTATCTGGCTGTGGGTCATGATATACACAGTGTGTCAGTGAGTGTGTTAATATTAATCTGTGTTCCCTGTCAGTGTGTTAATATTCCTGAGGACAGTTGGGGAGATTTACACTTCACAGGGTGTATTTGACTGTGGGTCATGATATACACAGTGTGTCAGTGAGTGTGTTAATATTAATCTGTGTTCTCTGTCAGTGTCTTAATATTACTGAGGACAATGGGGGTGTTTTACACTTCACAGGGTGTATCTGACTGTGGGTCATGATATACACAGTGTGTCAGTGAGTGTGTTAATATTAATCTGTGTTCTCTGTCAGTGTGTTAATATTACTGAGGACAGTGGGGGTGTTTTACACTTCACAGGGTGTATCTGACTGTGGGTCATGATATACACAGTGTGTCAGTGAGTGTGTTAATATTAATCTGTGTTCTCCGTCAGTGTGTTAATATTACTGAGGACAGTGGGGGTGTTTTACACTTCACAGGGTGTATCTGACTGTGGGTCATGATCTACACAGTGTGTCCGTGAGTGTGTTAATATTCATCTGTGTTCTCTGTCAATGTGTTCATATTGCTGAGGACAGTGGGGGTGTTTTACACTTCACAGGGTGTATCTGACTGTGGGTCATGATATACACAGTGTGTCAGTGAGTGTGTTAATATTAATCTGTGTTCTCTGTCAGTGTGTTAATATTACTGAGGACAGTGGGGGTGTTTTACACTTCACAGGGTGTATCTGACTGTGTGTCATGATGTACACAGTGTGTCAGAGAGTGTGTTAATATTAATCCGTGTTCTCTGTCAGTTTGTTAATATTCCTGAGGACAGTAGGGGTGTTTTACACTTCACAGGGTGTATCTGACTGTGGGTCATGACATACACAGTGTGTCAGTGAGTGTGTTAATATTAATCTGTGTTCTCTGTCAGTGTGTTAATATTACTGAGGACAGTAGGGATGTTTTACACTTCACAGGGTGTATCTGACTGTGGGTCATGATATACACAGTGTGTCAGTGAGTGTGTTAATATTAATCTGTGTTCTCTGTCAGTGTGTTAAAATTACTGAGGACAGTGGGGGTGTTTTACATTTCACAGGGTGTATCTGACTGTGGGTCATGATGAACACAGTGAGTCAGTGAGTGTGTTAATATTAATCTGTGTTCCCTGTCAATGTGTTAATATTACTGAGGACAGTGGGGGTGTTTTACACCTCACAGGGTGTATCTGACTGTGGGTCATGATATACACAGTGTGTCAGTGAGTGTGTTAATATTAATCTGTGTTCTCTGTCAGTGTCTTAATATTACTGAGGACAGTGGGGGTGTTTTACACTTCACAGGGTGTATCTGACTGTGGGTCATGATATACACAGTGTGTCAGTGAGTGTGTTAATATTAATCTGTGTTCTCCGTCAGTGTGTTAATATTACTGAGGACAGTGGGGGTGTTTTACACTTCACAGGGTGTATCTGACTGTGGGTCATGATCTACACAGTGTGTCCGTGAGTGTGTTAATATTCATCTGTGTTCTCTGTCAATGTGTTCATATTGCTGAGGACAGTGGGGGTGTTTTACACTTCACAGGGTGTATCTGACTGTGGGTCATGATATACACAGTGTGTCAGTGAGTGTGTTAATATTAATCTGTGTTCTCTGTCAGTGTGTTAATATTACTGAGGACAGTGGGGGTGTTTTACACTTCACAGGGTGTATCTGACTGTGTGTCATGATGTACACAGTGTGTCAGTGAGTGTGTTAATATTAATCCGTGTTCTCTGTCAGTTTGTTAATATTCCTGAGGACAGTAGGGGTGTTTTACACTTCACAGGGTGTATCTGACTGTGGGTCATGACATACACAGTGTGTCAGTGAGTGTGTTAATATTAATCTGTGTTCTCTGTCAGTGTGTTAATATTACTGAGGACAGTAGGGATGTTTTACACTTCACAGGGTGTATCTGACTGTGGGTCATGATATACACAGTGTGTCAGTGAGTGTGTTAATATTAATCTGTGTTCTCTGTCAGTGTGTTAAAATTACTGAGGACAGTGGGGGTGTTTTACATTTCACAGGGTGTATCTGACTGTGGGTCATGATGAACACAGTGAGTCAGTGAGTGTGTTAATATTAATCTGTGTTCCCTGTCAATGTGTTAATATTACTGAGGACAGTGGGGGTGTTTTACACCTCACAGGGTGTATCTGACTGTGGGTCATGATATACACAGTGTGTCAGTGAGTGTGTTAATATTAATCTGTGTTCTCTGTCAGTGTGTTAATATTACTGAGGACAGTGGGGGTGTTTTACACTTCACAGGGTGTATCTGACTGTGGGTCATGATATACACAGTGTGTCAGTGAGTGTGTTAATATTAATCTGTGTTCTCCGTCAGTGTGTTAATATTACTGAGGACAGTGGGGGTGTTTTACACTTCACAGGGTGTATCTGACTGTGGGTCATGATCTACACAGTGTGTCCGTGAGTGTGTTAATATTCATCTGTGTTCTCTGTCAATGTGTTAATCTTCCTGAGGACAGTGGGGGTGTTTTACACTTCACAGGGTGTATCTGACTGTGGGTCATGATATACACAGTGTGTCAGTGAGTGTGTTAATATTAATCTGTGTTCTCTGTCAGTGTCTTAATATTACTGATGACAATGGGGGTGTTTTACACTTCACAGGGTGTATTTGACTGTGGGTCATGATATACACAGTGTGTCAGTGAGTGTGTTAATATTAATCTGTGTTCCCTGTCAGTGTGTTAATATTCCTGAGGACAGTGGGGGTGTTTTACACTTCACAGGGTGTATTTGACTGTGGGTCATGATACACACAGTGTGTCAGTGAGTGTGTTAATATTAATCTGTGTTCTCTGTCAGTGTCTTAATATTACTGAGGACAATGGGGGTGTTTTACACTTCACAGGGTGTATCTGACTGTGGGTCATGATATACACAGTGTGTCGGTGAGTGTGTTAATATTAATCTGTGTTCTCTGTCAGTGTGTTAATATTACTGAGGACAGTGGGGGTGTTTTAACATTCACAGGGTGTATCTGACTGTGGGTCATGATATACACAGTGTGTCAGTGAGTGTGTTAATATTAATCTGTGTTCTCTGTCAGTGTGTTAATATTACTGAGGACAGTGGGGGTGTTTTACACTTCACAGGGTTTATCTGACTGTGGGTCATGATCTACACAGTGTGTCAGTGAGTGTGTTAATATTAATCTGTGTTCTCTGTCATTGTGTTAATATTGCTGAGGACAGTGGGGGTGTTTTACACTTCACAGGGTGTATTTGACTGTGGGTCATGATACACACAGTGTGTCAGTGAGTGTGTTAATATTAATCTGTGTTCTCTGTCAGTGTCTTAATATTACTGAGGACAATGGGCGTGTTTTACACTTCACAGGGTGTATCTGACTGTGGGTCATGATATACACAGTGTGTCAGTGAGTGTGTTAATATTAATCTGTGTTCTCTGTCAGTGTGTTAATACTACTGAGGACAGTGGGGGTGTTTTAACATTCACAGGGTGTATCTGACTGTGGGTCATGATATACACAGTGTGTCAGTGAGTGTGTTAATATTAATCTGTGTTCTCTGTCAGTGTGTTAATATTACTGAGGACAGTGGGGGTGTTTTACACTTCACAGGGTTTATCTGACTGTGGGTCATGATCTACACAGTGTGTCAGTGAGTGTGTTAATATTCATCTGTGTTCTCTGTCAGTGTGTTAATATTGCTGAGGACAGTGGGGGTGTTTTACACTTCACAGGGTGTATCTGACTGTGGGTCATGATATACACAGTGTGTCAGTGAGTGTTTTAATATTAATCTGTGTTCTCTGTCAGTGTGTTAATATTACTGAGGACAGTAGGGGTGTTTTACACTTCACATGGTGTATCTGACTGTGGGTCATGACATACACAGTGTGTCAGTGAGTGTGTTAATATTAATCTGTGTTCTCTGTCAGTGTGTTAATATTACTGAGGACAGTAGGGATGTTTTACACTTCACAGGGTGTATCTGATTGTGGGTCATGATATACACAGTGTGTCAGTGAGTGTGGTAATATTAATCTGTGTTCTCTGTCAGTGTGTTAAAATTACTGAGGACAGTGGGGGTGTTTTACATTTCACAGGGTGTATCTGACTGTGGGTCATGATGAACACAGTGAGTCAGTGAGTGTGTTAATATTATTCTGTGTTCCCTGTCAATGTGTTAATATTACTGAGGACAGTGGGTGTGTTTTACACTTCACAGGGTGTATCTGACTGTGGGTCATGATGATGACAGTGTGTCAGTGGGTGTGTTAATATTAATCTGTGTTCTCTGTCAGTGTGTTAATATTCCTGAGGACAGTGGGGGTGTTTTACACTTCACAGGGTTAATCTGAATGTGTGTCATGATGTACACAGTGTGTCAGTGAGTGTGTTAATATTAATCTGTGTTCTCTGTCAGTGTGTTAATATTACTGAGGACAGTGGGGGTGTTTTACACTTCACAGGGTGCATCTGACTTTTGGTCATGAAATACACAGTGTGTCAGTGAGTGTGTTAATATTAATCTGTGTTCTCTGTCAGTGTGTTAAAATTGCTGCGGACAGTGGGTGTGTTTTACACTTCACAGGGTGTGTCTGACTGTGGGTCATGATATACACAGTGTGTCAGTGAGTGTGTTAATATTAATCTGTGTTCTCTGTCAGTGTGTTAATATTCCTGAGGACAGTGGGGGTGTTTTACACTTCACAGGGTGTATCTGACTGTGGGTCATGATATACACAGTGTGTCATTGAGTGTGTTAATATTAATCTGTGTTCTCTGTCAGTGTGTTAATATTACTGAGGACAGTGGGGATGTTTTACACTTCACAGGGTGTATCTGACTGTGGGTCATGATATACACAGTGTGTCAGTGAGTGTGTTAATATTAATCTGTGTTCTCTGTCAGTGTGTTAAAATTGCTGCGGACAGTGGGGGTGTTTTACACTTCACAGGGTGTGTCTGACTGTGGGTCATGATATACACAGTGTTTCAGTGAGTGTGTTAATATTAATCTGTGTTCTCTGTCAGTGTGTTAATATTGCTGAGGACAGTGGGGATGTTTTACGCTTCACAGGGTGTATCTGACTGTGGGTCATGATATACACAGTGTGTCAGTGAGTGTGTGAATATTAATCTGTGTTCTCTGTCAGTGTGTTAATATTCCTGAGGACAGTGGGTGTGTTTTACACTTCACTGGGTGTATCTGGCTGTGGGTCATGATATACACAGTGTGTCAGTGAGTGTGTTAATATTAATCTGTGTTCTCTGTCAGTGTGTTAATATTCCTGAGGACAGTGGGGGTGTTTTACACTTCACAGGGTGTATCTGACTGTGGGTCATGATATACACAGAGTGTCAGTGAGTGTGTGAATATTAATCTGTGTTCTCTGTCAGTGTGTTAATATTCCTGAGGACAGTGGGGGTGTTTTACACTTCACAGGGTGTATCTGACCGTGGGTCATGATGTTCACAGTGTGTCAGTGAGTGTGTTAATATTAATCGGTGTCCTCTGTCATTGTGTTTAAATTCCTGAGGACAGTGGGGGTGTTTTACACTTCACAGGGTGTATCTGACTGTGGGTCATGATATACACAGTGTGTCAGTGAGTGTGTTAATATTAATCTGTGTTCTCTGTCAGTGTGTTAATATTACTGAGGACAGTGGGTGTGTTTTCCACTTCACTGGGTGTATCTGGCTGAGGGTCATGATATACACAGTGTGTCAGTGAGTGTGTTAATATTACTCTGTGTTCTCTGTCAGTGTGTTAATATTCCTGAGGAGAGTGGGGGTGTTTTACACTTCACAGGGTGTATCTGACTGTGGGTCATGATATACACAGTGTGTCAGTGAGTGCGTTAATATTATTCTGTGTTCTCTGTCAGTGTCTTAATATTACTGAGGACAATGGGGGTGTTTTACACTTCACAGGGTGTATCTGACTGTGGGTCATGATGAAGACAGTGTGTCAGTGGGTGTGTTAATATTAATCTGTGTTCTCTGTCAGTGTGTTAATATTCCTGAGGACAGTGGGGGTGTTTTACACTTCACAGGGTTAATCTGAATGTGGGTCATGATGTACACAGTGTGTCAGTGAGTGTGTTAATATTAATCTGTGTTCTCTGTCAGTGTGTTAATATTACTGAGGACAGTCGGGGTGTTTTACACTTCACAGGGTGCATCTGGCTTTTGGTCATGATATACACAGTGTGTCAGTGAGTGTGTTAATATTAATCTGTGTTCTCTGTCAGTGTGTTAAAATTGCTGCGGACAGTGGGGGTGTTTTACACTTCACAGGGTGTGTCTGACTGTGGGTCATGATATACACAGTGTGTCAGTGAGTGTGTTAATATTAATCTGTGTTCTCTGTCAGTGTGTTAATATTCCTGAGGACAGTGGGGGTGTTTTACACTTCACAGGGTGTATCTGACTGTGGGTCATGATATACACAGTGTGTCAGTGAGTGTGTTAATATTAATCTGTGTTCTCTGTCAGTGTGTTAATATTACTGAGGACAGTGGGGATGTTTTACACTTCACAGGGTGTATCTGACTGTGGGTCATGATAGACACAGTGTGTCAGTGAGTGTGTTCATATTAATCTGTGTTCTCTGTCAGTGTGTTAATATTCCTGAGGACAGTGGGGGTGTTTTACACTTCACAGGGTGTATCTGACTGTGGGTCATGATATACACAGTGTGTCAGTGAGTGTGTTATTATTAATCTGTGTTCTCTGTCAGTGTGTTAATATTCCTGAGGACAGTGGGGGTGTTTTACACTTCACAGGGTCTATCTGACTGTGGGTCATGATATACACAGTTTGTCAGTGAGTGTGTGAATATTAATCTGTGTTCTCTGTCAGTGTGTTAATATTCCTGAGGACAGTGGGGGTGTTTTACACTTCACAGGGTGTATCTGACCGTGGGTCATGATGTACACAGTGTGTCAGTGAGTGTGTTAATATTAATCGGGGTCCTCTGTCATTGTGCTTATATTCCTGAGGACAGTGGGGGTGTTTTACACTTCACAGGGTGTATCTGACTGTGGGTCATGATATACACAGTGTGTCAGTGAGTGTGTTAATATTAATCTGTGTTCTCTGTCAGTGTGTTAATATTACTGAGGACAGTGGGGGTGTTTTACGCTTCACAGGGTGTATCTGACTGTGGGTCATGATCTACACAGTGTGTCAGTGAGTGTGTTAATATTAATCTGTGTTCTCTGTCAGTGTGTTAATATTACTGAGGACAGTGGGGGTGTTTTACACTTCACAGGGTGCATCTGGCTTTTGGTCATGATATACACAGTGTGTCAGTGAGTGTGTTAATATTAATCTGTGTTCTCTGTCAGTGTGTTAAAATTGCTGCGGACAGTGGGGGTGTTTTACACTTCACAGGGTGTGTCTGACTGTGGGTCATGATATACACAGTGTGTCAGTGAGTGTGTTAATATTAATCTGTGTTCTCTGTCAGTGTGTTAATATTCCTGAGGACAGTGGGGGTGTTTTACGCTTCACAGGGTGTATCTGACTGCGGGTCATGATATACACAGTGTGTCAGTGAGTGTGTTAATATTAATCTGTGTTCTCTGTCAGTGTGTTAATATTACTGAGGACAGTGGGTGTGTTTTACACTTCACTGGGTGTATCTGGCTGTAGGTCATGATATACACAGTGTGTCAGTGAGTGTGTTAATATTAATCTGTGTTCTCTGTCAGTGTGTTAATATTCCTGAGGACAGTGGGGGTGTTTTACACTTCACAGGGTGTATCTGACTGTGGGTCATGATATACACAGTGTGTCAGTGAGTGTGTTAATATTAATCTGTGTTCTCTGTCAGTGTCTTAATATTACTGAGGACAATGGGGGTGTTTTACACTTCACAGGGTGTATCTGACTGTGGGTCATGATGAAGACAGTGTGTCAGTGGGTGTGTTAATATTAATCTGTGTTCTCTGTCAGTGTGTTAATATTCCTGAGGACAGTGGGGGTGTTTTACACTTCACAGGGTTAATCTGAATGTGGGTCATGATGTACACAGTGTGTCAGTGAGTGTGTTAATATTAATCTGTGTTCTCTGTCAGTGTGTTAATATTACTGAGGACAGTGGGGGTGTTTTACACTTCACAGGGTGCATCTGGCTTTTGGTCATGATATACACAGTGTGTCAGTGAGTGTGTTAATATTAATCTGTGTTCTCTGTCAGTGTGTTAAAATTGCTGCGGACTGTGGGGGTGTTTTACACTTCACAGGGTGTGTCTGACTGTGGGTCATGATATACACAGTGTGTCAGTGAGTGCGTTAATATTAATCTGTGTTCTCTGTCAGTGTGTTAATATTCCTGAGGACAGTGGGGGTGTTTTACACTTCACAGGGTGTATCTGACTGTGGGTCATGATATACACAGTGTGTCAGTGAGTGTGTTAATATTAATCTGCGTTCTCTGTCAGTGTGTTAATATTACTGAGGACAGTGGGGATGTTTTACACTTCACAGGGTGTATCTGACTGTGGGTCATGATAGACACAGTGTGTCAGTGAGTGTGTTAATATTAATCTGTGTTCTCTGTCAGTGTGTTAGTATTCCTGAGGACAGTGGGGGTGTTTTACACATCACAGGGTGTATCTGACTGTGGGTCATGATATACACAGTGTGTCAGTGAGTGTGTTATTATTAATCTGTGTTCTCTGTCAGTGTGTTAATATTCCTGAGGACAGTGGGGGTGTTTTACACTTCACAGGGTCTATCTGACTGTGGGTCATGATATACACAGTGTGTCAGTGAGTGTGTGAATATTAATCTGTGTTCTCTGTCAGTGTGTTAATATTCCTGAGGACAGTGGGGGTGTTTTACACTTCACAGGGTGTATCTGACCGTGGGTCATGATGTACACAGTGTGTCAGTGAGTGTGTTAATATTAATCGGGGTCCTCTGTCATTGTGTTTATATTCCTGAGGACAGTGGGGGTGTTTTACACTTCACAGGGTGTATCTGACTGTGGGTCATGATATACACAGTGTGTCAGTGAGTGTGTTAATATTAATCTGTGTTCTCTGTCAGTGTGTTAATATTACTGAGGACAGTGGGTGTGTTTTCCACTTCACTGGGTGTATCTGGCTGTGGGTCATGATATACACAGTGTGTCAGTGAGTGTGTTAATATTACTCTGTGTTCTGTGTCAGTGTGTTAATATTCCTGAGGACAGTGGGGGTGTTTTACACTTCACAGGGTGTATCTGACTGTGGGTCATGATATACACAGTGTGTCAGTGAGTGCGTTAATATTATTCTGTGTTCTCTGTCAGTGTCTTAATATTACTGAGGACAATGAGGGTGTTTTACATTTCACAGGGTGTATCTGACTGTGGGTCATGATATACACAGTGTGTCAGTGAGTGTGTTAATATTAATCTGTGTTCTCTGTCAGTGTGTTAATATTACTGAGGACAGTGGGGGTGTTTTACACTTCACAGGGTGTATCTGACTGTGGGTCATGATATACACAGTGTGTCAGTGAGTGTGTTAATATTAATCTGTGTTCACTGTCAGTGTGTTAATATCACTGAGGACAGTGGGGGTGTTTTACGCTTCACAGGGTGTATCTGACTGTGGGTCATGATCTACACAGTGTGTCAGTGAGCGTGTTAATATTCATCTGTGTTCTCTGTCAGTATGTTAATATTGCTGAGGACAGTGGGGTTGTTTTACACTTCACAGGGTGTATCTGACTGTGGGTCATGATATACACAGTGTGTCAGTGAGTGTGTTAATATTAATCTGTGTTCTCTGTCAGTGTGTTAATATTACTGAGGACAGTGGGGGTGTTTTACACTTCACAGGGTGTATCTGACTGTGTGTCATGATGTACACAGTGTGTCAGTGAGTGTGTTAATATTAATCTGTGTTCTCTGTCAGGGTGTTAATATTCCTGAGGACAGTGGGGGTGTTTTCCAATTATCAGGGTGTATCTGACTGTGGCTCATGACATACACAGTGTGTCAGTGAGTGTGTTAATATTAATCTGTGTTCTCTGTCACTGTGTTAATATTACTGAGGACAGTGGGGATGTTTTACACTTCACAGGATGTATCTGACTTTGGGTCATGATATACACAGTGTGTCAGTGAGTGTGTTAATATTAATCTGTGTTCTCTGTCAGAGTGTTAATATTACTGAGGACAGTGGGGGTGTTTTACACTTCACAGGGTGTATCTGACTGTGGGTCATGATATACACAATGTGTCAGTGAGTGTGTTAATATTAATCTGTGTTCTCTGTCAGTGTGTTAATATTACTGAGGACAGTGGGGGTGTTTTACACTTCACAGGGTGTATCTGACTGTGGGTCATGATGTACACAGTGTGTCAGTGAGTGTGTTAATATTAATCGGTGTCCTCTGTCAGTGTGTTAATATTCCTGAGGACAGTGGGGGTGTTTTACACTTCACAGGGTGTATCTGACTATGGGTCATGATGTACACAGTGTGTCAGTGAGTGTGTTAATATTAATCGGTGTCCTCTGTCATTGTGTTAATATTCCTGAGGACAGTGGGGGTGTTTTACACTTCACAGGGTGTATCTGACTGTGGGTCATGATATACACAGTATGTCAGTGAGTGTGTTAATATTAATCTGTGTTCTCTGTCAGTGTGTTAATATTACTGAGGACAGTGGGTGTGTTTTACACTTCACTGGGTGTATCTGGCTGTGGGTCATGATATACACAGTGTGTCAGTGAGTGTGTTAATATTAATCTGTGTTCCCTGTCAGTGTGTTAATATTCCTGAGGACAGTGGGGGTGTTTTACACTTCACAGGGTGTATTTGACTGTGGGTCATGATACACACAGTGTGTCAGTGAGTGTGTTAATATTAATCTGTGTTCTCTGTCAGTGTCTTAATATTACTGAGGACAATGGGGGTGTTTTACACTTCACTGGGTGTATCTGACTGTGGGTCATGATATACACAGTGTGTCAGTGAGTGTGTTAATATTAATCTGTGTTCTCTGTCAGTTTGTTGATATTACTGAGGACAGTTGGGGTGTTTTACACTTCACAGGGTGTATCTGACTGTGGGTCATGATATACACAGTGTGTCAGTGAGTGTGTTAATATTAATCTGTGTTCTCTGTCAGTGTGTTAATATTCCTGAGGACAGTGGGGGTGTTTTACGCTTCACAGGGTGTATCTGACTGCGGGTCATGATATACACAGTATGTCAGTGAGTGTGTTAATATTAATCTGTGTTCTCTGTCAGTGTGTTAATATTACTGAGGACAGTGGGTGTGTTTTACACTTCACTGGGTGTATCTGGCTGTGGGTCATGATATACACAGTGTGTCAGTGAGTGTGTTAATATTAATCTGTGTTCTCTGTCAGTGTGTTAATATTCCTGAGGACAGTGGGGGTGTTTTACTCTTCACAGGGTGTATCTGGCTGTGGGTCATGATATACACAGTGTGTCAGTGAGTGTGTTAATATTAATCTGTGTTCTCTGTCAGTGTCTTAATATTACTGAGGACAATGGGGGTGTTTTACACTTAACAGGGTGTATCTGACTGTGGGTCATGATGAAGACAGTGTGTCAGTGGGTGTGTTAATATTAATCTGTGTTCTCTGTCAGTGTGTTAATATTCCTGAGGACAGTGGGGGTGTTTTACACTTCACAGGGTTAATCTGAATGTGGGTCATGATGTACACAGTGTGTCAGTGAGTGTGTTAATATTAATCTGTGTTCTCTGTCAGTGTGTTAAAATTGCTGCGGACAGTGGGGGTGTTTTACACTTCACAGGGTGTGTCTGACTGTGGGTCATGATATACACAGTGTGTCAGTGAGTGTGTTAATATTAATCTGTGTTCTCTGCAAGTGTGTTAATATTCCTGAGGACAGTGGGGGTGTTTTACACTTCACAGGGTGTATCTGACTGTGGGTCATGATATACACAGTGTGTCAGTGAGTGTGTTAATATTAATCTGTGTTCTCTGTCAGTGTGTTAATATTACTGAGGACAGTGGGTATGTTTTACACTTCACAGGGTGTATCTGACTGTGGGTCATGATAGACACAGTGAGTCAGTGAGTGTGTTCATATTAATCTGTGTTCTCTGTCAGTGTGTTAATATTCCTGAGGACAGTGGGGGTGTTTAACACTTCACAGGGTGTATCTGACTGTGGGTCATGATATACACAGTGTGTCAGTGAGTGCGTTAATATTATTCTGTGTTCTCTGTCTGTGTGTTAATATTCCTGAGGACAGTGGGGGTGTTTTACACTTCACAGGGTCCATCTGACTGTGGGTCATGATATACACAGTGTGTCAGTGAGCGTGTGAATATTAATCTGTGTTCTCTGTCAGCGTGTTAATATTCCTGAGGACAGTGGGGGTGTTTTACACTTCACAGGGTGTATCTGACCGTTGGTCATGATGTACACAGTGTGTCAGTGAGTGTGTTAATATTAATCGGTGTCCTCTGTCATTGTGTTTATATTCCTGAGGACAGTGGGGGTGTTTTACACTTCACAGGGTGTATCTGACTGTGGGTCATGATATACACAGTGTGTCAGTGAGTGTGTTAATATTAATCTGTGTTCTCTGTCAGTGTGTTAATATTACTGAGGACAGTGGGTGTGTTTTCCACTTCACTGGGTGTATCTGGCTGTGGGTCATGATATACACAGTGTGTCAGTGAGTGTGTTAATATTACTCTGTGTTCTGTGTCAGTGTGTTAATATTCCTGAGGACATTGGGGGTGTTTTACACTTCACAGGGTGTATCTGACTGTGGGTCATGATATACACAGTGTGTCAGTGAGTGCGTTAATATTATTCTGTGTTCTCTGTCAGTGTCTTAATATTACTGAGGACAATGGGGGTGTTTTACACTTCACAGGGTGTATCTGACTGTGGGTCATGATATACACAGTGTGTCAGTGAGTGTGTTATTAGTAATCTGTGTTCTCTGTCAGTGTGTTAATATTCCTGAGGACAGTGGGGGTGTTTTACACTTCACAGGGTGTATCTGACTGTCGGTCATGATATACACAATGTGTCAGTGAGTGTGTTAATATTAATCTGTGTTCTCTGTCAGTGTATTAATATTACTGAGGACAGTGGGGGTGTTTTACACATCACAGGGTGTATCTGACTGTGGGTCATGATGTACACAGTGTGTCAATGAGTGTGTTAATATTAATCGGTGTCCTCTGTCAGTGTGTTAATATTCCTGAGGACAGTGGGGGTGTTTTACACTTCACAGGGTGTATCTGACTGTGGGTCATGATGTACACAGTGTGTCAGTGAGTGTGTTAATATTAATCGGTGTCCTCTGTCATTGTGTTAATATTCCTGACGACAGTGGGGGTGTTTTACGCTTCACAGGGTGTATCTGACTGCGGGTCATGATATACACAGTATGTCAGTGAGTGTGTTAATATTAATCTGTGTTCTCTGTCAGTGTGTTAATATTACTGAGGACAGTGGGTGTGTTTTACACTTCACTGGGTGTATCTGGCTGTGGGTCATGATATACACAGTGTGTCAGTGAGTGTGTTAATATTAATCTGTGTTCTCTGTCAGTGTGTTAATATTCCTGAGGACAGTGGGGGTGTTTTACTCTTCACAGGGTGTATCTGGCTGTGGGTCATGATATACACAGTGTGTCAGTGAGTGTGTTAATATTAATCTGTGTTCTCTGTCAGTGTGTTAATATTACTGAGGACAATGGGGGTGTTTTACACTTAACAGGGTGTATCTGACTGTGGGTCATGATGAAGACAGTGTGTCAGTGGGTGTGTTAATATTAATCTGTGTTCTCTGTCAGTGTGTTAATATTCCTGAGGACAGTGGGGGTGTTTTACACTTCACAGGGTTAATCTGAATGTGGGTCATGATGTACACAGTGTGTCAGTGAGTGTGTTAATATTAATCTGTGTTCTCTGTCAGTGTGTTAATATTACTGAGGACAGTGGGGGTGTTTTACACTTCACAGGGTGCATCTGGCTTTTGGTCATGATATACACAGTGTGTCAGTGAGTGTGTTAATATTAATCTGTGTTCTCTGTCAGTGTGTTAAAATTGCTGCGGACAGTGGGGGTGTTTTACACTTCACAGGGTGTGTCTGACTGTGGGTCATGATATACACAGTGTGTCAGTGAGTGTGTTAATATTAATCTGTGTTCTCTGTCAGTGTGTTAATATTCCTGAGGACAGTGGGGGTGTTTTACACTTCACAGGGTGTATCTGACTGTGGGTCATGATATACACAGTGTGTCAGTGAGTGTGTTAATATTAATCTGTGTTCTCTGTCAGTGTGTTAATATTACTGAGGACAGTGGGTATGTTTTACACTTCACAGGGTGTATCTGACTGTGGGTCATGATAGACACAGTGAGTCAGTGAGTGTGTTCATATTAATCTGTGTTCTCTGTCAGTGTGTTAATATTCCTGAGGACAGTGGGGGTGTTTAACACTTCACAGGGTGTATCTGACTGTGGGTCATGATATACACAGTGTGTCAGTGAGTGTGTTATTAGTAATCTGTGTTCTCTGTCAGTGTGTTAATATTCCTGAGGACAGTGGGGGTGTTTTACACTTCACAGGGTCCATCTGACTGTGGGTCATGATATACACAGTGTGTCAGTGAGTGTGTGAATATTAATCTGTGTTCTCTGTCAGTGTGTTAATATTCCTGAGGACAGTGGGGGTGTTTTACACTTCACAGGGTGTATCTGACCGTTGGTCATGATGTACACAGTGTGTCAGTGAGTGTGTTAATATTAATCGGTGTCCTCTGTCATTGTGTTTATATTCCTGAGGACAGTGGGGGTGTTTTACACTTCACAGGGTGTATCTGACTGTGGGTCATGATATACACATTGTGTCAGTGAGTGTGTTAATATTAATCTGTGTTCTCTGTCAGTGTGTTAATATTACTGAGGACAGTGGGTGTGTTTTCCACTTCACTGGGTGTATCTGGCTGTGGGTCATGATATACACAGTGTGTCAGTGAGTGTGTTAATATTACTCTGTGTTCTGTGTCAGTGTGTTAATATTCCTGAGGACATTGGGGGTGTTTTACACTTCACAGGGTGTATCTGACTGTGGGTCATGATATACACAGTGTGTCAGTGAGTGCGTTAATATTATTCTGTGTTCTCTGTCTGTGTGTTAATATTCCTGAGGACAGTGGGGGTGTTTTACACTTCACAGGGTCCATCTGACTGTGGGTCATGATATACACAGTGTGTCAGTGAGTGTGTGAATATTAATCTGTGTTCTCTGTCAGTGTGTTAATATTCCTGAGGACAGAGGGGGTGTTTTACACTTCACAGGGTGTATCTGACCGTTGGTCATGATGTACACAGTGTGTCAGTGAGTGTGTTAATATTAATCGGTGTCCTCTGTCATTGTGTTTATATTCCTGAGGACAGTGGGGGTGTTTTACACTTCACAGGGTGTATCTGACTGTGGGTCATGATATACACAGTGTGTCAGTGAGTGTGTTAATATTAATCTGTGTTCTCTGTCAGTGTGTTAATATTACTGAGGACAGTGGGTGTGTTTTCCACTTCACTGGGTGTATCTGGCTGTGGGTCATGATATACACAGTGTGTCAGTGAGTGTGTTAATATTACTCTGTGTTCTGTGTCAGTGTGTTAATATTCCTGAGGACATTGGGGGTGTTTTACACTTCACAGGGTGTATCTGACTGTGGGTCATGATATACACAGTGTGTCAGTGAGTGCGTTAATATTATTCTGTGTTCTCTGTCAGTGTCTTAATATTACTGAGGACAATGGGGGTGTTTTACACTTCACAGGGTGTATCTGACTGTGGGTCATGATATACACAGTGTGTCAGTGAGTGTGTTATTAGTAATCTGTGTTCTCTGTCAGTGTGTTAATATTCCTGAGGACAGTGGGGGTGTTTTACACTTCACAGGGTGTATCTGAATGTCGGTCATGATATACACAATGTGTCAGTGAGTGTGTTAATATTAATCTGTGTTCTCTGTCAGTGTATTAATATTACTGAGGACAGTGGGGGTGTTTTACACATCACAGGGTGTATCTGACTGTGGGTCATGATGTACACAGTGTGTCAGTGAGTGTGTTAATATTAATCGGTGTCCTCTGTCAGTGTGTTAATATTCCTGAGGACAGTGGGGGTGTTTTACACTTCACAGGGTGTATCTGACTGTGGGTCATGATGTACACAGTGTGTCAGTGAGTGTGTTAATATTAATCGGTGTCCTCTGTCATTGTGTTAATATTCCTGAGGACAGTGGGGGTGTTTTACACTTCACAGGGTGTATCTGACTGTGGGTCATGATATACACAGTATGTCAGTGAGTGTGTTAATATTAATCTGTGTTCTCTGTCAGTGTGTTAATATTACTGAGGACAGTGGGTGTGTTTTACACTTCACTGGGTGTATCTGGCTGTGGGTCATGATATACACAGTGTGTCAGTGAGTGTGTTAATATTAATCGGTGTCCTCTGTCATTGTGTTAATATTCCTGAGGACAGTGGGGGTGTTTTACACTTCACAGGGTGTATCTGACTGTGGGTCATGATGTACACAGTGTGTCAGTGAGTGTGTTAATATTAATCGGTGTCCTCTGTCATTGTGTTAATATTCCTGAGGACAGTGGGGGTGTTTTACACTTCATAGGGTGTATTTGACTGTGGGTCATGTAACACACAGTGTGTCAGTGAGTGTGTTAATATTAATCTGTGTTCTCTGTCAGTGTCTTAATATTACTGAGGACAATGGGGGTGTTTTACACTTCACAGGGTGTATCTGACTGTGGGTCATGATATACACAGTGTGTCAGTGAGTGTGTTAATATTAATCTGTGTTCTCTGTCAGTGTGTTAATATTACTGAGGACAGTGGGGGTGTTTTACACTTCACAGGGTGTATCTGACTGTGGGTCATGATATACACAGTGTGTCAGTGAGTGTGTTAATATTAATCTGTGTTCTCTGTCAGTGTGTTAATATTACTGAGGACAGTGGGGGTGTTTTACACTTCACAGGGTGTATCTGACTGTGGGTCATGATATACACAGTGTGTCAGTGAGTGTGTTAATATTAATCTGTGTTCTCTGTCAGTGTGTTAATATTACTGAGGACAGTGGGGGTGTTTTACACTTCACAGGGTGTATCTGACTGTGGGTCATGATATACAAAATGTGTCAGTGAGTGTGTTAATATTAATCTGTGTTCTCTGTCAGTGTGTTAATATTACTGAGGACAGTGGGGGTGTTTTACACTTCACAGGGTGTATCTGACTGTGGGTCATGATGTACACAGTGTGTCAGTGAGTGTGTTAATATTAATCGGTGTCCTCTGTCAGTGTGTTAATATTCCTGATGACAGTGGGGGTGTTTTACACTTCACAGGGTGTATCTGACTGTGGGTCATGATGTACACACTGTGTCAGTGAGTGTGTTAATATTAATCGGTGTCCTCTGTCATTGTGTTAATATTCCTGAGGACAGTGGGGGTGTTTTACACTTCACAGGGTGTATCTGACTGTGGGTCATGATATACACAGTATGTCAGTGAGTGTGTTAATATTAATCTGTGTTCTCTGTCAGTGTGTTAATATTCCTGAGGACAGTGGGGGTGTTTTACACTTCACTGGGTGTATCTGGCTGTGGGTCATGATATGCACAGTGTGTCAGTGAGTGTGTTAATATTAATCGGTGTCCTCTGTCAGTGTGTTAATATTCCTGAGGACAGTGGGGGTGTTTTACACTTCACAGGGTGTATTTGACTGTGGGTCATGATACACACAGTGTGTCAGTGAGTGTGTTAATATTAATCTGTGTTCTCTGTCAGTGTCTTAATATTACTGAGGACAATGGGGGTGTTTTACACTTCACAGGGTGTATCTGACTGTGGGTCATGATATACACAGTGTGTCAGTGAGTGTGTTAATATTAATCTGTGTTCTCTGTCAGTGTGTTAATATTACTGAGGGCAGTGGGGGTGTTTTACACTTCACAGGGTGTATCTGACTGTGGGTCATGATATACACAGTGTGTCAGTGAGTGTGTTAATATTAATCTGTGTTCTCTGTCAGTGTGTTAATATTACTGAGGACAGTGGGGGTGTTTTACACTTCACAGGGTGTATCTGACTGTGGGTCATGATGTACACAGTGTGTCAGTGAGTGTGTTAATATTAATCGGTGTCCTCTGTCAGTGTGTTAATATTCCTGAGGACAGTGGGGGTGTTTTACACTTCACAAGGTGTATCTGACTGTGGGTCATGATGTACACAGTGTGCCAGTGAGTGTGTTAATATTAATCGGTGTCCTCTGTCATTGTGTTAATATTCCTGAGGACAGTGGGGGTGTTTTACACTTCACAGGGTGTATCTGACTGTGGGTCATGATATACACAGTATGTCAGTGAGTGTGTTAATATTAATCTGTGTTCTCTGTCAGTGTGTTAATATTACTGAGGACAGTGGGTGTGTTTTACACTTCACTGGGTGTATCTGGCTGTGGGTCATGATATACACAGTGTGTCAGTGAGTGTGTTAATATTAATCTGTGTTCCCTGTCAGTCTGTTAATATTCCTGAGGACAGTGGGGGTGTTTTACACTTCACAGGGTGTATTTGACTGTGGGTCATGATACACACAGTGTGTCAGTGAGTGTGTTAATATTAATCTGTGTTCTCTGTCAGTGTCTTAATATTACTGAGGACAATGGGGGTGTTTTACACTTCACAGGGTGTATCTGACTGTGGGTCATGATATACACAGTGTGTCAGTGAGTGTGTTAATATTAATCTGTGTTCTCTGTCAGTGTGTTAATATTACTGAGGACAGTGGGGGTGTTTTACACTTCACAGGGTGTATCTGACTGTGGGTCATGATATACACAGTGTGTCAGTGAGTGTGTTAATATTAATCTGTGTTCTCTGTCAGTGTGTTAATATTACTGAGGACAGTGGGGGTGTTTTACACTTCACAGGGTGTATCTGACTGTGGGTCATGATAAACACAGTGTGTCAGTGAGTGTGTTAATATTCATCTGAGTTCTCTGTCAGTGTGTTAATATTGCTGAGGACAGTGGGGGTGTTTTACACTTCACAGGGTGTATCTGACTGTGGGTCATGATATACACAGTGTGTCAGTGAGTGTGTTAATATTAATCTGTGTTCTCTGTCAGTGTGTTAATATTACTGAGGACAGTGGGGGTGTTTTACACTTCACAGGGTGTATCTGACTGTGTGTCATGATGTACACAGTGTGTAAGTGAGTGTGTTAATATTAATCTGTGTTCTCTGTCAGGGTGTTAATATTCCTGAGGACAGTAGGGGTGTTTTACACTTCACAGGGTGTATCTGACTGTGGGTCATGACATACACAGTGTGTCAGTGAGTGTGTTAATATTAATCTGTGTTCTCTGTCAGTGTGTTAATATTACTGAGGACAGTAGGGATGTTTTACACTTCACAGGGTGTATCTGACTGTGGGTCATGATATACGCAGTGTGTCAGTGAGTGTGTTAATATTAATCTGTGTTCTCTGTCAGTGTGTTAAAATTACTGAGGACAGTGGGGGTGTTTTACATTTCACAGGGTGTATCTGACTGTGGGTCATGATGAACACAGTGTGTCAGTGAGTGTGTTAATATTAATCTGTGTTCTCTGTCAGTGTGTTAATATTCCTGAGGACAGTGGGGGTGTTTTACACTTCACAGGGTTAATCTGAATGTGGGTCATGATGTACACAGTGTGTCAGTGAGTCTGTTAATATTAATCTGTGTTCTCTGTCAGTTTGTTAATCTTCCTGAGGACAGTGGGGGTGTTTTACACTTCACAGAGTGTGTCTGACTGTGGGTCATGATGTACACAGTGTGTCAGTGAGTGTGTTAATATTAATCGGTGTCCTCTGTCAGTGTGTTAATATTCCTGAGGACAGTGGGGGTGTTTTACACTTCACAGGGTGTATCTGACTGTGGGTCATGATGTACACAGTGTGTCAGTGAGTGTGTTAATATTAATCGGAGTCCTCTGTCATTGTGTTAATATTCCTGAGGACAGTGGGGGTGTTTTACACTTCACAGGGTGTATCTGACTGTGGGTCATGATATACACAGTGTGCCAGTGAGTGTGTTAATATTAATCTGTGTTCTCTGTCAGTGTGTTAATATTACTGAGGACAGTGGGGATGCTTTACACTTCACAGGGTGTATCTGACTGTGGGTCATGATATACACAGTGTGTCAGTGAGTGTGTTAATATTAATCTGTGTTCTCTGTCAGTGTGTTAAAATTACTGAGGACAGTGGGGGTGTTTTACATTTCACAGGGTGTATCTGACTGTGGGTCATGATGAACACAGTGAGTCAGTGAGTGTGTTAATATTAATCTGTGTTCCCTGTCAATGTGTTAATATTACTGAGGACAGTGGGGGTGTTTTACACTTCACAGGGTGTATCTGACTGTGGGTCATGATATACACAGTGTGTCAGTGAGTGTGTTAATATTAATCTGTGTTCTCTGTCAGTGTGTTAATATTACTGAGGACAGTGGGGATGTTTTACACTTCACAGGGTGTATCTGACTGTGGGTCATGATAGACACAGTGTGTCAGTGAGTGTGTTAATATTAATCTGTGTTCTCTGTCAGTGTGTTAATATTCCTGAGGAGAGTGGGGGTGTTTTACACTTCACAGGGTGTATCTGACTGTGGGTCATGATATACACAGTGTGTCAGTGAGTGTGTTAATATTAATCTGTGTTCTCTGTCAGTGTGTTAATATTCCTGAGGACAGTGGGGGTGTTTTACACTTCACAGGGTATATCTGACGGTGGGTCATGATATACACAGTGTGTCAGTGAGTGTGTGAATATTAATCTGTGTTCTCTGTCAGTGTGTTAATATTCCTGAGGACAGTGGGGGTGTTTTACACTTCACAGGGTGTATCTGACCGTGGGTCATGATGTACACAGTGTGTCAGTGAGTGTGTTAATATTAATCGGTGTCCTCTGTCATTGTGTTAATATTCCTGAGGACAGTGGGGGTGTTTTACACTTCACAGGGTGTATCTGACTGTGGGTCATGATATACACAGTGTGTCAGTGAGTGTGTTAATATTAATCTGTGTTCTCTGTCAGTGTGTTAATATTACTGAGGACAGTGGGTGTGTTTTACACTTCACTGGGTGTATCTGGCTGTGGGTCATGATATACACAGTGTGTCAGTGTGTGTGTTAATATTAATCTGTGATCTCTGTCAGTGTGTTAATATTCCTGAGGACAGTGGGGGTGTTTTACATTTCACAGGGTGTATCTGACTGTGGGTCATGATATACACAGTGTGTCAGTGAGGGCGTTAATATTAATCTGTGTTCTCTGTCAGTGTCTTAATATTACTGAGGACAATGGGGGTGTTTTACACTTCACAGGGTGTATCTGACTGTGGGTCATGATGAACACAGTGAGTCAGTGAGTGTGTTAATATTTATCTGTGTTCCCTGTCAATGTGTTAATATTACTGAGGACATTGGGGGTGCTTTACACTTCACAGGGTGTATCTGACTGTGGGACAAGATGAAGACAGTGTGTCAGTGGGTTTGTTAATATTAATCTGTGTTCTCTGTCAGTGTGTTAATATTCCTGAGGACAGTGGGGGTGTTTTACACTTCACAGGATTAATCTGAATGTGGGTCATGATGTACACAGTGTGTCAGTGAGTGTGTTAATATTAATCTGTGTTCTCTGTCAGTGTGTTAATATTACTGAGGACAGTTGGGGTGTTTTACACTTCACAGGGTGCGTCTGGCTTTTGGTCATGATATACACAGTGTGTCAGTGAGTGTGTTAATATTAATCTGTGTTCTCTGTCAGTGTGTTAAAATTGCTGCGGACAGTGGGGGTGTTTTACACTTCACAGGGTGTGTCTGACTGTGGGTCATGATATACACAGTGTGTCAGTGAGTGTGTTAATATTAATCTGTGTTCTCTGTCAGTGTGTTAATATTCCTGAGGACAGTGGGGGTGTTTTACACTTCACAGGGTGTATCTGACTGTGGGTCATGATATACACAGTGTGTCAGTGAGTGTGTTAATATTACTCTGTGTTCTCTGTCAGTGTGTTAATATTCCTGAGGACAGTGGGGGTGTTTTACACTTCACAGGGTGTATCTGACTGTGGGTCATGATATACACAGTGTGTCAGTGAGTGCGTTAATATTAATCTGTGTTCTCTGTCAGTGTGTTAATATTCCTGAGGACAGTGGGGGTGTTTTACACTTCACAGGGTGTATCTGACTGTGGGTCATGATATACACAGTGTGTCAGTGAGTGTGTTAATATTAATCTGTGTTCTCTGTCAGTGTCTTAATATTACTGAGGACAATGGGGGTGTTTTACACTTCACAGGGTGTATCTGACTGCGGGTCATGATGAAGACAGTGTGTCAGTGGGTGTGTAAATATTAATCTGTGTTCTCTGTCAGTGTGTTAATATTCCTGAGGACAGTGGGGGTGTTTTACACTTCACAGGGTTAATCTGAATGTGGGTCATGATGTACACAGTGTGTCAGTGAGTGTGTTAATATTAATCTATGTTCTCTGTCAGTGTGTTAAAATTGCTGCGGACAGTGGGGGTGTTTTACACTTCACAGGGTGTGTCTGACTGTGGGTCATGATATACACAGTGTGTCAGTGAGTGTGTTAACATTAATCTGTGTTCTCTGTCAGTGTATTAATATTCCTGAGGACAGTGGGGGTGTTTTACACTTCACAGGGTGTATCTGACTGTGGGTCATGATATACACAGTGTGTCAGTGAGTGTGTTAATATTAATCTGTGTTCTCTGTCAGTGTGTTAATATTACTGAGGACAGTGGGGATGTTTTACACTTCACAGGGTGTATCTGACTGTGGGTCATGATAGACACAGTGTGTCAGTGAGTGTGTTAATATTAATCTGTGTTCTCTGTCAGTGTGTTAATATTCCTGAGGACAGTGGGGGTGTTTTACACTTCACAGGGTGTATCTGACTGTGGGTCATGATATACAGAGTGTGTCAGTGAGTGTGTTAATATTAATCTGTGTTCTCTGTCAGTGTGTTAATATTCCTGAGGACAGTGGGGGTGTTTTACACTTCACAGGGTCTATCTGACTGTGGGTCATGATATACACAGTGTGTCAGTGAGTGTGTGAATATTAATCTGTGTTCTCTGTCAGTGTGTTAATATTCCTGAGGACAGTAGGTGTGTTTTACACTTCACAGGGTGTATCTGACCGTGGGTCATGATGTACACAGTGTGTCAGTGAGTGTGTTAATATTACTCTGTGTTCTCTGTCAGTGTGTTAATATTCCTGAGGACAGTGGGGGTGTTTTACACTTCACAGGGTGTATCTGACTGTGGGTCATGATATACACAGTGTGTCAGTGAGTGCGTTAATATTAATCTGTGTTCTCTGTCAGTGTCTTAATATTACTGAGGACAGTGGGGGTGTTTTACACTTCACAGGGTGTATCTGACTGTGGGTCATGATATACACAGTGTGTCAGTGAGTGTGTTAATATTAATCTGTGTTCTCTGTCAGTGTGTTAATATTACTGAGGACAGTGGGGGTGTTTTACACTTCACAGGGTGTATCTGACTGTGGGTCATGATGTACACAGTGTGTCAGTGAGTGTGTTAATATTAATCGGTGTCCTCTGTCAGTGTGTTAATATTCCTGAGGACAGTGGGGGTGTTTTACACTTCACAGGGTGTATCTGACTGTGGGTCATGATGTAGACAGTGTGTCAGTGAGTGTGTTAATATTAATCGGTGTCCTCTGTCATTGTGTTAATATTCCTGAGGACAGTGGGGGTGTTTTACACTTCACAGGGTGTATCTGACTGTGGGTCATGATATACACAGTGTGTCAGTGAGTGTGTTAATATTAATCTGTGTTCTCTGTCAGTGTGTTAATATTACTGAGGGCAGTGGGTGTGTTTTACACTTCACTGGGTGTATCTGGCTGTGGGTCATGATATACACAGTGTGTCAGTGAGTGTGTTAATATTAATCTGTGTTCTCTGTCAGTGTCTTAATATTACTGAGGACAATGGGGGTGTTTTCCACTTCACAGGGTGTATCTGACTGTGGGTCATGATATACACAGTGTGTCAGTGAGTGTGTTAATATTAATCTGTGTTCTCTGTCAGTGTGTTAATATTACTGAGGACAGTGGGAGTGTTTTACACTTCACAGGGTGTATCTGACTGTGGGTCATGATATACACAGTGTGTCAGTGAGTGTGTTAATATTAATCTGTGTTCTCTGTCAGTGTGTTAATATTACTGAGGACAGTGGGGGTGTTTTACACTTCACAGGGTGTATCTGACTGTGGGTCATGATCTACACAGTGTGTCAGTGAGTGTGTTAATATTCATCTGTGTTCTCTGTCAGTGTGTTAATATTACTGAGGACAGTGGGGGTGTTTTACACTTCACAGGGTGTATCTGACTGTGTGTCATGATGTACACAGTGTGTCAGTGAGTGTGTTAATAGTAATCTGTGTTCTCTGTCAGGGTGTTAATATTCCTGAGGACAGTAGGGGTGTTTTACACTTCACAGGGTGTATCTGACTGTGGGTCATGAAATACACAGTGTGTCAGTGAGTGTGTTAATATTAATCTGTGTTCTCTGTCAGTGTGTTAATATTACTGAGGACAGTAGGGATGTTTTACACTTCACAGGGTGTATCTGACTGTGGGTCATGATATACACAGTGTGTCAGTGAGTGTGTTAATATTAATCTGTGTTCTCTGTCAGTGTGTTAAAATTACTGAGGACAGTGGGGGTGTTTTACATTTCACAGGGTGTATCTGACTGTGGGTCATGATGAACACAGTGTGTCAGTGAGTGTGTTAATATTAATCTGTGTTCCCTGTCAATGTGTTAATATTACTGAGGACAGTGGGGGTGTTTTACACTTCACAGGGTGTATCTGACTGTGGGTCATGATGAAGATTGTGTGTCAGTGGGTGTGTTAATATTAATCTGTGTTCTCTGTCAGTGTGTTAACATTCCTGAGGACAGTGGGGGTGTTTTACACTTCACAGGGTTAATCTGAATGTGGGTCATGATGTACACAGTGTGTCAGTGAGTCTGTTAATATTAATCTGTGTTCTCTGTCAGTTTGTTAATCTTCCTGAGGACAGTGGGGGTGTTTTACACTTCACAGGGTTAATCTGAATGTGGGTCATGATGTACACAGTGTGTCAGAGAGTGTGTTAATATTAATCTGTGTTCTCTGTCAGTGTGTTAATATTACTGAGGACAGTGGGGATGCATTACACTTCACAGGGTGTATCTGACTGTGGGTCATGATATACACAGTGTGTCAGTGAGTGTGTTAATATTAATCTGTGTTCTCTGTCAGTGTGTTAAAATTACTGAGGACAGTGGGGGTGTTTTACATTTCACAGGGTGTATCTGACTGTGGGTCATGATGAACACAGTGAGTCAGTGAGTGTGTTAATATTAATCTGTGTTCCCTGTCAATGTGTTAATATTACTGAGGACAGTGGGGGTGTTTTACACTTCACAGGGTGTATCTGACTGTGGGTCATGATGAAGACAGTGTGTCAGTGGGTGTGTTAATATTAATCTGTGTTCTCTGTCAGTGTGTTAATATTCCTGAGGACAGTGGGGGTGTTTTACACTTCACAGGGTTAATCTGAATGTGGGTCATGATGTACACAGTGTGTCACTGAGTCTGTTAATATTAATCTGTGTTCTCTGTCAGTTTGTTATCTTCCTGAGGACAGTGGGGGTGTTTTACACTTCACAGAATGTATCTGACTGTGGGTCATGATGTACACAGTGTGTCAGTGAGTGTGTTAATATTAATCGGTGTCCTCTGTCAGTGTGTTAATATTCCTGAGGACAGTGGGGGTGTTTTACACTTCACAGGGTGTATCTGACTGTGGGTCATGATGTACACAGTGTGTCAGTGAGTGTGTTAATATTAATCGGTGTCCTCTGTCATTGTGTTAATATTCCTGAGGACAGTGGGGGTGTTTTACACTTCACAGGGTGCATCTGGCTTTTGGTCATGATATACACAGTGTGTCAGTGAGTGTGTTAATATTAATCTGTGTTCTATGTCAGTGTGTTAAAATTGCTGCGGACAGTGGGGGTGTTTTACACTTCACAGGGTGTTTCTGACTGTGGGTCATGATATACACAGTGTGTCATTGAGTGTGTTAATATTAATCTGTGTTCTCTGTCAGTGTGTTAAAATTGCTGCGGACAGTGGGGGTGTTTTACACTTCACAGGGTGTATCTGACTGTGGGTCATGATATACACAGTGTGTCAGTGAGTGTGTTAATATTAATCTGTGTTCTCTGTCAGTGTGTTAATATTACTGAGGACAGTGGGGATGTTTTACACTTCACAGGGTGTATCTGACTGTGGGTCATGATAGACACAGTGTGTCAGTGAGTGTGTTAATATTAATCTGTGTTCTCTGTCAGTGTGTTAATATTCCTGAGAACAGTGGGGGTGTTTTACTCTTCACGGGGTGTATCTGACTGTGGGTCATGATATACACAGTGTGTCAGTGAGTGTGTTAATATTAATCTGTGTTCTCTGTCAGTGTGTTAATATTCCTGAGGACAGTGGGGGTGTTTTACACTTCACAGGGTCTATCTGACTGTGGGTCATGATATACACAGTGTGTCAGTGAGTGTGTGAATATTAATCTGTGTTCTCTGTCAGTGTGTTAATATTCCTGAGGACAGTGGGGGTGTTTTACACTTCACAGGGTGTATCTGACCGTGGGTCATGATGTACACAGTGTGTCAGTGAGTGTGTTAATATTAATCGGTGTCCTCTGTCATTGTGTTAATATTCCTGAGGACAGTGGGGGTGTTTTACACTTCACAGGGTGTATCTGACTGTGGGTCATGATGAACACAGTGAGTCAGTGAGTGTGTTAATATTTATCTGTGTTCCCTGTCAATGTGTTAATATTACTGAGGACATTGGGGGTGTTTTACACTTCACAGGGTGTATCTGACTGTGGGTCATGATGAAGACAGTGTGTCAGTGGGTGTGTTAATATTAATCTGTGTTCTCTGTCAGTGTGTTAATATTCCTGAGGACAGTGGGGGTGTTTTACACTTCACACCGTTAATCTGAATGTGGGTCATGATGTACACAGTGTGTCAGTGAGTGTGTTAATATTAATCTGTGTTCTCTGTCAGTGTGTTAATATTACTGAGGACAGTGGGGGTGTTTTACACTTCACAGGGTGCGTCTGGCTTTTGGTCATGATCTACACAGTGTGTCAGTGAGTGTGTTAATATTAATCTGTGTTCTCTGTCAGTGTGTTAAAATTGCTGCGGACAGTGGGGGTGTTTTACACTTCACAGGGTGTGTCTGACTGTGGGTCATGATGTACACAGTGTGTCAGTGAGTGTGTTAATATTAATCGGTGTCCTCTGTCATTGTGTTAATATTCCTGAGGACAGTGGGGGTGTTTTACACTTCACAGGGTGTATCTGACTGTGGGTCATGATATACACAGTGTGTCAGTGAGTGTGTTAATATTAATCTGTGTTCTCTGTCAGTGTGTTAATATTACTGAGGACAGTGGGTGTGTTTTACACTTCACTGGGTGTATCTGGCTGTGGGTCATGATATACACAGTGTGTCAGTGAGTGTGTTAATATTAATCTGTGTTCTCTGTCAGTGTGTTAATATTCCTGAGGACAGTGGGGGTGTTTTACACTTCACAGGGTGTATCTGACTGTGGGTCATGATATACACAGTGTGTCAGTGAGGGCGTTAATATTAATCTGTGTTCTCTGTCAGTGTCTTAATATTACTGAGGACAATGGGGTTGTTTTACACTTCACAGGGTGTATCTGACTGTGGGTCATGATATACACAGTGAGTCAGTGAGTGTGTTAATATTAATCTGTGTTCCCTGTCAATGTGTTAATATTACTGAGGACAGTGGGGGTGTTTTACACTTCACAGGGTGTATCTGACTGTGGGTCATGATGAACACAGTGAGTCAGTGAGTGTGTTAATATTTATCTGTGTTCCCTGTCAATGTGTTAATATTACTGAGGACATTGGGGGTGTTTTACACTTCACAGGGTGTATCTGACTGTGGGTCATGATGAAGACAGTGTGTCAGTGGGTGTGTTAATATTAATCTGTGTTCTCTGTCAGTGTGTTAATATTCCTGAGGACAGTGGGGGTGTTTTACACTTCACACCGTTAATCTGAATGTGGGTCATGATGTACACAGTGTGTCAGTGAGTGTGTTAATATTAATCTGTGTTCTCTGTCAGTGTGTTAATATTACTGAGGACAGTGGGGGTGTTTTACACTTCACAGGGTGCGTCTGGCTTTTGGTCATGATCTACACAGTGTGTCAGTGAGTGTGTTAATATTAATCTGTGTTCTCTGTCAGTGTGTTAAAATTGCTGCGGACAGTGGGGGTGTTTTACACTTCACAGGGTGTGTCTGACTGTGGGTCATGATGTACACAGTGTGTCAGTGAGTGTGTTAATATTAATCGGTGTCCTCTGTCATTGTGTTAATATTCCTGAGGACAGTGGGGGTGTTTTACACTTCACAGGGTGTATCTGACTGTGGGTCATGATATACACAGTGTGTCAGTGAGTGTGTTAATATTAATCTGTGTTCTCTGTCAGTGTGTTAATATTACTGAGGACAGTGGGTGTGTTTTACACTTCACTGGGTGTATCTGGCTGTGGGTCATGATATACACAGTGTGTCATTGAGTGTGTTAATATTAATCTGTGTTCTCTGTCAGTGTGTTAATATTCCTGAGGACAGTGGGGGTGTTTTACACTTCACAGGGTGTATCTGACTGTGGGTCATGATATACACAGTGTGTCAGTGAGTGCGTTAATATTAATCTGTGTTCTCTGTCAGTGTCTTAATATTACTGAGGACAATGGGGTTGTTTTACACTTCACTGGGTGTATCTGACTGTGGGTCATGATATACACAGTGAGTCAGTGAGTGTGTTAATATTAATCTGTGTTCCCTGTCAATGTGTTAATATTACTGAGGACAGTGGGGGTGTTTTACAATTCACAGGGTGTATCTGACTGTGGGTCATGATGAACACAGTGAGTCAGTGAGTGTGTTAATATTCATCTGTGTTCCCTGTCAATGTGTTAATATTACTGAGGACATTGGGGGTGTTTTACACTTCACAGGGTGTATCTGACTGTGGGTCATGATGAAGACAGTGTGTCAGTGGGTGTGTTAATATTAATCTGTGTTCTCTGTCAGTGTGTTAATATTCCTGAGGACAGTGGGGGTGTTTTACACTTCACACCGTTAATCTGAATGTGGGTCATGATGTACACAGTGTGTCAGTGAGTGTGTTAATATTAATCTGTGTTCTCTGGTAGTGTGTTAATATTACTGAGGACAGTGGGGGTGTTTTACACTTCACAGGGTGCGTCTGGCTTTTGGTCATGATATACACAGTGTGTCAGTGAGTGTGTTAATATTAATCTGTGTTCTCTGTCAGTGTGTTAAAATTGCTGCGGACAGTGGGGGTGTTTTACACTTCACAGGGTGTGTCTGACTGTGGGTCATGATATACACAGTGTGTCAGTGAGTGTGTTAATATTAATCTGTGTTCTCTGTCAGTGTGTTAATATTCCTGAGGACAGTGGGGGTGTTTTACACTTCACAGGGTGTATCTGACTGTGGGTCATGATATACACAGTGTGTCAGTGAGTATGTTAATATTAATCTGTGTTCTCTGTCAGTGTGTTAATATTACTGAGGACAGTGGGTGTGTTTTTCACTTCACTGGGTGTATCTGGCTGTGGGTCATGATATTCACAGTGTGTCAGTGAGTGTGTTAATATTAATCTGTGTTCTCTGTCAGTGTGTTAATATTCCTGAGGACAGTGGGGGTGTTTTACACTTCACAGGGTGTATCTGACTGTGGGTCATGATATACACAGTGTGTCAGTGAGTGCGTTAATATTAATCTGTGTTCTCTGTCAGTGTCTTAATGTTACTGAGGACAATGGGGGTGTTTTACACTTCACAGGGTGTATCTGACTGCGGGTCATGATGAAGACAGTGTGTCAGTGGGTGTGTTAATATTAATCTGTGTTCTCTGTCAGTGTGATAATATTCCTGAGGACAGTGGGGGTGTTTTACACTTCACAGGGTTAATCTGAATGTGGGTCATGGTGTACACAGTGTGTCAGTGAGTGTGTTAATATTAATCTGTGTTCTCTGTCAGTGTGTTAATATTCCTGAGGACAGTAGGGGTGTTTTACACTTCACAGGGTGTATCTGACTGTGGGTCATGACATACACAGTGTGTCAGTGAGTGTGTTAATATTAATCTGTGTTCTCTGTCAGTGTGTTAATATTACTGAGGACAGTAGGGATGTTTTACACTTCACAGGGTGTATCTGACTGTGGGTCATGATATACACAGTGTGTCAGTGAGTGTGTTAATATTAATCTGTGTTCTCCGTCAGTGTGTTAAAATTACTGAGGACAGTGGGGGTGTTTTACATTTCACAGGGTGTATCTGACTGTGGGTCATGATGAACACAGTGTGTCAGTGAGTGTGTTAATATTAATCTGTGTTCCCTGTCAATGTGTTAATATTACTGAGGACAGTGGGGGTGTTTTACACTTCACAGGGTGTATCTGACTGTGGGTCATGATGAAGACAGTGTGTCAGTGGGTGTGTTAATATTAATCTGTGTTCTCTGTCAGTGTGTTAATATTCCTGAGGACAGTGGGGGTGTTTTGCACTTCACAGGGTTAATCTGAATGTGGGTCGTGATGTACACAGTGTGTCAGTGAGTCTGTTAATATTAATCTGTGTTCTCTGTCAGTTTGTTAATCTTCCTGAGCACAGTGGGGGTGTTTTACACTTCACAGAGTGTATCTGACTGTGGGTCATGATGTACACAGTGTGTCAGTGATTGTGTTAATATTAATCGGTGTCCTCTGTCAGTGTGTTAATATTGCTGAGGACAGTGGGGGTGTTTTACACTTCACAGGGTGTATCTGACTGTGGGTCATGATGTACACAATGTGTCAGTGAGTGTGTTAATATTAATCGGTGTCCTCTGTCATTGTGTTAATATTCCTGAGGACAGTGGGGGTGTTTTACACTTCACAGGGTGTATCTGACTGTGGGTCATGATTTACACAGTGTGTCAGTGAGTGTGTTAATATTAATCTGTGTTCTCTGTCAGTGTGTTAATATTACTGAGGACAGTGGGGATGCTTTACACTTCACAGGGTGTATCTGACTGTGGGTCATGATATACACAGTGTGTCAGTGAGTGTGTTAATATTAATCTGTGTTCTCTGTCAGTGTGTTAAAATTACTGAGGACAGTGGGGGTGTTTTACATTTCACAGGGTGTATCTGACTGTGGGTCATGATGAACACAGTGAGTCAGTGAGTGTGTTAATATTAATCTGTGTTCCCTGTCAATGTGTTAATATTACTGAGGACAGTGGGGTTGTTTTACACTTCACAGGGTGTATCTGACTGTGGGTCATGATGAAGACAGTGTGTCAGTGGGTGTGTTAATATTAATCTGTGTTCTCTGTCAGTGTGTTAATATTCCTGAGGACAGTGGGGGTGTTTTACACTTCACAGGGTTAATCTGAATGTTGGTCATGATGTACACAGAGTTTCAGTGAGGGTGTTAATATTAATCTGTGTTCTCTGTCAGTGTGTTAATATTACTGAGGACAGTGGGGGTGTTTTACACTTCACAGGGTGCATCTGGCTTTTGGTCATGAAATACACAGTGTGTCAGTGAGTGTGTGAATATTAATCTGTGTTCTCTGTCTGTGTGTTAATATTACTGAGGACAGTGGGGATGTTTTACACTTCACAGGGTGTATCTGACTGTGGGTCATGATAGACACAGTGTGTCAGTGAGTGTGTTAATATTAATCTGTGTTCTCTGTCAGTGTGTTAATATTCCTGAGGACAGTGGGGGTGTTTTACACTTCACAGGGTGTATCTGACTGTGGGTCATGATACACACAGTGTGTCAGTGAGTTTGTTAATATTAATCTGTGTTCTCTGTCAGTGTGTTAATATTCCTGAGGACAGTGGGGGTGTTTTACACTTCACAGGGTCTATCTGACAGTGGGTCATGATATACAATGTGTGTCAGTGAGTGTGTGAATATTAATCTGTGTTCTCTGTCAGTGTGTTAATATTCCTGAGGACAGTGGGGGTGTTTTACACTTCACAGGGTGTATCTGACCGTTGGTCATGATGTACACAGTGTGTCAGTGAGTGTGTTAATATTAATCTGTGTCCTCTGTCATTGTGTTAATATTCCTGAGGACAGTGGGGGTGTTTTACACTTCACAGGGTGTATCTGACTGTGGGTCATGATATACACAGTGTGTCAGTGAGTGTGTTAATATTAATCTGTGTTCTCTGTCAGTGTGTTAATATTACTGAGGACAGTGGGTGTGTTTTACACTTCGCTGGGTGTATCTGGCTGTGGGTCATGATATACACAGTGTGTCAGTGAGTGTGTTAATATTAATCTGTGTTCTCTGTCAGTCAGTTAATATTCCTGAGGACAGTGGGGGTGTTTTACACTTCACAGGGTGTATCTGACTGTGGGTCATGATATACACAGTGTGTCAGTGAGTGTGTTAATATTAATCTGTGTTCTCTGTCAGTGTCTTAATATTACTGAGGACAATGGGGGTGTTTTACACTTCACAGGGTGTATCTGACTGAGGGTCATGATATAGACAGTGAGTCAGTGAGTGTGTTAATATTAATCTGTGTTCCCTGTCAATGTGTTAATATTACTGAGGACAGTGGGGGTGTTTTACACTTCACAGGGTGTATCTGACTGTGGGTCATGATGAACACAGTGAGTCAGTGAGTGTGTTAATATTTATCTGTGTTCCCTGTCAATGTGTTAATATTACTGAGGACATTGGGGGTGTTTTACACTTCACAGGGTGTATCTGACTGTGGGTCATGATGAAGACAGTGTGTCAGTGGGTGTGTTAATATTAATCTGTGTTCTCTGTCAGTGTGTTAATATTCCTGAGGACAGTGGGGGTGTTTTACACTTCACAGGGTTAATCTGAATGTGGGTCATGATGTACACAGTGTGTCAGTGAGTGTGTTAATATTAATCTGTGTTCTCTGTCAGTGTGTTAATATTACTGAGGACAGTGGTGGTGTTTAACACTTCACAGGGTGCGTCTGGCTTTTGGTCATGATATACACAGTGTGTCAGTGAGTGTGTTAATATTAATCTGTGTTCTCTGTCAGTGTGTTAAAATTGCTGCGGACAGTGGGGGTGTTTTACACTTCACTGGGTGTATCTGGCTGTGGGTCATGATATACACAGTGTGTCAGTGAGTGTGTTAATATTAATCTGTGTTCTCTGTCAGTGTGTTAATATTCCTGAGGACAGTGGGGGTGTTTTACACTTCACAGGGTGTATCTGACTGTGGGTCATGATATACACAGTGTGTCAGTGAGTGTGTTAATATTAATCGGTGTCCTCTGTCATTGTGTTAATATTCCTGAGGACAGTGGGGGTGTTTTACACTTCACAGGGTGTGTCTGACTGTGGGTCATGATATACACAGTGTGTCAGTGAGTGTGTTAATATTAATCTGTCTTCTCTGTCAGTGTGTTAATATTCCTGAGGACAGTGGGGGTGTTTTACACTTCACAGGGTGTATCTGACTGTGGGTCATGATATACACAGTGTGTCAGTGAGTGTGTTAATATTAATCTGTGTTCTCTGTCAGTGTGTTAATATTACTGAGGACAGTGGGTGTGTTTTACACTTCACTGGGTGTATCTGGCTGTGGGTCATGATATACACAGTGTGTCAGTGAGTGTGTTAATATTAATCTGTGTTCTCTGTCAGTGTGTTAATATTACTGAGGACAGTGGGGTTGTTTTACACTTCACAGGGTGTATCTGACTGTGGGTCATGATGAAGACAGTGTGTCAGTGGGTGTGTTAATATTAATCTGTGTTCTCTGTCAGTGTGTTAATATTCCTGAGGACAGTGGGGGTGTTTTACACTTCACAGGGTTAATCTGAATGTGGGTCATGATGTACACAGAGTGTCAGTGAGGGTGTTAATATTAATCTGTGTTCTCTGTCAGTGTGTTAATATTACAGAGGACAGTGGGGGTGTTTTACACTTCACAGGGTGCATCTGGCTTTTGGTCATGATATACACAGTGTGTCAGTGAGTGTGTGAATATTAATCTGTGTTCTCTGTCAGTGTGTTAATATTACTGAGGACAGTGGGGATGTTTTACACTTCACAGGGTGTATCTGACTGTGGGTCATGATAGACACAGTGTGTCAGTGAGTGTGTTAATATTAATCTGTGTTCTCTGTCAGTGTGTTAATATTCCTGAGGACAGTGGGGGTGTTTTACACTACACAGGGTGTATCTGACTGTGGGTCATGATATACACAGTGTGTCAGTGAGTGTGTTAATATTAATCTGTGTTCTCTGTCAGTGTGTTAATATTCCTGAGGACAGTGGGGGTGTTTTACACTTCACAGGGTCTATCTGACTGTGGGTCATGATATACAATGTGTGTCAGTGAGTGTGTGAATATTAATCTGTGTTCTCTGTCAGTGTGTTAATATTCCTGAGGACAGTGAGGGTGTTTTAAACTTCACAGGGTGTATCTGACTGTGGGTCATGATACACACAGTGTGTCAGTGAGGTTGTTAATATTAATCTGTGTTCTCTGTCAGTGTGTTAATATTCCTGAGGACAGTGGGGGTGTTTTACACTTCACAGGGTCTATCTGACTGTGGGTCATGATATACAATGTGTGTCAGTGAGTGTGTGAATATTAATCTGTGTTCTCTGTCAGTGTGTTAATATTCCTGAGGACAGTGGGGGTGTTTTACACTTCACAGGGTGTATCTGACCGTTGGTCATGATGTACACAGTGTGTCAGTGAGTGTGTTAATATTAATCTGTGTCCTCTGTCATTGTGTTAATATTCCTGAGGACAGTGGGGGTGTTTTACACTTCACAGGGTGTATCTGACTGTGGGTCATGATATACACAGTGTGTCAGTGAGTGTGTTAATATTAATCTGTGTTCTCTGTCAGTGTGTTAATATTACTGAGGACAGTGGGTGTGTTTTACACTTCGCTGGGTGTATCTGGCTGTGGGTCATGATATACACAGTGTGTCAGTGAGTGTGTTAATATTAATCTGTGTTCTCTGTCAGTCAGTTAATATTCCTGAGGACAGTGGGGGTGTTTTACACTTCACAGGGTGTATCTGACTGTGGGTCATGATATACACAGTGTGTCAGTGAGTGTGTTAATATTAATCTGTGTTCTCTGTCAGTGTCTTAATATTACTGAGGACAATGGGGGTGTTTTACACTTCACAGGGTGTATCTGACTGAGGGTCATGATATACACAGTGAGTCAGTGAGTGTGTTAATATTAATCTGTGTTCCCTGTCAATGTGTTAATATTACTGGGGACAGTGGGGGTGTTTTACACTTCACAGGGTGTATCTGACTGTGGGTCATGATGAACACAGTGAGTCAGTGAGTGTGTTAATATTTATCTGTGTTCCCTGTCAATGTGTTAATATTACTGAGGACATTGGGGGTGTTTTACACTTCACAGGGTGTATCTGACTGTGGGTCATGATGAAGACAGTGTGTCAGTGGGTGTGTTAATATTAATCTGTGTTCTCTGTCAGTGTGTTAATATTCCTGAGGACAGTGGGGGTGTTTTACACTTCACAGGGTTAATCTGAATGTGGGTCATGATGTACACAGTGTGTCAGTGAGTGTGTTAATATTAATCTGTGTTCTCTGTCAGTGTGTTAATATTACTGAGGACAGTGGTGGTGTTTAACACTTCACAGGGTGCGTCTGGCTTTTGGTCATGATATACACAGTGTGTCAGTGAGTGTGTTAATATTAATCTGTGTTCTCTGTCAGTGTGTTAAAATTGCTGCGGACAGTGGGGGTGTTTTACACTTCACTGGGTGTATCTGGCTGTGGGTCATGATATACACAGTGTGTCAGTGAGTGTGTTAATATTAATCTGTGTTCTCTGTCAGTGTGTTAATATTCCTGAGGACAGTGGGGGTGTTTTACACTTCACAGGGTGTATCTGACTGTGGGTCATGATATACACAGTGTGTCAGTGAGTGTGTTAATATTAATCGGTGTCCTCTGTCATTGTGTTAATATTCCTGAGGACAGTGGGGGTGTTTTACACTTCACAGGGTGTGTCTGACTGTGGGTCATGATATACACAGTGTGTCAGTGAGTGTGTTAATATTAATCTGTGTTCTCTGTCAGTGTGTTAATATTCCTGAGGACAGTGGGGGTGTTTTACACTTCACAGGGTGTATCTGACTGTGGGTCATGATATACACAGTGTGTCAGTGAGTGTGTTAATATTAATCTGTGTTCTCTGTCAGTGTGTTAATATTACTGAGGACAGTGGGTGTGTTTTACACTTCACTGGGTGTATCTGGCTGTGGGTCATGATATACACAGTGTGTCAGTGAGTGTGTTAATATTAATCTGTGTTCTCTGTCAGTGTGTTAATATTACTGAGGACAGTGGGGTTGTTTTACACTTCACAGGGTGTATCTGACTGTGGGTCATGATGAAGACAGTGTGTCAGTGGGTGTGTTAATATTAATCTGTGTTCTCTGTCAGTGTGTTAATATTCCTGAGGACAGTGGGGGTGTTTTACACTTCACAGGGTTAATCTGAATGTGGGTCATGATGTACACAGAGTGTCAGTGAGGGTGTTAATATTAATCTGTGTTCTCTGTCAGTGTGTTAATATTACTGAGGACAGTGGGGGTGTTTTACACTTCACAGGGTGCATCTGGCTTTTGGTCATGATATACACAGTGTGTCAGTGATTGTGTGAATATTAATCTGTGTTCTCTGTCAGTGTGTTAATATTACTGAGGACAGTGGGGATGTTTTACACTTCACAGGGTGTATCTGACTGTGGGTCATGATAGACACAGTGTGTCAGTGAGTGTGTTAATATTAATCTGTGTTCTCTGTCAGTGTGTTAATATTCCTGAGGACAGTGGGGGTGTTTTACACTTCACAGGGTGTATCTGACTGTGGGTCATGATATACACAGTGTGTCAGTGAGTGTGTTAATATTAATCTGTGTTCTCTGTCAGTGTGTTAATATTCCTGAGGACAGTGGGGGTGTTTTACACTTCACAGGGTCTATCTGACTGTGGGTCATGATATACAATGTGTGTCAGTGAGTGTGTGAATATTAATCTGTGTTCTCTGTCAGTGTGTTAATATTCCTGAGGACAGTGGGGGTGTTTTACACTTCACAGGGTGTATCTGACTGTGGGTCATGATGTACACAGTGTGTCAGTGAGTGTGTTAATATTAATCGGTGTCCTCTGTCATTGTGTTAATATTCCTGAGGACAGTGGGGGTGTTTTACACTTCACAGGGTGTATCTGACTGTGGGTCATGATATACACAGTGTGTCAGTGAGTGTGTTAATATTAATCTGTGTTCTCTGTCAGTGTGTTAATATTACTGAGGACAGTGGGTGTGTTTTACACTTCGCTGGGTGTATCTGGCTGTGGGTCATGATATACACAGTGTTTCAGTGAGTGTGTTAATATTAATCTGTGTTCTCTGTCAGTCAGTTAATATTCCTGAGGACAGTGGGGGTGTTTTACACTTCACAGGGTGTATCTGACTGTGGGTCATCATATACACAGTGTGTCAGTGAGTGTGTTAATATTAATCTGTGTTCTCTGGCAGTGTCTTAATATTACTGAGGACAATGGGGGTGTTTTACACTTCACAGGGTGTATCTGACTGAGGGTCATGATATACACAGTGAGTCAGTGAGTGTGTTAATATTAATCTGTGTTCCCTGTCAATGTGTTAATATTACTGAGGACAGTGGGGGTGTTTTACACTTCACAGGGTGTATCTGACTGTGGGTCATGATAAACACAGTGTGTCAGTGAGTGTGTTAATATTTATCTGTGTTCCCTGTCAATGTGTTAATATTACTGAGGACATTGGGGGTGTTTTACACTTCACAGGGTGTATCTGACTGTGGGTCATGATGAAGACAGTGTGTCAGTGGGTGTGTTAATATTAATCTGTGTTCTCTGTCAGTGTGTTAATATTCCTGAGGACAGTGGGGGTGTTTTACACTTCACAGGGTTAATCTGAATGTGGGTCATGATGTACACAGTGTGTCAGTGAGTGTGTTAATATTAATCTGTGTTCTCTGTCAGTGTGTTAATATTACTGAGGACAGTGGGGGTGTTTAACAATTCACAGGGTGCGTCTGGCTTTTGGTCATGATATACACAGTGTGTCAGTGAGTGTGTTAATATTAATCTGTGTTCTCTGTCAGTGTGTTAAAATTGCTGCGGACAGTGGGGGTGTTTTACACTTCACTGGGTGTATCTGGCTGTGGGTCATGATATACACAGTGTGTCAGTGAGTGTGTTAATATTAATCTGTGTTCTCTGTCAGTGTGTTAATATTCCTGAGGACAGTGGGGGTGTTTTACACTTCACAGGGTGTATCTGACTGTGGGTCATGATATACACAGTGTGTCAGTGAGTGTGTTAATATTAATCGGTGTCCTCTGTCATTGTGTTAATATTCCTGAGGACAGTGGGGGTGTTTTACACTTCACAGGGTGTATCTGACTGTGGGTCATGATATACACAGTGTGCCAGTGAGTGCGTTAATATTAATCTGTGTTCTCTGTCAGTGTCTTAATATTACTGAGGACAATGGGGTGTTTTACACTTCACAGGGTGTATCTGACTGCGGGTCATGATGAAGACAGTGTGTCAGTGGGTGTGTTAATATTAATCTGTGTTCTCTGTCAGTGTGTTAATATTCCTGAGGACAGTGGGGGTGTTTTACACTTCACAGGGTTAATCTGAATGTGGGTCATGATGTACACAGTGTGTCAGTGAGTGTGTTAATATTAATCTGTGTTCTCTGTCAGTGTGTTAATATTACTGAGGACAGTGGGGGTGTTTTACATTTCACAGGGTGCATCTGGCTTTTGGTCATGATATACACAGTGTGTCAGTGAGTGTGTTAATATTAATCTGTGTTCTCTGTCAGTGTGTTAAAATTGCTGCGGACAGTGGGGGTGTTTTACACTTCACAGGGTGTGTCTGAATGTGGGTCATGATATACACAGTGTGTCAGTGAGTGTGTTAACATTAATCTGTATTCTCTGTCAGTGTGTTAATATTCCTGAGGACAGTGGGGGTGTTTTACACTTCACAGGGTGTATCTGACTGTGGGTCATGATATACACAGTGTGTCAGTGAGTGTGTTAATATTAATCTGTGTTCTCTGTCAGTGTGTTAATATTCCTGAGGACAGTGGGGGTGTTTTACACTTCACAGGGTCTATCTGACTGTGGGTCATGATATACACAGTGTGTCAGTGAGTGTGTGAATATTAATCTGTGTTCTCTGTCAGTGTGTTAATATTCCTGAGGACAGTGGGTGTGTTTTACACTTCACAGGGTGTATCTGACCGTGGGTCATGATGTACACAGTGTGTCAGTGAGTGTGTTAATATTAATCGGTGTCCTCTGTCATTGTGTTTATATTCCTGAGGACAGTGGGGGTGTTTTACACTTCACAGGGTGTATCTGACTGTGGGTCATGATATACACAGTGTGTCAGTGAGTGTGTTAATATTAATCTGTGTTCTCTGTCAGTGTGTTAATATTACTGAGGACAGTGGGGGTGTTTTACACTTCACTGGGTGTATCTGGCTGTGGGTCATGATATACACTGTGTGTCGGTGAGTGTGTTAATATTACTCTGTGTTCTCTGTCAGTGTGTTAATATTCCTGAGGACAGTGGGGGTGTTTTACACTTCACAGGGTGTATCTGACTGTGGGTCATGATATACACAGTGTGTCAGTGAGTGTGTTAATATTAATCTGTGTTCTCTGTCAGTGTGTTAATATTACTGAGGACAGTGGGGGTGTTTTACACTTCACTGGGTGTATCTGGCTGTGGGTCATGATATACACAGTGTGTCGGTGAGTGTGTTAATATTACTCTGTGTTCTCTGTCAGTGTGTTAATATTCCTGAGGACAGTGGGGGTGTTTTACACTTCACAGGGTGTATCTGACTGTGGGTCATGATATACACAGTGTGTCAGTGAGTGTGTTAATATTAATCTGTGTTCTCTGTCAGTGTGTTAATATTACTGAGGACAGTGGGGGTCTTTTACACTTCACAGGGTGTATCTGACTGTGGGCCATGATAGACACAGTGTGTCAGTGAGTGTGTTAATATTAATCTGTGTTCTCTGTCAGTGTGTTAATATTACTGAGGACAGTGGGGGTGTTTTACACTTCACTGGGTGTATCTGGCTGTGGGTCATGATATACACAGTGTGTCGGTGAGTGTGTTAATATTACTCTGATTTCTCTGTCAGTGTGTTAATATTCCTGAGGACAGTGGGGGTGTTTTACACTTCACAGGGTGTATCTGACTGTGGGTCATGATATACACAGTGTGTCAGTGAGTGTGTTAATATTAATCTGTGTTCTCTGTCAGTGTGTTAATATTACTGAGGACAGTGGGGGTGTTTTACACTTCACTGGGTGTATCTGGCTGTGGGTCATGATATACACAGTGTGTCGGTGAGTGTGTTAATATTACTCTGTGTTCTCTGTCAGTGTGTTAATATTCCTGAGGACAGTGGGGGTGTTTTACACTTCACAGGGTGTATCTGACTGTGGGTCATGATATACACAGTGTGTCAGTGAGTGTGTTAATATTAATCTGTGTTCTCTGTCAGTTTGTTAATATTACTGAGGACAGTGGGGGTGTTTTACACTTCACAGGGTGTATCTGACTGTGGGTCATGATATACACAGTGTGTCAGTGAGTGTGTTAATATTAATCTGTGTTCTCTGTCAGTGTGTTAATATTCCTGAGGACAGTGGGGGTGTTTTACGCTTCACAGGGTGTATCTGACTGTGGGTCATGATCTACACAGTGTGTCAGTGAGTGTGTTAATATTAATCTGTGTTCTCTGTCAGTGTGTTAATATTGCTGAGGACAGTGGGAGTGTTTTACACTTCACATGGTGTATCTGACTGTGGGTCATAATATACACAGTGTGTCAGTGAGTGTGTTAATATTAATCTGTGTTCTCTGTCAGTGTGTTAATATTACTGAGGACAGTGGGGGTGTTTTACACTTCACAGGGTATATCTGACTGTGTGTCATGATGTACACAGTGTGTCAGTGAGTGTGTTAATATTAATCTGTGTTCTCTGTCAGGGTGTTAATTTTCCTGAGGACAGTGGGGGTGTTTTCCACTTCACAGGGTGTATCTGACTGTGGGTCATGATATACACAGTGTGTCAGTGAGTGTGTTAATATTAATCTGTGTTCTCTGTCAGTGTGTTAATATTACTGAGGACAGTGGGGATGTTTTACACTTCACAGGGTGTATCTGACTGTGGGTCATGATATACACAGTGTGTCAGTGAGTGTGTTAATATTAATCTGTGTTCTCTGTCAGTGTGTTAATATTACTGAGGACAGTGGGGGTGTTTTACATTTCACAGGGTGTATCTGACTGTGGGTCATGATGAACACAGTGAGTCAGTGAGTGTGTTAATATTAATCTGTGTTCCCTGTCAATGTGTTAATATTACTGAGGACAGTGGGGGTGTTTTACACTTCACAGGGTGTATCTGACTGTGGGTCATGATGTAGACAGTGTGTCAGTGGGTGTGTTAATATTAATCTGTGTTCTCTGTCAGTGTGTTAATATTACTGAGGATAGTGGGGGTGTTTTACACTTCTCAGGGTGTATTTGACTGTGAGTCATGATGTACAGAGTGTGTCAGTGAGTGTGTTAATATTGATCTGTGTTCTCTGTCAGTGTGTTAATATTCCTGAGGACAGTGGGGGTGTTTTACACTTCACAGGGTGTATCTGACTGTGGGTCATGATATACACAGTGTGTCAGTGAGTGTGTTAATATTAATCTGTGTTCTCTCTCAGTGTCTTAATATTACTGAGGACAATTGGTGTGTTTTACACTTCACAGGGTGTATCTGACTGTGGGTCATGATATACACAGTGTGTCAGTGAGTGTGTTAATATTAATCTGTGTTCTCTGTCAGTGTGTTAATATTACTGAGGACAGTGGGGGTGTTTTACACTTCACAGGGTGTATCTGACTGTGGGTCATGATATACACAGTGTGTCAGTGAGTGTGTTAATATTAATCTGTGTTCTCTGTCAGTGTGTTAATATTACTGAGGACAGTGGGGGTGTTTTACACTTCACAGGGTGTATCTGACTGTGGGCCATGATAGACACAGTGTGTCAGTGAGTGTGTTAATATTAATCTGTGTTCTCTGTCAGTGTGTTAATATTCCTGAGGACAGTGGGGGTGTTTTACACTTCACAGGGTCTATCTGACTGTGGGTCATGATATACACAGTGTGTCAGTGAGTGTGTGAATATTAATCTGTGTTCTCTGTCAGTGTGTTAATATTCCTGAGGACAGTGCGGGTGTTTTACACTTCACAGGGTGTATTTCACTGTGTGTCATGATATACATAGTGTGTCAGTGAGTGTGTTAATATTAATCTGTGTTCTCTGTCAGTGTGTTAATATTACTGAGGACAGTGGGTGTGTTTTACACTTCACAGGGTGTATCTGACTGTGGGTCATGATATACACAGTGTGTCAGTGAGTGTGTTAATATTAATCTGTGTTCTCTGTCAGTGTGCTAATATTACTGAGGACAGTGGGGATGTTTTACATTTCAAAGGGTGGATCTGACATTGGGTCATGATGTACACAGTGTGTCAGTGAGTGTGTTAATATTAATCTGTGTTCTCTGTCAGTGTGTTAATATTCCTGAGGACAGTGGGGGTGTTTTACACTTCACAGGGTGTATCTGACTGTGGGTCATGATATACACAATGTGTCAGTGAGTGTGTTAATATTAATCAGTGTTCTCTGTCAGTGTGTTAATATTCCTGAGGACAGTGGGGATGTTTTACACTTCACAGGGTGCATCTGACTGTGGGTCATGATATACACAGTGTGTCAGTGAGTGTGTTAATATTAATCTGTGTTCTCAGTCAGTGTGTTAATATTACTGAGGACAGTGGGGGTGTTTTACACTTCACAAGTTGTATCTTACTGTGGGCCATGATGTACACATTGTGTCAGTGAGTTTGTTAATATTAATCTGTGTTCTCTGTCAGTGTGTTAATATTACTGAGGACAGTGGGGGTGTTTTACACTTCACAGGGTGTATCTGACTGTGGGTCATGATATACACAGTGTGTCAGTGAGTGTATTAATATTAATCTGTGTTCTCTGTCAGTGTGTTAATATTCCTGAGGACAGTGGGGGTGTTTTACACTTCACAAGGTGTAACTGACTGTGGGTCATGATGCACACAGTGTGTCAGTGAGTGTGTTAATATTAATCTGTGTTCTCTGTCAGGGTGTTACTATTCCTGAGGACAGTGGGGGTGTTTTACACTTCACAGGTTTTATCTGACTGTGGGTCATGATGTACACAGTGTGTCAGTGAGTGTGTTAATATTAATCTGTGTTCTCTGTCAGTGTGTTAATATTCCTGAGGACAGTGGGGGTGTTTTACACTTCACAGGGTGTATCTGACTGTGGGTCATGATGTCCACAGTGTGTCAGTGAGTGTGTTAATATTAATCTGTGTTCTCTGTCAGTGTGTTAATATTACTGAGGACAGTGGGGGTGTTTTACACTTCACAGGGTGTATCTGACTGTGGGTGATGATATACACAGTGTGTCAGTGAGTGTGTTAATATTAATCTGTGTTCTCTGTCAGTGTGTTAATATTCCTGAGGACAGTTGGGGTGTTTTACACTTCACAGGGTGTATCTGACTGTGGGTCATGATGTAGACAGTGTGTCAGTGAGTGTGTTAATATTAATCTGTGTTCTCCGTCAGTGTGTTAATATTACTGAGGACAGTGGGGGTGTTTACACGTCACAGGGTTTATCTGACTGTGGGTCTTGATGTACACAGTGTGTCAGTGAGTGTGTTAATATTAATCTGTGTTCTCTGTCAGTGTGCTAATATTACTGAGGACAGTGGGGATGTTTTACATTTCAAAGGGTGGATCTGACATTGGGTCATGATGTACACAGTGTGTCAGTGAGTGTGTTAATATTAATCTGTGTTCCCTGTCAGTGTGTTAATATTCCTGAGGACATTGGGGGTGTTTTACACTTCACAGGGTGTATCTGACTGTGGGTCATGATATACACAGTATGTCAGTGAGTGTGTTCATATTAATCTGTGTTCTCTGTCAGTGTGTTAATATTACTGAGGGCAGTGGGGGTGTTTTACACTTCACAGGGTGTGTCTGACTGTGGGTCATGATATACTTCGTGTTTCAGTGAGTGTGTTAATATTAATCTGTGTTCTCTGTCAGTGTGTTAATATTACTGAGGGCAGCGGGGTGTTTTACACTTCACAAGGTGCATCTGGCTGTGGGTCATGTGATACACAGTGTGTCAGTGAGTGTGTTAATATTAATATGTGTTCTCTGTCAGTGTGTTTATATTACTGAGGACAGTGGGAAATTTTTACACTTCACATGGTGTATCTGACTGTGGGTCATAATGTACACAGTGTGTCAGTGAGTGTGTTAATATTAATCTGTGTTCTCTGTCAGTGTGTTAATATTCCTGAGGACAGTGGGGGTGTTTTACACTTCACAGAGTGTATCTGACTGTGGGTGATGATGTACACAGTGTGTCAGTGAGTGTGTTAATATTAATCTGTGTTCTCTGTCAGTGTGTTAATATTACTGAGGACAGTGGGGGTGTTTTACACTTCACAGGGTGTATCTGACTGTGGGTCATGATGTGCACAGTGTGTCACTGAGTGTGTTAATATTAATCTGTGTTCTCTGTCAGTGTGTTGATATTGCTGAGGACAGTGGGGGTGTTTTACACTTCACAGGGTGTATCTAACTGTGGGTCATGATGTAGACAGTGTGTCAGTGAGTGTGTTAATATTAATTTATGTTCTCTGTCAGTGTGTTAATATTACTGAGCACAGTGGGGGTGTTTTACACTTCACAGGGTGTATCTGACTGTGGGTCATGATGTACACAGTGTGTCAGTGAGAGTGTTAATATTAATCTGTGTTCTCTGTCAGTACGTTAATATTCCTGAGGACAGTGGGGGTGTTTTACACTTCACAGGGTGTATCTGACTGTGGGTCTTGATATGCACAGTGAGTCAGTGAGTGTGTTAATATTAATCTGTGTTCTCTGTCAGTGTGTTAATATTACTGAGGACAGTGGGGGTGTTTTACACTTCACAGGGTGTATCTGACTGTGGGTCATGATATACACAGTGTGTCAGTGAATGTGTTAATATTAATCTGTGTTCACTGTCAGTGTGTTAATGTTGCTGAGGACAGTGGGGGTGTTTTACACTTCACAGGGTGTATCTGACTGTGGGTCATGATGTACATAGTGTGTCAGTGAGTGTGTTAATATTAATCTGTATTCTCTGTCAGTGTGTTAATATTACTGAGGACAGTGGGAATGTTTTACACTTCACAGGGTGTATCTGATTGTGGGTCATGATGTACACAATGTGTCAGTGAGTTTGTTAATATTAATCTGTGTTCTCTTGCATTGTGTTAATATTCCTGAGTACAGTGGGGGTGTTTTACACTTCACAGAGTGTATCTAACTGTGGCTCATGATTTCGACAGTGTGTCAGTGAGAGTGTTAATATTAATCTGTGTTCTCTGTCAGTGTGTTAATATTCCTGAGGACAGTGGGGGTGTTTTACACTTCACAGGGTGTATCTGACTGTGGGTCATGATGTACACAGTGTGTCAGTGAGAGTGTTAATATTAATCTGTATTCTCTGTCAGTGTGTTTATATTCCTGAGGACAGTGGGGGTGTTTTACACTTCACAGGGTGTATCTGACTGTGGGTCATGATATACATAGTGTGTCAGTGAGGGTGTTAATATTAATCTGTGTTCTCTGTCAGTGTGTTAATATTACTGAGCGCAGTGGGGTGTTTTACACTTCACAAGGTGTATCTGGCTGTGGGTCATTATGTAGACAGTGTGTCAGTGAGTGTGTTAATATTAATTTGTGTTCTCTGTCAGTGTGTTAATATTACTGAGCACAGTGGGGGTGTTTTACACTTCACAGGGCGTATCTGACTGTGAGTCATGATATACACAGTGTGTCAGTGAGTGTGTTAATATTAATCTGTGTTCTCTGTCAGTGTGTTAAAATTAATGAGGACAGTGGGGGTGTTTTGCACTTCACAGTGTGTATCTGACTGTGGGTCATGATGTACACAGTGTGTCAGTGAGTGTGTTAATATTAATCTGTGTTCTCTGTCAATGTGTTAATATTACTGAGGACAGTGGGGGTGTTTTACACTTCACAGGGTTTATCTAACTGTGGGTCATGATACACACAGTGTGTCAGTGAGTGTGTTAATATTAATCTGTGTTCTCTGTCAGTGTGTTTTTATTCCTGAGGACAGTGGGGGTGTTTTACACTTCACAGGGTGTATCTGACTGTGGGTCATGATGTACACAGTGTGTCAGTGAGTGTGTTAATATTAATCTGTGTTCTCTGTCAGTGTGTTAATATTACTGAGGACAGTGGGGGTGTTTTACACTTCGCAGGATGTATCTGACTGTGTGTCATGGCGTACACAGTGAGTCAGTGAGTGTGTTAATATTAATCTGTGTTCTCTGTCAGTGTGTTAATATTACTGAGGACAGTGGGGGTGTTTTACACTTCACAGGGTGTTTCTGACTGTGATTCATGATATACACAGTGTGTCAGTGAGTGTGTTAATATTAATCTGTGTTCTCTGTCAGTGTGTTAATATTACTGAGGACAGTGGGGGTCTTTTACACTTCACAGGGTGTATCTGACTGTGGGTCATGATATACACAGTGTGTCAGTGAGTGTGTTAATATTAATCAGTGTTCTCTGTCAGGTGTTAATATTACTGAGGACAGTGGGGATGTTTTACACTTCACAGGGTGTATCTGACTGTGGGTCATGATGTACACAGTGTGTCAGTGAGTGTGTTAATATTAATCTGTGTTCTCTGTCAGTGTGTTAATATTCCTGAGGACAGTGGGGATGTTTTACACTTCACAGGGGGCATCTGACTGTGGGTCATAATGTAGACAGTGTGTCAGTGAGTGTTTTAATATTAATCTGTGTTCTCTGTCAGTGTGTTAATATTCCTGAGGATAGTGGGGGTGTTTTACACTTCACAGGGTGTATCTGACTGTGGGTCATGATGTACACAGTGTGTCAGTGAGAGTGTTAATATTTATCTGTGTTCTCTGTCAGTGTGTTAATATTCCTGAGGACAGTGGGGGTGTTTGACACTTCACAGTGTCTATCTGATTGTGGGTGATTATATACACAGTGTTTCAGTGAGTGTGTTAATATTAATCTGTGTTCTCTGTCAGTGTGTTAATATTCCTGAGGACAGTGGGAGTGTTTTACACTTCACAGGGTGTATCTGACTGTGGGTCATGATATACACAGTGTGTCAGTGAGTGTGTTAATATTAATCTGTGTTCTCTGTCAGTGTGTTAATATTCCTGAGGACAGTGGGGGTGTTTTACACTTCACAGGGTGTATCTGACTGTGGGTCATGATGTGCACAGTGTGTCAGTGAGTGTGTTAATATTAATCTGTGTTCTCTGTCAGTGTGTTAATATTACTGAGGACAGTGGGGGTGTTTTACACTTCACAGGGTGTATCTGACTGTGTGTCATGGCGTACACAGTGTGTCAGTGAGTGTGTTAATATTAATCTGTGTTCTCTGTCAGTGTGTTAATATTACTGAGGACAGTGGGGGTGTTTTACACTTCACAGGGTGTTTCTGACTGTGATTCATGATATACACAGTGTGTCAGTGAGTGTGTTAATATTAATCTGTGTTCTCTGTCAGTGTGTTAATATTACTGAGGACAGTGGGGGTGTTTTACACTTCACAGGGTGTATCTGACTGTGGGTCATGATATACACAGTGTGTCAGTGAGTGTGTTAATATTAATCAGTGTTCTCTGTCAGGTGTTAATATTCCTGAGGACAGTGGGGATGTTTTACACTTCACAGGGTGTATCTGACTGTGGGTCATGATGTACACAGTGTGTCAGTGAGTGTGTTAATATTAATCTGTGTTCTCTGTCAGTGTGTTAATATTCCTGAGGACAGTGGGGGTGTTTTACACTTCACAGTGTCTATCTGATTGTGGGTGATGATATACACAGTGTGTCAGTGAGTGTGTTAATATTAATCTGTGTTCTCTGTCAGTGTGTTAATATTCCTGAGGACAGTGGGAGTGTTTTACACTTCACAGTGTGTATCTGACTGTGGGTCATGATATACACAGTGTGTCAGTGAGTCTGTTAATATTAATCTGTGTTCTCTGTCAGTGTGTTAATATTCCTGAGGACAGTGGGGGTGTTTTACACTTCACAGGGTGTATCTGACTGTGGGTCATGATGTACACAGTGTGTCAGTGAATGTGTTAATATTAATCTGTGTTCTCTGTCAGTGTGTTAATATTCCACCCTAGCCAAATCGCCCCTGTCACATTTTGCTCTCTCTCTCCCCCCACAACTCCTCTTGCACCTTCTCCTCCTTTGAGCTCATCACTTTGTTCCCCAAATCCCCATCCCCCACTCCCATACACCATTCCCCGACACCACTACCCCCTAACACCCCTCCCTCACTCCCATACCCCACATTCCACCCCGCCACCACTCCCCCACTCCCCTTCCCCACTCCCCTCCCAACATCCCTCCATCATTTCCCTCCCCCACTCCCCAACCCCACCCCCAATCACTATCCCCTATCCCACTGCTTCCCCCACTGCCCTCCCTCACTCTCCTACCCCACACCTCTCCCCCACACCCCTCCCCCACTCCCCTCCCCTACTCACCTCTACCGCTCCACTCCCCAACTCCATCACCATCTCCCCTCCCCCACTCCCCTCCCCAACTCCCCTCCGCCAATCCCCTCCCCCACTCTCCTCCCCACTCCCCTCCCAAACTCCGCTCCCCTACTCCCCTCTCACCTCCCCTCCCACCCTACCCTCCATCACTCCCCAGCCCACTTCCCTCCCCCACTCCCCTACCCTATTCCTGCTGCCACTCCCCTAGCCCACTCCCCTTCCCCACTCCACTCCCCTCTCAATGCCTCCACTCCCCTACACCACTCCCCTCCCCAGTCCCCTTACCACTCCACTCCCACACTCCCCTACATCACTCCCCTACCCCATACCCCTACCCCACTCCCATCCCCCACTCCGCTACCACACTCCCCTTCCCTACTCCCTTCCCACACTCCCCCTCCCACACTCCCCTACCACGCTCCCCTCCCCCACTCCCCTCTCCCCGCCACGACTCACCTACCGCACTCCCCTACCCCACTCCCTTCCCACACCCCCCTAGCCCACTCCCCTCCCCACTCCCCTCCCCCACTCCCCTACCCCACTCCCCTTTATCTCTCCCCTCCCACACCCCCTGTTCCCCACTCCCTGTCCCCCACTCCCTGTCCGCCACTCCCCGCCCCCACTCCCCTCCTCACTCTCCTACCCCCCTCCTCCCCCACTCACCTCCGCACTCCCCTCCCCAACTCCCCTCCGCCAGTCCCCTCCACCAATCCCCTCCCCAGACCCCTCCCCAACTCCCCTCCGCCAATCCCCTCCACCAATCCCCTCCGCCAGACCCCTCCCCACTCCCCTCCCAACTCCCCTCCCCGACTACCCTCTCCCCTCCCCTCCCACACTACCTTCCCTCAGACCCCTCCCCACTCCCCTCCCCAACTCCCCTCCCCTACTCCCCTCTCCCCTCCCTTCCCACACTACCCTCCCTCACTCCACAGCCCACAGCCTTCCCACACTCGCCTACCCCATTCCTGCCGCCACTCCCCTACCGCACTCCCCTCCCCTACTACACACCCCTCTCACTGCCCCCACTCCCCTACCCCACTCCCCTCCCCAGTCCCCTTTCCACTCCACTCCCACACTCCCCTACATCACTACCCTACCCCACTCCCCTACCCCACTCCCATCCCCCACTCCCTTATCACACTCTCCTTCCCTACTCCCTTCCCACACTCCCCTACCACACTCCCCTCCCCCACTGCCCTCTCCCCGCCCCAACTCACCTACCGCACTCCCCTACACCACTTCCAGTCCCCCACTCCCCTCGCCCACTCCCTTCATCCACTCCCCTCCCCACTCCCCTCCCCCACTCCCCTATATCACTCCCCTACCCCACTCCCTGTCCCCCACTCCCTGTCCCCCACTCCCCTCCCCCACTCCCCTCCCCCACTCCCCTACCCCACTCCCCTAACACACTCCCCTAACCCACTCCCCTATATCACTCCCCTACCCCACTCACTGTCCACCACTCCCTGTCCACCACTCCCTCTCCCCCACTCCCCTCCCCCACTCCCCGCCCCAGATCCCCTCGCCCACTCCCCTCCCACACTAACTTCCCCCACTCTCCTGCCCACTCCCCTCCCCAACTAGCCTCCCCAACTCCCCTACCACACACCCCTACGCCACTCCCCGACGCAACTCCCCTACCGCACTCCCCTCCACAACTCCCCTACCACATTCCCCTACCACACTCCCCTACCCCACTCCCCTGCCCACACCACTCCCACACTCCCCTACCGCACTCCCCTCCACAACTCCCCTACCCCACTCCCCTACCCCACTCCCCTACCACACTCCCCTACCCCACACCCCTGCACACACCACTCCCCCACTCCCCTACCGCACTCCCCTCCACAACTCCCCTACCACTCTCCCCTACCCCACTCCCCTACCACACTCCCCTACCCCACTCCCCTGCCCACACCACTCCCCCATTCCCCTACCTCACTCCCCTCCCCCACACCCCTACCCACCTCTCCTACCCCACCCCATCCCCCACTCACCTTCTCTCCACCTCCTCACTGCCCTCCAATACCCAACGCCCCTACCCCACTCCACTATCCCATTCCCCTTTCCCACTCCCCTACCACACTCCCATCCCCCACTCCCCTCCCCCACTCCCCTACATCACTCCCCTACCTAACGCCCTGTCCCCCACTCCCCTCCCCAACTCCCATCCCCCACTCCCCTATCCCACTCCCTACCCCACTTCCATCCCACGCTCCTCGACCCCACTCCCCTCCCCAAGTCCCCTCCCCAACTCCCCTATCCCACTCCCCTCCCCACCTCCCCCACAACTCCCCTGACAAACTCCCATACCCCACTCCCCATCTCCACTCACATCCCCCACTCCCTTCCCCAACGCCCCTCACCAACTCCCATACCACACTCCCCTACTCCACTTACCACACCCACTCCCCTCCCCAACTCCCCTGCCTCACTTCCTTTCCCCACTCCCCTCCCCAACTCCTCCCAACTTCCCTCCCACACTCCCCAGCCCAACTCTCCTCCCCACTCCCCTCCCAAACTCCCCGAACCCATCCCCTACCCCATTCTCCTACCCCACTCCCCTACCTCACTCCCTTACCACCCCCTCCTCCAATTACCTCCCCCACTCCCCTCCACCATTCAGATTCCCTCCACCTCTTCACTGCCCTGCCCAACCACACTCCCATCCCCCAGTACACTCCCCCAATCCCCAACCCCACTCCCCTCCCCCACTCCCCTACCCCACTCCCCGACGCCAATCCCCTACCACGCTCCCCTACCCCACTCCCCGTCACCACTCCCTTCCCTCACCACCCTCCCCCACTCCCCTACCCACCTCTCCTACCACACCCCTTCCCCACTCCCCTTCCCTCCACCTCCTCACTGCCCTCCACTACCCAACTCCTCTACCCTACACACATCCTCACTCCCCTCCCCACTCCCCTTCCCTCCACCTCCTCACTGCGCTCCCCTATCCCACGCCCCCTTCCCACTCCCCTACGTCACTCCCCTCCCACACTCCCCTCACAAACTCCCCTCACCCACTCCCCTACATCACTCCCCTACCCCACTCCTTGTCTCCCACTCCCCTCTCCCACTCCCCTTTCCCACTCCCCAAACGCAGTCCCCTACCCCACACCCCTGCCTTACTCCCCTGCCCCACTCCCCTACATCACTCCGCTACCCCACTCCCTGTCCCCCACTCCCTGTCCCCCACTCCCTGTCCCCCACTCCCCTCCCCCACTCCCCTCCCCATCTCCCCTCCCCCACTCCTCTACGCCACTCCCCTCCCCAACTCCCCTTCCCATTCCCATCCACCACTCCTCTACCCCACTCCACTCCCCAACTCCCCTGCCTCACTCTCCTCCCCCACGCCCCTCCCCAACTCCCCTACCTCACTACCCTACCACACTGCCCTACCCCACTCCCCTCCACAACTCCCATACCTCACTACCCTCCCCTACTCCCCTACCCACCTCTCCTACCACTCCCCTCCCCACTCCCCTTCCCTACACCTCCTCACTGCGCTCCCCTATCTCACGCCACTTTCCCACTCCCCGACCTCACTCCCCTCCCCCACTCCCCTCCCCCACTCCCCTCCCTAACTCCCCTCACCCACTCCCCTACATCACTCCACTACCCAACTCCTTGTCCCCCACTCCCCTCCCCGACTCCCCTCTCCCTCTCCCCTAACGCAGTCCCCTACCCCGCACCCCTGCCTTACTCCACTCCCCCACTCCCCTCCCCAACTTCCCTCCCCCACTCCCATCCCCCACTCCTCTCCCCCACTCCCCTCCCCAACTCCCCTCCCCCATTCCCATCCACCACTATTCAACCCCACTCCCCTCCCCAACTCCCCTGCCTCACTCACCTCCCCCACTCCCCTCAACAACTCCAATACCCCACTCTCTATACTCCCCTCCCCTCCCCAATCACCTCCCCCACGCCCCTCCCCAACTCCCCTACCACGCTCCCCTACCACACTGCCCTATCCCACTCCCCTCCACATCTCTCCTACCCCACTCCCCTACCCCACTCCCCTCAACAGCTCCCCTACCCCACTCCCCTATCCAATCCCCTTTCCCACTCCCCTATGCCACTCCTCTACCTCAGTCTCCTCCCCCACTCCCCTACACCACTCCCCTACCCACTACCCTACCTTACTCCCCGCCCCAATTCCCTCCCCCACTCCCCTCACCTACTCCCCTTCCTTATCCTCCTCATTACCGTCCCCTACCGAACTCCCCTACGCCAGTGCCCTCCCCCACTCCCCACCAACTCCCCTTCACTCCACCTCCTCACTGCTCTTTCCTACCCCACTCCCCTACCCCACTCCCACCCCCCACTGCCCTACCTCACTCCCCTCCCCCTCTCCTCTCCGCAACTCCCCTCCCCCACTCCCCTACCCCTCTCCCCGACGCCGCTCCCCTACCCCACTCTCCTCCCCAACTCTCCTCCCCCACTCCCTCACCAACTCCCAAACACCACTCCCCTACTCCACTTCCCTCCACATCTCCCCTCCACATCTCCCCTCCCTCATTCCCCTCCCTCATTCCCCTCCCTCATTACCCTCCCCCACTCCCCTCCCCAACCCCCCTCCCCAACTCCCCTCCAAATTCCCTGCTGCACTCCCCTCCCCCACTCCCCAACCCACTCCCCTCCCTCACTCCCCTCCGCCACCCCCTCCCCCCTCCCCTTCCCCACTCCCGTCCACCACTCCACTTCCCTCCACCTCCCCTACCCTACCTCCCTACCACACTCCACTCCACTCCCTCACACCCCTACTGCACCCCCTCCACAACTCCCACACCCCACTCCCCTACCCCACTCCCCAACATCACAGCCCTACCCCACTCCATGACCCCACTCCCCTACCCCACTCCGCACCCCAACTCTCCTATCCTGCACCCGCCCCCCACTCCCCTTCCCTCCACCTCCGCACTGCCCTCCACGACCCAACACCCCTACCCAAGACACCTCCCCCACTCTCCTACCCCACTCTCCTTCCCTCCACCTCCTCACTGCGCTCCCCTACCCCACGACCCTATCCCACTCCACTGTCCCGCTCCCCCATTCCCTACTCCCATTCCTTCTCCTCCTCACTGCCCTCCCCTACCCAATTCCCCTACGCTACTGCCCACTCCTACTCCACACGCCACTCCCCTTCACTCCACCTCCTCACTGCTGTCCCCAAAGCCACTCCCCTAACCGACTCCCCGACCCCACTTGCCTCACCCACTGACCTACCTCACTCCACTCCCCTACTCCGCCTCCTTATCCTCCTCACTGCCGTCCCCTACCCAACTCCTCTACCCTACCCCACTCCTCAACTCCCCTGCCTCACTCCCCTCCCCCATTCCCCTCCACAAATCCAATACCCCACTCTCTATACTCCCCTCCCCTCCCCAATCACCACCCCCACTCCCCTCCCCAACTCCCCCACCCCACTCCTCGAACAAACTGCCCTACACCACTCCCCTCCACAACACGCCTACACCACTCCCCAAACCCACTCCCCTAAGCCACTGCCCGACCCCACTCCCCTACTTCACTCCCATTCCCTACTCCCCTACCCACATCTCCTACCCCACGCCACTACCCCACTCCCCTCCATAACTCCCCTACCCCACACCCCTACCCCACACCCCTAACACACTCCCCTCCCCACTCCCCTCCACAACTCCCCTTCCTTATCCTCCTCATTGCCCTCCCCTACCAAACTCCCCTACGCCAGTCCCCTCCCCCACTCCCCACGCTACTCCCCTTCACTCCACCTCCTCACTGCCCTCCCCTACCCCACTCCCCTCCCCCACTCCCCTCCACCACAGCCCTACCTCACTCCCCTCCCCTCTCCTCTCCGCAACACCCCGACCCCACTCCTCTTCCCCACTCCCGCCTCAACTCCCCTCCCACACACCCCTATCCCTCTCCCCCTACCCCTCTCCCCACTACCCCACTCCCCTCCCCAACTCCCCTCCAAAACTCCCCTCCCCAACTCTCCTACCCCACTCCCTCACCAACTCCCAACCACCACTCGCTACTCCACTTCCCTCCCCCACTCCCCTCGCTCACTCCCCTCCCCCACACCCCTCCACATGTCCTCTCCCTCATTCCCCTCCCCCAACCCCTCCCCAACTCCCCTCCCCCACTCCCCTACCCCACCCCCTCCCCACTCCCCTCCCCTACTCCCGTCCACCACTTTGCTTCCCTGCACCTCCTCACTGCCCTCCCCTACAACACTCCCGTCCCCCACTCCCCTCACTCACTCCCCTAACCCACTCACGCACTCAACTCCCCTCCACCATCCCCTACCCCAACTCCCCACCCCCACTCCCCTCCCCCACAATCCTCCCCAACTCCCCTCCCTCACTCCCCTGCCCCACTCCCCTCCCCCACTCCTCTCCCGAACTCTCCAAACCCAACCCCCTCACCAACTCCCATACCCAACTCCCCTGCTCCACACCCCACCCCACTCCCCTCCCCACGCCCCTCCCCCATTCCACTCCCCTCTCCCCTCCCCCACGGACCTTCCCCACTCCCCTACCGCATACCCATACTCCACTCCCCACCCCCACTCCCATACCCAACTCCCCTCCCCCACTCCCCTACCCCTCCCCAACACCCGTTCCCAACTCCCACCCCCAACTCTCCTCCCCCACACCCCTTACCAACTCCCATACCCAACCCCCCTGCTCCACTTACCACCCCACTCCCCTCCCCCACAATCCTTCTCAACTCCCCTCCCTCACTCCCCTCCCCCACTCCACTCCCCAACTCTCCACCCCAACGCTGCTCCCCCACTGCCCGCACCAACTCCCATACCCTGCTCCCGTCCCCCACTCCACTCCCCCACTCCCCTACCCCGCAATCCTCCCCAACTCCCCCCCCCTCACTCCGCTCCACCACTCCCCTCCCCAGCACCCCTCCCCAACTCCCCTACCGGACTCCCATCCACCACTCCACTCCCACACTCCCCTCCCCCACTCCAGTCCCTAACTCCCCTCCCCCACACCCCTCCCTCACTCCCCTCCCCCACACCCCTACCCCACTCCCCTCTCCAACTCCCCTCCCCAACTCTCCTCACCCACTCCCCTCACCAACTCCCAAACCCCACTCCACTCCCCCACTCCTCTCCGCAACTCCCCTCCCCAACTCCCCTCCCATACTCCCCTCCCCAACTCCCCCCCAACTCCCCTCCCCAACTCCCCTCCCTCACTCCCCTACACGACTCCCCTCCCCCACTCCCCTCCCCCACTCCCCTCCCCCACTCCCCTCACCAACTCCCCTCACCCACTCCCCTACATCACTCCCCTACCCCACTCGTTGTCCACCACTCCCCTCTCCCACTCCCCTCTCCCTCTCCCCTAACGCAGTCCCCTACCCCACACCCCTGCCTTACTCCCCTCCCCCACTCCCCTCCCCCACGCCCCTCCCCAACTCCCCTACCTCACTACCCTACCACACTGCCCTACCCCACTCCCCTCCACAACTCCCATACCTCACTACCCTCCCCTACTCCCCTACCCACCTCTCCTACCACTCCCCTCCCCACTCCCCTTCCCTACACCTCCTCACTGCGCTCCCCTATCTCACGCCACTTTCCCACTCCCCGACCTCACTCCCCTCCCCCACTCCCCTCCCCCACTCCCCTCCCTAACTCCCCTCACCCACTCCCCTACATCACTCCACTACCCAACTCCTTGTCCCCCACTCCCCTCCCCGACTCCCCTCTCCCTCTCCCCTAACGCAGTCCCCTACCCCGCACCCCTGCCTTACTCCACTCCCCCACTCCCCTCCCCAACTTCCCTCCCCCACTCCCATCCCCCACTCCTCTCCCCCACTCCCCTCCCCAACTCCCCTCCCCCATTCCCATCCACCACTATTCAACCCCACTCCCCTCCCCAACTCCCCTGCCTCACTCACCTCCCCCACTCCCCTCAACAACTCCAATACCCCACTCTCTATACTCCCCTCCCCTCCCCAATCACCTCCCCCACGCCCCTCCCCAACTCCCCTACCACGCTCCCCTACCACACTGCCCTATCCCACTCCCCTCCACATCTCTCCTACCCCACTCCCCTACCCCACTCCCCTCAACAGCTCCCCTACCCCACTCCCCTATCCAATCCCCTTTCCCACTCCCCTATGCCACTCCTCTACCTCAGTCTCCTCCCCCACTCCCCTACACCACTCCCCTACCCACTACCCTACCTTACTCCCCGCCCCAATTCCCTCCCCCACTCCCCTCACCTACTCCCCTTCCTTATCCTCCTCATTACCGTCCCCTACCGAACTCCCCTACGCCAGTGCCCTCCCCCACTCCCCACCAACTCCCCTTCACTCCACCTCCTCACTGCTCTTTCCTACCCCACTCCCCTACCCCACTCCCACCCCCCACTGCCCTACCTCACTCCCCTCCCCCTCTCCTCTCCGCAACTCCCCTCCCCCACTCCCCTACCCCTCTCCCCGACGCCGCTCCCCTACCCCACTCTCCTCCCCAACTCTCCTCCCCCACTCCCTCACCAACTCCCAAACACCACTCCCCTACTCCACTTCCCTCCACATCTCCCCTCCACATCTCCCCTCCCTCATTCCCCTCCCTCATTCCCCTCCCTCATTACCCTCCCCCACTCCCCTCCCCAACCCCCCTCCCCAACTCCCCTCCAAATTCCCTGCTGCACTCCCCTCCCCCACTCCCCAACCCACTCCCCTCCCTCACTCCCCTACGCCACCCCCTCCCCCCCTCCCCTTCCCCACTCCCGTCCACCACTCCACTTCCCTCCACCTCCCCTACCCTACCTCCCTACCACACTCCACTCCACTCCCTCACACCCCTACTGCACCCCCTCCACAACTCCCACACCCCACTCCCCTACCCCACTCCCCAACATCACAGCCCTACCCCACTCCATGACCCCACTCCCCTACCCCACTCCGCACCCCAACTCTCCTATCCTGCACCCGCCCCCCACTCCCCTTCCCTCCACCTCCGCACTGCCCTCCACGACCCAACACCCCTACCCAAGACACCTCCCCCACTCTCCTACCCCACTCTCCTTCCCTCCACCTCCTCACTGCGCTCCCCTACCCCACGACCCTATCCCACTCCACTGTCCCGCTCCCCCATTCCCTACTCCCATTCCTTCTCCTCCTCACTGCCCTCCCCTACCCAATTCCCCTACGCTACTGCCCACTCCTACTCCACACGCCACTCCCCTTCACTCCACCTCCTCACTGCTGTCCCCAAAGCCACTCCCCTAACCGACTCCCCGACCCCACTTGCCTCACCCACTGACCTACCTCACTCCACTCCCCTACTCCGCCTCCTTATCCTCCTCACTGCCGTCCCCTACCCAACTCCTCTACCCTACCCCACTCCTCAACTCCCCTGCCTCACTCCCCTCCCCCATTCCCCTCCACAAATCCAATACCCCACTCTCTATACTCCCCTCCCCTCCCCAATCACCACCCCCACTCCCCTCCCCAACTCCCCCACCCCACTCCTCGAACAAACTGCCCTACACCACTCCCCTCCACAACACGCCTACACCACTCCCCAAACCCACTCCCCTAAGCCACTGCCCGACCCCACTCCCCTACTTCACTCCCATTCCCTACTCCCCTACCCACATCTCCTACCCCACGCCACTACCCCACTCCCCTCCATAACTCCCCTACCCCACACCCCTACCCCACACCCCTAACACACTCCCCTCCCCACTCCCCTCCACAACTCCCCTTCCTTATCCTCCTCATTGCCCTCCCCTACCAAACTCCCCTACGCCAGTCCCCTCCCCCACTCCCCACGCTACTCCCCTTCACTCCACCTCCTCACTGCCCTCCCCTACCCCACTCCCCTCCCCCACTCCCCTCCACCACAGCCCTACCTCACTCCCCTCCCCTCTCCTCTCCGCAACACCCCGACCCCACTCCTCTTCCCCACTCCCGCCTCAACTCCCCTCCCACACACCCCTATCCCTCTCCCCCTACCCCTCTCCCCTACCCCACTCCCCTCCCCAACTCCCCTCCAAAACTCCCCTCCCCAACTCTCCTACCCCACTCCCTCACCAACTCCCAACCACCACTCGCTACTCCACTTCCCTCCCCCACTCCCCTCGCTCACTCCCCTCCCCCACACCCCTCCACATGTCCTCTCCCTCATTCCCCTCCCCCAACCCCTCCCCAACTCCCCTCCCCCACTCCCCTACCCCACCCCCTCCCCACTCCCCTCCCCTACTCCCGTCCACCACTTTGCTTCCCTGCACCTCCTCACTGCCCTCCCCTACAACACTCCCGTCCCCCACTCCCCTCACTCACTCCCCTAACCCACTCACGCACTCAACTCCCCTCCACCATCCCCTACCCCAACTCCCCACCCCCACTCCCCTCCCCCACAATCCTCCCCAACTCCCCTCCCTCACTCCCCTGCCCCACTCCCCTCCCCCACTCCTCTCCCGAACTCTCCAAACCCAACCCCCTCACCAACTCCCATACCCAACTCCCCTGCTCCACACCCCACCCCACTCCCCTCCCCACGCCCCTCCCCCATTCCACTCCCCTCTCCCCTCCCCCACGGACCTTCCCCACTCCCCTACCGCATACCCATACTCCACTCCCCACCCCCACTCCCATACCCAACTCCCCTCCCCCACTCCCCTACCCCTCCCCAACACCCGTTCCCAACTCCCACCCCCAACTCTCCTCCCCCACACCCCTTACCAACTCCCATACCCAACCCCCCTGCTCCACTTACCACCCCACTCCCCTCCCCCACAATCCTTCTCAACTCCCCTCCCTCACTCCCCTCCCCCACTCCACTCCCCAACTCTCCACCCCAACGCTGCTCCCCCACTGCCCGCACCAACTCCCATACCCTGCTCCCGTCCCCCACTCCACTCCCCCACTCCCCTACCCCGCAATCCTCCCCAACTCCCCCCCCTCACTCCGCTCCACCACTCCCCTCCCCAGCACCCCTCCCCAACTCCCCTACCGGACTCCCATCCACCACTCCACTCCCACACTCCCCTCCCCCACTCCAGTCCCTAACTCCCCTCCCCCACACCCCTCCCTCACTCCCCTCCCCCACACCCCTACCCCACTCCCCTCTCCAACTCCCCTCCCCAACTCTCCTCACCCACTCCCCTCACCAACTCCCAAACCCCACTCCACTCCCCCACTCCTCTCCGCAACTCCCCTCCCCAACTCCCCTCCCATACTCCCCTCCCCAACTCCCCCCCAACTCCCCTCCCCAACTCCCCTCCCTCACTCCCCTACACGACTCCCCTCCCCCACTCCCCTCCCCCACTCCCCTCCCCCACTCCCCTCACCAACTCCCCTCACCCACTCCCCTACATCACTCCCCTACCCCACTCGTTGTCCACCACTCCCCTCTCCCACTCCCCTCTCCCTCTCCCCTAACGCAGTCCCCTACCCCACACCCCTGCCTTACTCCCCTCCCCCACTCCCCTCCCCCACTCCCCTCCCCAACTCCCCTCCCCCACTCCCATCCCCACTCCTCTACCTCACTCCCCTCCCCAACTCCCCTCCCCCATTCCCATCCACCACTATTCTACCCCACTCCCCTCCCCAACTCCCCTGCCTCACTTACCTCCCCCACTCCCCTCAACAACTCCAATACCCCACTCTCTATACTCCCCTCCCCTCCCCAATCACCTCCCTCACGCCCCTCCCCAACACCCCTACCCCACTCCCCTACCACACTGCCCTACCCCACTCCCCTCCACATCTCTCCTACTCCACTCCCCTACCCCACTCCCCTACACCACTCCCCTACCCCAATCCCCTCCCCCACTCCCCTACCCCACTCCCCTACCCTACTCCCCTACCCACCTCTCCTACCCCACTCCCCTACCCCACTCCCCTCAACAACTCCCCTACCCACTCCCCTATCCCAATCCCCTTTCCCACTCGCCTACGCCACTCCCCTACCTCAGTCTCCTCCCCCACTCCCCTACACCACTCCCCTACCCACTACCCTGCCACACTCCCCTCCTCACTTCCCTCCCCCACTCCCCTCACCTACTCCCCTTCCTTATCCTCCTCATTGCCCTCCCCTACCAAACTCCCCTACGCCAGTTCCCTTCCCCACTCCCCACCAACTCCCCTTCACTCCACCTTATCACTGCCCTTTCTTACCCCACTCCCCTGCCCCACTCTCATCCCCCACTGCCCTACCTCACTCCCCTCCCCCTCTCCTCTCCGCAACTCCCCTCCCCCACTCCCCTACCCCTCTCCCCTACGCCGCTCCCCGACCCCACTCCCCTCCCAACTCTCCTCCCCCACTCCCTCACCAACTCCCAAACAACACTCCCCTACTCCACTTCCCTCCCCCACTCCCCTCCCCCACTCCCCTCCCCCACACCCCTCCACATCTCCCCTCCCTCATTCTCCTCCCTCATTCCCCTCCCCCACTCCCCTCCCCCACACCCCTCCCCAACTCCCATCCCCAACTCCCCTCCCCAACTTCCCTACTGAACACCCCTCCCCACTCCCCAACCCACTCTCCTCCCCCACTCCCGTCCACCACTCCACTTCCCTCCACCTCCCCTACCCTACCTCCCTACCACACTCCACTCCACTTCCTCACACCCCTACTGCACTCCCTCCACAACTCCCACACCCTACTCCCCTACCCCACTCCCCGACATCACACCCCTACCCCACTCCATGACCCCACTCCCCCACCCCACTTCCCATACACACTCCCCTACAACACTCCCCTACCCCACTCCGCTCCCCAACTCTCCTATCGTGCTCCCGTCCCACACTCCCCTTCCCTCCACCTCCTCACTGCGCTCCCCTGCCCCACGACCCTATCCCACTCCACTGTCCCGCTCCCCCATCCCCTACTCCCATTCCTTCTCCTCCTCACTGCCCTCCCTTACCCAACTCCCTACGCTACTGCCCACTCCTACTCCACATGCCACTCCCCTTCACTCCACCTCCTCACTGCTGTCCCCTATGCCACTCCCCTACCCCACTCCCCGACCCCACTTTCCTCACCCACTGCCCTACCTCACTCCACTCCCCCAGTTACCACCCCCACTACCCTCCCCCGCTCCCCTCCCTACTCCCCTTCCTTATCCTTCTCACTGCCATCCCCTACCCAACTCCTCTACCCTACTCCACTCCCCAACTCCCCTGCCTCACTCCCCTCCCCCATTATCCTCCACAAGTCCAATACCCCACTCTCTATACTCCCCTCCCCTCCCCCAATCACCACCCCCACTCCCCTCCATAACTCCCCTACCCCACTCCCCTACCCTACAACCCTAACACACTCCCCTCCCCACTCCCCTCCACAACTCCCCTCACCTACTCCCCTTCCTTATCCTCCTCATTGCCCTCCCCTACCAAACTCCCCTACGCCAGTGCCCTCCCCCACTCCCCACGCTACTCCCCTTCACTCCACCTCCTCACTGCCCTCCCCTACCCCACTCCCCTCCCCCACTCCCCTCAACTACTGCCCTACCTCACTCCCCTCCCCTCTCCTCTCCGCAACACCCCGACCCCACTCCTCTGCCCCACTCCCGCCTCAACTCCCCTCCCCCACTCCCCTATCCCTCTCCCCCTACCCCTCTCCCCTACCCCACTCCCCTCCCCAACTCCCCTCCCAAACCCCCCTCCCCAACTCTCCTACCCCAGTCCCTCACGAACTCCCAAACACCACATCCCTACTCCACTTCCCTCCCCCACTCCCCCCTCACTCCCTCCCCCACACCCCTCCACATGTCCACTCCCTCATTCCCCTCCCCCAACCACTCCACAACTCCCCTCCCCAACTCCCCTCCCCCACTCCCCTACCCCACCCCCTCCCCACTCCCCTCCCCTACTCCCATCAACCACTTTGCTTCCCTGCACCTCCTCACTGCCCTCCCCTACAACACTCCCGTCCCCCACTCCCCTCACTCACTCCCCTACCCCACTCACGCACTCAACTCCCCTCCCCCATCCCCTACCCCACTCCCCTCCCCATCCCCTACCCCACTCCCCTACCCCACACCCCTACCCCACTCCCCACACTCACTCCCATCCCCAACTCCCCAACCCCACTCCCCTCCCCCACAATCCTCCGCAACACCCCTCAACCACTCCGCTCCTCCAATCCCTTCCTCAACGCCCCTCCCCCACTCCCGTACCCCAGTACCCTTCCCAACTCCCCTCCTCAACACTCCTCCCCACTTCCCTCACCAACTCCCATACCCCACCCCCTACTCCACTCCCCTACCCACTCCCCTCCCCCACACCCCTCATCAACTCCACTCCCTCACTCCCCTCCCCCGCTCACCTCCCTCACTCCCCTCCCCCACTCCCCTCCCCCACTCCTGTCCCCAACTCCCCTCCGCACTCGCCTCCCCAACACCCCAACCGCAATCCCCTCCCCCACACCCCTCCCCAACCCCATCCCTCACGCCCCTCCCCAAGCCCCATCCCCAACTACGTTCCCCGACTCCCCCCCACTGCCCTCCCCATTCCTCAACCCCACTTCGTTCCACTCTCCTCACCGCAACTCCCCTCAATCACTCCGCTCCCCCAATCCCTGCCTCAACTCCGCTCCCCCACTCTCCTACCACACTCCCCTACCCCACTCCGCTCCCCAACACTTCTCCCCCACTTCCCTCTCCAACTCCGATACCCTGCTCTCCTCCTCCACTCCCCCCACCCACTCCAGTCCCCAACACCCCTCCCCCACTCCAGTCCCTCACTCCCTTCCCCCACTCCGCGCCCCCACTCCACTCCCCCACTCCACTCCCCCACACCCCTCCCTAACTCCCCTCCCCAACTCTCCTCCCTCACTCCCCTCACAAGCTCCTATACCTCACTCCCCTCCCCCACTCCCCAGCCCAACACCCCTACCACACTCACCTACCACACTCCCCTCACCAACTCCCCTCCCAACTCCCCTACGCAACTACCCTCCCTCACTCCCGTCCCGCACCCAACTCCCCAACCCCCCTCCCCATTCCCCTCCAGAACTCCCATACCCCACCCCCCTTCCCCCACGCCCCTACCCCACCCGTCCCCCACTCCCCTCCCACACTCCCGTCCACCACTCTGCATCCCTGCACCTCCTCACTGCCCTCCCCTACCACACTCGCATCCCCCACTACCCTCCCCCATTCCACTCCCCTACCACACTCCGCTCCACATATCCCCTACACCAATCCCCTACCCCACTCCCCGTTACCACACCCCTACACAACTCCCCTTCCCAACTCTCCTCCCCCACTCCCCTCACTAACTCCCATACCACACTCCCCTGGTCTGCTCCCCTACTCCGCTCCCCTCCCCCACACACCTTCTCAACTTCCCTCCTGCACTCCCCTCCCCTACTACCCTCCCCAACTCCCCTCCCTCTCTCACCTACCCCGGTCCCCTCCCTAACTGCCCTTCCCAACTCTCCTCCCTCACTCCCCTTACAAACTCCCATACCCCACTCCCCTACCCCATTACCCGTCCTCACTCCCCTCCCCCACTCCCGTCCACCGCTTTGCTTCCCTGCACCTCCTCACTGCCTTCCCCTACAACACTCCCATCCCCCACTACCCTCCCCTGTCCCCTACCCCACTCACACACTCAACTCCCCTACCCCACTCCTCTACCCCACTTCCCTCACACTCTCCTCTCCGCAACTCCCCTCCCCCACGACTCTCCCCCACTCCTTACCTCAAATCCACTCCCCAACGCTCCTCCCCCAGTCCCCTCACCAACTCCCATACCCCCCTCCCCTTCTACACTCCCCTCCCCCACTCCCCTCTCCCACACCCCTCCTCAACTCCCCTCCGCAACTCCCCTTCCCAACTCTGCTCCCCAACTCCCCTACCGCACACCCCTCCCCCATCTCCACTCCCCAACTCCCCTCCCCAGATCACCTCCCCACATTTCCTACCCCACTCCCCTACGCCACTCACCTCCCCCACTCCCCGCCCCCACTCCCCTCCCCCACTGCCCATCCCCTCCCCCTCCCCCACTCCCCACCCCCACTTCCCGACCACACTCCTCTACCCCACTCCCCATCCCCACTCCACGATCGCATGCCCCTCCCCAAGTCCCCTCCCCAACTCCACTCCCACACTCCCCCCCACTGCCCTCCCCCACTCCTGTACCCCACTCCCCTAACCCTCTCCTCTCCGCAACTCCCCACAACCACTCCGCTCCTCCAATTCCTGCCTCAACTCACCTCCCCCACTCCCCTACCCCACTCCACTACCCCACTACTTTCCCCAACTCCCCTCCCCAGCACTCCTCCCACACTTCCCTGACCAACTCCCATACTCCACTCCCCTACACCACTCCACTACTCCCCTCCCCTCATCCACTCCCCTCCCGCACACCCCTCCTCAACTCCCCTCCCTCAGTCCCCTCACCCGCTCTCCTCCCCAACACACTCCATCATTCCCCTACCCCACTACGCTCCCCCACTGCAGCCCCCAACTCCCCTCCCCCACTCACCTCCCCAACTCCCCTACCGCTATCCCCCCCACTCCCCTCCCCACTCCAGTCCCCAATTCCCCTCCCCCACTCCCCTCCCACACCCCCATCCCCCACGCACCTCCCCAAGTCCCCACCCCAACTACGTTCCCCAAGTCCCCTCCCCAACACTCCATCCTCACTTCCCTCACCAACTCCCATACCCCACTCCCCTACAACACTCCCGTACTCCACTCCCCTCCACCACTCCAGTCCCCAACTCCCCTCCCCAACTCCAGTCCCTCACTCCCCTCCCCCACTCCCCTCCCCCACTCCGCACCCCAACTACCTCCCCAACTCCCCTCCCCAACTCCCCTCGCCAAATCCCCTTCCCCAACACCCCTACCCCACTCTACTACCCCACTCCCATCACCAACGCCCTTCCCCAACTCCCCTCCCCCACTACCCTCCCTCACTCCCCCCCACACTCCACACCCCAAACCCCCTCACCATTCCCCACCCCAACTCCCCTACCCCGCTCCCATTACCCCACTCCCCTGCCCCACCCCCTCCACCACTCCCCTCCCCCACTCCCGTCCACCACTCCGCATTCTCGCAACTCCTCACTGCCCTCCCGTACCACACTCCCATCCACCACAACCCTCCCCAACTCCACTCCCCTACCACACTCCCCTCCACATATCCCCTACCACACTCCCCTACCCCAATCCCCGTTACCACACCCCGACACAACTCCCCTTCCCAACTCTCCTCCCCTACTGCCATCACGAACTCCCATACCCCACTCCCCTGCTCTGCTCCCCTACTCCGATCCCCTCCCCCACACACATCTTCAACTCCCCTCCTGCACTCCCCTCCCCTACTCCCCTCCCCAACTCCCCTCCCTCACTCACCTACCCCGCTCCCCTCCCCAGCTCCCCTCCCCAACTCTCCTCCCCATCTTCCCGACCACATTTCCCTCCCCAACTCCCCTCCCCCACTACCCTCCCCCACTCCCCTCCCGCACTCCACTCCACAACCCCCCTCCCCATTCGCCTCCCCACCTCCCCTACCCCGCTCCTCTTCCCCCACTTCCCTAGCCCATCCCATCCCCCACACCCGTCCACCACTCCGGTTCCCTGCACCTCCTCCCTGCCCTCCCCTACCACACTCCCATCACCCACTACCCACCCCCACTCCACTCCCGTACCGCACGCCCCTCCACATATTTCCTACCCCACTCCCCTACCCCACTCCCCGTTACCACACCACTACACAACACTCCTTCCCAACTCTGCTCCCGACTCCCCTCACTAACTCCCATACCCCACTCCCCTAATCTGCTCCCCTACTCCGCTCCCCTCCCCCCACACCCCTCCTCAACTCCCCTCCTGCTCTCCCCTCCCCTACTCCCCTCCGCAACTCCCTCCCTCACTCACCTACCACGCTCCCCTCCCCAGCTCCCCTCCCCAACAACCCTCCCCAACTCACCGACCACATTGTCCTCCCCAACTCAACTCCCCCACTACCCTCCCCCACTCCCCTCCCGCACTCCACTCCCCAACTCACCTCCCCATTCCCCTCCCCAACTCCCCTACCCCGCTCCCCTTCCCCCACAACCCTACCCCAACCCCTCCCCCACTCCCGTCCACCACTCCGCATCCCTGCACCTCCTCACTGCCCTCCCCTACCATACACCATCCACCACTACCCTCCCCCACTCCACTCCCCCACCGCACTACCCTCCACATATCCTCTACCCCACTCCCCTACCCCACTCCACGTTACCAGACCCCGACTCAACTCCCCTTCCCAACTCTCCTCCCCCACTCCCCTCACTAACTCCCAGAGCCCACTCCCCTACTCTGCTCCCGTACTCTGCTCCCCTCACCGACACCCCTCCTCAACGCCCCTCCTGCACGCCCCTCCCCAACTCCCCTCCTCTACTCCCCTCCCCAACTCCCCTCCCTCACTCACCTAACACGCTCACCTCCCCAGCTCCACTCCCCAACTCCCCGCCCTACCCTACCCGACCACACTGCCCTCCCCAACTCCCCTCCCCCACAACACTCCCCCACTCCACAAACCCCCTCCCCGTTCCCCTCCACAACCCCCCGCCCCATTCCCCTCCACAACTTCACTACTCCGCTCCCCTTCCGCCACTCCCCTACTCCACACCCTCCCCCACTCCCGTCACCGGTCCGCATCCCTGCACCTCCTCACTGCCCTCCCCTACCACTCTCCAATCCCCCCGACCGTCCCCCACTCCACTCCTCTACCGCTCTCCCCTCCACATATCCCCTACCCCACTCCACTCCCCCATTCCCCTACTCCACTCCACTCCCCAATCCACCTCCCCATTCCCCTCCCCAACTCCCCTACCCCGCGCACCTTCCCCCACTCCCCTACCCAACCCCCTCCCCCACTGCCCTCCCCCACTCCCATCCACCACTCTGCATCGCTGCACCTCCCCTAGCACACTCCCATCCCCCACTCCCCTCCCCCACTCCACTCCCCTACCGCACTCCCCTCCACATATCCCCTACCCCACTCCCCTACCCCACTCCACGTTACCAGACCCCGACTCAACTCCCCTTCCCAACTCTCCTCCCCCACTCCCCTCACTAATTCCCATACCCCACTCCCCTACTCTGATCCCCTGCTCCGCTCCCCTCACCCACACCCCTCCTCAACTCCCCTCCCCTGCTCCCCTCCCCAGCTCCCCTCCCCATCTCCCCTCCCCAACTCCCCTCCCGAACTCCCCGACAACGCTGCCCTCCCCAACTCCCCTCCCCCACTAACCTCCCCAACTCCCCACCTCCCCAACTCCCCACCCGCACTCCACTCCCAAACCCCCCTCCCCATTCCCCTCCCCAACTCCCCTTCCCAGCTCCCCTTCCCCCACTCCCCCAGCCCACCCCCTGCCCCACTCCCGACCAACACTCCGCATCCCTGCACCTCCTCACTGCCCTCCCCTACCACACTCCCATCCCCCACCTCCCTCCCCAACTCCACTCCCCTACCTCACTCCCCTCCACATATCCCCTACCCCACTCCCCCACTCCACGCCCCGTTACAACACCCCGACACAACTCCCTTTCCCAACTCTCCTCCCATACTCCCCGCACCAACTCCCATACCCCACTCCCCTACCCTGCTCCCAAGCCCCGCTCCCCTCATGCCACACCCCTCCTCAACTCGCCTCCTGCACTCCCCTCCCCCACTCCTCTCCCCAACTCCCCTCCCTCACTCACCTACCCCGCTCCCCTCCCCTGCTCCCCTCCCCAACTCCCCGACCCAACTCCACGACCACACTGCCCTCCCCAACTCCCCTCCCCACCACCCTCCCCACTCCCCTCCCGCACCCCATCCCCCACTCCAGTCCACCACTCCGCATCCCTGCACCTCCTCACTGCCCTCCCCTACCACACTCCCATCCCACCTACCGTCCCCCACTCCACTCCTCTACCGCTCTCCCCTCCAAATATCCCCTACCCCACTCCCCTACCCCTCTCACCGTTACCACACCCCGACACAACTCCCCTTCCCAACTCTCCTTCCCCACTCCCCTCACTAACTCCCATACTCCACTCCCCTACTCTGCTCCCCTACTCCGCTACCCTCCCCCACACACCTCCTCAACTCCCCTCCTGCACGCCCCTCCCCTACTCCCCTCCCCAACTCCCCTCCCTCAGTCACCTACCCCGCTCCCCTACCCCACCCCCTCCCCCACTCCCCTCCTCCACTCCCATCCACCACTCCGCATCCCTGCACCTCCTCACTGCCCTCCCCTGCCACACTCCCTTTCCCACTCCCCTCCCCACTCCACTCCCCTACCGCACTCCCCTCCACATATCCCCTACCCCACTCCCCTACCCCATTCCCCGTTACCACACCCCGACTCAACTCCCCTTCCCAACTCTTCTCCCCCACTCCCCTCACTAAATCCCATACCCCACTCCCCTACTTTTCTCCCCTACTCCGCTCCCCTCAATCACATCCCTCCTCAACTCCCCTCCTGTACTCCCCTCCCCTACTCCCTTCCCCAGCACCCCTCCCCAACTCCCCTCCCGCACGCCACTCCCCACCCACCTCCCCATTCCCCTCCCCAACTCCCCTCCCCCGCTCCCCTCCCCCATTCCCGTCCACCACTCCGCATCCCTGCACCTCCTCACTGCCCTCCCCTACCACACTCCCATTCCCACTCCCCTCCCCACTCCAGTCCCCTACCGCACTCCCCTCCACATATCCCCTACCCCACTCCCCTACCCCACGGCCCGTTACCACGCCTCGACACAACTCCCCTTCCGAACTCTCCTCCCCCACTCCCCTCCCGCACACCACTCTCCAACCCCCCGCCCCATTCCCCTCCCCAACCCCCTTCCCCATTCCCATTCCCCCTCTCCCCTACCCCACCCCCACCCTCACTCCCGTCCACCACTCCACATACCTGCACCTCCTCACTGCCCTCCCCTACCACACTCCCATCCCCCTCCCCTCCCCCACTCCATTCCCCTACCTCACTCCCCGCCACTTATCCTCTACCCCAATCCCCTGCCCCACACCCCGTTACCACACCCCGACACAACTCCCCTTCCCAACTCTCCTCCGCCACTCCCCTCACTAACTCCCATACCCCACTCCCCTGCTCTGCTCCCCTACTCCGATCCCCTCCCCCACACCCCTCCTCAACTCCCCTCCTGCACGCCCCTCCCCAACTCCCCTCCCCAACTCCCCTACCACACTGCCCTCCCCAACTCCTTTCCCAACTCCCCTGCCCCACTTCACTACCCCGCTCTCCTCCCCCAATTCCCTATCCCACTCCCCACTCCATTCCGCTCCCGACTCCCCTCCCCCACTTCCCTCTCCAACTCCACTCCCCAACTCCCCTCTGCCACTCTCCTCCCACACTCCCCTCGCCACTCAACTTCCCAACTCCCTTCCCCTACTCCCCTCCCCCACAGCCCTCCCCCACTCCCCTACCCCACCCCCTTCCCACTCCCCTCCCGACCACCACTCTGCTTCCCTGCACCTCCTCACTGCCCTCCCCTACCACATTCCCATCCACCACAACCCTCCCCCACTACCATCCCCCACTCCCCTACCCCACTCCCCTACCCCACTCCACTCCCCCACTCTACTCCCCCACTCCCGTACCGCACTCCCCGCCTCTCCTCCCCTACCCCACGCCCCGACCCCACTCGCCATCACCACACCCCTACCCCACTCCCCTACCCCACTTGCTGCACCACTTACCTACCACATTCCCCGACACCACACCCCTAACCCACTCCCCTACCCAACTCCGCTCCCCAACTCTCCTTCCCCACGACCCTCACCCACTCCCCTTCCCATCACCTCTTCACTGCCCTCCACGACCCAACTCCCCTACCCCACACAACTCCCCCACTCCACTCCTCACTCCCCTTCCCTCCTGCTCCTCACTGCGCTCCCCTATCCCACTCCACTACCCCACTTCCCTAACTCACTTCCCTCCCCCACTCACCTCCCCTACTCCCCTTCCTTCTCCTCCTCACTGCCCTGCCCTACCCAACTCCCCTATGCCACTGCCCTCCCCCACTGCCCAACCCCACTCCACTCCCCCAGTTACCGCCCAAACTACCCTACATCACTCCTCTCCCCCACTTCCCTCCCCACTTCCCTCCCCCACTCCTCTCCACATTCCCCTACCTCACTCCCCTACCCCACTCCACTCCCCAACTCCGCTCCCCAACTACGCTCCCCTACTCCCCTCCCCAACTCTCCTCCCCTACTCCCCTCCCCTACTCCCATACACCACTCCCCTACTCCACTCCCATACTCCCCTACACCACTCACCTAACACACACCCCTCCGCCACTCCCCTCCCCATTCCCCTCCCCCACTCCCCTTCCATCCATCTCCTCACTGCCCTCCCCTATCCAACTCCCCTCCCCACTCCCCTTCCCTCCACCTCCTTACAGCCCACCCCTACCACACTCCGCGACACCACTCTGCACCCCACTCCCCTCCACCACTCCCTTACTCACTCTACTCCCCACTCCCCTCCGCCCTCCAATCCGCTCTCCCCTCCCCAACTCCCCTCCCCAACCCCCCTCCCCAACTCCCCTCCCCAAATCCTCTCTCCAACTCCCCTCCCCCACTCCCCTACCCCACTGCCCTACCCCACGCCCCTCCCCAAATCCACTCCCCAACTCCCCTTCCCTCCACCTCCTTACAGCCCTCCCCTACTCCACTCCCCTACACCACTCTGCTCCCCCACTCACCCCCACTCCCCTTCCCCCGCTCCCCTCCAAAACTCCCCTACCCTCTCCCCACCCCCCATTCACATATGCCACTCCTCTAACCCACTCCCTGTCCCCCACACCCCTCCCCAACGCCCCTCCCAAACTCCCCTCCCCTACTGCTCTACCCCACCTTCCTCCCCCTCTCGTCTCCGCAACACCCCTCCCCACTCCTCTCCCCGGCTCCCTGCCTCAACTCCCCTCCCCCACTCCCTACCCCACTCCCCTACCCCACTCCCCTACCCCACTCCACTCCCCAAATCCACTCCCCAACCCCACTCCCATTCTCCTCCCCAACTCTCCTCCCCCACTCCCCTACTCCACTCCCCTACTCCACTCCCCTACTCCACTCCCCTACCGCACTCCCCTCCACATATCCCCTACCCCACTCCACTACCCCACTCCCCGTTACCACACCCCGACTCAACTCCCCTTCCCAACTCTTCTCCCCCACTCCCTTCACCTACTCCCATACCCCACTCCCCTACTCTGCTCTCCTACTCCGCTCCCCTCCCCCACACCCCTCCTCAACTCCCCTCCTGTACTCCCCTCCCCTACTCCCCTCCCCAGCACCCCTCCCCAACTCCCCTCCCGCACGCCACTCCCCACCCCCCCTCCCCATTCCCCTCCCCAACTCCCCTCCCCCGCTCCCCTTCCACACTCCCCCAGCCCACCCCCTCCCCCACTCCCGTCCACCACTCCGCATCCCTGCACCTCCTCACTGCCCACCCTTACCACACTCCCATCCCCCACTTCCCTCCCCCACTACCGTCCCCCACTCCCCTACCTCACTCCACTCCTCCACTCCACACCCCCAATCCCGTACCGCTCTCCTCGCCTGTCCTCCCCTACCCCACGCCCCGACCCCACTCGCTATCACCACACCCCTACCCCACTCGCTCCATCACTTCCCTACCACACTCCCCGACACCACACCCCTAGCCCACTCCCCTACCCAACTCCGCTCCCCAACTCTCCTTTCCCACGACCCTCATCCACTCCCCTTCCCATCACCTCTTCACTGCCCTCCACTGCCCAACTCCCCTACCCCACACAACTCCCCCACTCCACTCCTCACTCCCCTTCCCTCCACCTCCTCAATGCGCTCCCCTATCCCACTCCACTACCCCACTCCCCTAACTCACTTCCCTCCCCCACTCACCTCCCCTACTCCCCTTCCTTCTCCTCCTCACTGCCCTGCCCTTTCCAACTCCCCTATGCCACTGCCCTCCCCCACTGCCCAACCCCACTCCACTCCCCCATTTACCGCCCAAACTACCCTACATCACTCCCCTCCTCCACTCCCCTCCCCACTTCCCTCCCCCACTCCCCTCCACATTCCCCTACCTCACTCCCCTACCCCACTCCGCTCCCCTACTCCCCTCCCCAACTCTCCTCCCCTACTCCCCTCACCTACTCCCATACACCACTCCCCTTCTTCACGCCCATACTCCCCTACACCACTCACCTAACACACACCCCTCCGCCACACCCCTCCCCATTCCCCTCCCCCACTCCCCTTCCATCTCTTCACTGCCCTCCCCTACCCAACTCCCCTCCCCACTCCCCTTCCCTCCACCTCCTTACAGCCCACCCCTACCACACTCCGCGACACCACTCTGCACACCAACTCCCCTCCCCCACTCCCCTCCCCCACTCCCCTACCCCACTCTCCTCCCCCACTCCCCTACTCCACTCCCCTACTCCACTCCCCTACCCCACTCCCCCACTCCATTCCTCACTCCCACTCCCCTCCCCCACTCCACTCCACCACAGCCCTCCTCAACTCTCCCTCCTCACTCCACTCCCCCACTCGCCTCCCAACTCTCCTCCTCCATTCCCTTATCCCACTCACCTACCGCACGCCCCTCCCCAACTCCCCTCCCCAACTCCCCTCCTTAACGCCCCTCCTTCACTCCCCCCCAACTCCCCTCCCCCACTCCCCTCCCCCACTCCCCTCCCCAACTCTGCTCCCCAATTCCCCTCCCCAACTCCCGTCCCCCACTCCCCTATCGCAATGCCCTACCCCACGCCCCTCCCCAAGTCCCCTCCCCAACTCCCCTTCCCTTCACCTCCTCACATCACTCCCCTACCCCACTCCCCTACACCACTCTGCTCTCGCACTAGCCCCACCACTCCCCTACCCCACTCCCCTCCAAAACCCCCGTACCCTCTCCCCACCCCCACTCACCTACACCACTCCCCTAAACCACTCCCTGTCCCCCAATCCCTCCCTCACTCCCCTCCCCCACTAACCTCCCCAACGCCCCTCCCTCACTCCCCTACACCACTACCCTCCCCAACTCCCCTACCGCACTGCCCTCCCCCACTCTCCTCCCCACTCCACTCCCCCACTCCCCTCCCCAACTCCCCTCCCTCACTCCCCTCCCCAACTCCCCTCCCCTACTCCCCACCCCCACTCCCCACCACAACTCCCCTCCCCCACTCCCCTCGAACGCTAACCTCCCCCACTCACCTCCCCACTCCCCTCCCCCACTTGCCTCCCCCAATCCCCTCCCCCTCCCAACTCCCCTCCCCCACTCCCCTCCCACACAACCCGCCCCCAATACCCTCCCCACTCCCCAACCGCACTCTCCTCCATAACACCCCTACCCCACTCCCCTCCCCATTCCCCTACATCACTACCCACCCCATACCCCTACCTCACTCCACTCCCCCACTCCCCTAACCCACTCACTGAACACACACCCCTCCCCACTCCCCTCCCCCATTCCCCTCTCTCACTCCCCTTCCCTCCATCTCCTCACTGCCCCCCTACCCAACTCCCCTCCCCACTCCCCTTCCCTCCACCTCCTTACTGCCCACCCCTATCACACTCCCCGACACCACTCTGCACCCCCACCCCCTCATCCAATCCCCTAATTCACTACCCCACCGCACGTCCCTCCCAAACCTCCCTACCAGACGCCCTACCCCACTCCCCTCCCCCACTCCCCTCCCCACTCCCCTCCGCTACTCTCCTCCCCCACTCTCCTCCTCAACTATCCTGCCCAACTCCCCTCCCCCACTCCCCTAACGCACTGCCCCATCCCACGCCCCTCCTCAACTCCCCTCCCCAACTCCCCTCCCCCACTCCCCTGCCGCACTGCCCTATCCCACGCCCCTCCCCAACTCCCCTCCCCAACTCCCCTTCTCTCCACCTCCTTACATCACTCCCCTACCATACACCCTTACCCCGGCGCCTCCCCAACTCCCGCCCCAACTCCCCTCCCCGCTCCCCTCGAACACTCACCTCCCCCACTCACCTCCCCCACTGCCCTCCCTCACACCACTCGAACACTTACCGCCCCAACTACGTACCCCCACTCCCCTCCCCACTTCCCTCCCCCACTCCCCTCCCCATTCCACTACCTCACTCCCCACCCCCACACCCCTACTCCACTTACCTTTCACACACCCCTCCCCACTCCACTCCCCCATTCCCCTCCCCACTCCCCTTCCCTCCACCTCCTTACAGCCCACCCCTACCACACTCCCCGACACCACTCTGCACCCCCACCCCCTCCTCCACTCCCCTACCCCACTACCCCACCGCACTTCCCTCCCAAACTTCCCTACCTGACGCCCTACCCCACTCCCCTCCCCCACACCCCTCCCCCACTCCCCTCCCCCACTCCCCTCACCCAGTCCCCTCCCCCACTCCCCTCACCCACTCTCCTCCCCAACTATCCTCCCCAACTCCCCTACAGCACTGCCCTACCCCACGCCCCTCCCCAACTTCCCTGCCCAACTCCCCTTCCCTCCACCTCCTTACATCACTCCCCTACCACACTCCCCTACCCCCGCACCTCCCCAACTCCCCTCCCCAACTCCCCTCCCCAACTCCCCTCCCCAACTCCCCTCCCTCACTCCCCACCCCAACTCCCCTCCCACACTAACCTTCCCCACTCACCTCCCCACCCCCACTTGCCTCCCCCAATCCCCTCCCCCACTCCCCAACTCCCCTCCCCCACTCCACTCCCACACTAACCACACCCACTCCCCTCCCAACTCCCCTCGCCCACTCCCCTACCCCACACCCCTACCCCATTCCGCTTACCTCATCCTCCTCTCTGCCCTACTCGACCACACTCCCATCCCACACTACCCTCCCCCACTACCCTCCCCCACTCCCAAACCGCTCTCCCCTCCACAACAACTCTACCCCACTCCCCTACCCCACTGCCCTGCCACACAGCCATACCCCACTGCCCTACCCCACTGCCCTACCCCGCTGCCCTGCCACACAGCCATACCCCACTGCCCTACCCCACTGCCCTACCCCACTCCCCTACGCCACTGCCCTACCCCACTGCCCTACCCCACTCCCCTACCCCAGGCCCCTACCCCACTCCCCTCCCCATTCCCCTACATCACTACCCACACCATACCCCTACCTCACTCCACTCCCCCACTCCCCTAACCCACTCACGTAACGCACAGCCCTCCCCACTCCACTCCCCCATTCCCCTCTCCCACTCCCCTTCCCTCCATCTCCTCACTGCCCCCCTACCCAACTCCCCTCCCCTCTCCCCTTCCCTCCACCTCCTTACAGCCCACCCCTACCACACTCCCCGACACCACTCTGCACCCCCACCCCCTCCTCCACTCCCCTACCCTACTACCCCACCGCACTTCCCTCCAAAACTCCGCTACCAGACGCCCTCCCCCACTCCGCTCACCCACACCCCTCCCCCACAACCCTCCCCCACTCCCCTCCCCCACTCCCCGCCCCCACTCCCCTCTCCCACTCTCCTCTCCCACACTCCTCCCAACTCTCCTCCCCAACTCCCCTCCCCAACGCCCCTCCCCCACTCCACTACCCCACACCCCTTCCTCACTCCCCTACACCACTCCCCTACCCCATTCCACTACCCCAGTCCCGTCGCCAATCCCCTACCTCACATCCCTCCCATACTCCCCTACCCACCTTTCCTACCCCACTCCCCTTCCCTCCACCTCCTCACTGCACTCCAGTACCCAACTCACCTACGCCACTGCCCTCCCGCACTCCCCACTAAACACCCCTTCATTCCACCTCATCACTGCCCTCCCCTACCCCACTCCCCTCCCCCACTGCAATACCTGACTCCACTCCCCAAGTTACTGCCCCCACTAGCTTACCCCACACCCCTCCCCATTCCCCTGCCCACTTCCCTCCACCACTCCCCTCCCCATTCCCCTACCTCACAACCCACCCCATACCCCTACCTCACTCCACTCCCCCACTGCCCTACCCCACTCACCTAACACACACCCCTCCCCCACTCCCCTCCCCCATTCCCCTCTCCCATTCCCCTCTCCCACTCCCCTTCCCTCCATCTCCTCACTGCCCCCAACCCAACTACCCTCCCCACTCCCCTTCCCTCCACCTCCTTACAGCCCACCCCTACCACACTCCCCGACATCACTCTGCACCCCCACCCCCTCCTCCACTCCCCTACCCCACTACCCCACCGCACTTCCCTCACAAACTCCCTACCAGACGCCCTCCCACACTCCCCTCCCCCACTCCCCTCCCCCATTCCCCTCTACCACTCCCCTTCCCTCCATCTCCTCACTGCCCCCAACCCAACTGCCCTCCCCACTCCCCTTCCCTCCACCTCCTTACATCCCTCCCCCACTCCCCTCCCCAACGCCCCTCCCTCACTCCCCTACACACCTACCCTCCCAGCTCCACTACCGCACTGCCCTCCCCCACTCCCCTCCCCCACTGCACTCCCCAACCCCCCTCCCCCACTCCACTCCCCAACTCCCCTCCCCATTCCCCTCTCCCACTACCCTACCTCACTCCACACCCGCAGTTACCGCCCCCACTACCTTCCCCCACTCCCCTCCCCACTCCCCTCCCCACTTCCCTCCCCACTTCCCTCCCCCACTCCCCTCCTCCACTCTCCTTCCCCACACCCCTCTCCCACTCCCCTCCCCCACTCTCCTCTCCAACTCCCCTCCTCAACTCCCCTCCCCACTATCCACCCCAACTCCCCTCCCCACTCCCCTACCGCACTGCCCTACCACACGCCCTTCCCCAACTCCCCTCCCCACCTCCCCTTCCCTCCACCTCCTTACAGCCCTCCCTTACTCCACTCCCCTACGCCACATTGCTCCCCCACTAGCCCCACAACTCCCCTACCCCACTCCCATGAAAAATTCATGTACCCTTTGATCACCCCACTCACCTACACCACTCCCCTAACCCACTCCCTGTCCCCAATCCCCTCCCTCACTACCCAACCCCACTCCCCTACTCCACTACCCTACCCCACACCCCTCCCCCACAGACCTCCCCAACTCCCCTCCTCCACTCCTCTACCCCACTCTTCTCACCTCTCCTCTCCGCAACAACCCTCCCCCACAGCTCTCACCCACTTCCCTACACCGCACCCCTACCCCACTCCCAACACCAACTCCCCTCCCCAACTCCCCTCCCCAACTCTCCACCCCCACTCCCCTCACCTTATCCCATACCGCACTCCCCTACTCTTCTCCCCTACCGCACACCCCTCGAACGCTAACCTCCCCCACTCACCTCCCCACTCCCCTCCCCCACTTGCCTCCCCAATCCCCTCCCCCTTCCAACTCCCCTCCCCCACACCCCTCCCGCACACACCTCACCAACTCCCATCCTCCACTCCTCTACCCCACTCTCCTCAACTCCCCTCTCCGCAACACCCCTCCCCCACAGCTCTCACCCACACCCCTCCCCACACCCCTCCTCAACTCCCCTCCCTCTCTCCCCTACCCCCCTCACTCCCTTCCCCCACTCCCCTTCCCCACTCCACTCCCCCACTCGCCTTACCCACTCCCCTCCCCCACTCGCCTTACCCACTCCCCTCCCCCACTCGCCTTCCCCACACGCCTTCCCCACTCGCCTTCCCCACTCGCCTTCCCCACTCCCCTCCCCCACTCCCCTCCCCAACTCCCCTCCCCCACTCCCCTACCACACTAACCTCCCCCACACTCCTCCCCACTCCACTCCCCCACTCCCCCACACACTCCCCTCCCCAAATCCCCGACCCCAAATCGCCTACCGCACTCCCCTCCCCCACTCCCATCCCCCAATCCAATCCCCAAATCCCATCCCCAAATCCCATCGCCCACTACCCTCCCCCGCTCCCCTACCCCACTCCCCTCCCCCACTCGCCTTCCCCACTCGCCTTCCCCACTCACCTTCCCCACTCCCCTCCCCCACTCCCCTCCCCACTCCCCTCCCCAACTCCCCTCCCACACTCCCCTACCACACTAACCTCCCCCACACTCCTCCCCACTCCCCTCCCCCACTCCCCTCCCCCACTCCCCTCCCCAAATCCCCTACCACAAATCGCCTACCGCTCTCCCCTCCCCCACTCCCATCCCCCAATCCAATCCCCAAATCCCATCCCCAAATCCCATCGCCCACTACCCTCCCCCACTCCCCTACCCCACTACCCTACCCCAATCCAGTCCCCCACGCGCCTACCTCACTCCCCTCCACAACTCCCCTACCCGACTCCGCTACCCAACCCCCATCACCACACCCCTACTTCAGTCCCCTCCCCCACTAAGCTCCCCCACTCCCCCACCCCACTCCCCGAAAACACATCCCTACACCACTCCCCTACCCTACTCCACTCCCCAACTCTCCTACCCCACACCCCTCCCCACTCCGCTTCCCTCCACCTCCTCACTTCCCTCCACTACCGAACTCCCCTACCCCAGACCCATACCCAACTCCACTCCACCACTCCCATTCCCTCCACCTCCTCACTGCGCTCCCCTCCCTCACTCCCCTACCCCACTCCCCTCTCCCACTCTGCTACATCACTCCCCTACCCCACTCCGCTACCCCACTCCGCACCCCCTCTCCCCTCCCACACAAGCCAACCCCAACTCCCCTCCCCCACTCCTCTAACCCACTCTCCTCCCCTCTCCTCTCCACAACACCCGTCTCCCACTCCTCTCCCCCACTCCCTGCCACAACTCCCCTCCCCCACTGCCCTACCCCACACCCCTACCCCACCCCACTCCCCAACTCCCCTCCAAAACTCCCCTCCCCAACTCTCCTCCCCCACTCCCCTCACCTAATCCCACATCCCACTCCCCTACTCCACATCCCTCCCCCACTCCCCTCCCCCACTCCCTTCCCCCACTCCCCTCCCCCACACTCCTCCACAACACCCCTCCCTCTCTCCTCTCCCCCACTCCTCTCCCCCACTCCCTGCCTCAACTCCCCTCCCCCACTCCCCTACACCACTCCCCTACTGCACGTCACTACCCCACTCCACTCCCCAACGCCCCTCCCCAACTCCCCTCCCCAACTCTCCTCCCCCACTCCCCTCAGAGAATCCCATACTCCACTCCCCTACTCCACACCCCTACTCCACTCCCCTCTCCCACTCACCTCCCCCACACCCCTCAACAACTCCCCTCCCTCACTGCCCTCCCCCACTCCCCTCCCAACTCCCCTCCCCAACTCCCCTCCCTCACTCCCCTAACCCACTACCCTCCCCAACTCTCATCCCACACTCCCCTCCCCACTCCACTCGCCCACTCCCCTCCCCCACCCACCTCCCCAACTGCCCTCCCCAACTCCCTCCCCCACTCTCCTCCCACACTCCCCTCCCCCACTTAACAACCCCACTCCCCTCCCCCACTCCCCTCCCCATTCCCCTACCCAAAATCCCCTACCGCACTCCCCTCCCCCACTCCCATCCCCCACTCCCATTCCCCACTCCCATCCCCCAATCCCATCCACCACTACCCTCCCCCACTCCCCCACCCCACTCCCCTACCGCACTGCCCTACCCCACGCCCCTCCCCAACTCCCCTTCCCTCCACCTCCTTACAGCCCTCCCTTACTCCACTTCCCTACGCCACTCTGCTCCCCCAGTAGCCCCACCAGCCCCCTACCCCAATCCCCTCAAAAATTCCTGTACCCTCTCCTCACCCCACTCACCTACACCACTCCCCTAACCCACTCCCTGTCCCCCAATCCCCTCCCTCACTACCCAACCCCACTCCCCTACTCCACTCCCCTCCCCCACACCCCTCCCTCACACACCTCCCCAACTCCCCTCCTCCACTCCTCTACACCACTCTCCTCCCCTCTCCTCTCCGCAACACCCCTCTCCCACAGCTCTCCCCCGCTCCCTGCCTCAATTCCCCTCCCCCAATCCCCTACCCCGCACCCCTACCCCACTCCCCTCCCCAACCACCCTCCCCAAATCCCCTCCCCAACTCTCCTCCCCCACTCCCCTCACTTACTCCCATACCCCACTCCCCTACTCCACTCCTCTACTCCACTCCCCTCCCTCACTCCCATCCCCCACTCCCCTCCCCAACGCCCCTCCCTCACTCCCCTTCACAGCTCCACCCCGCCACTCGCCTTCCCCACTCGCCTTCCCCACTCCACTCCCCCACTTGCATTCCCCACTCGCCTTCCCCACTCGCCTTCCACACTCCCCTCCCCCACTCCCCTCCCCCACTCCCCGACAACACTAACCTCCCCCACACTCCTCCCCACTCCCCTCCCCCACTCCCCTCCCCCACTCCACTCTCCAAATCCCCTACCCCAAATCCCCTACCGCACTCCCCTTCCCCACTCCCATCCCGCAATCCAATCCCCCAATCCCATCCCCCACTCCCCTACCCCACTACCTACCCCACTCCACTCCGCCACTCGCCTACTCACTCCCCTCCACTACTCCCCTACCCGACTCCCCTATCCAAACCCCCATCACAACACCCCTACTTCACTCCCCTCCCCCATTAAGCTCCCCCACTCCCCTACCCCACTCCACGAAAATAAATCCCTACACAACTCCCCTACCCTACTCCACTCCCCAACTCTCCTACCCCACACCCCTCCCCGCTCCGCTTCCCTCCACCTCCTCACTTCCTTCCACTACCCAACTCGCCTACCCCACTCCCCTACCCCAATCCCCACACCATCTCCCCTCCCCCACGCCCTTCCCCAACTCCCCTCCCCCACTGCTCTAACCCACTCTCCTCCCCTCTCCTCTCCGCAACACCCGTCTCCCACTCCTCTCCCCCACTCCCTGCCTCAACTCCCCTCCCCTACTCCCCTACCCCACATTCCTGCCCCGCTCCACTCCCCAACTCCCCTCCCCAACTCCACTCCCAAACTCTCCTCCCCAACTCCCCTCAGCTAATCCCATATCCCACTCCACTACTCCACTCCCCTTAGCCGCTCCCCTCCCCCACTCCCTTCCCCCACTCCCCTCCCCCACACTCCTCCACAACACCCCTCCCTCTCTCCTCTCCTCCACATCCTGCCTCAACCCTCCCCCACTCCCCTACTCCACACCCCCACTCCCCTCCCCAACTCCCCTCCCCAACTCCCCTCCCCAACTCCCCTCCCCAACTCCCCTCTCCAACTCTCTTCCCCCACTCCCCTCATAGAATCCCATACTCCACGCCTGTCCTCCACTCCACTACTCCACTCCCATACTCCACTCCCCTCTTCCACTCCCCTCCCCCACACCCCTTCTCAACTCCCCTCCCTCACTCCCCTCCCCCACTCCTCTCCCCAACTCCCCTCCCCAACTCCCCTCCCTCACTCCCCTACCCCACTACCCTCCCCAACTCTCCATCGCACACTCCCCTCCCCACTCCACTCCCCCACTCCCCTCCCCCACTCCCCTTCCCCACTCCCCTCCCCAACCCCCCTCACCCACTCTCCTCCCACACTCCCCTCCCCCACTCAACTCCACCGCTCCCCTCCCCCACTCCCCTCCCCATTCCCCTACCCCAAATCCCCTACCGCACTCCCCTCCTCCACTCTCATCCCCCACTCTCCTCCCCCACACTCCTCCACAACACCCCCCCTCTCTCCTCTCCCCACTCCTCTCCCCAACTCCCCTCCCCAACTCCCCATCCTTACTCCCCTACCCCACTACCTTCCCCATCTCTCCATCGCACACTCCCCTCCCCACTCCACTCCCCCACTCCCCTCCCCCACTCCCATTACCCACTCCCCTCCCCAACTCCCCTCACCCACTCTCCACCCACACTCCCCTCCCCCACTCAACTCCACCACTCCCCTCCCCCACACCCCTCCCCATTCCCCTACCCCAAATCCCCTACCGCACTCCCCTCCTCCACTCCCATCCACCACTACCCTCCCCCACTCCCCTACCCCACTTAACTCCCCCACTCCCCTCTGCTCTCCCCTCCACAACTCCCCTACCCGACTCCCCTACTCGACCCCACTACCCAAACCCCGGCACCACACCCCTACCACACTCCCCTCCCCAACTCCCCTACCCCACTCCCCCACCCCACTCCCCGACACCACCCCCTACATCACTCCCGTACCCCTCTCCGCACCCCAACTCTCCTACCCCACACTCCTCCCCCACTCCCTTTCCCTCCACCTCCTCACTGCCCTCCACTACCCAACTCCGCTGCCCCAGACATCTCCCCCTCTCCACTCACACACTCCCCTTCCCTCCACCTCCTCACTGCACTCCCCTCCCTCACTCCCCTGCCACACCCCCCTCCCCCACTCCCCTCTCCCACTCCCCTACATCACTACCCTATCCAACTCCCCTACCCCACTCCACACCCGCACACACCTCCCCAACTCCCCTCCTCCACTCCTCTACACCACTCTCCTCCCCTCTCCTCTCTGCAACACCCCTCCCCTCTCCTCTCCCCCACTCCCTGCCTCTACTCCCCTCCCCCACTCCCCTACTCCACACCCCTACCCCACTCCACTCCCCAACTCCCCTCCCCAACTCCCCTCCCCAACTCTCCTACTCCACACCCCTTCCCAACTCACCTTCCCTCCACCTCCTCTCTTCCCTCCACTACCCAACTCCCCTACACCAGACACATCCCCCACTCTACGCCCCGACTCCCCTTCCCTCCACCTCCTCTCTGTGCTCCCCTACCACACTCCTCGAACTCACTCCCCTCCCCAACTCCACTATCCCACTCCCCTTCCACATTCCCCGACCCCACTCCCATACCCCACCCCCTCCCCCACTCCCCGCCCCCACTCCCGTCCATTTCTCCGCTTCCCAGCACCTCTTCACTGCCCTCCCTGACCACGCTCCCATCCCCCACTACCCTTCCCCACTCTCCTACCCCACTTCCCTACCCCACTCCCCAACCGCCAACCCCTCCACAACTCCCCTTCCCCACTCCACAACCCCACATGCCTCCCCCACAACCCTACCCCACTCCTCTAGTACACTCCCATACCCCACTCCCCGACACGACATCCGTAACACACTCCCCTACCCAACGCTGCTCCCCAACTCTCTGACCCCATTCCCCTCCCCCACCCTCAGCTTCTTCATTCTCCTCCACCACCCCCTCCCTCCCCCTCTTCATTCCCCTTCACCACCCGCTCCCTCCCCCTCTTCATTCTCCTCCACCTCCCCCTCCCTCCCCCTCTTCATTCCAATCGACCTCCGCCTCCCTCCCCCCTTCATTCCCCTCCACGACCCACAATTCTCCCCCACTTCATTCCCCTCCACCACACCCTCCCTCCTCCTCTTCATTCCCATCCACCACCACCTCTCTCCCCTTCTTCATTCTCCTCCACCACTCCCGCCCTCCCCCTCTTCATTCCCCTCCACCACCCCATCCCTCCCCTCTTCATTCCCCTCCACCACGCCATCCATCCCCCTCTTCATTCCCCTCCACCTCACCCTCCCCCTCTTCATTCAAATCCACCACCCCCTCCCTCCCCCTCTTCATTCTCCTCCACCTCCCCCGCCCTCTCCCTACTCATTCCCCTCCACCACCCAATCCCTCCCCTCTTCATCCCCCTCCACCACGCCATCCCTCCCCCTCTTCATTCCCCTCCTCCTCACCCTCCCTCCCCCTCTTCATTCCTATCCAACACCCCCTCCCTCCCCCTCTGCATTCTCCTCCACCTACCGCTCCCTCCCCCTCATCTTTCTCTTCCACCTCCCCCTCCCACTCCCTCTTCATTCCCCTCCAGCACCCCTTCCTCCCCCTCTTCATTCCCCTGCACCACCCGCTCTTTCCCCCTCTTCATTCCCCTCCACCACCCCCTCCCTCCACCTCTTCATTACCCTGCACCTCCTCCTCCCTCCCCTCTTCATTCCCCTCCAACACCCCCTCCCTCCCCTCTTCATTCCAGTCCTCCTCGCCCTCCCTCACCCTCTTCATTCTCCTCCACCACCCCTCCCTCCCCCTCTTCACTCCCCTCCCCTCCCACACCTTCTTCATTCTCCTCCACCACCCCTCCCTCCCCCTCTTCATTCCCCTCTACCACCCCCTCCCTCTCCCTATTCATTCTCCTCCACCTCCCCCTCTCTCCCCCTCTTCATTCCCATCGATCTCAGACTCCCTCCCCCTCTTCATTCCCCTACACGACCCCCTCTCTCCGCCACTTCATTCCCCTCCACCACCCCTCCCTCCCCCTCTTCATTCTCATCCACCTCCCCCTCCCTCCTTCTCTTCATTCCCCTCCACCACCCCCTCCCTCCCCCTCTTCGTTCCCTTCCACCACCCCCTCCCACCCCCTTTACATTACCCTGGACCAAACCCTACTTCCCCCTCATCATTCCCCTCCACCACCCCCTCCCTCCCCCTCTTCATTCTCCTCCACCTCCCCCGCCCTCTCCCTCCTCATTCCCCTCCACCACCCCATCCCTCCCCTCTTCATCCCCCTCCACCACGCCATCCCTCCCCCTCTTCATTCCCCTCCTCCTCCCCCTCCCTCCCCCTCTTCATTCCTATCCAACACCCCCTCCCTCCCCCTCTGCATTCTCCTCCACCTACCCCTCCCTCCCCCTCATCTTTCTCTTCCACCTCCCCCGGCCACCCCCTCCTCATTCACCTCCACTACCCCATCCCTTCCCCTCTTCATTCCCCTCCACGTCCCCCTCCCTCCCCCTCTTACTTCCCCTCCACCACCCCCTCCCTCCCCCTCTTCATTCCCATCGACCACCCACTTCCAACCCCTTTTCAATCCCCTGGACCTCCCCCTCCCTCCCCCTCCCTCCCCCCTTCATTCCACTCCATATTCCCCTCCCTCTCCCTCTTCATTCCCATCCATCACCCCCTCCCTCCCCCTCTTCATTCCCCGCCCCATCCCTAACCCTCTTCATTCCCCTCCCCATCCCCCTCCCTCCCCCTCTTCTTTCCCATTCAACACCCCCTCCCTCTCCCTCTTCATTCCCCTCCACCGCCCCATCCCTCCCCCTCTTCATTGCCCTCCACCACGCCGTCCCTCCACATCTTCATTCCCCTCCACCACCCCCTCCATCCCACTCTTCATTCCCCTCCACCACACCCTACCTCCCCCTCTTCATTCCACTCCACCACACCCTACCTCCCCCTCTTCATTCCCCTCCACCACCCCCTCCCTCCACCTCTTCATTACCCTGCACCTCCTCCTCCCTCCACCTCTTCATTCCCCTCCAACAACCGCTCCCTCCCCCTCTTCATTCCCATCGATCTCAGGCTCCCTCCCCCACTTCATTCCCCTCCACGACCCCCTCTCTCCCCCACTTCATTCCCCTCCACCACCCCTCCCTCCCCCTCTTCATTCTCATCCACCACACCCTCCCTCCCCCTCTTCATTCCCATCCACCACCCCCTCTCCCCCCACTTCATTCCCCTCCAAGACCTCCTCTCTCCCCCCCTTCATTCCCCTCCACCAGCCCATCCCTCCCCCACTTCATTCCCCTCCACCACCCCCTCCCTCCCACTATTCATTCTCATCCACCACCCCTCCCTCCCCCTCTTCATTCCCATCCACAACTTCCTCACTCCCCCTCTTCATTCTCCTCCACCTCCCCCACCCTCCCTCTCTTCATTCCCTTCCACCACCCCCTCCCTCCCCCTCTTTGTTCCCTTCCAACACCCCCTCCCACCCCCTTTTCATTACCCTGGACCAACCCCTACTTCCCCCTCTTCATTCCCCTCCACCACACCCTCCCTCCCCCTCTTCATTCTCCTCCATCTCCCCCGCCCTCCCCCTCTTCATTCCCCACCACCACCCCATCCCTCCCCTCTTCATTCCCCTCCACCACGCCATCCCTCCCCCTCTTCATTCCCCTCCACCTCCCCCTCCCTCCCCCTCTTCGTTCCCTTCCACCACCCCCTCCCACCCCCCTTTTCATTACCCTGGACCAACCCCTACTTCCCCCTCATCATTCCCCTCCACCACCCCGTCCCTCCCCCTCTTCATTCTCCTCCACCTCCCCCGCCCTCTCCCTCTTCATTCCCCTCCACCACCCCATCCCTCCCCTCTTCATTCCCCTCCACCACGCCATCCCCCCCTCTTCGTTCCCCTCCTCCTCACCCTCCCTCCCCCTCTTCATTCCAATCCAACACCCCCTCCCTCCCCCTCTGCATTCTCCTCACCTACCCCTCCCTCCCCCTCATCTTTCTCTTCCACCTCCCCCTCCCACCCCCTCCTCATTCCCCTCCACTACCCCATCCCTTCCCCTCTTCATTCCCCTCCACGTCCCCCTCCCTCCCCCTCTTACTTCCCCTCCACCACCTCCTCCCTCCCCCTCTTCATTCCCATCGACCACCCCCTTCCAACCCCTTTTCAATCCCCTGGACCTCCCTCCCCCCTTCATTCCACTCCATATCCCCCTCCATCTCCCTCTTCATTCCCATCCATCACCCCCTCCCTCCCCCTCTTCATTCCCCGCCCCCTCCCTAACCCTCTTCATTCCCCTCCCCATCCCCTCCCTCCCCCTCTTCATTCCCATTCAACACCCCCTCCCTCTCCCTCTTCATTCCCCTCCACCACCCCATCCCTCCCCCTCTTCATTGCCCTCCACCACGCCGTCCCTCCACATCTTCATTCCCCTCCACCACCCCCTCCATCCCACTCTTCATTCCCCTCCACCAAACCCTACCTCCCCCTCTTCATTCCCCTCCAGCACACCCTACCTCCCCCTCTTCATTCCCCTCCACCACCCCCTCCCTCCACCTCTTCATTACCCTGCACCTCCTCCTCCCTCCACCTCTTCATTCCCCTCCAACAACCCCTCCCTCCCCCTCTTCATTCCAGTCCTCCTCGCCCTCCCTCACCTTCTTCATTCTCCTCCACCACCCCGCCCTCCCCCTCTTCATTCCCCTCCACCACCCCCTCCCTCCCCCTCTTCATTCTCATCCACATCCCCCTCTCTCCCCCTCTTCATTCCCATCGATCTCAGGCTCCCTCCCCCTCTTCATTCCCCTCCACGACCCCCTCTTTCCCCCACTTCATTCCCCTCCACCACCCCTCCCTCCCCCTCTTCATTCTCATCCACCACACCCTCCCTCCCCCTCTTCATTCCCATCCACCACCCCCTCTCCCCCCACTTCATTCCCCTCCAAGACCTCCTCTCTCCCCCCTTCATTCCACTCCACCAGCCCATCCCTCCCCCACTTCATTCCCCTCCACCACCCCCTCCCTCCCACTATTCATTCTCATCCACCACCCCTCCCTCCCCCTCTTCATTCCCATCCACAACTTCCTCACTCCCCTCTTCATTCTCCTCCACCTCCCCCTCCCTCCCTCTCTTCATTCCCCTCCACCACACCCTCCCTCCCCCTCTTTGTTCCCTTCCAACACCCCCTTCACCCCCTTTTCATTACCCTGGGCAAACCCCTACTTCCCCCTCTTCATTCCCCTCCACTACACCCTCCCTCCCCCTCATCATTCTCCTCCACCTCCCCGCCCTCCCCCTCTTCATTCCCCTCCACCACCCCATCCCTCCCCTCTTCATTCCCCTCCACCACGCCATCCCTCCCCCTCTTCATTCCCCTCCACCCTCCCCCTCCCTCCCCCTCTTCATTCCAATCCAACTCCCACTCCCTCCCCCTCTTCATTCTCCTCCACCTCCCCCTCCCTCCCCCTCATCTTTCTCTTCCACCTCCCCCTCCCACCCCCTCCCTCATTCCCCTCCACTACCCCATCCCTTCCCCTCATCATTCCCCTCCACGTCCCCATCCCTCCCCCTCTTACTTCCCCTCCACCACCTCCTCCCTCCCCCTCTTCATTCCCATCGACCACCCCCTTCCAACCCCTTTTCAATCCCCTGGACCTCCCTCCCCCTCATCATTCCCTTCCACTACCCCCGACCACCCCCTCTTCATTCCCATCCACCACCCCCTCCCTCCCCCTTCATTCCACTCCATATCCCCCTCCCTCTCCATCTTCATTCCCATCCATCACCCCCTCCCTCCCCATCTTCATTCCCCGCCCCCTCCCTTCCCCTCTTCATTCCAATCCACCACCGCTCCCCTAACCCTCTTCATTCCCCTCCCCATCCGGCTCCCTCCCCCTCTTCATTCCCATTCAACACCCCCTCCCTCTCCCTCTTCATTCCCCTCCACCACCCCATCCCTCCTCCTCTTCATTGCCCTCCACCACCCCGTCCCTCCACATCTTCATTTCCCTCCACCACCCCCTCCCTCCCTCTCTTCATTCCCCTCCACCACCCCCTCCCTCCCCCTCTTTCTTCCCTTCCAACACCCCCTCCCACCCCCTTTTCATTACCCTGGACCAACCCCTACTTCCCCCTCTTCATTCCCCTCCACTACACCCTCCCTCCCCCTCTTCATTCTCCTCCACCTCCCCCGCCCTCCCCCTCTTCATTCCCCTCCACCACCCCATCCCTCCCCTCTTCATTCCCCTCCACCACGCCATCCCTCCCCCTCTTCATTCCCCTCCACCTCCCCCTCCCTCCCCCTCTTCATTCCAATCCAACTCCCACTCCCTCCCCCTCTTCATTCTCCTCCACCTCCCCCTCCCTCCCCCTCATCTTTCTCTTCCACCTCCCCCTCCCACCCCCTCCTCATTCCCCTCCACTACCCCATCCCTTCCCCTCATCATTCCCCTCCACGTCCCCATCCCTCCCCCTCTTACTTCCCCTCCACCACCCCCTCCCTCCCCCTCTTCATTCCCATCGACCACCCCGTTCCAACCCCTTTTCAATCCCCTGGACCTCCCTCCCCCTCATCATTCCCTTCCACTACCCCCGACCACCCCCTCTTCATTCCCATCCACCACCCCCTCCCTCCCCCTTCATTCCACTCCATATCCCCCTCCCTCTCCATCTTCATTCCCATCCATCACCCCATCCCTCCCCCTCTTCATTGCCCTCCACCACCCCGTCCCTCCACATCTTCATTGCCCTCCACCACCCCGTCCCTCCACATCTTCATTTCCCTCCACCACCCCCTCCATCCCACTCTTCATTCCCCTCCACCACACCCTGCCTCCCCCTCTTCATTCCCCTCCACCACACCCTCCCTCCCCCTCTTCATTCCCCTCCACCACCCCTCCCTCCCCCTCTTCATTCTCATCCACCACCCCCTCCCTCCCCCTCTTCATTCTCATCCACCACCCCCTCCCTCCCCCTCTTCATTCTCATCCACCACCCCCTCCCTCCCCCTCTTCATTCCCCTCCACGACCCCTTCTCTCCCACACTTCATTCCCCTCCACCAGCCCCTCCCTCCCCCTCATCATCCCCCTCCACCACCCCCTCCCTCGAACTATTCATTCTCTTCCACCACCCCCTCCATCCCCCTCTTCGTTCACTTCCACCACCCCCTCCAACCCCCTTTTCATTACCCTGGACCAACCCCTACTTCCCCCTCATCATTCCCCTCCACAACCCGCTCCCTCCCCCTCTTCATTCCCCTCCAGCTCACCCTCCCTCTCCCGCTTCATTCCGATCCACCACCCCTCCCTCCCCCTCTTCATTCCCCACCAACTCACACACCCTCCCCCTCTTCATTCCCCACCACCACCCCATCCCTCCCCCTCTTCATTCCCATCCACCTCCCCCTCCCTCCCCCTCTTCATTCTCCTACACCACCCCTTCCCTCCCCCCTCTTCTTTCCCATCCACCACCCCCTCCCTCCCCCTCTTCATTCGCCTCCCCCATCCCCTCCCACCCTCTCTTCGTTCCCCTCCACTACCCCATCCTTCCCCTATTCCTCTCCCATCTACCACCCCCTCCCTCCCCCTCTTCATTCCCCTCCGCCTCCCTCAACCGCTTCTTTCTCCTCCAGCACCCCCTCCCTTCCCCTCTTCATTCCCCTCCACCTCCCCCTCCCGCCCCCTCTTCATCCCCTCCCCCTCCCTCACCCTCTTCATTCTCCTCCACCACCCCCTCCCATCCCCACTTCATTCCCCTCCCCCTCCTTCACCCTCTTCATTCTCCTCCACCTGCCCTTCCATTCCCCTCTTCATTCCCCGGGACAACCCCCTCCCCTCCCCCACTTCATTCCCCTCCACCACCCCCTCCCTCCCCCTCTTCATTCCCCTCCACCACACCCTCCCTCCCACTCTTCATTCCCCACCCCCACCCACCCTCTCTTGTTTCTCCACCACCACCCCCTCCCAATCCCTCTTCATTCCCCTCCACCACCCACTCCCGGCCCTCTTCATTCTACTCCATCACCCCTCCTTCCCCTCTTCATTCCCCTCCACCACCCCCTCCCTCCGCCTCTTCATTCCACTCCACCACACCCTCCCTCCCACTCTTCATTCCCCACCCCCACCCACCCTCTCTTGTTTCTCCACCACCACCCCCTCCCAATCCCTCTTCATTCCCCTCCACCACCCACTCCCGCCCCTCTTCATTCTACTCCATCACCCCTCCTTCCCTCTTCATTCCCCTCCACCACCCCCACCCTCCCCCTCTTCATTCCCATCCACCACCCCCTCCTCCCCCCTTCATTCCACTCCATATCCCCCTCCCTCTCCCTCTTCATTCCTATCCATCACCCCCTCCCTCCCCCTCTTCATTCCCCGCCCCCTCCCTTCCCCTCTCATTCCCCTCCCCATCCCCTTCCCTCCCCCTCTTCATTCCCATTCAACACCACCTCCCTCTCCCTCTTCATTCCCCTCCACCACCCACTCCCACCCCTCTTCATTCTACTCCATCACCCCTCCTTCCCCTCTTCATTCCAATCCAACACCCCTCCCTAACCCTCTTCATTCCCCTCCCCATACCCCTCCCTCCCCCTCTTCATTCCCATTCAACACCCCCTCCTCTCCCACTTCATTCCCCTCCACCAACCACTCCCACCCCTCTTCATTCTACTCCATCACCCCTCCCTCCCCCTCTTCATTCCCCACACCCTACCTCCCCCTCTTCATTCCCCACACCCTACCTCCCCCTCTTCATTCCCCTCCACCACCCCTCCCTCCACCTCTTCATTCCCCTCCACCACACCCTCCCTCCACCTCTTCATTACCCTCCAACACCCCCATCCTCCCCCTCTTCATTCCAGTCCTCCTCGCCCTCCCTCACCCTCTTCATTCTCCTCCACCACCCCTCCCTCCCCCTCTTCATTCCCCTCCCCTCCCTCACCTTCTTCATTCTCCTCCACCACCCCCTCCCTCCCCCTCTTCGTTCTCCTCCACCACCCCCTCTCTCCCCCTCTTCATTCCCATCGATCTCAGGCTCCCTCCCCCTCTTCATTCCCCTCCACGACCCCCTCTCTATCCCACTTCATTCCCCTCCACCACCCCTCCCTCCCCCTCTTCATTCTCATCCACCACCCCCTCCCTCCCCCTCTTCATTCCCATCCACCAACCCCACCCTCACCCTCTTCATTCCCATCCACCACCCCCTCCCTCCCCCTCTTCATTCCCATCCACCACCCCCCTCCCTCCCCCACTTCATTCCCCTCCACCACCCCCTCCCTCCCCCTCTTCTTTCCATCCACCACCCCCTCCCTCCCCCTCTTCATTCCCATCCACCACCCCCCTCCCTCCCCCTCTTCATTCCCATCCACCACCACCTCCCTCCCCCTCTTCATTCCCCTCCACCACCCCCTGCCTCCCACTATTCATTCTCATCCACCACCCCTCCCTCCCCCTCTTCATTCCCATCCACAACTTCCTCACTCCCCCTCTTCATTCTCCTCCACCTCCCTCTCCCTCCCTCTCTTCAATCCCCTCCACCTCCCCCTCCCTCCCTCTCTTCATTCCCATCCACCACCCCCTCCCTCCCCCTCTTCATTCCCATCCACCACCACCTCCCTCCCCCTCTTCATTCCCCTCCACCACCCCCTGCCTCCCACTATTCATACTCATCCACCTCCCCTCCCTCCCCCTCTTCATTCCCATCCACAACATCCTCACTCCCCCTCTTCATTCTCCTCCACCTCCCCCTCCCTCCCTCTCTTCAATCCCCTCCACCTCCCCCTCCCTCCCCCTCTTCATCCCCTCCCCCTCCCTCACCCTCTTCATTCTCCTCCACCACCCCCTCGCTCCCCATCTTCATTCTACTCCTTCACCCCCTCCCTCCCCCTCTTCATTCTCCTCCACCACCCCCTCCCTCAACCTCTTCATTCCCCTCCCCCTCCCACACCCACTTCATTCTTCTCCACCACCCTCTCCCTTCGCCTCTTCATTCCCCTCCTCCACCCCCTCCCATCCCCACTTCATTCCCCTCCCCCTCCCTCACCCTCTTCATTCTCCTCCACCTGCCCTTCCATTCCCCTCTTCATTCCCCGGGACAACCCCCTCCCTCCCCCACTTCATTCCCCTCCACCACCCCCTCCCTCCCCCTCTTCATTCCCCTCCACCACACCCTCCCTCCCACTCTTCATTCCCCACCCCCACCCACCCTCTCTTGTTTCCCCTCCACCACCCCCTCCCAATCCCTCTTCATTCCCCTCCACCACCCACTCCCGCCCCTCTTCATTCTACTCCATCACCCCTCCTTCCCCTCTTCATTCCCCTCCACCACCCGCTCCCACCCCTCTTCATTTCCCTCACCCTCCCTCCCCCTGTTCTTTATACTCCACCTACCCCTCCCTCCCCCTCTTCATTCTCCTCCATCACCCCTCCTTCCCCTCTTCATTCCCCTCCACCACCCGCTCCCACCCCCTCTTCATTCCCCTCACACTCCCTACCCTCTTCATTCCCCTCCACCACCCCCTCCCTCCCCCTCTTCATTCCCATCCACCACCCCCTCCCTCCCCTTCATTCCACTCCATATTGCCCTCCCTCTCCCTCTTCATTCCTATCCATCACCCCCTCCCTCCCCTCTCTTCATTCCCCGCCCCCGCCCTTCCCCTCTTCATTCCAATCCACCACCCCTCCCTAACCCTCTTCATTCCCCTCCCCATCCCCTTCCCTCCCCCTCTTCATTCCCATTCAACACCACCTCCCTCTCCCTCTTCATTCCCCTCCACCACCCACTCCCACCCCTCTTCATTCTACTCCATCACCCCTCCTTCCCCTCTTCATTCCAATCCAACACCCCTCCCTAACCCTCTTCATTCCCCTCCCCATCCCCCTCCCTCCCCCTCTTCATTCCCATTCAACACCCCCTCCCTCTCCCACTTCATTCCCCTCCACCAACCACTCCCACCCCTCTTCATTCTACTCCATCACCCCTCCCTCCCCCTCTTCATTCCCCAGACCCTACCTCCCCCTCTTCATTCCCCACACCCTACCTCCCCCTCTTCATTCCCATCCACCACCCCCTCCCTCCACCTCTTCATTACCCTCCAACACCCCCACCCTCCCCCTCTTCATTCCAGTCCTCCTCGCCCTCCCTCACCCTCTTCATTCTCCTCCACCACCCCTCCCTCCCCCTCTTCATTCCCCTCCCCTCCCTCACCTTCTTCATTCTCCTCCACCACCCCTTCCCTCCCCCTCTTCATTCTCCTCCACCACCCCCTCTCTCCCCTCATCATTCCCATCGATCTCAGGCTCCCTCCCCCTCTTCATTCCCCTCCACCACCCCCTCCCTCCACCTCTTCATTACCCTCCAACACCCCCACCCTCCCCCTCTTCATTCCAGTCCTCCTCGCCCTCCCTCACGCTCTTCATTCTCCTCCACCACCCCTCCCTCCCCCTCTTCATTCCCCTCCCCTCCCTCACCTTCTTCATTCTCCTCCACCACCCCTTCCCTCCCCCTCTTCATTCTCCTCCACCACCCCCTCTCTCCCCCTCTTCATTCCCATCGATCTCAGGCTCCCTCCCCCTCTTCATTCCCCTCCACGACCCCCTCTCTCCCCCACTTAATTCCCTCCCACCACCCCTCCCTCCCCCTCTCATTCTCATCCACCACCCCCTCCCTCCCCCTCTTCATTCCCATCCACCAACCCCTCCCTCCCCCTCTTCATTCCCATCCACCACCCCCTCCCTCCCCCTCTTCATTCCCATCCACCACACCCTCCCTCCCCCACTTCATTCCCCTCCACCACCCCCTCCATCCCCCTCTTCATTCCCATCCACCACCCCCTCCCTCACCCTCTTCATTCCCATCCACCACCACCTCCCTCCCCCTCTTCATTCCCATCCACCACCCCCTGCCTCCCACTATTCATTCTCATCCACCACTCCTCCCTCCCCCTCTTCATTCCCATCCACAACTTCCTCACTCCCCCTCATCATTCTCCTCCACCTCCCCCTCCCTCCCTCTCTTCAAGCCCTCCACCTCCCACTCCCTCGCTCTCTTCATTCCCATCCCAACCCCCTCCCTCCCCCTCTTCATTACCCTCCAGCTCACGCTCCCTCTCCCTCTTTATTCCGATCCACCACCCCTCCCTCCCCCTCTTCATTCCCCTCCCCATCCCCCTCCCCCTCCCACCTTCTTCATTCCACTCCAGCACCTCCACCCTCCCCCTCTTCATTCCCATCCACCACCCCTCCCTCCCCCTCTTCATTCCCCTCAACCAATCCCTCCCTCCATCTCTTCATTCCCCTCCACCTCCCCTCCCTACCCCTATCATTCCCCTCCACCACCCTTCGCTCCCCCTCTTCATTCCCCTCCCCCTCACTCACCCTCTTCATTCTCCTCCACCACCCCTTCCCTCCCCCTCTTTTTCCATCCACCACCACCTCCCTCCCCTCTTCATTCTCCTCCCCATCCCCTTCCTCCCTCTCTTCATTCCCCTCCACTAACCCTTCCTTCCCCTATTACTTCCCATCTACCAACCCCTCCCTCCCCCTCTTCATTCCCCTCCGCCTCCCTCAACCTCTTCTTTCTCCTCCAACACCCCCTCCCTGCCCCTCTTCATTCCCCTCCAACACCCCCTCCCTTCCCCTCTTCATTCCCCGGCACAACCCCCTCCCTCCCCCTCTTCATTCCCCTCCACCACCCCCTCCCTCCCCGCTTCATTCCCCTCCACCACACCCTCCCTCCCACTCTTCATTCCCCACCCCCACCCACCCTCTCTTGTTTCTCCTCCACCACCCCCTCCCAATCCCTCTTCATTCCCCACCACCACCCACTCCCGCCCCTCTTCATTCTACTCCATCACCCCTCCTTCCCATCTTCATTCCCTTCCACCACCCGCTCCCACCCCCTCTGCATTTCCCTCACCCTCCCTCCCCCTGTTCTTGGTACTCCACCTCCCCCCCTCCCCCTCTTCATTCTCCTCCATCACCCCTCCTTCCCCTCTTCATTCCCCTCCACCACCCGGTCCCACCCCCTCTTCATTTCCCTCACCCTCCCTCCCCCTGTTCTTTATACTCCACCTCCCCCTCCTCCCCCTCTTCATTCTACTCCATCACCCCTCCTTCCCCTCTTTATTCCCCTCCACCACCCGCTCCCACCCCCTCTTCATTCCCTCCCCCTCCCTCCCCCTGTTCTTTGTACTCCACCTCCCCTCCCTCCCACTCTTCATTCTCCTCCATCACCCCTCCTTCCCCTCTTCATTCCCTCCACCACCCGCTCCCACCCCCTCTTCATTTCCCTCCCCCTCCCTACCCCTGTTCTTTATACTCCACATCCCCCTCCCTCCCCCTCTTCATTCTACTCCATCACCCCTCCTTCCCCTCTTCATTCCCCTCCACCATCCGCTCCCACCCCCTCTTCATTTCCCTCACCCTCCCTCCCCCTGTTCTTTATACTCCACCTCCCCCTCCCTCCCCCTCTTCATTCTCCTCCATCACCCCTCCTTCCCCTCTTCATTCCCCTCCACCACCCGCTCCCACCCCCTCTTCATTTCCCTCACCCTCCCTACCCTCTTCATTCTCCTCCACCTCGCCCTCCCTCCCCCTCTTCATTCCCCTCCACAACCCCCTCCCTGCCCCTCTTCATTCCACTCCACCACCCCCACCCTCCCCCTCTTCATTCCGCTGCACCACCCCCTCAATCCCCCTCTTCATTCTCTTCCACCTCCACCTCCCTCCCCCTTTTCTTTCCCCTGCACCTTCCCCTCCCACCCCATCTTCATTCCCTTCCACGACCCACTCCCTACCCCTCTTCATTCCCCTCCACCACCCACTCCCTCCCCCTCTTCATTCTCATCCACCAACCCCTCCCTCCCCCTCTTCATTCTCATCCACCACCTCCTCCCTCCCCCTCTTCATTCTCATCCACCACCCCCCTCCCTCCCCCTCTTCATTCACCTCCACGACCCCTTCTCTCCCACACTTCATTCCCCTCCATCAGCCCCTCCCTCCCCCTCTTCATTCCCCTCCACCACCCCCTCCCTCCCACTATTCATTCTCATCCACCATCCCTCCCTCCCCCTCTTCATTCCCATCCACAACTTCCTCACTCCCCCTCTTCATTCTCTTCCACCTCCCCCTCCCTCCCTCTCTTCATTCCCCTCCACCACCCCCTCCCTCCCCCTCTTCGTTCCCTTCCACCACCCCCTCCCACCCCCTTTTCATTACCCTGGACCAACCCCTACTTCCCCCTCATCATTCCCCTCCACAACCCCCTCCCTCCCCCTCTTCATTCCCCTCCAGCTCACCCTCCCTCTCCCGCTTCATTCCGATCCACCACCCCTCCCTCCCCCTCGTCATTCCCCACCACCTCACACTCCCTCCCCCTCTTCATTCCCCACCACCTCACCCTCCCTCCCCCTCTTCATTCCCCACCACCTCACACTCCCTCCCCCTCTTCATTTCCATCCACCACCCACTCCATTCCCGTCTTCATTCCCCTCCCCCTCTTAATTCCATTCCACAACCCCTCCCTCCCCCTCTTCATTCCCCTCCCCATCCCCCTCCCCCCACCTTCTTCATTCCACTCCACCACCTCCACCCTCCCCCTCTTCATGCACTCGAACACACCTTCTCTCCCCGTCTTCATTCCCCACCACCACCCCATCCCTCCCCCTCTTCATTCTCCTCCACCACCACTTCCCTCCCCCTCTTCTTTCCCATCCACCACCCCCTCCCTCCCCCTCTTCATTCTCCTCCCTATCCCCTCCCTCCCTCTCTTCATTCCCCTCCACTATCCCATCCTTCCCCTATTCCTTCCCATCTACCAACCCCTCCCTCCCCCTCTTCATTCCCCTCCGCCTCCCTCAACCTCTTCTTTCTCCTCCAACACCCCCTCCCTTCCCCTGTTCATTCCCCTCCACCTCCCCCTCCCGCCCCCTCTTCATCCCCTCCCGCTCCCTCACACTCTTCATTCTCCTCCACCACCCCCTCTCGCTCCCCCTCTTCATTCTACTCCTTCACCCCTCCCACCCCTCTTCATTCTCCTCCACCACCCCCTCCCTCACCCTCTTCATTCCCCTCCCCCTCCCACACCCACTTCATTCTCCTCCACCACCCTCTCCCTTCGCCTCTTCATTCCCCTCCTCCACCCCCTCCCATCCCCACTTCATTCCCCTCCCCCTCCTTCACCCTATTCATTCTCCTCCACCTGCCCCTCCATTCCCTCTTCATTCCCCGGCACAACCCCCTCCCTCCCCCTCTTCATTCCCCTCCACCACCCCCTCCCTCCCCCTCTTCATTCCCCTCCACCACACCCAACCTCCCACTCTTCATTCCACACCCCCACCCACCCTCTCTTGTTTCTCCTCCACCACCCCCTCCCAATCCCTCTTCATTCCCCTCCACCACCCACTCCCGCCCCTCTTCATTCTGCTCCATCACCCCTCCTTCCCCTCTTCATTCCCCTCCACCACCCGCTCCCACCCCCTCTTCATTTCCCTCACCCTCCCTCCCCCTGTTCTTTATACTCCACCTATCCCTCCCTCCCCCTCTTCATTCCCTCCATCACCCCTCCTTCCCCTCTTCATTCCCCTCCACCACCCGCTCCCACCCCCTCTTAATTTCCCTCACCCTCCCTACCCTCTTCATTCCCCTCCACCACCCGCTCCCTCCCCCTCTTCATTCCCATCCACCACACCCTCCCTCCCCCCTTCATTCCACTCCATATCCCCCTCCCTCTCCCTCTTCATTCCTACCCATCACCCCCTCCCTCCCCCTCTTCATTCCCCGCCCCCTCCCTTCCCCTCTTCATTCCAATCCACCACCCCTCCCTAACCCTCTTCATTCCCCTCCCCATCCCCCTCCCTCCCCCTCTTCATTCCCATTCAACACCCCCTCCCTCTCCCACTTCATTCCCCTCCACCACCCACTCCCACCCCTCTTCATTCTACTCCATCACCCCTCCCTCCCCCTCTTCATTCCCCACACCCTACCTCCCCCTCTTCATTCCCCTCCACCACCCCTCCTAACCCTCTTCATTCCCCTCCCCATCCCCCTCCCTCCCCCTCTTCATTCCCATTCAACACCCCCTCCCTCTCCACTTCATTCCACTCCACCACCCACTCCCACCCCTCTTCATTCTCCTCCATCACCCCTCCTTCCCCTCTTCATTCCCCTCCACCACCCGCTCCCACCCCCTCTTCATTTCCCTCACCCTCCCTACCCTCTTCATTCCCCTCCACCACCCGCTCCCTCCCCCTCTTCATTCCCATCCACCACCCCCTCCCTCCCCCCTTCATTCCACTCCATATCCCCCTCCCTCTCCCTCTTCATTCCTACCCATCACCCCCTCCCTCCCCCTCTTCATTCCCCGCCCCCTCCCTTCCCCTCTTCATTCCAATCCACCACCCCTCCCTAACCCTCTTCATTCCCCTCCCCATCCCCCTCCCTGCCCCTCTTCATTCCCATTCAACACCCCCTCCCTCTCCCACTTCATTCCCCTCCACCACCCACTCCCACCCCTCTTCATTCTACTCCATCACCCCTCCCTCCCCCTCTTCATTCCCCACACCGTACCTCCCCCTCTTCATTCTCCTCCACCACCCCTCCCTCCCCCTCTTCATTCCCCTCCCCTCCCTCACCTTCTTCATTCTCCTCCACCACCCCCTCCCTCCCCCTCATCATCCTCTTCCACCTCCCCCTCTCTCCCCCTCTTCATTCCCATCGATCTCAGGCTCCCTCCCCCAGTTCATTCCCCTCCACCACCCCTTCCCTCCCCCTCTTCTTTCCCATCCACCACCCCCTCCCTCCCCCTCTTCATTCTCCTCCCCATCCCCTCCCTCCCTCTCTTCATTCCCCTCCACTACCCCATCCTTCCCCTATTCCTTCCCATCTACCAACCCCTCCCTCCCCCTCTTCATTCCCCTCCGCCACCCTCAACCTCTTCTTTCTCCTCCAACACCTCCTCCCTGCCCCTCTTCATTCCCCTCCAACACCCCCTCCCTTCCCCTCTTCATTCCCCGGCACAATCCCCTCCCTCCCCCTCTTCATTCCCCTCCACCACCCCCTCCCTCCCCCGCTTCATTCCCCTCCACCACACCCTCCCTCCCACTCTTCATTCCCCACCCCCACCCACCCTCTCTTGTTTCTCCTCCACCACCCCCTCCCAATCCCTCTTCATTCCCCACCACCACCCACTCCCGCCCCTCTTCATTCTACTCCATCACCCCTCCTTCCCCTCTTCATTCCCCTCCACCACCCGCTCCCACCCCCTCTGCATTTCCCTCCCCCTCCCTCCCCCTGTTCTCTATACTCCACTCCCCCTCCCTCCCCCTCTTCATTCTCCTCCATCACCCCTCCTTCCCCTCTTCATTCCCCTCCACCACCCGGTCCCACCCCCTCTTCATTTCCCTCACCCTCCCTCCCCCTGTTCTTTATACTCCACCTCCCCCTCCCTCCCCCTCTTCATTCTACTCCATCACCCCTCCTTCCCCTCTTTATTCCCCTCCACCACCCGCTCCCACCCCCTCTTCATTTCCCTCACCCTCCCTCCCCTGTTCCTTGTACTCCACCTCCCCCTCCCTCCCCCTCTTCATTCTCCTCCATCACCCCTCCTTCCCCTCTTCATTCCCCTCCATCACTTGCTCCCACCCCCTCTTCATTTCCCTCACCCTCCCTCCCCCTGTTATTTATACTCCACCTCCCCCTCCCTCCCCCTCTTCATTCTACTCCATCACCCCTCCTTCCCCTCTTCATTCCCCTCCACCACCCGCTCCCACCCCCTCTTCATTTCCCTCCCCCTCCCTCCCCCTGTTCTTTATACTCCACCTCCCCCTCCCTCCCCCTCTTCATTCTCCTCCATCACCCCTCCTTCCCCTCTTCATTCCCCTCCACCACCCGCTCCCACCCGCTCTTCATTTCCCTCACCCTCCCTACCCTCTTCATTCTCCTCCACCTCGCCCTCCCTCCCCCTCTTCATTCCCCTCCACAACCCCCTCCCTGCCCCTCTTCATTCCCCTCCACCACCCCCACCCTCCCCCTCTTCATTCCGCTGCACCACCCCCTCAATCCCCCTCTTCATTCTCTTCCACCTCCACCTCCCTCCCCCTCTTCTTGCCCCTGCACCTTCCCCTCCCACCCCATCTTCATTCCCTTCCACGACGCCCTCCCTACCCCTCTTCATTCCCCTCCACCACCCCCTCCCTCCCCCTCTTCATTCCAATCCACCACCCCCTCCCTCCCCCCTTCATTCTCCTCCACCACCCCCTCCATCCCCCTCTTCATTCCCCTCCTCCATACCCTCCTTCCCACTCTTCCTTCCCATCCACCACCCCCTCCCTCCCCCTCTTCATTCCCCTCCTCCTAACCCCTCCCTACACCTCTTCATTCCCCTCCAACTCCCCTCCCCCTCTTCATACCCCTCCACCTCCCCCTCCCTCCCGCTCTTCATTCCCCTCCACCACCCCCTCCCTACCCCTCTTCATTCCCCTCCTCCTCCCTCACCCTCTTCATTCACCTCCACCAACACCTCCCTCCCACTCTACACTCTGCTCCACCACCGCCTCACACCCCCTCTTGTTTCCCCTCCACCACCCCCTCCCTCCCCCTCATCATTCCCCTCCCCGTCCCTAACCCTCTTCATTCTCCTCCATCAACCCCATCCCTCCCCTCTTCATTCCCTTCCACGAACCCCTCTCTCCACCTCTTCATTCTCCTCCACCTCCCCCTCCCTCCCCCTCTTCATTCCCATCCACCACCCCCTCCATCCCCCTATTCATTCTCCTCCCCCTCCCCCACCCTCCCACTTTTCATTTCCCTCCACCTCCTCCTCCCTCCCCCTAATCATTCCCATCCACCACCCTCTCCCTCCCCCTCTTCATTATCCACCACCACCCCCTCACTCCCCCACTTCTTTCTCCTCCACCTCCCCATCACTCCCCCTCTTCATTCCCCTCCACCACCCCCTCCCTCCCCTCTTCAATCCCCTCCCCCACCCTCACCCTCTTCATTCTCCTCCACGAACCCCTCCCTCCCCCTCTTCATTCTCCTCCACCACCCCATGCCTCCCCCTCTTCATTCCCCCCTCCCTCACCCACATCATGCTCCTCCACAACCCCTTCCCTCACCCTCTTCATTCTCCTCCACCACACCCTCCCTCCCACTCTTCATTCTCCTACACCATCCCCTCCCTCCCACCCTTCATTCCCCTCCACTACCCCCTCGCTGCCCCTCATCATTCCCCTCCACCACCCCCTCCCTCCCCTCTTCATTCCCCTGCACCTTCCCCTCCTGCCCCCAATTCGTTCCCCTCCACCTCCCCCTCCCTCCCCCTCTTCATTCCCATCCACCACCCACTACCTCCCCCTTTCATTCTCCTCCACCTCCCCCTCCCTCCCACTCTTCTTTCTCCTCCACCTCCCCCTCCCTCTCCTCTTCATTCCCCTCCACTGCCCACTCCCTCCCCCTCTTCATTCTCCTCCACGTCCCCCTCCCTCCCCGTCTTCTTTCTCCTCCACCAACCCCTCCCTCCCCTCTACATTCCCCTCCACCACCCCCTCCCTCCCCCTCTTCATTCCCCTCCACCAAACCCTCCCTCCCCCTCTTCATTCCCCTTCCCCACCTCACCCTCTTCATGCTCCTCCACCTCCCCCTCCCTCCCCCTCTTCATTATCGTCCACCACCCCCCATCCCCCTCTTGTTCCCCTCCACCACCCCCCTCCCTCCCCCTCGTCATTCCCCTCCACCAAACCATCCCTCCCCCTCTTCATTCACCTCCACCACCCTTGCCTACCCCTCTTCCTTCCCCTCCCCCTCCCTCACCCACATCATACTCCTTCACAACCCCCTCCCTCCCCGTCTTCATTCCTCTCCACCACCCCCTCCCTCCCCTTTTCATTCCCTTCCACCACCCCCTCCATCCCCCTCTTCATTCCCCTCCACCTGCCTCACCCTCTTCATTCTCCTACTTCACCCCCTCGGTCCCCCTCTTCATTCTCCTCCTTCACCCCCTCCCACCCCCTCTTCATTCTCCTCCACCACCCCCTGCCTCACCCTCTTCATTCCCCTCCCCCTCCCACACCCTCTTCATTCTCCTCCACCTCCCCCTCCCTCCCCCTCTTGATTCCCCTGCACAACCCCCTCCATCCCCCTCTTCATTCCCCTCCACCACCCCCTCCCACCCGCTCTTCATTCTCCTCCCGCACCCACACCCTCTTCATTCTCCTCCACCTCACCGTCCCTCCCCCTCTTCATTCCCCTGCACAACCCCCCCTCGCCCTCTTCATTCCCTCCACCACCCCTCCCTCCCCCGCTTCATTCCCCTCCACCACCCCCTCCCACCCACACTTCATTCTCCTCCCCCACCCACCCCCTCTTCTTTCCCCTCCACCACCCCACACCCTCCCCCTTTTCATTCCCTTCCACCTCCCCCTCCCTCCCCCTCTTCATTCCCATTCACCACCCCCTACCAACCCCTCTTCATTCTACTCCACCTCCTCCTCCGTCCCCCTGTACTTTCTCCTCCACCAACCCCTCCTGCTCCCTCTTCATTCCCATCCACCACACCCTCCCTCCCCCCTTCATTCTCCTCCACCACCCACTCCATCCCCCTCTTCATTCCCCTCCTCCATCCCCTCCTTCCCACTCTTCCTTCCCAACCACCACCCAATCCCTCCCCCTCTTCATTCCTCTCCACCACCCCCTCCTTCCCCGCTTCATTCCCCTCCTCCTAACCCCTCCCGACACCTCTTCATTCCCCTCCAACTCCTCTCCCCCTCTTCATACCCCACCACCTCCCCTCCCACCCGCTCTTCATTCCCCTCCACCACCCCCTCCCTACCCCTCTTCATTCCCCTCCTCCTCCCTCACACTCTTCATTCACCTCCACCAACACCTCCCTCCCACTCTACATTCTGCTCCACCACCGCCTCCCACCCCTCTTTATTCCCCTCCACCACCCCCTCCCTCTTCCTCATCATTCCCCTCCCCGTCCCTAACCCTCTTCATTCTCCTCCATCAACCCCATCCCTCCCCTCTTCATTCCCCTCCACGAACCCCTCTCTCCCCCTCTTCATTCTCCTCCACCTCCCCCTCCCTCCCCCTCTTCATTCCCATCCACCACCCCCTCCATCCCCCTATTCATTCTCCTCCCCCTCCCCCACCCTCCCACTCTTCATTTCCCTCCACCTCCTCCTCCCTCCCCCTAATCATTCCCTTCCACCACCCTCTCCCTCCCCCTCTTCATTGGCCTCAGACTCCCCCCTCCCTTCCCTCTTTTTTCTCCTCCACCTCCTCTTCCCTCCCCCTCTTCATTCCCCTCCACCACCCACCCACCCCATCTTCATTCCCCTCCCCCACCCTCACCCTCTTCATTCTCCTCCACGAACCCCTCCCTCCCCCTCTTCATTCTCCTCCACCACCCCATGCCTCCCCCTCTTCATTCCCTTCCCCCTCCCTCACCCACATCATACTCCTCCACAACCCCCTCCCTCACCCTCTTCATTATCCACCACCTCCCCCTCACTCCCCCTCTTCTTTCTCCTCCACCTCCCCTTCCTCCCCCTCTTCATTCCCCTCCACCACCCCCTCCCTCCCCCTCTTCAATCCCGTCCCCCACCCTCACCCTCTTCATTCTCCTCCACGAACCCCTCCCTCCCCCTCTTCATTCTCCTCCACCACCCCATGCCTCCCCCTCTTCATTCCCCCCTCCCTCACCCACATCATACTCCTCCACAACCCCTTCCCTCACCCTCTTCATTCTCCTCCACCACACCCTCCCTCCCACTCTTCATTCTCCTCCACCATCCCCTCCCTCCCACCCTTCATTCCCCTCCACAACCCCCTCGCTGCCCCTCTTCATTCACCTCAACCACCCCCTCCCTCCCCTCTTCATTCCCCTGCACCTCCCCCTCCTTCGCCCTCTTCATTCTCTTCCCCCTCCCTCCCCCTCTTCTTTCCGCTCCACCTTCCCCTCCCGCCCCCTCTTCGTTCCCTCCACCTCCCCCTCCCTCCCACTCTTCATTCCCATCCACCACCCACTACCTCCCCCTTTCATTCTCCTCCACCTCCCCCTCCCTCCCACTCTTCTTTCTCCTCCACCTCCCCCTCCCTCTCCTCTTCATTCCCCTCCACCGCCCACACCCTCCCCCTCTTCATTCTCCTCCACCTCCCCCTCACTCCCCGTCTTCTTTCTCCTCCACCAACGCCTCCCTCCCCTCTACATTCCCCTCCACCACCCCCTCCCTCCCCCTCTTCATTCCCCTCCACCAAACCCTCCCTCCCCCTCTTCATTCCCCTCCCCCACCTCACCCTCTTCATGCTCCTCCACCTCCCCCTCCTCCCCCTCTTCATTATCGTCCACCACCCCCCCTCCCCCTCTTGTTCCCCTCCACCACCCCCTCCCTCCCCCTCGTCATCCCCCTCCACCAAACCATCCCTCCCCCTCTTCATTCTCCTCCACCACCCCTTGCCTACCCCTCTTCCTTCCCCTCCCCCTCCCTCACCCACATCATACTCCTTCACAACCCCCTCCCTCCCCGTCTTCATTCCTCTCCACCACCCCCTCCCTCCCCTTTTCATTCCCTTCCACCACCCCCTCCATCCCCCTCTTCATTCCCCTCCATCTGCCTCACCCTCTTCATTCTCCTCCTTCACCCCCTCGGTCCCCCTCTTCATTCTCCTCCTTCACCCCCTCCCACCCCCTCTTCATTCTCCTCCACCACCCCCTGCCTCACCCTCTTCATTTCCCTCGCCCTCCCACACCCTCTTCATTCTCCTCCACCTCCCCAACCTCCCCCTCTTGATTTCCCTGCACAACCCCCTCCCTCCCCCTCTTCATTCCCCTCCACCACCCCCTCCCACCCACTCTTCATTCTCCTCCCCCACCCACACCCTCTTCATTCTCCTCCACCTCCCCGTCCCTCCCCCTCTTCATTCCCCTGCACAACCCGCACTCGCCCTCTTCATTCCCCTCCACCACCCCTCCCTCCCCCGCTTCATTCCCCTCCACCACCCCCTCCCACCCACACTTCATTCTCCTCCCCCACCCACCCCCTCTTCTTTCCCCTCCACCACCCACACCCTCCCCCTCTTCATTCTACTCCACCTCCTCCTCCGTCCCCCTGTACTTTCTCCTCCACCAACCCCTCCTGCCCCCTCTTCATTCCCATCCACCACCCCCTCCCTCCACCTCATTCTCCTCCACCACCCCCTCCTGCCCCCTCTTCATTCCCAACCACCACCCAATCCCTCCCCTCCTCATTCCTCTCCACCACCCCCTCCCTTCCCCGCTTCATTCCCCTCCTCCTAACCCCTCCCGACACCTCTTCATTCCCCTCCAACTCCCCTCCCCCTCTTCATACCCCTCCACCTCCCCCTCCCTCCCGCTCTCATCCCCTCCACCACCCCCTCCCTACCCCTCTTCATTCCTCTCCTCCTCCCTCACCCTCTTCATTCACCTCCACCAACACCTCCCTCCCACTCTACACTCTCTCCACCACCGCCTCCCACCCCCTCTTCATTCCCCTCCACCACCCCATCCCTCCCCCTCATCATCCCCTCCCCATCCCTAACCCTCTCATTCTTCTCCATCAACCCCATCCCGCCCCTCTTCATTCCCCTCCACGAACCCCTTACTCCCCCTCTTCATTCTCCTCCACCGCCCCTCCCTCCCCCTCTTCATTCCCATCCACCACCCCCTCCATCCCCTATTCATTCTCCTCCCCCTCCCCCCACAATCCCTCTCTTCATTTCCCTCCACCTCCTCCTCCCTCCCCCTAATCATTCCCATCCACCACCCTCTCCCTCCCCCTATTCATTCTCCTCCACCTCCCCCTCCCTTCCCTCTTCATTCCCCTCCACCACCCCCTCCAACCCCATCTTCATTCCCCTCCCCCACCCTCACCCTCTCATTCTCTTCCACAACCCCCTCCCTCACCCTCTTCATTATCCACCACCTCCCCCTCACTCCCCCTCTTCTTCTCCTCCACCTCCCCATCCCTCCCCCTCTTCATTCCCCTCCACCACCCCCTCCCTCCCCCTCTTCAATCCACTCCCCCACCCTCACCCTCTTCATTCTCCTCCACGAACCCCTCCCTCCCCCTCTTCATTCTCCTCCACCACCCCATGCCTCCCCCTCTTCTTTCCCCTCCCCCTCCCTCACCCACATCATACTCCTCCACAAACCCCTCCCTCACCCTCTTCATTCTCCTCCACCAACACCCTCCCTCCCACTCTTCATTCTCCTCCACCATCCCCTCCCTCCCACTCTTCATTCCCCTCCACAACCCCCTCGCTGCCCCTCTTCATTCCCCTCCACCACCCCCTCCCTCCCCTCTTCATTCCCCTGCACCTCCCCCTCCTTCGCCCTCTTCATTCTCTTCCCCCTCCCTCCCCCTCTTCTTTCCCCTCCACCTTCCCCTCCCGCCCCCCTCTTCGTTCCCCTCCACCTCCCATTCCCTCCCCCTCTTCATTCCATCCACCACCCACTACCTCCCCCTTTCATTCTCCTCCACCTCCCCCTCCCTCCCACTCTTCTTTCTCCTCCACCTCCCCCTCCCTCCCCTCTTCATTCCCCTCCACCGCCCACTCCCTCGCCCTCTTCATTCTCCTCCACCTCCCCTCCCTCCCCGTATTCTTTCTCCTCCACCAACCCCTCCCTCCCCCTCTACATTCCCCTCCACCACCCCCTCCCTCCCCCTCTTCATTCCCCTCCACCAAACCCTCCCTCCCACTCTTCATTCCCCTCCCCCACCCTCACCCTCTTCATACTCCTCCACCTCACCCTCCCTCCCCCTCTTCATTCTCCTCCACCACCCCCACCCTCCCCCTGTTGTTTCCCCTCCACCACCCCCTCCCTCCCCCTCGTCATTCCCCTCCACCAAACCATCCCTCCCCTCTTCATTCTCCATCACCACCCCCTGCCTACCCCTCTTCCTTCCCATCCCCCTCCCTCACCCACATCATACTCCTTCACAAACCTCTCCCTCCCCGTCTTCATTCCTCTACACCACACCCTCCCTCCCCCTTTTCATTCCCTTCCACCACCCACTCCATCCCCCTCTTCATTCCCCTCCACCTGCCTCACCCTCTTCATTCTCCTCCACCAACCCCTCGGTCCCCCTCTTCATTCTCCTCCTTCACCCCCTCCCACCCCCCTCTTCATTCTCCTCCACCACCCCCTGCCTCACCCTCTTCATTCCCCTCCCCCTCCCACACCCTCTTCATTCTCCTCCACCTCCCCCTCCCTCCCCCTCTTGATTCCCCTGCACAACCCCCTCCCTCCCCCTCTTCATTCCCCTCCACCACCCCCTCCCACCCACTCTTCATTCTCCTCCCCCACCCACCCCCTCTTCTTTCTCCTCCACCACCCCCTCCCAATCCCTCTTCATTCCCCTCCACCACCCACACCCTCCCCTCTTCATTCCCTTCCACCTCCCCCTCCCTCCCCCACTTCATTCCATTCACCACCCCCTCCCACCCACTCTTCATTCTCCTCCCCCCACCCACCCCCTCTTCTTTCTCCATCCACCACCCCCTCCCAATCCCTCTTCATTCTCCTCCACCATCCCCTCCCTCCCACCCTTCATTCCCCTCCACAACCCCCTCGCTGCCCCTCTTCATTCACCTCAACCACCCCCTCCCTCCCCTCTTCATTCTCCTCCACCAACACCGCCCTCCCACTCTTCATTCTGCTCCACCACCGCCTCCCACCCCCTCTTCATTCCCCTCCACCACCCCCTCCCTCCCCCTCATCATTCCCCTCCCCGTCCCTCACCCTACTTCATTCTCCTCCACCAACCCCATCCCTCCCCTCTTCATTCCCCTCCACCATCCCCTCCCTTCCCCGCTTCATTCTCCTCCACCTCCCCCTCCCTCCCCCTCTTCATTCCCAATCACCACCCCCTCCCTCCCCCTCTTCTTTCCCCTCCCCCTCCCCCCCTCCCCCTCTTCATTCCCTCCACCTCCCCCTCCCTCCACCTAATCATTCCATCCACCACCCTCTCCCTCCCCTCTTCATTCTCCTCCACCTCTCCCTCCCTCCCCTCTTCTTTCTCCTCCACCTCCCCTCCCTCCCCCCTCTTCATTCCCCTCCACCACACCTCCCTCTCCCTCTTCATTATCCACCACCTCCCCATCCCTCCCCCTCTTCATTCCCCTCCACCAAACCATCGCTCCCCCTCTTCATTCTCCTCCACCACCTCCTGCCTACCACTCTTCCTTCCCCTCCCCCTCCCTCACCCACATCATACTCCTCCACAACCCCCTCCCTCCCGTCTTCATTCCACTCCACCACCCACTCCCTCCCCATTTTCATTCCCTTCCACCACCCCCTCCATCCCCCTCTTCATTCCCCTCACCCTCCCGCACCCTCTTCATTCTCCTCCACCTCCCCCTCCCTCCCCCTCTTGATTCCCCTGCACAACCCCCTCCCTCCCCTCTTCATTCCCCTCCACCACCCCCTCCCACCCACTCTTCATCTCCTCCCCCACCCACCCCCTCTGTTTTCTCCTCCACCACCCCCTCCCAATCCCTCTTCATTCCCCTCCACCACCCACACCCTCCCCTCTTCATTCCCTTCCACCTCCCCCTCCCTGCCCCACTTCATTCCCATTCACCACCCCCTACCAACCCCTCTTATTCTACTCCACCTCCTCCTCCGTCCCCCTGTCCTTTCTCCTCCACCAACCCCTCCCGCCCCCTCTTCATTCCCATCCACCACCCCCTCCCTCCCCCCTTCATTCTCCTCCACCACCCCCTCCATCCCTCTCTTCATTCCCCTCCTCCATCCCCTCCTTCCCACTCTTCCTTCCCATCCACCACCCAATCCCTCCCCCTCTCATTCCTCTCCACCACCCCCTCCCTTCCCCGCTTCATTTCCCTCCACCTAACCTCTCCCTACACCTCTTCATTCCCCTCCAACTCCCCTCCCACTCTTCATACCCCTCCACCTCACCCTCCCTCCCGCTCTTCATTCCCCTCCACCACCCCCTCCCTCCCCCTCATCATTCCCCTCCCCGTCCCTCACCCTCTTCATTCTCCTCCACCAACCCCATCCCTCCCCTCCTCATTCCCCTCCACCATCCCCTCCCTCCCCCTCTTCATTCTCCTCCACCTCCCCCTCCCTCCCCCTCTTCATTCCCATCCACCACCCCCTCCATCCCCCTCTTATTCTCCTCCCCCTCCCCGACCCTCCCCCTCTAATTTCCCTCCACCTCCCCCTCCCTCCCCCTAATCATTCCCATCCACCACCCTCTCCCTCCCCCTCTTCATTCTCCTCCACCTCCCCTCCCTCCCCTCTTCTTTCCCCTCCACCTTCCCATCCCACCCCCTCTTCGTTCCCCTCCACCTCCCCCTCCCTCCCCCTCTTCATTCCTATCCACCACCCCCTCCCTCTCCCTTTCATTCTCCTCCACCTCCCCCTCACTCCCACTCTTCTATCTCCCCCACCTCCCACTCCCTCTCCTCTTCATTCCCCTCCACCGCCCACTCCCTCCCCCTCTTCATTCCCCTCCACCTTCCCTCCCACCCCCTCTTCATTCCCCTCCACCTCCCCCTCCCTCCCCCTCTTCATTCCCATCCACGACCCCCTCCCTCCCCCTTTCATTCTCCTCCACCTCCCCCTCACTCCCTCTCTTCTTTCTCCTCCACCTCCCCTCCCTCTCCTCTTTATTCCGCTCCTCCAGCCACTCCCAACCCCTCTTCATTCTCCTCCAGCTCCCCCTCCCTCCCCCTCATCTTTCTCCTCCACCTCCCCCTCCCTCTCCCTATTCATTTCCCTCCACCACGCCCTCCCTCCCCATCTTCATTCATCTCCCCCACCCTCCCCCTCTTCATTCCCCTCCACCAGCCCCTCCCTCCCCCTCTTCTTTCCCATCCACCGCCCCCTCCCGCCCCTTCTTCATTCCCCTCCACCTCCCCTCCCTCCCCCTCTTCTTTCCGCTCCACCTTCCCCTCCCATTCCCTCTTCGTTCCCCTCCACCTCTCCCCTCCCCCTCCATTCCCATCCACCACACCCTCCCACCCCCTTTCATTCTCCTCCACCTCCCCCTCACTCCCACTATTCTATCTCCTCCACCTCCCCCTCCCTCTCCTCTACATTCCCCTCCACCGTCCACTCCCTACCCCTCTCATTCCCCTCCACCTTCCCTCCCACCCCCTCTTCGTTCCCCTCCACCTCCCCCTCCCTCCCCCTCTTCATTCCTATCCACCACCCCATCCCTCCCCCTTTCATTCTCCTCCATCTCCCCCTCACTCCCACTCTTCTTTCTCCTCCACCTCCCCCTCCCTCTCCTCTTCATTCCGCTCCACCAGCCACTCCCTCCCCCTCTTCATTCTCCTCCAGCTCCCCCTCTCTCCTCTCTTCTTTCTCCTCCACCTCCCCTCCCTCTCCCTATTCATTTCCCTCCACCACGCCCTCCGTCCCCCTCTTCATTCAACTCCCCCACCCTCCCCCTCTTCATTCCCCTCCACCAGCCCCTCCCTCCACCTCTTCTTTCCCCTCCACCTCCCGCACCCTCCCCCTCTTCATTCCCCTCCACCACCCCCTCCCTCCCCCTCTTGATTCTCCTCCACGAACCCCTCCCTCCCCTTCTTCATTCCCCTCCAAAACACCCTCCCTCCTCCTCTTCATTCTCCTTCTTCACCCCCTCCCTCCCCCTCTTCATTCCCCACCACCACCCCTCCCTCCCTCTCTTCTTCCTTCTCCACCTCCCCCTCCCACTCCCTCTTCATTCTCCTCCACCAACCCCATCCCTCCCCTCTTCATTCCCCTCCACCATCCCCTCCCTCCCCCTCTTCATTCTCCTCCACCTCCCCCTCCCTCCCCCTCTTCATTCCCATCCACCACCCCCTCCATCCCCCTCTTTATTCTCCTCCCCCTCCCCCACCCTCCCCCTCTTAATTTCCCTCCACCTCCCCCTCCCTCCCCCTAATCATTCCCATCCACCACCCTCTCCCTCCCCCTCTTCATTCTCTTCCACCTCCCCCTCCCTCCCCTCTTCTTTCCCCTCCACCTTCCCCTCCCACCCCCTCTTCGTTCCCCTCCATCTCCCCCTCCCTCCCCCTCTTCATTCCTATCCACCACCCCCTCCCTCCCCCTTTCATTCTCCTCCACCTCCCCCTCACTCCCACTCTTCTATCTCCTCCACCTCCCACTCCCTCTCCTCTTCATTCCCCTCCACCGCCCACTCCCTGCCCCTCTTCATTCCCCTCCACCTTCCCTCCCACCCCCTCTTCATTCCCCTCCACCTCCCCCTCCCTCCCCCTCTTCATTCCCATCCACGACCCCCTCCCTCCCCCTTTCATTCTCCTCCACCTCCCCCTCACTCCCACTCTTCTTTCTCCTCCACCTCCCCTCCCTCTCCTCTTCATTCCGCTCCTCCAGCCACTCCCTCCCCCTCTTCATTCTCCTCCAGCTCCCCCTCCGTCCCCCTCATCTTTCTCCTCCACCTCCCCCTCCCTCTCCCTATTCATTTCCCTCCACCACGCCATCCCTCCCCATCTTCATTCATCTCCCCACCCTCCCCCTCTTCATTCCCCTCCACCTCCCCCTCCCTCCCCTCTTCATTCCACTCCACCTCCCCCTCACTCCCCCTCTTCATTCCACTCCACCTCCCCCTCCCTCCCCATCTTCATTCCCCTCCAACCCCCTCCCCATCTTCATTGCCCTCCACCTCCCCTTCCCTCCCCCTCTTCATTCCACTCCACCTCCCCCTCCCTCCCCATCTTCATTCCCCTCCACCCCCTCCCCCTCTTCATTCCCCTCCGCCTCCCCCTCCCTCCCGCTCTTCATTCGCCTCCACCACCCCCTCCCTACCCCTCTTCATTCCACTCCACCTCCCCCTCCCTCCCATCTTCATTCCCCTCCAACCCCCCTCCCCCTCTTCATTCCCCTCCACCTCCCCTCCCTCCCGCTCTTCATTCCCCTCCACCACACCCTCCCTACCCCTCTTAATTCCTCTCCTCCTCCCTCACCCTCTTCATTCTCCTCCTCAATCCCCTCCCTCCCCCACTTCATTCCCCTCCCCCTGCCTCACCCTCTTCAGTCACCTCCACCATCCCCGCCCTCCCCCTCTTCATTCCCATCCACCTCCCTCACCCTCTTCATTCTCCTCCACAACCCCGTCCCTCCCCCTCTTCATTCCCCTCCACCACCCCCTCCCCCCCCTCTTCATTCCCCTCCACCTCCCCCTCCCTAACCCTCTTCATTCCCCTCCACAACCTCGTCGTTCCCCCTCTTCATTCCCCTCCACCACCGCCTCCTTCCCCTTCTTCCTTCCCATCCACCACAAAATCCCACCCTCTCTACATTCCCCTGCACCACCCCCACCCTCCACCTCATCATTCCCCTCCCCCTCCCTCCCCTCTTCATTCCCCTCCTCCTCCCCCCTTCCTACCGCTCTTCATTCCCCTCCACCACCCCCTCCCTCGCCCTCTTCTTTCCCATCCACCGCCCCCTCCCGCCCCTTCTTCATTCCCCTCCACCTCCCCTCCCTCCCCCTCTTCTTTCCCCTCCACCTTCCCCTCCCACCCCCTCTGCGTTCCCCTCCACCTCCAACCTCCCTCCCCCTCCATTCCCATCCACCACACCCTCCCTCCCCCTTTCATTCTCCTCCACCTCCCCCTCACTCCCACTATTCTATCTCCTCCACCTCCCCCTCCCTCTCCTCTTCATTCCCCTCCACCGCCCACTCCCTACCCCTCTTCATTCCCCTCCACCTTTCCTCCCACCCCTCTTCGTTCCCCTCCACCTCCCCCTCCCTCCCCTCTTCATTCCCATCCACCACCCCATCCCTCCCCCTTTCATTCTCCTCCACCTCCCCCTCACTCCCACTCTTCTTTCTCCTCCACCTCCCCTCCCTCTCCTCTTCATTCCGCTCCACCAGCCACTCCCTCCCCCTCTTCATTCACCTCCAGCTCCCCCTCTCTCCCCCTCTTCTTTCTCCTCCACCTCTTCCTCCCTCTCCCTATTCATTTCCCTCCACCACGCCCTCCCTCCCCCTCTTCATTCAATTCCCCACCCTCCCCCTCTTCATTCCCCTCCACCAGCCCCTCCCTCCACCTCTTCTTTCCCCTCCACCACCCCCTCCCTCCCCCTCTTGATTCTCCTCCACCAACCCCTCCCTCCCCTTCTTCATTCCCCTCCAAAACACCCTCCCTCCTCCTCTTCATTCTCCTTCTTCACCCCCTCCCTCCCCCTATTCATTCCCCACCACCACCACTCCCTCCCTCTCTTCTTCCTCCTCCACCTCCCCCTCCCACTCCCTCTTCATTCCCCTCACCACCCCCTCCCTCCCGCTCTGCATTCTCCTCCACCTCCCCCTCCCTCCCGCTCTTCTTTCTCGTCCACCTCACCCTCCCTCCCCCTCTTCATTTCCCTGCACCACACCCTCCCTCCCCCTCTTCCTTCCACTCCCCGACCCTCAACCTCTTCATTCTCCTCCACAGACCCCTCCCTCCCCCTCTTCATTCCCCTCCACGACCCCTTCCCTCCCCCTCTTCATTCCCCTCCACCAGCCCCACCCTCCCCTCTTCATTCCCATCCACCTCCCCCTCCCTATCCGTCTTCATTCCCCTCCACCACACCCTCCATCCCCATCTTCATTCCCCTCCACCACCCCTCCCTCCTCCTCTTCATTCCCCTCCACTACCCCCACCCTCCCCCTCTTCCTTCCCCTCCACCACCCCCTCCCTCCACCTCTTCAATCCCCTGAACCACACCCTCCCTCCCCCTCTTCAATCCCATCCTCCGGCGCCTCCCTCCCCCTCTTCATTCCCTGCACCTCCCGCTCCCTACCCCTCTTCATTCCCCTCAACCACACCACCCTCCCCCTCTTCAATACCCTCCACCGCCCCCTCCCTCCCCCCTTTCAATCCCCTCCACCACCCCCTCCCTGCCCCTCTTGGTTCCCCTCCCCCTCCCGCACCCTCTTCATTCTCCTCCGCCTCCCCCTCCCTCCGCCTCTTCATTCCCCTCCACAACCTCCTCCCAACCCCACTTCATACCCCTTCCCCTCCTTCACCCTCTTCATTCTCCTCCACCTCCCACTCGCTCCCCCTCTTCATTCCACTCCACCTCCCCCTCCCTCCCCATCTTCATTCCCCTCCACCCCCCTCCCCCTCTTCATTCCCCTCCATCTCCCCCTCCCTCCCGCTCTTCATTCCACTCCACCTCCCCCTCCCTCCCCATCTTCATTCCCCTCCACCCCCCCTCCCCCTCTTCATTCCCCTCCACCTCCCCCTCCCTCCCCTCTTCATTGCCCTTCACCTCCCCCTCCCTCCCCCTCTTCATTCACTCCACCTCCCCCTCCCTCCCCATCTTCATTCCCCTCCACCCCCCTCCCCCTCTTCATTCCCCTCCACCTCCCCCTCCCTCCCGCTCTTCATTCCCCTCCACCACCCCCTCCCTACCCCTCTTCATTCCACTCCACCTCCCCCTCCCTCCCCATCTTCATTCCCCTCCACCCTCCCTCCCCCTCTTCATTCCCCTCCACCTACCCCTCCCTCCCGCTCATCATTCCCCTCCACCACCCCCTCCCTACCCCTCTTCATTCCCCTCCTCCTCCCTCACCCTCTTCATTCTCCTCCTCAATCCCCTCCCTCCCCCACTTCATTCCCCTCCCCCGGCCTCACACTCTTCAGTCGCCTCCACCATCCCCGCCCTCCCGCTCCTCATTCCCATCCACCTCCCTCACCCTCTTCATTCTCCTCCACCTCCCCCTCAATCCCCCTCTTCATTCCCTCCACAACCCCGTCCCTCCACCTCTTCAATCCCCTGAACAACACCCTCCCTCCCCCTCTTCAATCCCATCCTCCGGCGCCTCCCTCCCCCTCTTCATTCCCCTGCACCTCCCGCTCCCTACCCCTCTTCATTCCCCTCAACCACCCCCTCCCTCCCCCTCTTCAATACCCTCCACCGCCCCCTCCCTCACCCTCTTCAATCCCCTCCCCCTCCCGCACCCTCTTCATTCTCCTCCGCCTCCCCCTCCATACGCCTCTTCATTCCCCTCCACAACCCCCTCCCAACCCCACTTCATACCCCTTCCACTTCTTCACCCTCTTCATTCTCCTCCACCTCCCCCTCCCCTCCCCCTCTTCATTCCACTCCACCTCCCCCTCCCTCCCCATCTTCATTCCCTTCCACCCCCTCCCCCTCTTCATTCCCCTCCATCTCCCCCTCCCTCCCGCTCTTCATTCCACTCCACCTCCCCCTCAATCCCCATCTTCATTCTCCTCCACCCCCCTCCCCCTCTTCATTCCCCTCCACCTCCCCCTCCCTCCCCTCTTCATTCCACTCCACCTCCCCCTCACTCCCCCTCTTCATTCCACTCCACCTCCCCCTCCCTCCCCATCTTCATTCCCCTCCAACCCCCTCCCCATCTTCATTGCCCTCCACCTCCCCTTCCCTCCCCCTCTTCATTCCACTCCACCTCCCCCTCCCTCCCCATCTTCATTCCCCTCCACCCCCCTCCACCTCTTCATTCCCCTCCGCCTCCCCCTCCCTCCCGCTCTTCATTCGCCTCCACCACCCCCTCCCTACCCCTCTTCATTCCACTCCACCTCCCCCTCCCTCCCCATCTTCATTCCCCTCCAACACCCCTCCCCCTCTTCATTCCCCTCCACCTCCCCCTCCCTCCCGCTCTTCATTCCCTCCACCACACCCTCCCTACCCCTCTTAATTCCTCTCCTCCTCCCTCACCCTCTTCATTCTCCTCCTCAATCCCCTCCCTCCCCCACTTCATTCCCCTCCCCCTGCCTCACCCTCTTCAGTCACCTCCACCATCCCCGCCCTCCCCCTCTTCATTCCCATCCACCTCCCTCACCCTCTTCATTCTCCTCCACCTCCCCCTCAATCCCCCTCTTCATTCCCCTCCACAACCCCGTCCCTCCCCCTCTTCATTCCCCTCCACCACCCCCTCCCCCCTCCTCTTCATTCCCCTCCACCTCCCCCTCCCTAACCCTCTTCATTCCCCTCCACAACCTCGTCGTTCCCCCTCTTCATTCCCCTCCACCACCGCCTCCTTCCCCTTCTTCCTTCCCATCCACCACAAAATCCCACCCTCTCTA